>NW_026692254.1:21057500-22277500 GCF_021218885.2 Marmota monax
TGCTTCAGGATGGTGAGGAACATGGTAAAACCTGTGAATTCCTTGAGTATGGTCCATTACCACATTTTATTTGCTGTGAAATGAGTTCTTTGGTCATAAGCAATGCTATGGGGAAAAACATGATGTTTTAGCTTCTTTTTTGCTCCTGTGACTTAAAGACCAGATCAGAACAACTGCAGAGGAAAAAAAGTTTATTTGGAGGCTCACAGTTTCAAAGGTCTCAATCCATAGTCAGCAAGCTCAATTTCTCAGGGATCAAAGTGATGCAGAACAACATGGCACTCACTGGCTTGTGGCAGAGCGAAGTGATTCACATGATGATCAGGAAGCAGAGAGAGGGGTTTCCACTTGCCATATACAAATGTATATCCCAAAGCCACTTCCTCAATGCCCCACCTCCTCCAGCCACACTCCACCTGCCTTCAGTCACCACTAAATTAAACCCATCAGGTAAATAATTCACTGATTAGATTAAGGCTTTCGTGGCCCAGTCATTTCTTCTTGGAACATTCTTGTATTGTCTCACATGTGAGCTTTTGGGGGAATACCTCACATCCAAACCATAACACATAGTAATAGATAAGGCATTCTATAATTCCCAGATGATGTTTTTGGCAGAAGCACTGCAAGCAGGGAAGCTAAATTCATATCCAGAATGTCTGTTCCTACAAGAACAAAACACTATTCCATTCATGATGAAGGAAGTCATAATGATTAATATACCAGTAGGTAAGTAGCTGGCTGATTACCCCAGAAAATGGTCCCAGAATAGAGACTCAGTGTTTGTGCTGGTGGCCACCTGAGCACCCTGCAGTTACTGTAGCCAATTCAGCTTTGGTGAGGGGAATTCCACCTTCATTCTGCAACCATGACCCTATAACAGGGGTGGTTAGAGAAATAAGCTGACTGCTATCCAGAGAATAGGTCATCCTATCCATTTGATGATGAAAATTTTTTGCCTGCAGAGGTTATCCTTTGGTGAGAATTCACATAGAACAGATATGTTGCCCTTTTGGAGAGATCTATCCACATGCTTCTCCAAAATTTTGTCACTTCTTTACTAATCATGTTTCTTCCAAGTCCCAACCATCATGGACCAAATTCCATGAAGCAGTATAAAATCACACATCTGGTTATTTTTTCTTCTAAGCAAAGTAAACAACCACATTCCAACTCCTGATACCAAAATCCACACGAATCTTCTTGGGCTGTTATAATAAAAATATGATAGATTGGGTGGCTTAAGCAACAGAAATTTGTTTTCTCAGAGTTTGGGAAGCTGAAAAGTTCAAGCTCAAAGTGGTCAGGTTCTTGTGAGGTCTCTCTTCCTGACTTGCGCCATCCTCACATGATCTTTCTCAGTGTTTGCACATTAGGGAGAGGGAAAAATCTCTCTTCCTCTTTACACAAGGCCACAAATCCTATTGGATTAGGATCCTACTCTTATGGCCTCACTTAACCTCAGTTATCTTCCAAAAGCCCCATCTTCAAAGGCAGTCACATTGGGGGTGAGAGTTTTAATACATGAGTTTGGGGAGAATACAAGTCAGTCCATAGAAGAAGCGTCCAATTCCACACATTATCTTCAATTCGGCCAAGAGGTGACCTCACAATCCACCACTCCTTTCTCAGAGATTGGAGGAACAAAAGCCCACATGTTATTCTGCTCCTACTGTGTGGCTGACCAGGGTCGCTCTGTTCCCCGAGAACGAATGGAGTTAGAGAATATCATGCTAAGCAAAGTAAGCCAATCCCCCAAACCTAAAGCCTGAATGTTTTCTCTGTTTAGTGGACGCTGATCTATGAGGTGGGGGGCCACGGGAAGAATGAAGGAACTTTGGATTGGGCAGAGGAGAGGGTGGAAAGGGGTCATGGGCATAGAAAGGACGGTGGAATGAGATGGACATCATTACCCTAGGTGTGTGTATGATTGCATGAATGATGGATGAGTCTTCACACCATGTACAACCAGAGAACTGAAATATTGCACCCCATTTGTGTACGATGGATTGAAATGCATTCTGCTGTCATATACAACTAAGTAGAACAACAACAAAAAATAGACCACGTGTTGGAGCTTAACAAAAGAGACAGGGCCAACCTCTCAGCAATTTAGGACTGTGAAGCAACTGGCAGGTGTTGCCAGCTTCAGGGCCAATAGGCAGAGCTCTCACTTCCCCAGCAGAACTCCAGGCTTTGGTTTTCCTTTCCTTACTTGATTCTGGAGGTCAGAAGGCAATTGAAAAGCCATGAAAGAAGAGAGTTGCTTGTGGAGGCTACATGGTCTTCCAGATCCCAGCCCGAACTGCCATCTTTTCAGCTGAAACAAAATCCTACTGTAATAAATGTCTTTCCAGTAAAAAATCATAAATCTCCTTTTGTTTAAGGAACTGTCCTTTGGGATTTCTGATTTTGCTTTCAGAAAACTCATATGAGGAAAATTGAATCCACATGGCCCGGAGGGAAGGATAGGCAAAATAATTAACTAGGACCTAATTGTCTTGCAGCCAGACTAAAGACAGGAAAGGAGACTCTTGGTTGGATTAGAAACTCTTTTGTTTGGTGGGGACACCGAGGAACTAGGCACTGTTCCTTTCCCAGCTCTTGCCATGCCTAACCCAGTTCTACCATCCCAGAGGCACTGCTACTGTGTTTAGTTGTCCCAGGGCCTCACTCTCAAGCTACCAGAAGTTGACTTCCGGCATCATTCATTACTAACTTTGGTTCTGAACCACACCCTTCATCAACTCAAAGAAGGTAGTGCCCCTGAAGAAAGCAGATTTGTTAGCACCTGGTCATTTGTTAGCACCTGGCCCCCAAGCGTTTACCACTCAAGGTTTAATATACATGTATCCTCCAAAAATAGAGAGCGGAACTAGAATGTCAAAATAAATTTCAAAAGTAGATAAGTAGGGATTTATATGTATATGTATGTATATATACATATACACATAAAGACACACATATATACACACATGCAAAATTGTATAAATATTATTTTCATATAAAATTCTACAAATATATATTTTAAGTAAGATATTGTTTTTAGAGTTTATAACTCATACATTATATGTAACTTAATATATATATATATATATTTTTTTTTTTTTCTTTTTTTTTTTTTTTTTTTTTTTTTTGAGATGGAGTGTCTCTATGATGCCCCAGGCTGGTCTCAAACTCATGGACTTAAGCAACCCTCCCATCTAGCCTCTTGAGTAGTTAGACTACAGGTATGTGCACCATGCCCCACTAGAGTGTATTTTTATGGCTTGTAAATTTGACTTGCCTTTGGATTATTATGCATATTAAGATCAATTCTCTTACTTCTAACAGTACAGAATAATGGTGAAGTTCATGGTATCTACATTGTGACCCCTACAGTTTACTTAACCTAAAAATAACTTATAAAATAGATACCATAAGAGTACTTAATTATTAAGTTTCCTCTGAGGTCTAGAGATAATTCATGTATAGTGATTATGGTATCTGCTATGTAGTAAATGCTCAACAAATGTTTTTTATTATTTTTATCATTCCATGAATCCATTCCTGAGATACAAAATGAGGATAATATTTATATTTATGTCACAGGCTGCATATTTACATGAGCAGACTTAAAATATTTTCTGACACATACAATGCATTCCATGAGAATTAATTATTACTCTTTTCCCCTTCTACCTTGTTATTGGCCAAAATCTATTGGTTTTTGATGTAATTTGATTCTCTTAAACAATTATAATTGGAAACTAATTCTTATAATAAAAGGAATACTCAGTTTTCTTTTCCCAGATCTCTCCAAGACTGTGAATATGAAAACAAGTGTTATCACCTAATGACAGGCATTAACACTTCTTGCTCTGGGCCTAAGTTGAGAGAATGGCCCCCATAACAAATCCCCACTTCTACTCCAAATACTTACACTGCATACTGTCCTTCTCAAGCAAACAGGCTGTACTAGAACTGAAATGACTTTTCATAGCTTGAGGATATAATTCAGCAAATGTAATCGGAAAGATAATTTTAATAAATTATTAAGCTCATGAAAAGAGTTTAATAGTGCCTCAAGAATTAGAATCAACTTTATTTAATCTTTGTAATTTAAGTGGTTTTATATTACTAATTCTTAGATTCTCCAACCAATCAGTTTTAGATTCATGAAGCTAAGGCAGGCAAATTGGCTGTTGTTCCTACTGGAAGTCAAATATGGCAGGATTGACTAAATGTGACAGACAGATTCTATTAAATTTATAAGTCTAAGTGAAACTGGTTGTCCCAATGGAAAATCTTAATAACTTGAATTGTAAATGATTTTTGTCAACCATAGATGAAAAGAAATTTAGAAATTAAATTGTTTTACAGGGCCGTCATCTCAAAGCCATGGGCTGGTCCATTGGGGTATTAAATTATCTCTTCTAGACAGGTTTACTGAAGAGAAATTTCTATATTTAAATCATCCTAATGATTCATTACAGTTTTCTCAATGCCCCAGTCTTGTTTGGCAGAGTTAAGGAAGGCAATTGGTCAGTTTGTAGAATGTTTTAGAGGGTCAAACCTGAGGCCAATTTTTACCCGTAACCATAACCCATAACAATTCTTCAAATATTCTTACAAGCAGATTCAGATAGAAATCTAAAGTCAGTAAATCAGAAGGAAAAATCAAAGAGGTCAGATAAATTATCAATATTTAAACCCAAAATATGGAGCTAAGGATTATAGATTTGGGGAGCTAATGAAACAGAGCAGGATTTGGGGAAGAATGCCTGAGCTAGAAGATACATACAATGGGCATGTGGCTGGTTCCTGTGTTATAAGTGACACTCATGTGTTCAATGAACCAGAATGAAAATTGAGAACATCTTGTAAATGTAATCTTTCAAATAATGGACACATTATGTCCATGTTATAATCAGGAACATGTTAGTAAAGATGGCGCCTGGAGCCCTTCTCTTCCAAGAGTCAGGCCCATGACACACTGAATGGCGTGTGAACCATCATCACCTCCAATTCCTGTGAATGGCCGGAACTTTGAATGATGCAACTCCAATCCCTGAGGTGGCACGAACTTTCAGCCAATGAAGAAGTAACAGCCCACTCACCTTGTGCTCCTCCTCATCCTGCTTTAAGCCCATAAATATCAAAACCCTGTTCCTGTTCCCTCTCTTACACTCCTCCTCTCCCTCTCACTCTCCCCCTCTTCCTCTCACACACACACTCTCTCTCTCCTCTCTTTCTCTCTTCCTCTCTCCTCTCTCCTCTCTCCTCTCTTCTCTCTTCTCTCTTCTCTCTTCTCTCTCTCTCTCTCTCTCTCTCTCTCTCTCTCTCTCTCTCTCCCCCCTTCTCTTCTGCGACTGGCCGCTATGGTCCTGCTAATGAGTTTATGGAGCTTTTCCACCATTCCTACAGAACACTTCTGCCCACATCTCTTAATTATATTCAGTTCCACTATAGATGTCAAGAAATAGCCAAAGACACAAGAAAGAAAAAAAAACATAGAAAATCATACATTTGCTAATAACCTCTCTTGCCATCCTTACTTCAGAATCTTCATTTCTCATAATTTTGTTTATGTACATGCCACAACCCTAAACAGTGTCTGAATTGGATTTATTTTATGGCTGAAGAAAACAATAGATGTCAAGTATAAGCTATTAATTTCAATGGGTAGGCCATTGTTTTCATTGTGCAAATTACTTTGTTGAAGGTAGAGAGTATGTTCTAGAATATTTGCATAAAACGTGCAAAATTGATTATGCATGAGATATATACAAGACAAATTCTTTTATGAAATATCTTTAAAATATTGTTTTGGTTATCTGTAAGACTATTTCTGCTTTCTATTACAGTCAATCCATAAACTTAAGTGTGGAAGACCAAGAGGGTAACTTTGGGCAGAGCAAAGAATTCTGTGGTCTTGGTTTGGCCTAGGGAAAGAGTTTCTAATTTGACGTGGGAAAGTTTTCACAAAAAGAAAGTAATGTCTGTCCATGACTGAGTGATACTGATTTCTACAAGAAAGAGGTATTATGAGGAAATGACAAGCCATACAGTGCCTAAATTAATTGATTATATTCATATGGTATGTGGTAAGAAACTGAATTATTTTTGAAAGGCTCAAATTTTTATGATAGACTGAGTATTCAGTTGCTAACCTTCTTTTGTTGTTTTGAAATTTCTCTGCAGTATGTACAAACATTCTTTCACCTTAAAACTGTGTTTTTCTCCCTTACTTAAAAAAAAAAAACTTGGATCCATATGAACCCAAGACATCTCTACTCATCTGATAAAATGAAGCAAAGGGAGAGAAGGAAGTCTATGGACACCCTCTTCTTTCTTTTGATGCCATTTCCAGACCACAGGAAATGTGGTCTGTTTATCAGCATTTAAGTTCCATCAATACCATCATATCTACATTATTGCTGCTATTATTATCTAACAAAAATATTTCTACCAAATAAATTAAAACTGATAGCTATTCCTGGTCTTCTTTACCCTTTCCAGGTCTCTGAATTTGACACATTTTAAAACATGTAATTCTTTGACTTAATCATTCCTTCATTTTCCCCCCCAAATTTTGTTTCCCATTCATTTCCAACATTTACTCTATACTCTGTTTATGTAAGTCTCCTCTCCATCCTGAAAACATCTACACTTACTTCTGATGTCAATATCTCTTCACTTTTCTCTTCTCTTTTCTGACTATCCAAATATTACTATCATTGAAGCAAATATGAGGCTCTCTTCCATAATTTCTTTCCTCTTTAGTTGAATTAGTCATAGTTTTGTCCTCTTGTAAACTCCTGCACTCTCCTACCAACATCCATCAACAAAGTGAGGTTTTCATCAACTAGAGGTGTTTGAGAACAGCCTCTGACCAATCACTAATTTAAGATTAAAGGTACTAAGAGGTCAGCCTCAAAAAATAATAAAATTATAAATAAATGAAGAATGTCTAAAAATAAAAGGAGACATTAATAAATTTAGTCCATCCTGTTACAAAACAACTAAATAGCTCCAGAGAAGAGTCAATCCAGAAATTACACACATATTATTTAAAATGTCTAAAAGTCAAATGCAACTTTAAAGATGTGCGATGCAAAACAAGCATGATCATATTTAAGAAAAAAATATGTTGGGGCTGGGGTTGTGGCTCAAGTGGTAAAGTGCTTGCCTAGCATGTATGAGGCACTGGGTTCAATCCTCAGCACCACATAAAAATAAAATAAACATACTGTATCTACCTAAAACTAAAAAATAAATATTAAAAAAATATGTCAACGAATATTCTTTGAATGTTACAAATATTAGACTTATCAAAACTTCAAAATAGATGTTTTAAATATATTCAATAATTTTAAAAATTACATTTCATAAAATGAAAGAAAAGAATGATAGCAATGATTTAAGGGTTAAGTAGTCCTGATAAAAAATAAATTACAAAAAGGAACCAAATGGAAATGTAATTTTTATATCACATAATAGATATACAACATATTATTAAATGAAGCAATAATTATAATGCTATATTTTTGGGTTTATAACATTCATCTATATACATAACTCTATGTGTACAAATGATAGCATATGAGGAAAAAGATAGTGGAAAAAGTTTCTATGTGTTTAACCAAATTTAGACGACAAAAAATTGATATCTATGATGAAAAACTTGGTAGGCAGGTTCTATAAAAAGTTGATACTGCAAGAGAAAGAATCAGTAAATTAGAACATGGCTCAACAGAAAACATCAAATCTAAAGAACACAAAGAAAAAAATGAAAATAAACAAACCTTAAAAATATGTAAAATCAAGCATAACAATTTATGTTCAATGATATTTTCAGAAGGAAAAGGGGAAAGAAAGGAATAGAAAAATATTTGAAGAAGTAATGACTTAAAACTGTTCAAATTGAATGAAAATTACCAATATAAAAATAAAAGATAAACACAATGAAAATCCCAAGCAAGATAAAAACACAAAGAATCACAAAAGGCAAAACAACTCCAGCAAAAATATTGAAGGCATCCAGTTTGCAAATGGAGAATTAAACTTGTCTTTATTCAAAGATAGTATTATTCTACATGTAGAAAATCCTAAGAAATCTACTAAAAACTATTAATACTAATAAATGAGTTTGGCAAAATTATGAAACCCAATGTCAACACAGAAAACTCCATATAGAAAAATAGGTTGTGTTTCTATATATTAGTAATGAATAATTCAAAAATTAAGCTAACAAAATTATTCCATTTACAATAGTACTGCAAGGTTTTAAAATGCTTTACTATAAGTTTTGTAAGAGAAATACAATACTTGTACCCTGAAAACCCAAAATATTGCTGAAAGAAGTTAAAAGTCTACATCAAAGTTCAAAAATTCCATAAATTGAATGACAATATTTTTAAGGTGGCATTTCTCCCCAAATTGATTCACATTTTTAATGCAATCTCTATAAAAAAATTCTAGACAGGATTTTTATAGAAATTGAAAAGTTCACCTTAAAATTCTCACGAAATTCCAAAAGTGAAAATTTTGAGAGGCAAACTTGAAAGACTGGATGCTACCTGACTGCAAATTTTTAGCATAATTGTAGAGCAATCCAGACCTCTATGTCCTATTAGCATAATAATAGGCAGAGAGATCAGTTGAACAATCAAGATTGAATAAACAATCTTACATTTATAGTTAGATAACTTGTTTTCAAAAAGAAATCAAAACAATTTAATTAGAGTGACATAAGTTTTTTTGTTTTAAGCAAATGAAGCTGAGATAATTGGATGTCCATAAAGAAAAAACAAGAATGAAAAAATTTGGGCTTCACCTGATTCCACACACAAAAAATATAATCCAAAGTGGATTAGGACCCTAAATATATAATCTAAATTTATAGCTCTAAACTTCTACAGAAAAAATATAGGATAAAACTTTTGTGCCGCTGGGCTGAGAGTTCCTTAGCATGGCACCACAAATAGAAGCTATAAAGAAAAAAGATCAATAAATCAAGTTATTAAAATTAACATCTTTGGTATTTTAAAAATATATTCATGAAATTTTAAAAACAAGCTATTGAGTAGGAGAAAATACTTTCAAATCATATATCTGATAAAGAACTTGCATCTGGAACACATAAAGAACTTTCACAACTCAACAATAAAATGATAAATAACAAAGAGAAATCTGGCAAAGGATTTGAACAGACTTTTCTCCAAAGAACATATATAAATGTCCCTAAATACACTACAGCATGTCCCCATCATCAATTATTAGAGAAACAAAAATCAAAACTACAATGAGAGATACTTCACTCCTGTTAGCCTGACTACAATGAAAATGACAGAAAATAGCCAGTGTTTTGTAAGCCATGGAGAAACTTCATCTTTCATCCTTTGATGGTGGGAATGTTAAGTGATAGAGCCAACTAGGAAAACAATATCTTAAAATACTGAACACAAACTTATGTGTCCCTAGAACTCCTCTTTCAGCATTCTATCCAAAAGAAACAAAATGGTTGGATTATACACTCAAGTTAAATGTATTTTACAGCATGAGAATTAAACATTCACAAAGATGTAAAAAATATGCAATGCACACCATGTTGTATCTCCCTCACTGTAACCAGAGGGAACATGGTGCCAGTTTTTTTTTTTTTTCATTATTTTGTTTAGAAACTTGGTTCTTATGGTGTATGCTATATTTCTTCATGTAAAGATATTTGCTATGATCTGAATATTTGTTTTCCCGCCTCCACTTAATCTGTTAAAATTCTAATCCCAAAGCGATGGCACTAAGAGATGGAACTTTTGGAAGTGATTAGATCATAAGAGTAGAGACCTCATGAATCCAATTATTCCCTCATAAAAATGAATATTGTTAGCTCCTTCCACCATGTGATGACAGAGTGAGAAAGACACATCTATGAACCAGAAAGTGGTCCTTCTGAATACTAATTTCTCCCCTAATATCTTGATCTTGGACTACCCAGCCTTCAGATCTGAGGCAAATAAATTTCTATTGTTCATACACTATCCCATCTATTTTACTTTGTTATAAAAATTCAAATGCACTAAGACAAGACATTTTCCAGATATAAGTAATCTATAGTGTAATATTTGGTCCTATGTGAAAACTCTGTTTCCTAGTGAATTCTTGCAGTTTAATTTGATCATTTCTTCTACAACATTGTTTAGCTGAGATCCTTTGCGGAGGAGGTGCCAACTCTCCATTTCCTTTGCATGTCTCTCTGGATACCTACCTTCTTTTTTAATTGATATGTTATACTCCATCTCAGCACTATTGTATTTTATGCTTGTATTGTCCTAAACATTGGCCTCTCTTTGAACCACTTCCTTTCCTCTGGACATGTCCTCATCAGGTTTTGTGCACTTCATTTCTGTCTACCACAACAAGACATCCAGACCTACCCTATTCTTTTCCTCATCCAGTCATTTCTCCACGTATCCCTGGTTGCTTTGGATTGCTATGCTGTTTAATATCAGAACCATATCTTCTTTGTCCTCTTCATGTCTCCACCTAATTGATGCTCTAAAGAGTTACAGGACCCATAATAAATATTTCGAACAAACACTGGTGAGATTAAATTCCACCACGGTGATATGAGGACACTTGAGAGCCCTGTGATGGATGTAATGGTGAACAAGAGGAGACAAGAGGTGGACTAGAGCTCTGTTTGGCATTGTTTCATCGGGTAGCATTTGTAGATCAATACATCATCAGATTCATTCTCTCCAATTGTAAAAATGATTACCTGCTTCCTAAGTGTTCTGGGAAAATTAATTTGCTAATGCCCTTAAAGAGGTTTGAAGAACAAAAGTTCTATGTATATGCTAATATAATTATCTTAAATGCTCCTTTTGCTCCTGACTGAGACTGAGATGGCTAAATCACAGTGTCACTGTGAAACCACATATGATTCATCACCACCTTAATGTCCAAGCAGCACAAACCTGGGTGGTCACAGTGCAACAGGAACACACAAGAAGCATGAGTCCTTCTTGATTTATAAGCTAAAGAGAGAGAATTTTTAAAAGAACTAAGCGGGGCAGGGGTGATCTCACAAAAATAGAAGAAAGATCAAAAAAGTAAAGGAAAGGGATTGAGAGGGAAGAGGAGGGGAAGGTATGGGGAAATATTGAAGAATGAATCTATCAAATTATGCCATGTCCTTATATGAATATACTACAACGAATAATAGAATCACATATATAAATAACATATATGTAACATGTACACATGTCTATATACATAACAATCATAATGCATTAATTAAAGTAACAATAATAATTATAATAGGAAAAAGAACAGTAGATTAGAGCAAGCAGGTATGGGTGGGAGAAGGGAAGGGGAAAAATGCACCCCAAATAATCAACTTATTAGGAAAGATTTATTTTGGCTCACAGTTTCAGAGGTTTCTGTGCATGGTCACTTGAATTCTCACTTTGAGCCTGGAGCATGGTGAGACATCAAAACAAGCTGTTGGACAGAGAAATCAGCTCACCTCATAGCAGTCATAAGGCAAGAGAGAGAGAAGAAAGGGCTGAATCCCAACATCTCTTTCAAGGGCACACCCCCAATGACCCAATTTCCTTTCACTAGACCCTACCTCTTAAGGATTCTGCCACATCCCAAAAGGGCCACAGACTGGTGCCCAAGCCTTTGGGGGCTATTTAAGATCTAAATCATAGTGATAGGTCAGCACCTGTCCATACCCATTCATTGTAATAACTTGGGGGATCCTTTTAACTACACTATGGATTATATGCTGTGCTTACTTCTATTTATCATATGGGGAAATTGAATAAGGTAGAACTTAGCCATCTTGCTACTTACTGTTTTTGCCTATACTTAATGATGAAGCCAGGATTCAATCATAGGTGGGCTTATCTTTGACACTTGTGTCTTAATTCCTATGTAAAACTTCATATTGTGAGCATTTCCTGAGGGGACTCTGGGACATTCCTTGGGCTTCCAAAATTTTACAGCTAGAATTAGGCATATGCAGAAATAATCTTTCATTCACTAAAGGCTGTCCAACAGTCAAAGAAATCATTTGACCTCCTTTTAGAAAATCATCAGATTGTAGATGTGTTTTTAGAACTTTGAAAGACACGTTTGAAGCCCGAATGTCCTTTTTCTTTTTTCAAATATTTATTTTTTAGTTTTAAGTGGACATAATATCTTTATTTTACATTTATGTGATGCTGAGGATCAAACCCAGTGCCTCATGCATGCTAGTTGAGCAATCTACCACTGAGCCACAACCCCAGCCGCCCCCCCCCCCACAGCAAATGTCCTTTCTTAATACACTTCTTAGATATGAGAGGCCATGAAGTCACAGGGTCCAGACTCATAGTTATGGGATGGCAACAAGGGCAAAACCCTATCACCAAATGTGTTTGTCTTTTATTTCTGGATGGGTCGTCACCTTAAAACAATGCATTGGCTAGGCAGGGGACAGCCACACATTTTCCGATGTGCACATTAAAGAGGGAATCAAGATTATAATGTGATCAGATCTGACAATAGTACAAGTGAAATGCCAAAAGCAATTACTTTCTATTCACAGGCAGATAAATAGTCATTCACCATCAGGATTGTATACAGGCATTCAAGAAAGGGAGATATCCAAGCAAATGTGCCACTAACGTGTCAAATATGGACAAAGACGGTCTTGCTTAAAGCCTTAATAAAACAGTTCCTGATAAGGGATTAACTAAACCTTACGGGGGTAAATTGTAATGAGTATTATCTCACTTATCATGAAAATATTATGAACATCATCTTATAGTGTGGAAAGAACAAATATAGAGTTTACCTGAAAAGAAACTGAAGATTTTTTTTAATAAATTTTCTTCTCCATTTGTTGACTTTAGTTCATTACCATTAGGTTATTTTTTTTTATCTTTTGCAATATCTATTATTTTAAAGTAACAGTGGAATAGTCACTGAATACAATTGAAACTTCTCAAGGAATTGCCCTGGTTGCATATTTTTTAAACTCTTGCCATTGACAATGTTACTCTGAATACTGAAAACACTTCCTAAGATGAAAATTGAAAAGTTGAGCTAAAAAATAGTAGTTGTATCAGAAAGATTATACCCAGCTTGATACTTACATTGCAATGTGTAGGATAGTATCAAGGCTACACTGTGGATTCTCAGTGTGAATCTGACTATGAAGAGATTCATCTGGTTCAGCAAGAATTTCACACAGCAGGAACTCAGTGGGTCAGGATGAACACTGTGAGAGGTGAATAAAAGTAATAGCAGCCAGCAGCTATTAAGTGCTTATTTATTATATGGCAAGCACTATAAATCATACCTGGCAGCTGTCAGAACAACCTAATGAGGTAGCTGTATGTTGCATTTTAGATAAAGAAAGGAGACTTAGAGAATAAGGACATTCAAGAAGTTGAGAGCAGGTACCACTTTGCCTCCAAAGCTCCTGCTTTCCTGGGATATGTGTATAAAGCTGGACTCTTTGGGTTCATCCCAAATCAACACTCTATAAATAGACTTAGCTGTAAATACCTCCACAACTATCAGGTCCTAATTTTTTCATGCCTTTCCTAGAAGTCACTAAAATGTTCAGGACCTGTTTGGTCTTTGAGCCGCTTTTCTAAAGGGCAGGAGTCTCAGGAATGAACTTGACCCACTCTGTGGCGACATATGAAACTCTCCTGGCTTCCATGTATTAAGAATGGGCATGTTACTTAGGTCTTCTATTTTTTTCAGTTTGAATAATTTAATTAGTATTTTAAATTAAGCACCCATTATGTGCAAAATGCTATTTTACATATTCTAGACTCAAAATCAGTCAAAATAAATGGTGACTGGCTTCAACAAAGAATCACAGAGAAAAATAAATAAATGTACATTAAGATCCATTGAGAAGAGGACTTTTGCCCCCCCACCACCATGGTTCCCTCTAAGAAGCCTCTATAGATGAGCTCCTGTACTCCTACTCAATAAAGGCAGGATAATAGTAACCTTAAAAACACCAAAATGTTATTGACAGGAAAGGAGGTGTGATAACACAATATTCTGCAGAATGAGTTGTATGGGCAGTTGGAAGATAAGAATGGAGAGAAGAGAGACTTGAAGAGATGGTAGAAAGTGTGCAGGCACGGAAAGGGAAAAATAGAGGCTTATTGAAAGAAGACTCTTGGTTTTATTGCTTATTGGGAATACTGTTCAAATGATTCATGGAACATTTATACTTTCTTTGGTTGTTTTCTATGCTATTTAAAAACCAGGCACTGTGAAAAGGGCATTAAAAGAGGTTTACATTGTTGTATTTGGGTGTTCAACTGATAATTTGCTATGAAATTTCCAAAGACGGAGAGAAGTTATGTTATCAGCACAAAATATTGATCTAAATATTGCTAACGATTCCAGAAATTATAGACATTAATGTTGCCACCAGATAGGAAAAGAATCAAGATTATTAAGGCTTTCAATCTGCTACAGATACAACAACACAAACAATGCTTACCCTTTATTGATCTCCTACTTTGTGCCATTTTTCTAAATCCTATTCACATAAAAACACATTTAGTTTTCACAGAAACTTTATGAGGTAGGCACTATTGCCATTTTATAGATGGGGCTGTGGAAGCATAAACTAATTGAGCACACTGACCAAGGGGAGCTAATTTGATATTCTAAATCCAAGTCTTATTTCAGTATTAGATAATGCTGTTCATATTGTATATGACAAGCAATAAGTAATTCATTCAGAAACAAAGTCCATTTTGAAAAGTTGTATGAATATGCAGAAGTATAATTGGTGTCAGATGATATAACCACAGAGAGCAAGATCTGGAAAGGAGGCAGGTTGTGGCGGTGGATTATGGCTCACCTACCTAATTATTCTGGACTTTCATAATATTATAATATGACTTCTCAAAACAAAAGCACCAAACCAGGATAATCAAATGCCAATTTAAAAATATGTTCCTGTTATTTACATTTCTTCCATATGCTTAATTTTACATGTTTATTTAAAAGTGTTTTTCCTTGCTGCTTTTCCTCTTTTGAAAAATTTGTCACATGCATTTTCTTTGATAGGGTTTTTAAGAATGGCAATTAAATCCACATATAAACATATGGTTATGTCTAGTTACACAATTAATGTTAATATATGGCATATAATCATCATCTAATTTGAATTATATAGCATGTGGTGACATAATTATAACATGTAATGATGGAAAGATTTTTATTTAAGCCGAGTGAAATGACTACAGTTTGAATTGGATGATTCTTAAATTACAATTTCCTAGTCACTGTAAGAGTCCCTCAGGGATAAAGCAGGCTGAGCCAAGCCTATTGTAATGAAACAAACAAACAAACAAAAAAAACAATTTAAGTACATAAGAAAATAAGGTGAGGTGAAATGTGATATTTCTTATTTTTATCAGACAGAAAAGAAAGAGCTTAGCCAAAGGTTATTTTTAGACTATTTGTTAAATGAAAATTGCCTTCAAGCTGAGACAAAAAATATATTACTCCAAGCTGCCATTTAAAGTTCACCTCATGGGTCCACAGAGGGTATCCATTAATCATGGTGTGGGGTGCGGAGTGAAACCAGCGTGACCCTGGTTATCCTCACCCCACCCGCGAGTCACCCCTTCCTTCTGGTCCCCTGTGACTATTTATCTGCGCCAGACATCCTATTACAAATATCTTGTCCTTTGCAGAGAATTCTGCTTCTGGAAAGGGCAAGAGATGACATCCTCAACTTGCAGCAATCACTGAGAGGAGGGACCGTGAACTCCCCTCTGCTCTGGAGGACGTGATGAAAGTTCCCTGGGCTCTGGCTAATGACAGGAAACACGTAAGTGGACCAAGTATCGGGTATCAAGAAATAAGTCTGGGAGTAATAAAACAAATTAAGGAAGGGAAAATGTAAGTGAAACTATGGAAGTGTCCCCTTGAGCCGACCTGCACGAAGCCAATAGTTTGCCAAGGAGAAGGCACTGAGCCACCCAGAGTTAATCATTTAAAATCTTACAGATTTAGATACTGCAGATGAAATGCAGCCAATCCTGCTTAATGAGAAGTAGCTCTCAAACATTGAGCATGTGAAATATTTTTGTTTTGCTTTGATTCCTTAAAACCTCAAGCACCACCTCAGAATTGGGTCCTGGAGGCATTGTGATGGGTATTCTTTGTTTTCAGATTGTTTTTCTTTCTTGCTATATATGAACTACCAGAAATTCCTTTGAGAATCCTTCAGTACTTGCAGAGCCCTATTGTAGAAGGCTTCTCTTCCCGTTCAGGGTACTATTTTTAGCTAGAGTCAGGGTGGTGAGGTGGTCCAGTGGTCCCACCGGTGTTGGAGTGGGGGCTTTGTTCCCAATTTCCTCTGTTACAGTGGATGAGTTCCTTTTATCCCACTTGATTGTTTTTCTCATATGTTAAATGTAATTGTGAACTAGACAAGCTTTAAGTGGTCTTAGAAAACAAATAGACGGTTCCTGTTGGAAAGCTTTGTCTTAGTCTATCTTAAGTTGCTACAACTGAATAACAAAGATTGAGTAGTTTATAAAGTAAAGAAATTCATTTTCTATAGTTCTGGAGGCTAGGGGGTCCAAGATCAAAGGGCTGTATCTAGTGAGGGCCTTCTTGTTGTTGGGGATTCTGTGGAGCCCTAAGGTGGTAGAGGGCATCACATGAAGAGAGAATGCAAATGACCCAGAGAAAGCTTGATTTTATAACAAAGCTGCTTCCTTGATAACCCATTAATCCATTAATCTAGAAGTGAATTGATCCATTCATTAGAGTTTTGCCTCCCAGAGATTCCAATTTCACGTACCATTCATACATGACATTGAGGACATTAAACTTCTAGCACATGAATTCTAAGGTAAGCACTCAAACCTTAGCAGATTCTATGAGTTAAATTTGGAACCATCAGAAATTTCAGCATTATTGGAATATAATTGGACCCTTCTGATGGCAGCATTGACCTCTATCTTGGCCTTGGGATTCCAGCCTCTGACTTCATTCCACTCCTTACCACGTTCACTCAATTTACAAGGTTAGGCCAAACCAGAACTAGCACCAAAACTAAAGAATAAAGTATAATAAAGTGGCCACACAAAAGTAGGAAATGTCATGAAGCCACATCCAGGTGAACTGGTCTCAGTTCAGGGCTCTTGTGGGCCCAAATGTACAGCTTTATTATAAAAGCAAGCTTTCTCTTTGGGTTGATACCTCAAAGACTGGGCCTACTCACTGGAAGGTTCCCCTTCATGTCCTTATAGATAGAAGAGTCATCCTGAAGTCAGAACAGAGAAAGTAGAAGGAATCTGCACTCCAACTGTTTGGTGTTAAATGCTGAAGAAACAGAGGCTCTGGGCATTCATGATGGATCTACTTACTCCCTGCTCCATCTTTCATGTAGATGCTCCTTTTTGAGGCAAGGTTGAATTGGACTTAAGAGGAGCAGGGAGAGGATGTAGAACACTAAATAAACATATATGGGGTACTTCTTGTTTACTTGGGCCTATAGGTTCTGCTAGACCCAGTTTAGTGGTATCCCAATGAGTATCTCAGATGTGCTCCCAATTGAAGAATACAATGAACCTGAACTCCCTCCAATTCACCCAGATTGTTCAGATATTGTCCTAGAAATCAGGTGAGTTCTTTTCTAAGTTCTATGAATATCAATCCCTCTTGCAGTCATTTCACCTTCTGATTTTATCTCCACCTACTTGGGGGACTCCTGTGTTGCAATCTAAATGCAGATCTATCTGCTCATAGGTTAAGGGACAGTGCTCAGACAGATGAGGAATTTTGACTCTTCAAAGTTCTCTACCCTAATTTTCTCCTACTTTCTGTTTGTCATAGTACAACAAATGTGATCTGTCATCTAACACATGCATAAAGCCACAGGGCATGCGTGCTTAGCTCCCTACACAGAGGTTAGGGACACTCACCTTTAAGAATTTGTCATAGCCCTTCATTACTTGCCTTCTTATATACCTGGTCATTTATTTATATTTAGGGACCTAGTTTTGAAATCTCTTTAGGAGTCACATAATTTCCTTTCAGCCCAAAATATTACTAGTATTTAATACTTGATCTCAAAGTAGGCCCTATGCATGGTCCTTCAAGCATGGAGGGACCCTTCTAGGTTGCCACCCTGTGGTTTATCCACACAGGATGAAGAAAACCTGAAGGTACCAATAGGAATTGAACTTGGGGCAGATTCTGAGTCTCCAAGTACAAAGATCAAAGAAATGACAAAACCACATCATGTATTGTACACGTTTACATGACGTAAAAATGGATGTCTCAACCAGGCACCAAGATATTGCACACCTACTTGAGGCCCCAGGATGTTACAAAATATTTGAATTAGAGCTACTCTCGTGGGCCCCTCAAATTGAGTCCTCTCTTCCAGTGTGAAGTCATGAAATGTTGATGAAGTTAGAGAATTTTGAAAAAAGGAGTTTGAGAAAGCTGTGGAATCATATTAATGCCTCTCTTCCCAACTCTTCCTGGAGTTGAACCCAAGATAGGTAGGGAGGGTGGTCCTCTTACCTAAGCTCTAGGAACAGAAAATTCACCAGACCATTTGGAAAATGATATGGATTCTGGTGGGATGGGACAAGACATCAAGGAACAAAGAAGTAGCTGCAAGGTTTTATATTAAATGAAGAATTGACAGTACACTTTTTGAATAGAAACTATGTTTGCTACTTAAAGTGATCATCATGTCTATTTCTGACCTAAGAATAAATGCAATTACCACAGGACCTGCCAAGACAAATGGAGACAACAATGAAGTTGCTGGACAAATGAAACTTGTCTTGCCCCTACTTGTAAGATATTTAGATTGTAAAATAGGCAACATCCACGAGAAACACCATACTCCTCACACAACATAAATAAGTAAGCTGGAGAGGAAGGATAAACTTGAGTTAGGTTTTTGCTCCAGTACAGACCTTAGAAAACTACCTTATGTTTCCAAGTTTTGGTTGACCCACCTGTCAAAGAGAGATTGCAACATGTGTATAGATAGTTAGGCTATCATGAAGACTAAATGAAACAAATCAGAAAAGTACAATATTTAATCCAATGTCTGGTATGTAGCTCAATATAAATTTTAATTCTATTTGCTCATTTATTTATGTATTTATTACCAGGGATTGAACCCAGGGGTGCTTAATCACTGAGCCACATCCCCAGCCCTTCTTTTATATTTTATTTAGAAACAAGCTCTCGCTAAGTTTCTTAGGGCTTCACTAAATTGCTGAGGCTGGCTTTGAACTCGTAATCCTCCTGCCTCAGCTTCCTGAGAGTGGGATTACAGGTATGTGCCACTGTGCCTGGCCTTTTTTGCTTTTCATTGTAAGGTAAGAATAAAAAC
The DNA here is from genome assembly GCF_021218885.2 of Marmota monax. NCBI lineage: Eukaryota > Metazoa > Chordata > Mammalia > Rodentia > Sciuridae > Marmota > Marmota monax. The sequence continues at coordinate 21,076,897 of NW_026692254.1, forward strand.
TGGACCACAGAAAAGTTTTAGGGCCAAGGATTTTGTTGAAGAGTAATTCAGCCTTTTAGGTTTCTAAGAAGAACTAGAACTGAGAGGTCGTCATTTGTGTATTATTATTTGTGTTGAGCAATTAAATTAGACATGTCAATGTGAACATGAATAAGCACAGGTAGAAACAGAGAGCCCAGCCTTGTAGGAAAATAAACACGTCCTTATAAGCTTTCCCATTAGGAAAAACACGTTGTCTTAGAATTTCTATTTTAATGCCAAAATGGTAAGTCAAGTTTATTGAGTGCTTGCTGTATGTCCAATGTTGTTCTACCATTTTCTTTACAGGTGTCATGTCTTCCACCTTGACAGATGAAGAAACTGAGCCACAGACAGGTCCAGTCACTTGTCCCAGCAGTTACTCAGCAGCAGAAGCAGGTTTGGAATTGAGATAAGCCTGTGCACTAATCTGCTACTCACAGATCCGCCTTTAGAGACACACCAAGCTGGGACCGGCTCTGTCTGAAGTGCCAAATGAACAAGGCCTTGAGAAATTGCTTAGCAGTGACAGTCACGTCTTGGGAACGGCTGCTGAATAGGAACAGGGACTGCCAGACAGCTGCTTCCTGATCTAATGGCCTCGAATTCTAAGGGCTGGCTTCCACATCTATTACGTGGATCACATTTGAAAGCAGGGCTGTGCTTCTTCTGGATGCAGGCAGCTACCTAGAATACAGAACAGACTCAGCCCTTTATTGCAGTCATAAATTACTTATGGTGCTGTGAAAGGCTGAGGTTACTGCCAACCAGGATCCTATCAATACACCTGCAAAGGCTCCCTGTCCCCATCTCAGGCCTGGATCTGTACACTGGTCCACGTTCTATAAAACTAGCAAAATAAATAAATAAATAAAAGTTTAAACAAAGTTAAAAATGCTACACCCTAAGTATTTGTATGCATGTGTGTACATATTCAATATGTTAATTTATGTTCAAAAGCTAAGAACTGTCTTCCAATGAAGCAATTAATACAGTATTTTGTCCTTGGAAGAAAAATTTACTCCTGCTAACAGAATACCAAACATTAAAATGGGATCATTTTATATGTACTTGTATAGGCCATTTGTGAAGCAACCAGGTAAACCATGTTTCATAGTAGTATTAAAAATAGCATCTGAGCATTACATGATTCATGTAAAAAGTCTGAATAAGTTGGCCAACAATTTGTGGACATTAGCTCTGGCATGAAAACAAACACATTGAATGGTTGATCTGTAAACGGTTGGCTGTTATATTGATTAGAGCAACACTAATATCATTAAATATCATAATATTTTACTAATACAATTTCTATTTTTTAATTTTTTAAAAATTTAGTTAGATAATGATAAAGACTTCAACAAGTAAAAAATGCTAATGCAGGACATTCTTCTTCTTCTTCTTTTTTTTTTTTTTTTGTGTGTATGTGGTGCTGAAGATCAAATCTAGGGCTTTGTGCATGCCAGGCAAGCACTCTATCACCTAGCCACCTTCCCAGTTCCCTCTTCTTATGCTCTTGATAAAAATTTTGACTATATAATTTTGACTATATTTCATACTTATAACTAATGGTGTTTGTGTATCACTCATGGATTCATTCATTACATATATGTTTATTGAACTGGGAATATTGTGAGGGACTGTATTAGCGGCATAAAATGATAAAATGATGAGGATAAAATGATGGACAAAACGGACATATTTCCTGTTGTATTGGAGCTTCTGGTCATGAACTAAGATTGTCAAACCATAAGGATCCATGTATTTTAAGTTTTCGGGCTGAGCAATGTCTGTTACAACTACTTAATTCTGATACAGTGTGAAAGTGGCCATGGACAAGATACAAATAAGTGAGCATGGCTATGATCCAGTAAAACTTTATTTTGCAAACATCTGTGGTTAACTAAAGGGAAAACTAAATATGTATCCAATAGCCAGACAGATTATTTGCTATATAAATGTGCAAATTTGCATTTTGTTTAAAAGCCACTGATGAGGCATTTGACTATAAGCATGAACAATAGAGTAGTCTGATGTGGACAAAACCATCAGGGAGAGACAGCTGAGCTGATCTTTTATTGAGGGGTAGAAGTTAATTTGGTGGAGTTGAAAGGAGAGAAGAGTGCTCTGTTCATTGTGTGGAAACCCTTGTGAGTCAAAGGTATCTTAGCTTTAGAAAGTGAAGGAAGGCCATACTGCCCAAAACAAAGTAAAGATAAGGGAGTGCAGTACAAAATGGAGAAATGGACACAGTTTTCTAGATGACCAAATGTAGAGCCATGCTAAAGCTCACTCTGGGCCACTCTGAGCTTTCATGTGTAAATCTGGACTGGAAGCCCAGGACTGTCCTCATTGCTCCCAGACCAAAGCTTGGCCTTGTGGTTCAGTCACATGTCTTCCCAAAGTGAAAGCTTGGCCTTAACTGAACCACAGGGTGGGTGGGCACCTAGCTAGAGGCAGTGAAGAATAAAGGAGTAGCAGTTGAAGACAGAATCTCAGCTTTTGCAATGTGATCACACTGCAGAAATCATGAATATTCACAATGTAAAAAAAAAAAAAAAAACTTAGAAATCACCTGGGTCTCAAGTTTTCACCTTATGATTCAGGGTTCTGCAAAGGTGCTTCAGAGGACAATGAGTAAGTTGGGGAGATCACAAAGAGGAGGGCAGATCTATGAAAAAGTAATCGAATCCTGGATCAGATTCCACCTTAGTAAAGGTGGCAGAGGGGAGAGATAAAGGTGGAGATCTAGCACCCCATTGACACTTTCTTTTGCGGGGGTGAAAACCGAGGCCTTAAACTGAGCAAAGGTAGGCAACGTGCTTGTTAAGAATGGATACTTAAACCTCTTTTCACCTCCACACGTCTCCTGTGTCTCTTCCTGGCTAACAGTTCTCCAATCAGTGATTTTTTTTTTTTTATTGGAAAATGATTGTTGTTGAAACACAAGGAGCCAGGGGTTGGGGTGGATGGAAGTGAAGTCCTTCCAAGCTGCTAGATCTGGCACAGAAGCCAAAGGACATAAAAATGGATGTTAATTGAATTTAGGTACAGTGAGAGCTTAGGTGCCTCAATTAAACCCATCAAAAGTGCTATCAAAACAGGACCAGAGATACATAGATACTCAGAATCCTGCATAGGAAGTCAGAGATGAGGTGTAGCACAAGGTTAGGGGCAGCAGGGATAACAGAAAATAAAGACAGCCCTCCTTTTGTGGATATAAAGCAGAGAGTTCAGAAGACCTCAGATATCCTTTGGCCTCTGAGCAACTTCTTAGAAAATCTGGGCTCTGCCTCTTGACCTCCTGCTGACTGGTTCTACATGTGCACTTTGAGCCTGTCCTCTGAAATAGGCACCAGTCAACCCTACCTACCTCTTCAAGGGCCTGTGGTCCTATTCAAGGACAACAGCTGAGTAAATGAAGTAACTCTTCCATGTGCACACTGTAAAATGAAATTGGGTAATGGAAACTAAAGTGTCCTGTTGTGCCTAATTTAACTATTGTTTCCTGATCCTTAATCTCAAGTGTGTCTCTAGGGATTGATTTTCAAATTCAAAAAGTCCCATCATTTTAAAATAGAATACCTTCCAAAGTCATTAAGGTTACATTCTCAGCTGCTTCCTCACCGCATTGCTTTTTTAGGCCATCCCATGTGACAGGTGGCATTCTCAACATGATTCTTTTCATGCTCCCTGTGGATTTAGTACTTTGCTTCTCAATCTGTGTCTTTTGCAGCACAGGTCTAGAAAATCTTGTCTCTATTTTTCTGTGCCAGCATCAAGCAGAGTCTAGTGAATAACGGAACAAATTCTTATTCCTGAGGTTGGGCTTTAGCTGTGCTGAAACAGGTTTCTTCCAATTTGGAAATGTACAAAACCTACATTTCTCCCTATCCTAGCTTTTTGACCCCTATTGGCAAATGCCTCATCAAACAAGCAGCAAAAATCTCTGGCTGCTAAAATGCTCCAGAGTGGACTGTATGAAGTCCTCTTAGCAAAGAACTGTTTTAGATCAGCCAAAGCACACCAGTGGCTCAGTGATTTTAGCCACTTGGCGATATTACAGCCTTATTCTCCAGTCAACTGAGCATATGAAAGACAGAAGATATTCAAACAGCCTCTATCGTTAGAATCCCTGTTGGTGCAAGATCATGAAGCACCAAGTCCCTGATTCAGGCTGGCTTCTGCCTTTCAGCTTTGCCATTGGCAGTGCGACAGAGTTGGGTCCCTGCAGCGGGTCCTCTAATGTGCTTTGCTCTTTTCCCTTATTTGAGAAATTGGATTGGATGCCCATGATAAAGAGAATGTACTATTTGGATTTCCACAAGGCTATATTATAATTATCTGCCTATCAAATTTTATATGGGTTCATTATACATTTATCCATTACTCTTGCTTTCCTCAAATAAGAATTTAGAGTAAGAAATAAAAATAACACCTATTTGATTGAATTTTAAAGTAATCATCCATGTGGATATCCTTTTTTAATTTATGACATTAATTTCAAATATTAAAGCTTTAGACTAAGGAAAATAAATATGTTGTCTGAAGAAAAGAAAAAAGGTCCAAGGAGAACTGCAGCCTGGAAGAATTTTTAAACTGCAGCTAATGTGGAAAGTAAAATGAGGCAAGTAGTAATAAAAAAAAAAGTGCTTTTGAGATTGCTCTCTAAAGACAGATCCTTTTAATGGCTGCAGATATGTGTATCTCAGAGACCAGAAAAGTGGATTGATTTATTAATTGTACAATAGTCTATTTTCTATCAACATTCAGCCCTAACACTTATCTGAACATTCAGATTCTGTCACAACAGGAAAGGTTCCAGAAAATTAATTTTGAATATTGCAGCATATTACATGGTAGGAAGGGAAATTAACAAAGGGATTATTAAATGCTAAATAGTGAAGATGGCATACTAAATTAATGAAAAATGCCATTTAGAAACTTGATGCTCTTCATTTATATTCTCACAGTCTCTTGTCATGAGAGAATATTCTTTATATAGGAAGAACCTTAAGAGCCAGTGATGTGCTGCAGTCAATTTTTACTAGATTGTGGTATCTAATTGTAATTTACAAGAATTTTGCAAGGCAGTTGTTAAATACAGTATATTTATGCATATCCAAAAATAAATAAATAAATAAATAAAACCCATTTGCCAGTACACAATTGAGTAAAGCTAAGAGGCTGTCTTACCCATACTGAGAGAGTGTTGTGGTACTACAGGTAGACACAGGGAGTAGTGTGTCAAAATGGAGCAGATTTGTAGATCTTGGGTGACTTTGGTTCTCACAATCTCTTTCACATCTTTGTTTTGAGGTCTCATCTCTATTTTCTATACAATCTCCTTTTTTTCCCCTGATAGTTGCTGGGAATAGCAGGTCTCATAAACAGATGTCTATCTCAACAACATTCCTCCTTCATTAGATTCTGTAATTAAATATGTAAAACTATAACCAAATCAGGTGCACGTGAGTTTTTTGGTACTTTAGTTCCCAACATCCATCATTATCAGCCCTTGGCCCCTATTCTCTTTTCTCTAAGTTTAATAAAACATAGATATATATTTTTAAAAAAATATTCTCTTGCCCTTTTTTAAAGAATATCACTTCTACATGAAACATGTCCATCAATTATTCCCCACTGTAGGAGCTATCAATTAGAATTAGTATGTGATTACTTTTACCTCTAGCTTCTTCTTTATTATTGTTCAACAGAAATAAACAGCCTATATTTTTAAGAGCCTTAGCTTTATAATTTATCTTTCTGCCACTGTAGCTTTTGATGCTCATAACAGTGGTGAGATATGTAGGATAAATCTCTTTTAACTTAAGAGGAAATTGAGGCTCAGGAAGATTAAAGGCTATCTGTGTAGATACTGTTGTATCACAGTATAAATCAAGTTTTATTTTTTCATCATCACAGCCTGAAATAGAGATTTGAACAAAATTCCTAAGGTTTATTGAACAAAGCAAGACAATAAAGAAAGATTACAGTAAATAAATTGAACAGCAAAAAGGTTCATGAGAAACCAAAGAAAGACCTAGGAAGGGAAGAAAAGGAATTGGAGGAAAAAAATTGTTCTTTCCAATTGAATTTTTTTTCAAAGAAATAAAGATTTCAAGTAAATGGATAATCTCATAAATTATTGATACAAATACACAAGGAAAATGAGCTGATTCTCTTGTGGTAGAATTAGGAGAATGAACAGCATTGAAAACCTATAGGTTGAATATCTCTAACCTGAAAATCTCAACTCTGAAATACTTTGAGGGCCAACATAATGCTCATGGAGCGTTTAGATTTGGATTTTTAGATTAGGAATGCAAATATTACAAAATCCAAAAATTCTTTTGGTCCTAGCATTTTAAATTAGTGATTCTCAACCTGTAACACATATTAGTTCACATCTACGAGCAGTTACCATGTGCCAGATATATCACTAAGTGCTTGAGGTCTATCATTCATTAACTTCTCAAAATGATCCCTTGAGGTGGACACTTGGAATATTCTACTTTATACAGAAGGAAACTGAGACACACATTAGCACATTTAGAAACTCAGATTTTAACATAGGTTGATTGAACTCTTCTAGAACCTGAATTCAGTCCTTGTGCCAATCTGGAGACAAGATGAATTGCTTGTTGATGATCCATCTTGGAGCTTCTTCTAATTGAGAATTCCATGTTTACTTGACACAGTAATTCCAAGGGCAGAATTAGCTTAGATTTGACCCTGAAACATCAGCATGGAGTCTGTATATAGGGATCAGTTCAGGCTGATAGAGAAACCCAGATCTGCCAAGGACTGGATGTATTCCCTGGGAAAATAATATGATCTCCAAGTCCCAGTTGCTTCATGTCAATGAAATGACACTTCTGGGGGAGGATGGAGAGCTGCATAGAAAATGAGAAGGCAAACCTCTATTGCTTTCCATATTCTGCACCTCACAAGCATGGAAATGACACTGTATGGGTGTATGTGTAAGCCTATGCATTTATCATATCTTCCCCTGAGACCTCAGGAATCTCATGCTCCATAGAGTCCTTCCCATCTACAGTTTCCAAATATTATTAAAACTAAACATTCTCTGCCATCATTCTTCTTTCCAAAGCAAAAATTTTTTTCTACTTCATTTGCTCAAGAGAGCTCTTGATTCTCTGCTTTCTGCAAGGAAACTAATTAATCCATCCTAATGAGAAGAAGGAATCAATGCAAACATGCATTAAAAGACAGCAGAAATTCAGGTCACTGTTTTCGCTCACCTGGATTATTGCTTCATTTTTTTTTTTGGTTGGTTTATTGACCCTCAGCCTCACCCCAACCCTGGTTCATTCTTTGTGATGATCTTTCTAAAACTCAAATATTGTCTTGCCCCTCCACAGCTAACATTTCTTCATCAGTAATCTAAACCACTTGGTCAAATCTAAACCACTTAGAAAACCTCCTGTTGTCTTTAGAGCCCTTGAACTTGATAAGTTCCCCAGCCTCAGCTCTTTCTGCCTCAGTCACATCTGTGATGCCCTTTGTTCCCACTGAACTATCTGCATTTTTCTTTTTCAGGACTTTACATGTGTTATTTCTGTATTTCCTCTTCTTTCTCCAAACCCAGGTTGAATATCACCACCACCAGGACAACCAAGACTGAGAGGAAAGGGCTGTCTTTGATTTTTCTTTTTACTCCTTCACACTTTTTATCTGACAAGGATATAATTGTTGCTTACTTATCTTTGTCTTTCACCAGTTCAAGAGTTCTGTCACAACAGGGACTGTGTCTTTCCTTCTCTATATCCTCAGCATGTCTTCCAGGGCTGTGAACCTAGGAGGCATTTTGTAAATGTTTATTAAATGAATGCATCTTACATATTGAAGTGCAATAGCCCAAGATATATAAATATCATAATTCTCTCTCTCTCTCTCTCTCTCTCTCTCTCTCTCTCTCTCTCTCTCTCTCTGCATTTTTGAAGCAATGGTCTAGAAATAACAACTGAAATTTTGGAGATATAAATTTCACTCCCAGTTTTGCTACTTATACGCTGTGAGAATTTGAGCAATCAATGAATTCTTCTAACTCTTCTTCTGTAAAGTGGATGAATACTTGCACTCCACTTATCTCAGAGAGGATATGATTAGATGCGACTGTATATGATCATAGCCCAGCTCAATCTGCCTTTCAGAGTCAAGGACCCGTATTGTCAGGTGATTGGAATAATGACTGATGATGGTAGAAAGCTGTTAGCTGTAATCCTATGGGAAGTGCCTGGCTCCAGACAACTCCCTTTTTCCAGGAAGGCTCTCATCCAGTGACAGGCCAGTGTGAAGGCAGAAAGGCCTCACTCATTTGACCAAAATTAGAACAACCCTGAAGAGCCATACCATCTTCCAAATTTCCCCACCCAGCTCCACTTCCTCCTCTCCCCAATCCTGCCACCTTCCATTTCCTCTTACAGATATTGATTCTGGAACTCTCTCTATCATATCTCCTGTATGCTATGCTATTCTATTAATCTCCAAGATTTTTTTTTCAAAAAAGACAGATTGTCTTGAAAAAAAGGTGATGGACACATACTGATAGTGTCACTTGGCATAGATACAAAAATAGTATTTAATGTAGAATAACTTATTAGTAGAGAAGATGTGCAGCACTTATGATCCCCTCTCATCTTCTATTCCATAGAAAAGTAGCTTAGGTATATCTTGCCCAATATTCCAACAGAACGGCTGTAACCATCCCCCTCCAAAGTTCTCTGTATATTTGCAAATCAGCATGTAGGGAATATCTGTGTGATTATGTAACAATGAAAAATTGACCTCATTAGATAGAGGGATTGTCTTGGACCCAGTAGCTGGCATCAGCCTTTTTTTTTTTTTAGGGAACCCAAACCTGTTGAGCAAGCTTACTGCTAAAATTAAAGAGGATATGAGGAAAATCCAGATTTGCCCTGACTTCCAAGTTTTCAAAGATGTGTGCCAAACTTCACCAAGGAGTATTTCTGAATTCCATGATCACAAACATCTAACATTTACAGTGTAAAACTTATCCATGCTTGAACTCATTTAATCCTTTCAATAACCCTATAGGGTAGAAACTATAAGGCAGATGGGAAACTAAAAGTTTATGAGAAGGTGAGGGTCTTTTCCAAAGTCAGTTGGTGAGTGCTAGAGCTGTCATTAGCACCAAGAAGAAACTAGGCCTTTAAGGCCATGACTTCCAATGGGTTTCATAAAGAATAAGTCAGTTATGATGATGTAATGTTTATCAATATCAAGAGAGTATCAGTAGAATACATGTGATCTCTATCAGGTAAAAGTGGATTATATTTCAGATAATTTGCATTAATTAATTAATTCAAAATGGCTTTTAAAAATCTGCATCATCAAATTGGTGATTTTTAAACTATCAGTTTCATAGGAACTGCATGAGAATGAAAATTGTAGTCCTTGCACTCAAGGGGGCTACAGAAGTTGGGATGCTTCTTTTATAGATGAATCATAATCCATTCTTTGAGAGATCCTGATCTAGTTACCCTGTAAACACTTAAAATACATAGCCACTTAAATATAATACTTGCTGTCATTCTATTAAAAATAAAAGTGAGCACTATACACTTAGCTGTTGTTATTGCCTTGTTTCTATGGCACTGTTTTATTTGACTTACATTGTTTTTACTCACAGGAATATAGTGCCTGTAAGTAGGAGAAGATTATGTGTGCCCAATATAGGTATAAATGTAGTGTCTATATTAAGCGTAAGATAATTTCCTTCAATATATCTTAACCTCACATACACCTTATGGTTCTTATCAGAAAGTTGAGGATCAGAGAGGTTAAGAAATTGTTCCATATCATATAATTCATACATAGATATTGAAATTTAGATTCTGGGACAGCAAATTAAGTAGACAACATAGTGTTCACCAAGACACATTTTTTTCTGATTGTGGTTCTGATATCTGTTCATGATTTTATGACTGCTAATAGATAAATCAAGTCTAAGCATTTGAAGACATACTGGGTTTAAAAACATAGAATTAAGCTTTTGTTAAGTGCACTTTAAGCCTCAGACACTTTTAGTTCTGCTTCATCTAAAAACAGTAGTAAATTTACAGTATATTAATGTTATGTTATAATATATTAACATGTTACAAAATAAATTAATTTTTTACAGCTTCCTTTATGTAAAAGAGAGAGGATGAGTAATTATATGAATATCTCAGATAAACATTCATAACCAACCTCACCTCAACAATAAAAGGAAAAGAAAGAGAAGAAAATAACAAGACAGAAAAAGAGAAAAACCATTAAGGCACTGTTTAGGTCAGTGAAGCAACATGTACCTTTAGAATCTAGTGTTTAAGTTTTGATTTTTTAACTTTAATGGCAGGAGGATGGAAATGTGCTCCCTTTATCTAAATGTATCTTATAAAGTTATATGTTTAAGGCACTAACACAGTCCCTGTGTCTAGGCACAAACCCAATTTCCTTGCTTTTCATTCTCTAGTTATTTTCATTTCCATAGGAGTGGCTTTCTGAGAGCCAATAATTTAAGGAAAATGCTGAAGAGGACAATCCCCAAATTGGTGGCTAACAATCTCTGAAATGCAGTTGAAGGTGGGCTAGAGGATTGCTCAAGTTGATTCCCCTTCCACTCATCCTATGGCTCTTGCAAACTATTTGTAGAAGCAGGCAGAATGCTCCTGGTGAGATGGTCTTTCTCAGAGGACTGGGAACAGCACCAGAAAAACTGTTTCACCCCATCTCTGACTCAGACACTTCCTCTCCAGGCTGGAATCAGATGTTGCCAAGACAGCTGTGAAAAAAAAAAAATCTAAAGAAAGAAAAGAAAAAGAAAGGGAAAGGGAAGATGAAATGTCAGACTTTTCAAAAGTAAACTTTTATTTAAATGGAAGTTAATTAAGTAGTTGAGTTTGGATTAAGATTTAGGTTTTGATGCAGTAAAGGCAGCATGATTGCCCAACACCACCAGCAAGCTGGATCTCAATGCCAAAGTCCTTGTGGCTAAATCCACCAGCTTTGGCTGGGCAGGTGTGAGGAATCGGTAGGGTGTTAGTCATATCCGGAAAACGAAAATTCTTCTAGGAGTTCACATGAATGACAACCATGAAGCAGTCAGGTTGAGGTAGAACAACATCTAAACTGCTCTTCATTTTCTTTCATATTTTTAAATTAATAAAAGGTTAATTTTTACAGTATGTATTATTCGTGCTGATTATAGAGGCACTGCATGATTAGAAAAAAATGTGGAAAATTCAATGAGACGTTAATGAGAAAAAGACACTTAGTGTCTTACATCCAGAAATGACTACTGTAAAATATACAAATTTTATATATAATAAAATATTAGTTTAAATCAATTTAGTAAAATTGAAATATATATTCATACTATAAAATTAAAATATTATATATTAATATATAATATATTATACAATTAATTATATAAATTAAAAGTATGAAATATGTTAATTTTACATTATAATATATTAACATGTTACAAAATAAATTAATTTTTTTACATTATATATAAGATATAAGACACCAAATGTTTTTTTCCATTAGTGCCATATTAAACTTTCCACATTTCTATTCTAATCATGCAGCGCCTCTATAATCAGCACAAATAATACATACTGAAAAATTGGCATTTTTCATTTTAATCCAGATGAAGAAATTTATATTGTTCCCTATTATTTGTATGTATCTATCTGTATATAATAGAAAGACCTCATGTCATAGAATCTTTCCAATGAAGCTTTCCATTTTACATTAGGTTATTAAAATTATTTGTATAATTCTCTTTCTAAAGTTATGATTTCTTCAATTTTCCCTAAGGTTTATTTTCCTGTATAATAATAATAGTAATAATAATCATGATAATAATAAAATACAACACTGGGTGCTCACACTGTGGTTCCACACAGTATCCCAAGTGTTTTATATGTGTGTAATTACTTAATAATCACAGAAGAGCTTAACTTAAATATGGGAAAACTAAGACAGAGACAAGTGAGATGACTTGCCTAATGTCATACAACTGGAAAGAGGGGAAACCAATATTTATCTAAGTGATCAAACTAAAGAACTCACACTCACAATATGTACTTCTTATCTATATCTAACCCATTGTTCCCTTAAAAAAGATAAATTTTATCATACAATAACTGTCCTCTTACCCTAATACTTTGGGGTGTTACCATTCATTTAGCAAATAGCCATAAAGTCCCTATAGCACGATAGGTTCTGTGCCAGTTATAGGGAAATAAAAGTTAAAGGAATCAGAGCTCTGATTCACTCATTAATTTATTGAATAACAATTTACTGATTAGCAAATATAGGCATGTTCCACATGCTAGAGGTACAATAGAGCCAAAAATGGAAAACCCCATTTCCTGGAGCTAATATTCTCCTTGGGCAGATAGATTTTAAAACAAAATAAAAATGAAGCAAATATGGTAGCATTAGGTAGTGGCTAGGGCTATGGAGAAGCAGCAGGGGCAGTAGCCAGAGGGTAGCACTGCCCTTCTCTGTGGGTGTTTAGGGAAGGAAGGCCTTGCAGGTGAGGGGCTTGGAACAGAAATGGGAGAAGGGAGGCAGCAAAGCATATGGCTACCTGGATAAAGAGTACTGTGTAGCATGTTATGATCTGGCAGGGATATTGACACGAGCATAAGTAAATAATCCCTATAGGAGAGGGCAAGACCAAGGTCATCCAAGCAAGGCCTAAAAAGAGCAAGTCATCAAATGTGGCAGGCAGGAAGGCTGTATGCAGGTGTTGTGGGTATAAATAGATGGGGTGGAGGCCACATTACAATGAACTTAAATGCCAGAGATTGCTGTGTGTGTGTGTGTGTGTGTGTGTGTGGAGAGAGAGAGAGAGAGAGAGAGAGAGAGAGAGAGAGAGAGAGAGAGAGAGAGAGAGATTATCTTCCACACTGATGGTGAAAATATAAAACGATGCAACCATATGGAAAATAGTAAGAAAGTTCTTCAAAAATTTAAAATATACACAATATAAGATTCAGCAGTCTCACTCCTGGTATATGTCCAACATAATTGAAATCAGCATCTGGAAGAGAACTCTGCACTCCCATGTTAATGCAGTTTTATTCACAACAGCCAAGGTATGAAAACAATCCAAATGTCCACTGACAGATAAATTGATAAAGAAAATGTGATAAATGCATACAATGGAGTGTTATTCAATCTTAAAAGGAAAAATATCCTGCCATTTGTGATAATATGCTAAATAAAATACACCAATCACAGGAAGACAAACATTTCATGATCCCACAAACATTAGTTATCTTTAATAGCAAATATGTAGAGCATAGAGGGGTGCCGTGGGCAAGGGGGATATAGAAATGTGGACTTATTGCTACTCTTTCTCTAGGGGTATAAAGTTTCTGTTATGTCAGATGAATAAATTATTGATATCTGCTGTGCAGCATAGTGTCTCTTGTTAACAATACGTTATTGTGCACTTCAATTTGTTAAGAAGGTAGATATCATGTTAAGTGTTTTTATGGCACCATATACTGAACAAAAGAAAACACAAAGGGACAAAAGGAAATTTTGAGGGGTGCTAGGAATATCTATTACACTGACTATAATGATAAAAACACAAGTACTTACATATATCCAAACTCATCAAATTTTTTTAATTGTATACATTAAATATGCATGGTTCTTTTTTTAAGTAGCTGCTCTATGGTCTTTTCCGTATTTAGAACTGTGATCAATTTGTTCTCTATTTGGATTGATCCTATTTAGAATCTTCATACATCTTGCTTTTCAGAAACCCATTTTTAAAAAAGTGGCTTTGGTGGTCAACATCCTTTGAGAAACACAAATTAGTACCAGTCATTGCTCCTGGAGTTTTGAAGGAGCAATGAGAAGAGGCTTCATTATACACAAGACACAATAAAATCTTAACACTTTCTGTAGGACCTCCTCCCTTCCCACATCTCATACCACTCTAGTTGCTCCCCTTCTGGCTCCAAAGAGAACCCCAGCTCAAGGGTACACAGCCATATCACTCACATCAGCCTCTGGCCTATGCCTGATTCATGTCCAACATCAGCTTGAAGGACTGTGCTCTTGATGAGCATTTCCCACTTTGCAAGTGTAATCTTCTGTCACTCTGTTTTATTTATTTATTTATTTTTCAGGAAGACAGTCTCAAAAAAAACAAAGGAAGTCAAGTGTACTGGCACATGCCTATAAATCCAGTGACTCCACAGGCTGGGGCAGGAGAGAATTGCAAGTTCTGAGGCCAGCCTCAGCAATTTATCAAGATCCTAAGCAATTTATCAAGTCCATGTCTAAAATAGTATAAAAAAGGCTGGAGATGTAACTCAGTGGTGAGCACTCCTGGGTTAAATCCCAGGTACCAAAAAAAAAAAAAAAAAAAAAAGAAAAAAGAAAGAAAGAAAAAGAAAAAGAAAGAAAGAAAAAAGAAAACAACAAACAAACAAGAAGAAATATCTTGATCAAATGTGGCAGGCAGAGGATTTGGGTTGTATTTGCCAACCTTGTAATTTATCGTGCCTTTAGCTCATAGTTCCATTTGAAATATCCAAACCCTAAGGTATCTTATCACTAAAATTGCAAATATAATTTCTTGATAGTTGTCACAGTTTCCCTCTTGAGTGAAACTGAGTGAACAAATAACTATTCTTTTTTTGTGCATGCTTACAGCAGCTGGCAACCATGGTGAAGGTGTACTCTTTGTTCCATTCTAGAAGAAAGAACCTCCTGGGATGGTACCTTAGGTCCCTGATCTTCAATGAAAGGCTCTGAGATGTTATTCCAATAATCTAATCTTAATGTATGACCAGGTCCATCACACTGTTTCACTCAAAAGAAACAAAACCAGTGTAAAAACTCTTTTTAAAAATGCAATACAAGTCTTTCTTGTAGATCTCTCGTGATTAAGCAAAGATGGACAATTACGCTATGCAACTCAGCAAAATGTCTTGTTAAACTTTCCTCCCTCTCATCCATGCAGCAGTCTCTCCTTCTTTCCTCAGTCATCACAACCTTCCCCATCTTTTCCTCCTACCAAACACAATTCTGATTAGGCTCCATGCCTCCTCAAATGAGCTTGCTAGAAGCTCAAAGTGCACAGGGAAGGGGATTTGTTGTCCTGCTCTAAGGATATCTTGCAAGAGACATTTTCCCAGTGAATTCTGCATCTTAATCAAGGTAGCATTAGTACCAACAGTTTGAAAAAAAATGAAATCACAGTTATGTTTAATGATTTAATGGAGCAGAATGAATTAGAAGTCAAACTGATATTTTAACCCCGCTATTTAAAATGGCAAAGTAGAGTTCAGAAGTGTAGGCAAGATGGTAAGAAATGCCAACGCCATTCTTTTGCTTAAATTATCCTACCCTAATTGTCTGAGGACTGGGCTTCATTACAGGGTGCTTAAATCTCCTGGAAATCCAGCCACATTTCTTGGGTCTTCTGCATCATTCTGCTTCTCTCTCTCTTCAATGAAAGATTTTTTTTTTGTTTCCAAACCTAAAATAATTTGTGTTTTTTTTTTATGGTTTTAAAAGAAAGGATCTTCATGAAAAGTTCAAAATATATAAAACTATAAGTAATAAAAATAATATCACCATGAAGAAATGGCAATTGTTAACATTGTGGTGTGCACTACTTAAGACCAAATTCTTATGTATGTGTTTAAGTATACACATGATTTTTTAACAAATACATTTCCATATTATAATGTATGTCTATATCAACATTCTATTCTATTTAACAATTTTCTATACTGGAATTTCTTTGAAATCATAACAATAATACACCTTCCTTGTTAGAAGTGAGATAACTCAAAGATGTGAGAGTAAAGAATCACCAGCCTCCTCAATTTTCTTCATGTCTTTTCTCCTAAGCTCATTGAGTCCTCTCTGAGGGCCCCTCCATTCTCCTACCTCTTCCTAAGGACTTGAATAGCCATTAGAAAGTACAGGATTTTCTGAACCTTGAGGCTCCAGCTTAAGCCCAGGAATGTGATTCTTCCAAATGCTGGGGGACACAGGCTTCTGGGAATTTGGAGTTGGCTGGGGAGGGGCACAACAGCACCCAACTTTCCTTTTAGCCCTTAGCTGTACTAGGTACATGGTAACAACCTGAATTGCTTACCTGTTATTAGTAAAGTATGACTTGAAGCTGAATGCACATGTTACCTCATGTAATCCCACAGCAAGGCTATGAAATAGGCACACGTATTGGTTTCATTTCAACAGATTCAGAAATGTAGGCACAGAGTGATAATGTCACTTTCCAAAAGTCACTGAGAAAGGAGGAGGCAAGATCTATTCTGAAACCACAGGGCTATCTGTGCTTTAACATGCATTCAGTATTTTTGAATGAATGAATAAATGGGCTCAAAATAGCTAAAGGTGACAAGAAGTAGATCCTTCACTGTTGAGAAATGCAAATCAAAACAGAGATAGAAAATATTTTAAAGATTGAAATAGCAAGGCCTTAATAACCAAAACCATATGATACTATTGAGAATGCAGTACATTAGGGACTCTCATGCATAAATGGCAATAATATAACTTACTATTTAGTTTTTTTGTAGGTCATCTCCACTAAGTGAAAAATTCATGTATATGGCAAAAGATATGATATATGGTGTCAAAAGTTAGGAACAAGAAAAAAAGTATTTGCTACCCGGTAATATAATAATCAAAACATATAACTTGCTAAAACTTCTGAAAGGAATAACAAAATATGAGTGCATGACATAAGCCTGGGGGCTTTTGTTCTTCATGAGGAGCTGTCTGATGGAAGAAGGAAGATACCTTGGACTTGTTCATCTATATTCTATTTTTAAACTGGAATATTTCTCTTCATATTGTTATGATATAATAGATTTCTTGTGTATACTGGTTACAATTCCTACAGTAGATGTAATTTGCAAATATTTTCTCTCCTTTGGCTGCATATTTACTTGGTGTATATTGAAGCAAAGTTTTTAAATTTGTGAAGTTCAATTCACCTATTCTTTTTTGCTGCTTTTGTTTTTGTTTCCATAACCAACAAGCCATCTCCTAAGCCAAGAATGCAAATATTTACTTCCTTATTCTCTTCTGAGAGTTTTATAGCTTCAGCTCTTATACTCACATTTATGATAAAATTTTAAGTTAATTTTTGCCTACAGGATGGGGTTAGAAGACATACTGCATTCTTTTCCCCAGGGATCTGCAGTTGTTCTAGGATCATTTATTAAAAAGATGATTCTTTCCTTTTAAATTGTTTTGACATCCTAATTAAAAAACAATTGGCTGTTAATGCAATGATTTATTTCTTTTATTGCCCAATTGCTCTGACTAGAACCTCTGATACTGATATGATTACTATAAATAGTGAGAGCAGGTATTTTGTTTTGCTCCTTAGGAGAAAATATTCAGTCCTTCACCTTAAAATATATTAGTTTTCAGTTTTTCATAGACACTGTTAATCAAGTTGAGGAAGTTCCCTTTTATTAGTAGTTAGTCAAGTATTTTTATCATAAAATAATTTTTGTGTGTGTCCAATGTTTTTTGAATGTACTGAGTTAACATGTGGTTTTTGTCCTTTATTCCATTAATATGATGTGGTTAATTGATGGGTTTTTTATGTATGGCCAACTTTGTATTTCTTGGTCAGGGTGCATAATCTTTTATATATGCTACTAGATTCAGTTTTCTAGTATTCCATGAAAATTTTTTGAATACCACCCCCTCTCTCAACCAAATAAAACAAATAAAATATGGTTTATTTTTCCTTGTGATACCTTTGTCAAATTGTGGTATCAGGATAACACTGACATTATTAAATGAGCTAGGAAAAGCTCCCTCCTCAAGACTTTATGAAAGATTAATATTAACTCTACTTTTAAGTATTGGATAGAATTCACTATTGAAATCATCTAGACCTGGATTTTTCTGTGTGGGATTTTCTTTGCTGTTGTTAAAAACTGACTTTCTTTACTTTTTTATATACCTATTCACATTTTCTATTTCTTCTTTAGTCAGTTGGTTTAATTATTTATCTTTCCAGAAATGTATGTGTTTAATTCTACTTGTATTGTTTATCGCTATAGTGGTTTATAATCTCTTTCTTTCTTATAATCACTCTTGTTTCTTTAAGATTGGTAATGATTGCCCTTTGTTCTATTAATTTTATTTTTCTCTCTCTCTTTCTCTCTGTCTTGCTAAAGGTTTATCAATTTTATTAATCTTTCAAGAAACCAGAATTTGATACTGTCGATTTACTCTGGTTATTTTATTATTAATTGTAATTCTAAATTGGCAATAATTTATTATTTCCTTTCTTCTGCTTATTTTGTACATAGTTTAATCTTTTTACTGGTTGCTCAAAGTAGCAGTCTTTTCCTTTTAAGGTGTTTAATGCACCATGCTGCTCTCTTCTTTCCTCCATGATTTCTGTTGCAAAATCAGTCATTAGTGGCCTTGAGGATCCCTTGAACATGATAAACCATTTGTATTTTGCTGCTTTGAAGATTTGTTGTGAAGGACTATTCAAGGATGGTATATCCATGTGGATCTCTGAGTTTATCAGACTTGGGATTGATTGAGCTTTTCAGATATGAAAAGAAACATTTTTAATCAACTTTGGTGAAAATTATATTTGTTATTTCTTCAAATAACCTTCCTTCTTCTTTCTCTCCTCTCCTTTTGGAAGTCACACTGCAGGTACATTGATATTCTGGAGGAATCCCAAGACCTCTGTTCATTTCTTTATAATTCTTTATTCCTTCTCTTCCTCAGAGTATATAATTTGAATTGACAGGTCTTCAAACTCCTTCTGCCTACTCAAATGTGCTGTTGATTCCTACTAGTAAATTTTTTCATTTTAATTATTAGCGCTTTGAACTCCAGAATGTCTGCTTAGCTCTTTTTTATACTGCTTTCTCTATTGATATTTTCTATTTAGAAAGACATCATTCTCATAGCCCGCTTTAATTCTTTAAATAAGCTTTAATTTGTTTCTATGGACACTTGTATAATAGCGGATTTGAAGTTTTTGTTCATTAAGTACATCCGTCTTCCCTCAGGAGCTGCTTCTCTTGATTACCCTTTTCATCTTGGTGGTCATTCATCCCACATTCTTCCTATCCCTCAGAATAGTTTTATTAAAAACTTAGCACATGAAATAATATAATGTGGTGACCCTTGAAATCAGGCTTCATTCTTCCTCTTTTAGAATCGTTTTTTATTTTTATTTCCTTGCTGCTGCTTGTGGGGATTGTTTAGTGATATTAATTCTGAAATGTTGGATTCTTTATCTCATACAGCTTCTGAAATATTTACTTGGTTAACTTGGTAATAAGTTAATGATTTGATAAGTGTTTTCTTACATTGCTTGAACCAATATTTCCTCCAGTCTTTGCTAAGTGACTGTGCGTATATCCACAGCTAACCAGACAATGTCCAGCTCTATCTCAGCTTTTATTTCTTGCTTGTAGAGATCCACAACATTAATAAGAATTAGAGACTTCCCAGGTCCTTCTGGGCATGCACACAGCCCTGGGCTTGGGTAAGCACTATGTGTGTGCATTACTGTGATATTTAATTTTACATGTCAACTTGAGTGAGTCACAGGATACCCAAATATCTGGTTAAACATGATTTCTAGGTGTGTCTGTTAGTGTGTTTCCAGAAGAGATTAGCATTGGAATTTGTAGGCCCAATAAAGCAGATGGCCTTCCCTTGTATGACTGGGCATCATCCAAACCACTGGGACCTTGAATAGAACAAAGAGACAGAAGAAGATTAAATTCTCCCTGGGCCTGACTGCTTGAGTTGGAACATTGATTTCCTGCCATCTGCACATCTAGTTCTCAGGCAATTCGACTTGGATTTGAGTCTATACTACTGGCTTTCTAGCCTTCAGGTTTGGGGTCAGAATCACCAGTCTCTTGCTTCTCCAGCTTGTATACAGCAGTACATGGAGATTCCTAGCCTCTAGGGTCATGTGAACCCATGGTTTGCAATCTCCGTATCTGCCTCCCTTATTGCTTTGTTTCTCTGGAGAACCCCAACAGATACAATGAGCTCAAAATTTTCCAGGAACGTATCACAGCTTTCAAAGTTCTCCTGTATTCGCCCCAATTTCTCTTTTGAATTTTTGTTTAACTTTTTGCTAGCTCCAGCTGTGATCCTGCCTGAGGCAGCTGTAATGGTTAAACCATTGCCACTAGCTGTTTTCCAAAAATGAACTTTTAATAAGACTATTCACCCTGAGCAGATTAATTAAAAATAAACCCTGAGAATGAAACTTTTCAATGAGTAGGCAGACAGGTAAACAATTAATAGTGAATGGGGTAGCTGGGAGTGCCATCCCCATTCAGCCTCCTTGAGTAGCAGCTGGGTTGTTTTTTAAATCTACCATGGGGCTGGCACAAAATGGGTGGGATTAGAAAAACCATAATACAACAGAGTTTATTGTGTATACCAATATTAAGCCATTCCTCTTGAAAATGGCATTCTACATAGTATTGCCAAGCCTTTGATGAATTTCTGTAAGTTATGAAAATGTTGATTTGGGTAGTTTTTCGCAGTATTCTCACTGATTTATGGAGAAGGAGATTTGTGAAGGCCCTTCCTTCACGACTTTTGTAGTCAGCAAATTTCAGTAAATTTTCTGTAAATATTGTTCATGTCATATGTTTTTTTCCAAATAAGATTTAGTTGTGCCCCAACTATTCTAATAAAAAGGGATCTTTTATTTGTTACTATAAATAATTTAAATTCATTTTGATTTCATTGTCTACTGATATTTTATTTTATTTTAGTTTTGATGTATTAAGGAGAAAATGTGACCTTGACAGTCTTAATTTTTTTTGTATATACTTCCATGAATGATCTTTATAAATATTTCTGGAAATAAAATTATAGCAGTTTTTGTGTAGAGGTGTAAGGCTATACTAAAGTCTTTATTTTTTCCTTTGTAATCTGTAAAATTGCCTTTTAATTTATATTGCAAAGATTTATATGTCTTTGTGGAGGTTTTCCTTCATGTGTAGTACATAATATTTTATCATGTTCTATTTGCTTGGGACTTTTTCTTCCTTAAACATCTTCCATTCTCATGAGATTTCCCCTGTATCTAATGTCCATCTACTGTTACTATTGCTACTCTTGCTTTCCTTGATTATATTTGTCAGATATATATTTTCCCAACCCTGTATGTTCTATCTTTATTTTATTTTTAGTTTTCTCTCACCAACCTAAAGTTGTAACTTATTTTGCTGGAAAATTTATAGTTCTTTCATTTATCATTTGTTTTCAAGAATGTAATTGGAGAGTTAGATAAGGCAACAACAAATCTGTAGGTTTCCATTCATCTCATGCACCCAAATGGATCTTACTTTGGATTGATGGGGTATCTTCAGGAAAAAAACTACGTATATGCAGATTTGTTGTTGTTTAATTTACAATTCCCTTATCCCTGATGCATTAAAAAGGTCTTTGGGACTTCTTATCTTAAGATTTTTACATAAATAAACTCTATCTCTAATCTTAAAACAATTCTAATTAGAACCAGAGTGCAAATTCAAGAAGTTAGTGGCCTTCTTTAAAAGAATTTAGTGATTGAAAAAAAAATCCATCACTAAATAGGCAAATGAACTAAACAGATACTTCTCCAAAGAAGAAATGCAAATGGCCAAAAAAATGTTCAATATTCTTACTAATCAGTGAAATATTCATCAAAACTACCCTAAAATTTTACCTCACTCTAGTTGGAATGACAATCATCAAAAATGTAATTAACAATAACCATTGGTTGGGATATGGGAAAAAAGTACATTGATATATTATTGATGAGACTGCAAATTAGTGCAACAACTTTGGAAAACAGTTTGGAGATTTGTCGAAGCACTAGGAATTGACCCATCATATGACCCAGCTCTCTAACTCCTTGGTATTTATTAAAAAACAAATCAAAAACAAAAAACTTCAACAAACAAACAATAAAACCAACAACCCAAATCAGCATACTGTAGTGAATCATTCTTACTAATGTTTATAGCTGTAAATTCACCATTACCAAGTTATGGAATCTGTCTAGGTACCTGTCAACAGACAATGGATAAAGAAAATATAGTACATATATTTAATAAAGTTTTATTCAGCAATAAAGAAGAATGAAATTATGACATTAGCTTATAAATGGATGGAAATGAAGATTGTCTTGCTAAGGGAAACAAGTCAGACTCAGAAATTCTAAAGCCCAACATTTTCTCTCACATATGGAAGCTGGGGAGGAAGAAGTATGAATACACCATATGAATCATGTGTAAATACACACACACATATATATGGTACACTAATTCAAATAATAATAATAATAATAGATAAGAGATTAGCAGAATAGAGCAAGTGGATAAGTGGGGGAAGGGAAGATACTGGGAAATGAGATTAATCAAATTATGTTATATTCATGTATGAATATAGCAAAATGAAGCCCACTAATATGTATAATTATAGTGCACCAATAAAAATTTATTACTAAATTCTGCCATTCTTGCTCTCCCCTATTTTCTAAAAATTTCTCTTATAATCAAACTGGGACAATGTCTGGTTTGGTTGGTTAATTTAAAAATTGGATTAAAATGGTAAAATAAGGGGTTGGGGTTGTGACTCAGTGGTAGAGCGCTCGCCTAGCACATGCAAGCCCTGGGCTTGATCCTCAGTACCATGTACCAATAGATAAATAAAATAAAGGTATTGTGTCCAACTAAAACTAAAAAATAAATATTTTTTAAAAAATGATAAAATATAGGGTATGGGGATGTGGCTCAAGCGGTAGCGTGCTAGCCTGGCATGCGCGCGGCACTGGGTTGGATCCTCAGCACCACATACAAACAAAGATGTTGTGTCTGCCGAAAACTAAAAAATAAATATTAAAAAAATTCTCTCTCTCTCTCTCTCTCTCTCTCTCTCTCTCTCTTAAAAATGATAAAATATAAAAAGTAACGCATGTGTGTCTTAGAGAGTATATTATAAATTTATATATACATATGTTAATGTAAACTTCTTTATAATTATTCTATGTGAGGCTAGAGGGTATTTGTGAATATGTGCATGTGTGTCAACTGTAGATGGAATGGGATAAGTGGCTTTCCCTGTCATTTTTGTTATGTTCATGCTTCATTATATGCAATCAATTTTGGTTTCTTTACAACAATCTGGAATTGAAAGGCAAATGAAATGCAATGCTTTCTGAATGCAAAATTGTAGAACAAGGTGAGATTTTTAACAACTTAAAATGAACTAACTTGCTTGAGATTTTTTTTATTCTTCAATGAATTTAGCTTGGTCTCTTCAGAAAAAAAATCTTTTTTTTCCATACTCATATTGTATCACTAGATACTTTTTATTTAAATCATATAATTAAAATACTAAATACATACCTGATGCAAACAAGATATATATTTTTCCTTAGAAGAAAAAAAAAGCAAAAGCTATCACATGATGTAAAGAAAATGTGTGTGTTCATGTGTGTGTGTTAAGGTGTTGTCTGTTAGTAAGCATTCCATGTACTGTGGGTGTCTGTGAGGGACAAAGAATTTCATTCTGTTTTATTTAATAATTTAGTAATAATTCTTCAGAAGGATTTCTATCACACTTAACACAATGTATGAAGGGCAAGAAATTTTCAAATGTGGGTCAACTTTATAAAACACAGTATTTTATCCAATTTTACCCCGAGAAAAATTCTTCCTGCAAAGACTTCATCATTACCTTGAGAACAGGATTGTCTCTTGTTCATTAGGTCCTAATAACTGAATAGATACAATCAATCATTTTTTAAAGAAGATAGGACATGGTGACTTAGGATGCTAATTTAGGAGGTAATTCATGCAAGGTAATTTTGAACTGGTAGAAGGCAACTTAATACTAAATGTCAATTATACTTTCTTGATAGTACAAAATATAGATTCATCTAACAGCAATTCTCAGTTTTCATCAAACTATAAATTTTTATTAATGGGAAGGGCTGATCCTAATATAAAGAAAAGTTGATAGAATGAAGTTTAAAAGCCTAAATGTGGGGCTGGGGTTGTGGCTCAGCAGTAGAGTGCTCACCTGGCACGCAAGGTGCTGAGTTCAATCCTCAGCACCACATAAAAATAAATAAATAAAATAAAGATATTGTGTCCAACTACAACTAAAATAAAATAAAAAGCCTAAAATGTGCTTGAGTTCAATTTGGATAGAAATTAAAGAAAATAACCAGTCATAGACTGTTGTTGAAGCATAATTTGCTAACTCTTCCTCAAGGAAAATCTGGGAAGCATCACTAAAAACCTTTAAAATACACATACACATAAACTAATTCTAAAATTTTCTCCTGAATAATCCATCAGAAATAGCAAAAAAGTAGGCATTTTACAAAATTATCAATAGGATCATAAATGAGGAAAAGAGGGAGGGAAGGAAACAAGTAGTTTAGATGCCCAGTAATAAGGGAATGGTTAAAACACACAGTACATTCTCATGATAGAATATTATGCTAATCCTATTATAAAAATGGTTAATGATATAGATCACTTAGTTTTTACTGCAAGCAAGATAAAAAAAATCTGACTATAATCACATATAAAAACATTGTTTATTAGAAAGATCAGCAGTTCAAAAATTATAGAGAAACCAAGGTGGAGCAGAGGGCTGGGATGCAGAAACTACAGAGATGGCCACATAGATGAAATGATCTGGTTAACTTGCTAGAAATGGAAATGAATGAACCTCAATCAATTTTTTATTGTCATTGTCATTTGAATCAAGATTCCAATTTGAAGGAAGGACAATCTAACAGTTCTGGCTAAGGGAGTGAACATTCCCTTTTTCTGAATAAAGGCATGGTTGCTGATGGCAACACAGAACTGTTGAGTGAAGAGGAGGTAGATTTCCACCAGGAATTCCATAATGTTCATCAGAGGGAGAAAAGGATGTTGAAAGGATTAAAAACACATAAATGTCCACTATTAATGCAGTATACCCTTCATCAGTATATTCATTCCAGAAATGTCCCTATCTGATAGAGTACAACTAAGCTTTCATATCCATGAATATATTCAATTGCTTTAGAAGCCAGAAAAAAATTCTAAGTCACTGGTAACAATATGTTTCTTAATTTGGATGCTGGTTATTCAATTTTTTTCAATTCATAAAATTTCATCATCTCTACACTTAAATGTTATTTATGTACATAGATTATCCTTGAAAATAAACTACTTCTAAAACTAAGGGTAATATAATATTAAAATCTGGCAAAAGACTAAACTGTCTAGATCAATATTCCCTCTTCCTTTTTTTCTGTTGTATTTCATCTGAATATTGTGAAACATGAAAATGATGCCAACTTTACCATAAATACTACCAATGTAAAACATTAGTATAAATATAAGGGAAATAAAATATTTACCTCAATATGAAAACATCGAGAAAGGAAAATAAGACTGTATTCCTTATTTCTGTATCCATTACTCTTTTCATGTTCCCTTGGCATTCATCTCTCACCTCAATAGGTGAGTATTCTTTTCTAGTAGAATAGTACAATCCTCAATTCATAAGGGAGTTTAGTTCTTAGTGACTTTCCTCCACATAGAAGAGAGATTTCAGCAACTTGATCTCTGTTCATAATAGTCCAAGGATGAAATGGTAGGATCAAATAACACTAAGTTTACTATTAAAAACTTGTATCATGCTCAAGAATTTAGAATCCAGCAGAGTCCAGAAGTAAGATAAGACATATCACACAGAATAGTTACTTGCCCAATGATGATATATTGGAGAAAAGATAACCTCTTCCATAAACGGTGCTGGGAGAACTGGAAATCCATATACAATATTATGAAATTAAATCTCTATCTCTCACCATGCACAAAATTCAACTCAAAGTGGATCAAGGACCTAAGAATTAAACCAGAGACCCTGTACCTAACAGAAGAAAAGGTAGGCCCTAATCTCCATCATGTCAGATTAGGCCCTGCCTTCCTTAATAAGACCCCTATAGTGCAAGAATTAAAACCAAGAATCAATAAATGGGATGGATTCAAATACAAAGCTTATTCTCAGCAAAAGAAACAATCAATGAGGTGAATAGAGAGCCTACAGAATGGGAACAAAGTTTTACCACACACACATCAGATAGAGCATTAACTAATCTCTAGGATACATAAAGCACTCAAAAACCTTAAAAGCAAAGAAACAAATAATCCAATCAATGGATGGGCCAAGGAACTGAACAGATACTTCTCAGAAGAGGATATATAATCAATCAACAAATATATGAAAAAAATGTTCAACATGTTTATCAATTAGAGAAATGCAAATCAAAACTAAGATTTCCTGTCACTCCAGTCAGAATGGCAGCTATTAAGAATACAAACAACTGTAATTGTTGATGAAGATGTGAGGGAATAGGCACACTCATACATTGTTGATTGGACTGAAAATTGGTGCAGCTAATCTGGAAAGCAGTATGGAGATTTCTTGGAAAACCTGGAATGGAACCACCATTTGACCCAGCTATCCCTCTCCTTTGTCTATACCCAAAGGACTTAAAAACAGCATACTCAGGGACACAGCCACATCAATGTTGATAGCAGCACAATTCACAATAGCTGAATTGTGGAACCAACCTAGATGCCCTTCAGTAGATGAATGAATAGGGAAAATGTGGCATATATATATATATATATATATATATATATATATATATATATATACACAATGAAATATTACTCAGTATTAAAAGAGAATCATGGCACTTGCAGATAAATGGATAAAGTTGGAAAATATTATGCTAAGTGAAATAAGCCAATCCAAAAAAACCAGATGCTGAATAAAACATATTCTGATAAAAGACACAAAATGTTTCTTCTTTGACTCACCTGTCAGGGCTTCCTTGCCACAGGCTTCACAAAGCATCCTATAGTACCACTGAAATTTCAGGAATCATTTTATTAAGCCCAAAGGGCCACTTTGCATAATCACTTGCATTAGGGCTCCAAACCAGCCAGAGACTTACTTGTCCATCTTAGTTCCATCCAAAGCTGTCAGCTTTTTATGACAGTTGGCAAATTACTCCAGGCAGCACCGAAAACTCTCATATCTTGCCAAGGAAATCCAAAGGCAGCCACCAAGAGGGGTGTCTTCTTAGCAATAGGGATTATAAATTGAACCAACCTACTGGCTCCTCACTTGAGAGAGGAAATTCCTTCCAAAAATGCTGAAAATCTCAGGACTCTAAAGCTTTGCAAAGATGGTGGATGGTAGTGTTTTCAAATCTTCTTTTTTTTTTTTTTTTTACTATCTTGCTTCCAATAGAAAACACATAACATCCTTGCTATTTCTAATTTCCTACATCTTTTCATGTCAGATTAGGCCCTGCCTTCCTTAATAAACCCCTATAGTGCAAGAATTAAAACCAAGAATCAATAAATGGGATGGATTCAAATACAAAGCTTATTCTCAGCAAAAACAATCAGTGAGGTGAATAGAGAGCCTACATACTTTTACCCACTTAGTGTAAAAGTATGATGTCCTGTGAGTATATTATAGCATCAATCTCTAGAGCTGACTGGTCCATGAGAAGAATACTGCTGTTCCTTTCAGATTAAAGTAAACTTCTGGTGATTTCTGATTATAAGAATGGGGGCAAAAAGGCATTTGCCGGATCAAAAGGTAAATACCAGGTGTGAGGGGAATATGGATAGTATTGTTTTTGTTAATTGTTTTAACAAATATTTGATGTTTGAACTTCCTCTCTATGGAAAGGTTATTAATTTTTTTCACACCTGTTGAACTCGGGCACAGACATAACCAATGAAGTAGGAATAGAAGTGAGATTTGTCACTTCTGAGCAGAAATAGGACTTATCATGTTCTCTTTTCATTAATTCTGTGCCTGTGGAAGCGTGTGCAAAGATACTTTATCAGCCTGGATTCTCTGATATGGTACTTTTCTACAAATGAGGGAGGAAAGAAAGAAGGAAAAGTGTCTTTCTATAGAAAAACAGGGAAAGTGCTTTCTTGACCAAGGAAGACTCAGTGTATATTTGGGGAGGGGGATGTTTTAGAGCTGTTTGAAGATTTAAGGTGCCAATAATACTCTGATAGTCCTGAATTGCCCCTGTTTAATTGGAAAGACCCCAGTCCACTCTTTTCTCAATCAATGACTTTCACATAAGAAACTAGACATGAGTTTTTATCCCATTGATATTATAACTCATCCACACTCAGGATCAGACTCAGAATACTTTTTAGTGATCTTTAATCTGGGATACATAAGTTTAGGAAGTTTCAAAGCCTGGTCTCAGAAGTTAGTGAGGTTCAGTCTATACCTTGAGACAAGAATTGCTGTGACCTTGGTTTTCAGCTACCCACTGCCATTAGAAGTAGCCATCCCACCGTGGCACCTGAGAATCCTTTCTAAATTTTGTCTTTTTACACCACCAGTAACTGGCCATAGTGGACAAACTTCCCAATGACTACATGAATAGATTAGTTAACTGTTTTCTTTTTCATAGTGGATTTCTCGGGTTTCTAATATTTTAGTTTAAGAATAGAAGTTTCATTTCATATGTGTTGCTAGTATTCCATTTTCTGGCATTAATTTCTCCATCGGTAGAGTTCTATAATGGAAGGTAAAAGAAACTATGGTTAAAATTAAACAAAGGATAATTCATTGGGAAGATATTAATGTCTTAAGTAGGAAAGCTGGCAAATCAAGACAGCCATAGAGGGCTAGCTATTGAAACTGTAGGAATAGTGTCTTAGTAAGAACATCCTGGTCTGAGCATTACCACTGCTTAACTGAACTGGAAGAAGAATCTCGTGAACTCTTTGGTTTATCCCTAACAGAAAGGGTGAAGCCATTGATGGACATCTTCCCAAACTGTAAGCCAAGGGGTAAAGCTACTTTCTTAGAAGGAATTATTGGTGCTCTTGGGAATAAAAACTGGGAAGTAAAAATAAAAAAGTAAACATTAACAAACTGGAAAAATTTAACAATATACCATTATATAAAAGCAATGTAGGGTTATGTAATGTAATATGTATAATATATTACATATAATAAATAATATATATGTTAGCAACAGATTACTAGCTGGTAGGTTTTTTGGTTCCTTTTTGTTTTCCTTAAAAATTTTTTGAATTTCAAAAATTTTCTAAAGAAACACATGCCACTAAAAGGGGAAAGAGTAAAAATAAAAGAAACTGAAGGGGAATTGAGAAGTTGCATTAGATTACTAAAGAGTTGATCATATAACAGTTGCACATATTTCAGACTAGTTGTTGTCTCTGCTCTTCTTTTCTGTGTAATCACTAATGTTCTTGTTTCTGAGCTTTAGCATAAAACCTGAGAATTGCCAAGGAATGGGAAAATAATTGACAGAAAATATGATCTTAGCTAATTTTACCAATGTGCAGTGTGTGCCCCGTATTTTGCTAAATGCTTTGTATGGTTTAAATATTAAAATTAACATAATTTTAATTAATAAATATAATTTAAATATTATAATTATCCCCATTTTATAGATGAAATAATTGAGTCACAGATGCTAAATAACTTAACCCAGATTACCTGAATAAATAAATGAAATGAAATTCAAATGTAACTTTCTTTCAGCTCCTTTGGATTTTTGAGAGAACTTAATACATGTTGGTTGAACTCATGATCCTTCATGGACACATCTTGAATGCTTTTTAAGAGACACAGAAATGGGTCCTGAGCAATTACTAGTTTCTAGATTCATACCTAAAATACTTAGTGAATTTTCATTTTGTGTTAATATCTGTAAGACATATGTTTTGTCTCCCTCTCTCTAGCATAAGCCACAGAGAACATTTTATTCTTGGTCACCACATGAGTTAAATATTGCCAGTCATGGTGGCACACATCTGTAATCCGGTGACTTGGTATGCTGAGGCAGGAGGATCACAAGTTCAAGACCAGCCTCAACAATTTAGGGAGTCCCTGAGTAACTGTTTTAGTCGTTTTTGTTTGTTTGTTTGTTTGTTTTTTGCTGTTGCCACTAAAAGACCTGAACTACACAATTGTAGAGGAGGAAAAGCTTATTTGAGGGCTCAAGTTTTCAGAGGTCTTAGTCCATAGAAGGCTGCACCATCCCTTGGGGCTTGAGGCAAGGCAGGACATCATGGTGGAAGATGTGGCAGAGGGAAGCAGATCACATCATGATCAGAAAACAGAGAGAGAGAGAGACTACACTCTCCAAACATAAAACATATACCCCATAGCCATGTCCCCAATTAACCACTTCCTCCAACCACATTCCACCTGCCTCCAGTTACCACTCAATTAATCCCATCAGGGATTGATTCGATGATTAGTTTAGGATTCTCACAACCCAATAATTTCTCCCTTGAACATCCAACATTATTTCACAGGTGAGCTTTTGGAGGACACCACATACAAACCATAACAACAACTTAATGCCACCCTGTCTCAAAATTAAAAATAAAGAAATAAATAAAAGTTCTGGGGATATACCTCAGTGGTAAAATGCTTCTGGGTTCAATCCTTACTACTAAAAAAATAAATAATTAATTAAAAATAGGGTCATTATTTAATAACAAAAGCAGTTAAACATCAAAATGCTATCCTTTTAAAAATTCCAGTGGATGTTTTGATTCAATTAATATTTAAAATTTGTTTCAACTGGCAATTCAAGGCTTTTCATGAACCTGCAATAATAAATAAAGCAAATAAATTATCTAGTATAGGGAATAGATTTAGCGTATAGGGAAAGATGCTTTCAGTATACACATATTTGCAGGACTCAAAAGTCAATGTCTGTCTAGAATTAAAATGTTTCATCCACAACCTGAATTTTACTGGAGTTTTTCCACATCGATAGCAATTTACAAGGATGAACTTTAAATCTGATTTCCCCTAGTCGTATCGCTACTTGCCAAAAAAACCCAGCACTTCTCTATATTTTATAAGATTCATCCAATTTCCAGTAGAGTAAAAATTTCAATGAATTTTTAAGTTGACATTTCCATTCATATCTTGGACTTCACTCACCTCTGACATTTAGATGTTCCTTTGGTGAGAATATATAAACAAGGTTATGTCTTACAGCCTTAATCCAGGAAGGAAGGGGAAATACTTCACTAGAGTAAATGTCATTACCTTTAAGCTAAAATGTGTTACACTGAGCTTAATTTTTACAGAACCCTGTTGTTTTAAAAATGCCTTCCTATACTTTAGATAAACTAACAAGCAAGCATTTAGAACCTACCAAGTGCCAGGCTCTTTGGGAAGTGCTAACCCTGATCATCACAGTCCTGCATGATACAACAAGTCTAGTCCAAGCTCATCTCACAAGACTCCAACTAGAAAATTCCCCAGGATAGAGTGGTGAAGATGAGTTATGTTAACAGTTGGGATCTGAAATGTTCCCTAAAGGCTACTGTGTTTAAGGCTTGATGTCCAATGCAGCAATGTTCAGAGATGGAGCTTTTGAGCAGTGATTGGACCATGAAATAAAAACTTTATCCACTGATTAATCCATTGATGGGCAGCTGAATGGACTATTGGGAGGGAGTGGAAACTGTAGGAGTTGGGACCTAGTTGAAGGGAATGGTTACTTGAGGTACTATATCTTGTCCCTGGCCCCTTTCTCTTTGTCTCCCTCTGCTTCCTGACTGGTACTAGATGAGCAGCTTTCCTCCACCACACCCTTCCACTATAATGTTTCTGCCTTGCTACAGGCTCAACTATAGCAGCCAACTGATCATAGAATAAAACCTCTGAAATCAAGAGCCAAAATAAATTGCTCTTCATTTAAGTTTATTTTCTCAAATATTTTGTCACAGTGATGAAAAGCTGATCAACACAGATTAAAAATAGGGGAAAGGTTGAAGTGGAGGAAAGCAGTTAGGAATCTGTTACAATAAGACAGTATAAATGATGACCTGTATCAATGTGATAGTAGTAAAAACGAATTGAGTAGGCAGAGTCAAGAAATAGATGTTAGAACTGAGAGTACTTGGTGATTATTTGGAAATTTGGGAAAAAATGGGGATAAATCAAGGACAAATCTCAAGGCTTTGTTTGTTTGCTTTCATGCTTGTAAACGGTAGAAAGTTCTGCCACTCTTTTTTCATCATTGGGTTTGATAAGGTGGAGTTGAGAAATTGTGTTGGGAATATAAGTTTGTATTGATGATTAAAATGTAAGGATAGTGAAGGACCACCCAAGAGAAGCTTGTCTGGTGATACTGAGGAAAGTCCAAGAAAGAGTTCAGTGCCTGTAAAAGTGCCTGACATATACATAAGTGTTAATTAACATATGCATAAAATAATCAATGAAAAGATGAATAGAGAGACCTCTTCTAGTGAAGAAACATGTATATAAATCATAAATCAATAATTATCACTCCATGTGATATAATGAAGTACCATGGAAATAAGATTAAATGTCTCCTGTAATAACTCATTAAATTTTATAATAAACACAGTAGGTTAGATGTGGAAAATGTTTATTCTTATTTTAATCATGATACCATTGAGGCTAACATGGGAACTTTTATCCAAGGTTGCAAGGATGTAACTCATAATGTTAGAACCAAGATTGAAACTACTTTTCTTTTATATTGAGTGAGCAACTATTGAAATACAGATTTTATTTATTACTTTGAAATGCAAGAATCAGAAAAGACGGTGGGAGTAAAGAGAATTTTCTCCTTGGTCTTTGATGCAAAATAATATTTAAAGGCAATTTTAGAAATTGAAGCCACATGAAGGAAGTGGAAGAAGACATGAGAGTGCAGTGGTCCTTCCTGCCCCAAAGCCAACAGTTCTCCTCTCCAGACCACCCCACAGATTTCCCAGCAGGGACTTCATTCCTGCTAGATTTACAGATCCCATGGTCTGTCTCCCATGAGTGTTAACTCTGCAAGACCTATGTTAATAACCCTGTTCCCCAAATGCATGACCTGAAATTCCTTTCAGTTATTCAAGTTGTTCATAGAAATTTTGTTTGGAATTTAAAATGTCTAACAAATTGAGGCCTCTTTGCTCTCTTAAATCAGAAAGACTCTCTGGAGTTTTTGAATTCTCTGAATTGCATTAATGGCTGTTATCCCATATTGGAAAAGCAAATATTCTTCATGCATGTAATTCTTTTTTCATCTGTCAACTAGGAACTCATTCCCACACATTGCTTGTATGTGTGTGCCTCTCCACCTACTTGAAGAATGTGGGATTAGGTGCAGGGGAGGAAGGGATATATTTCTTGGAGCAATCAATCAGCCTTCCCCAGGACTTTCACTGGGTTAGGTTACATAAGACTTTAGAGCAGATTGCTCTTCTGTTCCAAGTGGACATTCCATTTTCATAGAAAGTGAGACAGACAGATGCTTCTATCACAATGACTCTCAGTCAGAAGTCACTGTAATTTTAGGCCAAAGCATAGGATTGCCTTTCAGATATCCTGAGAGAGAAAAATCTCAAGTAAAAAAATATGGTAACATTAATTTCACAATAAATTACTGCCAGAGAATAAACTCTTAAAATTAGTGTAGTCATTAACACTGTTTTAGTGGCCCTGGCCAAGAGAGGTGGGGCTCATATTTGGAGGAACTACTCTCTACTATTCAGAATTAAATATCATATTCAGGAATCTTAGCTATGGTTATTTTTCCTAAGAACATTCATTTCCTCTTTAATCTAGATCTTGGTGCAACAATCACATCTCTGATTTGTTCTTTCATCCCTCAGTTGATCTTCTCATGAGAAGAGGGGCTTCTTTGGACAAATGATCCAGGCCAGTTATCCAAATGATGCATTCTCCAGCATAGGTTAAATAGATTCTTTTGATATATTTATGACTGCTGTGATTTAATTCTTATCAATGAGTTCTGAGCTTAAAAATACAGAGTATCCTGGTTTTCCTAGCCAGGAGATCAGCAAAACTCATTCTTGGGTCTTCATTGAAGAGTATCAGTATTTGTCTTGTTACAAAGACAATGAAGATTAGAACCAAGAAGTCATGATTTGAGCTCTTTATTCCCTACTTGATAGAAAGTTATTTACTCTTACTAATTCTGAATTTCCTCATTTTATAAAAGGGGATAATAATATCAATTTTGAAAGTTTATAAAAGATTAGAGATAATATGATAATACACATTGTTTTAGTCAGTTGTGCATTGCTGTTACCAATATATCTAACAAGAACAACTTAGGGGAGGAAAACCTTATTTTGACTCATGGTTTCAGAGGTTCAGTCAATGGACAGCTGACTCCATAGCTCTGGGCCCAAGAGGAGAAATCATGGCAGAAGGGTGTGTTCACGGAAGGCAGCTTAGGTCATGACAATTAGGAAGGAGAAAGAGAGAGAGAGAGAGAGAGAGAGAGAGAGAGAGAGAGAGAATGAATATGAACATGAATGAATGTAAATTTCCAGTATCAAAATCTAAAACCCAGTGGCATGGCCCCCATGACCTACTTCTTCAGCCACATCCTACCTATCTACAGTTACAACCCAGTTAATCCATTCAAGTGAATTAATTCAGTGATTAGGTAACATTTAACCCATGAATATTCTTGCATTATCTCAAAACAGCTTTAGGGAGATAATATATATAAACCACAACACACATAACTCTGTGGTACATAGTAAATACTATTACATAGTAAATACTGTACAACATTATGTATCCATAATATAAAATGTTGTTATTTAATCTAACAAAACTTGTATGTGTATTTTCATTGTTATTATTACAGTGACAATTACTATTATGCTATTATTATGACTAGTTTTGATTACTGCCATACTACAACTTCCATTATGTCTACTATCTTTACTATGGACTATTGCTACTACTATAATCATCTACTTTATGGGCAGTGTAAGAAAGTTACTATGTCAAGTTCAAATCTAAGTGCCTGGCACATTGTACACATTCAATAACTGTTCCTCCTTCTCTAAGTGATTGAATCATATCAGTGGGATTGAAGGATAATGGTGACCTATATGTAAAATCATTAATGGGATCTTAAGTAGATTTTCTTTTAAATATAGAGGGTGTTCTTGAAGCATTCCTTTGAAATTAGCTCTTGTGTGTCAAGAGAGGGAAGGATAGTCATAACTGTGGCATACTGAAAGGTATGGAACATCTACGCATGTCATTTTGTTCAATAAGCACAAGAAAAATTGTAAAATATGTCTTCATCCCATTTAACATATAAGTATATATGAAAGTTGAATAAATTATATTTTCCATTGCTTTATCAATAATTTCTTCCTATTCAACTGAAAATGGATCAAAGGTCTAGAAATTAGACCTGAAACAATGCAACTTCTAGAAGAAAGTTACAGGATGTAGGATCAATACTTCAACATATAGGTGCAGAATACAACTTTCTCAATAGGACCTCTAAAGTTAGGAAATAATGCCAAGAGTTAGTAAATGGGATGGCATCAAATTAAAAAGCTTTTCACAGCAAAGAAAATAAATAAGAATGTGAAAAACCTACAGAATGTGAGAAATCTTTGCTAGCTACTCTTCTGGAGGATTGATATCCAGAATATATAAATAACTCAAACAACTTAAGCCCAAATTAAGGAAAATAATAACCCAATTAATAAATGGACAAATGAACTAGACATACACTTCTTACAAAAAGAAATATTTATGAACAACAAATATATAAAAAAGTTCAGCATTGCTAGAAACTAGGGAACTGCAAATCTCACTCCAAGGAAAATGTCAACCAAAGATCTAAAATCTATATACTACAGTGATCAATGTTTATAGCAGCATAATTCCAATAGCTAAATTATTAAATCAATCTAGCTGCCCATTAATAGATGAATGGATTAAGAAATTGTGGTATATATACACAATGGAGTTCTACTCAGCTACATAAAATAACAAAATTATGAGTTTGGAGATGTAGTTCAGTGGTAGAGTAGTTGTATAGCATGTGCAAGGCTCTGGGTTTGATCCCCATTACCACAAAAAAAATGAATGAAATTACGGCATTCATGCTAAGTGAAATTAGCCAAACTCAGAAACTCAAAAGTCGAATTTTTTTTTCATATGTGGAAGCTAGAGTAAGAGAAAGAAAAGGGGGAGGAGAGGATAGAATAACATAAAGAATCAATCAAATATAAATTAATAGATATGCTAAAGGAAGTCTAGTAGAGTAGAGGAAGGAGAATGGGAGAGGGGAGATAGGACAGGAGGGAAAAAAGGGGATCTGAACTGAAATGGATTTCTATGTATATATAAGTTTTTCAGGATAAACCCAACTATTATGTCTAACTATAAAGCTCTAATAAAAAAGAATATAAACAATAATAAATACTGAAGATGATGTGGGAAGAAATGAACACTTTTACACTGTTGGTAGGAATGCAAATTAGTCAATCATTTTGGAAATCAGTATGGAGAGTATTCAAAAGACTAGGAATGGAATCACCATACGACTCAGCTATACAATTCCTTGATATTTATCCTAAAGAAGGTGAGCATACCATACCAATACATGCATATCCATCTTTATATCAGCACAATTCCCAATTGTCAAACTATGCAACTACCCTAGGTGTCCACCAATGGAGGAATGGATAAAGAAAATATGTTATATATACCTGATGGAGTTTTATTCAGCCATAAAGGAGAATGAAATTATTTCATTTGTAGGAAAATGCATGGATCTTGAAAAAAATCTGGTTAAACAAAATAAGCCAAATTTAGAAAGTTAAGAATTCTATGCTTTCTCTCCTATGTGGAAGCTAGAGAGGAAAAGTGAAAAGAAAGGAGGGGATCCCTTGAAAATCGGTAGAGTAGGAGACAAAGGAGAGGAGGTAAAAAAGAAATACTAGTGGGCTGGGGATATAGCTCATTTGCTAGAGTGCTTGAATTGCATGCACAATTACCACAATTAGAAAAAAAAAGAAAGAAAAAAGAAATGCTGGGGAATGATATTGGCCCAATTATATTGTTACATTATGTGTGTGTGTATGTGTGTGTGTATGAATATATAACAATGACTCCCACTATTATATAAAACTATAAGGCACCAATAAAAATATGAAAAAAGTAATTTTTTTTTCCTTAGCAATACCTATCACTGTTGCAATGCTTATCACTTCTCTGCAAATAACTTCCAAACCTGCAGGTGGAAAATATGTTCTGAATTCTGAGCCAGCACTGCACATTTCTATTGGGAATATGAGCATTCTTGCAAAGTCCACATATTTAATACCAAATGGTTTGTTCATCTCTCCCAGAAGTTTTGAGGAAATATCCACTGTCTATTTTGAGGTTTCACGCTTGTCTTGGTATCTTCCCTTTCTGATGAGACACTTCAGGCTGTTGCTAATATCCATGCCACCTCTTCAATTCCCATGGTCACTGTTTTATCTCAGGATCTCATCATTTCATGCCTGAACTAGCAGAGGGAGAGAGAGAGAGCATTGTAACAAATTTTCCCATTTCACTTTTTTTTTCTGTCTCCGGGCTGCGCTTTGCAGTATTGCCAAATCAAGTCGTAAGCTAGCAGTATGTAACTATCCACTCTCTAGGTACAAATTTGATAGACATTCATTTGAAATAAAATACCAACTTTCTGGCATTTGAGACCTAGCAACAATTTGCTGCCAATGTGTCTGTATAGTCATATGTCTAAATACTTCCTTTAAAAATAAGGTTTTAATAATCATCCTCTGAACAGGCTACGAGCCCCCATGCCTCTCTACCCTTTTCCTCCTCTAAAATAATTGTCTCCTTATTCCTCTCTACTTCCTGTTCTTTAAGGCACTTAATAAATGAAGTTTCCATATTGCTCAAGTTCTAGATTAATTTTTGCTTCATCCCAAATATATTTTCCATCAGTTCTACCCCTTTTATACTAGACTACACCTCTTTGTGTGGTTGAATATGTTTGTTTAATGCAGAGACCATGGGACGAAAAATATACCAAACAAGGCAGGAAGGAAAAGAAGGGAAAGAAAGACTGACCAATAAATCCAGGTGGTAAGATAGAGTTGTGGGGTTAAGTGTCATTTTAGACAGTATAGTCTGAGCCAGTATCTTGCATATTTTATAAGTTTTATAAGTGTTTATTTACAGTAAGCCTCCTTTTTCCATGGATGTTAAGTTCCAAGATTCTCATTGTTTACTTGAAACCATGGATAATACTGAATTCTATACATACCTTGTTTTGTTCCTATATAAACATATCTATAATAGAGTGTAATCTGTAAATTCATCACAGTAATAAATTAACATCAATTAATCATAATACTGTATAATTATAATAATATGTTATAATAAAAGTGATGTGAATGTGGTCTCTCAAATGTTCTATTGGATTTTACTCACCATCTTCTTGTGATGGGGTGAGACAACACATAAAGGAAGTTCTATGTGGCTTCCTCTTGGCGTATCCAAATTTCCAGCACCACTGCTCTTACAGTTTGATGTCATTATTAAGAATTATAAGGGTCATTCAAACACAGTCACTGCAATACTGAGAGAGTAGATGGGAAAGCATCGACAGCTGTGAAGTGATTAGCAAGTGGGAAGCATATATGTAACAGATGCATTAAACAAAGGAAAATCTGCACTTCAGGCGGAGTATATCAGGGTAGTGCAAGATTTCAGCATGCTACCAAGAGTGATGGGCAATTTAAAGCATGAATTATTTATTTTTGGAATTCTTCCATTTAATTTCAGGCCATAGTGGACCACAGGTAACCAAAATAATGGAAAATGTATATTTCAATACAACTAATACTATTAGCATGTCAATATTTATGCTTGTGAGCCTACCTTGTGTTTTGCAAAGAGAAAAAGTCATTCCCTAATTTAAATTTATTTGCTTCATATTCAGGATAACTTTAGAACATGTAGCCATTTGGACTGCATAAGGGCCAAACTAGAGTATGCTATACCTATAAACAATAGACACAACTGTACCGGTCCATTCTGCCTCTATATTATCTTCTCTAGCCCTGAACTCCATGCAGAACACTTGGCTGGAGAGAACTTACTTGAATTTCAATCATTTACTTCCCTGAGATAATCTAGATTTGCCCATCTTTCATGTGAGTATTACTCAATCCCTAACTAAGTCTTAAATCACTGTTGGAAGGAAATGTACTAGTGTATGAGGGTATAGTAGTGCATTTTAATGGTATTTTTCATGTTTGCCATCTTTTCTAATTTGAAAATTAGAGCATATGCAGTGAAGAAGTCATCCAATAAATGATCATTTTCTCCATTCCCCCAATATCCAACTGCCAGAAGAAAATCATTGTACACAGATTTGGATTTTTGTCCTTCTAGTTTCATGCATATGGTAATAAAATAATTCTATAGACTGCTTTGTAGTTAGGAAAATACTGTGAACATTTTATCCAAGTATACTTAGGCCATGGACAAATTGAGACTAAGGATGAGGTGTGCTAAAGCCTATGTCCTCTCTGCTTCATCATTATTCCCAACATGGGCATAGGTACTGTTCTGTATCACTGGGTTATGATGCTGTGTGGTGGAGAAGCCTTGCCCTCCTGTTCCCTCCCAGGATTTGCTTCATAGTTGGTGCCTGAGGATCCTGTAGGGTCCCCTTAGCCCTTTCTCCAGGCTCTTTCTCTTCTCAACTGCCATTGACTGGTCCCCTCCAGTATATATATTTAAGTGCTAGGGGCTGAGCTAAAGGTTTTCTAGATAATACATTTTTTAAATCTCCACAGCCTCATAAGGCATTTATGATACTCAGATTCTCTATTTTCCTTCTCCTTTCACCCCTGGCAAAAAGAATCTGCCATTTCTGCCCCAGGCTCAGGAGGAGCTATTATAATCTTCTCTTGACAGATGTATACATGTTAGAGGAGCTTTTCTCAGGTTCTATTTTTTGTTTGTTTTAATTTTCTTTTTAAATCATTAAACATCTCCCTCATAGTCTCTGCTTTTTAAGGCTCAGTTTGCACTGGTATTTTCCTGTTTTGAGCATAAGAAAAAATCTAAGTTTAAGTTTTGCTATGGCACTCTGAGTAAACCCCAAAAAAGTTTGGCTTGAGAGTTCTTTTTTTATTGATTTTATATTATGAAATACACAACAGTGGAATGCATTACAATTCTTATTACACATATACATCACAATTTTTCACACCAATTCATGTCTTTATACATGTACTTGTTTTTTTTGCATTACAATTCTTATTATATATATTTTTTTCATATATATTTCATATATATACAATTTTTCATATCTCTGTTTGTATATAAAGTATGTTGACAAGCTTTGGTTGTTCTTTTCACTCAGTTATTCTGCGAAAAAGTATTCTAGAAAGAGGATTCTAAGATCCCTCAGTTGCAGAGTTGCCAAACAAAATGCACAATGCCTGGTAAAATTTGAATTTCAGGTACACAAGAAATAATGGCGCTATAAATGTAATCCATATTCTATGTCCTATGAAAGTTGGGACTTATCCATACTAGAAAAATTATTTGTGATTTTTCAGTATTTTATACTTACTAAATTGACAAATCAACTTAAGTGCTTATAAATAATTGCACCCTAGCTCCAAAGAAGGCCTATCCTACTATTTTCCTGGGACTATGTTAGTATAATTTTACTTAATCTTTATAATGATACTATGATATGCCCATAATCACTCCTATTTAGCAGAAAGTAGAAATAAACCTCCATGAAGTTAAGAATCTTGCACTTCCAAATCATACTTCCAGTGAGTAGCAGAGAGGTGAGCTAAAGATAGGTCACCTGGCTCCAAGGTGTTTAAACTATGTTAACTCAGCAGCCCTTTCATCCCCATGAGACAAGCAAATGCCTAGAAAGCTGACCTCAAGTGCTTGGGGCAGTATCTGAAGTTCAAAATGTAATTATAGTGCTTGGCGTTCGTTACAGACACAAGCATCATCGTTCTAATTAAGCAACTGTCTTAATTATCAGGTTCCCCAGGGAGGCTTCTCTGCCAAGTCCACTATTTCATGCATATATCTAAAAGGAGGCATTATTTCTTCTCTCAGTGTGGAGAGAGTGATGAAAGCCCAAGACAAAAGGAAGCTGTGGGATGAAGCCGCCAGGGACCACTCCGGAGGGCTTTCAGCAAAGAGCAGCCACGCCTGCTTCCATGGCCCTGGGAAGGATGGAAGAAGTTACCTGCAACTTTGGTGCAATGAAATCCATTGTGTTGAAGCTTGGCTGGCACTCCTCCCCAAACAGAGAAGCAACAGTGAGGTTTTGCTTTGTTTGGTTTGGTCCCCCTCATTTCATCAATGAGCCTATTTAAAAAGAAGAATTTACCACCTTTTTCCAAAGGTGGTGGTCTTGGCTTTAATCCAAGTGTGTTTTCTCCTTCCTTCTGAAGGATGAACATCCTTCAAACACAGGCACTCAAACTACCTGATAGGAAAAACAATAATTCAAATATCTGCTGGCTCAACTGACTTCCAGCAGTGTTTTAAATTTTCAGTGTTCACATTTCTAAAGCAACCACAAATTATGTCATTTACACCCTTCTCACCACCATGATGGCCACTGCCCACTGTAACCATGCTAAGCAGCATGTAAGGAATCCTACTGTGATACTGAAGGCTATTCTGACTTTTCTTTCTCTTAAACTGACCTGACGTGGGTCCTAGTGGTTGATACTGAAAATAGTTCAGTGATAAATAGGTTGCCAATTAGCCACAAAGTTGGGAATCTTTTGGTTAGATATTAGCCAATACTACATAGCTTATGAAAACAAGCAAGATGAGCACTAGATATCTGCCAGGCACAGTTCCACTTTCCTAACATCTCCTTTGATCCTTGCTGTAGTTCAGGATCAGCAAGCCAATCTCTCATAGCCTAGGAAGGGGAAAATGCAAGTCAGTCTGACTTCAAATGTTACAGTGTCAACCACTTTCCTATACTGCCTTCTCCAACTTGTTAAAAACCAAATTCCTGGGTTTTTGTTTGTTTTGGTGCTGGAGACTTGAACCCAGGGCTTTACACATGCTATGAATGCACTCTTCATGCTGAGCTATATCCCCGGTCCCTAAAAGAATTCCTTTGATTTATAACTTTTATTATTAATAAAAATTCAAAAGTATAGATCCCTTCAATCATACCTGTATGTAGAATATTTGGGACTTTGCTCTTTATTTTCCTGGATGAGTATGATTTTGGAACCTGTGTGTGTTGAAGCTGCTAATCATTCTGTCTCATACCACAAGGGAGTTTCCATCCTCCTACGTGCTGGGCTAGCCTTTTGGATATATTTTAAGAAAGTTTTAAATCCATCGTCACCACTAATTGCTATTTACTAAAAATCACACAGTGCCGTGCACATCAGAGACACACTCGAGAGAGCTTAGCCTTCACTAGGAGGCAGGAGACAGAACATGAATTAGCTTCTTTTCATCCATGTAAAGATTCTTGCCTGTCCTTCCCTACCCCTTAGGAATACTGCCAAAGCAAGAAAGCCTCCAGAATCCTAATCTATTAGCACTAAATAACATGATAAAGCTGACATGAATGCAAATGAAAGGGTGCAGTCGGCACCTCCTGGTATTAGTATCAAGAGTCTGAGTGGCACATGAGAGGAAAGGATTAGCTGCTTCTTCTTGGGGAATCTTGTTCCAGCATTCTCCTTGCTAACACTTGCCTATAGAAAAATGGGCAGATTTGGAACTAGGCTTTAGGAGTCACTGGAGGGTGATTAGTACAGAACAAAATGCCATCCCTTAAGAAAGCCTTAGGTGCTCACAGCTCAGCCACTGTTCCCGCTGGCACTTGTCACATTTGTTGTTTGGTTTCTTCCTCTGTGTGTGTGTGTGTGTGTGTGTGTGTGCGCGTGCACGCACGCACCCACATACACAAATGGGCCTGGGGATGGAACCCAAGGCATTATGCATGCTAGGCAAACACTCTACCACTGAGCAATCATACCCCTAATAATTTTGAGGAATATCAGACTTTTTCAGATTCCACAGGTTTTTCCTGAAAAAGAAGCATATATATATATATATATATATATATGTGTGTGTGTGTGTGTGTGTGTGTGTGTATATATATATATATGTATATGTATATATGTATATATGTGTGTATATATATGTATATGTGTATATATGAATATGTATGTATATAAAATAATTTATTTATTCATATACTTATATATATATGTGTGTGTCTATATATAGGCACACATATATACACACACATGCATATATGAATATACATATATTTATTTCTGAGTTTATAAAACACATTTGTTGAGAATTTGTCATCTATGTAGTAGAATAATTCTTAAATTTTCCAAACACCCAGACTGAATTCCTGTGAAGAGTAAGGAAGAACATCAGTCTCAATATATGGGAAAAAAGACCCTTGGCCCAATGTTAAAGACATCTTTCTGCCTGCTCCTTAGGAATGCTGAGGATACTTTTCTTGAGTTCATTATTCCACTCCTGATGAACTTAAGTGGGTGCGTCTCCAGCAGGCATCTGTCATTCTGCTCTATCCTTCTATGATAATCATGAAGCAACCAAAACTTACTGAAGACTTGTTATGGCCCTGCAGGTGTCAAGGTCTTTGCATGAATGACCATCAATGGTAACACGGGTGGACTCTGAGATGCCTCAGTAACAAAACCAGCCTCCCATATGCAGTGATATCATAACTCATTTCTGTATGATTATGCTGTATGTAACATAAGAAAACTTGAAAAATATATTTAGTTTATTTCAGTAATACAAAATGAAATAAAAAAGTAAAATTATGGTGTCCAGAGAAAGATTACTCAGATTAAATTTCAGCTGCAGCAATTACTAGCTGTGTGGCCTTGAGTGAGTGACTTAAACTCTCAGTGACTTCCTTTCCACACCTATGAAATAGGGAAATTAATGATTTTGTGGACAAAATAAGAAACTATATGTAAAGTCCTTAGAACAATATTTGACTTATTGTCATTACAGAATAAAATGTTGTTGAGAGCTACAGCCGAAGGGGCCCCAGCAAACTTCCAGCTGCCAGCAAACTTCCAGCTGCCAGCTGATGATTGGCTCACAGCGGCCCCAGCAAACTTCTAGCTGCCAACTGATTGGCTCCTCTGCGGTGTTGCTCATTGGGCTGTTTCCCCACCCTTTCAGATCACGGAGCTGCTCATTGGGGGACTTTTTTTGGCTCCGCCTACCCAACCCAGCCAATTGGCCTCAAGAGCAGGAGGAGTGGGGGAGGTTGAGAGGCTTGTGGGGAGCTGGTAGTGGCAGTTGGGCTCAGAGGGAATTCCTGAGGAGCTGTGTGGTTAGGTGTGTGTGTTCTAAAAATAAAGTTCGTTTCTTTTGACAAGTGGCTCCTGAATTGTGCCCAGCTAGACTGCGGCAAAATGTAGCTAGTAACCACACGCCAAAAGATTTTGTATGTTACATTCTGTTTACATTCCTAAAATAACCTCCAATTGATCATTGTTATTTTTAAATGCACTACTAAAATCTGTTAATATTTATGTTAATAAAAATGAT
Source organism: Marmota monax (assembly GCF_021218885.2). Classification (NCBI taxonomy): domain Eukaryota; kingdom Metazoa; phylum Chordata; class Mammalia; order Rodentia; family Sciuridae; genus Marmota; species Marmota monax. The sequence continues at coordinate 21,121,486 of NW_026692254.1, forward strand.
AATTTCACATACTTTATGATATTCCATGAAATAATATTTTGTAGCCATAAGAAAGATTGAGTCTATAATTTGTGTGCAACTTTTTCAAGCTTGGGTAAAAATAAAGTTATCATTTCATAAATTTTTGGAAAATTTCTGTTCATCTGTTCTATATAATACTTTAAACAATTTCATAATTATCTTGTCTTAGGTTCCATTTCATCAAAATTTCCAAATCTACCTGCATGAAATTGAATAGTACAATAGTTTATTCTTTTAATTTCTCATTTTTTCATTGTTATTTCCTTTACTCTTTTTTTTTTTACTTTGTGTACTTTCTTTCTGTCTTGATTGGTTGATGGGTAATCTTGTTAAATCGGTTTGTAGATGACTAATTTCACTTCTTTTTAAAGCTGATTTCAAATATTTTAATTTCTTTACTTTGTTGTTCTCTTTGGCTTTAAGTTCATTTTGTTGCTTTTTTTTCTAACTTATTGCATCAAATGTTGTTTTAGTATTTATTAAAAAGAATAAAAGTGTGTGAATTTTCTATAAGCACCACTTGTATCCCACAAGTCATGATTTTTTATAATCTTCTAGATAAGCTGAGATTATACAATGCATGCTTTCTTAGTATCAAGAATACATGAAGAAATAATTTATAAATATCCAAGTTGGTTAAACATTTGTTTCCTGATTGTACTTACTACTACATTATTGAATTGTTATGACATGATGCTGTCAGCATATTTACTGCTTAGAATTTATAGTAGTTTAGTTGGTGACTTAAAATACAGCTAATTTTTGTGTCTGGTCTGTCAAGCAAGCTATATTCTCTATTATTGTACTAAATCTTATCAATATCAATCAGGTCTACTTTTGCAATTAGGAAGTTTAGATATCCTGATTTTTGCTTAATTTTTATCTACTTTAAGTAGAATTCAGGCAACATCAATAATCTTACTAATATTTTGGGTTTTTTAGGCAATAATTATTAGTTCCTCTTTATAAGAAATAATACATTTTTTATCTGTACCATCACCAGTTTATAATCAACAATTTTCTCTTTCTTTGTGTTTAATTCATATATATATATATATATATATATATATATATGTATATTTACTTTTTTCATATACACGCTACTAGTTTTAAATAAATTATTTCTGGCACTGCCATAATTGGGGATGCAATTTGCAAACTTACTCTACATCTCACCCTCCTCTTCTCAATCTTTTTGCTGGATCATTTCCACAAACGGGACATGATAATGTCAGGGCACACCTCTCTTCTTTCACTCTTGATATGTGGGGTTTTTTTGTAGTCTTACTTATCCAATAAAATATATTCAACATATAGGTGCTTTCAATTCTTTGCTCTCATCTCCCAGGACACTTCTTGTTACATTCAACTTTGTTTTCTATTAATTTCATTAAGAAAAGTTATTCATAAATACTTTCTAAAAATTTTCCACATTCTCTGTGAGCTGGCACAGTGGTGCATACCTGTAATACAAGTGATTGCATTCCAAGAGATTGAGGGAGAAGAATCACAGTTTCAATGCCAGCCTTAGCAACTTAGTGATTCCCTAAGCAACTTAGTAAGAACTTATCCCAAAATAAAACAAAAAGGGCTAGAGTTGTGGCTCAGTGGTAAAAGGCCCCAGTACCAAAAAAACAAAAAGTGAAATTAATTCTCTATGAACTGCCTGCATGAAAAACCCCTTAGCTGGTTTTGGGGGTTGGCTTATTTCACTTAGCATGATAGTCTCTAGATCCATTTACCTGCAAATGTCATAATTTTATTCTTCTTTAAGGCTGAGTAATATTCAATTGTGTTTATATACCATATTTCCTTTATCCATTGATCTGTTGAAGGGCAATTAGGTGGGTTCCATAGCTTAGATATTGTGAGTTGAGCTGTTATAAACATTGATATGGCTGTGTTACTGTAGTATGCTACTGTAAGTCCTTTGGATATATATGAAGGAGTGGTATAACCAGGTCAAATGGTAGTTCCCCTTTTTAGGGTACTTGTATTGCCACTGTCAGAGACCAGCCAATGCCAAGGTCTCTTCCCACTGAGATTTTTCCCTATTTCACTCCATATCTCTGCAATGGCCTCTGTCCTGCTCAACATCAGCTGCTCTCCACAGCCCTTAGAAATGTTTTGAAATCCAGGAATTATCCTCATCTAATTTCACTGAACACACTTTGTAAGGATTTTGTTCACTTTTCTTTCTATATGGAGTCTTTCAGATGATTTCCAAGGGGAGAAGAGAAAGTTCTGGTTAAGCAGCCAAGTTCATGCTAAAATTTCTCACTTTTAGCTTCTTGCCTTTCAAGAATCTAACTGTTGACCAGTTAGCAGTAGGTATTCTATAAATATTGAGTACACAAATGTGACTGAACAGGTTGGTGTAAACTAAAGATTAATAATTAGTCCACATCTTATGTTTATATCTACAATTTACAACATTTGTCAATTATTCCAAATGAAAACATTTCATGAGTAAATTTGAATGCAAGTATTATTTAATTATTGATTCTGAATTTAAAAAAAACTTCTGAATTTCTGAGAATATATAAATAACGTATTTTCAAGTTAGTGCCATGTTTATTGTTTTTTTTTCATGTTCCAATTTTTCAGAGACAAAATGAAAGCTCTTAATTTCAACCAAAATAATTAGAAATTTTATTAGTTTAGCAATCTGGGATTGAAACATGAAGTTAGTAAAGTCAGGCTGTTTTACAAGGTCCAATGATATCTAGTAATTTAATATTTATTTATTTGGCATCAGATTATTTTAAGAGAATGTGTTGGAAGAATAAGTACAAATATATTGCTATACATGCTATACCTCGTCATGCTGCTAATTACAACAAATATTCCAAGAAATGAGATCATTATTTTCTCTTGGTAGTGAGAGGGTCTTTGTGCTAGAGAAAAAGTCCAGGTGTTTGGCTTCAAATAGGAATTACCACCCAGGTGTCTATCCTAATCACAGAAAAATGCTTAGGCTAGAAATCCAAGGGGAAGGCAACTGCTTCATTACTGATACTTTGAATAACACACACACACACACACACAAATTATTAGTAACAAATTAGTTATCTCTTGCAATGTAAAAATTGCCCTGAAAACATAGCTACTTAAAACAACAAATATTGTCTCGCATGGTTTGTGAGGGTTTGTGAGGGTCAGGAGTCTGGGAGCAGCTCAGTTGGGTGGATCTGGCTCTGAACCTCCTGTGAGGTTTCACCCAAGCTGTTGCCTGGGTAACAGAACCCAAAGGCATAGCTGGGGCTGGAGGTTCTGGCTGCATGGTCAGTCCTATGGCTGTTGGCAGGGGTCTCAGCTCCATACCATGTGGGCCTCACCAGAGAACTGCTCACCATATGGCAGCTGGTTTGTATCATTCTGAATTATGAGAGAGGGAAAAAATATTGCAGTGTTTCTTATAATCTGTTATCAGAAATTTAATAGTGTCATTTTTATCATATTCTATTGGTCACATAACCAAATGCTGGTACAATGTGGGAAGAAGCTACTTAGGAGTGTGAGTTACAGGTAATGAAGATCATTGGGGTCCATCTTGGAATCAGCTAACCAGGACATACTAAACTTGTTCAAGGAACAGAAAGCATTAATTATACAAGTCGTGCACGCACACACACACACACACACACACACACAACCATTTTAGCCATTTACTCAGTTAATCATTCCTTCAGTTAGTTTCATAGTCAATAAAACACAAATTTAACATCTACTAGGTACCAGGATCTGTGTTGTACACAAGGGATTCTAAAATAAATAATACATGATTTCATCCTTATATTCTGGCAGGAGAGAGAAATTTGTTAGTAAATAGAAAATGAGGTTCCACTCTAGGATAAAAGAAGCTTGAACTACATACTATAAGAGTATTGTGGGGAGATTGGTGGTTTTCCTTAGAGAATCCAAAGTTGAGCAATTGCTCCTAAAATTGCCTCAGAAACCAAGCAGGAGTTGAATGGGACAGAGTGATTGGCATTTCAGAAACAGGAAATAGCAAGAACATGGATTTGATTTTCTAAAGATGGACACAACAACATTTTCAATTCTATGAGCTTTTCTTCAGTGTGAGCTAGAAGTTTCCCCCTGAGGATGAAGAGCTTATTTCTTTATGTTTTTAAATCTGAGGGGGCTGAGCACAGTGGCACACGCCTGTAAACCCAGTGGCTTGGGAGACTGAGGCAGGAGTATTGTGAGATCAAAGCCATCTTAAGCAACTTAGTGAGACCCTGTTTCTAAATAAATAAAAAGGACTGGGGATGTAGCTTTGTAGTTAAGAACCCCTGGGTACCAAAAATACAAAATAAAAAACCTGAGGGGCCTCTGGGACCACTTTACTATGGACTAGGGTAGAAGTGTGCCATTCCTTTTTCTGCCATAAGCCTTGTGTAGCTGGATGGTTTCTACTGCCAGCCTCTAAGAACCCAGCCCTTACGTAAAAAGATACCTATGCTACAAAAAGCTAAGCCAAGTGGAAAAAAACACTGGGAATGAGATGAAGAGAGAGAGAAGTCAAGGAGCAAATGAGCCATTTGGAAGTAGGTTCTTCCACTATAGCTGGTGAGATGTCAATCAGAAATGACCACCTACTCACACCATTCCTATAGCTCCTGACCCACAAAATCATGAGCAAAATTAAAATTGTTGCTTCTAGCCACTGAATTTGGAAGTAGTCAATTGTGCTGCCAATGATAACTGAAATAATAAGCATATTGTCTTATATATTCAGTAAGCCATTAAATAGATCGAGCTACTTCATTGCAGGCTCCGTGGGGCAAGATAGCATGCAACTGACCCAGAACCCAAAGAATAAAATGTCTAATGTGCTTGCTATTGAGAAGATAATTGTCTCTATTGAGGAAGAGATAGACATTCTCAACTCGTCTGGATGGTGGAGTAGCAGGATTATGTCTGTGACTGATAATGATAATACTATGGATTCTCCTGCATGGTAAAATTACAGGAGTTGAGCAACAGAGAGGAGTGGATAGAGGAAGGCAGAGTCATTCACCTGTTCTCATGAAACTGACCATCAGTGATGACAAAGGCAGAACTAGAGAAGTGTCACAGCAGGAAGAGCAGCAAGACACTCAGAAACAATAATTAGAATTACAACTCAAATTGGAGGGAAGGAGTTAGGTAACAATGGTTCCTGGTGACTCTAGGATAACTCTCCATTATCTAAGACAGAAAATGCAAGACAAGGAGCAGTAGAATGGAACAGGAAGTGGCTAATGAGTTGGGTTTCAGAAGTTTTAAATTTGAGGTGCCTCTAGGATTTTTAATTATTTCCATCAGATCTTGGAAAAGCAACTGCACTATATGTACTTTCACTGTACCACAATGTTCACCTCTCATACTTCCTGATTATTTTTAATACAGAACAACAATCCAAGAGATGTTGGTGGCTGTTGAATCCCCACTAACAGCTCCATACAGATTTCATAGTTTAATGGACCTAACATCTCACCAACCCACTGTTCCCTTTTAGTATTTTATTATTATTATTTCTAAATTGCAGGCATAAGATCCAGGTAATGGCTGGGTTACAATTTCTGCAAGACAAATTATGTACATAATTATAGGCACATGTTCACAGTGATATTGGAGCTTCTGATGCTTCTATAGAGAAGATAATTGTCAACCTTTGCACTGTAATTAAGTCTAAATGGGAATCCTCATCATTTTCCAAATGAGCAAACAGTAAGCCAACCTTGATTGGCTGTGTCATGGCAGCAAATGAAATGGATTTGCTGCTCAGGTTAATTACTCTTCTATGAATGTCACAACCCTCTGAAAACCCCACATTAGATCTAGGTATTAGAGCTAATTAGCAGTATATTGTTGAAATTGTATGATTTTTACCTGGCTTATCTTTGGAATTCGAGCTTCTTACAATTATTTTTCTCCAAAATGTTTCTTCCCATCGTGATTTATAGCAAGTCATTTGAATTGTGTATACATTCATTCCAATATACACGAAGGAAGTGAAAGAGCAAGAACTTAGTGTGAGATAGAACTTGGTTCAAATCCCCCAATTTCATTTTTAAAAGGTGAAAATTTGAACAATTTAATGTGAACCTCTCAAAATTTCAGTATTTTATCTGTAAAAATTTATGTGACATCTTAATTTCTGTGCATCTCCAAGTAAACTTTAGACATTAATAAGACTTCCTTCTAAGTTATTTAGCATATATATTGTTATGGTTTGGATAGAGGTGTCCCCCAAAGCTCCTGCATTCATGGGGGATGTTCAAAGGTGAAATGATTGAATGGGGGGAGATGTAACCTAATCAGTCCATCCTGGTTTGAATGGACTAATTGGGTGGTTACTATAGGCAGCTGGGGTACGGCTGGAGGAAATAGGTGCCCTGAAAGGGTCCCTGCGGCCCCTTCCCCTTCTTCTCACTCTTACTTCCTGACCCTGCCATTAGCTGAGCAGCTTTTCTCCTTTGGGCCCTTTGGCCATTATGCTCTGCTTTACTTTAGGCACAGAGAAATGAACTCAGTTCACCATGAACCAAACCTCTGAATTGTGAGCCCAAATAAACTTTTCCTCCTGTAAGTTATTTTCAGCTGAGTATTTTGGTCACAGGGATGCTAAGCTGTCTAAAATGCATATGTATCATTAACCACAATTTAATATCGGTTTACAGTTTTCCTTTTGGAGTGAAGTACATATAGAAGTATTTGCATATATCTGAACTCTGTATCTGCTAAATATTCATACACCTGTGGAAAACAAACCCATCAAGATATAGAAGATTAAGGTCTCTCCGGAAAGTTCTCTTGGATCCCTTAGTAAAATCTCATCTCACCCCACCCCACTCCTCCAGTGGCAGCAAGTTTTCTGATATTTTCCATTAGTTTTGACTAATAGTAAAGTCTATGATTTTGTATGTGAAACTGATTTTTTCTCATTCAGCATGTTTTGACAAATTTGTGTTGACAAATCCGTATATATTGTTTTACCGGAATAAATATTATGTCCCAAATTTTCTGTTGTTTAATATAATGGAAATATATTTCTCATTCATGTCAGAGAACAATATGGGTATTTCTAATTCAAAGGCAGCTTTCCTGCATATGGTAAATGTAGTCTCCTGCATCTGGAATTTCACCATTTCCTAAGATCTTGACACATTTGCCCACATGCTATTGGTGAAGGTGGGTTACATGACCATAATGCATACAAATGTGAGAAGTGAAGGCTCAGAGTGGGCAGCCCCATTACTGCACACAATCCACTCCATGGGAATAAGAGCATGCCTTTTCAATGGAAAGTTGGTTATCTCAGCCATGATAATCTGACACAATCCTATGTCTTTACTCTCATACAACTCTTCACTAAGTGCTTTTTTAAGGAGAAAAAGAGCACAAACCCCATAAACCAATGCAATAGTGTCCACAGATTGTGCATTTCTTAGATCTTGAGGTTCATTGCTGTCTCTTATGACCGTTTCCTTCCAAATTTGTTCTGTCAGTGACTATGCTGTTGCTTCTGTGGGCTGCCTGGTAGATGTGAGACTATTTTTTTTTTTTAATTTTTATTGTTGGTTGTTCAAAACATTACATAGTTCTTGACCTATCATATTTCACACTTTGACTCAAATGGGTTATGAACTCCCATTTTTACCCCATATACAGATTGCAGAATCACATCGGTTACACATCCACTGATTTACATATTGCCATATTAGTGTCTGTTGTATTCTGCTGCCTTTCCTATCCTCTACTATCCCCCCTTCCCTCCCCTCCCCTCCCCTCTTCTCTCTCTACCCCATCCACTGTAATTCATTTCTCCCCCTTGTTTTTTTTTACCCTTTCCCCTCACTTCCTCTTGTATGTAATTTTGTATAACCCTGAGGGTCTCCTTCCATTTCCATGCAATTTCCCTTCTCTCTCCCTTTCCCTCCCACCTCTCATCCCTGTTTAATGTTAATCTTCTTCTCATGCTCTTCCTCCCTGCTCTGTTCTTAGTTACTCTCTTTATATCAAAGAAGACATTTGGCATTTGTTTTTTAGGGATTGGCTAGCTTCACTTAGCATAATCTGCTCTAATGCCATCCATTTCCCTGCAAATTCTATGATTTTGTCATTTTTCAATGCAGAGTAATACTCCATTGTTTATAAATGCCACATTTTTTTTATCCATTCGTCTATTGAAGGACATCTAGGTTGGTTCCACAGTCTTGCTATTGTGAATTGTGCTGCTATGAACATCGATGTAGCAGTGTCCCTGTAGTATGCTCTTTTTAGGTCTTTAGGGAATAGACCGAGAAGGGGAACAGCTGGGTCAAATGGTGGTTCCATTCCCAGCTTTCCAAGAAATCTCCATACTGCTTTCCAAATTGGCTGCACCAATTTGCAGTCCCACCAGCAATGTACAAGTGTACCCTTTTCCCCACATCCTCGCCAGCACTTGTTGTTGTTTGACTTCATAATGGCTGCCAATCTTACTGGAGTGAGATGGTATCTTAGGGTGGTTTTGATTTGCATTTCTCTGATTGCTAGAGATGGTGAGCATTTTTTCATGTACTTGTTGATTGATTGTAAGTCCTCCTCTGAGAAGTGTCTGTTCAGGTCCTTGGCCCATTTGTTGATTGGGTTATTTGTTATCTTATTGTTCAATTTTTTGAGTTCTTTGTATACTCTGGATATTAGGGCTCTATCTGAAGTGTGAGGAGTAAAAATTTGTTCCCAGGATGTAGGCTCCCTATTTACCTCTCTTATTGTTTCTTTTGCTGAGAAAAAACTTTTTAGTTTGAGTAAGTCCCATTTGTTGATTCTAGTTATTAACTCTTGTGCTATGGGTGTCCTATTGAGGAATTTGCAGCCCGACCCCACAGTATGTAGATCGTAGCCAACTTTTTCTTCTATCAGACGCCATGTCTCTGATTTGATATCAAGCTCCTTGATCCATTTTGAGTTAACTTTTGTGCATGGCGAGAGAAAGGGATTCAGTTTCATTTTGTTGCATATGGATTTCCAGTTTTCCCAGCACCATTTGTTGAAGATGCTATCCTTCCTCCATTCCATGCTTTTAGCCCCTTTATCAAATATAAGATAATTGTAATTTTGTGGATTTGTTTCTGTGTCCTCTATTCTGTACCATTGGTCCACCCGCCTGTTTTGGTACCAGTACCATGCTGTTTTTGTTACTATTGCTCTGTAGTATAGTTTGAAGTCTGGTATTGCTATACCGCCTGATTCACAGTTAATCTTATATCTACTTCTTATTCAGATGCCTCTCACCTCTACTAATCTAATTTAATTTAATCTCATATCATTTTAGCAATGAGAAATCATTGAAACCTAGAAACCAAGCCAAATTATTGATAGTATAGAAATCTTTGACTGGAAAGTCCTCCAATCTTTCACTGAAGGTTTTTAAAGATTATTATCAGCAATGACAATATATTGAGAGATTTACTATATGGTTGGCCCTTTGCTAGAGGTTTTCACAAATATTACCTCAATCTGTTTAAAAAAAAATGCTAAGTTATGCATTCTTGCTTTTTTCTAGGATGTAGGAAAAGGAGGTCCACAGGTAAAATGGGACTGCCCAGTATCAGAGATTGACCCAGGATTTGAATCTAGATGATTTGTAGTCATGACCAGAAGGAGCCTTAAGGATTATCTGTCTAATTCCATCATTTTACAAACAAGGAAATGGAGGCCAACAGCTTCTATGAGTGATTTGTTCACATCAGAGACCTGGAAAATGGCAAAGCCGGACAGAATCTAAGGGTTATTATGTTTGTTTGCTTTTTTAACAATAACATGTCATGATCCACAGAGCTGATCTTGCACTGTGCCTGACTCGATTTCTAGCCAACAGTCATCAGCAGGGTGGCCTCCATTTGAGGACTGCCTATCTTAACACTCTCACTTCCACCTGAATGTTGATGTTGGTCAACCAGTTGTCTTGCTCAAATGATCAAACTATATTTTGCCTTTGGTAAACATTTTTTTTTTCTTTTGAAGTCTCCCCAAAACCTGTTCAATGGTTTAGATTCACTGCATAGGTATAAGTGAAAGTTTTGTGGGGGTTTTTTCGTTTGTTTGTTTTTGCTACAAGAATTAGCCTCTTATATACCCTTACTTTGATTGTCTAAGCAAAAATCATCTTGGCTTAGCTCTGACATCTGTATTATATTCAATTTCTATTACTAGGCTTTGTTCATTTTTGTGCATTTTTTATTTACTATAATAGAGATGATAAACCAGTGCAATTTAGAGAAACCTATGCACTAAAAATGAAATGGAACCTGCAAAAAAAAAAAAAGAAAGAAAATATGTGTTTAGCAGCACATTATGTTGCTTTTGTGTGTTCCTAGTTGGAAACCCCTGTAAATACCCAACCAGAAGCTCTGAAGTACACACCCAGGATGATGTGTATCTAAGTGGTTGAGAATAAAAGAGAGAGAGAAATATATTTGCCCTCTAACATACAATGAAGTACAATCTCGTGAGCCAGTCAACAAAGCACTTTAAAGAGATCTGACTTACTAGAGTGATATGCAATTTGTGGGAAGCCACTAATTGCAACTTATATAACATGGTTTTAAATCCTTCCAGAAAAGTACACTGCTTCTTCAAAAGGAGGCATTTAAAATCTGCAAAGCTGCCAAAAGCTCTTGCCTGAGGTGATTGGCATTCTCCTGTCCTTATGTATACAATGACAATTGGATTTAAGTGTCCTATGGGAGTAGTGAGAGGACAGCTAAGACTAAATGTAAAATACCAAAAAAAAAAAAAAAAGAAAAGAAAAGAAAAAAAGAAGAAGAAGCTACTGTGTGCCTGGGGACAATTTAATTTTAAGCTACAAATTTACATTTATGGATTGATTATAGCATGTTAGAAAGGCTCTGCTACATGTCTTCTTGGAAAAAAAATTAAGTTAGTTTCAAACTATTTACTAATCAGAATGGTATCTACTCTCTAGAAGTCAATGAAAACATCATTTCTGAATTATAAATAGTTACCATTTATTGAGAATGTGACATAAATCTGTACTCTGAATTCAGTCCATGCCTGACTCCTGCATTTCTCCTGGACTTCCTATGTATTTTTCAGATTTTTATGTATGATATATTCTCTGCCCAGTCCCTCTTTCCCCAAAGCTTCTTTGTCTAGCTGTTTATAATTTTTAGCATTCAATCCAATTGTCTCATAACAGATAAAAGATTTGTGAACAAGGCTCTTTGACCTTGGCAGCCGAGCATTTCTACTAACCACTAGGTTGTGAACGACATCCTTTGGTGATCCACAGGTCATGTAGATCTCACATCACACTTTCCTTTAACTTGCTTCATTCGTTCTTTCACAACACTTCAAACAATTATGATCACTCACTGAAGCCCTTGGAAGAAGCTTCAGGATAACTCGTAGAATATGCTTGTCTTGCTCACTTCTACATTTCTTTTCTTGCTCCAGGTGCTTAAAAAATATCTGTAGAATGAATAGACCTTTAGTGAATTCTCACATCAATCATTTAAGGTAGGAATTATTATCTTCAATTTTCTCATAACAATACCAAAGATGATTAGAGAAAAACTTCTCTAAATTCATAATTTAGTACAGAATAGGCTGGCTTTTAAATCCAGGTCTAACTTATTCCAGAATCTGTACCTTTAAGTCCTATGATACATCACCTCATTCTTTGAAAGTATCTCTTAACGCAAGAACTTAAGATATAGCAGTCAAAAGAATACAAACAAGTGTAAATAAACCTAAGCAAGTCTTATAGGTGTAACATTGTTATGGTTTAGATATAAGGTATATCACAAAAGTTCATTAGTCACCGTGCAGGAATATTCAGAGGTGAAAAGATAAGATTATGAGAGCTGCAATCACATCAGTAGACTAATCCACTGATATGGATTAATGGGGCAGTAACTGTGGGCATGTCAATGTGGCTGGAGGAATTATGTCACTGGGAACTTGCCTTTGGGGTTTTATTTTGTCCCTGGTGAGCAGAGCTTCCTGGTTGCCATGGCCTGAGATGCTTTCCTCCACCATACCCTTCTGCCATGATGTTCTGCCTCACCTCAGATGCACAGCAATGGAGGGGGCCAACCATGGAATGAACCTCTGAAACTGTGACCCCAAATACATTTTTGTTCCTCTAAGTTACTCTTTTCAAGCATTTTGGTCACAATAATGAAAAAGCTGACTAAAACAAACATATAGTTCACAGGTATGCAGTTCTGGTGTAAAACTTACATTTTCTGCTGTGGGTCTCTCTTGGGAATATGCTCAGAAACCAATAGTCCTGAAAGATAAAGAATTCAGGTGACTGGGTAGGAAGTGAGGCAAGCTGTGTTTTTATCTAGCCAGTTAAAGAGTTTGAAATCTATAGGATTGGGCTCACTGGTCACTTCAGGGCTGAAGCAGACCACAAGGGAATGGAGGGTCACTCTTAATCTCTCTGAGACAGAAAAGACCCCTAACCAATGTCTACTAATTTTTTGTTTGGACTGTGAGTACTTCAACCAAAAACGTTTTTAAAAAATTAATTATGTAGAACTCTTCAAAAGGTGATCAAATTTGAAAGACAGAACAGGTCATCTTACCAGAAAATGATGTCCTTCTAACCTTTATGAACAAGTGTAATGTCTGAGAAAGCCGAGACCTTGTTGATTGATGGGGAAAGAGTAGATATTGTGAATTTCCATATAGGGTGCTTGTCAGCAGAACATGTGGGAACAAACACCCAGAACCACATAAAGTGCTACATGAACTTTGTGGGAGAAATTTCCAGTTTCAATTGGGTGATGATTCATTTGAGAATTGAAAGTGACAAAAAAAATTACTGACTTGTCCTTGTCATATATCCCACCATGTAATCCACCTTATTAAAAACACCGTTCTTTTTTTGAAGTTCAAGGATGAGTAAGTTCATGAATTAGAATATGAAGTGGCTCAAGAAGTCTGTTTCTCAGATTTCTAGATCAGAGCATAAGCAAAAAAAAAAAAAAAAAAAGTATCAAAGCCCCTTAATTTTAAATCAGGCCTATCATGCATTTGACACATTTAAATGAGAACTCCTAAATTTGGTATCACCCCAAGATATCTAAAGTATGACTCAGTGAAGGCCTGAGCAACCACATCAACAAGGGGAGAACTCTTGAAGGATTCAGAAAGCTAAAGATGAGAGCAATAAAAGAAGAAATATGCAGGGCTGATAGACTGGAATAAAGTTAGGAGAGACATAAACTTCATGGCCAGCAATTAATTGTCTTCACTTATTAAACAAACACACATGACACATTTTTGTGAGTCAGTTTGGAAAGTACTGGATCCCAGGACTATGAAAAAATAATTATGCAAGGTAATTCATCTTTTATTTTTCTCCATGATGATCTCTTGGTTTAGTGAAAAAGTCACACATGAGGACAGATAATTACTTTAGTATAGAAGTACTCACAAGATGCAAAGGGTTTAGAGCCCAGAAAGAGCTACTAACCCACAAACTGAAGAATTTCTAGAAGTTATGCAAGTAAAATGATCCCTGAAGAATATTATTCTGATGTTAGTTATGTAATAAATTGAAATAGGCCAATGTTGAAAAGGGGAAAATTGCAGGAATTCTATTGTTCAGGTTCCAGTAGGGTATGGTTTGAAGAAATAACACTTAGTATTAGAAACTTATTTATCGATAGCTAATGAGAAATTTGCTTTTCCTTTCATTTCTTTGCAAGGCTCCCTTGCTAATGTTCTGCAATCACATTAGTGCCCTAGATACCTAGAAGTATATCTCTATCAAACCTTTAACATAAGCACTGTATTTGTATTTATATACCTCAATCAAACTACACTCATTTGACAATTGAGTCAATTATCAATACTTATTGATAATTTATTGTGTTTCAGAAACAGAGTTAAGAGCTACAAGAAAGAAAAGGGATAATATAAGTCCCCTGTCCAACAGGTACCACTAGTTGAAAAGCTTTTTGAACTAATCTACAACTTTAGGCAAAATTGACTAAATTCTGATGCTATTTAGTCACTTATTCTGGCATAACTTTAGGAGAATAATATGATGAAGAGAAAAGAACATAGTTCAGGGTAAATAGTGAGTTAAAAAATTTGAGTGTGCATCAGAATCATCTGGAAGTTTCTACTAAGAATTGCTGAACCCTGCCCCAGAGTTTCTAATTAAGTGAAGTCTGAGAACTTCAATTTCAACATGTTTTCAGAGGATGTTGGTGTGGCTGATCCAGGGACCATATATTGAGAAACTCTGGAGATATTCTCTCTATAGTTTCTCACTTCCACCCCATCTCTCTAGCTCAGAGGTCCTGGCCTTTCTGGTCAGCACTCCTAGCACCCAGGATAGAATTGTACATGACCCAGCTCTCTGCTTCACATGTCGACTTTTCTCTCCTAGGACTAAGTTGGAATCCATTAGATTTCTGTAAGTTTCTTTCTTGCTGAGGACTGGATGTTCCTTAAATAGTATCTGATATATGATGTAGTGTTATCCTGACCCAGAGGAAGAGAAGTGGCCTCTCAGATGAAAGTGGGTGAAGTTATGTATCAGACTGTAAGTGATTATGCAACAGATAACAGCTCTGCATTATGATCTGGACATAATGCTCCCCAAAAAGCAGACAGTATTTACCCGAGGACTTATGCCTCACCACTCAGAAGAAGCCCTCAGTGTTTAGAAAGTGAAAAGTTCAGTCATGACAATGGAAACCATATTCATTATGGAGGAAATTGAAGTTTAATTCTTCATTTTACCTAAATATCGAGGAAAAAAAGAAAGAACTGCCTTCAACCTCAGCATAATCACTAATGAACTATAAGAATTTCAATATATGCCCTTAATCAGATTACCATCTAGCCAGGCAGTAAATTCATATAACCGTAGAGAGTACAAGGAGAGACACACTGTATTAGTTGGCATGCATTTGCATATTGAGGTCAACACCCCAACATGTAAAATGAAAAGAAGATCATTAGTTATCACAATTTCCTGTGAGATTGTTTGGCTTAAAAAACAGCATTTTAAGCTTGTTTCAAATATCATGGTGTGTTCTTCCTCAACACATCTGACCAGATAGAATAAACTATATCCTGGTCACAAATGGGGGGAATCAGTCACTACTCCAATAATATGTCCATGGACCCTCTCACTGAATGTGCACAGATCCAAGGTGCTGAGGGGAATAGGCTTATTGTATTTCACCAATTTTTGAAAAAGTGGAGAAGGAACTGGAAGGACTTTGCATAGGCAAAGAATGAGAATGAGAATATGCAGGTTCCCATCTGAGTTAAACATCTTCACCCTAATCCATAAATACTTTTGAGCATGAAATTTAGTACAGATTAAAAAGAGCCAAGATATGTTGAGTTTTACTCACGAACCTGCAATTCATTTTGGTTTCAAAATATTCCCCAGTAAAAAGGCTATGGACTTGACTGTCCATATATATTTCTCTTAATTTTCCATGATAAGTCTTCAGTAAGTGTAAAGTTGTAATAGTGTGAACCCTGTGATATCCTGTGAAGGAAAAAAATAAGAGGTCATTTTCCAGAATGCTTAGTGACTCTAGACATGACCAGGCCTAACTACAAAACCTTGCTTTTCCAGATGGTGAATGGATGTGAAAAGTTTTACAAGCACTTCTTTTTCCAAATGTTAAACAATTTTAATTTTTTTCTTGTTATAAAGTGTTGATGTCCCAGCCATTGAAAATAGTGCTACATGAAAACTTGCTGATCTGCTTTTTGTCGGGAGAAAGAAAACAACTTGTCTGGCACAAGTCATTGATTTTCCAGCAATATAAACAAGAAAGGGACTAAATCCTTAGAAAAGTACCAAACACAACCCCACCTGCCTGATGGTTTCAGAAGATACTGCATACTCAGCTCCAAGTTCAGAAATATTTATAATTTTTAATTTTTTAGTGAATGAATGGAAGGTGAATATGTTAAAAATTTATACATTTTATAATCTAAAGGTAGGGCCAACAAATTCTAAGTAATTATAAACAAAATATGTAAACTTCAGCCACAATATATCCAAAAATGATGTAGGTAACCCAAGATGCCTGCTTCTCAGAATATTTATTAAGGACTAATAATATGAATGATAACAATAGAGCTTGTTATGGTTTGGATATGAGGTGTCCCCCAAAGAGCTCATGTCAGACAATGAACAAATGTTTAGAGGTAAAGTGATTAGATTATGAGAGCTGTAGCCCAATCAATGGATAAATCCATTTGATGGATTAATAATTTTAATGGATTACTGGGTGGTAACTGAAGGCAGGTGAGGCATGGTTGGAGGAAGTAGACCACTTGCGGGTGTGCCCTTTGAGATTCTGTCTTGTCTACCAGGTTCTTCTCTCTCTTTCTGCTTTCTGGGTACCATGAGTTGAACAGCTTTTCTCTGCCACATCCTTCCACCATGATTTTCTGCCTCACTTTAGGCACAGATCACTTGAGTTGGTTGAATATGGACCAAACCACACTAATCATGAGCCCCAAATAAATGTTTCCTAATCTAAGTTGTTCTTGTCAAATATTTTGGTCAAAGCGGTGAAAAGCTGACTAACAGTTCCAAATGTTAATAGTTTCTACATATCAGGAATTATGCTGAATCCCTCACCTGAATTAGCTCATTTTGTTTTTACAATAACCTAAAATATGCCCTATAATTATATTTTACAGATAAAGAAAACAGAGGGTTTTAGAGAAAACGCAAGTTTTTCAAGTGAATAAAAATAGACCTAGGATAAGTGGAAGTCTAACTATAAAATTGGTGTCCGCGACTATTTGTTAAAATAATAAATAGGCTCCAAAATTAAGCATTGATATTCCCTATTCCAAAGAACATATGTCAAACCATGAAGACAGAAAGTAAAAAAGAAAGAGGAAAGAAAGGGAATACACACACATAGAGTTTTTCAGTCACAAAAGCCTGCTCTGTACATCTCATGACTCTGAAAAGATTCTTTCTGTGACTCTGGGTGGATAATTTTTATATCTCAGGTTAAAAAAGTAAATACCATCATTTTTATACACAAAATGATTTATTTTGCAGTCATAACTCCAATACAATAAACAAAATGCAAGTTGTTTCTAAATTAAAATTTCTTCTCTTCTACATGTAGAAATGGATCCAGATTTTGAAGGTGTAAAGGTTATACATTTGGAGTATTACTTTTTTTGCAAAATAAGTAGGCATCATCTTAAACATAAAATTAGATGCAAAAGTGAATATTTATCATGATATCTGCAATTTGTTGGGTTCAGAGTCTCCATGTCATAGAAAGCAGTGTCAGGTAATAAAATGTGTAAAAACTTCAAGGGGACTTCAGACTTTTGAATTTTGGGGGTAAATGAATTATAGGAAAAGAAACATAATAGAACATGTAGGGTTCTTAGAATCCAAATTGAAATATTTTGGAAAATTAACATTCTTTTAAAATTTTTTTTTGTTTTGATTAGTTATACATGACAGTAGAATGCACTTATACACTTTGATATATCATACATACATGGGATATAATTTCTCATTTTTGTGAGAATACGTATTGAGAGTCATATTGGTCATACAGTCACATACATACATAAAGTAATAATGTCTGTTTCATTCTACTATCTTTCTTATCCCCACATCCCCTGCCTTCCCCTCCTTTCACTTCCCTCTACCTAATCTAAGGTAACACTATCCTTTTTTGTTTTTTGCCTTTATACATATACTTTTTTTGCACTACAATTCTTAATACACATATATACCACAATTTTTGTAACTCTGTTTATATATAAAGTATGTTGACATCCAATTCAAGCCTTCATACATGTACTTTGTATAATGATGTCCATCACATTCCATCATCCTTGCTAATCCCCTTCTCCCTCCCTTTCCCTCCCATCCCTCTTCCCTACTAGAATTCATCTATTCCTCCCATGTTCTCCCTCCCTACCAGACTATGATGATATGATACTATACCTAGAAGACTCAAAAAACTCCACCAGAAAACTTTTAGAACTAGTAAATGAATTAAGCAAAGTAGCAGGATATAAAACCAACACCCATAAATCAAAAGCATTTCTGTATATCAGTGACAAATCCTCCAAGAAGGAAATGAGGAAAACTACCCCATTCACAATATCCTCAAAAAAAAAATATAATAAGCTACTTGGGAATCAACTTAACAAAAGAGGTGAAAGATCTATACAATGAAAACTACAGAACCCTAAAGAAAGAAATCTAAGAAGACCTTAGAAGATGGAAGCATCTACCTTGCTCTTGGATAGGCAGAATTAATATTATCAAAATGACCATACTACCAAAAGCACTATACAGATTTAATGCAATTCCAATAAAATTCTTAAGTTAGGACACACAGAGATAGTACACATGCCCAGGAAAGACCTAAGACTTGAAGAATTTACTGTAGGCTAAAAGTTTGGTGTACTCAGTAAATAGTGTTATTCATTCATGTGAGTTTGCAAAGATTGGGAGATGACTATTTTTCCAGATGATTGCAATAGATAACAAAGTAACAGGGAATTATGGCCCAGGAAAAAAAAATTCCAGAAACAGTCTCAGGAGAAACATACAGATAAGACGTACTACACAAACAATTTAAAACCACTGTTTTAAATGAGCTGAAAGAAAGAACTAAAAAGAATTAAATAATATATGAACAAGGTAAAAATATCAATAGAATATTTTATAAAAGGAAACAAACACATGTATAAGATATAAAAAATACAGTAATTGATTTGAAAAAATTTACTAGAGGAGTTCAATAGCAGCTTGAAGAGACAGAAAAAAAGAATCAGTGAATCAAAGACAGGTCATTCCAAATTATCAAGTCTGAAAATAAAAAAGGAAAACAAGAAACGAAGTGAATAGAACCCAACTTGTGGGACACCATCAAATGCCTCAAAATGTACATGGCAATATCAGAAGAAGTGGAGGGAGAGATTATTACAAGAATGACTGAGAAAATCTCAATTTTTAGGAAATACATGTATCTATGATGCTAAGAAGTTCAATGAACTCCAAGTAGGTAAACCCAAAGATTTCTCTCAAGACACATTATAATCAAACCATCAAAAAACAAAGAGGGAATCTTGAAAGTAGAAAGAGGAAAATGATTGTCACATACAAAGAATCCTTACTGAGACCCTAAGTAGATTTTTTTTTCATCAGAAACTTTGATGGTCAGAAGTACTTAGATGGGGCAAATTCCCACTAACCAAGAAATATATATTTGGGAAAACTGTCTTAAAACATGAATGAGAAATTAATGAATTCTCAAGAAAACAAAAGCTAAAAGAGTTCATTATCAATAGACTTACCTGACAAGAAATGATAAAGGAAGGCTTTCATGTTAAAATGAAAATATATTAAATAATTAACTTGAAGCTATACACAAAAGATAAAGTTCTCTTGTAAAGGTAAGGAAATGGATGCATATAAAAACCAGTGTGGTTACAATTTTGCTTAGTAACTTTATTTTTTATGTCTGTATGATTTTATAAAATGAAATCATAAAAAATTTCTCAATCTATGTTGTTACAAATATATAAAGAGGTAATTTGTGATATCAATAACAAAATGGAAGGGAGTAGCTGTAATGTAGACTTTTGTATATAACTGAAGCTAAGTTCATATTAACTTAAGATTAATTATCATAACCTTAGAATATTATATATAAGTACCATGAAGCAAAATAATATATGTACATATATGTGTACATATATGTATATATACACATATGTGTATATATACCTGTATGTGTATACACATAGACACACACATACATATATTTGTGTATATGTATGAATATATATATATATATATATATATATATATATATATACTATGTATTTGAATATATATACATAATATAAACAAATGTAAATAAGCCTCTATAAAACATCAAACAACATACAGAAAGGAAGTAAGGAGAATGAGGGACAAAAATATTGTAAGTAATGAAGAAAGGAAATAAAAAAATGGCAAAAAATGTGTGCTATCCTACCAACAATTAATTTAAATGTACTATATTAAAGTCTTTCACATGGATTAACAGAATGAATTAAAAAGCATACAGTACAACTTTAGATATGACACAGGGGAGGGGGCAGAAGGGAGTGGGCATTGGGGTAGGAAAGACAGTGGAATGAGATGGACATCATTACCCTAAGTACATGTATGAAGACACGAATGGTGTGACTCTACTTTGTGTACAACCAGATATGAAAATTGCGTTCTATATGTGTAGTGTGAATTGAAATGCATTCTGTGGACATATATAACAAATTAGAATAAATAAATAAATTTAAAAAATAAATACAACTTACAGCACTGTATACTACTATACTTAAATGAGTTTTAGTATATTAGATCAAACAATTCACAGAGATTGAGAAGAAAAGAAATCAAAAACTGTGACATACAAATGGTAGTGAAAGAAAGTGAAAGTAGGGGCTGGGGATGTGGCTCAAGTGGTAGCTTGCTCGCCTGGCATGCGTGCGGCCCGGGTTCAATCCTCAGCACCACATACAAACAAAGATGTTGTGTCCGCCGAAAACTAAAAAATAAATATTAAAAAAAAAAGTTTTAAGAAAGTGAAAGTGGCTATACTAATTTTAATCAAAACACACTTTAAGTAAAAAACTGTTATAAGCAACAAAGGGACATGATACAATGAGAAGAGTCAATTCATGAAGAAAATACCACAATTATAAACGTGTGTACCAAATATAAGATATACAAAATATATGAAGCAAATATTGACAGAATTTAAGGGCAAAATAGAAAGCTCTACAAACAAAGTTAGATATTTCAATATTCTACTTTTAATAATGGATAGAAGAAAGAAGGTCAATAAGGAAGTAGAGGACGTGAACAATAATCTGGATTGACTGGACCTTGCAGGCATATACAGAACACCACAATTAACAGTAACAGATAGCAATTTTTTTCTTGAGTACATATGGAACATTGTCAAAAATAGACCATATGTAGTCTATAAATCAAATCTTAATTGGTTTATGAAGATAAAAATCTAGTCACAACACAAAATAAAAGTAGAAATAAAATGGCAGAAAGAAATTGAAGAATTCACAAATATGTAGAAATAAAACCATGCACTCTCAAACAACCAATGGGTCAAAAAGAAATCCAAAGAAAGTTAGAAAACAGCTCAAAATGAATGAAAACAAAAACATAATACACCAAATCTTATGGAATGTAATGAAAGCCATCCTAAGACAGAAATTTATACCTATCGTTGCTGGTGTTAAAAAAGAGAAGGTCTCAAATTAGCAATTTAGCTCCACAATTTGAGAAACTATAAAAAGAACAGACTAAACCCAGCTAGCAGATGGAAAGAAATGAAAATCAAACAGTATGGCAATTCATCAAAAAAAAAAATTAAAATAAATTACCATATGATCTAGCAATTTTACTCCTGGGTTACATATCCAAAAGAATTGTAAGGAAGCCCTCAAAGAGATATTTACACAGCCATGTCCACATCCACATTATTCACAGAACCTAAAATGAGGTAACAAACCAAGGATCCACCAACAGATAAATGAATAAGCCAATACAATGAAATAGCATTTAGCTTTAAAAAGGAAGGACATTTTGGCACTTGTTATAATATGAAGACATTATGTTTGGTTAAGTAAGTCAGTCACAGGAAACAAAAACTTCATGAGTCCAATTCCATAAAATATCTAGAGAAATCATAGTCACAGATGCTAAATGTAGGATAGCAGCTGCTAAGGGCTGTAAAGAATGGAATGGAAAGCTAATATTCAGTGGTGCAGAGACTTGGTTTTAAAAGGAGAAAAAGTTCTGGAGATGGATTGTGGTAATGAGTGCACAATGATATGAATGTACTTAACAGGTTAAGATCATATGTATATTTTTCCAAAACAGAAATAAACTGTCAAAAAATAGAGCAGAGATAAGCAAAATACAGAATGGAAAATTAAATATCAATGAATTAAAGCATTTATTTCTTCAAAAAGATCTACCAATTGACAAATCTTTAACTAGGTTGACTAAGAAAAAGAGAAAATTCAAACCACTGAAACTACAAATAAATTAGCAAAATTTATTACAATATGGCAGAAATAAAATGGATTATAAAAGAATAATTTGAACAATGTCAAAACCTTGGACAACACAGATGAAATGAACAAATCTCTAGAAATATGCAACTTACCAAGACTGAATCATGAAGAAATAGAAAAATCTAAACAAATCTATACATGACTAGTAAATACACTGAATTACTAATCAAAAACTTCCCAATGAAGAAAACTACAGGACCAAATATCTTACTAGTGAATTCTACCAAATACTTAAAGGCAAATGAATACTAATTCTTCTCAAACTCTTCCAAAAGATTTAAGAAGTGAGAGGGAACTGTGACCACGAACAGAGCAGGCCCAGCCGCCTGCTGAGGGGCAGAGCCACCCCCCATCCCCCGTCCCTGCCAGGTGACCACCGACAGAAAAGGCCCAGTGGCCCGCGGTGGGACAGAGCTTCCAATCACTCCTGCAAGGTAGGCGGGCAAGCGACCCACCTGCAGAAGAGGAGCAGCGACCTGCTGAGAGGCAGAGCCGCCCCCTCCCCCTGCGCCGGCAAAGTAGACGGAACTGTGACCACGCACAGAGCAGGCCCAGCGGCCTGCTGAGGGGCAGAGCCGCCCCCCACCCCCCGCGCCTGCCAGGTAGGGGAACTGTGACCACGGACAGAAAAGGCCCAGCGGCCCTTGGCGGGACAGAGCTTCCAATCACTCCTGCAAGGTAGGCGGACCTGCGACCCACCAGCAGAGGAGGAGCAGCGACCTGCTGAGAGGCAGAGCCGCCCCCTCCCCCTGCACCGGCAAGGTAGAGGGAACTGTGACCATGCACAGAGCAGGCCCAGCGGCCTGCTGAGGGGCAGAGCCGCCCCCCACCCCTCGCGCCTGCCAGGTAGGGGAACTGTGACCACGGACAGAAAAGGCCCAGTGGCCCGCGGCGGGGCAGAGCTTCCAATCACTCCTGCAAGGTAGGCGGGCCTGCGACCCACCTGCAGAAGAGGAGCAGCGACCTGCTGAGAGGCAGAGTCGCCCCCTCCCCCTGCGCCGGCAAAGTAGAGGGAACTGTGACCACGCACAGAGCAGGCCCAGCGGCCTGCTGAGGGGCAGAGCCACCCCCCATCCCCCGCCCCTGCCAGGTGACCACCTACAGAAAAGGCCGAGTGTCCCGCGGCAGGACAGAGCTTCCAATCACTCCTGCAAGGTAGGCGGGCCTGCGACCCACTGGCAGAAGAGGAGCAGCGACCTGCTGAGAGGCAGAGCCGCCCCCTCCCCCTGCACCGGCAA
Source organism: Marmota monax (assembly GCF_021218885.2). Lineage (NCBI taxonomy): Eukaryota > Metazoa > Chordata > Mammalia > Rodentia > Sciuridae > Marmota > Marmota monax. Next base: position 21,144,885 of record NW_026692254.1, read on the forward strand.
GGTAGAGGGAACTGTGACCACGCACAGAGCAGGCCCAGCGGCCTGCTGAGGGGCAGAGCCGCCCCCCACCCCTCGCGCCTGCCAGGTAGGGGAACTGTGACCACGGACAGAAAAGGCCCAGTGGCCCGCGGCGGGACAGAGCTTCCAATCACTCCTGCAAGGTAGGCGGGCCTGCGACCCACCTGCAGAAGAGGAGCAGCGACCTGCTGAGAGGCAGAGCCGCCCCCTCCCCCTGCACCTGCAAGGTAGAAGGAACTGTGACCACGCACAGAGCAGGCCCAGCGGCCTGCTGAGGGGCAGAGCCACCCACCACCCCCCGCCCCTGCCAGGTGACCACCGACAGAAAAGGCCCAGTGGCCTGCGGCGGGACAGAGCTTCCAATCACTCCTGCAAGGTAGGCGGGCCTGCGACCCACTGGCAGAAGAGGAGCAGCGGCCTGCTGAGAGGCAGAGCCGCCCCCTCCCCCTGCGCCGGCAAGGTAGAGGGAACTGTGACCACGCACAGAGCAGGCCCAGCGGCCTGCTGAGGGGCAGAGCCACCCCCCACCCCCCGCGCCTGCCAGGTAGGTGGAACTGTGACCACCGACAGAAAAAGGCCGAGTGGCCCGCGGCAGGACAGAGCTTCCAATCACTCCTGCAAGGTAGGCGGGCCTGCGACCCACTGGCAGAAGAGGAGCAGCGGCCTGCTGGGAGGCAGAGCCGCCCCCTCCCCCTGCACCGGCAAGGTAGAGGGAACTGTGACCACGCACAGAGCAGGCCCAGGGGCCTGCTGGGGGGCAGAGCCGCCCCCCACCCCCCGCGCCTGCCAGGTAGGTGGAACTGTGACCACCATCAGAACAGGCCAGACCTGCAACCGAGAGACAGAACAGGCCCAGTGGCCTGAGGAAGGGTAGAGCCGCCCCCCCTCCCCCCCGCACCTGCAAGGTAGGCGGACCTGCGACCCACTGGCAGTACAGCCCCAGAGGCCTGCAGAGGGGCAGTGCCGCTGCCTGCACCTGCAAAGTAGACAGAACTGTGACCACCCACAGAACAAGCCTAGCGGCCCGCAGTGGGACAGAGCCGCCGCCCGCGCCTGCGAGGGAGACTTTGCAACTATACAAGACCAATATAAATATATAGGGGGAAAATTCAATAACACAACAGTTTCACTAAGTAGAAAGGAACGCAAACAGTATGAAGAGACAAGGAAAGAAAGGACCACAAGCAATGCAGGTCAACTCAACATTAGAAGAGGTAATAGCTGCAGCAGATGGAATGTCAGATAAAGAATTCAGGATATACATGCTTCAGATGATCTGGAGTCTCAAGGAAGACATCAGACAGCAAAATCAGACAATGAAAGATCACTTCAACAATGAATTACATAAACAAATCCAAGAAGCAAAAGATCAACTACACAGGGAAATAGAGGTTATAAAAAACAAACAAACAGAAATCCTAGAAATGCAGGAAGCAATAAGCCAGCTTAAAAACTCAATTGAGAATACTACCAGCAGAGTAGAACACTTAGAAGACAGAACATCAGACAATGAAGATAAAGTATTTCAACTTGAAAAGAACATAGACAGCTCAGCAAGACTGTTAAGAAACCATGAGCAGAACATCCAAGAAATATGGGATAACATCAAGAGACCAAATTTAAGAGTCATTGGGATACAGGAAGGGACAGAGTTTCAAACCAAAGGATTGAGCAATCTATTCAATGAAATAATACGAGAAAACTTCCCAGACTTGAAGAATGAGACAGAACCCCAAATCCTAGAAGCCTACAGGACGCCGAATGTGCAAAATCATAAGAGACCCACACCTAGACACATTATAATGAAGATGCCCAACATACAGAATAAGGAGAGAATTTTAAAAGCTACAAGAGAAAGGAAGCAGATCACATTTAGGGGTAAGCCAATCAGGATAACAGCTGATCTTTCAACACAGACTCTGAAAGCTAGAAGATCCTGGAATAACATATTTCAAACACTGAAAGAAAATGGGTTCCAACCAAGAATTGTGTTTCCAGCGAAATTAAGCTTCAGGATGGAAGATGAAATTAAAACCTTCCACGATAAACAAAAGTTAAAAGAATTTGCAGCTAGAAAACCATCTCTTCAAAACATCCTTGGCAAAACATTACAGGAAGAGGAAATGGAAAATAACAATGAAAACCAACAGTGGGAGGTAGGACACTAAAGGGGGGAAAATAATCAAAGAGGAAAACAAACCATGTTTAGTAACATAAATAAACAAATATGGCTGGAAGAACAACCCATATCTCAATAATAACCCTAAATGTTAATGGCTTAAACTCACCAATCAAGAGACACAGGCTAGTAGAATGGGTCACAAAACAAGACCCAACAATATGCTGCCTACAGGAGACGCATTTGATAGGAAAAGACATACATAGGCTGAAGGTGAAAGGTTGGGAAAAATCATATCACTCATATGGACTTCGGAAACAAGCAGGAGTATCCATACTCATATCAAATAAAATAGATTTCAAGCCAAAGTTAATCAAAAGGGATAAAGAGGGATACTACATACTGCTCAAGGGAACCATACACCAACAAGACATAACAATCATAAATATATATGCCCCAAACAATGGTGCAGCTATGTTCATCAAACAAACTCTTCTCAAGTTCAAGAGTCTAATAGACCACCATACAATAATCATGGGAGACTTCAACACACCTCTATCACCACTGGACAGATCTTCCAAACAAAAGTTGAATAAGGAAACTATAGAACTCAATAACACAATTAATAACCTAGACTTAATTGACATATATAGAGTATACCACCCAACATCAAGCAGTTACACTTTTTTCTCAGCAGCACATGGATCCTTCTCAAAAATAGATCATATATTATGTCACAGGGAAACTCTTAGACAATATAAAGGAGTAGAGATAATACCATGCATCCTATCTGATCATAATGGAATGGAACTGAAAATCAACGATAAAAGAAGGAAGGGAAAAGAATACATCACTTGGAGAATGAACAATAGGTTACTGAATGATCAATGGGTTATAGAAGACATCAAGGAAGAAATTAAAAAATTCTTAGAGATTAATGAAAACACAGACACAACATATCGGAATCTATGGGACACATTGAAAGCAGTTCTAAGAGGAAAATTCATTGCTTGGAGTTCATTCCTTAAAAAAAGAAAAAACCAACAAATAAATGATCTCATACTTCATCTCAAAATCCTAGAAAAAGAAGAGCAAAACAACAGCAAAAGAAGTAGAAGGCAAGAAATAATTAAAATCAGAGCTGAAATTAATGAAATCGAAACAAAAGAAACAATTGAAAAAATTGACAAAACTAAAAGTTGGTTCTTTGAAAAAATAAACAAAATCGACAGACCCTTAGCCATGCTAGCGAAGAGAAGAAGAGAGAGAACTCAAATTACTAACATACGGGATGAAAGAGGCAATATCACAACAGACACTTCAGAAATACAGAAGATAATCAAAAATTATTTTGAATCCTTATACTCCAATAAATTAGAAGATAGTGAAGGCATAGATAAATTTCTTAAGTCATATGATCTGCCCAGATTGAGTCAGGAGGATATAGACAACCTAAACAGACCAATATCAATTGAGGAAATAGAAGAAACCATCAAAAGACTACCAACTAAGAAAAGCCCAGGACCAGATGGGTATACAGCAGAGTTTTACAAAACCTTTAAAGAGGAACTAATACCAATACTTTTCAAGCTACTTCGGGAAATAGAAAAAGAGGGAGAACTTCCAAATTCATTCTACGAGGCCAACATCACCCTGATACCTAAACCAGACAAAGACACTTCAAAGAAAGAAAACTACAGACCAATATCTCTAATGAACCTAGATGCAAAAATCCTCAATAAAATTCTGGCCACTCGGATACAAAAACTTATCAAAAAAATTGTGCACCATGATCAAGTAGGATTCATCCCTGGGATGCAAGGCTGGTTCAATATACGGAAATCAATAAATGTTATTCACCACATCAATAGACTTAAAAATAAGAATCATATGATCATCTCGATAGATGCGGAAAAAGCATTTGACAAAGTACAGCATCCCTTTATGTTCAAAACTCTAGAAAAACTAGGGATAACAGGAACATACCTCAATATTGTAAAAGCAATCTATGCTAAGCCTCAGGCTAGCATCATTCTGAATGGAGAAAAATTGAAGGCATTCCCTCTAAAATCTGGAACAAGACAGGGATGCCCTCTCTCTCCACTTCTGTTCAACATAGTTCTCGAAACACTGGCCAGAGCAATTAGACAGACGAAAGAAATTAAAGGCATCAAAATAGGAAAAGAAGAACTTAAATTATCACTATTTGCAGATGACATGATTCTATACCTAGCAGACCCAAAAGGGTCTACAAAGAAACTATTAGAGCTAATAAATGAATTCAGCAAAGTGGCAGGATATAAAATCAACACGCATAAATCAAAGGCATTCCTGTATATCAGCGACAAATCCTCTGAAATGGAAATGAGGACAACCACTCCATTCACAATATCTTCAAAAAAAATAAAATACTTGGGAATCAACCTAACAAAAGAGGTGAAAGACTAATACAATGAAAACTACAGAACCCTAAAGAGAGAAATAGAAGAAGATCTTAGAAGATGGAAAAATATACCCTGTTCATGGATAGGCAGAACTAACATCATCAAAATGGCGATATTACCAAAAGTTCTCTACAGGTTTAATGCAATGCCAATCAAAATCCCAACGGCATTTCTTGTAGAAATAGAGAAAGCAATCATGAAATTCATATGGAAAAACAAAAGACCCAGAATAGCAAAAACAATGCTAAGCAGGAAGGGTGAATCAGGCGGTATAGCGATACCAGACTTCAAACTATACTACAGAGCAATAGTAACAAAAACAGCATGGTACTGGTACCAAAACAGGCGGGTGGACCAATGGTACAGAATAGAGGACACAGAAACCAATCCACAAAACTACAACTATCTTATATTTGATAAAGGGGCTAAAAGCATGCAATGGAGGAAGGATAGCATTTCAACAAATGGTGCTGGGAAAACTGGAAATCCATATGCAACAAAATGAAACTGAATCCCTTTCTCTCGCCATGCACAAAAGTGAATTCAAAATAGATCAAGGAGCTTGATATCAAATCAGAGACACGCCGTCTGATAGAAGAAAAAGTTGGCTACGATCTACATACTGTGGGGTCGGGCTCCAAATTCCTCAATAGGACACCCATAGCACAAAAGTTAATAACTAGAATCAACAAATGGGACTTACTCAAACTAAAAAGTTTTTTCTCAGCAAAAGAAACAATAAGAGAGGTAAATAGAGAGCCTACATCCTGGGAACAAATCTTTACTCCTCACACTTCAGATAGAGCCCTAATATCCAGAGTATACAAAGAACTCAAAAAATTAGACAATAAGGTAACAAACAACCCAATCAACAAATGGGCCAAGGACCTGAACAGACACTTCTCAGAGGAGGACATACAATCAATCAACAAGTACATGAAAAAATGCTCACCATCTCTAGCAGTCAGAGAAATGCAAATCAAAACCATCCTAAGATACCATCTCACTCCAGTTAGATTGGCAGCCATTATGAAGTCAAACAACAACAAGTGCTGGGGAGGATGTGGGGAAAAGGGTACACTTGTACATTGCTGGTGGGACTGCAAATTGGTGCAGCCAATTTGGAAAGCAGTATGGAGATTTCTTGGAAAGCTGGGAATGGAGCCACCATTTGACCCAGCTATTCCCCTTCTTGGTCTATTCCCTAAAGACCTAAAAAGAGCATGCTACAGGGACACTGCTACATCTATGTTCATAGCAGCACAATTCACAATAGCTAGACTGTGGAACCAACCTAGATGCCCTTCAATGGATGAATGGATAAAAAAAATGTGGCATTTATACACAATGGAGTATTACTCTGCATTAAAAAATGACAAAATCATAGAATTTACAGGGAAATGGATGGCATTAGAGCAGATTATGCTAAGTGAAGCTAGCCAATCCCTAAAAAACAAATGCCAAATGTCTTCTTTGATATAAGGAGAGTAACTAAGAACAGAGTAGGGTCGAAGAGCAGGAGAAGAAGATTAACATTAAACAGGGATGAGAGGTGGGAGGGAAAGGGAGAGAGAAGGGAAAATGCATGGAAATGGAAGGAGACCCTCAGAGTTATACAAAAGTACATACAAGAGGAAGTGAGGGGAAGGGGAAAAATAATATAAGGGGGACAAACGAATGTCAGTAGAGGGAGCAGAGAGAGAAGAGGGGAGGGGAGGGGAGGGGAGGGGAGGGGAGGGGGGATAGTAGAGGATAGGAAAGGCAGCAGAATACAACAGACACTAGTATGGCAATATGTAAATCAATGGATGTGTAACTGATGTGATTCTGCAATCTGTATATGGGGTAAAAATGGGAGCTCATAACCCACTTGAATCAAATTGTGAAATATGATATATCAAGAACTATGTAATGTTTTGAACAGCCAACAATAAAAAATTAAAAAAAAAAAATATTGCTGATAAAAAAAAAAAAAAAAAGATTTAAGAAGTAACATTTTCTAACTCTTTCTATGAAGCCAACATTATCCTGATATCAAACTAGAAATGATGCTAATAAAAAAAAAAAACCTGCAGAGCACCATCTCCGCCCCCCCCACCCAAATATTAATGCCAAAGTCTTAAAAGAAGACTGAATCCAACACTACACCAGAAGGATTATTTGGCATGACAAACAATGGTTTAACATACAAAAATTCAAAATAATATATCATATAAACAGGATAAAGAAAAATAGTTTATGATTATCCATATTGGTACAGGAAAAAATTTGCAAAATGAAATATCCTTTTCTTTTTTTATTAGTTGTTCATGACAACCCAATGATCTTGACATATCATACATTTGAATCAAATGGGGTATAATTTCTCATTTTTCCAAGTATACAAGTTGCAGAATCACATTAGTTATACGACCACGTATATACATACAGCAATACCAGTGTCTATTTTATTCTGCTGCCCTTCCTATCTCCCCATCCCCTCCCCTCCCTTCCCATCACCTCTCTCTACCCCATCTAATGTGACACATTTATCTCTTTTTTTTCCTTCCCCCTCACATCATCATATATGTATTGTGTATAATGATGAGGGTCTCCTTCCATCTTCCGTGCAATTTCCCTTCTCCCTTCCATTCCCTCCCACCTCTCTTCCCTATTTAGTGGTAATCTTCTTCTCATGCTCTTCCTCCCTACCCTATTTTGAGTCACCCCCCTTAATAAGTTCATTCAACAAACCAGGAATTGTAGAAAATCATAACAATGCTCACATATAAAAAACCCACAGGTGACAACATAATCAATAGTGAAAGACAGAAAGCTTTTCCTCTAAGATCAGAATAACACAAGAATACACTTCAGCATTTCTATTTGACATGAGTATTAGGAATTTTAGCCAGAGCTATTAGGCAAAAGACAGAATTAAAAATAGGAAGAAAGAAGTAAAATTATCTGTGTTTACAGGTAGCATGATCTTCTGCATAGAAAACCCTAAAGCTCACACTCACATTTAGATACACATACACACACACACACACACACATACACACACACCTACTATAACTAATAGATACATTTAGTGAAGTTGCAGAACACAGAAGAATACAATTCCATTTATAAAAGCATGAAAAATATTAAAATACTTGCAAATAAACTTAACAAAGAAAAAATCTTGTACACTAAAAACATCAAAATGTTTCTGAATTAAAGTAAAGAAGATATCAATAATTGGAAAAACATTCTATGGTGATGTATTGTAAATCTTAACATTGTTAAATTGTTAATAATTCTCAAAGTGACCCATTCATTCAATGCAATATCTGTCAAAAATCCTAATGACATTATTTACAGAAATAGAAAATTTAATTATAAATTTTATATGGATTATGAAGGGACCCTAAATAGCTAAAATAATCTTGAAAGTGAAGAACAAATTTGAAGATCTTACACTTCATGATTTTAAAACCTCAGAATTATACAATGCTGTGACACTGGCATGAAGACATAAAAATGACTGGGACAGGACAGAGAGCCCAGAAAAAAACCCACACATATATGGTCAAATGATATTTGGTAAGGATGCTTAGACTATTCAAATTCAATGGGAAAAGAATAGTTTTTTAATATGGCAATTCCTCAAAAAATTCAAAATAAATCATGTTGTAATCCAGCAATTTCACTTCTGGGTATATACCCAACAGAACTGAAAACAGAGACTCATATAAATATTTGTACAGCTGCATCCATAGCAGCATTATTCACAATAGCCAAAAGGTAGAACCAACACAAGTATCCATCAACTGAAAAAATCAATGAACAAAATGTGGTTTATATATGTTATAAAATATCTTCAGCCTCAGAAATAGGAAGGAAATTCTGACACATGCTACAACATGAATGCGCCTTGAAGATACACTATACTAAGTCAGTATGTCATGAAAGGACATATATTGCATCATTGCACTTACATGAAATACTTTTAGAGTACTCAAGTTCACCGAGACAGAAATCAATATGGTGTTCTCAAGTGGCTGGGAGGAATGGGATAGGAGGTTTGTGTTAAAAGGATACAGGGTTTCATTTGGGAACATGGAAGAGTTCTGAGGTAGTGTTGATGACTTTAGAACAATGTGAATATCTTTAGTGACACAAAATTGTACTTAGCAATGGTTAGAGTGGTGTATTTTGTGTTATGCAACATGATAAAAAGTATCCAAAATAGTGAATAAGTATTGAGAATATTAATTACAAATTACTGATTCTTTTCCCCCCAGAAGTCTCTTTAAGCAGTTCAATAGAAATGCTTATGCAGTGTGTCTGGATTGCACCCACAGCTTTCTCTCATTTTAACTATCTCCCTCTGCTTCTTTCAGGGGCTGCCTCATGAGACTAGAAACATCTCATTCTACTCATTATGGTTCTCACATTTACAGGATGGACAAGAGGTCCTCCAAGGGTTCTCTCAGCCTCTTGACTGGTGTAAATAAAGGAAATACCATGTTTCCTTGTTTCTGTGCAGCTTCTCGGTTTCCCAGAGCTGTCATAACAAAATGACACAGACTAGATTCTTAAAGAACAGAAATTCATTTTCTCACACTTCCAGAGTTTGGAAGTCCAAGACCAGCATGGCAGCATGACTGGGTTCTCATAATAGTGCTCTCTTCCACCTTCTTACTATGTCTTCATGTGGCAGGGAGCAGGTCAGGTGTCACACAAATTCTCTGGTGTCTCTTCTTATAAGGGCACTAATAGCATCTTGAGGGTCCCACCCTAATGAACTCATCTACTTCTACTCCTAGTTACATTCTAAAGGTTCCTTCTGTAAATATTATCTCACAAAGGATTAGGGCTGCAACATGTGAATTTGGGGGATACAAATGTCTAGTCTCTAACAGGAAGTGTAGATGCTACATACTCTTCAAATATATTTTCTCTGCTATTTAATTCCAAACTGTTTTCACCCTAGAGATAAATGTGCAGCGAGGAACTGTTTCTAAATGTGAAGCAATAAGACTCTCTTGTGTGTTGTTGAACATACATAAGAGACATTTTGGCATTGAAATTCTTAATAAATATTTCTATTGCAAGTTTGCTGGGGAATGATCCTGAAATGTCAAACTCCTGTGATAGGTAAGGAAGTACCACATAATAAAGAATCTTGCTTCTGAAATGCTCTTAGCCCTCCATTGAGAGACACTTTTTGAGTACCATTAGTAGTTTAGCACATAGCTTTGGGGATAACTAAAAGCTATTGAGTTGTTTTGATCTTCAAAGCTTTAGCCAAAACTGCAACAAGAAAAAGCTCTTTTTGTATCCTATTATAACATAAAAAAAATTAGAAAAGGAAGAAAAACATTATTGGGTCACAAATATTCATTTCAGACAATAGAAAATTAATAACCATAGTGCCAAAAGTGTCTGATTTTGATTTTGCTATCACCCAAATTTGGCCTTGTTTCAGGGTATAAGATTACATATAACCATCATCTTCTTAATCCCATATTTAATAATTTCCTTGGCTTGGCAGAAAAAAAGTTGTGAACTTTCCTGGACCCAAAGAAGTGTTATGATCCCAATTCCTGAAAATGGTCAGAGAGCAAAGAATGGACAGGATCAACTGAGGATGCTGAAGCCCAGGGGGAAGCTGGGACATGCAGATCACGTGTCCCAGTTGGGCGCTCACAAGCTGAGACCACTCTAGTTGTCTTAACCAAACTAGGAAGGGTAAAGGGGTCATCATCTCCATCTTGTAACTCCTAACTATCCTTCACAAGCCAAAGAGGAAAAAGAAGCCACAGGGAGCAATCTCTTCTTAACAGAGATTCTGGTCACTTCAAGTGTTAAATATTAGGAAAAAACTAAGCACATTTTTATCCGAAAACTGACTCCTTCCTTCAAATGTTGAAAAAATTTAAAAATAAAAACATCAAAAACAAAAGAAATCCAAACTGACAGCAAATATTTATGATGTTACATGAAGGAACATCTCCAAACCAGCAGAAATAAATATTGATTGCCTTTAAATATGTGAATAAAGGGTCAAATCTGAAAAAAGTAGTCTCTTGACAAATTTAAAGTGACAGAGTTAAAATAGACTATGCAAACAATCAAATTTAAGGCAGTTACTTCAGAGCATCTTCTTGTGTTTATATGCACTGATCCCCAATCACTTTCATGTACCTTACAACAAATCAACAAGCTGGGCTTTATTTTGTCTGTTTTACAGACGAAGAAATTGAGAAAATAACAGCATGAAATATCCACTCGATGGACACTAGATTCAAATATTAATCATTTCTATTCTATTCAAAAGATATTTATTTTGGAGCTACTGCATCAGATATAATGTTAGATGCTGAGGCACAGTGAACCAGACGAATCTCGTCACTGAATTCCAATTTGATGATTTGTTGCAAGAAGTAGAGTTAGTAGGTATTGATAGAGTGTTACATTTGGGATCTTGAAATTTCCCAAAAAGGCCCATATGTTAAGGCTTGGTCAGTAGCCCGGGATGCAATTAGGAGGTGGTAGAATCTTGAGGAGGTAGGCCTCATAGAAGGTGTATACTTGAAGGGGATATTGGGACCCTGGGCCCTCCCTGATTTTCTTTTCACTTTCTGGTTGCCATGAGATTAAGAGGAACCCTCTGCCATCTGTTCCCCCACCACATACAATGTACTGCGTTACCACAGGCCCTAAGCAACAGGGTCAACTCCCCATGATCTGAAACGTCTGAATTGTGAGCCAAAATATACATTTCCCCCTTAAAAGTTATTTATCTCAGGTATTTTGTCACAGTAATGTTAAGCTGACTAACACATGTAGCAGTCATTGTTGCGGATTATTATGGATGTCATACATAAAAAATGTGGGGGAAAGGTGGACTACATGGAAAAACACGTTTTTTACTCTCTTAAATTTTATTTTGATTTTTAATTAACACACAGTGAGTGTACATATTTATAGATATTTCAATACATGTATAGAAGGTATTCTTATCTTAATGGGATTCTTAGTATCTCTATCGCCTTATTATTTCTTTATATTGGGCCTCTTGAACTTCTCTCTTCTAGTTTTTTGTACAATATTAGCAGCTTGCTCTGCACAATAGTCAGTCAACTTTGCTGTAGAGCACTAGAAATTACCACTCCTAACTATGAAGACAGTTAATTGTTTTCAATTATAAATTGTTATGCATTATGATACAATCAACTGTCTGAATGAAATAATAGCAGATTATTTGAAAACAAGGACCCAAGAAAGACTGAGGAAATTGTGCTTACACTTTCAAATCAATGTTTTGCTCTCCAGTCCATTGCAAAGGAGATAAGTTTCATAGTAAATTCTAAAACAGAAGTTTTTCATTTTCAAAAACTTAAAACTCCCTTCCTTTATTTTAGAGTCAGATAACTTATTAAGGTGATTTAGTCCCTAAAACTTTTTCCCTTATGTTCCACAAAATAATTTCCTTGTCAAGAAGAAGTTTCTATGTTGTTTTCTGGATATTTTTCAGAAAGTGCTGTTTTCAGGAAGAAAACAAAAGCTGAATCCACTGAAGTCTGGATATGTGAGGTCAAGGTCGACATTTCACATTTTGAGTAATTGGAGAACCAGTAGTATCAGCACCACCTAGGAACTTGTTGGAAGTTCTCCCTCCAAAATTCCAATACTAACTTCTGCCATATTTAGATTTGTATTTTATTATGAGACCTATGTCACAACAACCAAGGTACTGTTAAAAATTCATCAGAAGGTGTACCTCTACATTACTAATTCAGCTTTGCAAACATGTTAACAAACCAACGATCTAAATTCTTCTTTAGGGTACTTTCTTTAAAACTGACATGGCCCTCATCACTATACAAAATACATGTATGAAGATGTGAATTTGGTGTCAACATACCTTATATAGAATTAGAGATATGATAAATTATGATATAATGGTGTATTAAGAATTATAATGCAAAAATTAATTAATAAATAATTTTTTTTTAAAAAGTGACATGGGCACTTGGCTCAGATCAATGACAGTCATTAATAAAATGGAAGAAGATAGGAAAGTAGAATTCAGTATTTGACAGAATTTGGTGTTTAACTTGTTTATTGTATGAGTCAGTCTTCCCTACAAACTCTGGAGCAGGTATTATTGTTTTCATTGTACAGATAAATAAGTAGAGGTCACAAAAGAATGATTGGCAGAGCTAAAATGAGAACCTAAGCTTGTGGAACAAAGCATCATTATTTCTTATTGCATCAATAAGATCAACAAATGAGGATTTTGAGGGAGAAATCATTCCAGCTATGGAAACTTGAACTCGAGTTGGAAAACTGAGTGTTATATTCATTTTTTTGTTGTTGTTACTATCCCTTCACCAGGCTTAATTCTGCAGGGTACAAAGAGATTTTTAGTGTGGTTTCCATTGTCAAGGAATAAATGTTGGTTTCAAAAGACGAGAGGAAAATATAAGAAGATAATTAAAACAAGTTCTGAAATGTGTGGCACAGATGTAAAGGACTTTGGAAGCTTAGAAAGGAGAAAGAGGTCAATGTGGACTAAAGGCTTTGAGACACAATTTGTTGGAGGAAATAGAAATAAAACAGGTTTTGGAGGTATGTGATATTTTGTCAGCTGGAGGAAAGCAGAGCGTGAGAGCTGCTCCTCAGCTAAGCAGATTTGTAATATAGCAGATCTTGTTCAATCTGGAGACAAGGTTATGATTTCTTTCCTTCTAGGGGCAATTTCTTGAAAAATTACCCCTTACAACTTCTCATAATGCTAGATATTGCACTAGTCCTGTTTAGACCATTGACAACTCAGAAGTTAATACTCAGGAAAAAAAGAGAGTAACTGGCTCTTTGATGATCATCTCCCAACACAAGTCAGAAATATATCCTTCTTGACTTTTTTTGTAACAATATAACAATGTAAAATCAGTCAAGATAACAAATACTGTTTTTCTATGTAAGATGGATTTCTTGTAGCTGGATGGATTTGTTTAATTTTTTTTTCTGCAAACCCAAGCTATGTTCAGAATTACAAGGTATAGTAAATCAGCAAGGACATTGAAGTCTGACAGAATTAATAATAGTCCATTGAATTTGAGTTCCCAGTCAGCAGGCAACTGTGCTGAGTAGTAAGGAAGTCTCTGAATAGTCACTTGTCCTGGCAGATCCTGGATTGAAACATTGAGACTCTTCCTTCACCACTATGTTAACTTTCAAAAGTGCAGACATCAACTGTGGTTGAGCTCAACTGCCTAAGTGAATCCAGGAGCACTTTGCCTGGAGCTACATTCCCAGTATTTTTTATTTGGAGACAGGGTCTACCTAATTTGGTCTAGCTGACCTCAAATTGGTGATCCTGCCTTAGCCTCCCAGTTGCTAGGATAACAGGCATGTGCCACTGAATGTAACTTAAACTTTTTGTTGTTGTTGTTGTTGTTGTTCTTTTTGTTTTTAATCCTCACAATGGAGACAGTGAGAGGATCGCATGACTAATATCTGCAAAGCTGTTCATCCGGTTCGACAAATATGTATAGAAGAGGCATATGAGGTTGATCCCATCGACTCCTTCTGAAGTGACCAAACAACCTGCTTACCCAGCTAAGGCCATTGAAAACATGAAACTTTCTTTCACTTTAAACCAAATAGCTAGTTAAGAGGGAGGGTTGCCTTGAGTTGTTATTGCTTTGATTTTATTTTACTTCAGGGAGAAAAAGTAATGACTATCAATTATAGCAACATCAAGTGCAGAGTTTGGTATAAATTTCCCATGTGTTTCAGTCATATTCCATGCTTTTAAGATTAATACCTATAATGTCAGCTTGGAAACTTCATCAACCCTTAGACCCTGCCTCATCAGGAGACTCACCAGGAGTTAAACATTTATTTTGAAGTGACATTACTAATTTGCCTACTATGAAATATAGAAAATAAAAAGCCTACTTCTTTTTTTCTTTTTGGAACAGCTGGGTCCCTAAACCACCAGCAGCTGCTTTACAAATACCCATTCATTAAGTAATTATTTCTTCATCATAGGAGCAGCTGGTAGAGAAGAGAGAGCTACTTTCCCTCCCAACATTACCCTTACTTCCTCCACGTTCCTTCTCCTCCAGCTTGTAGGAGTATTGGTTTTCTTTTTGGAACTGAAGATTGTGATTGAGCATAGGGATACCTAATTATTTTTCAACATTCCTTAAAGGTAGCAAAGAAATGACTGAGAGCTATGAGAGGCCACATCTCTATGTCTCAGGAAATATTATCTAGGATAGACACCTTCCTCATTTTTTGGTAAAGAACTTAAGTACACAGACTTGGTCTATTCAAGATCTTGTTCAGCCAACCTCAAAGCAAAGTCTTGGATTCAGATCTTAAAACCACTCCTAGCCCAATGGGGGATTTCCTCCAATACTCTAGGGAAATGGATCTGGACCCTAATCTTGACTCAGCTTTCTCAGAGTAATCTACAGTGCAATATCCAAAGAAACAAATGCAAATGGATGACATTTCTCTTTTTTTTTGTGCAAAGGAGGGTAACATTGAAATTTTTAGCAATTTGCATAGATTTTTCAAAAGTGTATGGAAATACCAAAATACTTCATAAAATCACAAACCACGAACTCATAACTACTGATTAACGCCATCAATCTACCTCATATCCAGTTAAGGTTAAGCAAAATTCACATTTTACAGGTAAATAGACTTCAGGTGAAGATTCTAACTACTATGCTCTGGCCCATATTTGGAGTTTGATCAAATTTAAATTCTTTCTCTATCCTTATCTCTTTTCTAATTTTTTTTTCACATTTTTACTTCGAACAGTGATTTCTTCTCTGGTAGCATTTCACCTTCCTCTAATCCCATCCCTCATAATGTGTAGTCCATGGTCACTTTGCATGCATTCTAACGATCTAAATGGGAGTTGAGCTGAAGAGATGAAGTCACTTATTAGTCTTCGTTCCAAGCATACTGCAACCTCATTTCTGGAGGATGAGGGAGGGGTAGAAGTTAGAGTAGGAATCAGTATAATTTTTTCTTTTGTATCTACTTCCCTAACTTCAGCCTAACACAAATGGGGTTAACATTTTTGCTAAAAGAAAAATATCACTTCCCTGGTTCCTGAAGTACCTTTGCACCTTTCATTAACTCCCCACTTACTAAGAATCCCCATTTTCATCAGCATCTTTGGGAGCTAACAACCACTCCCAACAAGGGCTTCTTTTCTGGATTCTATATGCATGCCCATTCCCACAGGCCACCAGAGAAGGTATTTGAACTTATCCTCCATTAGAACATTTCTGCTTTTCCTGAAGTCCCTCCTCCTTCTGGTTCTGTCAGAGGAATGAGTACCTCTAGTTGTCCCCATGGCACTAGACTCCTTTTGCCATCGCTGCACTGCAGAGCTCAGGCTGGAAGCTGTTCCAAGTGGGGGGAAAGATCCTGTCTCCAGCATGGGGTTGCATGTTGTCATATGACCTTCAGGTTTTGCACTCCTTGACTATAGTCTCACAGAGTCTCTAGCAAGAAATGATTTTTGGGGGGCTCTCACTCCCAGTTCTTCTTCTCTGTTGGGATCTGACAATGCTATTTGCCCATAACTCAGAATCTAGTCCTGATGCAATGCACCAAATATCTTCTTCTGGGATCTGTCCCCTTTGGAGTCAACCAACTGGGCATGGAAAATATTTGAAAAAAAAATGTTATGGTATTGAACATATATGCACTTTTAGCCTTGTTATCATTTCTTAAACAATAGCATAAGAATTATTTACATAGCATTTATATTACATTAGTCTTTGTAAGTAGAGACAATTTAAAGAATGCAGGACCATGTACATAGATTATGTACTAATACGATGCCATTTTATATAAGGAACTTGACTATCCACAGATTTTGGTATCTATTTTGGGGGTGGTCCTGGAACCAATTACCCAAGGATACAAAGGGAAAATTGTACTGGTAGAAATAAAGGTCAAATGGAATATGCTGTTCAAAATTATTGAAGTGTTGAGCTGACCCTTTTTAAAGAAAAATGTTTCAAAGTGATCATTTGGTGAATAGTTTAAATATTAAAAAGTCAGGCAGTGTCAAGAAGGAACTGGTAAATGAGCAGTGACCAGATACCCTCTCATTCTAGTGAACGAGAAAACAAATTCCACAGTCTCCCTAGTCATCTTAGTAATTGTGCTTGGGCTAGAAATAGTCAAGCTTCACATCTCTGTTCTTTCCAGCCCTGGAAGGATTCTGAAATGTATACTGCCTTGATAGCCCATGACAGAGATCATGATAAGGACATATTAGAAAAAAAAGGGAATTGGAAAAAATGGAAATGCCACAGAAGATTTGCTTAAAGTAAGAAATCAACAATGAAAATTCAAGGTGGAATGTTAAGTCTTAGTTACTGCACCAAACAATTTACATACTTTGTACCAACCCACAAATCTGGGTCATTAAATGTAAGTAAAGCATTATGCAGACTTGATAATGAAAATCTATATTCCATAATTTGCAACCTGCTGGCTGTGTTATGCCAAGTGAATGTTAAGCAAGGCATTCTTCAACCTAATTGCATGCAGTATCACCCTGTTCTAATTGCGTTATGAAAATGCCTCTTTCTATCTCACTAATGCACACTCAGATCACTTTGCTTTTCCCCTAAAGCACATTAGTAAAACAAAACAAATCCGATGACTTTTTATTTTGCTGTACACCCAGGAATCTGCAATGAGAGTATAATGGGGCCTGGCAAGTACTTCTTTTTCTATGAAACTTCAGGTCAGGTGTTGGGATTTCTTACTTGTTTCCAAGGTTAGAATTTCACATAACAACAACCTGATCCACAGGGATAAATGTTGAAGGCAGGTTCCCCAACCAAGGAGGACTTTCCCTCCTTCCCCTCTTCTTAGGGGATATTTAGCAATGTCTTATGGCATTTTTGGTCATCTCAACAGGGAGAGGTACTTGCATATAGTAGGTAGAAGCCAGAAATGCTAATATATATCATACAATGCTCATCACAGCTCCTCAACAAAGAAAGAAATGTTCTGCCCTAAATACTAATATTGATAAGGCTGAGAAACCCTGAGCTAGGATATTAATGAAGGGTAATTGGTTAAATTCACTCATTAGAATACATCCATTGTGTCCTTGTTCATGACAGTCAGAGTTCTATTTGTAAAGACCATTGGTTTTTGTGCACTAAGTATATGCTGTATACTCTTGGCTACAGGAACTAGAACTGATGCCACAGCCCCAAACACTGTCTTCCATTAGGAACTGATGCCACAGCCCCAAACACAGTCTCATCAGTGCCCAAACATGAGACTGGAGGCCATGCTGAGTGGAGGGTAGCTTTCTCATCTACCAACAACAGAAAGAGTCAAAAAGTAAGAGTAGCTCAGAAACAACCAAGAAAAACAAGGTTGAGGTTTCAAAACTAAAAGAGCAGGAAGCCCAAAGATGGGGGCAAGGCTGATTGTTCTGAATATGATTGAATCAGTGTAGAACAAGCAATAAGATGATATGGGACTTCTAGGATATATGATTTGTGTGTGTGTGTGTGTGTGTGCATACACACATATACACAGTCATGTGTGAAATAACAATGCTTGGTCAATGACATACAGTATATACGAGGATGGTCCCATAATATTACATCACTTATTGATGTCATGGCTATCTTATCTTGTGTAAGTACATCCTATGATGTTTTCCTAACACAAGAATGAAATAGCCAGCAATGCATTTCTCAGAACATGTCCTTATCAGTTGTTAAACAACATGACAGTGTATATATATATATATATATATATATATATATTCACAAACATACATACAAGAACCTCTGTGTGTGTATGTGTGTGTAAATATCCTGTTACCTTTATCTCAAGTTTGTTTTCAAAGACACAGTGGTGATTGTGCCTTTATTTAATAAAATAAAATAATTTTTATGGTTAATATCATTTCTTATTTCCATTTTCTGCATGAACCTTGAACTTCTGATCTCAGCCAGGCACTAGAAACACAAAAGCACTGAAGTTAAGAGTTGGCTGATCTCAATGTTCTGTATCCCCATGTCTTAAATTTTAATGGGAGTACGAATTACCCAAGGGTGTCATTAAAATGAAAATTGTGATAAATTAGATCTGAATGAATCCTGAGATTCTGCATTTCTAGCAAGTGCCTAGTACATGTGAAGGGTGCTCTGCAAATCACAATTTACATGTAAACCTTTATGCAAATAAATGTAGTTATCAAAGTCCTTGTGTGTAAAATAAATTCATAATTGTAACATTATTATTATTGTTGAATCCATAAGGTATAAGGTATTTAAAAGGTCCATATCTGATTAATACTTATCAATCAGATATATATGTCACCAAATGTCCATTATTCCTTCCAAGTGAACACACTGACGATATAAACAGTTGTCTTTTTCTCTCCCTTAACTTATTAAACTTTTTGTTGCTTGTGTCATCTGCTTTGAAGAGTGATACCTTCAGCCACATAATGGGAGCCACCTCACTGTTCTTGCTCTCTCTAGCACCCTCTGTATCTCATCAGTTGTTTTCTGCAGCCCCTCAAGTCTGTAAGACATTTATTCTCATCCTTCCTTTGCCATCAGCCTGGCCATTTATTCTTTCATGAATGAAATCTGTTGAATGTATATACTGCATTCAAATATTCACTAAGGTACTTATAACTCAGCAGAAAACCAAACAAAAATACCTTCTCTGGTGGTATTTTACATCTTAACAGGGAGAATTAGATAGAACCATTAGTAATTTAATGAATTATTTATTACAATAGAAGGTGGGGTATGCCATGGGAGAGGCAATGTAGAGCTGGTGTGGAGAAATAAGAGCACTGGAATAGGTTGCAATTTAAATGTGGCAGCCAATGTGACATTTCTGCCAAGACTTGAAACAAGTACCAGAGATTTCTATACAGAGATTCAGGGGAAGAACATTCTGGAGCAAAGCAACAGCTAGCAAAGGCCCCAGGCAAGAATGTCCTTGCATGTTGGAGGATCAGCATGAGTGTACCCTGTCTGAATCCAAAGGATGGATGAAGAGAGTTTTGGAAGGTAAAACCGAGACGTCAAGGAGTCAGTCCATATAAGGATTGTTGGAACATTACATGGACCACACCTTCTACGATAAGTAAAATGGCCTCACTGGAAGGTTTTTGAGAAGAGCAACAACATGATCAGATTTTGATTTAGATTTTAAAGGGATGACTGGTACTGACACCCCAACAAAAACCTGAAGGGAACAAGAATACCTGTAAAATAACAGGAATGCAAAGTAGAAGATTGGAACAACAATGCACGCAAGAGTCAAGACAAGGAGTTGATAAGAAGTGTTTGGATTCCATTTAAATATAAGACTTCAGCCTTCACTGTTGCAAAATGTCCTCCAATCAATTGCCATGTCCCGTCTCCTTCCACATAGACTTTCTGCCTCTGTCTGGGTGACCCATCAAAACCACAGCTCTGATCCCACTGCACTTTGGCATTAGCAGCCCTAGTGGTCTCTAAGATTCAGAATAAGCTCTTTATCTTGGCACAGAGTCCTGCAATGTGGTGCCAACTGCACTTGGCCCCTAGTTTGGCCACTTTGCTCCTCTCGGTATCTTCCAACCATAAAGTATGATTCATTCCTCAAGTAGTGGATGCCTCATGGGGCTCCCTTGGTTCTATGATGTCCTTTCTGCACCATGTGCACACAACCTCCCACTCCTTTTAGATAATTCCTTCTTCTCTTCGAGATACTGCTCAAATGTCTGCTCTTACTTACCCTGATCATCCAGAGATGGTAAGAGAATCTCTTTGTTCACAGAACTATTTATGCATGTGGTAACTTCTAAATTTATATGCAAATACTCTTATTTTATCATAATTAGATGTTATTTTTTTCCCATTAAGAGTTGTTTTCACTTTAGTATCACAAAATACGTATTGCTCACTTTCCTGTATAGAGTTTGCTCCATGACTACACACTCAATAAAAGCAAATGAACCATCACAGCACAGTATTTCCTGGTATCAAGCTCTGTGCTCTAGAGGCCAAACTGCAAATAGAGAGGGAACTGACTAAACTTCAGTGATTCTTAATCTAATAAATAAGAGGCCAAATATTGTTGTCTTGAAACACTAAAGCCCATGATTGGAAATTATTTCAGGAGAGCTGAATGGAAGAATTTAATAAACTCTTTGGGATATTGAGTCCCCCATGTGACATAATAAGGTTGTAGACAAACCAAAACACATTGATAAAAGATAAATTATTCCAAAAATACTTTTGCTTCCAAGGATTAGTAATGATATTAGTATATCATTTTTAAGTGTGCATATGTACCTTGCTCTTGTCATTACTATAGGAAACTATTAATTTTTAGATCATTTCTCTCTTTTATTTTCCTTTATGAAGACAATAAAATGTCAGAAGTGTACTATTTTGTGTCTTCTTGAGATTGCTGAGTTTTTTAAAGTTCTATGATTATGCCTTCCCAGTTCTCATTGGTTTGCTGTTCATGAGCCTGAGAATGAAAAAGACAATTTTGAACCATTAATTCCAAGAATACTGAAGGAGGAGTAGCAGTAGGCAGCTCACTTCAAACTGGTATGGAAGAAATTCAGTATATGTTTCCAAAATATCTATGTGACAATCTAAAGCCACAGTTAAATCCTTACTTGTATTTACCTCAAAATTAACTACTGATTAATTAAATACTAATGTAAGATATAAAGGCATAATATTAAAATATTGGCAAAATTATTATAAATTTGGGTTATAAAAGGTCTATGTAGGAATCCAGTACAATAGGGATAAAAGTATTGCTGTATGTATATATGTGGCTGTATAACCAATGTGATCCTGCAATCTGTACACGTGGAAAAATGAGAATTCATATCCCATTTGAATCAAATGTATGATATGTCAAGATCATTGTATTGTCATGAGCAACTAATAAAAAAATTGATCTTACCTAAAACAAAAAACCCCCAAAAAAACAAAAAAAATTAAATCCTTATAAATTTAGATGCATAAACAAAAATGTTTTTATATAAAACACCACAGTAGTGTAAAATGCAAAGAGTGTAACTAGAAGTAGGAGCAGTGTGTATGAGGAATTATGGGAATGCAACTGGGTTGAGTGAGTGGAAGAGTCAACCAACGGGAAGAAGGAACTGCAGGGAAATGGAGTGATCTATGGGGGATGTGTCATGTGGGAGTCTTCTTCTAAAAGAGTTTTAATGTTTAAAAGTTAATTGAGAGAGTCCAGTGGAGAGGGTGAGGATCACCCCACACTTAGAAACACATTTAGGTCTCATATTATCTGCCCATTTAGCTCTTATATTTTCTTCCCACTCTCCTTATGGAGACCCACACTTTCCTTGGCTTCCAGGATGCTACATCCTCCTTATTTCCTCTGGCTTCTCTGTCTCACAAATGTTCACAAGCTCCTTCACTTCTCACACCCACCTGAAGGAAATCCTGTATTTCCTCACTATGACTCTCCCAAGAAATCTTACCTTCCTCTATAGCATCAGCTACCACCTAAATGATAATAACCCTCAAATGTCCATCCAGAGCCCCCTCTCTGAACCACAGACCCATGTACCCAACTAGTCATTCAAAAATCTCCATTTGGAAGCCTGCATGCTGTACTGATGTTATCACAGCCAAGATCAGGTTCAAATTTTGCATCTCTCCACATTCCAACCCAGTTCTTTTTTGGTGTTTATTCTTTCTGTGAATGACAGTTAAGTCTATTCAACAGCACATGCCACAAAGTCAAGAATCATCCTTGTTATTTTCATTGTCTTCAACTCCAATCCCAATTTATCACCAAGTGTTGTTGATTTTATCTACTAAACAAACTTGAAATCTATTCATATTTTTTTTGGCAGATCTGGGCTGCCAGTAACATAGCTAAACTCTGAGTGACTCTTGGTTGAACCACTGATATTAACTCCAAGCCATTGTCCATCTAGTTGTCAAGAGATATTTACAGAAGTTTCCCATTGTACTGGGAACCATGCCCAAAATTTAATACTGGCCCTGAATCATCTGCAACTTGTTTATTTCTCCATTCTCCTCTTGATTTGCTTTCTAGTTGGTCTCTGACCTCAGTCATAGTTGCCTTGACTCAGTTTTCTTAAGAAGCTGTAATGAATCCAGCCACAGGGATTTTACATGTGCTGGACCTTCAATCTAGGTTGATCTTTCTCTGCACAATCCTCCTGACCTGGCTGACTCTTAACACCATTTATATCTCAGACTATTATTTCCTCAAAAAGCCAATAAGTCTGAGTTTGCCCTATGTGTTATGTTTTGCAAAAATAGCCTTAGTCTACTTCACAACATTTCCTGGGTTATCATTCATTTTTTGGTGTGATTATTTATATATCTAATTAATACCACTATTCTCCGCCAACGTATGAATTCTATCAGAAGATTCATGCTTGTTTTTCTTTTTAATTTTATTTATTCTAATTTGTTATATATTACAGCAGGATGCAATTCAATTTATATTACACAAATAAAGCACAAATTTTCATGTCTCTGGTTGAACACAAAGTAGAGTCATACCATTCATGTTTTTATACTTGTACTTAGGGTAGTGATGTCCGTCTCATTTTACCATGGCCCCTCCCTTCCCCTTCCTCCTCTTTGCCCTATCTAAAGTTGGTCTATTCCTCCCACGCTCCCTGCTCCATCCCCATTATGAATCAACATCCTTATATTAAAGAAGATATTCAGCATTTCGTTTTTTTGGGATTGACTTACTTCACTTAAAATTATATTCTCCAACCCCATCCATTTACCTGCAAATACCATGATTTTATTCTCTTTTATTGCTGAATAATATTCCATTGTGTATATATGCCACATTTTCTTTATCCGTTCATCTACTGAAGGGCATCTATGTTGGCTCCACAGTTTAGCTATTGTGAATTGTACTAATGTGCCCTTCTCCCCACACCCTCACCAACACTTACTGTTGCTGGTATTCTTAATATGTGCCATTCTGACTGTAGAGAGAGGGAATCTTACAGTAGTTTTTGTTAGAGTCTGTAAACAAGTCAAGATGGTGCCTGACATTTTGCCAAAGAAATGTTAGAATCTGTAAACAAGTCTGGATGGCGCCTGGCAAAATGCCAGAGGGAGTGGTTTGTGAAGTAACTCCAGCGAGCCATTAAGTGTGGAGATTCCTTATTGGTTGACTGATGTATCTAGTTTATGCTAATGAAGATAAGCTGTGTGGAATGTATAAATACCCCTCCTGTCCTACAATAAACGGCTCCCACTCCTGCTGTATCAACTCCTGCTGTATCAACGTACACAAGTTGTTCGTCACACCCCCCCCCCACCCGGTTATTTTGCCCTGGGACACTCGGGGGTAAGTGACGAAAAAAAAGCTGCCCATCCATAGATAGGACGGGAGCAAATCTGCTCGTCCCTAGACAGGGCGAGAGGAAAAATGGCCATTTTAAGAAGATGGAGAAGATTGATACAGTATGTTTGTGTCTTGTTTTGTCTCAGTGTATTGTATTGTCTTTGTGATGAAAACATGGAAGGGGTGTTAAGTAAATTGATAAGGGAAAGAGGCACCCGAGTGGAACCAAGAGCAATTAGGGCATGTGTTGATGGAAGCCCAGGAACTCTAGTCAGAAAGAAAAAGAAAGTTAAGAAGAAGAAGGATTATCAGGAAAAAAGTTGCATCAAAAGGCTATTACTGAATACTTTTCATTACCGGAGGGTGCGTGAATCTGCGCCACGGCTGCTACATGCCCCAGCCAGTCATGGCGCAGCAAGGGCTTTCCAAGCAGCGGCAGCCGGCAATTCCCCACCCCCAGCCCGGGGAGCGGGACTCCACTGCGAGACCCCAAATCCAAACATGACCCAGAGGCACAGTCTCGCAGGCTCTTGCTCCCTGTGCCCGGTGGCAGTTTGAGTCCCGGACACTCCCCAGGGCCATCTGGGGCTGCCCAGGCACTACAGCCAGCAGAAGAGGCTACTGGAGTCCCTGATGTTTGGTCATTTTCAATGCCAATAACTAAGCTACAATGGTTCTCCCACACTTGGAGGCTAATGAATAATAAGCACTATTAAGGCTTATTTCAAATGTAAAAAACCTTGAGATAATGTACTAAATTTTTAGTTCAGAAGGTTGTTTTCTTAGCACCTGCTGGAATACTACAGGATTTTCTTTAACATCATTGCTGGAGTTCCTGCCTTCATCCTAGTGCCAGTGAAAACGAGGGTGGAAGAATTTCCAGTGTTGCTGAGAAACAGACGAGACTTCAGATCAAGCTAGCTGCCTGCAGAACTTACCTGGACTGTGATTTACCTGGACTGTGAGTTATTCTATTGAGACACTGCTTTACCTGGACTGAGACAACAAACTGTAATCTACAACAAATTGTAACTCGGTATCTTTGCTAACGGTGTCATTGCTGGTAAAATTTTTCCAAGGGCTTCTTGCATGGAGCCATCGAATGGCTTGGTATTGTGACATTTTGTATCCTCCCTTTCTGTTTGTAGCAGGTTATTTATGGTGTTTCTGTAAAAACCACTATAGTCGTTATTTAAATTAAACAAAAGGGGGAAATGTTAGAGTCTGTAAACAAGTCAAAATAACACCTGGCATTTTGCCAGGGGAATGTTAGAGTTCATAAACAAGTCTGGATGGTGCCTGGCAAAATGCCAGAGGGAGTGGTTTGAGAAGTAACAAAAGCAAGCCATTAAGTGTGGAGATTCCTTATTGGTTGATTGATGTATCTAGTTTATGCTAATTAAGATAAGCTGTGTGGAATGTATAAATACCGCCCCTGTCCTACAATAAATGGCTTCCACTCCTGCTGTATCAATCTACACAAGTTGTTCCTCACCCCCCCCCCCTCCCCCGGTTATTTGCTGCAGCCGGACTGGACTGTGGCAAGTTTTGATTTGCATTTCTCTAATTGCTAGAGATCTTGAACATTTTTTCATATATTTGTTGATTGATTGTATATCATTTTCTGAGAACTGTGTATTCAGTTCCTTGGCCCATTTATTGGTTGGATTATTTGTTTCTTTGGTGGTAAGATTTTTGAGTTCTTTATATATCCTAGAGATTAGTGCTATATCTGATGTGCGTGTGGTAAAAATTTGCTCCCATTATGTAGGCTTTCTATTCACCTCACTGATTGTTTCTTTTGCTGAGAAGAAGCTTCTAAGTTTGAATCCATCTCATTTATTGATTCTTGATTTTAATTCTTGCACTATAAGAGTCTTATTAAGGAAATTAGGGCTTAATTGTTTTACTAACTAATACATCCCAAGAATGTAGTACAGGGACTAGCACAAAATAAGAGAATAACAAAATATGGATGCATTAACAAGTGAATAAATGAATGAACCAATGAAGTAACTATCCAACCTTGGACAAACTGCCTAATGCCCTGTGGCTTATTCATCTATATACAGAATTATTGCAAGGATAAAAGGAGAAAACACATGTACAAGCACTTTATAAGCACCATTTAACTTAAATTGACATGCTGCTGATTGCATTTTTCCTTTCCCTCCCCTCCATGAAATACACTTGACAGATCTCTAACCAGACACTGTCAATTCACAATTGCACGTTGTAGCCTCTACAGGCTGGCCTCCGTGACCCCAGCTTCTACAGTGTTCCCGTTTTAGATTTTAAGATTTATGTGATACTGAGAATGATGAATAACTGATTGATTGGACTGTTCCTGGTTTCAGTGTAAGCAGAGTACACAAGCTGAAACCTTCTTCAATGAGAAGTCTCAGGAATTGAATCTTATTTCAAATGACAATTTATTTAACATTAAGGTATGCAGCAGAAATAGCAGAATGTGTGTGCCAAGGCCATGTGTGTGTTCTGGCATTCAAGTACATGTGTTCAATACTTACACCTCAAAACACACATATACTCCCCAAACAAGGAAAAAATAATAAACTCTGAGTAACCCCAGTGTCAAGGGAATTAATACTCTGAGTCTTTTTGAATACTGAGCTTGGGAAGTACCAGGTGACCCTACTTTTTGGAAGGTTCTGATAATTATTTAGGGAAAATAATTAGCATTTTAGCAAAAATTGGTAATGCTTCCTTGATTGTCATCCTGTCTATTCTCTTTAGGTTAGAACCACCTGCAACAAACTCTTGGATCTCAAAATAGCCAAGAAAACCTAAGGACATAAGAAACATATTAGAGAAGAACAGAGAGTCCAGGAAAAATAAAGACAACAGGGTAAGGGTGGAGGTTTTTCACAAATGTCTGCTTTATGGCAAGTACTAAGACACCAGGCCTGAAGTTAGGGACTTGTACCCCACCCATCCCCACCACTGCCCAGAGCTGTCCAACTGGCCAACCATATGAATTATGTGGGGGCCTGCCAGCTTTTATCCAGTGGGATTCTGAATCTGCAATTATTTGGGACTATAAAATCTCTCCCCTTCTCATTTACACAGCCAACACATATTTAATTAGTAAGAAAGGACAAGGATATTGAGCAATTCCCTGCTGTATTGGTCCAGTTTGTCAAGTTCATGCAAATAAGCTTTAAAAAAAGGTAAATTAGATTTTGTGACCAAGAGATTAGATTTGGTTGTTTATTATGCTTAAAAAAAATTACAAAGAAATATAAAAATCAAACTTTTTAAATTCTGTAATTTAAGAAACCAATCATTTATAAAGAAAAGAAAGTAAAATACTACACTTGATTCTGAAATTCCAGGGCAAACTTTATTATGAATTTCTCATGTTTCTTTTAATTAAAAACATTGCAAGCAACTCAAAACATTGTATTCATCGACAAGCAATTTTATCCATCTATTCATCTTTTTTTTCCAAATTTATTTTGTGAGTAAGGTTTAGAACCAACTTTAAAAAGTGTCTGACTATGGGAATTTTAATTATGGCGCAAAAGTAGAGAAAATAGAACAATAAATCATGTGTACCCTTTACAATTATCAGTATTTTGCCAATCTTGTCTCATATAAACTGATGACATTTTTTTTCTGGAGCATTTCTTTAAATCATTATTTCATTATTTTTATAAGCAGTTAAAAAGTAACTATGTTTCATATGTACAACTGTCAAAAATCCTTACTATCTAATTCTCCATATTCAAATTATCCTGATTATCCTCAAACATACCTCTTTACAATTGATTTACTTAGATTCAAATTAAAGTGAGGTTTACATATTGCCTTTCATCTTTATGCTTCTTTCATATAGATGAGGCAATTTTTGAAACCAAGTGCTAAACTCTGTCTTTTGATTGGTGCATTTATACTATGTACACTTAAGGTAATTAATATGTTAGCATTTAAGTCTGTCATTTTATAACTTATTTTCTGTTTGTTTCCTCCTATTTCTCTTTCTTGTCTTTCTGTGGCTACTTAAATATTTTAAAAGACTCTATCTTGATTTATTTGTAGTGATTTGAATGTGTGTCTTTCTATAGTTTCTGTAACAGTTGCTGCAGATATTACAACGTCAATCTACTGGTGACCATGTTTTACCACTGCAAGTACAGTGTGGAATCTTTAAAAAAAAAAGAATGAGAACCTCAACTTTTGTTGAAATCCCTTTACTTTTCCCATTTTAAATGTCATTACTTTGAGTACAGGATGGTGTTAAGTTTTGAAATAATAATGCAAATATTATTAATAATAATAACACTGAAAAAGCCTAAGAATTATTTTTTGTACTTTTCCTCTGAAATATATCCTTCTGTGTAGCAGAGCTAAAATATTTTATTCATATTCATTTAAAACTGTTAATTTTGCTGTGTGGTCATGTCATTTGATAGAGTGTTTGTTTATTTATTTAACCTTGGCTTCAAATCTACAGATCTTCCCCCTTCTTTTTGTTAACTTAAATATTTTAATTTTGTAAAATACCCAATATCAAACCGCATAATAAAGATATTCATAATAATTTCACTTCCACCTGTCCCTTGCACTTTTTTTCTCTGCCATACCAGGTATTAGTGCTTTCATGGATTGTCAAGTTGGGTACCCCCTGGTGTGGTGGCTTATGGAACTGTATTCTGGGAATCCTGGCTTCTTTCCCAATGGCCACGGAACCAACTCATACTTTTCCTTGAGCCCTACCAGTATAGTTTTGCTATATTTTAAAATATGTCAAATGCACTAAATTTTAAAATTTTAGAAATTTTTGTGATTTAGCTTTTTTTCTGGCCTCCTAACCCATTAGTTTATGAACTCTGTTAACATTATAAAATCACATCTTTTCTTTGTGAATAATATATAAGAGCCATGGTCATTGAATCTGAGAGAGACAGACGGTAAAGAAAAGTAATATTTACTGAGCATGTGCTAGGTTTTAGAAATTGTGGTTACTTTATATCATTATTTTATTTGAACTTCACACAAATGCATTGGGTAAAAATTCTGACCACTATTTTAGAGACAAGAAAATAAAGGAAAAAAGGAGACTAATAAAGGTGTCCAACATTTCCTGAGGCAATGAACAAGGAATCAAACCCAGGACAAGTTGACTTAATAGAATTGCAGTTTCGACCTGCTAGAATCCTGTTGGTGACAAAGTTGCCTTGGCTTCTGACTGACAAGAGGCAGGGAAATCAGGTCATATCTACTGAAACATTGCCAACTCTGTCCATGAGGAAATATATTTCATCTGTTCCACTCACTAAAGATCATTCAATGTCAAAAAAAAAAAAAGTTGTTTTCTGGGAGGATAATCTAAAGTGAAAAGAAGTGAGGAAGGCAATTCTAATCATACCGTAGATGACAACTGAAGGATGAGGGAGGAACGGGCAATCTTTCAGGGAGTCGCCAGCAGCAGGAGCTGCCTGCCTGCACCTTCTGGCCATATATTCAGTACAGTAGTTGTGGAGAGAGATGTTTGTGAGGCCAAGCACCATGACATTGTCTTCCTCCCTTGCTGGGAGGTGATGCTGGAAAAGATGATAGGCAACCACAGTTTACAAAGTTGAAAGTCCGTGTGACCATCCAAATGTTCAACTCACATTGGGTGATTTTTCAGCCTGGCACCATAGGATGTCACTTCTATAGCTCAATGATCCTGGATCATTTGCTCCAAAGAAAGTTTGGTCTTTGCCAAAAGGGGTGTTATTAACCAAAAGAATGAAGTTTGCTGACATCAGAGTTTCCATGGCTACGCATGTGGAGGGGACACTCTTCTAAACACACCCTTCACTGTCTGGGGGTTTCAGGAGGAAAGGTTCTACATTAGTCACCAAAGCCAGTCAGTGCCTGTGAGTTCTGGTTGTTCTCCCAATTTAAGACCTCAGATTTGAAATAAAGCCAGAGACTGTGGAACGAACACTAATCCCTCAGAGTTTGGATGACTATTCATGCAGAATTTAGTGCTGATTCATCAGATAGGTACCAACATGTTCCTCAAGGCAGGGAGTCGGGAGAGGCAAAGTCAAACCAAGCATATACAAACAGCTCTGAAGCCCCTCTCTATTTCTGCAAGAATGCTTAGAAAACTAATATAAGTCAAATAGTTCTCCAAGGATTGTAAAGGATTTCCCAAATTTTAATTCCATTGCATTGTGAAATATGTCTTTCATATTATGAGACTATGGACATTTGCCAACATTTTTCAAGTGACAAGGAAGAAGGAATGGGGGAAAAATGAAGTAACTTCAAATCTCTTTTCTCAGTACTCCTCAGTTCAGGAATAAAGATGAACATCTGTTTGTGCGTTTTCCAAGCACCTTTGGTTGTCAAGACTCAAAATGTGAACATACACTGTAAGGGAATTCATTCCTCAATTTTATTTGCAAAAAGAAAAACAAGACCTTCAGCTAGTGGAAAAACATAGATACCAGAAAAGAATGTTAGAAGCATCCTCAGGGAGGACGTGAAGGAAATAATGTTTACCTCACCAGCACCCACACAAGCCTGTGGATCCAAACTGATCATGGCAGTTCTGGCCCTTTCCTGTGACCAGTTCAGAAATGGGTCTTCAATCCAATTCTGATCTATAAGAATGTAGTCAACCAGCCTGAAAGTGAGGATAACTCCCAACCTGGTTTAGAAACCTCTAAAGAGTTTGGTAATGTGAGACAAGTCACTACTAACCACCAGGTTGTCTCCTTGCTAGGATGTATATGGTGCTTGGCATCATTGTGAGAGCCATTTGAGGTGAGGTTCCCTGCTCCAAGAGCCTTATGTGTATGAATGCCAAAGCAAATCTTCCCTTCTTCACAATTTCACCTGAGGTATGAACTTTCTTTGCAAATCTGTCACACTAGTATTTTTTTTCCTTTGTAAAAAGTGGGTTATAAATTGCTGGATCTTGACAATTTGTTCCCCAGATTTTTTTATTATTTGTTATTATTCTTCTGGCTTGCATTATAAAATTCCACTTCTTAACTTTCTTGTGATCATGCATTGTGCATTATGAAAGCATAGCAATGTGATTTATTGCCTGTAGCTGAAGAATTATGTACAGAAAGTATGCATTAGCATGTTAACTTATTTTGGATAATTGAATTAATTGAAAGGGGAGTTTTCATTTATTTGAAGGATTATAGGTCTATCTTACCCTGGAAAAAAATATCATCATGCAATCTAGAAATTAGGAAATATATAAACACACACAAGTGACCACAACTTGGTTAATATACTTTCACTGATTTCTTTCAAAATATGTCCCTATGAACACGTTACAGTAGTGTTTTGTTACTCATTTTCGTATTCATGGAAAATTATTTATATAATGTGGATACTAATTTTTAATGTTGCATCTGTGTTGTAAATACATTTTTCTACCTTGTAGCTCTTTTTAAAGTTTGAGTGTTCCCTTTCTCCCTTTGCCTCTCACTCTCTTTTTATCTTTCCCTTCACTTTCTTTCCTTATTTCTTGGGCAGTATAAATGGATTTCATCTGATTTAAATCTAACTTATCTTTTAATTTATGGCTTGAGTATTTTTTTGTCTTATGTAAGAAAACTTCTATCTCATGTAGACTTCCATATTTTCTTACAAATTTTTAGAATATTGCCTTTGAATCTGTGTATATGGGTGTTTTATTCCAGATGCTTTTTTAAAAATTAATGAACACGGAGGAGGGAAGATGGTGGCGAGGGGAGTGCATTACCCCCGTGTGCTGCTTCACTGTGTGGGAGTATGACAAGTCAGGACGGCTAAAGGATATCTTGTTAGGAATTTCCAGCAATAGTGGGGTGCGCCGGAACCTGGAGGAAGGATTTCCATCGCATGAGGATCGGCTACGGGGACTCAAACGCGAGAGGTTTGTCGCACGGAGGGTAATACTGCTTATTCAGCAAATCGCCCCGCGGCTAGAGTCTGCAAGGCGCGCTGGGATAGAGACGCAGGGTTACAGCGCTACAGTTTCTGCCAGACGCGCAAGCACCGCACTCAGGGCTGAATTCTGGGTTCGAGACGGGGAAGGAAGCGGTCCATCTCGGTTCTCCACACCGGTCAGACCACAGAGGAGGCCAGCAGCCACCATGTTGGTAAACTGACGTCACCACACCTGTTTTTGACTGACCGCAGCTCATTCAGCCATAGAACAGGTAATTTCAGGCTGCAATTCGCCTGCGGCTTGCAGACAGATTGCTAGGGTTCAGCGCCTGGGGGCTCCTTAAAATCTGATCTTATCGGAGTGAACACGGAGCGCGGGGCGGCCAAGTCCCGGCTCCCGGAACCGTCCCGGAACCGCCCTGGCTCCGGGCTGCGGAGCCTGCGGAGGCTGCTTCTTGGACCCTGCTAATATCAGAGCAAACACGAAACACCAAGAAGCCGAATTCCAGCTCCCGGAACTGAGCCCGCGGGGACTGCTTCTTGGAGCTTACACTTATAGGAGCTTACACCGAGCACAGAGCGGCCGAGTTCCGGCTCCCGGAACCGTCCCGGAACCGCCCTGGCTCAGGGCTGCGGAGCCCGCGGAGGCTGCTTCTTGGACCCTGCTACTATCAGAGCATACACCAAACACTAAGCGGCCGAATTCCGGCTCCCGGAACTGAGCCCGCGGGGGCTGCTTCTTGGAGCCTACACTTATAGGAGCTTACACCGAGCACGGAGCGGCCGAGTTCCGGCTCCCGGAACTTCCCTGGACCGGGGCTAGGAGCCCGCGGAAACTGTGTCTCGGTCCGGGTCCTGCTGAGGGCAGGTCAGGACTCACCCATTGCTTGGGTTGCCTGGCAAGGGGAACGAAATGCTGCCATTCGCATAGGATACCAACATGGCAGAGATCTGATGTCAGCAGAAAGCGGTGGAGGAGAGATCTTCATCAATACCAGCGGTGACATAAGCAGTTGGTCTTCTGGTAAGGGGGGTGAGGCTCAGTCACCCGAGTCTCCTCAATTTGTCCTCGAGCCGGAGGGAAGGAGCCGGGCCGCCGCCAGCCCCCGGAGCAGGCCCAGCGGCTCGCCAGCGTGGTGACCGCGTGACCCCAATTGGAGTGGGGGCGGAGCGGAGCCGCCACCCACACCCGCCAGGTGGGCAGACCCACGACCCAGTAGTACATGGGCGTGGTAGGAGGGGCAGGGCAGAGCCGCCCTTCGCGCTTGCAAGGTAAACAGACCTGTGACAGCCTGGCGGGTCAGGCCCAGTGGCCTGCCAGTGTGGTACACACGTCACCCCAACTCGAGTAGGGGCAGAGCAGATCCTTATCCCACGCCCGGATCAGGCCCTGCCGGTGTGGTGGTCACGTGACCCCAATTGGAGTGGGGGTGGAGCGGAACCGCCACCCGTGCCCGCAGGGTGAGCAGACCAGTGATCAACCTGCAGATCAGGCCCAGGGGTCCGCAGGCGTGGTAGGAGGGGCAGGGCAGATCCGCCGCCCGCGCCTTCAAGGTAGGCAGACCTACAACAGACCGGCGGATCAGGCCCAGGAGCCTGCCGGCGGGGTACAAACACCACCCTAATTGGAGTAGTGACAGAGCAGAGTCGCCTCCCTTGCCAGGAACAGACCCAGCATCCTGCAGGCGGGGTAGTCACGACACCCCAATTGGAGTAGGGGCAAAGCAGAGCCTCCACTCGTGCCCGAAAAGTGGGCAGATCTGCGACCGACCAGCAGGACAGGCCCAGTGGCCTGCTGGTACGACAGACACATCACCCCAATTGGAGTAGGGGCAGAACAGAGCCGCCACCAGCTCCCAGAACAGGCCCAGTGACCTGCCGGCGGGGTAGCCACGACACCCCAATTGGAATAAGGAGAGAGCAGAGCCGCCGCCCGCACCTGCAGGAAAGATACGCAAGCAGTATGAAAAGACAAGGAAAGAAAGGACCACAAGAAATGCAGGTCAACGCAACTTTAGAAGAGGTAACAGCTGCAGCAGATGGAATGTCAGATAAAGAATTCAGGATATACATGCTTCAGATGATCTGGAGTATCAAGGAAGACATTAAACAGCAAAATCAGACAATGAAAGATCACTTCGACAACGAATTACGCAAACAAATCCAGGAAGCAAAGGATCAACTATACAGGGAGATAGAGGTTATAAAAAACAAGCAATCAGAAATCCTAGAAATGCAGGAAGCAATAAACCAACTTAAAAACTCAATGGAGAATACTACCAACAGAGTAGAACACTTAGAAGATAGAACATCAGACAATGAAGACAAAGTATTTCAACTGGAAAAGAACATAGACAGCTCAGCAAGACTGTTAAGAAACCATGAGCAGAACATCCAAGAAATATGGGATAACATTAAGAGACCAAACTTAAGAGTCATTGGGATACAGGAAGGTACAGAGCTCCAAACCAAAGGAATGAGCAGTCTATTCCATGAAATAATACAAGAAAACTTCCCAGAGTTGAAGAATGAGACAGAATCCCAAATCCTAGAAGCCTACAGGACGCCGAATGTGCAAAATCATAAGAGATCCACACCTAGACACATTATAATGAAGATGCCCAACATACAGAATAAGGAGAGAATTTTAAAAGCTACAAGAGAAAGGAAGCAGATTACATTTAGGGGCAAGCCAATCAGGATAACAGCTGATCTTTCAACACAGACTCTGAAAGCTAGAAGATCCTGGAATAACATATTTCAAACACTGAAAGATAATGGGTTCCAACCAAGAATGGTGTATCCAGCGAAATTAAGCTTCAGGATGGAGAATGAAATTAAAACCTTCCACGATAAACAAAAGTTTAAAGAATTCGCAGCTAGAAAACCATCTCTTCAAAACATCCTAGCCAAAGTATTACAGGAAGAGGAAATGGAAAATAACAATGAAAACCAACAGTGGGAGGTAGGACAGTAAAGGGGGGGGGAAACAATCAAAGAGGAAAACAAACAATGTTTAGTAACAGAAATAAACAAATATGGCTGGAAGAACAACCCATATCTCAATAATAACCCTAAATGTTAATGGCTTAAACTCACCAATTAAGAGACACAGGCTAGTAGAATGGATCACAAAACAAGACCCAACAATATGCTGCCTACAGGAGACGCATTTGATAGGAAAAGACATACATAGGCTGAAGGTGAAAGGTTGGGAAAAATCATATCACTCATATGGACTTCGGAAACAAGCAGGCGTGTCCATACTCATATCAAATAAAATAGATTTCAAGCCAAAGTTAATCAAAAGAGATAAAGAGGGACACTACATACTGCTTAAGGGAACCATACACCAACAAGACGTAACAATCATAAATATTTATGCCCCAAACAATGGTGCAGCTATGTTCGTCAAACAAACTCTTCTCAAGTTCAAGAGTCTAATAGACCACCACACCATAATCATGGGAGACTTCAACACACCTCTCTCGCCACTGGACAGATCTTCCAAACAAAAGTTGAATAAGGAAACTATAGAACTCAATAACACTATTAATAACCTACACCTAATTGACATATATAGAGTATACCACCCAACATCAAGCAGTTACACTTTTTTCTCAGCAGCACATGGATCCTTCTCAAAAATAGATCATATATTATGTCACAGGGCAACTCTTAGACAATATAAAGGAGTAGAGATATTACCATGCATCTTATCTGATCATAATGGAATGAAACTGAAAATCAACGATAAA
The DNA here is from genome assembly GCF_021218885.2 of Marmota monax. Classification (NCBI taxonomy): domain Eukaryota; kingdom Metazoa; phylum Chordata; class Mammalia; order Rodentia; family Sciuridae; genus Marmota; species Marmota monax. The sequence goes on from NW_026692254.1 coordinate 21,180,530, forward strand.
AGAAGGAAGGAAAAAGCATACATCAATTGGAGAATGAACAATAGGTTACTGAATGATCAATGGGTTATAGAAGACATCAAGGAGGAAATTAAAAAATTCTTAGAGATAAATGAAAACACAGACACAACATATCGGAATCTATGGGACACATTGAAAGCAGTTCTAAGAGGAAAATTCATTGCTTGGAGTTCATTCCTTAAAAAAAGAAAAAACCAACAAATAAATGATCTCATACTTCATCTCAAAATCCTTGAAAAAGAAGAGCAAAACAACAGCAAAAGAAGTAGAAGGCAAGAAATAATTAAAATCAGAGCTGAAATTAATGAAATCGAAACAAAAGAAACAATTGAAAAAATTGACAAAACTAAAAGTTGGTTCTTTGAAAAAATAAACAAAATCGACAGACCCTTAGCGATGCTAGTGAAGAGAAGAAGAGAGAGAACTCAAATTACTAGCATACGGGATGAAAAAGGCAATATCACAACAGACACTTCAGAAATACAGAAGATAATCAAAAACTATTTTGAATCATTATACTCCAATAAATTAGAAGATAGTGAAGGCATAGATAAATTTCTTAAGTCATATGATCTGCCCAGATTGAGTCAGGAGGATATAGAAAACCTAAACAGACCAATATCAATTGAGGAGATAGAAGAAACCATCAAAAGACTACCAACTAAGAAAAGCCCAGGTCCCGATGGGTATACAGCAGAATTTTACAAAACCTTTAAAGAAGAACTAATACCAATACTTTTCAAGCTACTTCAGGAAATAGAAAAGGAGGGAGAACTTCCAAATTCATTCTATGAGGCCAACATCACCCTGATACCTAAACCAGACAAAGACACTTCAAAGAAAGAAAACTACAGACCAATATCTCTAATGAACCTAGATGCAAAAATCCTCAATAAAATTCTGGCGAATCGGATACAAAAACATATAAAAAAAATTGTACACCATGATCAAGTAGGATTCATCCCTGGGATGCAAGGCTGGTTCAATATACGGAAATCAATAAATGTTATTCACCACATCAATAGACTTAAAAATAAGAACCATATGATCATCTCGATAGATGCGGAAAAAGCATTTGACAAAGTACAGCATCCCTTTATGTTCAAAACTCTAGAAAAACTAGGGATAACAGGAACATACCTCAATATTGTAAAAGCAATCTATGCTAAGCCTCAGGCTAGCATTATTCTGAATGGAGAAAAACTGAAGGCATTCCCTCTAAAATCTGGAACAAGACAGGGATGCCCTCTCTCTCCACTTCTCTTCAACATAGTTCTCGAAACACTGGCCAGAGCAATTAGACAGACGAAAGAAATTAAAGGCATAAAAATAGGAAAAGAAGAAATTAAATTATCACTATTTGCAGATGATATGATTCTATATCTAGCAGACCCAAAAGGCTCTACAAAGAAACTATTAGAGCTAATAAATGAATTCAGCAAAGTGGCAGGATTTAAAATCAACACGCATAAATCAAAGGCATTCCTGTATATCAGCGACAAATCCTCTGAAATGGAAATGAGGACAACCACTCCATTCAAAATATCTTCAAAAAAAATAAAATACTTGGGAATCAACCTAACAAAAGAGGTGAAAGACTTATACAATGAAAACTACAGAACCCTAAAGAGAGAAATAGAAGAAGATCTTAGAAGATGGAAAAATATACCCTGTTCATGGATAGGCAGAACTAACATCATCAAAATGGCGATATTACCAAAAGTTCTCTATAGGTTTAATGCAATGCCAATCAAAATCCCAATGGCATTTCTTGTAGAAATAGAGAAAGCAATCATGAAATTCATATGGAAAAATAAACGACCCAGAATAGCAAAAACAATGCTAAGCAAGAAGTGTGAATCAGGCGGTATAGCGATACCAGACTTCAAACTATACTACAGAGCAATAGTAACAAAAACAGCATGGTACTGGTACCAAAACAGGCGTGTGGACCAATGGTACAGAATAGAGGACACAGAAACCAATCCACAAAACTACAACTATCTTATATTTGATAAAGGGGCTAAAAGCATGCAATGGAGGAAGGATAGCATCTTCAACAAATGGTGCTGGGAAAACTGGAAATCCTTATGCAACAAAATGAAACTGAATCCCTTTCTCTCGCCATGCACAAAAGTGAATTCAAAATGGATCAAGGAACTTGATATCAAATCAGAGACGCGCCGTCTGATAGAAGAAAAAGTTGGCTACGATCTACAGTCGGTGGGGTCGGGCTCCAAATTCCTCAATAGGACACCCATAGCACAAAAGTTAATAACTAGAATCAACAAATGGGACTTACTCAAACTAAAAAGTTTTTTCTCAGCAAAAGAAACAATAAGAGAGGTAAATAGGGAGCCTACATCCTGGGAACAAATCTTTACTCCTCACACTTCAGATAGAGCCCTAATATCCAGAGTATACAAAGAACTCAAAAAATTAGACAATAAGAGAACAAACAACCCAATCAACAAATGGGCCAAGGACCTGAACAGACACTTCACAGAGGAGGACATACAGTCAATCAACAAGTACATGAAAAAATGCTCAACATCTCTAGCTGTCAGAGAAATGCAAATCAAAACCACCCTAAGATACCATCTCACTCCAGTAAGATTGGCAGCCATTAGGAAGTCAAACAACAACAAGTGCTGGCGAGGATGTGGGGAAAAGGGTACACTTGTACATTGCTGGTGGGACTGCAGATTGGTGCAGCCAATTTGGAAAGCAGTATGGAGATTTCTTGGAAAGCTGGGAATGGAGCCACCATTTGACCCAGCTATTCCCCTTCTTGGTCTATTCCCTAAAGACCTAAAAAGAGCATGCTACAGGGACACTGCTACATCGATGTTTATAGCAGCACAATTCACAATAGCAAGACTGTGGAACCAACCTAGATGCCCTTCAATAGACGAATGGATAAAAAAAATGTGGCATTTATACACAATGGAGTATTACTCTGCATTAAAAAATGACAAAATCATAGAATTTACAGGGAAATGGATGGCATTAGAGCAGATTATGCTAAGTGAAGCTAGCCAATCCCTAAAAAACAAATGCCAAATGTCTTCTTTGATATAAGGAAAGTAACTAAGAACAGAGTAGGGACGAAGAACAGGAGAAGAAGATTAACATTTAACAGGGATGAGAGGTGGGAGGGAAAGGGAGAGAGAAGGTAAATTGCACGGTAATGGAAGGAGACCCTCAGGGTTATACAGTGGAGGGGGTAGAGAGAGAGGAGGGGAGGGGAGGGGAGAGGTGGGGAGGGGGGAGGTTGGATGATGGGAAAGGCAGCGGAGCACAACAGACACTAGTATGGCAATTTGTAAATCAATGGATGTGTAACTGATGTGAATCCGCAATCTGTGTATGGGGTGAAGGTGGGAGTTCATAACCCACTAGAATCAAAGTGTGGAATATGATATGTCAAGAAATTTGTAATGTTTTGAACAACCCACAATAAAAAATTAAAAAAAAAAAAAAATTAATGAACACAAGACCTTTATTTTATTTATTTATATGTGGTGCTAAGAATTGAACCCAATGCCTCACACATGCTAGGCACGTACTCTACCACTGAGCTATAACTGCAACCCCTCCAGATGCTTTTAAAAATACCATTTAACTACGATTTAATTGTTTGTTTTCTAATTTAACTTGTTTTTTGTCAGAATATAGAATACATATATTATTAGTACTTTCCTTTTATTGAAATTTTCTTTGTGGCTTAATTTATAATCAATATTTATTTTAAAACTTGCAGATGAACTTGAGTGAAATGTGTTTTCTATACATTGGTCAAGACATATATTTATCTATGTAAATTATATGTATATAACATTTATGTGTAAATATATATAAGTATATATTTGTATATTAGTATACATGTATCATGTCATTCATACATGTTACATATATACATGTATATATTATATACTTACATGTGTATAAACACATATGATTATTTAAATTTTTTAGTTTTTATTGTCCTACTAATTTTCATTGAATTCATGTATATTTCTGAGACATGTCAATTAAAATGTTCTTTGGGGTCTATGGATCTGTCAATATGACCTAATAATTCTGGAAAATTTTTAATTATCTTTTTCCAAATGGTATGTTTAGATGCATGCAATTTTATATTTTCTCTATCTCTAGGATTATCATTATTATTATCTTATGATGTCTCCCTATTTATACTTACTAATGTCCTTTATCTCATATCATTTTCTCTATTATTATTGCTATCTCTACTATTATTGCTTTCATTTTATGAATTTAATATATACTTTCCTACTACTATATTTTCAACTATCCATTATTTTGTACTATGTCTCTTGTCAGCAACATATGGATTTGGCTCAGGTCTTACCCAATTTCTAAGTTATTGCTTACAATAATTTGAGTCCCACCTTATTTAAACTCTCTCAAAATCCAAGTATTAGTTTCTAGAGTCAAGCAAAGGATATTTTGTATTTTTTTAAAAAAGGTTATTTTTTGTATGCTACTCTTCTGTGCTAAAAGCCCTTCTTACAGTGATTGCATGTCATTATATAAAAATGTTATTTTCCTCACCCTGCTGCAGACTTTGTGATTCCAAGTTGATAGCTATCAATCATTAACTCTTGCTTGTCATATTAACCCATTGAACCTGAGTTATGTCAGCATCCCTGCAGATGGTGTTGGATTGCCTGAGACTGGCACACTATGGATTTCATTCAATTGGAGCTTTTAATTTTTTTATTATTTATTTATTTATTTATTTATTTTTAATTTTTTTGCTGAGGTTCTTGCATAATATTAGTAGCCTGAATTCAGGGATGCAAGCAAGAACAGATGTCCTTTCTTTGGGCAGCAGTGAGAACCTACCCTTTTTTATTCACCCTTGGGGCCTGTGACATTCCCTGTTTCCCCGAAGAACATAGTGATTTCAGTTCCTGTGAAGCGTTGGCTTTGAGTCACCTCTCTAATCTTTGCTCCTGGGCATTACATTTTTAGGGAAGTTTCGTTGTACATATAGACAATTTTTCCTCCTCCTTCTTCCTTTTTTTAAAGGTTTTCCACATATTTGAAATGTAAAACAGGATTTCTCCTGGTAGCTCAGTCTGTATAATTGGCCATAGTCCATAGGCATCCTCTTTATTAGCCTATATATATCCTACAATGTGCTTCCTTTTGGGATGAATCTAAATAGCCAAAGAATGGGAAGGGAGAAATACTATAACCTTGCCTAGCTTGCCTAGCATAGAAGTGATTTTGACTTTCCCAAACACTGATGATTGGGGACTTAAAATATTCACCTCTATCATACTTAGCATTGCTACAAAAGAAGACCTGTGGGCACCATGCTCATTAGGAGAAGACACCAGGCTACTACCCCGGAGTTCAAGGAATGAAACAGACATTAGCCATGCCCTCTAGCATTTCCAACCTGAGTGTGTTGACACCTGTAGAATACCCACAACCTCATTTCTTCCATGTTTAGGTATGTGCAATAAATTCCAGACTTCTCTGCATAGCATTCAAGGATGCTGATTAGTCCCTTTGGGCTATATTTAGTTTATAGTAGTACTATAAAGAAGAAGGAGGAGGAGGAGGAGGAGGAGGAGAAGGAGAAAGACTTAATGCTTGTGTCCCCTCAAAATTCTTATAATGAAACTCTCATCCAAATGTTAATAGTATTTGGAGTTGAGACCTTTGGGAAGTAAGTAGGTCAGGTGAGTGGAGCTCTCATAAATGGGATTAATGCCCTTATAAGAAGAGATAATCTTTCTTTGCCATGGGAGATGATAGCTGTCTCAGAGCCAGTAAGAGGACTGTCATCAGAAACCAACCACACTGACACCCTGGTCTCAGACTTCCGGTCACCAGAACTGTGAAAAATAAGTGTTTATTTTTTAAGCCACCTAGTCTATGACATTCTGTTAGAGCAGTAAGAACTAGGACATAGTTTCCCCAAAGCAACATCCTTTCTTTCACCACTGCGACTTACCATGTGCTAGTCCCTCTGCCCAGCTGGATTCCCTGTTCCTGCTTTCTTGGAAGACTTGAGACTGGCTTTTGAGACTGACCTCACGAGTCCCTGCATGTATTAAGTTTTCCTGTTCTTGTACACTTCAATCCAGATCCTGGATTCCCTCCTGTGCAGGGAATCTTTTACTTCCACTACAGAGCTCATTGCAAAGCTTGTTGATACTTTCCCTCTCTCCTAAGAGCAATGTGAGCAATTGAAGCAAGAGAATGTGTTTTACATGGCTTTATGTCCCAGGCACCTGTTATGATGTCTAGTGCAAGGCCCATGTTCATTAAAGGAATATTGAATGAGCGAAGGTGTTTGTATGAAGGAATACTCCTATTTCCTTTGTGATCTCCCCCAACCATCTTTTAAGGTACAGGTCCATGGATCTCTGCTTCCACCTTAGGGCTGAAACCAAGCCCTGAACCTCAGCTCAGTCAGCTAATGGCCCTACACTTGACTTATTCTGGACAGGTAATCCATGACATACTTCACTGTTCCTGTGTATTTCAGCTTGAGCCTGGGCTGCATCTGCTCCAAGAACTCAGATTTATCTTCATACATCAGTTAGCCTGCGGATTAGGAATGGCCCAAGGTAAATTTATGTTAAGACAGTGAACAAATTCTTCTGAGTGGAAGAAGAAAACAGGTACAAAAAGCTTTATTCATTTTTTTTTCCAAAACAGATATGGAAGGATGGGCTTGACTCACCCAATCTATATTGTTTTTCAGTGTCCATCATGTGCTGGAACTATGCCCAGGAATGGGGTGCAGCAGTGAGAAAGGGAGGTGTGATCCCTATCCTCCTCGATTCTATATTCTGGCTGGGAAGATTTTAGATAAATACAACTTCAATCTCCAGATCTCACCAACTGTGACTGCCTGTATGTCATGTAACCTTTAGAGCTTTCAAAATAAATCAATCTGTAACCATCCACTTGAACAGATTTCCTGGAATCCGGTCTTGCCCTCTGGGATTATTATTTTCCATGTGCCTTCACGATCTGTCCTTTATCCTTCTCTGCCCTGCTCTGTGCCCCAGGAGGGCTCCTTCCCTATGGATTCCCACTAACAGCAGCCACTAGGAGTTACCTATGGGCTATTGGAAGATAAGAGGAAACAGAAACAAATGTTCTTAACCCCTTAGGACCTTCTTGGTCCACTTTTTCTCTGTTCTGCTAAGTAGGCTCACTGATTCCATTAAGTTCAGGGCTGGCTATACCTTCCCCTTGACCTTCAGCCCTAATTTGGTAACAACCCTTATCCTCACTATTCCTTGCTGACGGACTCCAGTAACTGGGATATCCATGCCTCTCAATTTGGCCTCACTGATTCAGTGTGTTCTACTCTTGCCAAACTTTTGACCCTCAAACCAGGTGAGATCAGGAAGTCTGAAACTGTGGTTCATTCATTGTAAGTCTACATTCAAAACCTCTGCTGGCATGGTATTTCTTCCTGTTACAGTTTGGATATGAGGAATGTCCTGTGTTAAGGCAGGAACATTCAGAGGTGAAACAATTAGACTTTGAGAGCTGTAACCTGTTTAGTTCATCCTAGTTTAAATGGACCATCTGGGTGATAACTTGAGGCATGTGGAATGTGGCTGGAAGAAATGGATCATTGAGGGCATGTCCTCAAATGGGTGTCTTCCTTAAAGATCCCCCAACTCCCTTCCTGGCCAAGATGAAGTCAGCAACTTTCTTCCACTAAGCCCTTCCATCATGATGTTCTGCCTCACCTTGGGCACAGAGCAAAGAAGTCAGCTGACTATGGACTGAACCTCTAAAATTGTGAGTCCAAATAAACTTTTCCTCCTATAAGTTTTGTTTTTTTCAGGTATTTTGGTTATAGCAATAAAAACCTGACTAATATACTGCCTTATCCTCTGCAAAAACATCTGCTTATTAGAGAGACTCTCCCCAGCTATCCTGATGGTTAATATACATTGACATAGAAGTCTCCATGGGTCAAATAGGAGCAAGATAAAGGAAAGTGGAAAATTCTATGGGAGAATGAAATTACTTCATGCATTCCCATAGGGGTCAAAATTCGTTCTTAGGGACCAGCAAAAAAAAATTAGTTATTACAAGGCTTATGATTTCCAAAACAGCTTCATTACATAAACAGATAGAAAGCACATCTGTGCTATTAAAATTTCATGGGGTGGCAATTAGTAAAAATGTTTTAAAAGTCTTTGGGGGATGCAAGAATGCGTAAAAGTGACTGGAAAATCATCAAAGAGGAGGGCTTTTCCCCAGATGACGGAAGAAGGAGGAAGAAGGAATCACATAGCATGGTTCACATCTCAAAGAGGGAATAGGATGGTTCTGCTGGAACTAGAAGTAGGTATGGTCCTCCATGCAGGACAGTCTGACTAGAGAACTGGGTTCAAGGAGAGTGAAGTAAACAATAAAGTGGTAGAGGCAAAAGGGCCTGATTCTAGAGTGGTACCTCTCAGTACAGCTAGTACTGCTATGTTGAATCCAAGGCCACAGCATGTGCTGACCAGAACTGGCATTGTCAGCAAGTCTTGCTGCCAATGCTTTCTACTTGGCTTGACAGGTGTGTGATGCTGATATTGGCTGGTCCAGACTAGGTTAGCTTTGAGACTCTCCCAGATAAGGGCTATCCATTTTGCACTCAGTAGCTTGCACTGTCCTGTTCTTCTGACTAAGGTGTCTCCCTCTTTCTTCCTTTGCAGGCCAGCTGTTCCAGTTCTTTCAAGGATATAGGAGTTTCAGTGTTAAAAGCAGTATATTCTGAGTCACCCCATATAGGACCCAGATTGTGTTCTTTTGATCTTCAATAGGTATAGCAAACTGGTAGCAAGCATCTTCCCCTGTGTCCCATATCCTACCATCTAAACATTAGTTCTGTCTGTTTAGAGTAGTGATTCCCAGCCTGGGTTGCATATTATAATTACCTGGAGAACTTTTCATAACTAGTGATGCTTAGGTGACACAGTAGAATAGTTAACTCAGAACCTCTTGGAGTAGAACCAGGCATGCGTGTATTTTAAAACTCCCTAAATGATTCCCGTATATAGCCAAGCTGAAACCCACTGGCTCAGAGCAACAGCAGTGTTTAACTATTATTGTAAGGTGACTATCTTTGAGTTCACTCTAATTTGGAACAACTATTGCTATTTAATCTCAATGGTTCAATGTATTTGTCTCAACAGTAAGGTCCAGAGTACCTTCTTCTGTCCCAATTTTGGAAATTAAACCAGTAAATCAAAAAGAGACAGAGGTGAGGTGATCAAAGCCCCTCTGAGCTCCTCTGTGGACCCAAATCCTGGAGGGTGTGGGAACTAGAAGGGTCTGAATATAGTCATGGTACTTCTTTCATAATCCCGTGGCCATTCTCCATCCCAGGCCCAATTAGCTCTCTGAATTGTGGATGATAGAGAGTGGGAGAATGCCAACTGACTATTAAAAATCTTGGCCTGTGTATTTTTTTGGCTCATTGGAGAGGCTAGTTCTTGTAATAGAAGCCATATTGCTCATTATGGTTCATCAGTGCTGTTTCCTGTGTGAGTCTCCACAGCCATTAGGGCATATTAAATGTAAAGCAGGGGGCAGAGCCAATATAATAGAATGCACTGCTGACCCCTGTTACACCCAGGATGTGCACAGCAGCAACAAAAGGATCCCCTGGTTAGGCAGCTGAAGGTTGGTACATAGGAGGCCAGCAGGCCCAGAGACAGTGAGAGGGCCAACACACTGGAGCAGGCACCTCCCCCCTCTAATCCCAGGAGGTCAAGTGTGCTTCTACATGCACCACAAGGTCTGCTTTGGTGGAATAGAAGAAACAGAAGCATATCTGAAAGTTTGAGTCATTATCTCAAAGAAGACTGGGTTATCTGAAAGAAACTGTAACTGAGAGAGGTTAAGATTCAGTTATGGTCAAGTTAGTACTCCTGATACCATTACCCCTGTCCTTGCCCCAAGCTCACCCCAATCAGGACTCAGGGATATGAGAAAGCTTGGGTCCCTTACAAGAAATAAAAACTATACCTTGAACATAATTGGCAGAGAATAAATTCTCTAACTCCAACTATTTGTGTCTTTGAGCAAGTTATTCATGAAGTTATTGATGAATATCATCTCCCAGGAACCATAGTGGGTATTAGGAATACAATAAAAAATGCAGAATGTCTTTAGACAGGGGATTTGCAGTCTTGTCTTACCTCAGTTTCCATCTTCCCTTTCAAATATATGATCCGTAGTTAACAAATATTACTTTTCTCTCTCTTCTGCCTAAAAAAAAAGAGTTTTCTTAAACCTACAGAAGATACATAAAAATTTTAAATAAAAAAGAGATATAGCTAAATTTACTTAATGATTGCATGAAAGAATACACATAAATATAAGTTAGACTCTATATCAGTGTGGTGAGTTCATTTTTCACCTGGAGTGTGGGTAGGAACAAAGATACTTGTTTTGAACATAAATATGTAATCCAAATGTCAGCATTTCCACCCTCCAAGGGGCACTTTTCTTAAGTATTTCTGGGAAAAGCAGCCATCTCATTCTTTTTCTTCTCTGCTTGGCTGCTCCTGTCCCACATCTTGGGCTTTCTAGATCTTCACCTTCACCTCCCCTATGAGCCATTACTTTTTCTCTGGTAAGCACTTGGGTTTTTTCCTTGGATTTTTTTCTCACAAGTACCCCTAACCCAAAACTCATGCAGTTTATATTATCTACTGTCAGACCTCAGTAATTAATAAGATCAAGGAAGGAAGACACCTAAACCTCGGCTAGAATGTTGTCGATGTTTGCTCCATCCAATGTGACCTCTGCCTCTCTGTCTTGTAATCTACGCTTCCTCTTCCTCTAACAGAGAACTATGATATTCAAGTTCTAACTGTAAGATTCCTACACTTGTACACTGCTGGTGGGACTGCAAATTGGTGAGGCCAATTTGGAAAGCAGTATGGAGATTCCTGGGAAAGCTGGGAATGGATCCACCATTTGACCCAGCTATCGCCCTTCTCAGACTATTCCCTGAGGATCTTAAAAGAGCTCACTATAGGGATACTGCCACATCAATGATCATAGTGGCACAATTCACAATAGCTAGACTGTGGAACCAACCTAGATGCGCTTCAATAGATGAATGGATAAAAAAAAATGTGGCATCTATGCACAATGGAGTATTACACAGCACTAAAAAATGACAAAATCATAGAATTTGCAGGGAAATGGATGCCATTAGAGCGGATTATGCTAAGGGAAGCTAGCCAACCCTTAAAAAACAAATGCCAAATGTCTTCTTTGATATAAAGAGAGCAACTAAGAACAGAACAGGGAGGAAGAGCATGAGGAAAAGATTAACATTAAACAAAGAGGAGTGGGGGGAGAGAAAGGGAGAGAGAAGGGAAAGCATATGGAAATGGTAGGAGACCCTCAATGTTACACAAAATTACATATAAGAGGTTGTGAGGGGAAAGGGGGCGGGAACAAGGGAGAGAATTGAACAACAGCAGATGAGGTAGAGAGCGAAGATGGGAGGGGAGGGGAGGGTGGATAGTAGGGGATAGGAAAAGTAGCAGAATACAACAGTCACTAATATGCCATTAGGTAAAAATGTGAGTGTGTAACCGATGTGATTCTGCAATTTGTATTTGGGGTAAAAATGGGAGTTCATAACCCAATTGAGTCAAATGTATGAAAGATGATATATCATGAGCTTTGTAATGTTTTGAACAACCAATAAAAAATAAATAAATAAATAAATAAATAAATAAAGATTCCTTACCCTTTTCAGAGAATTCCCAGTCTCTGTCCAGAGATATTTTTTTCTTCTTCTCCAGGATCTATTTTACTCTGCCAGTCAAGGAATATGGGGTCCTAACATGTCCTCAAGAACTTTCCCCAAATTACGAGTGTTTCGGAGTGTTTTAATAAAATGTGCAGAGGGTTGACTATGATAAATGCATCAGAATTCTAAGTTTAGCAGCACCCACCAGAAAAAAACAAATTTCATGTTCAGAGGTTAAATTTTCTCCACTAATATGATGTGGACATATTTCCTTTTTATTACTTCTTCAGGAACTCCTTCAGTTTCCTATCTTTGATTTTTAGAAAATATACACCTACATATGCAACCATGTATACACATGAATAGGTTCTTCTTACTAATTCTGGAAAACAAATACACACACATAGACACACACACACACACACACACACACACACTGAGGAATACTAACCTTCTGAGGAAACACAATGCTCTAGCGAGGAGTTCAATTTACAGGTAGGACATGAAGGATGCAAAAGACTTTCACTACCATAGTTGCAAAAAAAAAAAAAAAAAAGAATCAGAAAAACAAAATCAGTTTTCGATAACACTATTAAAGAATATGGACTAAAGGATGTCTTAATGAATTCCAGAGGATAATCGCATCTTAGGAAGGAGAGACACAGAGACACATGGAAGTTTAAATAACTGGGAGCCAGTAGTCTTATGTCCTAGTCAACAACTAAACACATCCCAAGGGCCCAGTAGGAAGACAATGTGTAAACATGTCATGGTAAAGCTGTCGTGTGGGATAGCATTCAGTAATGAAAATGAAGTGCTGATACATGTAATGATATGAATGAATCCCACAATCATTATGCCAAGTTTAAGAAGGACGACATAAAGGAGTGTCTACTTCACTATGCTAGCATTTGTCACTGTGATAAATAACTGAAAAAAACAAATTAAAGGAGGAAAGTTTTATTTTGAACTCACAATATCAGATGTTTCAGTTCATGGTCAACAGGCATGGCAGTGGAAAGTTGCTCAGCTTACAGCAGCCAGGAATCAGAGAAAGAAAAAGGACAAGACATAGTTCCAAAGGGCATGCCCCCTTGGCCTACTTTCTCCAACCATGCTCCACTTGCCTGTGGTTTTCACTGGGTAGTATATTCAAATTATTATTTCATCAAATTTATAAATCCAAAGATGATTCCAAAGCCCTCATGATCTGATCATTACCTAAAAGCCCTACCTCTGGACATTGCTGCATTGCCTTTAACACATGAGTTTTTTTTTGGGGGGGGGGGGTGGGAGCATTCCATATCCTAACCATACATGTATGATTCCATTTTTCAGAAATTTAGGAAGAGACATATCTCCTATATACTGATAGAAATCAGAAGAGTGGTTGCCCATACGTATTAGTCAGCTTTCTTTTACTATATCAAAAATACCTGAGATAATCAACTTAAGACAGGAAAAGGTTTATTTTGGTTCACAGTTTTGGAGGTTTCAGTCCATAGTTAGCTGGACCCATTGCTTTTGGGCCTGTGGCTAGGCAGTACAACCATGGTGGGAGCACATGGCAGAGGTAAGTGAGTGGATACCTCAGGGTAAGCAGGAAGCAAGGGGCTGGAGGGAAGAGAGAGAGCGAGAGAAGGAGTGAGGGAGGGAAGCAAGAAACAAGCTCAGGTGAACCAATGGCCCTGGAACATCCCTTAATATATAAAATCCCTGTGCTACACATGTGTGTGCACTGTTAAGTTTGGATATTGCTGGAGCTTTCTGAGGGTGAGACCTAGGAATACCAGGCAGAAGAAAAGGGAAAGAATTATTCTGAGGTCTTGCATGTCTGACTACAAAGTCAGCTGAACTTACTGTGATTGACAGTTACACTATTTGGTCTGTGAAAGGTAGCCATAAATGTAATAAATCTCTTCTTAATCCAGTGACAAGGGGTTGAAAATAAACTTTGGCTTTCGGTCTCTGAAACAAAAGAAAGATTCATGGAATTCCACATGGTCTAAGGGGAAAGAACAGCAGTCGGGAAAAGGCTGAGGCGACATTGTCAGGAATGGCTTTTCTCACTTGTCTGAGAGGTTTTCCAGAAGGAACTCCTTATTTCATGCTCTGAACATACAAATGCATAAATATGAGCTAGAGATTCTGCCCCCTCCCCACTAATTTTCAGGCTGACATCAATACATGGAGGAGGGCACAGGCAAGTAAAGAACAAATAAACAGGGAAAAAATCACTAGACTAGGGTCTCTCTTCTTAAGAAGCTGTAATCATGAGAGGAAAAAAAAACCCTTATTATTTATGCTTCTGAGACAGATTTCTGCTTGCGAGGGGCCAAAGAATCCCAACTGATATTAAGAAAAATATATGTATTTGTTGAAATCATGCATAACATTTTCCTGAAAATGCACAATTACCTTTTTGAGAAAGATTGACCCTAATTGTCACATAATGCTTGGAAGATGCTCTCATGTATATTTTGCAGAAAGGTATTTTTAAGCCAACATGTTGAATGATAACCTAGTGTACAGAGTAAGCACAAGAATGTGAGAATTGTTTCCTAAGTAGGCTCCTGTTGACTAAGACTTTGCCAATGAGGTTGTCAGAATTATCTAAAACGACATCAGTGGCATCTAATCTTTAATCACAGTGTTCTTGGAAAGTCCTTATGTATTATATAAACTGGCCACTCACTGACTGGAGTCATATGTGCTCTCTTTGAGTAACAGTTGTTCTTACAAATCCTGCAGGGATGAAGATGAGTGGCGATCAGGAAAACCCATCACCTCAGTGCATATGGAACCTATCCCAGACACCCCAACTGCAGGGCCTGTTTTTCACAGCATGAGTTCACTTCCCTTAATCATACTTTATGCTCTCCAAAAATAACGTGGAGGAAGCATACATTATGTACTTAAAGATAGACCATCTGTTTTACCTCTCTGCCAAGAAAGGAATTCCATATAAAAATGAATGCCTCAGGTCGTCATAGGAAGCAGAAAGCTAAGATAAATGTCTTTCCTTTTTTTTTTAATCCTCCCCCAACCAAAAAAAAAACAAAAACATATGTACAAAATGTTTCCCATGACCACTCAATAAAACAGGTGGATACACTTAACTTTCACACACAGGCTATTAACTGAATGCAAACCCACAGCTGGAGATTCCTTAACATAAAGGTAGTGTGTGTGATAGAACAATTGGACCAAAAGCTGGGATTTTGGAATCTCTATCAATAGAGTATTGAATCCTTTGGGGCAAAGAGTAGGTTGTTTACATCTTTTTATCTCCCAACCCTATCTGTTTTAGGAGTGGAACAAATATAGAAAATACATATAAAATAGATAAAAATAAAAAGAACTATTTCTGTTTCACAAAATAATATCTTAAGCCAGGGTCTCAACCACTGTACATTAAATGAACCTTAGTCATTGCTAAGACATAAAGATGGCTGAAACATAAAGAAAGCTACCTTGTCAGACTCACTGGGCATTGCTTTCTGCTTTAATTATTCTTGGGAGAATCTTAGTCACCTCTATTTTTGTAGTCAATTTATGTCTCAATTCATTTGTTGCACTGCTATAAAAATTTCACAGAGTAGATAATTTACAAACAATAGAAATTTGTTTCTTACAATACGCATTTATTTTTAGTTCTGAAGGAAGGCAAATTTCCCTGTTTGGTGAGGGTGTGTCTGCTTCCAAATGGTGCCTATTGCTGAAACCAGTGTTTTCCCCACATAGCAGAAGGTGTAAGAAGAAGAAGAATAGGCGAACAACTCTGTCACACCTTTTTATAAGTGTGTTAATCTCAGCCTTATTGACTTAATCACCTCTTGAAGGCCCTGTCTCTTAATAAGTCCACACTGGTGATTAAGTTTTAGCATGACTTTTGGAGACATATCTCGGTATTCCCCTTCTTGTGTCCATATGAAGGGAAATTCTTGGTTACATCATAAAATCAGATCTCAATTTAAATCAATCATGAATATTAGTGATTGATGTTTGAGAAGTGAAGTTGAAGTTTAAAAAAAATCTTCTATTAATCAATTTTAGCAAAGGTTTCAACTAAGTAATGCTGTGAAAATAAATTCACAGATTGACTAGTCTTCTCAGATTAGACCAAATCTCAAGCAGAGGATGTTTAATAAAATAATTGGTTTTATAGGATTTCCAGACCAGGGATCCTAACTTTCAGAAACCGTGTAGGACTTCAAATTGTTGAATATCATTCATCCTGAAAATTACTCTTTTTAGTAAGACCACTGAGGACAAATGCTAATTTGTTTCAAGATATTCAACATGCACATCTCAGAGCATCTTGTCCTTTTTCCTTAAAATAAAATTTAAGTTCTGGTAGTTGGTGGTCTGTTCTGAGCCACACCTACCCCAAAAGAACCTACATTTAACAAGATCCTTGGCAATGTGTGTGCATATGAAAGGCTGAGGAGTGCTAGTCTAGACTAAGTAAATCCAGACTGCTCACCATCTTAAGACTTCAGCAGCCATCCATGCTCAAGCAGTATCTGCAGCCTTGCAAATTGCTTGGAACTCAGCAAAGCTTCACTTGAGGCTCTAGAATAAGAAATATTTGCCTTTACATTATCTACTTTAAGAGCAAGCTTTTGGGAGGAGGTATATAATCCCCAAATATTTTACATCTTTTCTCCATTGGCCTTTGGCTCAAGAGCAAATGCCCTGACTACCCTGTTAGTATGACAGGGGGACAAACACAAGCACTAACCATTGTCCTAGCTAGACCACTGATGAGTTCTCTGGTTTTGAAATGAGTAAACAGAGAGCCCCAGTGTGTGAACCCTCAGAAGAAAAGGCCAAGGAGGATGGGGGTGAATTGACAAGTCTTAGTGTGAAAACATTTCAAACTATGGACTTGACTCCTCATCTTCTCCCAGCACAGACAGACACAACTTACAAGGTTAGCATATTAATGAACCAGTGTGTTTTGCTCTTTCCACCCTTCAAAACCACTCTATGTGCAAAATCAAAATGATATCTTTTTCATCTAATATTTCCTAACCTACTCCAAATCCCTCTACAATTTTTGAACAGGTCTCCAATATGCTTCAAAAGCATACTCTTTGTTCAACTGTAGGGTTATCTGCCACAATCATATTATCTCTTTGGATTTAATAAGAATGAACAGCTTTGAGCTAGCAATATACATATTAGGGAATTTCTACAGTCCAAAACAAAAAATACATTTGTCCCTGTTATATACACAGCTGTTCTCAATTTTTTCCCAGATTATCTACTTTACCAGATATTTGTGAGGCCATACCCTCATCATTGCAACATGGAACAAAGAAAATTAATCAATATGCTTAAATCTATTACATATAGATATCTCACCACCCATTATAAAGAATACATCTTTATGTTAGGAAGTTAGAACCCTTGTAATTAGAATATTCTTAGTTCTGAACATTAGTTAAACTGTTCCTCTTTTGGGGCTGGAGATACAGCTCAGTTGATAGAGTGCTTGCCTCACATGTACAAGTTCCTGGGTTCAATCCCCAGCACCCCCTCCCCCCCAAAAAAAAAACTCTTCTCTTTTCCCTCTGTGCTTATGATATCTTAGTATTTTAAGAAAATTAAATAAGTTGACACATGCCATGTTCCTGGCATATTCCCTGGTATCCAGTTGGAGATCAATAAATGTTTTCATTCTTTCTCCCCCATCTTCTGTATTGAAGACTGATGAGAACTTTATAGAGTAAGGGGCATTTCAGTTGGTCATAAAAGAAAGAAGGGTTTGCATAGTGGAAGTTTGGAATGGAAGGATTCCATGCTGATAAAAATAAGACACTTCAAGTAAGTGTGAAAATAAGCAGAGACCAGTGGGAAGTGTTGAGGGAATAAGGCAGGCAGGAAAAGGGCCACAGAGAAGAGAAAGGGAAAGACCAGGCCATTTGGAAGCAGATATTGGGACTAGGGAGTATCCTGACATTGCTCCTGACAGCTTCAATCACAACAGCTCCTCCTTGGCTAGAACACCCTGTCACAGCTGCTGACAGCTTTAACCACAATAGCTCTTCCTTAGCTACCTCTACCCCTGCACTTACCTATAGCCCACCACAAAGTATACCCCTACCTGAAGCACTTCCCAACAGACATATCAAACCACAAAGTTGAGTCCCAGCCTCTTCATTCTGTAAATGAGGGATTGAAATTGTGCACTTCTGATTGGCTTATTAAGCTGGGAGCTTGAAGAGCTTGATTTGTCCTCACCCCACGTGTGCTGAGCCATCAGACAGATCTTTTAAAACCTCTAGACAACAAACATCTGTAGGCTTTCTCTTGGGACCCCTCCATCTTCAGGAGCTCTGATTTCTTTCTGTTACTCTAATAAATCCTGTTGCTTTGCTCTCAGCCTTGGGTCCCTGGATTTCATTATTTGAATTTGTGAAACAAGGAAGCCAGCCATCCATGCTCTGTGTTGCAGTATCACATGGCCAAATGCATTTAAAAGTATACTGAGAAATGGCTCTAATCATACAGGCTGGAGGTCATGGCAGAGAGAATGTCTCTTGCAAGAAATCAATCATGAAACAAATTATTTATTAGGATGATAAGTAAGTTTTACATTCAAACAATGTAAGGATTATCCCAAGTCTTTTTTATATACTATAAAAATTTGTATTTTCAGATTTCAATTTAACCAGGGAAATAAAGAACCATTTTTGAGGATTGAGCAAGTTTTTTCTGCCATGAGGTAAGTAACAGTTTTTTCAAGGCATCTTCCCATGAGTTTAGGATCTGAACAACTCCAGCAGTGATTATTTCCACCCACAGCTGTTATTTTTCACAAAGCTTGCCACGGCCAGGAGATCTGATAGAACAGTATGGAAGAGAACCTATGTTGAAGTAACACAGAGCAGGACCGAGCACATAGGAAACATTTTGTAATTTGTTTTCTTTGTCTTAGACTGATTTGAGTACTGCTCCAGCAGTCCTGGCTCATCCCTATGACTAAGTGACACAGAGCCTTTGAACAGGTAAAAAGAAGAAAAAAAAAATGTGAGCTTAAATTTCCTCATGAAGAGCAAAACAAAACAATATTTAAAGAAAAAAACTGAGTTTGTAATCTCCACTTCCTAAGAATGTGGGAAAGTAACTTCAGCTGGAATATATGAAAAGACCAAACCAATTCTGTCGCCACAGGTGGGGAGACAAAGGTGATGGGTGACAAGCACTAGACACCTGTCTCCAGGGTCAAGCAAAGCTACAGAATGAGCTCCTGTCTAATCCACTGCACCCAATCCCAACCAGATGAACCTTAAAGACTCTGCTATAATTATGAATTTTCTTTTTTGTCCTCTACTTTCTCACGTGTGAAATGGGGATGTTATCAAATGGGTGCCCAGTTCCCTTCAGGCTTTAATTCTCTAAGTTACATTTTATGGTGGACAAGATATGAACATGGAGCCAGAGTAATTGCATTCTTGTCCTTTTCTGCCACAGTCTATGTGTATTTTAAATTAGATTGGTGTTGAAAAAAAAATATATATATATATATAGTTATATACATATAATATAAAGTTAAAGTATATATATATATATACTTTAACTTTATATTTTCTATCTTAACACAGTAAAAACTCTGAGGAGACATTTGCCATTTCCATTTGTTTTAGATAAAGGAATTGAAACTCAGAGAGGTTGTCTTGCTTTCCTGACATTGCACAGGAAATTATTAACAGAGCAGAAACAGGGAGATAAATATTCTGATAAAAGTTCTTTCTTCCCTATCAGGTATCCCTGGAATTGAACATTCTAGAACCATTATTCAGTAAACTTTATAGTTTTAGAAAGTTCCTTTGGGTGAGGAAAGAGTTTGCAGGTGTGTTTCTTTGTTGTTCCTTTGTTGTTGTTGTTTGTTTTGTTTTTGCTGGTTTTAGATTTTCTGTCTCTTACCTCCTGTCAGGATGATGGCTGTCATTTCTCTCTGTTATCACTGTATTCCATATGACACTTGCTTCTCTCTAAACTTATATTTAAGCTACTGTGAGCTTAAGCACTGCAAAACAAGGTTGTGAGAAATGTGTGGAGACTGAGAGATCTCAGGAGGAGTCCCTGGGTTTCTCTTGGAGTGAGGTGCATTGACATGGCCTTCCTTAACTTGAGGAAACTCAGAGGTCTATTTTTATTCATTGGTGCTCAGAATCAATTAGACCAACAGATGGAATAATTCCTGCTTGGTGGAAGTATGTTGCAAAATCATTGGTTCCCGAATCCTGTGGTTGTTTGTTGTGTTTATTGGTTACTGCTGTTTCTCCCCTGGAAGCATTAAACTTAAATATGAACAAAATGTGTGTATCAGTCATATCTTTTCTCTCTCCTGCCCACCCCAGCCTGACAGTTGCTTATTCTTTCATTCACCTATTAAATTCACATATTTTGAGAGTTCACTATATGCCAGCCACTATGCAAGATATTGGAGAGGCATAGATTAAAAAGAGACTCAGACCCTGACCTCAAGTAGCTGATAATTTAGAAAGACTGTGAACAGAAAAAGAGATGATAATGCGATGGACTCAGTGTCATAATCCACATAAGCCCGAGTGGGAGCACAGATGCAAGTCTGTTCCCTTGACGAGGGAATCTTGCCTCTTGCATTAGCCATAGAAGGTTTCCAGGAACTTCCAGTCAGAAGGAGCATCACATGCAGACAGGAGGCTTAGGGAATGAGTTTGGCATGATTGGAAACTGCAATTGAATCTCTATAGCTAGAGTCTACATCAGCAGAGTGTGGGAAGCCTGAAATAAAAAGCCCCAATTTTCAGAGTTTGCTGATATCTGAGGTGCAAATTTCTGCTATAGGGCCAATATCAACCTATCAATGGTTTGACAATATCCTTGAAAAGCTCTGGAATATTTAGCCATCACTTCTCAAGTGGGGTTCCAACACATAATAGGAAAAAGTTGCTCTCTCCAATAAGAGTAGAATAACACCACATGATTCCAAACTTGCTACCTTACCTTCTCTGGGAATCCAGTAACCTTTCCTGGCTTGTATCCCACCTGGAGCCTTGTGTGTTTATTAACACCCCTTCTCCATGACAACGCACCCAAGGGACTCAGCCCTTTTCCCTGGGTTCCCCCAAGTAGTGCACTCATGGCATCTGTAATTATGAAGATCTGTATTGAAGATTTTGGATTCACATCAAGGAAGAGCAAACGTCCTAGAAGGAGACATTTCATCTTGTTCTGTGCAAGTCTATTCATTAATCATGTTGGGTGATGAAAGTATCAAGGACCCTGCTCCATGGCCTCCAGGACCTTTGTCTGTCTCCCTCAAGTCTCTTGCCATGTGCCTGTATTGGGTTTCTTCTTTCAGCTTCCCTGGGGAACCCTGCCATCCCATCCACTGGAGCATTTTACCTTTCTATCTGCTGGTACCCCATGGCCTGCTTTGAGACTAAGAGGCTCAACTGTGAATTTTAATAAACAGAGAGTTTTGCTTTTGACTGTCACAATCCAGCAATACAGAAGGAAAAGCTAGTTTGAAAATGCAGTCTCCCCTTTCTTGTGCCTCCACTGGTCTCTGTATATCAGAGTATTTTTTCATAAGCAGTTTTCCACCGATAAAAATGACACCATACCTGTCCTCTTAGGAAGTCTACTTTATTTATCAAGAGAAATTCTTAGACACTCTGAAGGTAAAATGGAGGTTGAAAGCATCAATTTGACAAGAGGACTATCTTGTAGTGATCTATGACACCCCATGGTAACTGTAGTTAACGATTTATATTTCAAAACAGCTGAAGGGGAGATCTGATCTCAACACACACACAAAAATGATAAGAAGGTGAGGTGATGGATGTGTTAATCAGTTTGATTAAACTATCTCACAAAATACACATATATAAAATAATATTGTACCCTATAATAAATATATAAAATAATATGATTCTATGTGTATGTGTGGGTACGGCTTTTAAACATATAAAACAAAGGGAGGGAGTTTCTATAAGAGAAAGAGCAGGCATGTAAGAAGACCTCAGACTTCAGTATTTGGTAAATCTATTACTCATTGATGCACTTCTAGAAAAGACCACATAAAGGAAGACAACTGCTAACTAATACTGGTCATATTAATATCAAAAAATGGTTTCTGTTTTGTTTTAGAGTTTCATTGTGCCCTGGGCACTGCCTAGAGGTATAAAAATGAAACAGCCCTGAGTTGAAACCAATATTTTCATAAATCTCTTGCAAGGCAGAACCAATTCTGTAATCAACAACATAATTTCCCTGCTTGCTTGCTCTGGAAAACTCTCTTTCACATAATATAAAACAATCCTAGCCCTCTTGGAGAACTCAATGCAGCAAACAAGTAAGTGGTTTGATTAGATGAGTATCTTTAAGAACACAGAAGTGCTACAAATGCCAATAGACTTTGCCTTTCTGCTTGCAAAGAGATGGGACTTGATTATGGGGACAGAGTGTTCTATAGGAGAGAAGAACTTAGTTCAAACATCCCGGAAGCAGCGCTCAATAAGATTCCTCCGTGGTGTTATGCAACAAATACTGCCCTGGGGCTAATAGAGTGGACTGATTTCTCCTTGGACTTTTCACACTTTGCAAACCCAAAGAGTAAGATGAATTCCAGACACAGGGAAAGTCATAATGGTGGAGTTTCCTAGGATGTGTAGCTTAGCACTGCACCATAGTTCTTGGTGACTGTTAGGAGGCCTTCCAAGGAAAGAGGAGAAGTTTGGAGACGGAGTCAGATACACTTTTGGTCCCTTGCAAGTGGGCTGTGTGTGGCACTTACCCTCTAGGAGTGGCAATGGGCACGCACAATTTTCACACATGCACACCCACATACTCTTACAGAGCATGTTGAAAAATAGCACCAGGTTTTCATATGGAGCTTTCTTTGTTGCAGGGGCCCTAAAGCTCAGCAGGGGCTCTGTGTGGGTTAGATGGCTTTTCCTTCAGCCAGAGAAGCAATCCTTTCTAAATTAAATGCCAGGTGTGAAACAAGTTTCCTTCTTTATGCTCCTTTACTGTGAATAAACAGAAATTCTTGTGCAAGTGCAAGATAATCCACGCATAATTCATCCCAGGGCTCTGCTTTCCAGATGTGCAGCCACTAGTGGATTCTGGGTCTGCAGTCTTTGTTTCTTTGAGATACAACATCGCCTGCAGCGGGATCTGACTCCAGTGTTGCAATCTGCCAGGCAGCTTGGCTGTGGTTGTCTCCCTTCACCGTCCCATGGCCTGTCCCTTAATTGCCCTGCATACTGTGCTGGATGGGATCCTCTCCTTTGGCTCACGCTGACTTTTCTATTTCAAAGTTGAAATAGAATTTATCTTTATAAAGTAAAACTTTCCTTCTTCAATATGGAAGATTCATGGGTTTATCTTGCTTCTTTGTGGAAGGTCTTTCCCAAGACTAAGAAGGAATTTCTGGAATTTTTAAAATCATAATCTATTTTAATATGAGAGAAAGGAGTAGGCCTTTTTTTGTGCCTATTATGTGCCAGACACAACTAAACCGTTTACATGTGTGGTGGACACGCAATCTCAAAGGAAGACAAACATCAAGCACCGATTCAGAGCTCTTCAATGTCCTGGTCAGCTCTGCAGGCAATGCACTCAGAAAGGACCTACATTAGGTACTTTACTGAAGGCTGGGTGGCTTTATATTGCTGCCCTAGCATTTGTTCCCTAGCTGTGTGAACTGAGGGAGAAGTTATAGAACTGTTTCCTTTTCCTCACCTGAAAACAAGATTGTTTTTTGTTTTGTTTTGCTGTGCAGGGGATAGAACCCAAGGCTTCACACATGCTAGGCAAACACTCTAACATTGAGCTACACCCCTAGTGGGAAAGAGTTGTTTAAAGAGTCAAATGAAATGCATAAAATAAATACACAATAATGTATAATGTAGTATCTGGTAATAGTAAATTTTTCATAGATGCTCCCATTGCTACGTTATCTTGTTGCCTTTTGTATTTAGCTATAAAAACATGGAAGCTGGGTTTCACCCTATGCTGTAAACCAGGAGTCCAGGAACCCAGCTAAACTGGGTTGAATTCAAACTCTATAGACTCCATGTTTAGACCCTACTATCCTTCTCCCGGACTTTACCTCCTATAAATTACATTTGGAATCCTGGATTTGCAAGCTGGCAAATAAATCAACAACATCAAAAAATTATATTCAGAATATAGTTTTATCAAGATGTAGTGGCATGTAGCTATAATCCCAGCAATTTAGGAAACCAAGTCAGAAGAATTTCAAGTTCAAACTTGTCCTTACCAACTTAGTGAGACCCTGAGCAATTTATCAAGACCCTGTCACAATATTTAACAAAAAATATAAAGAACTGGAAATGTAGCGTCATGGTTAAGCTCCCCTGGTTTCAATCCTCAGTACCAAAGGAAAAAAGACAAGAACAGAATATAACTTTTCACCACTGCACCATCTGTCCCATTAAGTCTGTCATG
This sequence comes from Marmota monax, assembly GCF_021218885.2. Taxonomy (NCBI): domain Eukaryota; kingdom Metazoa; phylum Chordata; class Mammalia; order Rodentia; family Sciuridae; genus Marmota; species Marmota monax. The sequence continues at coordinate 21,204,801 of NW_026692254.1, forward strand.
TATTTGTTCTTCTAGTGTCTTGGTCATCTAAATGATTTTTTGTTTGGATAATACATTTCCATGACTTTCTGAAGCAAGGTCATTTCTGGTAAAATTAAATTGTCTGCCTGACCACATTGTTCTTTATTTCACCTGGATACCACAGGTGCCATTTAAAAAGGACACTAGCCTCAAGTAATTGGTCAGTTCATCCTTTCTGACATTATCCATAGGCATCATTTTGGAATTACTCTCTGAAGGACCATTTCTAATCTATAACTTCCTTTCCCCTCACAGCCAACAATGACCTTTGTGTTTTTTATTCTCTACCATTTGTTTCAGATTTGCCTTTGATTTTTCTAACAACCAGCATATGAAAAGATGTTGTATAGAGAATCTCTGCTGGAAACCAGTGGGGCTACTGACCATCACTTCCTTTACACAGGCTTCTCTTTATTTTGAGGAACCTGAGCTTCTTATCCCATGCAATACCGCCCCAGATTTTTAATGCAATATAAGTAGACCCTATCAGCAATTTTTTGTGCAAAAAAAGTTTATGTGTCTCTAAATGGAAATACACAACATTTCTATTATGTTGAGTTTATGCTGATTCTATTAATTAGAGAACTGAGGCTCAGAGATATCTGGTGCACTGCCTAACCTCCCACAGCTACAATGTGGCAGAGGGGAGCCCTGCCAGTCCGACCCCGGTTCCATTCCCTTTCCTCATGAGAGTGTTACTCACTGAGGTCATGGTCTTAGCCTTCATCATCTTCTTTCTCACATGTTTCTTTTTTTATTTTTAAATTTGTTTTAATTATACATGACAGTATAATGCATTTATACACTTTGATATAATCATACATATATGGAATATAATTTCATTTTTCTGAGTTCTGTTGCAGAATTACGTTGGTCATGTAGTCACATATATACATACAGTAATAATGTCTGTTTCATTCTATCTTTCCTATTGCCACATCTCCTCCCTGCCCCTCCCATCAAGTCCCTCTACCTAATCTAAGGTAATGCTATTCTTCTCTAGTGCGTCCCCCCACCGTTATTGTGAATTAGCATCTGCATATTACAGAAAACATTCACCCTTTGGTTTTGTGGGACTGGCTTATTTCACTTAGCATGATATTCTCCAATCCAACCATTTACTGGCAAATTTCACTTGTCTTTAAAGCTGAGTAATATTCCATTGGGCATATATACCACATTTTCTTTTTCCATTTATCTATTGAGGGACACCTAGGTTGGTTCCTTAGCCTAGCTATTGTGAATTGAGCTGCTATAAACATTGATATGGCTGTGTCACTATAGTATGCTGATTTTAAGTCCTTTGGATATAAACCAAGGAGGCACCTCCAATATAACATGTTTCTTTTTTAACTGGTGCAGAGCCTTAAATGTACTAGGTACTTGCACTACCACTAGATATGACCCAGTGTTTAACTTTTTTTGAATAAGCAAAGGGAGATGTCCAAAGCCTATCGGGAATGGAAACAGGGCTGCAGAGAATAGGGAAGGCAAGAACCACATTTATAACTTCTTGTTTTCTTAATACACAGTATTTTATTAAGAAAACACTGCCTCAGGAAATCACTACCAAAAAACTGGTAAATTGGTGACGTGGTGGATATATTAATTAGCTCAATTGAATCCTTCCATAATGTACACATAGATCATATCATATCGTAGTCCATAAACATATATAACTATTACTTGCTAATCAAAATGATTTTGAAAGAATGTACAAAGAATAAAAATCAAATGAGAGAATTATTCTACACCATACCAGAGGGTGGGGGCTGGAGGGGGAAGGGTTGGTTTCTGACCATGCAGAAAAACAGAACAAGACTAAAATTTGGAGGCAGAGAAATCTACACCCAACATGATCATTTCAAGTCAATTAATGCATTTAAGTTTCCCAATTACTCCATGTACAAAATGTAATTCTTGTTACCTCCAAGATTTGATATGTAAATTAAGTGAGGTAATTTTTAATTTCTTGTTTCTTTGACTTTTCTGGAACCCTGAAGGTGCTGTGCAGAGGAATGCATTTTGCATTCTGACCCAGGCATTGGACTACCATCTTGCCATCAGTCATTCCCATTTGTCAGCACTGCAGTTTGTCTTCCCCAAAGATTCTTCTGGGAAATGATCCTTCCTCCACTCCAATTTCACATAAATAGGATAGTTTTGCTGATTGGGCCACTGACTCATCAGAGGATTCCTTGAGGTTTGGAATTGTGGACCAGGAGAAGTAAATCTCAATCTGTTGCTGATGGGAAGATACTGGTGTACAGGTAGGAGAAGGAATGGATGCTGCTGATACCTTGTTTTTCCCCCAGGAAGAGAGAATTCCTGACACAGGCAGCCCTCTGTCATTTTTTTCCAGAACCTTCTAATACCTCACAGTTCCTTGTCTCCTTAAATTCTTATATAATTTGGTTAAATTTGGTTACTTTAAACATGCAACTAAAAGAATCTTTAAATGATATTTTCTTCAAGCATTTAAGGTGGGTGTTAGTCTCATTTACTAAATAGAAGCTTGCACCTTGAGGGAATGAGTGAGAAACAAAGATCAAGAAGCTTGTTGAAGGTGTGGCTGGGTTCCTACACAGGTCTCCTGAAAGCTGAAGTCCGGGCTGCGCACTTATATTGAGGAACCCTACCATTTATGAGGAGATCTCAGGCCATGGGTCCCACCTGTGTTCCTGATCCTCTGGGGCCCTGCACTGTTACCAGCCTCACCTTGCTGTTCCTGCTGACTACCCTGGCTGAGCTGACTGGAACAGCTCCATGTCCAGGCTGAGCCCGTCTCTCTGATACTAATCTGTTCTAACCCTCCAGACTAACTAAATTCATCTCTCTCCTGAAGATGTGAGAGTTTTCTCCTTCTTCTGAGCCTGGGTCCAGGAAACTCTTAGAAGCAGAAAAGGCTCTTCCTCATGTTAGATTCCCTGGGATCTGGCATTTGTATTTATTTGTGCAATAGCTTTTGTTGAAATAAAGAACAGAGACCTGGCAGATGATGGCCTATGAGACTGAAGGAGGAGAAAAGATACCTCTTCAATGTGGGAAGTAAGGAATCGTTAAGGACGCTGTCTGCCAAAGGTAACAGAATTCATTCTTTGTGGTCTTTTTCCTGTATACCCTCCATTCTCAGCCTCTCAGCCTAATACTTAGATAACATCCTCCCAACTTTTTAGCAGCATCAGAAGAGATAAGACTTCAAATTTCAAATTTCTATTCTCCTACAAAGCAAGCCCCAGTTTAACAACTTGTTAATCTTTATTTCTTCTCCACACTGAGATGTGGGGTAAGCAAGGCATAAAAATAGCAGATTTGCAAACAAATTTAGTGCAGGATTCATGTATTAGAAAACCAAGTAAGCCTATCTATTGAGTGTTTATTGTGCACCCTTGGAAAGGCATCTATGATCTCTACATGAAAGATTCTGAGTATCACATACCAGGGCTTCCTGATAACAGGCAGAGGTCTCAGCTCCTTGGTCCTCCTTACCTCACTGAGTGGTCAGAACCAAAGCCACTGACTTCAGTTCATGCTTATCATGTCTTTGTCTCATGCTGATTCAAGGAGGTTCCCTGGCTAACACTGAAGAACAAAGATGCTTCTTGGAACTGCAGCACCTTGCAGAGAAAGGTGTCTTCCTTCTGCTCTTAGGGGACATCACCTTTATCATAACCTCCTGGTTCCTACTGTAAAGTGTGTCTCTGGGCACACTCTTTATCTCCAGTACAGCCAACTCATCACCTCTATATTAACATTGCCCTTGACACAAAATTTCAAGGGGAGCAAACTATGAAGGTGGATGGGGGCTGGGATTGACATGACATACTACTTGCAGCTGATTTCTTGTTGAAAAGGTGCCCCTGGAGGGAAATTTTAGATAGAAATCTATATAGTCTGGCATCAATGTTAGCATACATCATTTTGTAATTAATTTGGAGAGTTGAGGAGAAACATTAACTATTGATTCCAATTAGCTTTGGGGTCTAAATTAATTGTTTTCTTACTTGAAAATTTCTCAGATAATGGCTGGAAGCGGGCAGGGGGAGAGCAGCATTTCTGTGCCATGAACCCACAGAATGGAATTATAGCAGTAGCTTGGAGGATTCCTTTATCTGATTTTTGAACTGGGTTTCTGATTACTAACCCACTTAATGTTTTGTTTTTTTTTTCTTGATGAAGTACAAAAATTTCAGGGATCTTAGACCATGTTGTAGCCATAATCCCAGCCAAAGGCAATATTTTAAAATCATTTAGAATTTAGTGGATTCTGTTATCTATAGAAAATTAGCATATGAGAGTTTGGTACCATTGCAGTTGCGTATATTTTTAAATATGCTTTATTGTTTCATAAGCTCTGAAAAGGGATATATTTGAATAGTCTAGCATCCCTTTCCTTGTCTTGAGTCTAGTGTCCTTCATTTGTCCTCTTGGTTCCATGTGTGACCTTCACCCTGCCCTCTGAAGCCCTTACAGTTAAACTCATCTACATCTTCAGCTACTTCCTAAGCCCACTGACCTTGACATTTACCCCAGTGAGACTTTTCCAATGGGCTTTACTTACAGTTTATAAATGCTTTTATCTCTCCTCTCCTGTTTACCAGACATGGGTCTTTTCCAGTTCTCTGTTGTCGTGATAATGAATTGACACAAGATATAGAAAATAACCAGATATTGACACTTGCTCTTGGCAAATATTTGGCTTCATTGAGGGAAAAAAATGGATTTTCTTAAGGCTTCTAAGGCTGGCAATTTTTATATCAAGATCCAAGGAAAAATGATTATTTTTCATGAATAAATGATTAAATCAGAGCAATGATATAGTTTTGGAGAAGTTCTTTTACATTGAGGGTGACCTTTCATGGTGTTCAATAAAGACTTGAGAGTCAGAGAGAGGGAGGATGGCAGTGTTTCTAGACTAAGTATACTGGCTTCTCCTTCTGTTACAGGGAAGGGTCTGTGTCTTCAGGCACGGGCTGCCCATGTAGTCAGGATTTCCAGAGAACTCATCATTTCTACAATAAGGCACTCACTGAAAATGTGACAAGGGCTAGGAAGTTTCTTGGGCTAATGGAGTTAAGGAGTAACAGTATCCTTCTTATTTCTCTATAATACAGACAAAAAGCCATCCAAGATTTACTGGGACCCCCAAGGAAAACAGAAAGGGCTAAGCAGGCTATGGACTGGAAAGAATTATGAGGACCCCACAACCATAGGTAGTAGCTAGAGCAGCTGCCCAGAGTAGGGGATTCCTAGTCAATGCCTAATTACACGTTTTCAGGTACAACCAAGATAAAGGATGAGACTAGAAATGAAAAGGAGATAAAATACACCAACCACTTTTTATAATAACTGGGAACTTGAATCACCCCAGAAGGAAAAGATGTGAAAACAAAATGAATCCTAGGAAATCGAGTACTTATTTAAAAATCTACTGATATAGAGGCTGAATTCATCATTTAAATTTTCTAAAAAAAAATCAGCTTATTTGTCAAAATAAACCAGAACAAGATGGCCAGACATGGTATGGCTGTTCCTCTTGTCCCTGCTGAGGCAGGACGATCACTCAAGCTTGTGAGTCCTAAACTCACTTGGGCAACATGGCAAAACAAAACAAAGCAAATCAGAATAGGATAGACCAAGTTGTCTTGTTCAAGAACAGATGTGCTAAGGGCTGGAGGGGAACGTGGGGCTCAGGCCGAGATGATTTACCAGGAAACCAGTGAAGTTCAACCCTCAGGGCCCTCTGTCTTCTTTGTTTTGTCATTTTGTTTTGCTTTTCTCCAAAATAGCCTCACAAAAATCAAGATCAGCCTCTGAGTTTGATGCAGATATAAAAAATTTAGAGAAACACCTGAGTTTCGGAGTATAAGCTGGGACTTCCATTTCTTTTATACAATACTTTCTTGAGAATTTCAGGTTTCCTTGGCTCCTTCACCATGAGCTTTATGAATGTGGAGACTTTTATCTATCTCCGCATTCTCCTGTGCCTCGATCAATACACCACTCTCAATTATGTGAGTTCTAAATGAGGAAGCCAGGCTTGGGCAGAAAAGCCAGCACAGATTTCTCATAAGAGAAAGTTTTAGATCAGTTTTGACATGGACATTCAGACACTTGAGAAATTGCAGAAACCACACCAGGTAGATGGACTAACTCATTCAAGGAGGGACCAAAGTATGTCAAGGGTCCAAAATGGAAGGTCAAGAAGAAAAGCAATTTTGCCCATATCAGCACACCCTGAACAAATGAACCCTGATCACGCAATGTGCTCTTAGTGATATATTCAAGAGCTTCATATGCTCAGAAAGGAGACTGATCCAAAGAATGACCCACCGTATATATCATCTTCAATTTAAGTAGCAAATTAACAAAAACAGCATGGTACTGGCACCAAAACAGGCTGGTATACCAATGGTACAAAATAGAGGACACAGAGACAAATCCACAAAATTACAACTACCTTATATTAGACAAAGGTGCTAAAACCACGCAATGGAGAAAGGATAGCATCTTCAACAAATGGTGCTGGGAGAACTGGAAATCCATATGCAACAAAATGAAATTGAATCCCTTTCTATCACCATGCACAAAAGTCAACTCAAAATGGATCAAGGAGCTAGGAATCAGAACAGAGACTCTGCGTCTAATAGAAGATAAAGTTGGTCCTAATCTTCATCACGTGGGGGCAGGCCCCAAATTTCTTAATAAGACACCTATAGCACAAGAGTTAAAACCAAGAATCAACAAATGGGACGAATTCAAACTAAAAAGTTTTTTCTCAACAAGAGAAATAATATGCGAGGTGAATAGGGGACCTACATCCTGGGAACAATTTTTTACCCCTCAAACATCAGATAGAGCTTTAATCTCTAGAGTATACAAAGAACTCAAAAAGTTAAACAACAAAAAAGCAAATAACCCAATCAACAAATGGGCCAAGGACTTGAACAGAAACTTCTCAGAAGAGGATATACAATCAATTAACAAATACATGGAAAAATGCTCACCATCTCTAGCAATCAGAGAAATGCAAATTAAAACTACTTTAAGATACCATCTCACTCCAATAAGAATGGCAGCCATTATGAAGTCAAACAACAATAAGTGCTGGCTAGGATGTGGGGGGAAAAGTTACACTCATACATTGCTGGTGGGACTGCAAATTGGTGCAGCCAATTTGGAAAGCAGTATGGAGATTCCTTGGAAAGCTGGGAATAGAACCACCATTTGACCCAGCTATTCCCCTTCTCGGACTATACCCAAAAGACCTAAGAAGAGCATACTACAGAGACACAGCCACATCAATGTTTATAGCAGCACAATTCACAATAGCTAGAATGTGGAACCAACCTAGATGTCCTTCAATAGATGAATGGATTAAAAAAATGTGGCATTTATACACAATGGAATATTACTCAGCACTAAAAAATAATAAAATCATGGCATTTGCAGGCAAATAGATGGCATTAGAGCAGATTATGCTAAGTGAAGTTAGCCAATCCCTAAAATCAAATGCCGAACGTCTTCTCTGATATAAGGGGTGTGACTCAAAATGGGATAGGGAGGAAGAGCATGAGAAGAAGACTACCACTAAATAGGGAAGAGAGGTGGGAGGGAAAAAGAGGGAGAAGGGGAGTTACACAGAAGATGGAAGGAGAACCTCATTGTTATACAGAATACATATATGATGTTGTAATGAGAAAAATAAAAAAAAAGAAAAGTGTGTCACATTAGATTGGATAGAGAGAAAGGATGGGAGAGGAGGGGAGGAGTAGGGAGGATAGGGAGGGCAGCAGAATGGAATAGACAATATGATTGATGTATGTACATTCCATGTATGTGTTATATGTCAAAATGCATTCTACTGTCATGTATGACTAAAAAATAAATAAATAAAAATTTTTAAAAAAATCAGGTTTGAAACAATTCAATAGTTAATATGTAAAAAAATGGTAGCAAATTAGGATAACATGACAGAAAGAACTTAAGATTCTCTGCCTACATTCACTATTCAGCTTTCAAAAAATTTTTTTCATCTTTGGAAGCAAAATTAAAAAGATAAATGAACTAATTAGAATCTTTTTTCTAAAGTGAATTTTGTTTCATTGAGAAAATAATGGTGTATACAAAGTCAATACTCAGATGACAGGAGGGGGGTATATGTGATTATGTGCTTAAAGTCTACATGCCATAACTAAGGTACATATCATATTTTTGCTCTAAGGAATGCAGGGCAATACTTTGTCCTGTTTCTAATATTACCAAGTACTTCACATGACACAGGAAAGGAAAAGGAAAAAACACATTCGGCATGCTGAAAACCCTGAGATAAAGCGAAACTGTCAACCTAACTGAATCTGTTTCTCTAAATAACAATAAACCCTTACATATTTCCCCATAAATCAAGTGATCATCACTAGAACAGTTGTTATTTTGCCACTATAAATACACTAATGTAAAACTAATATGTTTTATTTCTTGCAAATACTGATTTCTCAGTGTTTCCATCTCTAGGTCTTTCTTTTCTAGGTATTGCAGTCCGGGAATAATAAGATAAAGCCCACCTGAGTCCAACCAGTGGTAATTTATACTGGTTCCTGTCAAAATTGTATGCATATAATTGTATACATGTGATTTGTAAATAAACACAAATCAAAAAGCTCATCTAATTATTCGAGGCACTCTTGCTCTTAAGAAATATGAAATATTCTTCACATATAGAAATCATATCTACAATGTCCTCCCAGGAAAAATTATTTGACACTAGCTCTGTGCTTATGGAATCTCCAGGTGGAAAACAAGGTCATTATGTGGCAGGCCCAGATAACCAACACATGGACATCAATGAACTTACACGTACAACAGGCACAACCTGCAAGGATAGATGAGATGGTTCTTGTTTCTAGTCTCAATAGAACTGACAAAATTAGTAAAATGCTTCTAACAGATAATAAAAGTACATTAAAAACCCAACATCTTTTTAAACTTCCAGACAGAAATCAATATCTCAGTTTATCATCATATGTTTTAGTTTTGTTAATGATAAAATCTAGAAGTATTTAATATTTCTGAACATATATTATCACATCTATATAAATAAACTATTTTGATAGGACCAAATTAATGATATGAAACCAGGAAATTTCTTAACAATCTATGTGGCCAAATCCACATCTTGATGGAAGGAAACTGATTCTGAAAAGGTTTGGAAAAGCAAAAAGTACTTCTTGCAGTATGACTAAGAAATTCATTAACCCTAGGTAGATTTTAAAAAAAAATGTACCTGAGATAAATCAAGCAGTACAGCAGGGTCTGGAGATTTATGACATCTTGATATTTGTAATTATAACACTTGTGGGTTTTTTTTTCAATGAACAGACAAACATTACTTGGAAGCTTTGATATTTTTGCTTTTTCCCCTTTAACTTTTGAATGCATTTTTTTTTAATTTGGTGAGCCAATTATTCTGAAATCTGACTGCCTTACACTCATTTCTTTCATAAATGTTTCTGAGTCTTCTCCTGATAATCCACAATTATAAAAGCCAGTAGTTCTTAAATGACTATTTAAATGGAATCCTGGCAATTATCCACTAACTAATCCACTATCCGATTGCACCATTTTTTTAATAGTGAAAAATCTTTATTTTTCTAATTGAAATATAATGTACATGCATTTTTAAATCACAGAACACAAAATCACAAAAAACTATAAGCCAACAACCAGAAAGACTCACAGATATATTTATCAGTGCAGTGTATATATGTATTTAGCAAATCCATATGTACTTTTATGTTATGTTGCATTGAAATTTTTACTGTACTAGATTAATTCTTGTGAATCCAAAACTTGGTTCCCACTCTATCTTTTTTATTTTGTTTTGTTTTGATGGACACAGTACCTTTATTTATTTATTTGTTTTTTACGTGGTGCTAAGGATCAAACCCAGTACCTTATACGTGTGAGGCAAGAACTTTGCCAGTGAGCCACAATCCCAGCCCCCAATTCTATCATTTTTTAATCTAAATTTCTCAAAATAGAACTACTGAGGATACTAATTCACAGAGTGAAAGCATTTGAGACATAGTGTCAAATTATGCTGCATAAAATGTTTATCAATTTATTTAATTTATGATATACTATGTTTCTCCTGTCTTTGCAATTATGAATATTTGGAGATGTTTTTCATCATTCAGTGGACTCTGTCTTAATAAATTTGTTATTATGTGAACATTTTAATGATGGTATTTGACAATATTGGAAAAAGATTTAAAAACATATTTCATATTTGTTATTTATGTGTCTAGTATTGAAATTTATTATAAATAGATTTTCATGCATTGATTGCCAGTGTTAACATTGAAAAATCTTCACTGTTTAATATTTAAGATTTCACACTTTCAAAAACACAGAATTCCAACCTTTTACCAAAACGCGTTGCGACTTGTAATAAGCATCGTCACTATGAATATTATTTGAGGAAACAATTATTTTTAGAAAGAGAAGTTTTAGTCAAAAACACATGTGTGAATTTGCTAGTTGTTCTTTCCTACTATGTGCATTGATTGCCACTTGAGATTTAGCTCTGACGTATATTAGGCCATATATATATTATGTGTATAAATATACAAACCATATACATCATGGTAATACCAAGTCAATCCTGAATTTGATTCTCTCGGGATTTAGCTTTGTAGTTGGAGTCCATGTTTGTGCTAAAGGTCATGCGAGTTATGGGATTGAGTAATAAATATTAACTCAATTTCCTGGTTGCCCCTCTTGTACTAAAGACCTGTTGATAACTGAGTACCGTAGAGACACCTTGGTGCTCTAATATTTCAGTAAGGCATGGTCCCTGCTCATTCACCCCCACTAACATTCACAAACCAGTTTAAACCAAACCAGATGTGGAGCACATGGCTGGGGGCTGGGAGTGGAGACTGCACATGCTGGAGATTCCCTTCATGGAGTACCTCCCAGTATTAGAAGTGACCAATTAATTTCCTCATAGCACCATGCAAAATACTATGACATACCAAGGAAATTATTGGTTGCTTTCCCTGTAATACTATGTTCACACATTTTATGAAATACAACTTTAATAAAAGACATGATAATGGGATAGAAGAGGTCAGTAAAGTCATCCACTGTCCACAGCCGTTTGAATCCATGTTAAGAATTGATGTGGCCCCTGCCATGAAATGGCATGTGTGCAGAGGGGCCTGGAAGGATGAGTTCATTGGGTCCTTTTTTACCAACTGGTACTTGGATTATTTTTGAAGTTCCCTGTTTTCCTAAAATGGCAAATCAAATCACAAACTGATATATGCTAAGAACCTCAGAGACAAATCAAGAAATGAGACTAAGTAGTCCCACTTAACTTACAGATGCCTCGTGCTGGTTAATTAGCAGAAAAACAAACAAAACCTGATAACTGAGGAAGTTTAGGTTGCAATTTTAATAAAACAGAGGACATTCCTGTTTTGAGAAAAAATAGGAATTATGTTCCTAATAGAAATAAAAAAAATTTTTTTAACATATTCCTTATTTTTACTGTATGGCAATTTTTGGTAAGGAATAAATTCTTTCCTTCTGGGTTCGCCAGACCTCTTGCTTTCTTCAAAGCATCAATAAATACTCCTTCTTGGTTTTTGTTTGTTTGTTTCTGTTATGGTTTAGATATGAGATGTCCCCAAAAAACTTATGTGTAAAACAATGCAAGAAGGTTTGGAGGTGAAATGATTGGTGTACGAGAGCCTTAACCTAATCAGTGCATTAATCCCCTACTAGGGACTAGTAACTGTGGTAACTGTAGTCAGATAGCATGTGGCAGGAGGACATGGTCGCTGAGGATCTGCCTTTGAGGTATATATTTTGTCCTTGGTGAGAGAAGAAGCATCTCTCTCTGTTTTCTGGTAGCCATGTCCTGAGCCACTTTGCTCAACCATACTCTTCCACCATGATGTTCTGCTTCACCTCAAGCCCCCCAAAACAAAGTTGGCCATCTATGGACTGAGATCACTAAAACAATGAGCCCCTAATAAACTTTTCTTCCTCTAAAATTGTTTTTGTTGAGCCTTTTGGTCACAGTGGCACAAAAACTAAAACAGTTTGTTTAGTATATGTTTTCATTTTCTCCAGTTTCAGGGAGGTATGACTGGCAAATTAAAAGATGTAATACTTAAGGTGTACAATATAATATTTTGATATGAGTATACTTTGTGTGGCTATTCCTATAACCAACCTAATTAACATTATCATCCAACATAGCTAACTCTGTGTATATGTGTGGTGAGAACATTAAGATCTATTCCATTTAGCATGTTTCAAGTATTTGTGACAATGTGGATGAACCTAGAAGACATTTTGATAAGTGAAATAAGATACACCCAGGGAGACAAATATTGCATGATGTCATTTATATGTAGAACTTAAAAATGTTGAACTTAGAAGAATAATGAGTACCAGGGACTGAGGGGAGCAGAAATGGGAAATGTTGGCCAAAAGGTACAGACTTTCCAATTACAAGATGAATGAATTCTAGAAAGCTAGCGTACAGCATGGTAACTTATTGTTGGCAGCAGGTCCACCCTGGCCCCTGGAGCCCTACCTCCACTAGTTTGTGCTGCATGCCAGTGTGGCCAGCTCACAAGGCCATGGCGAACTTGCGGTTTTTCTGTTCCTGCTTGTCCGTCTGAGACATATGTATCCCACGGGAATGCCTTGACCTTTTCTGGTCTGATGGACTTATTGTTAAGGGAGGTTTCGGTACCTGACAATAATAGATGTTGAAACTAAATTTCTCCCCCCTCCCTCCTGCTTTTGGGTAGTTTTCCACTTCTGCTGCTTGGGGTATAAAAAAAGGTGTGTTAGCAATAAAGATTATTGACTCCTGGATGAAGAACCTTGGTGTCCTGTGTGTCTTTTAACCTCGCCGTCCCTCGCCGGACTCGGCTCCCTTGGCCGGACGCGGCAATTGGAGGTCCCACCGAGATCCGGAAAGCAGGGGTAAGCGGACGGGGCTCACCTTCTAAGAAAGAAGGGGGAGGATTGGTTTAAAGATAATTTAAAGAGACAGGGTACGTACCATGGGTAACTCAACAGCGAAGGTTCGTCTGGCCAACGAACTGAAAGAGCTGTTAAATACACAAGGAACAGGAATAAAAACTAAGACTGCAACCGAATTCGTTGAAATTATTGCCCAGGCTTGTCCTTGGTTTCTGACAGGAGGATTTCTTAATAATAGTGACTGGGACCTGGTGAGGCATGACCTTCAGAAATTATTGAGGGACCGGGGCTCGGACAGTGTCCCAGTTGCCACCTTTTCCTTATGGAGGTTGGTAAAGGATGCTTTATTAACAGATAAAGTAAAGATCAAGGATCAGCTTGCTGAATGTGAACAGGCCCTTAATCAGGTGCAGGAAGAGCAAATGGCAGAATCCTTAAAGGATGAGGGTCCTCTTGAGGACTCGGGCTCAGGAGGTAGGAAACGCCTCCAGATTCCTAAGCCCAAAAAGGATCCTGAGGACCTCAGTTCTCTCTCTGAGGAAGAGGAGGGATTAGAAAGGGAGATAGAGAAACTAGAACATCGCCTTAAAAGGGCAAATGTGAGGGTGCCTAGGGCCCCCTCAATTGCCGCACCTCCTCCCTATAATCCTGATTGGAATGAGGACGCCCCTACTAGACGGGCGGGGGTCCACTGGGGTTCTAGAGCAGCTCAGGTTTTTCCAATGATTGAAAACGCCGATGCTGATGGACAGCCGGCCAGAGCCCATGTCCCCCTAGCCTTCAAGGACATAAAACAGCTTAAGGAGGCGGTCATTAATTATGGACCTCATGCCCCTTTCACATTGACCCTCTTCGAGTCTTTCTCAGCCAGTCAACTGATACCCAATGATTGGCAGCAACTTTGCAGGGCTGTGTTATCTGGAGGGGATTTCTTATTGTGGAAAAGTGAATATCATGAAAGGTGCCGCGAGCTGGCTCAGATTAACCTGAATGCGGGCCATCAACGGCGAAATGCCGAAATGTTGACAGGAACTGGGCAATATGCCACCATAGGCCAACAAATTAATTACGACCCAGGTGTTTATGCTCAAATAGCCTCAGCTGCAGTTCATGCCTGGAAAGCCCTGCCCGTTTCTAAGACTGAAGCAAAAATTTCCAAGATCTCTCAAGGACCCTCTGAACCTTATTCGGACTTTATAGCCGGCCTAATGCAGGCTGCTGGAAAAATATTCCCTAATCTAGAACAGGCTATGCCACTTATTAGACAACTGGCATATGAAAACGCTAGCACTTACTGCCAAAATGCTATTAAGTCCTCCTGGGCCAAAAGTATAGATGACATGATTCGAGCATGCAAAGATATAGATGGGCCTCATATTACTGGTCAGGTTTTGGCTGCTGCCCTTAAGACTGGAATGCAAAAAGCTGATAACAGGGGAACCCGCTCTAAGGGGTGTTTTAAATGTGGAAAAGAGGGACATATAAGGAGAAACTGCCCGGAAAGGAGCGAGGGTGCTGGCAGAGGGATGCCTAGAATTTGTCCTAGATGTCATAAAGGAAATCATTGGAGCAGTGAGTGCAGGTCAAAATTTGACATCCAGGGTAACCCAATACCGTCGGGAAACGGGAGCAAAGGCCCGCCCCAGGCCCCGGAAGCCAAAGTGTACGGGGCAGTGCAGGGACAGAACAGTGCCCCAGGGAGTGGGCGTCTCCGCCGCCTCCCACTGACCAACCCCTTTCTATCTGGGAACTCCCCAGGGGAACAACAGGAAGCGCAGGACTGGACCTCAGTTCCACCTCCCGAGCGGTATTAACTCCCCAAATGGGACCTCAGACGCTGCCTACTGGGGTTTTTGGACCCCTGCCAGAGGGGACGGTGGGACTAGTGTTGGGACGAGGTAGCGCAACTCAGTGGGGCTTGAAGATTCTTATGGGGGTTGTTGATGCTGATTATCAGGGAGAAATAAAAATAGTAGTAGAAGCTACCCAAGGAATTGTTATTCTTCCCCCCGGGGAGCGTATAGCTCAATTGCTGCTGCTACCCTTAGCTTCCATTCCTGGGCACGCCCTCCGTGGGTCCCGGGGCAACGGCAGCTTTGGCTCCACTGGAACTCCCCAGGCCTTTTGGGTAGCTCATTTGGATTCGCGTCCCAACCTGACCATTGAGATACAGGACAAGGCTTTCAAGGAAATACTAGATACGGGGGCAGATGTCTCTGTCATTTCTAAAAAACAATGGCCACCTGCCTGGCCCCTCCAGAGTCCCTCGGCCATATTACAGGGGATAGGACAGACCCAACCAAAAAGAAGTGCCTCCTTTTTAAAATAGAGAGATGGCGAAGGACATAGTGGCCATTTCCAGCCTTATGTGGTGACTGGATTCCCCACGAATCTTTGGGGGAGGGACTTGCTTCATCAAATGGGGGCTATTCTTACTACCCAGACTTTAAAAGAAAATAATAACTTTGTTAATGATTCAATGCTAGACATGGGGTGGATCCCTGGAAGGGGACTAGGAAAGAGACTTGAGGGCAGAATATCACCTGTGGATCCAGCAGAACAGGTTACCTGGCAGGGAAGAGACCGGAGAGGACTGGGAAATTTATCCTAGGGGCCACTGAAGTACGGCCACCTCCACTGTCCATTACTTGGTTATCAGATGACCCTGTGTGGGTAGAACAGTGGCCCCTAACTAAGGACAAATTACAGGCCGCTTCCCTATTAGTTCAAGACCAGCTTAAGTTAGGACATGTGGTGCCCTCTACCTCCCCTTGGAATACCCCTATTTTTGTTATACAAAAGGGGTCTAGGAAGTGGAGACTTCTTCAGGACCTACGGGCTATTAATAAAACTATGCAACCCATGGGACCCTTACAGCCAGGGCTACCCTTTCCTACTGCCATCCCAAAGGATTGGCATCTTATTGTTATAGATTTAAAAGATTGTTTCTTCTCTATCCCCTTAGACCCACGAGACCGAAAGCGTTTTGCTTTTTCCTTGCCTTCCACAAACTTTAGGGAACCTTACCAACGGTATGAATGGACCGTCCTACCTCAAGAGATGACTAATAGTCCTACAATGTGCCAATATTTTGTAGCTGAGGTTTTACGACCCTTTCGACAGCAGTTCCCACAGCTCTACCTCATTCATTATATGGATGACATCTTACTGGCAGGGCCCAAGAAAGAAAGGCTTCTTCAATCTTATGAAGTCCTCCAATCCCTTCTAAAAGGGGCAGGGCTGGTCATAGCACCAGAAAAGGTGCAGTTTCAACACCCTTACAATTATTTGGGATACATCATTAATAACATAGGAATCTTTCCCCAGAGACCCCAGTTCCAGATAAATCAGCTCAAAACTTTACATCAGTGGCAGACATTCCTCGGAGAAATACAGTGGCTGCGCCCGTCCTTTCATATTCCAACCGGAGAGCTCAAACCCCTGTATGACCTCTTGCGAGGAGATCCTTCTCCTACGTCGTGTAGAGTACCTACACCAGAAGCCTTACGAGCACTGAGGCTAATAGAAGAGGCTCTGCAGGACATGCAGATTACGCAGATAGATTATTCTCTGCCCTTGTCATTTATAGTTCTACCTTCTAAAATTACTCCCACAGGAGTGTTCTGGCAAACGGGTCCCATTTATTGGGTCCACTTGCAGGCTTCTAACCCCCGGGTACTGACTCCCTTTTATGAGCTAGTTATTAACTTAATTTGGAAGGCTAAATATTTGGGTGATGCATTGTTTGGAAAAACCTTTGACATACTTATTCAACCTTACACTCAAGATATGATACACAAGTTACAACAAGAACATGACCTTTGGTGTCTTTTCCTGTGCAGCTTCAAGGGTCAGATTGATAATCACTTCCCTAAGCATAGACTTTTGGAGGGCTTTAAAAGGTGTCCCATTATCTTCCCAAAGATTATGAAAAGGGAACCTATTCCAAAAGCCCAAACTGTATATACAGATGGGGCCAAAAATGGATTTGCCGTCGTTTTTGATGGATCTCAAATTCTCCGACAACCTGTGTCAGGTCAGTCGGCCCAAAAGGCGGAAGTTGAAGCTTTAATCATAGCTCTCAAAGTCTATAGTTCTATTCCTCTTAATGTATATACTGACAGCTTGTATGTAGCCAATCTGGCTCTAGTCATAGAAACAGCATCATATATTGGAAAGCAATCCACCATCACAGAACAACTACAGGTAGTCCAGCTTCTCATTTGGGCTAGACGAGATCCTTTATACATTGGCCACATCAGAAGCCATTCAGGGCTCCCTGGACCTTTGTCAGAGGGCAACGCAAAAGCAGACGCTGCTACTCATGCTGTCGGCCTTTCCTGTGTGACGACCGAATATGATAAGGCCTTACAATTCCATAACAAATTTCATTTAAATGCACAGTCTTTACGCTTCCACACAGGATGTTCACGAGACCAAGCTTTACAGATTGTCTCATTATGTCCAACCTGTGCACCATTTATTCATTCTCCTTCCCTTGGGGTTAATCCAAGAGGACTACAACCTAATGATGTCTGGCAAACTGATGTTACAGACTTCCCTAGCTTTGGTAAGCTCTCCTTTATACATGTTTCCACTGACACATATTCTGGCTTCATTTTTGCCACCTTACATACTGGAGAGAAGGCTAAGGATGTAATCAGTCATCTTCTAAAAGCCTTTTCCTCCATGGGCACCCCACGATGCCTCAAAACCGATAATGGTCCCGCATATGTAAGTCAGGCGGTTCAACGGTTTTGCACCCAATGGGAAATTAATCATAAGACTGGAATCCCTTATAATCCACAGGGACAAGCTATCGTGGAACGAGCCCATCAACATTTAAAAACTTATTTACAAAAAACAAAAGAGGGGGAGATATACCGGAATTGTCAGGGACCACAAGCACTTCTAAGCATAACCTTATTTACTTTAAATTTTTTACTCACTGACACTGGAGGGCGCACGGCTGCACAACGCCACTTTTCCCCTCCCACTGTACAAGATGCTCAAATAAGGTGGAAAGATTTATCCACCGGAAAGTGGCAACCCCTGGCTCCACTCTTAGCTAGAGTGAGGGGAGCTGTATGTGTTTTTCCCCCAGGAACTGAGAAGCCCATTTGGATCCCGGAGCGCTGCACCAGACCGGTGAATGAAAATTCAAGACAAAATGAATTTCCCAAGATGGCTGATCCTGCCGCTGTTGTTCTCACCCCTTCAAGTGAGTGCCGAGACACACCTCATGAGCTGGACCCCGCTTGTGGCATTCCTTCTGGACAGGTTTGCTGAAGGAGGGCTTGACCCCCCACCTGGGAATATTCATGAATATCTTTTTGGAGCCCCTTGTGAGTGTAAGGGAGGGCCCCGGCACTCGGCCCCCTCTGGTTATATCCAGAGCATTGATTGTGGGACTAAAGTAGCCTACATGGCGGCTGAACTCAATGAAAACATCAGAGGATTTAAGCAACCAAAATGGGTATGTGTTAATAAGCCCGGACTTGTTGTCCCTAATCCGACCAAGACTCTTGGAAGCTGTTCCGCCACTTGTCATTACACCCCGGCAATGCACATCTCCTGTTATACATCGGCCTCAATTTGTGTTAATAATCAAGGAAAACAGTATTTTGAGGCCATCCTAACTAACACCCGTGGAGAATGGGGGACCACTTATAATTATATTCCTTTTCTTGGTGACCGGGGAGGGGAAGGCATCACGACTCAGTTAACGGAGGAGGGATGTGAGGGCGTCGTGGGTGAACCTTCCTGCTGGCCCATGCAGGCCCCCATCGGAGTCTCTGATGGAGGGGGACCCACTGATGCTATCAAACACCTTCAGGTGATTAAGCTTTTAAAGCCAGAGATCCCTAAGCCTACATACCACCCCTTGATATTGCCCAAATCCCAGCTTCCTGATTTAGATGCCAATACATTAGATATCCTAGAAACTACCTTTTCTTTACTTAACAGTTCCAATCCTACATCATCCTAGATGATGTGCAAACCCTATCAGGAACCATTAAAGACTTACAAGACCAGATAGACTCTCTAGCAGAAGTAGTTCTTCAGAACAGGCGGGGTTTAGACTTGCTTACTGCCAATCAAGGGGGAATTTGTTTAGCCCTTGGGGAGAGGTGCTATTTTTATGCTAACAAGTCTGGCATAGTTCGCACAAAAATTAAACAACTCCAAGAAGACCTAGAAAAAAGGAGGAGGGAATTATTTGAGAACCCTCTCTGGACTGGACTTAATGGATTTTTGCCTTATCTTCTTCCCTTATTGGGACCATTGTTAGGCCTCCTTCTAGTAGTGGCAATAGGACCCTGCATTGTAAATAAGATAGTACAATTCATTAAGGATCAAATTAATATCTTAGCCTCTAAGCCAATACAGGTTCACTATCAACGCTTAAAGATGGATGATCGCCTCTCTGAGATATACTTCAGACCGATCCGAAGATGAGTGTCCTCCTTAAAAGAAGAACTCCTGCCATATCTTTTCTCTATGCATACCTCTCCCTCTTGCTTTCCTGTACTAGGATCTTTGCTGTCTAATCTCTCGGTCCAATCACATCTGCCATTC
The DNA here is from genome assembly GCF_021218885.2 of Marmota monax. Taxonomy (NCBI): domain Eukaryota; kingdom Metazoa; phylum Chordata; class Mammalia; order Rodentia; family Sciuridae; genus Marmota; species Marmota monax. Next base: position 21,224,409 of record NW_026692254.1, read on the forward strand.
AGCGGTGACGGTCGTGGGTCCCGTAGGTGGAGACGGTTAAGCGTTTACCGCAATAATGTCTTGATAGGTCATAACACCTTGAGCTGATCTTGTAGTACCCAGTGACGGGCAACTTTCACGCTTGCTGTGCGACCTAAGACAGGGAATCGGGGCCTTCCCAGAGACGGGTAAGCATCGCAAGGGCTGTGAACGACCTAAGACAGGGGCTACTTGATTCCCACTGGCATGCAAAAAACAAAAGAGGGGGACTTGTTGGCAGCAGGTCCACCCTGGCCCCTGGAGCCCTACCTCCACTAGTTTGTGCTGCATGCCAGTGTGGCCAGCTCACAAGGCCATGGCGAACTTGCGGTTTTTCTGTTCCTGCTTGTCCGTCTGAGACATATGTATCCCACGGGAATGCCTTGACCTTTTCTGGTCTGATGGACTTATTGTTAAGGGAGGTTTCGGTACCTGACAATAATAGATGTTGAAACTAAATTTCTGCCCCCTCCCTCCTGCTTTTGGGTAGTTTTCCACTTCTGCTGCTTGGGGTATAAAAAAAGGTGTGTTAGCAATAAAGATTATTGACTCCTGGATGAAGAACCTTGGTGTCCTGTGTGTCTTTTAACCTCGCCGTCCCTCGCCGGACTCGGCTCCCTTGGCCGGACGCGGCAACTTATGATTTATAAGAATATACTATACTATAGGCTTCTTGCTTTTAAACATAATGTTTCCTAACTACAGGGTTTAGGGAGTCTACTGAATGTTACATGTGCAGGCACATGCGCACACACATACACACATATGCACACACACACAGACGCATCCACACCATTTGTTCCCTTTTCTTTATTTAACATTGACTTGGAAAGCAATAAACATGCTATTCACTCTTACATGCTCTACAAGATATAGGTCAAATTCTTAAATTTGTATTGACTAACCCTAAGGCCTGCACTATCAAGGTTAAACCGTTTAGCTTGACACCCTTGGTGCTTCAAGATAGAGCCTCCAGACTTTTGCAGATGTGGCCTTATTAACACATGGACTATGCTCCTCTGTCCCCCAAACCTGTGATTACTCAGATAGTCCTTTTCCCCTCTTGGCACAGTCACTCTGGAAAGCCTTGATTTTTTTTCTGCCGGAACCCTGCTGTGAAACTCAGCCTTCTCAGGAGCCCCAGAACTCTACCCGCAGCTGCACATCTTATGGTTCCAAGGCACCTGGGCCTTGAAAGAAATCAACTCCAATAGCCAAATGCACTCTTCCATTCCCTCGTGCCACCCATTGGTGCACCAGGCCCTGGTCTTGCCTCCCTACCTAGGAGCACTCCCACCCCTTGTCCCATTTTCCCTTGCAGAACTGCTGACCTTCTGGATGCTCTGAGAACAGGCGCCTTGTTACAGATGCCTGCATCTCAGCCAGGGAGTTTCCCTGTGCTCAAAGTGCAGGTGATGGGGAGCACATGGCTATCTAGTCCACCACCAACAGGGCTTTCCTGGCTGCTTCTTGGTGAGTAGACCGAGTTTATTTATGCCATCTCTCATGGAACCCAGCATGCCTTTGTTTCCATGATTCTGTGGCCCTCTGGAAAGTGATTTCAGCTATAGCAGACCATGTCTGATTCATCTTCATACTTCTAGCACCAGACACAAGGCTGTCATGTAGAAATATGAGCCCAGAGGCACCCTGCAGTCTCTCCTTAACTGTATATCCTAAATTAATCTTTACTTTTGCTCCCACTGAAGTATGAGTTTGCGATCCTTAACCCATTAAGTTACAAGTTTCCAATTCTGTAAATATTTCAATGAAATTGACACAGGTGCATAAAAATAGATTGAAAATAATAATTAGAGCTTATATATTATTATATTAATTAATATATTATTATAATAATATTTTCATTATACTGCAATTATATAACTATAATACATGTAATATGCTCTTAGTTTTTATAGTTGTTCCACATCTGGGACAATTGGACATAATGGGTTAACAGTCTTTTCAGAGCTCCCTTGTACTAGACATTTTTGTGCATGTATTGGTCCAGAGAACAGCAAATTTGCTTTTGAAAAGCTTAGGATGATGCCTCACATCTGGTAAGTGCTCACTTGTGAAATGATAAATTAAAATAAGCAGCACTAAGTCAACTATGGTTTTGCACAAAACACAAGATAATAGGTAAAAGAATATTAAACATTAAATATTGATTAATTAAACAATTAATATTAAATTAATAATGATTAAATTATTAATTAAAATACTTTATATATTATATTTTTATTGGGATTAATTAATATGTTCCCAGAAATTATTTGGAAAATATTTTTTTCCCAACATCAAAACTGAAGCTACTTATCATCACTTCTGCTTCCAAATTTTCTTTTTCATTGTTATTTTTTGTTTGTTTGGGGTATATGTATGTGTGTGTCTGTGTTCTGTGCTTCTGTTATGTGCCAGGCTCTGCCAGACACTGGAAAACAGCAGTGAAGGATTCAGATGAGCTCTGCTCCTGTCAGAAGAGACTGGTTGAAAACTAAAATTATGACACCATGTAAATAGATGAATGTCAACAGAAAAAGGAGCCTGAACCTAGACTTAGGTGGTGAGGGAAAGAAAGCAGCTTCCAGGTAGGAATGACATTAAGTTATATTCTGAGACTATAACAGCATAAAAATCTGGAAATAGAGGAGGGAAAAAAAAAAGGAACCAACTTTAGGGATACCCAAAGCTCAGGGAAGCTAGGCCAACCTCCAGATACCTCTGTGTGACTAAACACTACTTAAAGCAAATTGAACCAAAGCAAACATTCAACAAAAAATTTAACTCTTGGAATATGCATCTGCTTGACTTTACATTCCTTCAAGTGTGCTTTTGTACTACAATTACTCTTTTTTTTGGTACCAGGGATTGAATTCAGGCACTTGACCACTGAGCCACATCCCCAGCCCTATTTTGTATTTTGTTTAGAGACAGGGTCTCACTGAATTGCTTAGTGTCTCAGCATTGCTGAGGCTGGCTTTGAAATAACAATTCTTTTGCCTCAGCCTTCCAAGCTGCTGGGATTACAGGCATGTGCCACCATACCTAGCAACAATTACCCTTACCTTGAATATACTAAAGAAAAAAATCACCTTAAGTAGTGCCCTCTTTAATAGAATACTAGTAACCTTTATTTTGCATGCAGTATTTCACCTGAATATTAGTTTTATTTTTTCATTTAAAAATTTCTTTTCTAAGACCACACTGATGACTACTAGCAGAATCAGGATTTGAACTTAGGTCTGTCTTGTCTTAAAGCCAATGACATTAGTGTGTATTCTGTATTGCCTCCTTCCAGTGGTGGCAACTGTGACTTGATCCCTTTCATTAAATGCATACTTGAAGATTAATAATACTAATAACAACAACCAAAACAAAAATCCCAAGGACAAAACATTTAATATTTAAATAGGATACTAAAACATGGCCTAACATTTTTTATATTTAGAATTTATAATTGGTCAATTTGATTTACACAGTGGTTTAATCTCAAGCATTTACAATAAATAACTAGCACTAGGAAAACATATCACCTGAATGCAATTGAAGGTCAAAAACTTTATTTATGGTAATCCACAAAGCAAAGAGGATCAAGGTTCTTCAACAGAAAAAGGTATTTAGCATGGATAACTCTAAGTCTGGGGACAAGAAGAAAATAGTGAAAAGGAAGACTTCTTTTCTCTTTTCTAAGATTCTGTAGACACTAAGAAAAATTAAGTGATGCATGCCCGATATGAATATTAATTTAAAATTTAACATTTAACTTTGTTTAACCTTGGTCTATTCTTTGACAAAAACTGTAAGTGATAAGCACATATGGAAGCAGGTAAATTTATCATTTATCCATTTTTAAATACTCTAAGTCAAAAAGAATATCTTTTTACAAGACTAGACATTGTTTTTATCCGAGGTTGTAGCTAATTACAAAAATAAAACCCATCATTTCTTTCTCAGGGTGTTACTTCTTCCAGCAGTTCAGCTGCATATAGGAGTCACATTTGCTGTCACACAAAACCCCCAAAGTCAGGAGTGACTCCTATTGTTTTCTTCCCCCATTCCCACTTTACTGCTAAGGCTGGCACATATGTCTTTATAAGTTGTCAACAGCAGCCAGCTGCTTCATGGTTTGGGAGGCTATGTCACCTCTGTCTGCAGCTCCTGGTGGAGATTGTCATCTCTCCTCAGAGGAACAGAGTCCTAAAAGGAAGGACATCCTCAACACACCTCGGTCTCTCTCCATCCCTCTACTGCATCTCCATGGGCAAGTGGAGTGACTCTCTTGATTGGTACCTTTGGTGAGAATCGCCAGGGTTGCATGGCTTAGTCCACATCTCTTCCTGTGTGAGAGAACTACTATTCAGGGAGCCCCTGAGGTGTGCTCTGTCTTTATAGGGGATGACTGTCTGGCTTGGCACTGTGGAGAGCCAGGTAAGCCCACCTGCCACTCACAGAGTTTATTCCCCCATGAAGTCTTATTAGGAAGAAAAGTGATTAAAAAAATCTCCAATACATCTCCCTGATTCTCTTTTTTTTCAGTTTGTGTTGGAGATGAGTATAAAAGGGGGATTTTATTTACTGAGTACCTTCTCCAAAATCCCAAATATCTTCAAGTCTCTAGGTTAAAGAATTAAGCCTCATTTTAGCAACTTGAGAGACACTCCGATAGTACTAAAGAGTGCATTCTTGAAAAGTTCATTGATTTAGACAAAAAGGAATGAAGGGAAGTGAGTGGGGACTAAAATAGGAGAGTAGAATGAATAAGATATAACTTTCCTATGTTTATATATGAATACACAACCAGTGTAACTCCACATCATAAACAACCACAAGAATGTGAGCCTTATTAAAATAAATTATAGTCAATATATGTATAATATAAAAATATACTCTATTGTCATGAATATCTAAAAAGAATAAATAAAAAAGGAGTGCATTTTTAAAAGTCAGTCAAAGCCTTGAAGGTCAGTGGCTTTGAATAAGTATCTTGACCCTTGTAAGTCTCAGATTGTCATTTTTAAAATAAAATAATACCTCGTAAGTTTTAAAGCAATAAAATGTACACGATTTTAGCAATTTACTAGTACATAATAAGTACTCCTTACATGATAGCTAATATATTGAGAATCAACTTCTCAGATTGACATTTATAAGCTTCCAGAATATTCTCTTAATTTGTATCTCCAGCTGCCTTTCTCATTCTTCCTTAATTATAGTCATTAATTTAGGAACTATTTCTTGTATACCCTCTATGTGTTCTATGTTCCAACGTGACCTCAGGAAGACCAAGATAAATCAAACCGAATCCCTGCCTTGAATATTATTCTTTGTTTGGTAAAGGGAAACTTTACAAGGAAACCAATATGTTATATCGTTTATATCTACTGTGTTATGTGGTGAGCCGCTTCTGCCATTTCTGCAGACTATGGTCGCCATTACAAGATGGCGCTGGCTCCGCTGTGGTCTGTGACAAACAACTCCTTATTTGGGAGAGTTGGCGCATGGTTTTTCACCACCCTATGAGAAAGCTCCACGTGGCAGCTTCGCATTGGGGCTTGAGATGCTTTATTAAGGCTGGGAGGGGCATCCGAGGGAGAAGAAGAAATATCAAGGGCCTGAATAAACTGCTGAAAGAAGATTCCTGAGTTGCGTCTTCCTTGCGGGCAAGGGGTCGCGACAAGTGGTGCCAAAACCCGGGAACCAGAACTTTCAGCAGTCAGGGGTGGTGCACCGGTTAGTCCCAGGTAAGTGGGATCCGCGACCAAAGCGGGGCAGCTCCTCTGTAAAGAAAGAGAGAGCATTACATTTTATTGCAGCTGCACTGTGTACTTTCGCTTTTGTTTTCTGTGTTTCTTTTGTTGTGTCATTTCGCTTTTGTTTTTTGTGCTTCTTTTGTTGTTGTGTCATGGGTGCCGCATCTTCAAGTCCGCTTCTCCTGGCCCTAGATGGCCTGTTACGTTCCAAGGGCCTGGAAGTGAAACATAGTACTTTACAGAGATTTTTACAGAAGATAGATATCGCTGCACCGTGGTTTGCATTTTCAGGCAGCCTTACTGTACCTAGTTGGGATAAATTAGGCAAAGATCTTGACTTTGCTTCTGAGCAGGGTATATTAGAGGGCGGGGTGATACCCCTTTGGAAAATGGTCCGTAGTTGCCTTACAGATGGCAGATGTCAGGAAGCACTTACTAAAGGACAGGAAGTTCTAGAGCAATTACATGAGGAGAAATCGGAGACGGCAGGAAGTGAGGTGCCTCAGGAGGATGGGAGTGTGCGGAGCGTGAAACAGGGGAGGAGACGATTGTATCCAGATCTCAGTACGCTGCGCACACCCCCATGTGAAAGTGGGTCAGAGGAAGAGGAGGATGAGGAGGAAGAGCTCGGGAGGCTGTCTCGTCAGCTAGAGAGTTTAGCTATAGGAGAAGGGAACAGAAATAAACAGGGGCTCAAGAAAAGCAATCCCCCGGATCCACCGCCGTATGGTGGGGGTGTTTCGGGGAGAGCTTTCCATGCCCAAACATGGAGGGCTGTTAATGCTGAGATGGGTCTTGCTTATCCAGTTTTTCAGGATGACAATAGGGGAAGATTCCAGTCAGGTCTCAGGGAGCATTATCAGTGTCGTACTGAGCCAAGTAGTTTCAGGGAAGCAATCAGGCTCAGGGACCCCCGCAAATAGCTCTGCTTTAAACATAACTACCTTGGCTATTATCTCCAAGGTACTAATCCCAGTGCCTCCTTCTTCTAATAGTACTTACAATGCCACTCATTTCAAGGCCTCCCCTTACTGTACCCCTAATCTTGGTTTCCCCCCAACATTTACGCCTTGTCAGGATCATTCTTGGGAGAAACATCAAGTTGCTAAAGGTTTCTCCCTTTCCCCCTCTCTTAAGAGGCATGTTTATAACTTTAACAACAGTGCCAACTCCTCTACAGGAGTAGGTTGGTCCTGGTTTCAGTGGCTGATTTCCAATGAGAAAGGGGCTTCAGCCAATATTTCTGCATTGGCTTAATTGCTGGGAGCCAAAAGCTGGCTGGCTAATGTTTCTGGCACTGTTAGGGAGAGTGAACGAGGTAATAGACTTACATCTGTTTCGTTCAACTCTCTGCTATATAATGCCACATTGCCCCCTGCAATGGTCTGTGTCCAATCCCCGTTCTTGTTCCTTTTGGCTAATGACACCTCGTCGGGGATGCTGGATTGTTCTAATGTTACCTGTCTCTTATCTGAGTGTTGGAATGGTTCTTGGACTGTAGCAGTGGTTATGAAAATTCCAACTTTTGTCCCAATCCCAGTCACTGCGGACCCAGATAAATTCCCCATTGTTGAGCTACTTAGAGTCTGCAGGGATTTTGGAATTACAGCAGCTATAGTGACAGCTGTGGCAGTGTCTGCTGCTGCAGCAGTTACAGCTGGAGTAGCCATGGCCAGCCAGGTTCAAACTGCTGCCACTATTAATCAAGTTGTTCAACAAACTTCCACCATACTTGAATCCCAAAATACAATTAATCAACATATTCTGTCAGGGATTTTAGCTGCCAACCAAAGAATAGATTTACTCCAAGCTCAGTAGAAGAATTGGCTGACTTGGTGCTTTTGGGTTGTGTTGACCAACGTGCACATTTATGCATAACCTCTGTCAGATTTAATGATTCCAGGAATGCCTCCCGCATCATTGGCGAATATTTGGCCAGAAATTGGTCCATGGCAGCGGAAGACATGATCCAGTCTCAACTAACCCAGATAGCTGTCTTGAACAGTACCCGTGTCGATCCTGTGACTTTGGGTCAATTCACCGATTGGATATCTTCTGCTTTTTCCTTCTTCAAAGAGTGGGTGGGGGTAGGCATTTTTGGTGCAATGTGTTGCTTTGGTATGTTCCTCTGTTTGTGGTTTCTCTGTCGCCTTAAGGCCCGCAGTGCTCACGATAAGGCTATGATCATACAAGCTCTTGCAGCTTTAGAAAATGGCAACTCACCTCAAGTCTGGCTTGCGCATCTTAAACAGTAAACCTTTGACATGGTCGTTACACCCCAAGTTATTATAACATTGCACTGGGATCCACATGACTTTCCTTGTTATTCTCTTAGTGTTGGAAAGCCCTTGCACTCTGCCGGTCTTACTGCCATTGCACGCAGATGGGTTTCCACACTAGTGCTTTTCTATCGCCTTAAAGTCCGTGCCTTTCTTTCAGGGTGCTGTCAACTTGTTTGTCGTTATAAACAGCCACAGTTCAGCCTCAGCTATCCCCCTTCGTCCACCATCGTCACGATACAGGATGCGAGGCAAGGCACTGCACTTGAGTGATCCTTGACGTGGACCTCAAGGAGAGCATGTCCTATTGCATGCGGGTTAGACGCGTCCACGCCCCGCCCCACGAAAAAAGGCGTCGGCTGATATGGCCTCAGATCTGGGGAAGGGCCCTCCTTAGGACTGAGCCATACTATGCAGCCACTTCTGCACAGTGGGATAGGACCTCTACTCTCGCCTGTATTGTTTTAAGAAAACAGAAAGGGGGAACTGTGGTGAGCCGCTTCTGCCGTTTCTGCAGACTATGGTCGCCATTACAAGATGGCGCTGGCTCCGCTGTGGTCTGTGACAAACAACTCCTTATTTGGGAGAGTTGGCGCATGGTTTTTCACCACCCTATGAGAAAGCTCCACGTGGCAGCTTCGCATTGGGGCTTGAGATGCTTTATTAAGGCTGGGAGGGGCATCCGAGGGAGAGAAGAAGAAATATCAAGGGCCTGAATAAATTGCTGAAAGAAGATTCCTGAGTTGCGTCTTCCTTGCGGGCAAGGGGTCGCGACAGTGTTAGATCATTTATATCTACTTCATCAATAAATAAATATATGTCTATGTTATGTGTATAAATGCAAGTATCATAATTCTGTCTTCACAATCGAGGTCAATGTAGGGTCCATGTGAACTCAGGAAGAAAAAGGGGAGAGAGGATGCCTGAACTTCACCATGAAGAAGCATAAGCATACTCCAGTTACTCAAGAACATTCTAGAAAAGAGCAAAATAAGGAGACAGAAGAACAAGAACAGCTTCATAGTTTAAAGAAATACAAGTAGTAGTTTGTGTTTTCAAAGGGCAATGTGCAAAAGTACCTTCTGCAGAATCTGCTAGAAATACAGATTCCCAATACACACACCCAGAAATTCTGACATAGGTGCAGGTTAGAGCCTGCACATAACTATTTATTAGGTATAATTTACATACAATGAGACACACACATTTTCAGTGTGTCATTTAGTGAGTTTTGGAAAATATAAATGTGTAGACACTGCTTACTCAAGCTACAGAATATTCTCTCACACCAGGGGATTTCTAGTAGGTACCTGTACTTTTAACTGTGACATAGATGATAGCACAGCATCAGATGATGAAGATATAGAGAAAAAAAAAAGAAGGTGGAATGCTAGCAGAGGCCAGACTTGGGGACCTTGTATGCTCAGCTGAAGGATGTTGGAGCTCTTCTTTGGAGTCCAGTAGAGACTGTGATCTAGGATCTCAAACTGTCTTACTTTCCATTGGTGCTTGTTAGTGTTTCTTCAGCCTGAAGCACTCAGTCCCCTCCACCTACTCCTACCTATATATAAACATGCTACTCAAGCACAAGAACTTGTGTCAAAAGGTAAATTTGGACTATAAAGGAAAATAAGGAGTAACTATGAAGATATGATCCACTAAAAATATATATAACTGGGCCCTTAATTTTAAGGAGAGATGCTCAACATTACTCCTTAGAAGAAAAATACAAAGTAAAACCATGTTGAAACACCATTCCTACCTAATAGGTGAAATCATCAATAATTTGAAATTTGGCAACATGCTTTGTGGCATGCCTGTGGGGCAACAGGAATCTTATACATTGTTGTCAGGAAGACAAAACTGTATGGTTGGGAGTTGGGTTATGTCTAGCCAAATTATGCTAGCAAGGTTTTATAGACATGTGCACTTTGACATGGCCATCCCCATTCTAGGATTATATCCCAAAAATAGACTGCCAAAAATATGAAAAGAAATATCCATGTGGGTATTCAGTGAAGTCTATTCATAGTAACCAAAGATTCCAAACTTCTCCAGTGTTCATCAACAGGGGGCAATAAACCATGACACAATTACAAAGGGAGTACCATGTCATCATAAAAAGAAATGAGCACTGTCTTTATATCCTGGTAGGGAATGACCATTGGCATATATTATTAAATGAAAAAAATAACATGAGGAAAAATATTGTGTTATAAAACTACTTATGTAAGGGGAGAAATGGAAACATATGTAGACATTCTCTTATATTAACATAGTTTATAAATTATAATTTCTGATGGTAAACATAAAATACATGGACATGTTTACTTATATTAATATAAAACATTTCCTTTTATTAACATAAAATAGTAAAAGGCTAAAAATTAAATTGCTACCTTTGAGAAAACAGAAAAATGCATGAAGGGAAGAGGAGGTAAGTTAGACTTCTCCAAATAAATGTAGCTTGTTTTGTAAATTTGACTTTGGAATTATTTGATATTTTGTACATTTATAAAAATAGCAAGCAAAATTATATATCAACTTGGCATATAATTGCACAAAAAGAAATTGGATTATCTGACTATTCTTCTCTAGTGGGTATTGCCTGGGAAAAAGTTATTGACCTATTTTCAGAAAATATGGTTAGCAGTAACATTTATGTTATAATTTTGAGACTTTTAGGTACCTCTTTTGTTCAAACAGATGAGAAATTATACTAGGATTTTTTTATAATAAGAGTTTTCCATTTGGGCAAATGTTGGCTTATTGATGAAGTTAAGGAAAGCATTTGCGATTCTGTTTTTGAATTTGTGAAGTCAGGAAGTATTTTATTATGATATATGTTTCTAATTGTTGCATTTTATTCTTAGTTATTGCTGTGAATTTCTTACTGTGCCTAAGTTATAAATTATGGATGCATGAGTACAGCAAAAAACAGTATAAATAAGATTCAGTACCATCCATGGTTCAGGCATCCACAGAATGTCTTGGAACATATTCCCTGAGGAATGGGACATATTCCCTGAGGGTGGGACACTGTGGTTAAAGGGCTTCAGGGGGCTACAGAAGAGCACTGGATGTAGCCATTCTTGACGGTTACCAGCTGAGACTAAGGGAAAGGGCACTGAGAATTCTGAAACTGAAGGGGAGGAGAAATAGCTTTCCTTATCAAAATGGTGAAACTTCTTTCACACCCTGTGGCCCAGCTCTGTGTGAAACCCTACTCAGGGTGAGTATGAGTGTGTGTTTATGTACATTTATGCACCAGCATTGCACTCCTTCTTGTCTAAAGCTGCTTCCACACTTCCCTCTCAGTCTTTGCTTTACAGAGAGGAAAAAGATTAGGGCTAATGATGAGAAAAAGTTCACTATCATTAGAAAATTTGACCCTGTCACAATATCAGGAAAAACTAGGACAACAGGAGATACCAGCTCACTGCGTGCCATCTCTCTGGAGCCCCAGCTAATCTGGAGGGTAGTAGCAGGGTATCATAAAAACTTGACAGCATGCTACCTTGTAATGATTGCTCAGACAAAACAACTTTCATAATAATCTTATTAGGAAAAGAGAGGCTATTTTTTTTCTCTCTCTCCTTTGTGAGGAGCAATTTATTTTTATGGGTAGTAAAAGGAAATAAATTTTCCTGAAATGGTTCCTTAGTGGATCAGGGTCCACACAGCTCATTCTGTGTTTATAGATAAGCAAAAGGTCAATTGAATGTTATGTTGTTTATGGTGAGGTGCACTTAGGAACTGCACAGCACCGTGTCAGGGGAAGCAGGCTAGCTAATTCACTTGTTCTTACTACCTTTGGAGCCCGGATGGAGGAGAAATTTCTGTGCCAGAAGCTCTCAAGGTAAACACCTATCAATCATCTGTTACAGTACATTTGTTTTGCTGGTAGGATTTAATACACTCTAGGAGATTAGAATGTGTTGCTTTTGTCACTGTGGAAAATATACAGGTAATTTTTCAGACACAAATTTGACAGATTCTAAAGGAGTAGCATACATGTTTCTCAATAAAGGCTAGCTACTGTGCTCCTGAGGCCATTTTGACACTTCATTAACATAAAAGCAGGGGCTATTTTGGAGATAGTGGAGAGAATTTGGATCCAGTGTCCATTCAGGGAGACAGGTAGAAGGTCTTAAGACCCAATTCCTCTCTAGGAATGTCTAATATAAAAATCACAATCAGTTCACATTTGGCAGTCCCATGCTTTCCTAACCACATTTCTCATTTATTCAGTAAATATTGAATTATAGGCACTATGCACAAGACTACATGCCAGACCCAAAGAAGACTGTGCCACAAAAATGTATGATTCTTGCTAGATTCAAGAAGGAAGATTCATTTAATAGGCATGGGGTACTTTTTGCATGATCATCTGCTAGCTGTTGAGAGTCTAATTGGTAAGCCACAGAAAAGTCATGAATACTGAGTGAACATCTACAATGGCCCAGGCAATGTGATAGACATTTGCACAAATATTTTTTATCATCTTAACCTTGTTATTACTCTTATCTCTGCTTTTTCAAGTAAGAACACCAAGATTCAGAGACAGCTTGGCAATAAGAGGTTGTTGGGGCTCAGAAAATGGTACCTCAAAGTATGTTCTTAGTCTCTCTGAACTTCACTTTGCACTCTGTCTCTGGTACCTCTATCTGTAGAACAGAGGTGGGTTTTCTCTGAAGTTTCCCCATCAGACTAAGGGAAGTTCCTCCTGAAAGAATGCAATTATCGTGAGCCCCTTCTATAATTACATCACACAGGGAAGGTTGGTTCACTGAAAGGAAGAGAAGAATTTACCCCATACTCGAAAAGTTTTGTCCTGGGCTGCTGTCTTTTCTTTGGGACCATTAATATACCTTAAAATCACTTATTCTCACTCTAAATTGCCTATGAAGAGGTTACATAAGCTTCTAAATCTTATTGGGGTATAGGTTATTCAGTTTTCATTCTTGATGTTCCCCTGACCTATATATAACAAATTTGTGGGCTTTTTCTCTTGTTAATCTATTGTCTCCTTATTTCTGCAGACTTAGTTATGAAATTGAGTACCTAATTCAAAACATAGCATCTAAACCCAAACATTGGATTCCACATTGGGACTATGTTTTTCTCCTGCCAAAAAAGAAATTGAAAAGAATGCATAATATAATAGTCGTATACATTATAATAAAAAGGAACTAAATATCTGTAGAATATACAGTGAGAGGGTCCAGTGAGGGAGAAAAAAGGAATGGGATGGGGGTAGGAAGTAGGGAGCAAAATGAGAATGAGGTGGGAGTGGGGAGTGGGGGTGGGTAGAGCTAGGATAGGAATAGAGGAGATTTGAGGGAACTAAAAATTAGATGGAAGGAGGTGAGAATGTGATAGGATAGGAAGTAAAGATGGAATGCAGGATGAGAGTGGAAAGAGGGGCTGGGTTAGATGGGAGAGGGTAAGAGTGAAATGGGTAGGAAGTAAAGTTGAGATGGAATGGGGTGAGATGCGGTAAGATGGGGTAGGAGGTGGGGCTCAGATTGGGTAGGAGTGGGGCATGTGCAGAGAGAGCTTCTCAGAAGAAGTGGCAGTTGAACTAAGTATGGAAGAGCTACCTGACATAAAAGCAAACACAGGTAGGCTCTGAGGATAAGGGAAAAGTGAAGACTGTCTGGATAACACCAGGGACCACTCGTGTACCCAACCCATGTTCTTTACAATGTGCTAAAGACCCAAGTGAGAATAAGAACTTCACTCTCTCTCTGACCCAAGTTATGGAACCAGCCAAGCTGCACATTGTGAAGGAATGGATAAAGAAAATGTGGTATATATACAAAATCAAGTTTCATGTAGCCGTTCCCTCCCTTGACCTCTCTCGCCAATGTCTTCGCAGTTACCACTTCTCTCTCCTCTCTCTCTCCTTCCCTGCTCCTCCTGAATCTGTTCCAATGTCCAGCAACCTTCTGATTCTTCATCCTTCATACTGATCTTCTCAACAACTGTGAACTTCACCTCTGTTCACCTCTACCCAGGTGCTCTCCCAAACTCTGTTTAGGCCTTACATCTGGCTCCAGACCTTCTGAATTGACTCTCCTGGGAGTATACCCCTTTTATTCCATTCCTGTTTGTCCAGCTTAGTTGCAGTCCAGATTCCATATTCCTGGCCTACAATGGTGGGTTGGTAGTTCCTCCCACTTATAGCCTATGCTACAGGAGATGAAACTATTTATATGCCTCTCCCTCAATATCTGCAAAGTCTTCTAGGCAGAGACCCAGTGTGCTTCACATTTGCATCCCAGGCATCTGGCACCCTCTAAACTGTCAGTCATCTTCGTAGGATGAACAACTTGTCCAATTGCACCACTCCAAATCGACATTGCACACAACTGTAAACCGATTTTGCTAACACTTTGCTAGAAAATTCAATGGCTGACTATTATAGACAGAATAAAGTTTGAATTCCACAGCCTTACATTTAAAACATTCACAACCTGGCCCTGATTAACCCTTCCAGTACTGCCTCCTATTATTTTCCAAAAGTAATTCATTATTCTAGAAAATTTTTTCCTTCCCCTGCCCCATCATTACTGTACTTACTTGCCTGCCTTTATTGTAATTCTCTTCTCTCTTCCTGGTTCAGTCACACTCATCTCACAAAGTAAAATTTAAATCTCACTCATTTGCCAGCCTCTAGAGTTTCCCAGCTAAACCCTGTTGCCACTGAAGGTCTAGCATGTTCCTACATCTTTCACCAGCTTCCTTTTCCTGTGAGGTATCCTCTCTGAGACTTAGGCCTTTTTTTATCTTACCAGACTGTGAATGCTGTGAGGGCCAGATTCCTGGTCTATGCAATGTTTGTATCTATCTCCTATGTTCTCTGCACATACAGGATGCTGAATAAAGCTGTTATTCTACTATCACCTTCCAAAACTTACAAAAGAGAATTCTTCAAAATGTATCATTGCAGGAGCCGGATTCTAATCATTATTCAACAGGCAGGTTCAATGCAAGTCAATTCAGATCCCACATGCCAAGCCTTTGTGAGGCTTCGTGCAAGGTACTGTGCCCGCAGGACAGATACCTGCCCTGACTAGCAAACAGGCTGCTGTATGACATTGCAATGGCAGGTTCAGTTAGGGACTGTGATTCAATTACACTGTTTGATGCCTGTAATGGGAGCCACTTGTTCTTTTGGAGCAAATTTTGAAAAATAGCCTTCTTGTTATCAGAGGAGTGGCTGAGTCAACCATTGGCCCACTTTCCATTTATGCCATTCCACTTGATGCTAAAATTCATTTTATACATTTGATACGGATGGTCCAGGTAATAAATTGTTTCTGCTAGGACATGCAGCCTGATGGATGTTACACTGACTTTCTCAGTTTAATTAAATATCTACCTGGAGGGATTACGGCCAACCAGCAGCTGAAGCTTGAAATCCTACCCACCTGCTTCTGCATACTTCATGCACCTGAATGGCCTGGCTGAAGTGCCCCAAAGAAAGAAGGCCGTTGTTGTAAAAAGAGGTTGCATTACCTGCCATCCAGTGGAATGGATTTTCATCATGCTGAAAATCTTAATCTGAGTGAGACCCTAGGACCCTTGCAAGGGGAGAGAGGTAAATGGGAATTTACATTGACTTTGCAAACTAATCCCTGCCCTGAACATTGATACCAGGGCAAACCCACCCCTTCTTCAACTCTCTCAAAAAGAAATCCAGGAATTATGAAAAAGAGTAAAATTTCTATCTCACCCTCTTAACTCCTTAGGTATCTACCCAGTTTCCCAAAGACAATAACCTTGTGTTTTAGAGCCTCATCTTAGTATCAGTTTGCTTTTAAATCAAATATTTCCTGAAATACATAAGGTATTGACTAATACCAGTAAATTAGTCATGAGCAGGATTAGACATGCCTCCATTTCTCTAGCAGTGAGAAGACACCAGAGGAGGGGGAATAGTTGAACATGCTAGGGATCTAGAACACCTAAAGTTTTCCAAACTATGCCCAGCCTCTCTTTTGTAGTCTGAGTTCCTGGGAAATGGTGTATCCTGGCAATATCATCCTCATCTAAAACATAAAACAAACAACAACAACAAAACAATCTGTACACAAAATCTTCAAAACAGGTCATATCTTAATTAGAGAAGAATATAAGAATTCTGGAAGTGCATGTCATTTTGTCTTCTGGGTCCTAGATCACATGGTATATTGTGTAATTGTGGCTCAACCTCTGACTACAAATGATCTGGATCTAGTGATTCAATCTAAAGCAATGATTAAACTCATTGTACCTTAGTTTAATCTGGTGTTTCGCACATATTTGGTCTTCAGTGCATGGTTGTTGAATAAATGGATGGACTGATTATTATAAATAGACAAGAGTCAAGAATTAAGATTGTTTATAATACTTACTGTTTTGCAATGCTGAAGCATGTGTCCTAGCTTTGAGGAATACATCAAAACATTTAAAATAGTTTTCTTCTAATTTCTCTAATGGTAAGATTTCATTTAGGATTTGGGGTATATATTAGCTCAACTCCTGTGAAATTGCAGTTTTCATAAGTCAAAAATGGCCATGTGCTGGTCATATAATATGGTTAAACCTGCAGAATTGAAAAATTCCATTTTCAGCTCTTTGGGACTCCCCATCCCTGGAGATTTTTAGATGATGGATCCAGTATGAGGCTAGGAATTGTTCTCATCGATGGGAGAGCTTGGGAAGCATCAGATGAGAACATAGGTAAGGGTTGTTCTACGTGATGAATGCAGTTGGATTTCTAAGAAGCAGCATGTTTAGGTCAATGTTTTATTACTGTGGTGCAAAAAGGACCACCTTTCCCAGGAGTGATTGAATGCTGCCAGGATGTGGTAAATGCTGATGGAATCACTGGCTGGGAAAATGTGGAGCTTGTGTGGTTTCTCTTAGCTTCAGTTGCTTTCTGCAAAAGGGAAACTAGAGAATCCCCATCCCAGGAAATAGGGATGTAGGCTGTATGATGCTGCCCCGGCACCTGGCATGCAGTGAGGTGCTCACGAATGTCTCCAAAAGAGGACTTGGAACCTGGGTTGACCTTTCTGACAGGGTGCCTGTGGCTGTCCACAAACACTTGCTGGGAGCTCAAGGGAAGGGCTTTCTATGCCAGCATTATCTCCACCTATCCTGTTCTCCTTCCTGTTTTACACCCATACTCACCCTTCCTCTGGGCTGCCTGCCTCAGCACCTGCCACATTTTAACTTTGTCCTTTGGCTCTCACTGTTCATTTGCCCCACCAAAACCTTTGGCCTGCTGATGAAATGAAGATCCTTTTTGATTGTTTACTTTTCTGTTTTTATCATGGCACTCATTCAAAGATGTGGCTTTTGAAATTTTCTTTCTGGCTTCCTGCAGCACAATCTTGGGTGATGGATGGCCACCCCATTTGGGCCCAGAGGACTTTCTGGCAAGTCTGCCTATTGCCTAACTCTCCTTCACTCCTGCTTGGAGTGCCTTCCAAGGGTTATGACTTTCCAAACAATTGACATCATAGTAAATGTGAACCTGTCAGTTGGAAGTATAACCCTGGCAGTTATCTAAACTTAAATATGGGAGGAAAGAGAAAGGCAAAACTGTAGCTGTGATATAGCATGGGTGGGGCTTAAAATAAGAACCAATTGCTAAGAGGGCATCACTGAGAACTCCAAGGGCTTACCTACTCACTTAAAATAGTCCTTCCCCGAATAGATGAACTCTAGATAGGGCAGAGGGGTGGGAGGGGAAGGGAAGGAGCAAGAGGTTAGAAATGATGATGGAATGTGATAAACATTATTATCCAAAGTACAAGTATTCACAAATTTCTGTGAATATACTTTTTATACAACCAGAGATATGAAAAACTGTGCTGTATATGTGTAATATAAATTGTAAAGCATTCCACCATCATATATAAATAAAAAATTAATAAAGAATATAGTTCCTCCTCAAGGAGCAGAAAGAGATAGTTCAAATTACTTCCAGCCCTGGTCCCTACTTACAGGGCTCCCTTTCATTGATCAATATTCAATGATCATATTTCAGGTATGTCCCTTGGATACTTCTTCAATGATGTGGGGAGAAGAGCAGTAGAGTAACAAGATTTTACTGCCTACATTCTTATGTTAGCACCCCATGTCCAATTGCATGACCTTAGATTTGTAAGTCCACCTCTCTGGGCCTCTGTTTCTTCATCAGAAAGACAATCCTCATGGTGCAAGATCTTTATAGGCATTAACAGCATCTGGTATACAGTGAGCACTCAAGAAATGTCTATCTTTCTTGGCATCATCGTCTCTCAAATCTTTATAATCAATGGATCCATCTTTTCATATTTTTATCATACAGAAATCAAAAAATAAATATACACAAAATCTCAGAGACTCTTGTGGATGACTCTTGGGTATTAATGTCAAATATTAGACCCCAGTGATACCTAAAAAGGTGGACAAATTGGTTGCCTTTATTTCCCCTCAAATCCCATAACAATACTCTATTTGGAAGAATTATGAAATAATATTGGAAGTAAAATTTTCTGATTGCCATCCCAAAAGAGTAACCAAACCATGATATTCCTGCTTTGGCTATTTCCTCAATGTGGCAAGCTCCCCTTGAAGACCCTTTTGGCATTGCCCCTTGCTTTGGTATCCTTTAAAACCTTCCTACTATAATACCTTTGACAGTCTCTGTCCTTTCCTGCCTGTAGTATGCCTGCTCTGCTGACCTTTGGATCAGTTGTGCTGCTTATCTTCATGTCACCTAGCACTCACCTGAAGGAGCATGGTCCCAGTTGCAGTCAAGGCCCAGGAGCTGCTGTCACTTGTTTGGCCATGGTGATTCTGTTCCCCTCTTACAGCGGCCCAGTCTTTCTCCACCAAGATGATCATACACACAGGGCTTCTTAGACCAATCCAAGTATCAGTCTTTATTCAGTGTTTTTCCAGTGACTTGTGACTTCTCCTCCCTGGAGCTCAGGCTACCTGCTTGGAACTGGACTCTCAGCAAGGTAGAAAAACATCCTGGCAGCACCTTCAGCTCCCATGGAAAAGTTTCCCTGAGCATCCAGGGTAATCTCTGCAAGGTCAAGGGAAGCCTGTCCTTATGTCTTTTCCCTTCCAGCAGGTGGCCAAGACAGCAATCCTGCAGGGACACTCAAGGTACCTTAAGACAGGGTAATGAAATCTAACATGAAGGTCTATTTATACAACTAAATAAAAACCATTTTCTTTCAAATTACTAATCGCCACATGCAAGTCTGTGATAACTGGATCTATACCACACATCCACCTTTTTTTCCCCCCAAAGATCATGAAATTTGGGAGCAAATGAATTTGGGTTCAAATTCTAGACATAATATTTTAGGTATGTCCCTTGGATACTTCTCTGAGCTTTCTGTTTCCTCCTGTAGGAATTAGAAAAATAATGCTTGACTCCTAGGAGTGTGGTGAGGATTTAGGGAGATAATGGTTTCAAAGTGCTTCATCCCATGCCTGGCACGTGGTAGGTGTTGAATAAATGGTATTTAACTTCTCCTTTCTTCTCCAGCAATGAATTAGATGGTATTCATACAATGCCAAGGGAGCTTTCTACTCTTGTTTATAAACATTCTAATAATTTACTACCAATAAATAATAAAGGAGAAAATCATGGCTTACTGGTGTATGATAGAGCATATTCAAGATGCAGTCACTGACTAGTTGCCTAATCATGGCTGTTATATCGAAATGCATTTATTTGTTACTCCCTTGTTTGGTGGAAATGGAGAATAAACAGATAAGGGGATATGATGAATAAAAAACAAAAGCTTAACATTGAGTCTCTTTATTTATTGAGGAAACTGGTGTTTTCTAAATCGTGTTCATTTATTTACCCTTTTTTATTTTATCACATCTTTCTCAATTGCTCAGCTGTGACATAGTCTCAGATATTTTATGATACTTAATTTCAAGCAAATTGCTTCACCATGGTAGCAAAATGACAACAAATGTAATAAAAAGGATATTAAATATAATTCCCTGCTGTATGAAAATTTATAAATGCCTACTATATTTACAGTACATGCAAGTGGAAATTCAACAATATCTATGAGTGAGGCAGTGAGCTACACACAGAAGTTCCTTTCCTGATGGTAAGATTTTTTTCCTTGCTTGGATGAGAAGAAAACATTCTTGGATGTTTCTCTAAATCAGAATATTCTCCAACATATCTGAAAATTGCTCTTAATTTTAGTACATCTCATCTTTATCATCATATCAATTGTTCTTACTTACCTTCTTAAAATGAAGTTACCTTGGCCAAATCACCATCATATAACAAATGCACAATATCAAAGATGAGCAAAGTGGAGAACCACATCAATATAGAGGCATCTTCTATAGAGTTATTCTACTACAACCGTGAAACAGGAATCACCAGGTGGAAATTGAAGTTCAATTTTTCTTAAGTTACAAGTCAGTTGATAGGGGCTTTTTCCATCATAGATATTTAGATTCAGCCTAGTTGTAATGAACAGCATCTTTAAAATCATTGATGGGGGGGGTGGAATGTGTTAATTTGCCCATAATGTATTAAACCACCATTGACACCTTGGCCAGGCCCTCTTGCTCTGACCTATTTAAGCCACCTGCTTTGTGCCTGTCACTGCCACTCTCATTTGCTCTCAGTTGAGACATGAAGCATATGTTCGCCTCACTATCTAAATCACAAACTACACATTGAAACTAAAGTCTCTTCTTTAGCAATGTATTTTAATTTGTGGTTTGTAGTTAAAGTAAATAATGAGATTCTGGCATGCTGCTCAGTGCTGGTCAATTCCTCTACTTTAAGAAGCAGGAGAGGTGACCCACATTTATGAACAGCAACTTTATTTAGCATTTTCCATGTGCCACCTCTTTGCATTCTTGCAACAGCTGTTCAAGATAAGTATCACTGCACCATTTTACAGCTGAAAAAGCTAAAGCTTATCGCTGTCAGCCAACTTGTCAAATGTCGCACAGGAAGTGCAGAACCAGGGTGCAGAAGCACGTTCAATGGCAGACCTCTTGTTCTTTCCACTCCATCATTTTGCCTTTCACAGTTATTATAATTTGTTTCATATGAGGAAAAGCCCTGATAATAGTGGTCTAAGGTGTGTTTTCTCCAAGGGGCATTCCAGGGAAGCTGCCATGGAGGAATATATTTCACTTTTTATTATAAAATTTATATTATTATTAATATAAAATATTTCACTTTTTTAAAAACTAGACATGCATTTAACAAAGAAATGCTATCAGAAATGCTTTTACTTTGGATAATGGAAACTTAAGGTTTAATCTGTCATTCAGATCTGTACTTCCTTGTGTCACTGGCACTGGATGGTCTTCTTCCTTTACGCCAGCAAATTGAGAGCAAGAGAGGAAGATTACCTCTAGATAGGGAATAGGGGTGGGAGGGAAAGGAAGGGAGAAGGGTAATAGCATGGATGGTGGAAGGAGACCCCCATTATTATACAAAAATACATGTATGAAGAAGTGAATTTGGTGTCAACATACCTTATATACAGAGATATGATAAATTGTGGTATAAAGGTATATAAAGAATTGTAATGCAAATAATAATAATAATAATAATAAGAGAGCTCATGTATAATGGCATAATTTTGCATGAACATACTTTTTATACAGAGTTACGAAAAATGGTGTTGTGAATGGATAATTATGATTGTAATGCATTCCACTATTGCATGTATGTAAGAAATTTTTAAAAAGTTGAAAAAAAAAGATTAGTCTGTGGACTCTACAGCCAAGGGTTTCCTAAAAGAGCACCTCCTCAAAAAAGAGGAACCACACAGAACATTGCTGACTGACAATCTTTTAATCTCAGAACCAGTACCTCAATTTCAGTAGTTGCCAAAACAAGAGAGAAGAAATATGAAAACAAGGCAGACTTAAGGGGAAAGGTCATCTCCAGTGTTGCCAAGAGCTGAGTTAGCAAGCAGTCTTCACAAACAGGCTCAATTATGTTTTTACCTCCTCTGTAAAGCTGGGTCATCCTGCCAAGTGATGTTCCCATCTCCAGATGTGCCGATTCCCCAGTGCAATGCATAACTCACAATTTATCCGACACACATGTATTAAGCTCCAAGGGTCACCACTCTCCCAGGTCAGCATTTTTCTCACTTCTCAAGCAAATGAGGCATGACGCCAGTGTATCATCCACACTTTTTCTTTTCCAAATATGCTGTTCAATCAATACCAATCCCCAAAGGGATGCAAAAAAGGTGAGTGATTTTTCTCTGGGCCAGTGCACTGAAGGCCAAAAGCTTGACATTGAACAATATCAAATGGACACATCAGAAGTCATATGTCACCTCCACAGAACATTCTAGGAAACACACGTCCTCCTTAAACTGATTACAAGCTGTGGAAGAGCAGTGTTGAGTTGTCTACACATTTATAGAATGGTCTCCTTCTTAGCTTTTTACAGGTCCTTGAAAATATTTCTCAACAAGTAGGCTGTGAGAAGACACTTTTGAAAAGAGCACAGCGATACGTTGTCTTGAAATTCAGAGAGGCAGATAAAATTGCATTGCTTCTAAATGAGAATCCTCTGATTATGGACATCTACTCACAAATGTCCACAGAAATGTTGATAGTAAAATGGTATTCAATGCTGGTCTATTAAATCACCAAAGGTCAGAATTTTGTATATCTTATCTGCAATTACTCCATGTCTTGCCTTTTTAGTGAAATTGCATATTATCATGCAATCCCTTTTGTAAAAAAACCTTTTATCTTTATATGTCAGCTTTATTCACTGAATGTTTATACTGCCCTCAATTATGTTGAATCTGTGATCTTCAATATGATACTGTTTGGAGATGGGGCCTTTAGGATATATTCAGGGTAAGATTGAGTCTTAAGGATAGAGCCCTCATCATGAAATTACTACTGTTATAACAAGAGGAAGAGAGAGATTTCTTTCCAAGTGCAGGCATCTAAGAAAGGCAATGTGAGTGCCTAGCAAGAAGTCTGCAATCCAGGAAGAGGGCCTTTATCAAAAACCAGTTGGCCAGCACCTTGATCTTAGCGTTCCTAGACTCTAGAACTGAGTAATGAATTTCTATTGTTTAAACCTCCCTGGCTACAGTGTTTCTTAACGGCATCTCAAAGCAACTAATTCAGTTATGATATTCCTTTTAATCAAATGTAGCTAGTAATGTTATGCATGAATACAAAAACACTTAGGAAAAATGGGGTAAAGAGCTGTGCATGGTTATGGTCTAGGTTGGGCCAGGTGTGAAATGCCCTGTTGTCACCTAATCGGAACAAAACCTCTGAAAATGATTCTCACCACATTTTGTTTCCAGAGAAGGAACACATTTATCAAGGTCAGTTTGGGGGTTAGAAATGCTTGTATGGTGAATGCATCTTATGAAATCAAATTCATAACATGTGGCCAGACAAGTATATTCTGGGAACTGAAAGACAGAAAGATTAAGTTCAGGACATGAATGTCATTAGTATGCATGGAAGCCATCATCCTTTTTTTTTCTCTTGATTTCCAAAACATTTATGTGAACAGTATTGTACTGACACTCTTTAGGTTACAAGAAGGATCAGGACTATGGCTTTAGGTGCTGGCTCTGAGTGTTCACACTATGTCACTGGATGGCTGATTTCCACCAGTCCTCAGTTCCATTTGCCCCGAGTTGGCTTCATTCTCAGGTGACTTTTCCAAAAGTGGTTAGAAAGAAGGGCACCAGAAGACCTTGGTTTACAATTAGCTGTCAGGGAGTGAGAGACTATGAGCTGATGGTCATTTGCCAGGCTGAGTCACATGCACCGTTGACCAAGTCCCAGTAACCATAGGCCAGATCTTAAACCCACCCCCGCTGTGAACCTAGAGTTTAAGGACTGTCCTTACTTCACAGGCTGAATGAACAAGGAGGTGGGGAGGGTTCCCTCACGGAGGAGGGAAACTGCTGCAACAGCTGATGACATATTGCACAATCTCTCTGTTCATGCTGCTTCATTGCATTGCTTGGTATGCATCCTGCCTGAGTTGTGTATATTTTTGTAACACTGAATCTGTCATGTCATTTGAAATACATTAGTTTAGGCCATAAGGAAAATTCCAAAATACTTCTTGAAAAACCACTCTAATAATTGTTTTAATTTTATACTTTTCTCATCAGAATGCACAACTTCCTATGTAAGTATATATTTATACATATATGTATGTATATATATGTACAAATTTGCATAGATGTGTGTATGTATATGTGTGTACACATTTGCATACATGTGCATAGGCACATACACACATATAAATCCTTGTGCATGTATTTGTGTTCATGTGTGCAGATGCACAAGCATGCATGTGTACATATGTGTGCACAATGACATGAACATGCACAAATGGACACTTATGTCATCAGCTATACACCAGCCTCTCTGTCTCTCTCCCCACTCCTGACCCCCTTCCTTGGCCACCTGGCACTGTTCCAGGAGATAACCTTAAATCAGAGATATCAATTCCTTGATTCATGAAAGTTGCTTTATGGAGGTAGAAGTGAGAAAGAAAATAAACAAGTCAATATGAGGAAGACATCTGTCCTAAGACAGTTGGGAGCTGGGTCACACCAGTGAGCTGGCACCTGGGCTTATAGGAGGCACCTTGCCAGCAGCTAGGAGAGATCCCTGATTGGATGCACCAGGGAGCACCCTTTGTTTGAAGACCTGGTGTGGGCTATCTGGGCAGGTATTTTTCACCTGCTGCAGGGACTTTGCCTAGATCACTTCTCCCATGGAGGAGGAAGGACCCAGGAAGAATCCTGGAGTTTCCACACCTTTCCTCACCTGCCCCACTGTGGCCTTACTCTGCCCAGCTGCCTCCTGATAGGTCCTTTGCAAAAATCTCCAATTTGGCTTACCTGTTACTCTAGGGCCATTATCCCAACCTTAGAAATCAACAGCTCTCTGTTTAGAGATAGATGGTCCAGATTTTGTAATGCTCTATATTATGTTTAAATATCACAATTTTAAACTTTTTCATCCCAAATAAATCCTGCCAATTGTTCCCAATGTGTGCCTTTCCATCATCTAAGACCTTCACATTTGTTGCTGTTGTTATAGATGAAACAAACAGACAAAAACCTAAGATTGTGGATGTGATTAAATTCCTAAATTTCATGACAATGTAATCCCGAGCTAGCAGGGGCTTTGCCTGTTTTGTGGATAACTGTATCCCAGGTGCTAAGGGTGATGCTCCACACATACTGAGGAAGCATTTGTAGAATGAATGAACCACAGAAAGTCTCCATTGAGGACATTGTGCCTCTCTGCTCTTGGCTTTTCACCATTTACACTTATTCCTCATACTGAGGGTGAGGGTCATGCCCTCTTTGCCCATCTTTCTCCCTTCATTCTTGCCGACTCAAATCCAGCTTATATTTTCTCCAGGCCTCACTGTAAGTGTCTACAGAGTTGCTCCCTCTATAAATTTATTTCAGTTTTAAAACTGATATAAATAGAAACATGCTTTTGTATCTGGAGTGGCCTGCTGATTTCAAATCCCCTTCCGTGTCCATGCATAATGTCACATGTATCCTATAATGCCTCAAAGTATGATTTTTGATGCTTCTCTGTCTCAATTCATTGTGTCATTACATTTTAATCTCCAGGAAGGACTCGAGCTTGCCAAGGGAAAAGAGGGAATATAAAATGATATAAGCCTTAGAACTTTGAGTGTGTCGCTCTGTCTGATTACCCCACAACACCCAAGTCCCAAGGGAAATGCAGCTAAGCCTTTATCAATTGCTTTTTTAGGGTTTTGCAGTTTGAGCATAATCTCCCTGGAATGCTTTAAGTCTTATCCTCCATATGACCTTGTAAGAAATCAAGAGTATGCCCAGATCCAATACAGAAAGCACTCAGCAACCCAAAAGCTCTGGGTAAAATTTGCAAGGATTAAAGGGAGTGGGTGACTTTAATTAAACCATCAAAACCTGGTGTTACTCATGTTCTTTAAGGATCAACATTTCAATGATTTCAGTAAAAAAGGGTGAGGGGATTCTATTTGGCATCTCACAAACAAGAGATAAAACCCTAAATATTTCCTTGTTCTCTTCCCCATCTTTCAGGTCATGCCCATGTCCAACCAGAGCTAAACCACATAGCCTTTCACCCCAGAAGAAAGAACCTGGCCTAGTGACTCTCTTTATTCCTCAGCTTTCTCACTGACAATAACGTCACTCACCTGGTAGAGTTGTCAGGATGAAATGAGAGAATTCACATGAGGGGGCATAGCACACACTGAGCCTGTACAGTGCACAGAGTAAGTCTTCAGTAGTGCAAGCCTTTGTATTTGTGTTGAAAACCTTCACTCTTCTCAATGAAATCTTGTGCTGGGTTTGGCATAATGAAACAAGGAGATTTTATGGGGAAAATAATCTAGAAGTTAGATGTGATTAAAAATCTAAAAGTAATAAGGTAGTGGTGAAATAATTCTGGGCTGGGTGTGGAGAGGTCTGGATCCAGTTCCGGCTCTATATCCAGTGAATTGTGTGACCTAGGCTGAGCAAATATTTCTTGGGCATTTAGCTTTTGCCAGGTACTGAAGATTCAGAGGCCCATAAAATGCTGTGGTTGTTCTACAGACATTTACAGATTTGTAGAATAGAACATTATGGGAACACAGAAATAAAATGCTGTGCGGTCCATACAAAAACAAAAACAAAAAATATTATAGATGGAAAGGAAATGGTGTGACTATAAAAAGAAGCAATTATAGAAAAATGAATAATTTATATTCTCTGGAAAGTCCAAGAAGGCTTTGCAGAGGTAGATATAAAGCAAGAATAGGAGTTAACAGATGTGAATACAACCAAAAATGGGGAATCAAATATCCTTGGGTTAAAAAACTCAAATTTGCATTGTAGAATTGAGTGAAACTGGCCAAGTTATTTACCCTTCTTTAACCTCAGTTTCCTCTTCTGCAAATCACTTGTTCTGCAAGATGCTGAGAAAGATTGGAAATAATACATATAAAGAATCCATCAGGAAATCATTAATGCAGGCTGAGTGTTGGGCACATGGTAGAAGCACAGTCATGTGTCCTCTTGCCCTCTGAAGCCCCTTCCAGCCCTCACACCCTAAGCTGCTATGCATCAGACTCAAAGGAATGCTGTGTTGTCACCTCCCAGTGCAGTTTTAGAGGCTGCCATGAACTTTACTGGAACTGAAAGTTTAATGTGGAAAGTTTCACGAATAGTTATTGGTTCAGGTAGAGAGCCTGGTGAATAGAAACATAACTATATTTCTGAATTTCACCAGCTTTTCTGTTAGGGCAAGGCAAAGGTTAGTCATTCATTCTGACTTGCACCTTTTTTTTTTATTTCTTGCGGGATGTAATTCCAACTAACAAATTATCATTCATTCTATTCTCTCCTTCCTGGTGGGTGAGGCACACCACCCAGCATTCTAAACCCAAAAGGAAAACATCTCTAGAGAAAATTCCAAGTCTCTCCTTCCACCCAAACCAAAAAAAAAAAAGATTCTCTTCCTTGGATTGGAAAAAAACAAATTCCAGTCTTAGTCACAAACTCTTACCACGTTGAGAATGCAACTGGATTGTAGAACTAAGACCACTTCTACCAACACAGGACTGAAAAGGAAAAGGAAACCAAGAAATCATGCTGTCCTTGTTATGCCTGTAAATGAGGAAACCCAGCTGGGAGATGTGCAGTGACACCAAGTCCCCACAGCTGGCCCCACAGTTCTAAACTTGTAGACCAGTGCTCTTCCCCCTGCAAATTTGGGCTTTCTAAATAATCCCCGGCCTTGTGAATGTGACCACAAAACATTTAGCACCTCCTCCCATTGCATGTTCTGGAAACTTGATAAACATAATCCTGACACAACTGCAGAAAAGAAGACAATTTAAAAAATGTAACAGGAGGTTAAATTATGTGTTAAGCTCTAGCAAGATGTTTATAATTTTTCATTCATTTCCAAGGAGCCCATGAAGATCATGGGGTTCTTGAAGAGATAATAATTACGAGAAAAGCTGAAGTATTCTTGAATATTCTATGAGGACAAGGAAATATTTCCCTTAAATTCAGTGTGAACATTAAATTAAAGAAGGACATTAGGTACATGTTAAGAAAATCTGAATTAAGCATGGACTTTAGTCAATAATAATGAATCCATCTGTACCTGTTAATTGTGAAAATGTGCCTTGCTAACGTAAGATGTTAATAATAAGAGAAACTGGGTATGATCTTCTTTATATTTTTTCTATAAATCTGAAACTCTTCAAAAATAAAATTTATTTTTAAAGATAAAATAAAAACAAACAAAAAACAAAAAAAGTTCCATGCGTCTTCCAGCACAATTCTAGATCATGGACTATTCACAATGGTGCGAAGTGAGAAAGGAACCTTTGGAGTGCCAAAATGAATGACAGTCCATGTGCACTTGACTGTGTACCTCAGGCTATCAATCAGGTAAATGCAAGTGACTTTCAGTATCTATTGTCACTCTAGATGCTCAAAAATACCCCTCCTCCCACCACAAGACTGTACATTACTGTGAGCAAATAATAAGTAAAGCAAAGAGAATGTATTTCAACATGCCAAGAACTTTGTGCACACATTTCATCAATCTGCAGGATAACTCTCTGAGATAATATTGTCAATCCTGATGATTAAATTATGTTCAGAGAAGCTTATGAATTTTCTTAGAGTTTTTTAAATATAAGGAAATTTATTTGGGACTTGAACTTAGGTTTGTCTCCATCTCCAGATTATTTTCCTTATACATTTAATGTTCTTTCCCTTTCTTACTAGCGAAGAACTTAAATACCCATTTCTGAAGATCTGGAAAAATACAAGGTAGCTATAATTGCTACATTTTGGTCATCATGTGTCATTAAGATCTTACAGGATGTGACATTTTTCTTAAATTTTCCTAATTTTTGACTTGGACAGTTTTGAGGAGTACTGATGAGATGTTTTGTAGAATATTCCTTTTATGATTTGTCTAAATTTTCCTCATGATTATACTGGGTTTGTAGGTTTTGTGAAAGAAGACACACAAGTAAAGTGTCATTTTTATCACATCATGTCAAGGTTACCTCCTGTACTGCCATTCACATCGACCTCACTCACCTGGTTGAGGTAGTATTTGTTAGCTTTCTCCACTGAGAGATTACTCTTTTTTCCCCACTTTCTACATGGTATTCTTTGGGAAAAGCAAGTGCAACCTATGGGCAGTTATGTTCCTTGTCCCTGAGAGCAGAATATCCAAAATTATTTAGAATTCATCTACACAGGAAATGTATCTATCATTACCCATTTATATATTTATGCTATCATTTACTTATATCAGTGGAGAGTCATGATGTTTTTATATTTTAGGATACAATCCTATACCACTTTATTTTATTGCTCAAATCATTCTGGCTTTTACCACAAAAAGCTCCTTCAGTTGCATGCTTTTTGTATGTACTCCAGCATTGTGAAGTTTGTTTTTTCATCATAAACTTCCTGACTTTCTGGTGTTACTGGATACTCTAGACTTATCTTGTGTATTTCAGCTCCAGTACAAAAATATGGCATTTTTAGAAGAATTTCTAGTTTCTTTCATTGGAGAATTGCATTAGAAACCAAAATCTGGATACTACATGCATCATACATGGTACATATATGAATATCCATAAGTATTTCTATAGGTAATCACCTATATCAGCATTAAGCTAAACATGGCTCCAACTTTAATTAATTATAATATGGTTCATTCCAGCATGCTCCCCTTACTTATCTGTAAACTCTCACTTGAACTATGAGAAACCTGGCTCCCACAATCCACCACCCATTAATTGTTTAATTCAGTGAATACTTGTATCAAATTATTTATACATACTCCTTCCATGCAACTTTAATATGATTGAGTACAGTTTTAGGTACAATTTCTTTTGCCTTTGGTCTTACAACTTCATTCTTTTCCAAATTCATTTAGGTCCACACCTTTTCTCTCACCACTTTTGTAGATGCTCATCTCAGAGGTATTGTTCATTAGACTTGTATTACAATTAAATTCTTTGATAATTTTCTGCATTTAATTCTGGGTTCCTAAATGATTTATTTTAAGTTGCATATATAAAGGTTTACTCTTTACACTATAAATTTCTATGGTTAGTGTGAAAAGTATGTGC
Source organism: Marmota monax (assembly GCF_021218885.2). Lineage (NCBI taxonomy): Eukaryota > Metazoa > Chordata > Mammalia > Rodentia > Sciuridae > Marmota > Marmota monax. Next base: position 21,254,654 of record NW_026692254.1, read on the forward strand.
AGTTTTACCTGCCTAAAAATAATCTCAGTACCACCTTGCTCCACTGAACCCTAGAAAACACTGAACTTGTAAATGTCCCTGAAATTTTGCCTTTTCTGGATTGCTATATAATTAAATTGCATAATTTGTATAAACCTTTCATACTGGCTTCTTTCACTTAGCAACATGCATTTAAGTTTCCTCCATGTAGCTGCTTCAGGATTGAGAATTTATTTCTTTCATTGCATATTTTTATTTTACATATTTTTATCATATGGATGTTCCTCAGTTTGTCTATCCATACACATATTAGAGACAAATTTTGATTGATTTCAGTTTGGCTAATTATAAATAATGATGCTAGATGTACTCATATGGGAGTTTCTGTGCGAGCATATGTTTTCAAATCAGTTGGGCAAATACCATGGAGAAATATGCTAAATTGTATGATACAGTGATGGTTAGCTGTATGGAAAGCTTCCAAATTATCTTCCAATACGACTTTGCATTTCCAGTAGCAATGAATAAATATAGTTCCTTTTGCTTTGTACTTTCTACACCATTTGATTTTGTAAGTTCTTTGGATTTTTTGACATTTTTAATAAGTATATAGTAATTGCCCATTGTTATTTTAACTTACAATTTTCTGATGCTAAATTATGATTTGTGTTATTGATTCCTAGTTGAATTTCATACTCAGAAAATTTTGTAAGATTTCTACTTTAAAAAAAATCTTCAATGGATTTTGATACCTGTAGTGGGTTCTAAGTGGTTAATGATCCTTGTGAGTTTGAGAAGAATGTACATTCTGTTATAAGATGGAATCTTCTATAGGTGTCAATAATATGAAGCAAATCAATAGTTTTGTTCAGGTTATCCATATCCTTGCTGATTTTTGGCCTGTTTGATCTATCGGTTACTAAAAGAGGAGTGTTCAAATCTCCAATTATAATAATGCATTTGCCATTTTTTCTCATAGTTCCTCAGCATTGCTTCACATCTTTAAGTTTCAGATGTTTTTAGAATTATTTTGCGTTCTTATAGAATTAGCCCCTTTATCATGATGTTATGTCCCTTCTTATCCTTGATACTTTTCTTGCCTCTGAATTTGGATTTTTTTGAAAGTAATATAGCTACTCTGGATTAGCGTTAGCAAGGTATATCTTTAGCATGATGTATTTTCCTCCATCCCTTTACCTTTAACATATTATCAGTATTTTATAGTTAAAAGTGGGTTTCATGTAGTTGGATCTTGTTTTCTAATCCACTCTGAAAATCTAATCCACTCTGGTATACTTAGGCCATTCACATATTAAAATATATTTGTATGCTTGGAATAATATCTACCATGTTTATAAGTTTCTGTTAATGGTAGTCATTCTTTGATTATCTTTCTGATTTGTATTTCTTTTTTCATCATATAAAAGCCTCAGGTATAACCAAGAAAGGCAGACAAGAATTACTTCATGCGGTTCCACATTTCACATAGCGCTTGTTAAAACACTAATGTTACCCTAGTGTCTCAGTATTGCAGAAGAAATGGTAAACTAAGCTCGGTATGTGGAGAAATTAGTAACTAAATACCATTAATATATTTTATGATAGGTTTCACCAACAACATGTGACTTTTAAAAATATACAAACCCGTTTGCTTTCTTTTTCAAGTTTATTTTAATGCCAAGAACCATAGTTGGGCCTAATAATTTTTTTTGTATAATAATTGTATGTTCATAATGAAAGGCTTATCAATTTCTCCCAGACATGCATGATTTACTTCCTAAATTCTCTGAAGCAACAGATGTTATCAGTAATTTTCCACACACTTATTCATCACTGCAGTTCTGATTCCATTTATAGGTTATTATCTTAGGGTCAGTAAAGTGATCTATTAGGATGGCGAAGTCAAGTGGATATAATAAGTGCCATTATTAACTGAGTTGATTTGAAAAAATTACCAATTTGAAAATAGATTTATAGGGATTATGCCACCTTAAAAATGGGAAGAAATTAGAAAAAAAAAAGAGAGAGAGATTCAGAGAAAAGTGGGACACCATTAAGCACACCAATGTGTATGTAAGGAGAGTTGAAAAGAGAAAAAAAACTGAAAATGTCAAAATATGATGAAAAATATCCATCTACACATCAAAAAAAGCTCAATAAACTCCAAGTGGGATAAATGTAAAGAGATTCACATTCAGACACATCATGTTTTATAAAAGTGTTAGAAGTCAAAGACAGAGAGAAAATCTTGAAAACAGAAAGAGAAAAATGATTCATCACATACAAGGTAACTCAAATAAGATTAGCATATAAATTTCATTTAAAAACCAGAGGTCAGAAGATCATGGGATAACATGTCCAACATACTGATGTAAATGAAAGGCTCCTAATTAAGAATATTATTTCCAGCAAAATAAGATTGTTTATAAACTAAGGCCAAAGATATTTTGGAAGAAATTAAAAAACTAAGAAAAAGCATTGATAACACACCTGTCCTGCAGCAGTAAAAGTGCTTTTTGCTGAAAAAACTTTAAATTCACCAGTTACATCATCTGCTTGCTAATTATAAAAGATACTGTAATTGCACTTCTTTCTCCATTTTCTTATCAGATTTAATTATCTTAAACAATAGTATAGAATTACATTTTGTATCCACAACATATAGACATGAAATATATTAGACAATATAATAATGCAAAGGAGGCAGAAGAGAACAAATTTTTAAAAAATGCATCATATGGTAATTCAAGTTTCCTGGATAAAATGAGAGAATCAGAAATAGCCAAAAAAATCATTAATGTAACAAACTCTATAAACACTTATTTCTTGTTTTTCCTTTCCACAACTTCTTTAAAACTCATAAAATCATATAAAAAATAAATATTACATAGTAGGAGCAACTATAAAACAAGTTGTCAGATTTGTCCAAAAAACTGTAATGTCCCTGCATCATAACCACTCTTGGGGTCGTATTGGGGTGGATCTGGGATGCAATGCACCTCCCACCTCATCCCCAAAAGGAGACCAAACCAAAGGCAATGGAAGATCTTCCACAGAATAAAAATAAAGCACTGAAAGAAAAAGAGTTAGGAAATGATGCCTACAAATAGAAAGACGGACACAGTTCTGAAGCATTATTGCAGAGGCAAAGAACTGAACCCAGTCAGCATGGCGCCCATTACCAATCAAGCAGCATCATACTTTGTAAAGGGTGACCACAATAAATGCTGAGAGCTTTGTGAGAAACCCTTTGATGCAGGGAGAGAGAACCTAGACGTCTATCAACAGATTGCCAAAGCATATGTGCAAATTGGCAACTTCTACCTCAAAGAAGAAAAGTACAAGGATGCCGAGCATGTCTAAGTCTCTGGCAGAGCACAGAACCCCAGATGTGCTCAAGAAAAAATAGCAGGCAGAGAAACTCCGGAAGAAACAAGAGTTACATCAACCCCTACCTGGCGTGAGAGAAGAACAAGAACAACGAGTGTTTTTAAGAAAGGGGATGATCTCCAGGTCATGAAACAGCATACAGAAGCCATTAAATGAAATCCATGAGATGCCAAACTGTACAGCAATGGAGATGCCTGTTACACCAAACTCCTGGAGTTTCAGTGGGCACACAAGGACTACTAGGCTTCTATCCAGCTGGAGTGAACCTTCATCAAGTGCTAATACAGAAGTCAGCTGACCTAGAAGTCATGAAGGACTACACAAACACTACGCATGTGCACCATATGACATTGGACCTGCACTCCAGCTGTGTGGAGGCTGCAGAGGGTTACCAACACTGCATGATGGTGCGATCCTTAGAGTGTGAAGTAACCGGTTATAGTCAACCTTGAGGTGCAGCAACCTTGAGTGACCGAGCCATGCAGCTTGTTTTGGAGCAGGTGCAGAAGGACCTCCAAGCACTCAGTGAACACTTAAAGAATCCTGTAATAGTGCAGAAGATCCAGAAGCTCATAGATATAAATCTGATCATAATCCCGTGATGACTTGCTCATCTCCTCTTTCCTTCACCCTCACATGGAAAGAGAAGCTGGGATGGCAGGAAGTAGCATGGTGCAGAGGGAGAGGAGAGAAAGAACAGCTTACCTTCATATTTATGCATGCCTACATAGAGACAGACTTATACAGCCAGTGCTTCAGGGCTTCTTAACGCACACCTGGTCCCTCTAAATCTATCCTGGAGTTCCGTGTCTCCTTCCCCTCCCCTGCAGTTGCTACCTCAGCTGCTTCCCCATAGTTGATTATTTTTATTTGGGGCAGTGGGCATACATGGGGAGAAGAGGGGATTCTTCACTATCTGGGGTCCTAGCTTTCTTCACAGTGTTACCTCCACTGCCCCCTTCTCCAATAAAACAAACCATTTGGGAGGAATATAACATATATAATATAGCAATGAATTTATGAGCTTGTTTTACTTACAGATATAATATGTGTAATGATATTGTAAAAAAATAATAAAGAAGGAATACAACTATAGAAATACCAGAAAACAGACTGTACATTTCAAAAAGTTATTAGAGATAAAGATAAATATTTTATTATAATAATGGGCAATTACTCTGGAAGCTATAGCAAGCTATAATATATGCACTGGTATGGTTAAGATATGAAGTGTCCCCAAAAAGCCCGTGTGTGAGACAATATGAGAAAGTTTAGAGGTGAAATGATTGGGTTATGAGAGCTTTAACCTAGGCAGTGAATTAATCCACTGACAGGATTAACCGAGTGGTAACTGTAGGCAGGTAGGGAGTGGCTGTAGGATATAGGTCACCGAGAGATACCTTTGGGGTTAACATTTTGTCCCTAGGTAACAGAGGTTCCGCCGTGCTTTTTGTTTGCCATGTCTTGAGTTGTTTTTCACCTCTATACCTTTCCACCACAATGGTCTGCTTCACCTTTGGCCCAGAACAATGGAATCAGCCTTATAGTACTGAGACGTCTGAAATCATAAACAACAAATAAACCTTTCCTCCTCTAAAATTGTTCTTTTCAGATATTTTGGTCACAGAGGCAAAAAAGTTGACTAAAACATGCACATAAAATTTTTGCACATGAAGCTAAACTGAAATAAGTGAAAAAATAAATCAACAATGATTGGAATACTTAAATACCCCCTTTATAGAACAACCACACAGAAAATTAACAAGCAAGGAAAAGACTTTAAAACACAATTAGACACAACAGGAATCTGAAAACACTATACTCAACAGCAACAGAATGTACATTATCCTACCTTCAAAAACACTTAGGACACTCTCCAGAAAAATCCCTTATGTTAGGACATAAAACTAATCCCAATAAATTTTAAAAGACTGAAATCTCAAAAAGTATTTGCTCCCATAACAGTGAAATGAAATTACAAATGCGTGGCAGGAAGTAACTACACAGCAGTGTGGAATACTCAGGACCCCTCTCCAGTGAAAATGGTGAAAGTTATTATTGTTTTATAAAAACTTTTCAGTCTCTCAAATGGTCCTAAGGAATTTGAAAAATAAATTTCAATAAAATCTACTAAGAACAGCAATTCTGTAGCATTTGAATGAAGGCCACGCCTACTCTATTCCCTCCCAACTCCAGTCCAGATAGGTGTAGCCAAGAACACAAAGCTCCTTTCCCCATAGATCTAGCCAAAGAGCTTTTTTTCCCAAGGGAAGCAAGGACATTAGCATTTCTCAATTTGCCTCTGTTACCTGTTGCTGAAGCCAAGTTCTGGGTGGGTACAGCTGAGGTGAAATAATAATTGAAAATTGTTGACAGAAAATGTCCATCCAAAACACCCAATTAAAACCATGATGTGAAGGAATAGCTTTTCTTTCAAAAACAAACAGCAAATATAAGAAACAGAGCTTCTGCCAATAGGTCTCCACTAAATAATGTTGCAGAGGAGTGAGTTTAGGTAAAAGGAAAATGATCCTTGCAGGGAAGTCTGGACCAAGCAAGATTAAAATAAGCAAAAAGAATTGTGAACGTGCTCAGTCACAGCAAGTTCAGATTAATCTGAACACAGTTATAGTACCGCAATTGTCACACATCATTTAAAATAAAAAAATTAACACAATAGAATGAACATTCTGAAAAATAATAGTAATAAGAGTAGATAGTATTTGGAATTATAGAATTACAATATTATTTTGTGGTTGAAAAATTTAGCACTGTGAAGTATCAGGTTTTGTGAAATTAAAATCCATGTTAAAATGAGTAATCAAAAAAGCATACAAGTAAAACCTGAAACTTTCAACTAGCAAAGAAAAAAATGGAGTTAATTAATTAATTAATTAATGCAACAATAAACATAGGCATGCAGGTATTTCTTTGATATGCTCATATCATTTTCTTTGGATATATGCCCAGAAGTGGGAAAGCTGGGTAGATTTTTAGATTTTTAGTTTCTTTTTTTTTTTTTTTTTTTGAGAAACCAACATACTGGTCTTCATGGTGGCTATATTAATTTATATTCCCATCATCAATGTATGACTTCCCTTTTATCCACATACTTGCCAGCATTTTTTGATAACAGCCATTATAACTGGGTTGAGATAATATTTCTTCGTGGTTTTGATTTGCATTTCCCTGACATCCAATAATTGTATTTTTTATAAATTTGTTGACTATTGGAAAGAAGATCTTACATTTCAAAGAATTGGAATCCCAGACCCTATACTCTAAACACAACTAGGTTGAAAATTCACAGCAATGGTATAAGCTTTAAAAACATACACAATACATACAGTTTCTGAGCACCATAGCCCACTAACATAGTCACCTTGGTATCACATCTGGAGTTAGAACAATACAGTGTGAACCTTGAGGATTTAATTGTGCTGGAAATCAAGAGATGACAAACAAGAGCCCACTTTGCAAAGACACAGGAGTGTGTTTAAATGGCCAAATTTGGGACAATTTGAGCATCAATGAAAATAACAGTGTTAATGGATTCTGACTTAATAGAAGGAGAGAGAGGGATCAAGAGAGAGGAGAGAAAAAAATAAAAGAGAAGTAAGTGGAGATAGGAGGGGAGGGGTAGGTGAAGGAAAAAAGGCAAAGTTGTTCTTTGTAGATAAAAACCGGGTAATAAAAGAAGAATAGATGCTAAAACTGAAAAGTCACTCTGTTGTGATAATCAGTACAATCACCCAAGAAGGAACACCAGCAGACAATAAAACCATTTCATAAGAAGTTATTGGAGAACAATGTAGTGGTATGGTGACATATATCACCCTAGGATTACTTATTAATTGAAAGAGGAAAATAAAAAGACAGTGGGGAAACCCTATCTGTTATAGCATCTTGACAAACAAGCTAAACTCCCACTCGCTAATGAGGCACGTTCTGCATCAGGTGCTCCTGACACAATGTGCTCTAAGAACAGAGCCCCACGCCAGGAGACTCCTGCCAAAACTGTTCAGACCCAGATTCTGGATCTCACTCCCTGCCCCCCAACTTGTGGAAATACAAACCAGAAAGACAGAATAATGAAAGATTTCAAGGAAGAAAATTTAAAAACCAAGAATAATGAAAGGATGCAAGGAAGAAAATGTAAAAATCAAGACTATGAGTTGTTGCATACAAATGAAAGGTTTGGATTCCATAGAAAGGCAACATTATGAAAAAAAAATTAAGGGAAACATTCCAGAGTATACGAGGTTAAACAGACAAGAAGCAAATGCAACATGTGAATTTTGATGGGACACTGGTTTAAAAACCCAGCTGTGTAAAATGTATTTGGGGACCAATTACAAAATTTGAAGGAAAACTTAACCGTAGCTTGTACTACACAACGGCAATAATTTTATTTAAGTACATTAACAATACTGTTGTCAAGTATGTGAGGAATGTCAATTTTTGGTAGAGGCAAGTCTAGATTATGTGTCTAAGAGTGAGGTGATAGGATGTCCTCAACAAACTTTAGCAAGGTTGAGCAATCTTGAGATCAACAGATGTGAATAGAAAGAGAAACAAAAAGCAAACATAGAAAAATGTTTACTGTCATTGAATTTAGGAGCAGAACTTATGGGAATGCATTCCGAGTCTTATTTTTCTAAATTGTCTATACATTTGGAAATTTCCAAAATAAAAAGTTGGGAAAAGCACTTACACTTGGAAAATTAGAAAGTACACTTCTAAATAACTGAAAGAATAAATCACCAAGGAAATTAGACAATTTTTTAAACTAAATGATAACTAAATACAAAGCTGAATGTCACAGATTAGTCAAGAGAATTTGATTTATTGCAGGCTTGCATCCCAGAACAGAGGTTTGTCTACAAAACACACACACACACACACACACACACAAAAAAAAAAAAAAAAAAAAACACTTGCTAAGACCAACAACCCAGACAAGCCAGGGCTCATACTCCAGTCCCTTGATTGTGTCCAAAAAGAAGGAGTTTCCCCAGCTGAGAATATGGAGTGGTCAAGATAGCACTAGAAAACAGGTCCTACCACATTACAATTGTATCATTGTATCCCAGCCCCTGACACCTCCAGGGGAAGAGCCAGGACTTTCCTAATTTTACCTAAAGCTGGGACTCCCCTACCTGAGTGTTACATCTGAACTCCCAGACATCGTGAGAAGTTGTAGAAAGAGAGAAAAAGAGTGGCTTGCACACCTCCCCATCTCTGTCTCCATGATTTTTACCCAATGCACACAGTTCCTACAGTCTGATGTTATATGCCTTTGGCTATTAATTGTAAGGAAAATATGTATTGAAATTTGTGGGATTAGAGCTAATGCAATATTTAAAGGGAAATTTATGGCTTGAGTAAATTGTATTAAAACAAAGCTTAAGAGGGGTGTGGTGGCACATGTCTGTAATCCCAGAGTCTCAGGAGGCTGAAGACAGGAAGATCTCGAGTTCAAAGTCAGCCTCCGCAAAAGCAAGGCACTAAGCAAATCAGTGAGACTCTATCTCTAAATAAAATATGAAATAAGGCTAGAAATGTGGCTCAGTAGTTGACTGCCCCTGAGTTCAATCCCTGGTACCCACAACAAAGAAAGAAAGAAGTAAATAAAATAGAGAAACGGAAATAAAAATAGACTGAGAAAGATAATAAAATATCTAATGACTCCTCTAGAACTGATTAATAAAAAAAGAAAGAGAGAGAAAAAAAGAGGATCTGGGATTGGATGGAATACAGCTCAGTGGTAGTGACTGTGCTTAGCATGAGGGAGGCCCTAGGTTTAATCCCAGCACCAAAAATTTTAAAAAAATAAAAAAGACTTCACAAATAAAAAACTACAAATGAAAAAGAATAAAATTTAGCCAAATAAAATCATTTTTAAAAATTCCAATTGATCACTTACAGAAATTGACAAATCCCTTGAAAAATACAATTTATCAAAATCACTTCCGAAAAAATTTTAAAAGCAGGACGATAGCATAGACTTGAAATAAATTTAATCATCAGTCACAGATTTTATGTATCAGGCAAGGAGTAAGATATATGAGAATTTATTTAATGAATTTAGAAATGGTTTTGTTAAACATCGAGGCAAATAATGTGAATATTACATGAAATCTTTCAGAAAAGCTTAAAAGATAAAATATTCTGTATCTGCAGGTGCAGAAGCAGCATTTGGTAAAATGTGACAACCTCTTTTGTGAAAAATGCCTTAACAAATAGTAATGGAAGGGGAGCATGATACATTGATGACAAACACAGCTGAGCCCATGAGGAAACATTAAAAGCACTCCGACATTCATACAAAATACAGCAGCTGCTATCATGCCTTTTCTCCCACAAATACATAGAGTTCTAGATGATGCAAAAAGACAGAGAGTAACAAAGCATATGGTGATGGAAATGTGAGAAACAAAGTGATCGTTATTGGTAAAAATATATGATTACTTCTGTGGGATACCTCTACTAAAAATATATGAGCACAAATTAATAAAATTCATAAGACTTTAGACAGATTGCCTCATATACAAAGTCAACTGCATTTTTAAGAGCAAAATGTAATTAGAAAATTTAATTTCAAACAAAGGAACATTTATCAGAGCAACATCGAATAAGGTGATTAAGAATAAATCTAACACAGGATGCGCAAGCCCTTTTTAAGGAAAATTGCAAAACTTTATTAAAGGGCCATTAAAAGACTCAAAAAAAAAAAAAAAAAAAAACAGGTGAAGAGGCTAAGAGAATGGATAGAAAGGCTCAATACCATGAAAATGTTGGTTCTCCCCAACTGAATTCAATGCAATTCCAACATATAATTTGCTCTTTTTCTTTTTCATTAATCATAATACTTGTCAAAAAAAATCAAAGATCATAAAGACAAGATTAGCAAAATGTCACCAAAAAATAAGAACAGGAAGAACATTTCATTATCAATGATCAAGGCTTTTTTTGTAAATGTATAACTATAAAGAAAATGTACTATCTATATAAGAATATACAAATAGGATATTGGAAAATAATTGCCTCAAAACACACACACACACACTCACACACACACACACAGAATCTGATGTATGACAGAATGGAACTAGAAATCTGCGAATTTATTTTTAAACATCTGATTCTTAGACTATTAAATTTTTTATGAAGAAATAAAATTGAGTCCTGTACCTTATGCTATGTGATTATGGTTTTAGTCAGATTCTAGCACTTAATATATATTAACTTACTTTACACTCAGGACTACAACACTGCAGAGCCTTAAAAAATACATTCTTAGTTTAAAGATGATAAAACTGAGACACAGAGGAATCAAGTAGCTTGTACTAGTCGACATTTTGCACAGGGGAAGTTTTGCAAGAAAACTGTAATAGCTGGAATTCGATTTTCAGATGCTCTGATATTAAAATCCTTGTTCTTTTGTTAAGTTAATTCCCAAGTATCTTATTTTTTTTGAGGATATTGTGAATGGGGTAGTTTTCCTCATTTCCTTCTCAGAGGATTTGAGAAAGAACTTAGAAGATGAAATGATCTACCTTGCTCTTGGATACACAGAATTAATATTATCAAAAGGACCATACTACCAAAAGCACCATACAGATTTAATGCAATCCCAATCAAAATCCCAATGATATTCTTCATAGAAATAGAAAAAGCAATCATGAAATTCATCTGGAAAAATAAGAGACCCAGAATAGCTAAAGCAATCCTAAGCAGGAAGAGTGAAGCAGGTGATATCACTATACCAGACCTTAAACTATACTACAGAGCAAGAGTAACAAAAACAGCATGGTATTGGCACCAAAACAGACTGGTAGACCAATGGTACAGAATAGAGGACACAGAGACTAACCCACAAAATTACAAGTATCTTATATTAGACAAATCGCCAAAAACATACACTGGAGAAAAGATAGCATCTTCAAAAAATGGTACTGGTAAAACTGGAAATTCATATGTAACAAAATGAAGTTAAACCCCTATCTCTCACCATGCATAAAACTTAACTCAAAATGGATCAAGGACCTAGGAATTAAACCAGAGACTCTGTATCTAATAGAAGAAAAAGTAGGCCCTAATCTTCATCATGTGGGATTAAGCCCCAATTTCCTTAATAAGACTCCTATAGTGCAAGAATTAAAACCAAGAATCAATAAATGGGATGGATTCAAACTAAAAAGTTTCTTTTCAGCAAAAGAAGCAATCTGTGAGGTGAACAGAGAGCTTATATCCTGGGAGCAAATTTTTACCCCTCACACATCAGATATAGCACTAATCTCTAGGGTATACAAAGAACTCAAAAAGCTAAACACAGAAATAACAAATAACCCAATCAACAAATGGGCTAAGAACCTGAACAGACACTTCTCAGAAGAAGATATACAATCAATCAATAAATATATGAAAAAATGCTCATCATCTCTAGCAATCAGAGAAATGCAAATCAAAACCACTCTAAGATATCATCTCACTCCAGTCAGAATGGCAGCTATTATAAAGACAAACAACAATAAGTGTTGGCGAGGATGTGGGGGAAAAGGTGCACTCATACATTGCTGGTGACTGCAAATTGGTGCAGCCAATTTGGAAAGCAGTATGGAGATTCTTTGGAAAACTTGGTATGGAACCACCATTTGACCCAGCTATTCCTCTCCTTGGACTATACCCAAAGGACTTAAAACCAGCATACTACAGGGACACAGCCACATCAATGTTTAAAGCAGCACAATTCACAATAGTTAAACTGGTGAGCCAACTTAGATGTCCTTCAGTGGAGGAATGGATAAAAAAATGTGGCATATATACACAATGGAATTTTACTCAGCATTAAAAAAGAACAAAACCATGGCATTTGCAGGTAAATGGATGGTATTGGAGAAGATAATGCTAAGTAAAGTCAGCCAATCCCCCCCCAAAAAAAAAAACAAATACTGAATGATTTATCTGATATAAGGAGGTTGACTCATAGTGGGATTGGGAGGGAGAACATGGGAGGAATAAATGAATTCTAGATTGGGCAGAGGGGTGGGAGGGGAAAAGAAGGGGGCAAGGGATTAGCAAGGATGGTGGAATGTGATGGACATCATTATACAAAGTACATGTATGAAGACTTGAATTGGGTGTCAACATACTTTATATACAAATAGAGATAAGAAAAATTGTGGTATATATGTGTATTAAGATTTGTAATGCAAAAAAAAAAAAAAAGAATAGCGCTACCTTAGATTAGGTAGAGGGAAGTGAAAGGAGGGGAAGGCAGGGGATGTGGGGATAAGAAAGATAATAGAATGAAACAGACATTATTACTTTATGTATATATGTGACTGTATGACCAATGTGATTCTACAATATGTATACTCAGAAAAATTAGAAATTATATCCCATCTATGTATGATATACATATAAGTATATAAGTGCATTCTACTGTCATGTATAGCTAATTAAAACAAATAAAAAAATTTTTAAAAATCCTTGTTCTTAATCAGTATTCAAACTGTTGTTGTTGTTGTTTTTTTTAAATCAATTCTAGACACATTAAAAACTTAAACAGAACAACCTAACTTTCAGGGAAATATCTAAAAAAAAAAATCTTACTCATTCTGAAGTAGCAAAAAATTTCTAAACACAATGCAAAGAGTCCCCTCCCAAAGGAAAAGATAAACTCAACAATAAACTTCACATAATCAAACATACATTTAAGGAGGTAAAATTGTGAGCCAAAAACCTGGGAAATAATGCATGGAACATTTAAAACCAGTAAGAAACTAAAATTCCAAATTTTTATAATTAAATTTTGAGACAATAATGAACATTTTTTTAAATTCCGTTTCAGTGAATAAAAGATATAACAGGCATTCCTTGAATAAGCATTCCACAAAGGAGAAATAAAAATAGCCAAAATACTCCAACACCATGAGATTCATCTCATCCATAGTCAGGAAAATTTAAGGTAAAGCTAAAATTAGATTCTACTCCCTACACACTACAATAGCAAAAAGATTTGTACTATACAGTGTTGACAAGGAGGTAGAATGATGATATCTACATAACTGTTGTCACAATACATTGCTGATCACCTACTTCAGGTAATATTTACATGGCTCAATAAGGGATGAATGCACATATCTGTCTGTGTCCAGTTTCACTCTGATCCATATGCAAGAATATTCTTAGCAGGATTTTTGTAATCACTATTTTTTTAAAAAAAGCACAAATTTTTTAACAATTTACAGATACATAAGTTTAGATATATTTGTTCAATTAAATATCATCAGCAGAAGAAACAAATGCAGTAGACCTATGATCAACACATGAAGATCTTGATAATTTAATGAAAAAGAAAACAAATGTAAAAGAACATGTACTGCATGATTCCGTTTATTAAAAATCAAAAATGGACAAATATAAGCAAAATGTGGCTCAGGGATGTGTGTGCACAGGAACATAAAAGAATGAGAAGAGAAGAAAAAAAAAAACGGCAGCCATGCTTGTGAGAAAATAAGGGGAGGGTAGGAGTGTGGATGGAAAGGTCAGATCACCTTTCTTAAATTGCAGACTGGAGAGCAGCAGGATCACTTTATCCTTATCTCCATGCTATATACCTACTCTTTAAAATAAAGAATATATGTTTTAACTATATGATAGATACATGAAGTTTCTGAAAAGGAATGAAAGACTAAAACAAGTGTGGAATGCAAAGAAAAGTTTTGAAATCTTCTCACTGCCTTTGTGTCTTTCAGGGGTCATAGGAGAGTGCCCATATTTTGTTTCTTCCTATTATGTTGTTCACATTTTTTGCCTTTGTTTCTGTTTTGTTTTTACCTATCCCATATTAGCTTTCAATCTAAAAAATAAAAGCAATAATAATTTTTCATAGGAAATCTTTATGGATGGTATGTAAATTTCTGATTTTCATAATATGGTATGTGAAACGAAACAAAGTAAATGTCCTTCAATGAGTGATAAATGGATCCATGGATAAAGCAATAGTGGTACATCCATAGGGTAGATTACTCAATTAAAAAAAGGCTTAACTATTCATATATGCAACCACTCAAGGGAACACACTGAGTTTTAAAAGCCAGTATCAAAGAGTTACAAACTGCATGATTCAATTTTTTATGACATTTTCAAAAAGAAAGATCTATAGTGAACTCTGGTGGGGGAGAACAGACCAGTGGTTGCCACAGGAAGAGGGGGATGCAGTTTTTCAGGCAGATGGAATTTTCCATATGTACCACTATAATGGTAGCTTCAAAAATCTGTTCATGAAAAAATTACACAACAACACACCCTCTCCTCCATACAAATTGTTTTTACTATATAATTGAAGAAAGGAAGGAAGGATGGAAGGAATGAAGAGAAGGAGGAAAAGGAAAGAGAAGGGAATGAGGGAGGGAGGATAGAAGAAGAAAGAAACAAAGGAAGGGAGGGAGGGAGGGAAGGAGGGAAGGAAAATTGTATATTTTTCAGTGCAATATGGTATCTGATATTGGATCCTGGAACAAAAAAAAATGGACATTAGTGAAAAAAAAAAGATGACCAAGTAATATGTGTAGTTTTCTTAACAGTAAGTAATGTACCAGTTTAAACTTCTTAGTTTTGACAAGTGTACTATAGTAATGTAAGATGTTAACAATGGGGGAAATGACAAACAAAAAACGTTTTGCATTACTTACATAAAGTTTAAATTATTCCACCAAAATGTTTAGTTACAACAAACCCAGGGACAAGTGTATATGCTATATTTTTTATTTCAAAAAATGCTGGGAGAGACGTATCCATCTGTTTGTTTGTATGATCCATAGATATGTCTAGAATAATGCACAAAAGTCAGCTGGCTTCTGAGGATTCCTAGGTCTCCAAGGATAATGTGAGAGAGATTTTTAATTTTCCACTTTTTTTACATATTTAATTTTGTACTGTATGTGAATGTATTAACTATTTAAAATTAAATTAATCTTTTTAAAATCCCAGGTGTTGAATTGATTGGCCAAAGCTATGTATCTTTTTACATTTTGATACCTACAGCCAGATTGCCTGGGGAGAAATTTCTCATGAACCGATAAGGAAATTGCCCCAGGCTTCATTCAGATGGTTTTCTTAGTTCACTTGAAACAGTCATGCAATTCATAATTAATCTTTAATTCTTTCAATGCTGCCAGCAGCTTCTAATCTCTGAAATCTGTACTATACCTCACTTAGGGAAGCTCAGGGCAGTCTTGTCCCCAGGACTCCAGCTACAGGAATGAAGTTTGATTGGGAGGGTCCCAATGGAACTCTGCCTTCATAAAATAGGAACCATCTGCCCTTGTGAGTGGCAGCTCATCATTGACCAACAACACCAACAGAAGAAAAAATAAAAAGCACTGATTGTCTTCTCTACTTCTGTAGAAATAATGAAACCTCCTTGAAAGACCTACAGAAGCCAGGGACAATGGGTGAACCTGGCCTTGCAATCAACAGTCCTTTCTGCAGGAAATAGGGGAAACAGACCCCTCCCAACACACTGGGCAAATCACTTGGTATCTTTCTTGTATCTATGATATCAATTTATATTTCACAGTCACCTTAAAAAAAAAAAAGGAGAGAGAGGGGAAAAATTACCGGTAGTTATCTTCTAAAGTGGTTGTATAATTCATTTTTTAAATCTTCACTTTTGACAGAGCCATCCATAAGTTTCAAGTGCTGCAGAGTGACTAAATAGCCTTTAAATACCTCTTCCTTATCTCTGAAAGTGGAATATAAATGAGACATTTCCTCCTCGCCTATGAAGCAGCCCAGACTTGGTACTTCTGTGGGAATTAATTGCACACCCACTGGGGGTTTCACTCAGAGAGACCAGGGAGTCATTCGTTCTGGTTTAATAATATGTGTATTTTTATGTTGCTTACTGCCCAGGGATGAGTTTGATGTGCATTGGCAAACTTCAAGGATGTGAGACCAAGATGTGAATAGCACCCGCTAGAGTCCTGGAGAAAGGAAACCCCATTACTTTTGCTTATTCCCAGAGGACAACCATCAAATCGATTATAAGATGTATAATTACACGCTCCATGTCTTTCTTCAAATTGTGAATGATACAAATGGATGAGGGACCCTAACACATAAGCACCTACAAAGACAAAGACAGTCAGTACTCTCTCTGAAACATGGATGTTTTCTCCATTCATTGGGGAGAAACATAAGGCACATGATTCAGTGTAAGTATGTTCCTTTTACCTTTGATTTCTTTCAAAGATCATACATCTGTCACAAACATTTTTTTTACTCTGCTCTCAGGATTCCTAGTAGAAACTACACAACAACTATTTTGTTGTTGTTGTTGTTAATTCCCCACTACTGAAAAAAAAAAAAAAAGAGAGAGAGAGAGAGAGAGAGAATCAACCAGATCCTCACAAACTTTCTTTGGTGGATTTTGATAAAACAGATGTTCTCAACTCACTGGATGTTCCAGAAGCTTTTCATAGCAAAGGAATAGCTAGAACAAAAGGCAACATGGATGGTGAGCACACCTCATAATGGATCAGGTTCTCAGGGAATTTTCCTTGAAGGCATATGCTGGAAAAAAGATTTGAAGTCGGCCTCTGTATCTGTGGGTTGCTGATCTAAAGATTAGACTATGATTGCTCAAAAATATCCAAACAAATGTGTCTATACTGAACGTGTACAAACGTTTTTAACTTGCCATGTGGCACTTAGACTGTAGTAGATTTTATAAACAGAGATGATTTTAAATTACACAGGAGGAGGTGTGTAGATTATGTGCAAATTTTACACCATTTCATAAAAAGGACTTGAGCATCTTCAGATTTTGGTTTTCTCAGGAATCCTGAGATCAGTCTTCCACAGATAATAAGGAAGGTCTGTATGGCATTCAAAGAAATACAGAGAGAAGAGCGAAACAGGAAACACTAATAGAGGCTAGAATATTGTTTTAGAGAAAGCCCAGAAGTGCTGATATCTAGAAATTTCTCTGGGAAAAGCCAGGCTGCCTGTGAAGGTTTGAATTAGCCTGAAGCCCAAAGGATTTTGAGACTTACGCAGAATAAGACCCTGTGTCCTTGGTCACATTCAGTAGAGATAGGTTCTGGATAACTTAAGTTGGACAGTCATAAATGGAAGACTAGATGGGAAAAAGGAAGCCAGAAGACCAGTCTTGGAGATGGGCAGTGAGACTGGACATCAGAACAGAGTCAAGTACACAGAAGCACATTGGCTAGAACCATCATTGAGCTGAGAACTCAATGCAGCCTAGGTTAAGCTCTTGATCCCACCACTTCTACTTCGCTTATTTGCACGGAGATATCTGTTTTTTGTGTGTGAATTGCTTAAAAATCACCATTCCAAATGAAAGCATACAGTTATCCAAGTATAAGCTATATGACTATGTTCTAGTTTCCAAGGTAGAAACTCCTCTCACTAAGACTATCAATCAGGAATCTTCCGGAAAATAAGTGGTTTGGATACACTAATCAACGAACAAGCAACACCTGTAAAACCCTGCATTATTGTGTAGGATAATAGGAGACATGGGCATAGAGGAAGGGAAGAGAATTAAAGAAATAAAAGTAGAGAATGAATATTTAAAAATTATGCCAAAGGAAGGAGTTGGAATGCTAACTCAAAGACTTTCCATGCTACTTTAAAGACATCCACCTTGCTTCCCAAAGTAGGTCCTATACAAGGGCTTGGATACATTTAGAATATTTGAGAAAGTGTCCTCAGAGAAGTCAAGAGGGGCAGTGAGAAGAATAAAATCGAATGGAAAAGGAATAAAATGTGTAGTCCTGGTAAATCGACACTGAACTAAGGTAGCTCAGTCCCACTTCCACCCTTCATGGAGCTGAGCAGAATGCTCAGCTTGCGTGGCTTAGGATTGCTTGGCTGAGCAAAGGAAGAGGGGAGGGGCCTTTTCTAGTCTCCTGCTGGTTAAGATTGCCTTCTGGACCTTAATATCCTTGCACTTGTGAATTCTGGGTGACTTTGTATGGAAATCCACATGGCAGAAGGCAAAAGGGAAGACAAACAGAATAGAGCTGAGGATATGGCCGCTGTGTGAATCTGACTATTGGTACAAAGGTTGGAGCAGGAGGTGAGTGTAGAGAATGTGAAACTGAGCATTAGAGATATCCAGATCCAATGGAGACCATGCCACCTATTAGTGTCAAAACGCATGTGTTGATACCATGACCTTGAATGTCTATGATTTCTGTATTGCAAGACAGGATTAAGCCCAGAGCAAGCAATTAACAACAATCTGTTAATGATATGAACCTTTCACCCCTGTACAGATAGCTTTTGCCATGCTCCGATAGTACTCTAGGGTACTCATAGGGAAAGAGATGTTCCCTATGGAGATATTTAGAGAAAGTAGGATCTTAGGATTCTTTCTGATGGTGGCAAGGGGAAGTTACTCAGAGGAACTGCCATGATCAGTAGGTTGAGCTGGTCCTCTGTTGGCCATTATTTTGTGCCAGAATCATCTAATTACAATAATGGACAGAAAAACAACTAAAAAAAAATCATGGCTTCCAGAGCTTTCTAACTTATCCCTCTGGTCATTATGAACACCCCATATGTTTTTAGGTGAGACAAAAACTTTTTGACTTAAAAAATAAAACATGAGAAGAAATAAATACTTATTTATCCCTTCTCTAAGGAAGGATACTATAGAATCTACCTTAGCGTCTAACATGGAGCTGAAGTCCTGCTTGTGTACAAACCTCAGCTATAGCCAGATTTAGACCTGTTGCTCACACAGTTAGGGCATTAGAATTTATGAATCTACCCAAGAGACTAAGTAGAAGGGTCAGAAGTATAGGCAGAGAACCGACTAAAGTGGGTGCCAGAAGCCTAAGGAGGAGAGGGCTTCCAAAGCTAAATAAGTGTCATATACCACGGGACAATCAAAATGACCTGTACCCTAGTGGTCTCAAAACTGGCTCTTCCCTCTGACCTGCCTTATTTTTAGATAAAGTTTATAGATCTAAATTCCTTTCACATTCAGGGTGAATTTTTCCCCATGAGCAACTGCAAACAGATAGAGCTTACCAAAGAGGCACCCAGACAAAGCTTGAGAATGTGTGTGTTCCCAGTGGGTATGCAGCAGAGAGCCACAGAGGGGACCCATGTTGCACAAATACCTAGTTGTATGAATATACTTACTTTATATACACCTTACTTTTAAAGGAAACTGGGAGGAAACATGGCTAGGATTTAGATGATAACGCAATGATCAAGGGAGGCTGGGTGAAATAGCAAAAGCAAGGTGTACAGCTGCTGCTGGGCCTTTAGGTTAATATACCTGAGAATTATGTTACACTAAACGACAGAGGAATGGGGGAAATGGTGGAAGGAAGGAGGGAAAAAAAGTCTGAAGGAAAAAACAGACGTGAATATCTTCCTTTTCCTCTGATTTTGTCAAAAAGAATGAAGAGTTTACCATGAATTTTACTTGCACAAACTAAGATGAAATTGCTTCCTCAGATTACTCAGGCCTGGGAAGGTGAATGGCATGCTCCTCAATGACACTTCCCTCACAAGAGCCCTGCATGGGGTGGTAAAACCAGGACTGGCAGCATGCATTATTCATCAGGTCTGGAAAGAGCCTAATCATCCCTTCTGTTGTTAATGGCCTGTAAATAGTTGCTTTTGACATGAACATTTAACACTAGCAAGAATGGCAATCACAGGAGGGAGGAGAGCACAGAACTTGAAATAACAGGGTTGTGGAACAGTTTGGAGCTTACTTGTGGCAGCTGGAAGCTGGCACTAGAAAGACACCCCTCCAGTCTGACAGATCAGGTGTCCTGGTGTCCTTGAAGAACTGGGGAGAGAGATAATCAAGTCATAAGGTAGAAAAAAGAGAACATCTGTAGTGATGCTTTGTGGGCATTATGGTTTGAATTTAAATGTCCCCAAAAGGTGCATAGGGGTGGTTGCCAGTTTGTGGTGTTGAGGGGTGGTGAAGCCCTTAGTAGGTGGGGCTTATTTGGGGGGGAAGTTAGGCCATTGGGGGATGCCCCAGAAGGATATTTTGGGGTCCCACTCCTTTCTCTCTCTCTCTCTTTACTTCCTGGCCAGCTTGAGGTGAACAGTTTCCTCATCCATGCACGTCTACCATGATGTCCTGTTTTACAGCCCTGAGCAACAGGGCCAAGTGACCATGGACTGAAACTTCTAAAATCATAAGCCAAAATAAACTTTTCCTCTTTTAAGTTGATTTTCTTGGGTATTTTGTCTCAGCAACAAAAATCTGACTAACACATGGGGGGATGGGTATAAAGACTGCCCCTAGAAATACCCGCAGCCTTCATCTCAAGCCCTCTTTGAGCACAGTCCTCCCTCCCTGTTTCTGTCTCCCATTTTCCTCTCTTCTGCTCCTCAAAGATTGATAGTCTTTTCCTTTGGAGTTTCCTGTAACCTCTAGCACACCATCTGTGCACAGAAGAAAGAAACCAAGGTTTGCTCCAGAGCCACTGCTGGCCAGTGCATCTTAGAAAGGATATTTCTGAGCCTCAGTTTTCCCTTTGGATCATGAGATTCAGTAACACCCACCTTTCTAATGATCTAATGATCTGCTGTAAAAACAGTAGAATTCCTAATAAGGTGTCCAGAAGGCATTCGGTTCTTAGTAAATGTTAACTTCCTTGTTTTTCCCCCTCAACTGTAAGTCAGAATTATACCAGTCTCAGAAGTATGCAGTGAAGGTCAGGAGGTCAGGAGGTCAGGAGACATGATATTTGAGAGAACAACAAAGATGCTTTTTTTTTTTTTAGGTACAGTAAGTTATTTTATGTATGAACATATTAAGTACAGAGTTCTCTGTATTTTTCTAAAATTAGCAAAAAAAATAACTGGAAATATGGAATTCACATGTAGCCAACAAAATTAAAAGGTAGAGAGGGAGCATGTTCCTGGACATCCCCGGTGTGCACAGTGCACAGTGTTTGAGTTTCCCTGAGGTGTGGCAACCCCCAGGCCCTCCTCACCCTTTCCCTATTCAAGGGGAAGTCTTTGAATATTCCACATGTACTTAAAATCCATTCTTCTGTGTTCTATCCCAGGCTACTGGCTGTTGTCACTTCCTAAAAATTAGAGTTTCTTGGAAAAGTGACTTCCACCCTTACAGTGCCATACCCTTGGGTCTCCCAAAGTTCCTGACACAAACAGCAATTCCTCCCCTTTAGTTCTCACTGTGCCAAAGCAAGGTACCTTTCAAGAGGAAGGGAGAATCCTTTCGTACCATGTTTTGTTACCTGTACCCAGAGGAGATCCCAAGTCTCATGGGGTCCCTAGAGAAAAGTGATTCCCCTTAGTCTCCTGCCTGTCTCGTCTCCAACCATGGGACTCAACCGCTGTCCAAGGAGGGCTTCCTGAGAACGACATGAGGCCTCTCTCCATATCCCCATCCTTACCCCACCCTGTTCCCCACAGCTTTTCCTCCAAATACTTAGGAATGAAGCTCCTTGCATGGCCTTTGTTCTTCCCCACTTCACACATGTACCATGCAAACCACTGTATGCCAATAATGTCTGCAGACCAAGAATGCTGCCAGCTCACAAATATCTCAACATCATTCAGCTACAACTGGAACAAGTACACACACAGGATTGATTAATCCCACAAGATAAAATTGATTCACATTGTCCCAGGAAGACTCTACTTTTTTTTTTTTTTTTGCCTTTTTTTCCTCTTAAACTGTCATTCAGAAGTGTCTCTCTCCTTCCATGCATCGGTGGCCTGGACATTCCAAGTAAAGCAAAGTTAAATCCAAATCTAGTTTATTTTCAAAGCAATAGTTCCTTAGCACTCCTTACTTACTGCTACCTCACAGATGACAGATATAGACACCTGAACACCACTACATTCGGTGGCTCAGCATTAGGGGCTCACCATAATATGTGAAGTAGGAGATTTCCCAGGTCTTTGGTGTAGACAGACACCATGCTCCTTCAAATTGACCCTTGTTTTTTCGTTAAGCCAAGCAAAATTGAGCTTGGTGCCTATTTGACTCAAAAAACTACTATCTCAGGAATGAGACAACCAAAGTTAATTGAAGCTGAATGCTTCTCTATGGAGGTAAAACAAACAAACAAAAAAGTTAGAATGCAAAAACCTTTGTGTCTACTTGCTCAATCACCACTCTAGCTGCTTGGTACATGAAAGTAATAGATAGGACACCTTATTGCATTGAGGCCTCTATCTGCCTTCACTGCTTGATCTCAGCCTTCATCTGCATTGAATTTCAGCTAAACATTGCTTCTTTTCTCGGCAATACCTCCACCTAGAGAAAGTCTTTCTGACATCTTCTTTTGAGGTTTCTTTAGATAACTTAAATGGAATAAGGTTAGAGGCTGTGTTCTGCACATTTATTTTTCTCTAAGCAATTTATGTTGCTATTTATGCTATCTTCAGTCTCAATAATTGGAAGATAAATATTTCTTTTCTAAAAAAAAAAAAAGAGAGAGATTCTTAACCAATCTTTAGGAGGGGAAAAAAATTGCCTCTGGAAAGCTTTTACAATAAAAATAATAGATTAACAAGATTTGTGATGGGAAAGATAAATGTGTTTATTTGGCCTCCTCTCTGATGCAAAGTGTGCCTTCATTCCTCTGATTCTCTAAGGCTGTGGCTACGTTCTTGGCCTTCGTAAACAATTTCTCTGTTTACTAATCAGTGTACACAGAAAACTCTTTTTCTTATTACAGTAAAATATACATAACAAATTTATCATTTCAACCACCTTTAAGGATACAATTCAATTACATTAAGTACATTCACAGTACTGTGTCTCTGTCCCCACCATCCATCTCCAGAGCTTTTTCATCTTCCCTAACTGATAGGCTACAACTATTAAATAGTAGCTTCCACTCCTTCTCTCCAGCCACTGGCAAATACCCTTCTACGTTCTGAATTTGACTTCTCTAGGTACCTCCTGCAGTAGAATCATGCAATATTTGTTTTTTTATGTCCAAATTATTTTTTAAATTCCATTTTTTTTTTAAATTAAGAGCAACACAGTTGGTATTTTGGAAGATATAGTCCTTTCAAATTCCACCCCCAACACTTACTCCCTCTGTATTCACAGGAAAAAATCCTCCAAACTGGTTCCTCATTATTAATACTAATGGTTCTGTTAATAAATCTGGGTTGTATGACAGTCATAAGGATTAATGTGTACACAGCTTGGCATAGGATA
Organism: Marmota monax; assembly: GCF_021218885.2. Lineage (NCBI taxonomy): Eukaryota > Metazoa > Chordata > Mammalia > Rodentia > Sciuridae > Marmota > Marmota monax. The sequence continues at coordinate 21,278,250 of NW_026692254.1, forward strand.
TGAAGTAAATACTCAGTGAATACATTTCCTTGTCCTGCTAAAAAGCCTAAGGAATTTGAAATAAATCCAGATGTCTAATTTTCAAGTTGCTGAAGTCTTCAACTATTGCTGCCTATCAGATATAAACTGAAATGGACTCTTTAAAATGAAAAGGAATAAGAATATCATCGTCAAAGTTTTATTGTCATAAAAATAAGATTAAATGTAAGAGCTTCATATCTAAAATTTGATATCAGTTGATCCAATCTCAATCAGAGGGATTCAGCATAGCATCAAATCTGGAATCTGGATAACAAAAGTGATACAATTATTGACAACCCCATGATGAGAAAGAAGAAAAACTGAAGCAGGATTTATAGCATAAAAGGAGAAGGGTATAGACACATGAAAAGATTTGTATTTTCTGCAATAAAAGTACTTTGAATAGAAACATATGTTTGATAAAATCTTTTTATTTGGTTGCCAAAATAAAAGCTAAAGATCAACTACACTAATATTATCATTTCACACAACTGGTAACAACTGATGTTTCATGTCTTTCCTTCTACACCAATAGGCTGGTATTTGTTTTACTATATCCTTGGGGGTAAAGAGCCTTATTCTTGGCTTTCAACTAATGCAATGAAACTTTCTCTTGCTCTTAGTGAATTATTATTACTATGGAACTCCATCTTGCTTCTGCCATTCCTGAGCGGGCTTGATACCTAAGAAAGGAGACTGAGTTGTGCAGTCCACAGAACCTAACTTCTATTCATGGAGTTAAATGATTCTTCACCTGTTCCCAGGAAAAGGGAGAGATGATATTAGTCAACATAAGAAGCTTATCAACAATAAAGTACAAACTCAACAAGTCAAGTCAGGATGCGAACTGAACCAGTCAAGTCAAGATGCAGGATGCGATTAGGACCCTAAGATAGAAGCTAGGAATTCGGCAGTGGGATAGTTTGAATAGCTCAAACACAACAGGTGCCGACTTTTGGGATCTATCAATATTACTGTACTTGAGAAAATGGTCTTTGCAGATGTGATAAGATGTCAGGATTTTCTTGGTTTATCTGAGTGGGCCCTAAATACAATCACCAGACTACAGATATGAAGGTGTCTGAGGGAGATCTGGCACCTAGAGAAGAGAAAGTATTATAAAGACAGAAGAAAAAGAGATTTGATGATGGTGGCCTGAAGGATGCAAATGAGGCAGCCACAAGCCAAGAAATGCTGCACACCACCAAAAGCTGGAAGAGTCAGAACAAGTATCCTCCCCTACAATATCCATGCTGATGCATTAGGGGTGTAATTATGAGTTTGATTTTGAGTTTGTATGTTGAGTTTGACATATTGGTAGAAAGTAAACATGGAAATGTTGAATTTGCAACTGGAAATACAGACATAAAACTCAGAATCAATCTGACCTAGAGAAACAGAAGTGGGATTTACTGTATAGGAAGAGAAGAGAGTTAGGAAAGAAGAAAAGATTCAGGACAGAAACAAGAGGAACACTCAGTAAATGCCACTCTCTTGAAAGCATCAGCAAAATTAGAGGTTCTAATCATCTGACAACTTCTCCACTATGTAAAAACTTCCTATTGCTGTGATAACACGTTTCTTAAAAGTTTCTTTAAAAAAATACTTACACAGTGCCCCACAAGTTAATTACTTTTTAATTCAGCAATGAGACAATAGGTATTGCAGAAATAAAAAGGCAAAAAACAGAAACTGCATTCACTGTTCACAATATTAAAAATAGATGTGCTAGATATTGCACATCAATGCAATAATATCCATGTTAACTGATGTAGCTAATTTTGCTGTGCCCATTATATGTTATGTGTTTTATGTGGCCTTCAGGGTACAACAGAGAGTATGATAAAGAAAGACCCTACATTCAAAGACTTGGTATTTGAAACAGTGCTTTGAGAATAGGGAGAAGAGAGTAGATGAAAGGAGCCATGTCTCTCACAAGGCCAGGGTGGTTGTTGGTGAAATTTAAGAAGGTCATTTGGAGAAGGTGACTTGTGATGAAGTTTGACCATGAAGAATTCACCAGCTAATAGGAAGGGGAGGGCATATAAGGTAGGAAATATAATCAAATATTGATTCAGAGATGAAAAATTATGACAAGTGTTTCTACCAAACCAGGAGTGAACTTTGTTTTTCCTAATCCAGGCAAATTGGTGAATAGCCATAGAGAGCAGAATATTCAGCATATTATAGAGGACAGATCCAGTGTAATCCTTGCTTTATCCCCACAAGGAACAATTCAAATAAACAAAATGGGTTTGTGATGTGGGATGAGATTAATTTTTTTTTAACTGAAAACCTCTCCCTAGTGATTGAAGGTATCCAGGGATGAAGTAGATTTCCTGTCCTTGAAGTTCTGACCTTAATACAGTTTCAGGCTGTGGAACCAGCCTGTATGACTACTGACTGTGATTCTCTTGAAAATTCAAGATTTTTATGATTATAAGATCTTGCAGCACATTTATAGAACAAGCAGAAAATACAATGTTGGAGGGGAAAATCCAACAATGAAAGGATTTCATTTTCACATTCTTGTTCACATTTGTGGCTCTTTTAAAAACCATAGTTTTTCCTTCTGCTGCTTTGACAGTGCCTTAAATTAGGCAAAAAATGAGATACCTTTATACTTTTCCAATTTAACCAACCAGGAACACAGCCTCAAGCTTGTATAACATACCTGCTAAACCTTAATTAATGTAAGGCCTCTAACCTTATTCTCATAAAGAAAGAGGAGACCATTGTCATATATTAAATAATATAAAGTTAATTGTCAATGCTTTCTGTTACAGAAAACATTGTGTTTCTGAGTAGAATATTTATTTGGAAGTAATTTTATAGCAACATAAAGGCATAATCTTTCCTCAAAGTGATGAATTTCAAAGGCCAAGACTTGAATGATAAAATCCCTCTATGTAATTTAATGATTTAGAAGAATGGCTCAACCATGCTTGAATTTATAGACTTTTTGTGTATTAAGAGGCAGACATGAGCTCAGACTTCTCCAGTGATGAATATTTCCAGGGTCATGAACAGTAACTATTCATAAAAGGCCAGGGTCTCTTCCAGTCTTTCCTTGTTTGGGTCAAGATGTATGCAGATAATTGAAAATTCTCTCATCACCTATTAAAAGTGTAAATACTATGAAGTGGCCAAGCCCATAGCTTAAAAGGAAAGAGGTTCTGTGGCTTCTTGCCCTTAGCCCACAGACTTGTGGTAGGATGATGTAATTTAGACACAAACTGGATTTTAATGTGATGTGGGTCACACTCCAAGAAGACTCTGGACAGGTCCAAGGGCATAGGCTATGGAACATCTTTCATTGTTTAAACTCGATTCAGGGTTGATGGTATGACCACCAGGGTTCTGCAGCTTTGGGCAAGAGCCATGGCAAACCAGGAACATTGACCTTGGTTTTTAGAAAGGGTCAGTTCCCATTTGTTCATTCAGTGATGTCTTTTTAAAATGATTTCCTTTATTTCTTCTTATTTTTTCCTAGAAACTCTGCTTACAAAATGAAAACTGAGACACATAACACTGCATGAAGATAATCTTCTTATAAAAGTCAATAAATCAGTTGGTTTGCTGTACCTATGCAAGGTCAAACAGCAAAGAAGACTGAATTTTCCCCCACTAAACTGTTAAAATTTTGGACACATGGTTTTAGGGAATTTTTTAAATCTATATAAAAAATTAAAATATTATTTTAAATTTCTAAGTAAAAGTGAAATAATCAAAGATGAAAAATCCAAATACCAAATGATATTTAAAGTAGAATTTGCATTCTTAATTTGAAAACTTCAATAAAAGAAGATTCATAAGGTTAGTGAAGCTTGGACCAAAAAAAAAAGAAAAGAAGAAAATTCAGATAAGGAAAAGCAATGGAATATAAAGCACTTGGCCCAGCTACCCTGAGTTAGTGACTGTGCCAGACACCCCACCATATTCCTTCACTTCACATATGCAATAGTTCTATGAGATGGATATTTTAATCTTTGCATTACAAATCAAAAGTCCAGTTACAGCAAAATTATATAATTTACATGAGAATACACAGATAGTGCATGATGGTGTCAGGATTCAAATGCAGGTGTAGAAGTGCCCTTCTTTTTCAGTGTTATCCATCTCTTTCAGTGTTCAAAGCTCAACTGAACACAAATTGCAAATAACTGTTCCTCTTTAATCTTCAAGGCAGAAACAGAAGAGCCCATTCTTGCTATGGGCAAATGCTGTCGAAGGCAGGAAAGATGTGGCAGTGTAGGTTGACAGAGAAAATCCACCAATGCAAGCTCCATTCCTCACTTGTGAGGTTATATTTGGCAGGCATCCAATGCAGGCTGTACATTCCCCTGAGTTCTCCCTGTTTCACATTTCAGGGGTGCTATCTTTGAGTTATTCCCAGAATTCTTTGCTCTTCAGCCATACCTCTACAGAGCACAGCCTCATGGAGGGGCAGAAAAAGAGGTGAGGGATCACGGGAGCCATGTGCTGGGATTCACCTCTCACCAAATGCGCTATAATAAAAAACACATTTTCATGCTAAAAAAAAAAATCAAGTATGGTAAGCAAATTTGAAGAAAAATAGTATTCCTGGAAATAAAATACCTCATTTTAGGAAATGTTTCCAGAATTTAAATTATCCACAAATAATTTCTAAAAAGTAAGACATTTAAATTGAAAGGAATATATATTAGAAATTTTTGTCCCTGAGTTGATAAAAACACTGCTTTAAAAAAATCTTGATTTTTCTAAAATGAGTATGTATTATTTTTACATGGAAAAATAGAAATACATTTCAGCTTAAAACAATAGGAAAAAATTTTCCACTCTGAGAGATTTACCCTTAAAATGAGTTCAGGGGATTTTGTGATATATACACCATGTGATATTGCTTTTTAGCTTATCTCTGACATAGTTGACTTACTTTGGTCAATAAATTTCAGTTCAGGAAGGAATTTTCCTCAAGGCTTCTTGGCAGGAGTCTTACATACTTTTCACTGTTCCCTGGGAGGGTCCTGGGCAGGGCTCTTCCTCGTTTGTTCCCATCTATCAATTTCTCACTTTTGATAGAGATGCCACAGGACAAGAACTCAGCTGCTTCCAACTCAAGTTGCCTGAAGCTGTCTAGTGTATCTCTTTCTAAATCCAGAAAAATGTCTGACAAAGTCAAGAAAAATCCAAACTAAAGGGCCGAGAGAGAGCATCCAGGTAGAAAGGTAAACAGCTGCTTTATCAATTACATAGAATGTTTTTTTTTTCATTATAAAATAGTTTTAGATTTATAGAAAAATTGCAAAGAGGCTATAGAGAGTTCCCATATAGCCTATGCCCAGTTTCTCCCTCTGATTAATATCTCAGGATGGTACATTTGTCACAATGAATAAACTGACATCAGTATGCCAAAGGCCATGCTTTATTCAAATTTCTTCAGTTTCTACCTAATGTCTTTTTCTTTTCCCAGAGACAATCAAGAGTCATTTTGTCATCATGAAACAGCTTGTCAATTATATTTTGAAACCTGGAAGAGTTAAAGGGATGTTATTTATTGTTGTTATTCTAATGTTTCACAAACTTGTGCATGACCACATATTCTCAGGAAGGCATGAGAATCCCTAAGATGTGTGTCAGCTACTGAAATCTATTCATTTTATAAACAAATTGGAAAATAAAAGAAGAAACTTGCAGAGTATGTTCAATAGAATAGACCTTCTTTATTTTATGCAGCTGTTTGATAAATTTTAGGGGGTTAAAAATACATCTGGTTGGCATCCAGTGCTTTTTAAGAAGTAGATTTCAAAGCTGGGGTCCACCACACAGGAGAAAACAGAAGTTAACCAAATGCTTAATGTGGTAAAAGAAACAGGATACACAAGATCCTATGGCACGCAGCACCTAGCATAGTGCCTGACCCACATGTGAAATGGATAAGCATCCATGAATAAACAGTGTTGGAAGTGGTTGTGGGGAGGGCCCCATGTAACAAGAACTTAATTTCAAAAGTTGAGAGATTCATGGGCAAAGTGAAATTCACCATCAACACAAGAAGAACATAAATCAAACTCAGAACACCACATTGCTTGTTTTTAATTTTGGTCAAGCTTATGATTTTAAAAAGATGTACACCATAGAACATAAAAGGCATATCATGAATTGCTTCTATTTACTAATTGTGAAGCTTCTATGGAGATATTTTAACTCTCTGAGAGCTAGCATTCTCATCTGTGTAATGACAGCAATAGTTCCTATGTAAATATGCTGAGAAAATTAAAGAAGATAATGTCCCATCCTAGAGCAGCTGGTTTAATAGAATGGTGATAAGGTTAAATCATCGACTTCATCATCATTATCATCATCATCACTGTCACCATCATCTTCATTGAATTCATCATCAAAGTGGAGGAAATGTTCATTTTAATGGCTGCTCAATCACATGCCAAGGAGGAACTATTCTTTCAGTTATCTGCTCCTCCCTACCACCTCTCTCCAGCATAGAATTATTAACTCTAGAGCAGACACATTATGTCCTGTGACCCACCAGGCAAATTTCTAGCCATCCTTCGGGATACATCTCAAAAAAAATCTCCTCCAGCAAAAGTTTTTATGTGCCCCTCTTTGGGGTCTCCCCAGCTCTCAAGTTCATATCTCCATACAAGTCTTATTTCAGATATTGATGTTGTGGTTCAGATCTGTGCCTTTGTCCACTTCACTGGGAGAACTGCTGACCCGAACTGGAAATGCCTTCCTCTCAGTGTACCCAGCACCAAACATGCCATTTCTACATGTTTCCTCGGGATTCTGAAACAAATGACAGATGCTCCCCTACTTAGGATGGTTCCACCTAGGATATGTTCACACACGATGGTTTGGATTTGGATTTTTTTCCCCAGACCAGGGATATCTGGTATGATACGATTTCTTGATGCTGGACAACAGCAGTGAACCATAGCTCCCTATCAGCCACATTGTCACAACAGGAAGTAACTGATACTCTGCAGTGTACTATGTTGCTAAGCTATGATTCTTGGTAGGTCAGAGGCATGTTAAATGCATATTGGACTTATGGACATTTACAACTTTCAACAGGATATTAGGGATACAACCCATTTTCCCTCTGGGGCATCTGTACCACAAACTGAATGGCTTGAAACAAAAGAAATATATTGCTCACACTTCTAGAAGTTAGAAGCCTACAGCCATGGTATCAGTAAGACTGCACCTCCCCTAAAGTTTCTAGAAGGGAATCCTTCCATGACTTTTCTGACTTCTGGTGTTGCTGAAAATCCTAGGCTTTCCTAGGCTTGTGGCTGCATAACTACAGGCTTTGCCTCCATCTTCAGAAGGGGTTCTGTCCTCTGTGTGTCCGTGTCTTCGCATGGCTCTCTCCTCTCGGTGCTCATCCAGTTCACTGTCTCCTTTTCCTACCCTAATCCATCTCAAACACATTTGCAAAAACCCAATTTTCAAATAATGTCTCATTCGCAGGTACCAAGAGTTAAGCCTTCAGTTTATCTTCTCAGGTGGCACAACTGAACCCAAAATAATACTAATACACCAGAGGCATTCTATGGCATCCTAATGAGAGAATGGAAAGATCAATGATTAAGTAAGTGAAATCTACACTCCTAATAACCAGGTACAGACACACAGTGGTAGCCCATTCTTCTGTAACCACAATTATACTTTAAAATCTTGTGGTTTCTTGGTACCCACAGAATTCTGCCTTTTTAAATACATGATTAAATAATCCCACACTAAATCTCACAGTAATTCCTTTCCAGGGCCCCGTATTTGTATCCAATTATAGAAAACCCAAACCAGGGCCTCTAAGGCATAATTTTTAAACCATTTATTTTTTTCTCTTTCTGAGTTAGCTGCTGCATCAAGCATACTAACTGAATGAGTCTCTGTTCACCTGTATAACGTTAATAACCAGAGCAAGCCAGTCATTGGCAGCCATTCCAACTTATGGGGCAGCAGTAACTGACAGCCCTGGAGACACAGGCTGGTTATTAATTCTTCTCAATCCTTAACTCTTTGAGATCTGTCACCAGCCTCTTCATCTTCTCACCTTTTCTCCACATGAGAGCAAAATAAAAGGAAGTACTGGAAATCATGCAAAAATCTAAGCTTTCTGGTATACTAGATTCTGACTTGCACATTTCCACGTCTATCATCTCACTGCAAAATCATACAGAAGTAGCAGTGACTTCCAAGCCATGAAGTCTGAACTCTCATCAGACACTGCATTTTCTTGGCAGCCTGCTTGCTGTTCTCTTCTTCACCCCACTTAGCTGGCATGTCATACTAAATTAGGTTATCTGCTTGCAGTCCAGGGAAACACAAAGAAAAAAAAAAGGAAGCAACAGTGGCATTAAAGAAATGATTAAAGCCACGGCAACTTCTTGCATTGTTTCCTCTACTAAATAAGTAAAAAAACAGCAAAGCCTAACAACGTAGGGAATGCTGCAGCTCTTCTCCTATGCATTATAAACACAAATGGGACAGAGGATGGGAAGAAGTGCCAGGGTTTGGAAAATAATTACTACTATTACTACTACTACTACTAATAATAATAATAATAATAATAATTATTATTATTATTATTTGTTCTATTCTGTCTGTAGAGTGTGAATCTAGTGTCTTTTGGGATATCTGTTAAGGCTCAACTTTCTGTAGTGAAAAGAAGCTGGTCCAAAATATCAACAAGAAGCACAGCTCCATCACTTTTTGCTAGATTCAAAGAAATAAAGAAGATAGATAATTCATTTCTAGAAGGACATACAATTTTCAATACCATCACTTAAGAATTAAAAGAATAACTCATCTACTTTTATTGAATACTGATTGTATGTACAGACTCTGGACTCAAGGGTTTATGTACAATGTCATTTGCTTCTGCAAAATAGGTATTTTTTAAATTCATATTTTACAGATGAGGAAACTAGGTTTCAGAGACTTTAGTTAACTCTGCAGAGTTAATTCTTTTCCTTCTATTTTTAAGGGGTTATATTAGTGCATTATATTTTCTACACAATAGCAGGATTCATTTTGACATAATCATATATGCATGGGATATAATTTGCTTCCTTTCAGTTCCCACTACTTCCTCTTTCCCTCCCTTCTCTCTCTCCCCATTTCCCTTGCTCTACTCTACTAGTCTTCCTTCTATTCATTTATCATATTTTAATGGGTGCTTTGTATATATACATAAAGGTGAAATTCACTGAGACATATTCATATATGTACACAGCATGATTTGCTCATTTTCATTCCTCAATTCCTCCCTGCAGAGGTCATTCTGCCCTCAGATGCAGCACATGTTATCATGGTTCTTGGGGTGGAAGCATGGCTGCCCCTAGAACATGTCCCAATTCTTGTCTCTAGGAAAGGCCCTTTTTTCTCTTGTTCTTCTGAGTTTTTGGCTGTGCGATTTGTACACTGTTCCCTTTCTATTGTCTTCTGTGATTACATCTGGAGTAGGCATCAGCCACTCAGTCCTCCTAGGGCTTAAACATCTTTCTCAGTAGCTTCCCAGATTGCCATACTTGAGGGTTCCTGTAAGTATCAAATGATCCAACTTGTTACTCTAGGGGTCTTTATTGATTCTAGTGAATTCCATGTGCCAGTGGTCTTACCCACAATTCTTTTCTATACATATTTGTATATTTATTATATTCTTTTAGCACCACCAGATCTTGCTCCTTTAATGCCAAATGCCATCAGCTTATTAGACTTCAGTGGGGGACATCCATACATTTAAGTGTCATTAATCTAAGACATTTTGTCTGGATAAAAGGTTAAATGGATATCACCTCTTAATTGGATTTTTACCGTTGGACACCTTAATTACTCATTTGTCTCTAGTCAAAAAAAAAAGTGTTTTAATTGGATATTTTTTCACTTTAAGTTTTCTCTTTTATCATATTAATATAATTTTTTACTTCTTTCCACCCTACATATCCCTAAAATACCTCTATTTTACTTTTTTTTCTTGCTTGTAAACTGGCCTCCTTCTCTGAGCTTATCTCATACTTTTTACTTAATTTATTTATTTGTTTATTTATTTTTTTTACTGTGGGTACCGGAGATTGAGCTCAGAGCCACTCAACCACTGAGTCAAATTCTCAGTCCTATTTTGTATTTTATTTAGAGACAGGGTCTCATTGAGTTGCTTAGCACCTCACTTTTGCGAAGGCTGGCTTTGAACTTGCAATCTTCCTGCCTCAGTCTCCCGAGCTGTTGGGATGACAGGTGTGCGCCACCATGCCCAGCATCATCTCATTCTTAAAATAACTTCCCAAATGCAGCCCACAGTAACCATCACACAGCACTGTGCCCACTCTTTTCCAGTAGAGCTGCTTCATTAGTCGTGTGATTTGTCCTTGAGTTACCAAAAACAATGCTTTTAACCAACTTTCACCATTATGCAGCTCACCATCTTTCAGGTTTTCAAATAGATTTCTCGTCAGAGGTCAAATAGCCACAATGCTTGCGTCTCAAATGTATATGTTTGTCATGGCAGTGTCCCATTTCAAGTACCAACTGTACTTTAATTCAGGACTGAGAAGGGTCCTTCACTTCTGAAGATCAATCCTGGAAATACATATCCTTATGTTTTCATTTCAGTGGCTAAAGCAAATCAAATGACCAATGATCACACTTAAACTCAAGAGGATAGAAAAGAAAACATTATCCTCCATGTATTCAACTGAAGAATCAGACTTTTAACTGGTGGGTAGCACCAACACCCAGACAACACTTAGAGAAATTAGCAGTCCTTTGTTCTTACCTAACACCCATTTTATTCTACTCAGTTGTATCCTTACAGCTTTAACATATTGTCCTAATTACTATAACTTCTAATGATTTTTGATGACCAGTACAGTAAGTTTACACATTTTGTTCTTATTCTTTGCTGTTCTTGGCACTCTTCATTTTCATTTAATTTTTAGAGTCAGCTTGCCAATTTCTGCCTGAAAATGCAGCCCACTGGGATTTTGATAAAATTCACATTAAACCTTTAAATTAGGTTAGGAGAAAAATAATATCTTTACAATATTGAGTTTCAACTTCATAAGTATACCATGTTCCTTCATTTATTTCATTCTTTTCATTTTAATAATGTTTTGTATTTTCTACAGAGAAGATGCATATGCTTTGATACATCTATTTATATTTATTTTATATTTTGGGTACCACTATAAATTATACTCTAAATTAAAAGAATGTTTTCCTTCTAATTATTGTTGATGACTTCAAAACAGAATTGGTTCTTCCAATAAAATGATTTTTTTTCTTTTCCATATTTTTATAGGAAGGTGCATTATAGTAGTGCATAATGGTGGGATTTTTTGTTACATATTCATACATGCATACAATATAACAGTATAGTTTGGCAATCCCCAGTAGTTCTATTTAGATATTTTGAATTGTTTACACATCCTAACCATATAACCTGTGAATAAGTTGCAATTTTTTCAATTTTTCTGCCATTATTGAACAGATTAGGTCCTGTAATGTAATAATGAATAAAAAATTCTAAAGGGACATTCTCTTTCTTAGTGTTGACGAAATGCTTTCAATTCTTCAACATAATATAATGATGGTTGTTTTGGGGGGGGGGTTTGTGTGTGGTCTTTTTTTTAGTTTTGTTTGGTTTTTGCAGGTAACTTCCAAGAGATTAAAGAAATTTCCTTCTATTATTACTCTATCAGAATTTTATTATAAAATATATGTTGAATTTTATCAAATTATTTCCTCTATGTCTATTAAAATAATCACATGATTTTCCCCCTCTTTTTGTTAACATGATGAATTACACTGATTTCAAATATGAAACCAATCTTACATTCCTAGAATTAGCTAAACTTTATTTTCATATAATACTCTTTATTTATTGCTTAATTTGTTTTGTTAATACTTTGAGGGATTTTTATGCACTGGTTTACAAGAGAGATTAAACTATAATTTTTGCTTTTCTTACAGAATTCTCATTTAGATTTGGTACATGACACTTACTTTAGTCTTACTAAATGAAGTAGGAAATTCACACTTTTTTATATTCTGGAAGAGTTTGTACAATATTGATGTCATTTCTCAAGCGAGTATTTGCTAGAATATTCCAGTATTCCAGCAAAGCCTTCTCGTATGTAAATGTCTGTGTGGGAGGATTTGAAATTATTGACTCAATTTCTTCAATAGATATTACACTATCCAAATGTTTGCTTCAGAAGATTATCCATTTAATCAAAATATTCAAATATATCAGAATATAGCTTATATTCTTTAATATAGTAAATTTTTCTCAAGTGAATTTTTTAATGTCTCTAGCATCTATAATAGTGATATGCCTTTTTTATTAGAGATATTGGTTATTTGTACATTTTCTTCCTATTTTTATGGATCATTTATTACTATGGAGTTACTGATTATGATAGTGTTTTTTTTAAAGCACATTGTCTCGCTTTGTGGACTTTTAAAATTATTTGTTAATTTTCTATTTTATTATTTTATCTTAGGATTTTTTCCCTTTTAAAATTTAATTCTCAGGTGTTTTCTATGTTCTTGAGAAATATGCTTGGATAATTCATCTCAAGCTTCTAAAAATATATTTACAATAATATCTATCCAATTCCCTCTCTCTGAAGTTTTGGCTGCATTCCCTCATTTTTTTATATTCAGTTCAAAATGCTTACTATGCATTGAAATTTCCATTTTGATCCATGGGTTATTTGAAATGTACCTTTTAATTTAAAAAAATGTTTGTTATTTTCTTTTTATTGTTGATTTTTAGCTATTTCTACTGTGGTAAGATAAAATCCTTTGAAGGAATTAAAGTCTTTGTTGTTGTGGCTTGTTTAATGGCTCAACATTATTCATTAGTAAACATTTTCTCTGTTCTTGAAAAACTGTGCATTTTGCAGTTATCATTTGCAGTGTTTTGTGAATAAATCTGATTGTTTTTAACAATCACTTGTTTATATATTCTCTGTCCTTAATGATTTTTTGTCTGCTGTTTTATCAGTTAAAATCTCCCAACAAGATTAGGAGTGTTGTTTATATCTTTTAATTGTGCTTATGATAAGGATGTTCTGACTCTATGTCATAAAGGTTATACAAATTTAAAATGTGTAGATTTTTCTGAAGAGCTGAACATTTTATCATTAAGAAATAACACCAATCTTTAAAAATTAGTACTTTGAAATCTTCATCGTCTGATATTACCATTATTATATCAGCTTTCTTTTCATTGTGATTTACAGGAACTATTTTCCATCATTTTATATTCTGAATTCTTAAATTCAATGTATCTTATAATCATCAGATAATTGTGTTTTAATCTAGTCTAACATTTTGCTTTTTAATTGAAATATTTATTGTATTTTCATTTAAAAAGTACTAATATGCTTGATTTTGTACTTTCCATTTTATTCTATCTGTTATTGGTCTCAACTGCTCAATATTCTTATCTTGCCTAATTTTTTTTGTCTTCCCTGGGTATTTTATTATCCCACTACCTCCTTTACCATTTCACTAGTTGTACATTATCTTATTATTATTTTAGTATCTACCTTGGAGGCTTAGACAAATACTCTTGGTTGATTATAATCTAGTATAAATTAATATTTAAAATCATTCTAATAATATAAGACACGTAGAACTTTCAAAACCCATTTATCTCACCTTAACTTGTGTAGTATATTATGATTTTGTTTGTATATACTTTGGCCTTGACAAGGCATTATAATTATTATTAACTTAGGAGACAATATCTCATCAAAATTTTATTATGTATTTATTCTTTCTTTGCTCTTCATTCTTTTCTGCATCTACAGTTTTCCCTATGTCATCTTCCTTCTCCATAAGGAACCTACATTAATGTTTTCTTCAGTGAGTCAAACACTGTTTGTTCCCTGTTCCACATGCCCTCCACCCACCCTGCTTTCTATTGTACCCATGAAGGACAGTATTTTGTACACATTGACAATATCTCATCTCAGGTGTTAACTGACTTCTTACCTTTCAGGCTCAGTTCTTCTCCTAAGGTCAAGGGAGTGCACTCAGCTGTGGAATAGCTCCAGGGTACTTCCCTCAATTCTGTCATGTTCTTTGTATATAATTTGAAGCAATAATATTAGATGAATGGTATTAGTTTTTTTTTTTATATCTTGCCCTTGAATTAGTATTTTAGCTTTATGAAACATCTACAGCAATACTCCTTGACTTATACTTTACTTGATATATATTCATATAACCACAACAGTATTTCATGGTTAGTATTTACAATATTTCTCATTTAATTTTTTAATTCCAATCTGTATTTATTATTATATTTAGATGATGTTTCTTGAATCTCTGTATATAGTGCAGTGGTAGAATGCATGTTTAGCATATAGGTCCTGGTTTGATCCCCAGCGCCACAAAAATAAATAAATAAAGTTTTTTATAAATAGCAAATAGCTAGATCTCTTTGACTGTTTTACTTTGTGATTCATTGTACATTTAAATAAAGATTGCCTTTTGATTTATTCTACTCATGTTTTATTGGGGTACCTAAGTTTGACTTCACAATTTTGAAGAACACTTAGCTGTAATCTATTTGCATATATACATTTCTTCATTCCCTTTATTAATTCCTTATATAACTTCTGTTAAACGTTCTTACATCTTCTTATACTGTACTGTGTATATCTTGATTGCCTCATTCATATATGTCTCCCTGGAATTATCTTCAGGTTCTGCCTCATCTGGGACTCAGAGCAATGGAGTTGACTGATTGTGGACTGAAACCTCTGAAACCATGAGCCAAAATAAATGTTTTCTTTCTTATCAGGTATATTGGTCACAGCAACACAAAGCTGCCCAAAATAAACAGTAAGTAAAATCTGCCATGAAAGAATGTTTGGAAATCACAATAACAAAAATGCTACATAGAAAAATTAGACAATATGGCCAAAGTTGTAAATCATAAGAAAATCTGTAGTCTAAGAAACAAAAACTTTTTACATTTATTTGACGATTTTCACTATCACATACGCTCATCTCACAGAATTAGTGATTCACAACAAAAATACTTGGGACCATTAAAGAAGACCAAAGTTTTAGTTATAATTTGATATGATGTCATCTTCACAGTGAGGTTTATCCTGATTGTAATATTTAAAATCAAGCCTTTTCTAACCTGACACTCCTGATCTCTGTTTCTTGTTCCCATTTTTAATTTTCTACAGTATTTACACTAATACCATTTCATCGTTTGCAGCTACTTTACTTTCTGCCTCCTCCTAAAGAAAGTAAATCTATGAGAACTAATAAATTTGCTTATATTATTAATAATGTATTCTAGAATAGTGCCTGGAACATTGGGAACTAGGCACTTGTTTAAAAATTTTCAATAAACACATTGCTAATGAACATTCGGTTTGCATTAAGAAAGGAAGGGACAATGGATTAAAGAATCCTAAACAGAAAACACATATCACATTTTTTATTTTAGAGTCTCTGTTATTTGAGTTAACATGCTCCATGACCAGGTACAAAGGCATCGCCACTGATCCATGGAAAAACACTAAAACTATCAAGGGAAAGTAGAAAAAGAATTTTCTAATAGTTTTTTTTTTTTTTTTTTTTTTTTTTTTTACTAAAGAGGATAAGCAAAATCCAGATTTGATGAACTGAAATCAAACTTCAATAGCACAAGGCATCATCTACAATTCTCAGGACATAAGGATGTTTAAGACAAACAAGCTAATTTGATACAAAATAAAACAAACCACTCTTTGAGCTGATCCTCATTAAATAATATTTCAACAGAGTTCCCATAGCTCTTTTCACAGATTTTTTTTTGCATGTTCCAATTTTCTAAAGGTTTTTCTTTCTATTTCCTACTCTTCACTGTCTCTTGACAGATTAAAAAATGATGACCCAGGGACTTTTACTATTCAAAGACTAAATCAAAATGCCATGTGCATCTGAAGTCATCTTGTAGCCCATCTCTCTTATCAGGCCCTTCATGCCTGGAAAGAGAATAGCTGGAGCCAGTCCCATGGGGACCCTGCACGTCCGTGGGTTTCTGATTTACCAGGCTGCTGCTGCTGCTGAGGCCATTAGGTGGCCATAAATAATATACTAGGTGCATGTCTCTGATTTGCTCTTTTATTAGCATTTTTGGGTGAATAGCAAATTTATTTAATGTTATTTAATTGACCACCCATTTTATTCTAAATTTGAGAGATGTATATGGAGTCATAGCATATCCATGCCTCCAAGTATGTGATTAAAAAATATAAAGTAGTATCATTTGTGTGAACTAATGTTACCTCTGTTAAAGCATCCCTTCCAACATGGAGCACAAGGCTCATTAGTGTTTTCATTGACCTGCATAGTTACCTTGTGATATCAATATTTTTGCTATCCTTATTTATGTAAGAAAGGAACCAAGGCTGACTGAGGTTCACTACTGATCTAGGATCACCTAACTAGTTAGTAAGGATGCTCATATTTGAATCAAAATCTGTATGCATCCTAATGAAGAACTCTTTCTTGATCTAAGTACCACAAACAAGGGATACCCCTGAGAGTAACCTAGTGTTTCCCTTTCTGAGTTAACCCTCTCCTTGGGCCACGAACTTTATTCACCTGCATAGGAATCAATGCAGCAGTTCTGGTTTCCACATGCAGTGCTTTCAAAAACCTCACTTTTTCCCCTGAGCATTATAGATGTTTAGCATTTTCTTCCTTATTGGGAAGGTCAGGATGCTTATAACTACTTTTTACCTCCAACTACTTTCACCGATTTGACCCATAGGTTTGCTATATTATATATTTTCCTTTTTCCAGGTAATTATTTTTTTCTATTTCATATTCCTTTTATGTTAGTCTTATTCAACCTGAGTGCATTTTTGTATGTATGTTCCCTGGTCATGACGCTTAGAGGACATTGCTAATTTGGGTTTTGTCTGAGCTATTTCAGTATCACATGAACACTCCTAGAAATAACTAAATATCAGAAAAACATGAAATATCAGTGTTATCACAAGACAGGTAAGGAATGGACCATATTAGCTAAAACATGGGAAAACACTGTGTTTGAAAATAGCATGCAGACAGTAACAACTCCTCTGTGAGTTTGACGGATAAACACCCACTTACCTTAGCCAGACCACAGGATTGCCATGCTAAAGCTTGGATAGGTAAATTGTTCACAGCTATCTCCTAGCCTTAGAATGTTTTCTTTAGTTCCTTAGCATAATTGATTTCTGCTTTCTGCCATACCTGGGTGGAGGAGCTCAGCAATCATGAGTATGTCAGTTTACATAGGTCAAGTTATATCATGGTAACAAGTAACCCCAGTTTATCATTGGTTAGAGCAAGAAAAGCTTATTTCTCTCCTACAGCACAAATCTGCCAAAGGATTCTAGGAGCTCTATTCCTCATCATCCCATTCAGGCTACAAAGCAGCCACCGTGAGAGACGTCGCTCATCAATATGGTGGAAGGGAAAGGCAAGTTTCTGTCCATCTAGACACACATCCCCTTTTCTCATATTCCATTGGCCAAAGGAGTCACATGAACTTCACTATCTTCGAAGGGGTGAGGAAGGACAGTCTTACCACAGGCCCAAGAGAAAAAATGGGGACATTTGATGTTGAGCATTAGTATGACAGCCATTGGAGTGGAGTTAACCTTTGTCCTTATCTTTCCTGTCATGTCCATCTCTTGGCTCTTTTTGCTTTTGCTCCATTTATTTAAGATCCTGAATTCATCTTCTAGAATACTATAACAAAATAACAACCATATGGCTTAAACAACAGACTTTTGTTTCCTCATAGTTCAGGAAACTAGAAGTCTAAAATTGAGGTGTCAGTAGAGTTGGTTTCTCCCAAAGGCCTCTCCTCTTGGCTTGCAGACATCATCTCCTCCCTGTCTTAATATGATCTTTCTTTTCTGTGTGCCAGTTTTCTAATCTCCTTTTCTTTTAAGAACATCAGTCATATTGGGTAGGGTCTCCTCTAAGGGTTTAGGTTTAACTTTATAAGCTCTTTAAAGACTTTATCTTCAAATACATTTACATTCTGGGGAACTAGGGATTAGGATTGTGACATAGAACTTGGGAAGAACACAATTCAGCCTTTACCAGTTCCCAACTCACAATCATTATTTACTCTCTCCAGTCAGGATCTGCTTTGTCCCTCTCTAGTTATTTTTTCTCCCTCACAGTGGCCAGTAAGTTTATTGCACATGAGACTCAGAATATCTATAGGCATCATATGATGATGCCTATAGATCATATGATGATCTATAGGCATCATTGCCAGAAAGGTCAGCAAAGTGTACAGGTTTCCAGCTCTCATACCATATTGAAGAGACGTACTGGAGCTGAACAAGACTGAACACATTGACTTCCCATCTTATGGAGCAAGTACGAGAGCAGCCTTACACCAGGGAAATAAACATTATGGTTTATACATCAAACAGTTTGAATTTACTTGCCAGATATTTAGAGGAAGTCTAGGAAATATCAGAAGTATAGCAACTAGAAAACATGCAGGTCATTTGTCCAAGGGGAGAACCCTTTTCTAATGATGCCAAGGTTATCCGTTAGACATTCTATGGTTTACAATATGTAACCTGTCAGAAATGCAAATCTAATTCTATTCTGCTGCCCAACACATGCAGAAATTTCATATTGCTTATAAACCCAAACTCCTAACCATGACTTTCATTCTCTGCATACAGTGGCCCCTGTTCACCTCTCTCTTTCTTCTTGAATTTATTTCCTCTTGTTCATTATGGACTAGGCTCACTAGGCTCTTCATTTAATTGAAAATCCTGTATTCTACCATGCCTCAATGCCCTCACACAGTGTTCCAAGGCCTGGAATGCATTGCCGGTTCTCTTAACATTGCTAATTTCTTCTTATACTTCTGAGTTTGGTTTAAATGACACTTCCTCAAAGACTCCTCCATGGATCCTCAGTGTAAATAAAGAAAGAGAAATCAAACTAGCCCATTCATTTTTAAACACCTATTCATTAGAGTTATATCATTATTTTACTAGTTATGATTACATACACACATACAGATCTATCATGTTACATGATTTTCTCCCAAATATTTGACTTTCACAGTACCCCCAGTATATAACAGAACACCTGGCTAATGTGATAAGAAATAAATATGATGGGATTTTGTGCTATTTAATGTTTATGGAATCCTTTTTAAATTAAAACTTAAAGATATCATGCAGAGATCAGCTGTTATTATTCCCATTATTCATCTGATCTATATTTGCCCAGAACTATTTCCAAAATAGGAGAATTTTCAGGAAAAGGTGAAAACAGAAAGGCAAGCCTAGATTAATATGATTTCTTGCTGATTCCACCCAAGTGTTTCCTGGGGCTACTGGAAGGAGGTTGTGTGTCACCTGGAAGTTCAAAAACTGAGTTCTACAGCTTCTCAAAATCCAGCTTGAGCCAGAGGCCACACACTGCCAGCACTCACCAGAAAATAACAGCCAGAGGGAATCTGTAGCTTTAGCAAGGGAAATTCACAGTGACTAAGATGGATATGACAGTATATGTCAGTGGATGACACTGGGGATCTCTAAATAAAATTTATCTCTATGGTAACAGAGGTACTCAGCAACAAAACAGACCACTTTCTAAATTATTCTTATTTTTATAGCCAAGCAAATTTCTTATTTTATAAATTTCTGTTTACACCCCTTCCCCAAGACAGTTATCTTGAAAATTAAACTTCTGGAGAGTCCAGGGCCATTCACTGTAGGCATGAAGCTCTCTGCTTGACATTCCCTCCTGTGTATTCAAGGTCCGTGACCGAACACAGGCCCCCTATTGTAACAGTTCACCCATCACTGTCTCTTGAGCCACCAGGGCACATCTCTAGTATTGTGGAGTGATAACAAAAGTGGAGGCTGAAATCAGTAACTTTCTCTGAACTCCCCAACCTCCTTTTTCTTTAGCGGATGTTCAGGTTTAGCAAAAGCATGATCTCTTTTGCACTGTGATGTGTTTTTAACCAGGACCGGCTTATCCCATTCTTGACAGCTTCTCTCACAGATCTGGAGGATTCTGGAGGAGGAAGACAGAAGTGGGAAGGAGAGAGAGGGGAGAGGGAAGGAGAGAGAAGGGAGAGGGCAGGGGAGAGGAAGAAGAAGAGAGAAAAGGGAAGACAGGGAAAGAAGGCAAAGGAAAAGGGAGGAACTAAGGGGTATCTTGTTGGAGAAATAAGTGCCTCAAGGAAACTTTAAACCAGTTCACCTTTTAAAATGTGGTTAAATGCTCCAATATTTGGAACTGGAATATGCTTCCGTAGGGAAATGGGAACAAATCTCCACCTCCCCATTTGTGTAGATACCTGTTTCTTGAGGAGATGTCTTTAGGTAGCTAACCACCCCCTACCCCCAATGGACCTTACAGCCACAGATGCCTGCATCTCACTGGTCAGACTAGACAGGAACACACGGTAAGTGCAAGTTACTGATTGGGCTGGCCATATCTTCTCTTCTGGAATTGAGATTGCTATCAGCCTGCATCTGACAGTACCTGAATGGAGAGAACCTGCTCTGAGTCCTGGAGTAGCCATGATATCTGCACCAAAAAGCAGGTGTGTTGGTATTCAAATAAAGTCAAAGACAGTGTGCCAAAAGGATAACATATCAGAAACCCAAGAGGGAAACAGAAGCAGACCCAGTAAAAGACATTAGACTGAATGCTCTGCCACAAGACAGCCTTCTACCTTCACTATGTATTCCATTGCTCAAACTAGGGTTCATATTTCTTCCTCTTCTCAATGAAATTACTCCCTACTACACTTTAAAATGATAGCCATTCCATAGGATGTGCTCATCAGTTCTGCCACAAATGCTTCTTCCTGGAAATCTTAGCACCCAGTTTAGGTAAATGCCCTCTTGGCATGGTTTTCAACCAGACTATGAGCAGGTTGAAAGTATCCAGTAAGCTATTTCATGCTCAGACCCAGACCCAGGAGGCACCTTCAGCAGGAGGAGTCTTGTACATACTTCATCGGCACACTATATGCAAAATTTAGTGAGTGTGAACATGTATTTTTGTGGATGAGGTCCCGTACTTTCCATCAGGTTCTTTAATAACTTATCTCCAACAATGACTATGAACTTAGCACACCTCAAAGGTCATTCTAAGAACTTTATGTCACTTGATTTATTTAAATTTCACAATAATCCTATGGGTAAGTATTACTGTTATTCTTATCTTAGAGGGAAACTGAAGCACCAAGGAACTAATAATTCGCCAAAAGCACAAACAAACTCAATAGCACTTAATCCAGACCAGGAACCCCACAAAGTGACACTTCAATCCAGGCTACACTTTGAATGATGCAGATTTCCTGTATCTTATAAAGGGTCCCAGAATATGATCAGCTATCAAAGCAGACTTGGAATTTTGGACTGCCAGACCTGGTCTTTTGCAAAAATAGGACCCTCTTGTCACAGATATTTTTCTTCCTTTCTGTTCGCACACATACACACACACAAACACGTGCATATAAACATGTTTATACATAAGACACTCAAATGTACCTTACCTAAGACAAGGGTATTCATTATTTCTAGTTTTAATATTTTTGAAATGATTTGTATATAGCAACTCTCACAGTCTGTCCTTCTCAAGATTTTGACCCCACCCACCTCAAAACCTTGGTTCTGCCCATTTCAAGATCTCAACAAGTTCTAACTTTATCCTACCACCTACATACTCAGAAGATCAAGATTCTCCACCAGCTTCCCAGAATCTCAAATGGCCTATATCCAAGAGGTCAGGGCCCCAGCTGCTCTGCTTATATCAACCAACTGTGGCAACCTATTTGGAAGTCCTCCTTCTCTCATAGAGGGCTTTCTCACAGTGACTTCTTAGAAGTCCCAGATCTTTAGATAGCACTCACCCTAGGTATTTACAGTGTGAATGTATTTGCTCTGGTCTCGGTAATATGAGAAGCTTGGGGCTATTCTATGGTAGATTCCCAGTTGCCATTATATTGCCTTTGTAGGTGTCTTGGTACTACAAATTGGGGAGGTGATGGGAGAGAGGTAGAATTTTTAAGTTTCACTTGAGATCAAAAAATTCTCCTCCTTTAAGACTCTTAGTCAAACTACTGCCAGTTTGCCAGGAGAGAGACAGAGAGAGAGAGAGAGAGAGAGAGAGAGAGTTGGTTGCCCACATTTCTTTATTGGACTTTTATTTGGAGAAGGGGTAATTTCTTAACAAGCAGAGTCTACCATTTGCTTGCTGGATATTCAGTGCATATTCATTCATTTCTCAGGAGATGAAACAATTGTTTCCTCTGTTAAGCAAACACCAATGGAAAAACAACCACCATTATTAAGGTGTACACAGGGTTAAATGGTATCAAGCTATGGACCCAAAAGGCATCTGGCAGACTATCATGTCTTTTTTTTTTTAATCACATTTTATTTTGCTTTTACAATATTCTTTCCTGGTAAAAATCTACAATTGCATTTGTGGACGTAAATCAACTATACAATTGAGGTTTAAAAAAATAGGTATTGGACCTTACCAAATCCATCAGCAACTAAGCCTCCAGGTATACTTTGGAATCATTTGTCTGAGTAATTCTAACAAAAACAACAAAACCCAAACAGATTGCAGTGAAGTTAATATGGAGTTCAAAGTGGGCATATTGATGTAGCTTGGAGCCAACCAAAACAAAAAAAAACTAATCAAATGGAATGAAATGGAATAAAAACACAAAAACTGTAGCTCCAATTAAAGGCAAACATCTCAGGATTCTGCTGTGTGTCTATCTTTTCTATTTCATTGTATTATCAACAGACTTTTGGAACCCCCTGTGCTTTTCCTTTCATTCCCTGATTTCAACTTGGTCCTTCTACTTGAAGATAAAGTTTAGTGTTCCCAGCTTTGGCCCTTGGTGTTCCTTACATGTAGTTTTTACAACCCTTTGGATTGCCCAGTCTGTGGTTATTTCCAGTAACTCTTCCATCTGATTTAACTCCCTGATGTCCCATAAATCCCCAGGGGTCACTTCCCCCACCCATGTAGCCTAATCAAGCTACTGTGAAGCCACATTTTAGCCCTAGGTTCATGACTTACCCACAAAAGGGAATTAATAAAGCCCCTTAAAATACTCCAGACCTCAGGTACTGGGGGTTATGTGAACAGTTTATTAGATACAGTAAGATCATGACATTCTCAAAACTGGTATTTGGATTTTGTATCTCAATCAAGGAGTAACTGTGTTCCCACTAATTGCCCATGGTTCACTTCTGGACACTGTGGGGCTTTTCTAGGACATGTGTATAGTCTAAAAATCATAAAACATTTCACCCCTAAATCACTATGACTTTCTTTTACCTTGTCTCTTAAGATCTTTTTATACAGAATGCATCTTGAAAACATGGGGTTTACTGTTCCATGCCCCCTCTGCTTTAAATATAGCTCAAGGCATCTTGCCAGCTGGTGTTGGAAGAGGTATTCCACCACCAGGGATCGTTTTGCATCGTCAACTCTGAGAAGGAAAATTTGAAACTGCAGGAGCCACTTAGAAAAGCAGATCTAATTGGGGGACCTGAAATGTGGCCAGGTCAACTGGCTTCACATGCTATTCCCAAGGCTCAAGAACGTTGGCTTCATTCTCATCCAACTGGCACTAGCTTATAGAAGACAGGCCACTTACCAGCAAATAGAGGAACAGATTTATTCTTCCTGCCTCCTAACAGAAACAGCCGCACCTGAACAAACTTGCAAGGTTAGGTTCGCATGCAGTTTATGGAAAACTTTCCTGACTCACACTCATAACAAAGACTAAAGACAAATCTAACCCATGTTTTCTGGCTTAGGCCCACTGTTGGGCCCACTTAACTAACCTCATGGTTCTGATGCCCCAGCAAGGCCCACTTCAGGACAGGAAGGAGAATGTCACACATATCTCTCATAGCATCTATGTTAGTTCCTTTTGCACCTGGGATCTCCTTGGGGGCCTCTTAATCGAAGTCTGACTAAGTCTGACCTTGCCTTGGTTTATGAGGGTAATGAAATCACAGCCCCAGGTGGGACAGCTGCAGGTGCACTTGCTGGGCCACTCAGAACCTTGTTATTTCTGTAATTTGTCACATGCTGTCTCCTGCTTGGGGTTATACTTTACAACCTAATGAATGCGTTCTTTTATTAAGACAAATCTTGTCCATGCCAATCCAATTAAATCTATAAAATTAGCCTGCAAAGTTGAGGGAAGTGGGCTGCAATGTAGCTGTTATTCTTTTTATTTTTCTCTATTATAAGTTGTTGGATAAGGACTGATGATGATTTGGGAAGCAAAGAAGTTGATGGGAAGGGTCCTAGCTGTGAGTCTGAAGACCTAGGTTTTATTCTAACTTTGTCATGTGATACTGAGTGATTTTTCTCTCCTCCATGGGTATTGGTCCCTTAACAATATAAATAATGGTTTGAAAACATTAGTGTAGATAATATCTTTTTTATTTGTTGAGTTACCTTACTGCATGCCAGATGTATGCATGAAAACTCTGCAAGGTGAATGCAATTTTGTCTATCATATAAATACAGTCATTAGGCCTTAGAGAAGACAAACAATTCACCCAAGGCCAATCAGTGAAGGTGATAAAGCCCCCAAATCCACACATACATATCCAGAACTTTGAACCCACACAGACTATGAATCTTGACATACAAATCTGGAAGTAGCTGAAATTAGTATCATGTCACAAAGCCAAGTTCCATACATAGCACAGTCAGTAACTAGAGAGTCAGAAAAACTAGACTAGTTTTTCATCTCATCTCGTTGCCACACTGCTGCAACTAATCTTCCCTTTTCCCCAGTGCTCAGAGACTTCAGGTTAATATGGCAGTTGTACTTTAAACTCTTCCAAAACATAGACATGAGAAAAACTACAGTAGAGATAATTTTGTTACACTTTTATCTGAAATAGAAGAGAAAATTAATTTGTGTCTCTGGACACAGTACATAAATTCTGGTTCCATAAATGAACTTCATCCTATTGTTAATGATATTTTCTAAGGTCTAGGTCTCACCAGTGTTTATGAAGCAATTTTTTCAATGAAAATTGTGATTAAAAAATAAATTGAGAATCAGTACAGAAGGACTTGGTCTATATTCTCTATGAAAAGTACATTTTCCAAGTGGGTGCCTTATGGCAGATTAAAATTCAAAATCCTAGGCAATTATGAAAGTCTTGCTAATATGACAAACAGTTCTTCCATTTTTTTAAAGAAATTGGAAAAAAGGGGTGTTTTAGCAATTATTTGCTCAAGAATTGAGTTCAAACAATAAGTTTTCATTACTTGGAGAGAAAGGAAATAACCTATTATTGGGTAGGACATTTGTCAGCTTATGGGAAGACAACAACAAAAACACATCACAGTTTCAACATTGCTATGGTGATACATAACACACACAGCAAAGTGCACACACAAAAAGATTCAGATCAGTGATTTAAAACCCTCCCAGAGCAGAAAATAAATGGAATGTTGCCAACTGCACAGAATCCTGCCATATTATACCAAATACTAATAAGTACTCCCTCTCCACCCTTGAAAACAATAGTCATTAATTAATGTTATGTTTTTAAAGTAACATTTGTGCTTCTTTAAGGTTGGTGACACAAAGTATGATGTTTCCTTTTCTATAAGCATTATTAAAAAATGGGTTCATAAAGTACATATTCTTTTATACCTGACATCTTTAGTAAAAAATATGACATTTATGCATGTCATGTATCATGTATTTTATCCATTTTCATTACTGTCTATCATTACTTTGTATGTATATATGCTATTTGTAAAATATAACAAATTCACCATTCTATACTTTAACATTAGACTCATTTGAAATTGTTTTTTTCCATAATAATGTTACAATAAACATTCTTGTCTATTTCTTTTGTGCTCCTGGATGCATATTTATATTCTGTATATAATGTAAGAGTAGAACTTCTGGGCTATAAAATTTCCCTACCTCAACTTTAATTGATACTACCAAAACACTGTTTTAAATGGTTGTAACAAGTCAACTTCTACCAACAATGCATACGAATTCTCCTTGTTCCACATGCTTTCCAATACATGGTGTTATCTGAATTTGCTCATTTATCATTTGGCATCTATGTAATGATATACTATTCTTTTAAAATGAATTTTTCTAATAATTAAAGAGGTTAATATACTTTTCACACATTTACTGGACATTTGGATGGTTACATTCCACCTGAATTATTTTTTTGAGTGTACTTGGATAGAGATCACATTTAATCTCTTTCCATGTGGATATTTCATCACTCCTTCAGCATTTATTGAAAAGACAATGTATTCCCTATTGTTCTGAAGTGCCACATTTACCATGAGTTATTGGTCAATTTATATACAAGTCTGTTCCTGAGATCACTTTTATTTAATAACATTGGTTTAATTGTCTACACATCTATCTGTGTTAGTTTTCTGTTAATGTAACAAAATATCTAAGGTAATCAATTTAAAGAGAGATAAGATTTAGTTTGGCTCACAATTTCAGAGGTTCAGTTTATGATGGAATGACTCTTTTGCTTTGGGTCCATGACAAGGCATTACATCATGGAGGGAGAACCTAATAGATGAAAGCTGTTTACCTCATGGTGACTAGAAAGTGAAAGAGAGGAGGTAGAGACCAGAATCTCACAATCTTCTTCAATGCACCCTGCCAATGATTTAACTTCCTCCCACTAGGCCCCACCTCTTACAAGTTTCACCAACTCTCAAGTCACAATTTGGAGATGAACCCTTCAACACATGGGCCTTTGAGAGATGCAAATCCAAACAGTAGTACTGTCCTTGCACCTATAGCTCAATGTCTTACCACCTATTTATAACAACCCTAGATATATGGCAAAGTAAGTCCTCCTGCTTGTTTTTCTTCTCTAAGTATACTCTGATAATTCTTGGCCCTTTGCAAGAATTGTCTTACCAAATGTCATTGAAAAATAAGGCCTGGTGAGAGTTTGTGTAAGATTGCATTGCTCTTGTAGCAATGACCTCAGATCAATTTAGGGACTCTTAGAACCTGGAAACTTCTAGTTCACCATCTTTGATTTATCACAAAATGTTTTTATAATTTTCTGTGTAGTGATCTTGAATATCATGTTGAATTTATCTCAAGATATTTCATTCATTGGTATATATATGTAGTCATTGTCTTTCAAATTTTTAAATTTTCCCTTGTTATAATATGAAAATTGACTTTTGATTTAGTAAATTGCTAAGTTCAATATTAAATTTTATTAATTCTTCTTCTTTCATCTACTCTTCCCAATAAGACATCAGAAATGCCTAGAAGTCGAGTATCTGGTGTTCTAAAAGTATCCTAAGTCCGGACTCAACTCTCTGGGTTCTAGTCTTTCTCTCAAGTCCTAGCCGTCACTTTCATGTGAACTCCTTTCAAGGAGTTTTTTTTGTTTTGTTTTTGTTTTTTTGTGTTTGTTTTTTTTTAGAATATAATGCAGTTTCCTAGTTGCTCTCCATAAGATGGTTGAATTGAATGACCTAATCCTTCATTATTGAAATTAATCTCTAAGCTTTCTTATTTGGCACAAAATAATTCAGATGTAAATGTAGTAATATTCTTCCCATTAAACTACTCATAGTTAAATTTCCCCTTAGGTCTAAAAAGTTTATTAAAATGGAACTTGGAGAGGAAAATGAAGCACATAGTCAAAACATTCTTTTCAAGTGAGTTTTTATAATAATTGCAATAGGTTAAAAATAAAAATCATTACATAAAGGAATAGTTCTTCCTATTTTGAGACACAGGTATTATTTTACTTAATAAAAATGTAAAACTATTACATAAATGAAAATAATAACTATTAATTAATGGGGGTTATTTGTCTAAATTAAAACTACTATTCATACACATGGGTATATAGTATATATACCAGTAATTCAAAAAAGTTTCTCTCTGTGTCTCTCTGGTCCATATGTATAATTTTTGGTATGTTTGTTTACCAATTTAAGCGTGGAATTAAATATAATTTATTTCTTAAAAATATTCATTTTTAATTCTTGTAGTTATGCCAAATGACATATTGCTATAATATTCACCATATAACAGACAAATAACATGCAAAACATAAACATTGAATTAGGAAGAATTTTATTTTGTTTATTTTCCATTCTGACTTTGATCATTTATTCATATGTTTGATATCAAAAGGTTAATTCAAATTATGTGATTATTTCTGGGAATAACAGTAATTACATAAGCCAGAATCTACCAAGAAATTTTGTAGAAAATTAAATATTACTAGCTTGGATCTTGAAATCTCAAAATGTAGCTGTTCTCTCTAAGTACAGCAAGTAAAATAAGTATTTTTTACAAGATATTTTTAAAATGAGAAATTTTCAAACCTTGTTCCTTTATAGTGCTATATTAACAGTACAACATGCCAAAGATCTAAAACTAATTTGTTAAAGAATCTTACTTTGATCATTATTGACAAATGGGAGTATAATAGGACATTAAGATCAAAGAAATGTTTTGTAAATTGCCTTATGTTAAAAGAGTTGAAGAAATAAATATAAATAAGCTCCATCTAGGAATAAAGAAAGAATAGGAAGGATCCCTAAAAATTGGGGGAAAGTAGAGGTATACAGGGACTCAGAGTCCTCACGGGTCTGAAGAATTGCGGCAGTGGAGATTGAAGAACAGACCTGGCACCAGAGGGAGTTTGGGGCAGATCAGGGGATCACTGAAAGCTGCCTGCAGAGGGAGCAGCTTTGGAGAGTGGCCAGGACCACCAAGTTCTCAGGGCAGAGAGGGAGTGGAGAAGTGCACAGAAATGAGAGATCACTGTAAGGAACTGCCCACTTAGAAACTGAAAGAACCCGGGATTGTAGCAGGGATTGGGAGAGAGAAAAAGACATTGAGCCAAGTGTTAAATCTTTGATAAATGGGTGAGGATAACTTAAAGGCTAGAAGATAACAATAAAGCTTGAAAGAGGCAGGTATAACAATAGAAGAAGCCTTGAAATGATTAGCTAAGGCTTTATCTATATATTTTAAGGACATTTTCTCAATAATATCAAAAGTGCCCAAAATGTAGGTAGAATTGGATCTCCAAGCGAGTAGAACTTTAGGAAATGCCGTCTGGTCAGGAATGATTTCTTCCACAATGGCATAGTAGAAAAAGACATTTAACAACCAACCCTCTTACATTAAGGAAGACTCCAGAAGCTGGCTGTTTATGCCAACAACAAACCAGGTCAATTATACCAGCTCATCTTGGATGTCAGCAATAACACCAAAGAAATATGATGTCCTGAATTAAATGTGTTCATTCCAAATATTTGTTAAATTGGATTTTCAAACATCCGTTAGAATCAGAAATAGAAAAGCAGAAGTGTTATCTAGGGAAACCAGCTGTTTGTCCAGATGGGCACCCACAGGGCAGAACTGCCTTTGAGACCTCATTGTTTTTCAGCAATACTGTCTACCATATGCCTGGCACTGGGCTAGACAAGCTATGAGGATATAAGTAGGTTTGTACTCTATTGGGGTGTTGGGGAAAGTTCTGAATTTTGCTTTGCAGAACGGCGATATTTCCAGTCCTTTTAAGTATCCCAAAAGTCCCTTTTGGTACCTCAGTAGGAAATTCCACATTAGCACTTGGTAATTGTAAGAATGGTTAATGAGCATCAAAGCTAAGCACAAAGAAGTGGACATAAGTGCCCATAAGCCAAACTCAGCCTGCTGCCTATTTTTGTCAGTGAGCTAAATGTAAAATATGAAAAAGAGTATTAGCCTTCTGGGGACAGTTGCCTGATTTTGTGTCTTGGCCAGCAAAGCCAAAATAAATATTCATATTTACTACCTGGTCTTTTTACCCCTTCCCCCCAACCCACAAAACTGTGTACCCTTCATTGAAGCTATGGAGAGACTCAACAAAGCATCCCTGTCCTCTATCTCCTGGTTTCAGTCTCCTGGACTTGCACAACATTGTCTAAGTGGTGCAAACAAATTTTTAGATGTTATTCTTACTCTTTGCAGGGCACCAGAAGCAAACTTTTATACCTGTTTAGTTGCCCAGTTATCCTTCAGGTTATAATAAC
Source organism: Marmota monax (assembly GCF_021218885.2). Lineage (NCBI taxonomy): Eukaryota > Metazoa > Chordata > Mammalia > Rodentia > Sciuridae > Marmota > Marmota monax. The sequence goes on from NW_026692254.1 coordinate 21,308,415, forward strand.
ACCATTAATTGGCAAAAATTTCATCTGGCAATCTAGCCTTAATTTGATTTCAGGATAGCGTTTTCTCTCTCTCTCTCTCTCTCTCTCTCTCTCTCTCTCTCTCTCTCTCTCTCTCTCTCTCTCTCTCTCTCTTCTTTGGCTTTTTTAGATGGCTTCTACAAAGGCTGACCTTTTATAGACTCCATGTGCTATATAGTCTAGCCCAGGGATTGGCAAAACATTCTGTGCAAAGAGCTAAATATTAAAAGTTTTAGGTTTTCCAGGCCTGAGGGTCTCTGCTAAAACCGCTTAACTCTTCACCTTAGTGTGCAAGCAACAATTGAACATTTAAAAATGAATGGGCCAGGATATATTCCAATAAAACTTTATTGACTCAAAACAAGAGGTGGACTTAATTTGGCCTGAGGGTCATAGTTTGTCAGACCCTGACCTAGATTGTTCTTAGGTGTCTCAATTCAAATTTTGGAAATCTATGCAGAAATTTTATTTTTCATTTATAACCGTGTTACCAGTGCAAGAAATGGCACTGTCCATCCAACCCCTAAAGGCATCATGTTTAGGTAACACAGTCAACTAATAGTTTGAGGGAGAAATGTAACACATCAAATTAGCAGAGATAAATTGAACTCTTAAACTGAATGTGAATTTTGAATTTCCCCAGTGAATACAGCGGCCTTAAATTCAATCCCTGTGAGGTTTAGTGAGGTGGTGAGTGTCAAATCAGAACACTCAGACAAGGAACTCCCCACACGTGTATTTCCTGTTTTGCTCTCAGCCTTTCAGTCTAGTAAGACAGTCTTTGTTTGCACAGTTCGTTTTTTCACCGAGGTTCTTAGCTTATTGTTTTGGGGTCCTGTTTTGTCTTGCATATTTGAGTTCACCTTCTACCTGGAAACCAGGGCTGGTCAGAATGCTCCCTGGTATTGTTCTTGTGGGGTATTAATTCTAAATGCTTAAACAAATGGGTCATGGGACCAAAATGAGGTCAGAAAAATGTTCGGAGGCATGTGCCCTCCTGACAGATGAGCTGAAATGAAAACCATTTCAGAGCCTACTTTCAGCAGAATAATGAATTCTGTGTTTCTAATCATTAAAGTAGAAATTATAATAGATAGCATTCTGTCCCACTGTTCATGAGATTTAACTCTTCAGAGGTCATAATAGATATACCCTATTAAATAATGCAAGCCAGACAACGCTGACTTAATAAAACTGAAATGTCACTTTGGGTTTGAATTGATTTTCTTATTTGAGGACCTTTTAGGCTTGCAAATCAGAGCTGCCTTGTGTTCGCATGTCTGAAGGAGGTTGACTTTCCCAGGGTTAGTTTAAAAAATGCAGATTGATGGGAAAGGTTTGTGTTGGGTCAGTATCGAGTGGCCTTCTCTTGGGGGTTTGAATTATTCATGAGCATTCATGTGTTTTGTGTTTCTTACCTAACACTGTAGAAGGTGGGGACAGGAGGAGAATGTAGCCAGCTGCAAGCAGATTAACTTCTTGAATAGGGTTAGCAGTTAGGAGAGGGTGGGTTTGTATAATGGTAGGGGCTGGATCCAATTTTACAGGAATTTGGATCAATAAACCTTGAAATTAAACAATGGGCCAACAGTTGATGAAGCCCAAGTTTTATGTTATCTACCATTCGTTTTAGACAAGCTGTATATTCTTTGTGCAAAGGTAAGAAATTAGAACTGATTATGTATCTTCTGATTGTGGGTATGGCTGTCTTTGACTGCCTCCTACAGTGACCTGGGGGTCGGATGAGCACCTGGAGGTACATAAATGTGCAACTGACATGAAGATAGGACAAAAGAGAGCCCATATCTCTCCTCGCCCACCTTTCTCTGAGCTGTGACTCCAAGTATGTCCTCTTCCATTTCTGAGCTCCAGATTCCTCTGGTACAAAACAAAGTATTTAGGTCTCTTACGTAGTTTTCCATTTTTTTTTTAGATGGAGAACTCCTTCTTCTAATAAAACACTCCCTGGGAGCCATATGTGTAAGAACAGATAAAAGCCAGGCTTTTGGGACCGCCCTGCAGACTAGCAGGAGACACCAGGAAAGAAGATGTCAAACCTCTCATTTTCCCAACTTGGTAGAATTGAGAAACTCTAGTTATGTTCCCTGACCTTTATGCATGTACAGTATTCTATTTTAGAGATGGTAAAAAAGGAGGGATTGAAGAGTGATAGAAAATGAATAGAAGAATAGACTCCTGAATTAATACTAAAATATTGGACCCAGAGGACTACAGATAAAAGTAATGTAGTAATTTAGAAGAAAAATCAGCCATAGCAGGTCACATCAACATCTGAGATGGAAGCAGGGTTTCTCTATCCTCATTTTCTTTACCTAATAAGCACCCCTAAGGAACCAGCTGACTCCCATATAGTTAATGGTAATATTATTGGAGAGGTGTGTTCTAGGGTCAAGGAGAAGTTGTCCTTTATTATCTGGGCCTTTATTATGTTCTCAGCCCTGCACAAGAAACAATTTTATAATTGTTCTTTCTGACAAAAAGGAAATGCAGCACCTTTAACCAGCATGCAAATTGTCTCTAAGAAAGTGGGCCAAGAGAAATATCCAGGAATAACCTTGCTTTGACCTTAAAAAAAATATCTGCAACCTTATTTCTAAATGCATAAAGGTGATCTTGAAAAAAAGAAACATTAAAGTTGAATTCGCTTTTTTCTTGCTGTTAATTAAGGCCCTGTGAATAGTGATCTTAAGAGTGCAACGTTTCTTTAGACAAGAGAAAGAAGAATGACTGGACCTCAAGGTGGCCAGTGAATTGACGATATATGCATTGATTATGCATGCAATTATCTCAAAGTTTGTTATTTTACAAATTTGAATTCTTTCCTGCTGAAGTCCAATGCTGAGTAATTAAATGCAGACTGTACTTAATTTTGTCACAGCACAAATAGCAGAGGTTGTAGAAAATGGTCTGGCTCCATTGTCATTAATATTCTGCGGGTGTTGGAATAGATTAGCAAGTGAAGAACACAGCGGGTTAGGATTATATGAAGCTATTCAAACCCCACATAATGAATGTGCAGAAGAGTGATTTGAATGTCTAATATCAGTCACTCAACAGAATGAATAAAAATTCTCATGCTCACTCTCAGGGCTTTGAAAGAGCTGTTTATTTTGTAAATTTTTACTCACTTACTGTTATAATCAGACCTACTGAAATAAATTGCTAATAATTGTCAAGCTAAATGAACTCATTTTTTTCTCTAGAAAGTTTCTCAATTTCCCAAGCTGTCACGAGAATCTGTATTTTGTAGCTTTTTCAGCTACAGAGATTCAGAGCAGCCCACCAGTCGGAGGAATTCATTTATGCTTCATTTTAACTCTTTCCTGCCCTCACTTCTCCTGAGACAGACATTGACCCTCTTGAGTTCAACAGTCAGGAGTTATTTTCACTTTTTACATTTATTAACATGTGTTAATTGAACATGCTAATGGGGTTCAGTGTGATATTTCCATATATGCATTCAGCATGCATGGATCAATTCCAATCTCCTTTTTCTACCATCCTCCTGCCCCTTCCCAATCTCTAGTTATCACTATCCACCTTCCCACTCAACTTTTTTTTTTTAAGTTTCCACATAAGACAGAGAATATGAGGTACTTGTCTTTCTGCTCCTGGCTTATTTCATATAATGCCCTCCATTTCCATCCATTTTGCTGCAAATGACAGTATTTCATTCTTATTTATTATGGCTAAATAAAACTCCATTGTGTATATATACTAGGTTTGCTTTATCCATTCATCTATTGGTGAGCGACTAAGCTGATTTCACACCTTAATCATTGTGAAGAGGGCCATGGTTATTTTCACTTGTTAATGGAGATGGCAAAAGTGCCTAGCTACCTACATTACTCCTATGAATTGTTAAAGGCAAAGGTACTCCAAAGAAGAGATTACACACTATAATTAAGGGATGAAAAAGAAATTTACCAATTCCAAGGTGAAAGAGCATTATCTATTTGGAATCCTTGGTGTTCAGGGTGGAGAATCAAACAATAAATTCTGGGTGAATAGCTCAGCATAAAATAGCATAATTAATAATGAACGATGGTGTTGTGGAAGAAAGGAAAATGGAGTATTGCAGGGCTGAAGAGCCACGGGGGAAGAAACTTCAACTATGACAAGGTTGCAAAGTATCTTCACATCAGTGTCAGGAGATTTTTCTCCCTGAAGATAAGATGGCACCATAATTACAGGGAAACAGAAAAAGGTTTATCAGTCATTCTGCCCAAGACTCTCTGAAGGGACTTGATGACTGTCATCATTTGCTACTAAGTCAAAGCTGGGATGCTGTCTGGAATGTGAATACAAACAGTGTGAAAACCCAGGATTCACAGGACAAATTTCTTTGAAAGTGAGTTTTACTCATTTTTAATGTTTCCAAATCCCAGCTGTTGACATGACAAAGGAACAAAAATAAAAACATTTCCCTGCATCTATGTGTGGAAATACTAATACTGAAATGTAATAATCACTTTAAGAGAGGCTGAGGAAAGGAAGGAAAATTGCTTTGAGTTTCCATCTGCCTGAGAGCACAAATGGGAGTTCGATCTCATCTGTATTTTTCTGGCTCTTGCTTTCTTTTGCTCATACAAGAAATTCTACTCCCTGTAAAAATCTCCCCCTTTATCTCCAAGAGGAGTCCCCATAGGGTGTCTCCCATGTCCTCTAAGATACGGGCATCAGCATCCAGGAAACATCATTGTCAGTTCTCCATGGAATCTTTATCTCTCTACTAGTTAGCACTGCTGCTATTTCCCTTGAGCACTATCAACTGTGTTCTCTACTTGCTACACACCATCACAGCTATGAGCTCAGTCACTAGTACTAAGACATTCCAGTCATTTTCTTGCAGATGTTACAGAATCCATTGGATGGAGCTGCCACCCCATCAGCTCCCATCCAATATTGCCCCAAAACATTAGACCCGTTAGAGCCCAAGAAGGATAGCAGTTTGGGGGAAAATTTTTCTCCTTCCTTTTCACACACGAATACAGCAGTGTTGGTTGCCCAAACACACACACCACCCTGCTCTGCCCTCTAGCTGTAAGGTGTTTTGTACCGAATACTCTCTCTTTTCTTGAAATAAATTCTTATCTGGAGGATTCTTGTGGAAACACATTCATGATGGACACCCTATGAACCCATCAAATTCACCTATCTGACCCTCACTTGTAGAGACAATGTAACTCAACCAGGGATCCCAGTGCAAACACTAGAAAGCAGCAACTCTCCAAATCTGTCTAGCACTTTTATCTTTTAACAAATATGTTCACAGTCCTCTCTTAATCCTGTTCATTGAAACATGACTTAGAGTTGCAATTGCTAGAACACTTGCTTCCAAAGACCTAGGCTTATAGGATGTTTCTGGCCACTAAAGTGAATAGGCTGCAACCAGTCCAAGAACTGATTGTGGTCTTTGGCTTATAAGATGAAGCACTAGACATGTTGTGGTTGTATGTCTTCCTTTTCACTCATCTGTCTTCCTCATCAGCACAGGGCTTGTGTTTATCTTGTTCACCTCTATACCTCCAGCACCTGCCCAGTATCTGACAAGTAGCATATTCACAACACATATTTTTTTAATGAATGACTTTAACATGTTCTGAAGTTCGAGTTATAAGAATCTTACCTCACTCGTTTTTCTTTTAACCTCCTTCTTCTTCCTTCTGACCTTAAACTTAAATAGTGGATGCTAAATAAACAGTTGGTAACAGAATTTTGTTTATTTATTTGTATCTGACACATATAAAGAAAAACTTTGGCTTACTTTTCCATCATATTGACAATAGAAAGATACTTGTGGACTTTACATAGGAAGCTATAATTCCCAAAAAGGACATATTTAAGAATTTTGGTAAGAGTAAACTAATTTTCATGCTTCCAATATTTAATTCCAAGTCTTATCTATAAAATGAATGAGTTTTACCATAATGAGAGGGGACTAACACCAGAAAGACAGTAAAGAGTAGGGTGTATGGAGTGTGTCTATAAAGCCTAAGTGTCACAGTCATCATGAAGTTCTAAAAAAAAAAAAAAGCCTGAATAAGAAATAAACTGTGAACTTCACCAAGGGCAAAAATGTCCTTTGAAAGTGAGCAGACTGCCTATCCAACCAGGTTAAAGTTCTATCCATAGTCGGAATCAGTCTCTGGAATCCAGTTACTTCTGCACAGCCTGTACACTGTTTAGGGCCATCCAGTATGGAGATCCTCCCTATGACACTCAGACACAGCAGTCAGCCTTTCATCATCAGATCTTTGTGTCTACAGACTTATCGCCTACTTATGGTGATGGCTTTTTTTTTTGTCTTTACGTTTTATGATCTCAAGCAGTGTTTGTCTCTGAACCTTAATGTTCTCATGGTGGAATAGCAGTTACACCCCAAACTCTCCACCTTGTAACCTAAATTTGTGGCATTATGTTAAATCTCTTTTCTGAAGCTCTTTTCCCTGGCTCGGCTACCATAATGTGGCTCTATGATTTCATCCAATATTGAAATGGAAGTTCCCTGAGGGTATTCTCTGCCAGTCTTCACCATATCCATCAAACCAGCCATTCCTTTTGTCTGGAGGAGTTCTAACTATAGATGCAGACTGCTCAATGGCTGCATGTGCTGCTGGACAGGAATATCAGAGAACCGACATCCCAAAGGAGCATCCCATGAACTCCCGAAGACTCTCAAGTTTTGGCATACACGTTCCCCATTCTCCTTGCTGAATTTATGCCAAGCCTTGTGTTGGACACCATTTCCTATGCTCTCCTTTTAAAAGAGTAGCCCACAATGGCAACTGGTTTCCTAAGGTACACTGTATTTGCTGCCTTTCCTTCCCTGTATCACTCTCCCATGCTCTGCACAGCCCCAATAAACTCTTCAATTATGTCTCAGGGTATGCTTCTGAGAAAAACTAAGACACACACATACATTAAAATGAATTGACAGTAATGTTTCAAGTGTTGAACTCGTTTTATATTTTCTTTCTTCTTTGAATTTCCAGAGAATACATGGATGAAGAGTCAGCATCCGGGGAGATGCTTGTATGAACTGGATGTAACTACTTGACTGCCTTCTCTGCAGAGTAAACAGCCCAACATGCCAGTTTGCAAAACTACATAACCCTGTAGCTGCCTGGTGTGACCAGCAAAGTGTCCCATGTGTACTCACATCACAGCATGCTGCACAATTCAAGAAGCCCTCAGAAGAGCTGTACCTTGTGATTAACACAGCAAAGACAGCTTTACAGCCTCTAAATTCATCGGAAGAAAAACAAAGCAAAGAGAAACATCTAGAAGTTAAAGGCAATAAGAGAAAGCTTCCTTTAATTTTATGTAAATAACCATCTTGGGACCCTGATCATAATTTATTTAAAACTTTATGCTTTCATGATTTATATATTAATTAATATATAATTAATTTATATATTAATTAATATATAATGCTCCCTCTCCCATTCAGCATTTGGTTTTTTTGGAATTGACTAACTTCACTTAACATTATCTTCTCTAATTCCATCCATTTACCTACAAATGGCATGATTTTATTCTCTTTTACTCTAGATAGGGAAGAGGGACTGGAGGGAAAGGGAGGGGGCATGGGGTAATTAATGATAGTGGAATGTGATGATCATTATTATCCAAAGTACAGGTATAAAGACACAAATTGGTGTGAATATACTATGTATACAACCAGAGATATGAAAAATTATGCTCTATATATTGTAATGCATTCTGCTGTCATATATAAATAAAAAAGAAATAGTTAAAAAAGAAAATAAATAGGACTTTGTCTTCAAGAAGAAGAAGAAAAAGAATACTATATATCAGCATTGCTCCATACAGTCCTACCCAAATGGACAGCTGTGGAGTTCAAGCAGTCAAAATACAGCTGGTTTGAAAGAAGATGAATTATAAGGGTAACATATACATGTGGTTTTGAGAACTTAGTGTAATAAAAAAAAGTATGTAAAGTATCTTATTAGTGATTTTTAACTTAATTATGTGTTCAAATGATAATACGCTGGATATGTTAAAGAAAATTATTTGTTAAAGTTACTTCTTTCCTTACTTTTGTAATGTGAATACTAGACAATTTGTAATTATCTATATGGCTCACATGATATTTGTGTTAGACTATGCTGATCTCAATATGCTATGTAATAGATAAACTCTGATTTTTCAGTAGTGAACAGAGCAAGAATAGTCAATATTTTAGTAATAGTTGAAACTGAAAAATTGTACCCATACACAAATGTAGCCAGAGGGCCCTGATCCTTGCAATCTCTCAGGTTCCTAAGCTGTTGGAGAAATTATCATTTTGATTAGATAAATAAAAATGAAACTTCCTCTATTGTCCTTAAAAAGGCAGAGAGCTTTGTGGGATTTTGCCCCTTGTTTTGGCTCAGAAGGAATATGCATGACTTCTACTCACAGCCCATTGTCAGAACTTGTCACAAGACTCCACCTGCAAAGGGGTAGAGGGACAGAGAACTGTCACTCTTCCATGAATCAGAGATGAGTCATAGCAGATAGGGGTGCACACCCTAAGTGTCTGCAGTAATTTGCATAGCTTGGCAATGCCCAAACTTCCAATATCATTCATTCTGGGCCAGAGTATTAGAGTATAACAATATAAACATGACTAGAGGGCATTGCCAGGTGTTATCAATCATTTACCCCTTGACAAGAAGATTTCTGAAACATCCTTTGCTGACAGATTTTGAAAACTGACAGAGTGGCATTGTCAGGTGAGGAAAAGAACCTGAGGTCGAGGAACTGGCACAGCACTGATAAGTTAGAATTACAGAAGACAAAATTGCCTATCCACTCAATTTTATAGCAGTATCCTGTGCTTTGATATAGATCTCAGCTAAATAAAATGATGTCACCTAATGAGGGCTAGACAGTGGCTCACACAGAACTTGTAAGGTGAACTCCAAATTCTAATTATCAGGTATAATTGTAGGAACTCTGAGAATTGCTCTGTCCCTCAGGAACAAAGTCACATTTAAACAGACTGCCAATTTAATTTAAGATGGTGTGAAAGTCTGCATTGTATTACTACATTGTATTACTACAGCAAAATATCTTAGATAATTTGTAAAGAGAAAAGGTTTATGGATATCACAGTTTGAGAAGCTAAAAGTCTAAGATCAGTTAACCTTATTCTTTTTGGCCTCTGGAGATACGGCAGATGGTGAAACATCCTAGCAGCTCATCATGGCAAAAACATGTATATTCACAGATGGTCATATCTCAAACTCAATAATAGAAAGAAAGACCAAGATCCCACAATTCTTTGTAGGCTTTCCTTCGATGACCTAAGGACCTGCCACTAGGACGCCCACTTCTTAAATATTTCACCACCTCTCAATGTCATCTCCCTGGGGACCAAGTGACCTTTCAGGGTCTCTCAAAATACAAACCATAGTAGAAGGGAACATTGCCATTCTCAGGACTCACAAACTCATTCTCTTATTATAGGGAGAAAATGCTAAATGGAAAATCATTGTTACATGGTAAATGTGAAATTCAAGTCAGAATGTCAGCCAATCTCCAGAATGGCTTCTCAGCTAAAGAGACTTGAGAACTCCCACATTTTGTAGAAATAATTTGGCCAAGGAGAACATGACACTTACTTCTGCTGTGCTGAGACCAGCTAATTGCTAGGTGTAGACATCTAATACTACCCATGTCCTGGTACTCCCCTTACTTTATGCTTTCATGACTGAACCATCTATTTTCATGGGATTTCTCCAGAGTAAGCCCAATAATGAGATTTCAAATGGATAAATTGCATTTCCATTTGTTCCACACTGCCTCCCTGAGATGACTTCCAGAAAACCTTGAGTAATTTATGATGTTCCCACATCCTTCAGCATATGTTCATTCATCTTACTGTATATCTCCTCCCTTACCATATATATTTGCTAGCATAACTTTCAGAAGTCGCTCATATGTGTAAGTCTTCAAGAACACCTCTCTGTGGCCCCTATTAAATAAATTGCAAACTGATATGCATTAATACAATGACAATTCTATATGGCAAATTAAGTCAGATTTTGGCTTAAAAATTTTGATTCTCAAATTAGAAAGGGAAATTTAAAAAAAAAATTAGTCCTAATAACTCTAGAGTACATGAAAGATCTAGTCAAGCCAATGATCTGCATTTTATTTAAAAAACTAATAAAGATAATTTCACCTTTCAAGATTTTTCTTCACATGTTAATTCATTTTTACTGAAAGGTATTAAGATTTTATCCAGTTAGAACAAATTCATCATTTAGTCAGAAACACCTGTCATGCTTATGTCTATAAGCATTACAAAATAAGACTCTACATTTATAGAAAAGATATGCTATTACTAGTGAGAAGTTTTCAACTTTATGCCAAGAGCATGTCAGCAAGACTCACAGTGCACTGGATCTGGGTAGATTATGGAATGGCAGGTATACTGAGGACAAGTACTGTTAATAATAGTCATATGTGAAAGTAGAATGGATGCTTTATAAGACTGCATGTTCCAAACATGATAGACAGCCTCCCTGAAAAATACCATACCTGATATTGCACCCTTTCAATATCTGCAGAAGAAATTAGTTGAAGTGATATAATCTTCTTCCACTCTCAATTTGTGCCCTTTATAGTTCTTTCTATTTAAAAGTACAAAATGACACAAGACATAATATATTACGACAATGGGCTTTAATGTCAATTAATGTACACCTAGGACCAGAAAATATAAGTTATTAGATGCCTCAGGAGAGGTATGGCAAACAGATTCCAGGATGGCATTATAAGGGATGAGTAATAAAAAGAAGTAAAGTAGACTTTAAATTTTTATTTAGTGTTTGTTCTAAGAAAGATATGATTATAAACAAGTTTTAAGACACTTAAGGGAGATATTATGCACTTATAATTCTTTGTATTTCTCATAGACTCTCATAGTATCCTATGAAGATAGAAGGGATTCAACAAATATTTGTTTATTCAATACTTAGCTGTTTGTAGGATCCTAACTCTATCCTTGTCACTGTTCCAGATTCTAAATGAACATCACAGGCAAGAATCTCTGACTTCAAGGAGCTTATGGTCTATGAAGGGTTTCCAAACAATAAAGTATGCAATTAGAATTCACTGTGGATATAAGAATAAGGTGTAAAATGATTTATATGTCTATATACCAGCAAGAAATAGTCTCAAAATAAAATTCAGAAAAATTTATTTACAATATTATCAAAACAATAAAATACATGAATAAATTTAAACAAAGAAGTCCCAGACTTATACTCTGAAAATTACAAAACATTGTTAGAATAAATTAAATGTCTAAATAAATGGAGAGAAATCCCATATTAATTATTCAGACTACTTAACGTTGTTAAGATGGTAATTAACCTCAAAATGATCTACCAATTTCATATAAGTCCTGTCACAGATGATTTTTTTTGCAGAAATTGACAAGGTTATCCAAAAATTTATTTGAAAATTCAAGGGATTCAAAGTAGCCAAAATAATCTTGAAAAGAAAAAGTTGAAGAACTCACATTTCCTGGTATACTTATTTAATACAACGCTACAGTAACCAAGCCACAATGGGTATGCATATACATCAATAAAACAAAAGGAACAGTCCACAAACAAACTTTTACATTTATTTATTTTTAATAAGTATGCTAATACTAGTTAATGTGGGGAAGTCTTTTTAACTAGATATCCACATGAAAAAATATGATGTTACTGTTTAACACTGTTCAAAATGAGTTGTATTTTTAAAAAATTGCTGAGAGAGTAGATTTTAAGTGTTTTTACCACAAAAAAGAAATAAGCATAGTATGCAAAATAATGCATTGTTAATTAGTTCAGTTTACCTATTTCAACAATGTGTACATATTTCAAAACATAATGTTCTCTGTAAATATATACAGTTTTTATTTGTCAATTTAAAAATTGAGTTAATTTTTTAAATAGAATGACATTGGAACCCCTAACTCATACCATATAGAAGAACTAACTTAAAATGGATCATTGTCATAACTGAAACTGTAAGAATTAAAAGAAAACATATGAGTAAATCTTCATGACCTTGACCAAGGTGATGGATTCATAGCTATGACAATGAAAGCATTGGCAATATAGTCATGGGCCACATAATAACATGTTGGTCAACAACAGACTGCATGTACAACCATAGTCCCATGAGATTGTATTATCTGGTGACACCATAGCCATCTCAGTTTGTGTATGTACACTCTATATACACTGATGAAATCACTTGACATTGCATTTTTCAGAACATATCCTCATCGTTAAAGTAATGCATGAGTTCATATGTTGGATTTCTTTTAAAAAATTAATTCTACTTCAATAGATATTATCAAGAAAGTGAAAATATAACAAATAGAACAATACATTTGAAAATCATATATCTCATAATAGATTCATGTCCAGAATATGTAAAAAGCTCTTACAACTCAACAATAGAAAGACAAATACTTAGTGAAGATTAGGTAAAAAATTTTCATAGCCATTCCTTCAAAGAAGATACATGTGTGCCAATAAGTACTAGAAGAGTTTTTTTTTTTAATTTTTTATTGTTGGTTGTTCAAAACATTACAAATTTCTTGCTATATATATTTCACACTTTGATTCAAGTGGGTTATGAATAGTTTTTTAAACATTATTAATCACTAAGGAAATGCAAATCAAAACTACAATGAAATACCACTTCACACATCCAAGGATGGTAGAGTTTTAAAAGCAGATAATAACAGGTATTGGTGGAATTGTGGAGAAATTGGAAACTTCATCCATTGCTAATGGGAATGTAAAATAAGACAGTCACTTTAATAAATATCTTGTCAATGCTCCACAAAATTAAAGATAGAAATAGCATATAACCCCCTCTGAGGAATATACCCAAAATAATTGGAAAAATATGTCCACTCAGAAAAAATGTACATGAATGTTCATAGCAGCACTATTAATAATATCAAAAAAGTGAAAATAGCCTAAATACTCATCAGCTTCTGAGTGGATGACTAAAAGTCTGTATATTCCCAGAATGAAATATTATTTAGCCACAGAAAGGAACAAAGTTCTGATATAAGTTATAACATGGCAAACCCTGAAAACAATACACTAAGTGGAAGAATCCAGTCAGAAAGATTCTACTTATAGGAAATGTACAGAATAGGAAACTTCATAGAGATAGAAAATATATTAGTGGTCACCAGTTGTTGGAAGTGACAGGGAAGAGGGAATAGGGAATGACTGCTAATGGGTACAGGATTATTTTGGGGGTAGGGGTTAAAATGTCCTGAACTCCTAGGGCTGGGGATATAGCTCAGTTAGTGGAGTGCTTGCCTTGCATGCACAAGGCCCTGGGTTCAGTCCCCAGCACCATACACACACACACACACACACACACACACACACACAAAAGTTCTGAACTCTTGACGATTATGATTTTTGTACGACTTTGCAAATTTATTAACAATAACTGGATAAAATACTTTTAAAAGATGAACTTTATGGTATGTGAATTTGCAAAGGAAAAAGGAGAATCCTGCAGATAATGGCTGAGGAGCCTCTTCTCAAGGATGAACTCGTGAAGACAAATTTCCATTAGGAAATTAGGAGCCATATCAATCTCATGCATGGTTGGGAACACCCAGGCCTGGTGACATCAGGTCATCCTACCTACTTCTGAATGGAGTTTCAAATCTTGAAAAGTTTTTTTTTTTTTTTTTTTTTACTTTTGAAAGTCAGCATCCAGGAGAAAACTATTTTCTAGAAAAGTTCCATTTTTATGCAATACCAAAACAAGAGGTTGTGAATGGGGGAAAAATAAAACAACAACTAGTGTCTGAAAGAATCTGTCAAAATAAAATTCATTCATTGATTGCCTCATTTACCCAAAATATGCCTTTAACATCTACTGATGGTGAATTCATTTATGTCAGGTATCAGTTGGACCCCTACCATAGCAGACATTTTTGTAGTCCTTGATGATACAGAAGTAAACAAGCCAAATAAAGCCAAGCTCTCCATGTAGAGATCTTACAACTTAGAGGGGACATGAGTAATAAATATGCAAATGCACACACATGTAAGGACATAGCTTTGTAAGTAAGAAAGAAAATTCACACCGTGACAAATGCATTAAAAGAAATACAAGAGAGAAATGAGATTAGGAGCGCCTGGGGAGGGGATTCTAATTTTGATATGGTGGATCAGAGAAAGCTGTGCTGAGGCAGCCACATCTATATGAGAGTTTTCATGGAAGATGGACAGGAAATGCCTGGAAGAAGTGCACCAGGCAGAGAAAACATCACCTAGAAAAGGCTGGAAGTGGAAATACACTGGGGACGTTGAGGCACAGAGGAAGGATGGCTTGGTAAGCAAAGGGCAATTTGTCTAGCGCCTTGTAGGCTGTGGGGAGGAGAGTGGAGTCCAGGGTAAGGGACCTGAGCTGGCCAGATGGATTATACACTCACAATATTCCTGAGTCTTCTAGTCTAACCTATCGGAAAAACACTAACCAAATCCTCACAAGAGCATCACCAGAGTCACAGACTGAGACATGCCACAGAGGAAAACCCCAGCCCACACGGCGTCTTGCTTTCCACAGAATCCCATTGAGTTAGTTGGTGGGGGTGGCTTCTTGGAGGAAGTAGAATTTGTGGAGAAATTTGAAAGGAAGTTCTAAGACCAGTTATATTAAATCTATTACTTACAAAATAGTCTGACAGGTTCATAGGATTCTTTCACTTTAATTAAAATTAAAAATGGTGACCCTAATGAGCCTTCCGATGAAAAAGAACAAATTTTCAATCAGACTACATCACATCAGACATGAAAATTTTATTATCTCTGCAATGACAGATTGATTCACTATACAGGACTTCATAATATTTGAAATTAGGAACACGACATTAAAGTTCACAAACTTATTACCATAATTAGAGTTCATTTGATCTTGATTGCTTTTGTAGATACTTCTGATTAAATCCGTCTGCCCTTGTAATTCCTAAAGCTTGTTTCTTGCAAATTAAGAATTTCTTGGGAGAATAATTCAGTGTTTCCTTCTCAACCCTTCCCTCCCATATCATATTCTGATGGTTATTTTAATTATAAAAATATTTTTTATACAAACAAGTTTTATTCGTCTTTTTTGATTTGCAAAGATTTTCAGACTCCAAACAAATCGGGGAACACAAGCATTATTAATTCTATTTTATGCATAAGGAGACCAAGGACCATCAAAGCAAAGAGCACTATTGTAAGCCACATAATCAGTAAGAGGCAGGACTTGACAAAGATCTTGGGTTTCCAGCTTCCGGGATTTTGAAAAAAATAAATAAACCTCTTTTTGAAGCCACTCATTCTGCAGGGCTCTGTTATGGCTGATCTACGAAACATGCCATACAAGGACATTTTCATTAGTGACATTGCATATAGGATGGTAGTTCCATAAAATATAATGGAGCTAAGAACTTTCTATCATCTACTGACATCGCATCATAGTAACTTTGGAGTGCAATGTATTACTCACATGTTTGTGATGATGCTGGTGTAAACAAACCCACTGGACTGCAGGTGACATAAAAGCACAGCACATACAATTATAAACAGTACACAGTACTTGGTGATGAGAACAACTATGTTACTGTTTGTGGATTTACTGTACTATATCTTATCATTGTTTTGGAGAGTACTCCTTGAACCTATAAAATGAAAAGCTTACTTCTCCTTGTCACTGTCACTAGCATGACAGTATGCCACATTGTGCCAGCAGCTGCCTCATGTAGCTCACGCTTATTGAATCTTATGATTGCATCATTTTCTTTTGCACTTGATCAATCTTATATTGTGTCCATGGTCTTAAGAGCCTATATATAATAGCCCAATGTGTACACAACACTATGTAGGTATGTATGAATACAACTATGATATTCATACAATGTCAAAAATCACCTATGGATTTTTCTCAGAACATATCCTCATCATTAAGTGACGTATGCCTCCAGGTATGACCATTTTTCTCCCAGCCCCATATTTCTCTAGGATAGGGGATATTACTATAATATGAACCCAGTCCTAAGGGAATTGATTAGTAAGAGAGGGGTCAAGTCTACTAGGGGGCCTTCAGCAGACCCATCTGTGGGAAAATTATAAAAAGGGTCTCTGGGAAATAAGGGAATACTCTTTTTTCTCCCCTAAAAGTTGCCTAAAGAGGCAGTAAAACTACCTACCCAGTGAAGAATATATTTTCTTCCTCCTTTGCTGTGCAGTGTACAAAAGACTATTCCATTCTTCCAAGTGTACTCCCACTCCAGGGTTTATGGAATAAAAGAGAGGCAGGTGTTTTAGAGTCTTTACAAACATTCTTGGCACAAACAAGGAAGATTCCAGAAGAAGGAAATCAATATGCAATGGTGTTTCTACAATCTTGCTTTCACCTTTTTTCTATTTCCTTTCCTTTTTTTTTTAATTTTTGTATTCAGGATCATAGCCACCACAGTCATGCAATTCTCAACTTGCCTTGGTTCTACTTACTGTTTTTAAAGGCATAGAAAATCAGTCAAATGAGACATGGTGAATGAGAAATGAAAGAATGAGTTATTCAAAATTCTAGAGGAGGCCGAGGCCACCTGTGCTGTTGGGAGTCCAGGCTGCAGGGCCCTAGGCAACCAGTATGGTCTAAAAGCATCCCCACTGGCAAGGCTCCAGGTGTGGTTTTTCCCTGCGAGTCTCCCCCAAAGACTTCGCACACTGAGCAAGCAGCAGGTGGGGCAGAGAGGCACTTCCCTCTGAGGAGGCAGGAGCCCTTCCTGTGCCCTTCACCAGCTGATCTTAATCACTCTGAATCACGGGAATCAGCAAGGCCATCACTTGGAGATTTAATTATCTTTTCTGTACTCAATTTTCATAACCAACGATTCCAGGAGGTTATTAAATTTTTTATTCCAGAAGGAGCATTTGAAGGCTACCTAGTATGGGGTTCCAGTGCCTTTGGAAAATTCCACTCATTCCTTGGGTCTGCGCATTCTTTGGATCAATGTAGTGAATTGCAGCAGAGCTTACTGCAAGGGCTTAAAGCAAGGTCACATCTGCATGCATCTACACATCTGTCAACTGCAGCATTGCCAAACCCATACTGACTTAATCACAGGCCAGAGAGTGGTGTATTAGGGACTTTCCCATTCAGAACTACAGAGCTCCTTATGTCTAATACCTCTCCATCTGTCCCCAGTGCTGCTTTGTTTTTCT
This sequence comes from Marmota monax, assembly GCF_021218885.2. Classification (NCBI taxonomy): domain Eukaryota; kingdom Metazoa; phylum Chordata; class Mammalia; order Rodentia; family Sciuridae; genus Marmota; species Marmota monax. Next base: position 21,325,721 of record NW_026692254.1, read on the forward strand.
GCCTCTGCCTTGGTTCAAGATTCAGCTATTTCTAGCCAGGTGCAGTAGCACATACTTTTAGTCCCAGCGGCTCAGGAGGCTATGGGAGGAGGATTGCAAGATCAAAGCCAGCCTCAGCAACTTGGTGAGGTTCTAAGCAACTTGGCAGGATCTTGTCTCTAAATAAAATATAAAAAGGGCTGGAGATGTGGATCAGTGTTTAAGTGTCGTTGGGGTCAATCCCTGGTACCAAAAAAGGAACATTCAGCTATTTCTCATTTGTTTGATGATATTAGCCTTCATCTTTCTCTTTCAGCCCCTCCTCCATTCCCAACTATCCTAAACTGCCTTCACTTTCTTGGATACTTTATAACCACATAAATCTGTGCTTTGGGAGCTCTTTTCTCTGGGCCAGAAATGCTCTTCTAAACTTGTTCTACCTGGCTAATTCTATTGCTCCTCCAAGAAACATCCTGAAGCTCATATACTCTGGAAGAATTACCTATCTTCCCATAGACATCTCACCACTACCTCCTCTGGACTAGATGATACCTTATACAGCATTATTCAAAAAGATTAGAACACTTTTTAATGTGTATGTCTCCATAACTCATTCATATATGAATATTCAGAGTATTCCAAATCACAGTGACCCTGACCTTTCTCAATTTTCTTAGTCATTTTAGCACTGGATTACTTCTGACACAATGCCCAATTAGAACGTACCTCCTTAGATCATGCAGAGGGACTTCTGATCCATGAAGGGATTCTTATATTATAAATATATGCCAAAGCACATTATTAAATATAGTCACCTCTGCCACTTTGCATTTGACACTTGCTCTTCACAGAGATAGACTCACAACCCTAAAGAATCTACTTATGCTGGACTAACATCATTTAGGCACCAGAAAAGTACCTTTCCACATCTCTTATCCTGTGCTCCAGGCAAAAAAGAACTGAACACAAGTGGTGTGAGAGTCTTTGAGTTACATCACTACCAAAATTGGAGATGGACTGCTTTAGAATGTGAAGAAGATTCAACAGTCAGGAAAGTTTGGGTAAGAGGAAAGACACAATGATTAACTTGTCCTATCTGTCTTCTCAGATGTAAATTCGATAGGTCTTGCATAATGAGTTATAGTTTCCCTGTGATGCTGAGGGCCAATTTCTTGCTTCTCTTTGGTTTCAGTTCTTTATTTCAAAGTGTTTTTTTAAAACTGGTGAATTATAATCTTATATAATACTAGAATCTGTTGTTATATATTCATTCAAGCACAGAATATAACGATATAATTGGGCTGAGGAATATTTTGCAAAATAAAACAACTGCTTGTGCAAACATCACTGGTCTGTTCAAACAATGTCTGTAGATGAGCAATAATTAAATTTAGTTGTGCTTAATTGTTTGTCAATTTTAAGTCAGATAGAAACATAATTGTACAAATATTTCATCATAACCAAGGTATGCTGGTCACATTGACTAGTATACGATATACCTTTTTGGTAATTAGATATATGGAGATGGTAGGACTCCCTTTATACTAGGGCTCCAAGTGGTCAGGATAAGTTTGCATCTTGAGACAAGGCATCGTGTACACCAACTTCTGGAGAATGATCAAGATCCTTGGGTTTAAGACATTTTTTCACTGCTGTGATGTGAATACATCAGGATGCTATTGATAAGCTGCAGACATTCTCTGAAATTCTCTGAAAGACAAATTAAACTTCCACATTAACATGTAGCATTTGGTTGTGAGCAAGACATAATGAACACTTATAATATTGTACAAATAGCTGTGATTTCTCTCTTAAAGTTGATTGTGATGACATGCTCACAGATAATTAAATTCCAGAGTCCCAATTTCTGTGCTCAATTCATTGTGAGTCTCCTGTGTACAGCTCTCATCTGTTATTTTGTAGTTAGACATCTGCATAGCTGGCTCCACTCCTAGAAGACAAAGACCACATCATATTCTTCCTTGAAGAATCTGCTGCCTATATATGCATTCAGTGGAATTTCTTGCACATTTCAATCCTACCTGAAAAAAGAATGGAGGCACTTAGAGGAAGAATTACCTGTCTTCCCATAGACATCTCACCACTGCCTCCTCTGGACTAGATTATTCCTTATACAGAATTATTCTGATCTTTGAAAATAAATAACAGCTCATTGGGGGCTCTTCAGCAATATAAAATTTTCTAATTTTTAAAATTTATTGATTATGCTCCATAAATGCACATAAAATGAATAAAGGACCTACGGGGCAGTTCCCTACTCTATAGGGAAAACAAACAGGTTTTAAAAAGTAGATTCTGAATGCTGCATATGTGCACACATGCATCTATGATCCTAACAGCTTGGAGTTTTAGAGATTTTTTTTCTCTCCCAGGGCTTTCATCTTTACCCAAATACCACCAAGGTAAGATTTATTTGCTTTTAAAATAACAACAACAAAAAAAGATATTTGGAAGGACCCCCAAATTAGCCATTTTGTGATGATGGATGGATGGATGCTTTCACTTGTTTACCTCTACCCCTGTCCTGAACTAGCTCTTCATTGTAACACTGGCCACACACTGACACATGTTTCTGAGGCTGATGCTATGACAGCTTCCTATATGATTCTGCAAAACCTCCTTTTCTCAGAAAAGCTGCATTCAGCCACAACACATCCATTCTTTGCAGCCAAGATTAGAAAAAAATTTCTTTTCAGTCAGATTTCACTTGCTTAGGATCAATCTTGTAGGCTATTAAGTCTGACTTTCTGATCCCTGCTAACAGAGCATTTGAAGAGCCATCAAAGGGATGCTGACAGTGTCACATACATTACACTAAGCCCTTGATAGCAGCCATTAATGCGTCATAGGATGAGGAATGTGGTCTAGAGATAAAAATAGGCAGGCGGACAGGCATCAGCCCAATCAACTTAATTTCACACATGTACAGTCACTGGTGTATCTGCAGCGAGATTAGGCAATGCCCTTGTTGGCAAACTCATTATAACTTTTTCAAATAACAAGCCTCTAATTAGTTTATAATGTGGCTTTGGTGCAACTAAGCAGAAGAAGGGAAGAACAAATATTAGTCAAATCCAAAGGAGCTGTCTTGGAAAACCTACCCTTAAAATGGCAAATACCACATAGAATTGTTACTGAAGGAGGATTCACAGTTCCTTTGTTTTAAAATATTTGGAAGAATAAATAAGCAGAACAGCCTGCGCCTTTCTATTTTCTACCTCCCAAGCTAAAAGATCAAAGATCTGTTTTAGACTATCTACTAAATGATAATGTATGTTTCCCGCACAAATATTAAGCCTGCAGCTGATTATTTGGTACACATCTCTGACATAAGCAAGGCCCAGTTAGGACAGGAAACACTGTACAAAAATAGCCCTTTTAGATATTACCTGTTATTCTGATGATCTATCAGAGCCCAAACGCAGCAAGATCAAGGTTAAAAACAAGAAATGCCCGGCCGTAGAGCAGAATGGAGTCCTGCTTCTAGGCAAACAAGAGTGGGAAAAAAACTGGCTGATTGAAGACATCTGATTTCTGGAAAGTGGTATCCTATCACAAGTTTGGGTATGCAGGGAAGAACACTGCAAAGAAAAGACAGGACCTGTCGTGCACAATACTGATGCATCTCAAATGCAGAACTTCATCAAGAGAATTCATAGAACAATCGGGTGGATTGGAAGGGGGTCAGGACTGAAGGATGGATTGAGTCCGAGAACACTTTGGTCCTGCCCCAAGTAAGCAAATGCACATCCGCGTTGTAGTGTGGATCTCAGTTCCTAATTTCAGCACTAACACAGTGGAAAGTTTTTCTTTGTTAAAATGGTCAAAGAAAAGGCAGGTCTTTAAAATGTAATTATTTTAGTTATTTCAATACTAGAATGTTTGTGGCATATTTGTCAATGTAAGTATAAGATGCATATTCCTTCATTAAGTCAAAGGAAATTTCATGAAAATGCAGCAGGGTATACAAGTGGGGCCCTTCATTTGTGAGGTACATTTTACCAAGGCCTGAACTTTGTGCTAGCTAAGACTGCTCCTGTGTCTAATGGGAGAGGTGCTCTGAAATCTGATTGCAGCATTATCTTGCTTTATAACTGTGATGCCTAATAACAGAAAGAGGGCTTTGGGCCATAATTAATAGCCATTCTTACAGATCTTTTAACTCTCTGTAGTCTCTAAGGAGCTTTCTTTCCATTAACATTTCCAGAAATAGCTTACGTTACATTATTGAAGTGCTGCAAGTGATAGTTTCTAAATTATTCCTAAGCTAATTATTAAAAAATGATTACTCAAAAAGCTTTTTCCACTTTGAATTGTACCTTTAAGAGCCTTGTAGTAAATATAAAAATAGGTCCATGGCCCACAGGAAGAATCTCTGCCGATGATATAGCCAACTCCATTAAGTCAATCTTCAGTGTGCTCTAAAATGTGTTTTCATTACAAGTTATGGTGCTAAATACCATGGGAAATGATATGCAAATCTGTAATATTAACTATGCCAGTTAAGAGGAGCCAAACTAACCTAATGAAGGGAATATAGCCACTATAAAGCCATGTTTTGCTTTTTTTTAAGGTTAATTAGACTGCCTAATTATCCCAGACTGAGAACATATTATTCTCTTGGAAAATCAAGCATAATTAACTTAGAGAGGCTTCCCCTACAAGCAAAAACATGTAAACAGAAAAACTCCAATTCAAAGTGGCTAACTTCCATTGAAATCCTAAGGATGGCTTGATATTTATGTAAATAAAAGAAGAAACAAACAGAAACACAAACATACAACAATACAGTAATCATCCCTTTGTTGATTTCTTTCTTTGCTTTGTTACCTATGTTAAACTTTAGTATAAAAATATTACATGGAAAGTTCTAGAAATAAACCATTCAGGGGCTGGGGTTGTGGCTCACTGATAAAGCACTTGCCTAGCATGTGTAGGACCCTGGGTTCAATCCCCATCACCATGTAAAACTAAATAAACAAAATAAGGGTATTGTGTCCATCTACAACTAAAAATATTTTTTAAAATTCATGTTTTAAATAACATTTATTATATGGTTTTATCTTATTATTATGAAAGCGTTGTTGAAACTCTTACTATGCCTTATTTGTAAATTAAACCATATATCATGTTATGTATCTATTGAAAAAAATGTAGTATACGATGTGTAGGGGACTATCTGCAGTTTCAGGCATCTACTGGGGATCTTGGAACCTGTTCTCCCACACATAGGGGGACGCTACTGAAATTGTTAAATGTGGCCACCCTAAATCTATAATGTATAGAAGACCTGACTATAAAATGTATCCATAAATCCTAATTTACATAAAATATTCACAAGAAAATGAAAATAATATATTTTCTAGGAAAGATATGAATATTAGAATTGTTTTGCTTTTGGTGCCCAGCAACCATCCCCCTTTTGGGTCAACACTACCGCAATTTTCCTTCTGGAGAGCTATCTTTTGTAGCTGCATTGCAGTTCTGCCTCTCCTCTTGCTCAACCTTCACTTTGTTACAGGTAAAGTTCCCAAGACAGTGCCCCAATTAAACAACTGCACACAATTGTCCATATCATAGTGGCAGGAAGAGTCCCTTCCCAGGAAAGCCAATTCGTGGCGTTGGTGCCAAGATCCATCCTAGGCAGCAGAATTTAAAATGGGATTTTGGAGTTAAATCTCTTGCTGGCTAGCAGACAATGAGGATCACATGGCTGATAGTTGGAGTGAAACTGATAGTCATCCTGCAGCAGTGTGAAGAGGCTATCAAAACTATCACTGGTGGTAGGTAGAAGGAAGTTTATGGGTGGTGCAATAACTTAGTTACTTGAGGATAGCAGGAGAAATAGCAATTATAAGAACAATGAAATTTTATTTTTCTCTTGCTACATGTAAAAAAAGACAAGGAAAAGCTGATGGTGATTAATTACTAATTTACAACAAAGTATGGAAGCCAAATGGCCCCTTTGGCAGCATATAAAAAGATACTCATCTCTTTATAGGAGTGTATATGAGTAGCCAAAAGCCAGGAAAACCTGAGAACCAGGCCCAGAATTAATTAAAATTATAGTGGAGCTCCAGAAAGGGTTGAAACCCAGCTCTGGAAAGCTGGTTAAACTAATTTCAGGACCCTGATTGGGAAAGAGTGAAACCCTTAGATTTGGCCTAACAATACCTTGCTGGACAAAGCCAGTGGCAAATGGTTCAGCTGGTTGGTTAGGAGCTTACAGGGACAAGGAGGTCTTGGAAGACACATGTGATTGCACTTACGGAATTGGATGAAGAGTGTGGAGATCTTTGCATTTCATTTTAATGATCAACAGAAATTTCCATCATGGAAGACATGAAACAACCAGGTGGACAAAAAGACTTTGCCTTCTGAAGACAGTTAGCCTCAGTCATCAACCATGCTCATGCTATCATAATGGCTACAAGAAAACAGCAACCAAAGAAGCAGGAATGGAGACTATGCACAGGTCCAAAAGCATGGACTTCTACTCACCAATGTTTTTCCTAACTATTGTCACTGCTAAATATTTAATCTTCCAGATTCTGAATTCCCAATATGGCACCAACATATAAAGAGGTGAACCAGCCACTTAGTAGTAAGCTGATTATGCTCAACATCTTTTACCCTACAAAGTACAACAACTCATGGTAACTGAGATTGACTCATTCCGAGTTATGGATTTGCCCTTTTTGTCAGCAAGGTCTCAGCAGCACCATTATTTGAGGGCCTGTCAAGTTTTTGACCTCCCAATACAGGTCCTCATCAACATTTCATCAGGGCAAGACAAAGGAATTAAGGGATCCTTGGCTCTATCCATCTTATACCACATTGCTAGAAACTGCTAGCATAATAGAGACATAAAACAACATTTTGAAGGTACAACTGAGCCACTGGCTTGGACATGTTCCTGCAAGAATGGGCACTCTCCAAGACATAAAATATACCTTCAGTCCATTATGCAGTTTTGTGTCCCAATAAGAACAACACACAGGCCTAAGAACAAAAGACTAGAAGCAGTAGTGACTCCACATATCATCACTTCCAATGAGGGACCTCAAAAGTTTTGTTATTATTTTCTTTCTATCCACACAAATATAGGTTCTTGGGCCCAGAAATTCTGATTATCAGCAAAAGCCCCATTAAACCCTAAGCTCTGGCTACTGTCTTATAACTTCAAGTTTCTCATGCCCAAAGAATAGAAAGGCAAGAAAAGTTTACTATACTGAATATAGTACTTGACCCCGATCTTCATCCTGCTTGGGATGAAAGTATAGCAGACCCTATCTGGATCATATTTAGGATTATATGTCATCTCTTATATATTTTAATCCAAAGACATGAAAGCAAAATCAATAAGAAGAGGGATAAATGGGGTGGAGGTATGGAGCAGGGGTGATGACCCTATGATATTTGCTTTCTTATCTCATCCTTGATGCACAACAAACCAATGTGGACAGGAAAAAGTGTTCAGGAGACCGAACTGACCCAGTAGAGCTTTTTGACAATCCCTTACCCACTTTTCACAGTAAATGGGCAAGAAAAGCATCCATGACATGATAAGGTCATAATGATCTGGCTCAGAGTCCTCAGGGCTGAGTCTGGATCACCCACCTGGTAGTCCATGCCAGAGAGGTACTAGCAGAGGTAAGGGGTATCACAAAGCAAGGGCTGCCTATAATACATGTACAATACCATTTTTCAAAAGTTTGTTTTTCTCCTCTCCTAATGAAAGAGGCTGTCACTTAATTCATAGTTTTAAGTTAACTTTCATATTCCGTGAAAAAACACTTAATAAGAACACAAAGCAAGAACAATGTATTTTCCAGAAAGGTGTGTTTACAGAAGTCTCATCCATATCCATTTATGTCCATGCGTTTCCAATTTCAGGAGGAAAAAAAAGAAAAAGGAGGGAGAGAAAAAAGTGAGAGAAGATAGGCGTTGAGGAAGGGACGAAGAGAATTTCAAGATTCTAAATTTAGCAGCACATAAGAAGTCTCTTCAAAATGACCCATTCTCATTTGTTACTGACTTATCACCCTCAAGAATCTGTCACAGACTCCACTCCCAAAGTCCTTGGGTCCCTAATAATTTACCAGGAGGCGTGAAATTAATTCCCATGCTTCTGCTTCTCCATCATCAACTTGTAATAAAGAGAACTCTGTGGCTTCTGCCCTGACTGTTGGAACCCTAAAACTGAAACATAAATCCACACTGGTTAGGGATTTCTGCCCTAATTGCAAATGCAACATGGGCTTTGGGTCCTGAGATGTATTCAAAGATTCAAATGATAGAAAAGCTCAGCAAGCCTAAAAAAAGATTTATGGGGAAATTGTCAGAACTTGGAGGTAATCTGAGTCTTGGTTTCATCATCTGAAGGGAGAATTGGTTCTCCTGGACTTTTTGTTTCTCCCTTCCAGAGGGACTTGGCCAGGTTCCCATGACCATCACAGCAAGAGGGAGACACAGGTTTTCTGACCGCTCAGCCTCTGTCCTCACAATCGTCTGCTGTGAGTCAGCAGAGTACCCCTTGCCTCTGTGGCCCCTCACATGGGCCTGGAAATATTTCTTTTTCAAGACTGACATGAACTACCGCCCCCACTTCTTCAGCAGAGGGCCATGTTCAATCCTGGAGAATTTTTTCCTTCACATGGAGCAACGTGCCTTCTGCCTCGTCCGTCCTTGTAGACTAGGCCCCAGGCCCTAATTATTTACCCCTGTAAACTAAGAATGACATCAGAAATTGAAGAAATGGGAATGACCATTTCTACTATGAGAGGTCAGAAACTGCTCATGGCCAATGTTATAGGGGCATTTGAGGCCCAGAAAAAGCAATTTACTTCCCATAACATTTTATCAGGGAGTCAAGTGGAGTCATCCCATTAAAGTCAGTCACCTCGTACACTTGTCCTCATAGAGCTGATCCCCTCAGTGAGGAAAAGCCCTTGTATTAATAGATATGGCCTAGCTCTCCAACAGTGGATCCCAAACATAAGCCCTCCCTAGAATCCCCTGAATAGTTCCTTCAACCACAAATCCTCCTGAGTTCCTGATGCATTAATTTGAGGCAGGACCTAAGAATTTGCTTTTCTAGTGAGGTTTGGTTTCAGTGGGTGGTGACCCTGTCAGACCAGGGCCCCTACTTTATGGACCATGAATCTGTACACACTGAATCTGTCAGATCTGGATCATATTCAAGATCAAGTGCCTCTTAGATACTTTGATCTAAACATATCATGGAGACAAAAATCAGTATAAGCAGAAGTGTGTGTGTGTGTGTGTGTGTGTGCGCGCGCGCGCGTGCGCGTGTGCGCGCATGAGCACACATGCGTAAACAGTGATCCTGTGATATTTGCCTTCTGATTTCATCCTAATCCATACCCAACCAATGAGCCAGTTTCAAAAGGAACACTGGTCATACATACCTTTATTTAGCATATTTGCAAGCAGAGATAGTAGCCTGAATATATTTTGTTGTTGTTGTTCAATAACCTTATCAATGGGCCCTAGAAATCTGGCCAGGGTGAAGCTTGTAATTGTTTTTATCCACCTGAAAACTAAATGCAGGGTCAGATGAAAACTTGATTGATTTCTGAACAGTGTTTACCTCCTTTCCTTGTCATCACACAGACAGCCTATTAATGGCATTAAAGATTAATTAACAGGGAAGCTTGGGAAGCTTTTGTACTAGGCTCCAGAGAGATGATTAAACTTGGACCCCTATGCTTTCTTCCCAATCAGAGAGGAAAATTATCTTCAGTAATTAAAAATTCAGCAACAACTTTTGTCCTGGGTACTGAGTCCAGCCATGTGAGGATGAAAAAGTTTCTTAAAAAGCTAGTGGGGGAGGCTCAAGCTGCAGCTACCCCTGACACCAGTCACTGTGAATCCTGAGCAGCTAACCTTGCCAGGGACATCACCCAAATCCAAGGAGTAGCCTCATTCTGGGTGGAAAATGGCTCTCCCTTCCTTCCCAACCCTCAAAAGCATGTTCCATATGCTCAAATGCTCTTTTAGTTTAAAACCATCTTTTCTCAGATGATGCTCCTGAGATCATTATTCGCTCGCTCTCTCTCTCAAAAAAAAAAAAAAAAAAAAAGGTACCCAAAAAAGGCAAATGAAACAACAGGTTGTACCAAGACTAGGAGAAGGCCTTAATCACACCAGAACACCCTAAGCTATCACTGGCAATTCATACTGGACTGCATTTCATAGATCACAGTCTGTTCTTTCAATTGAATTAAATACTCTTAATGGCCTTGAGAAGTGGCTGAATTATTCCTTTTTTACAAATGATGATGAAACTGAGGCTAGGAGAGCTAAAAGGCTTGAGTAAAGTTGTCCTTGCTAACCAGTGGAGGGTTGGGCTTTAAAAGACAGAATTCTGCATCTAAGATCTTTACTTAGTGCTACAAAAGTTCTACAGATTCATGACCATATGAGGTACAACATATTTACAGAATTAGTCATAATAGGATGAGTGATGGTAAATTGAGCATTTGGAATCAGCAGGTGGAAAAAGATTATGACTGTTCCAAATCTCCAATGTCAAATCTGTTCTTGATCTTATCTCTAGGCAATGAGGCTGATGCAGAAGTGAATGAGCCAAGGTGACTACGAGGGAGCATAACTCATCAATTTGATTCATTTGGCAAATGTTAATTGAGCTCTTTGTCTCTGCCTGGCACCATGCTTAGCACTAGAGATAAAAAGTGAAAAAAATAACCAGATCTTGCCCTCAATGAGCTACCAAATAATGAGGGAAATATATACTAATAGCCATACAGCTTGTGACACATATAACAAGTCTACGAAAGATGGTTCTTGCAACTGTGAGCACCAAAAACAAATGTATTTAACTTTTTGATTGGGTCAAGAAAAGATTCTCAAATATAGACCCTTAAGTACAACCAAGTGTCAAGAGGACAAAAAATAAATTTGGAAAAGATGAGAAGAAACAATACTTTAGGTAGATGGAATGAATATACAAAGATCTAGTGGCAGAAATTCAGAAGGCAAGTTAAGTGGTAGTAGGAAAGGTATAGAGCACAAGGAATTGAAAAGAAGCCAGTGTCTGCAAAGAAGAGGGAGCCTGGGACCAGACTGCATCAGACCTGTGGGATACATCTTCTAAACAAGGAGAAACAATTGAACATTTTAAGCAAGGGTTTTGGTGGGGAGATGTATTAGTCAAAATGTTGTTGCATAACAAAGAACCTCAAAGTCTCAGGAATTTACAGTTGAAAGATTAATTCTCATGTCTGGATGTCTTCAGGTTGGCTACAATTCAGCTGACTTTGATTGTGCCAGGCATGGGCTCCAGTCTTCCAGTGGGTTTCAGGACAACTTTGGTTGTTACTGGGTCCAGGATGGAGGGTTAGGCAGGCTTTCCTCATGATATTTCATAGGAGTGAAAAGCACAGTCAAGTCACACAAACATGTTGAACTGCTTACACCAGGTCCAGAGTGTTACCTGAGTCAGAATGAGCACATGGTGAAACCTGTTATGGAGCTGGGGAATGTGGCTCCCCCTAAGGCTAGTGGGAGGAACTACAAGACCCCAGGGCAAAGGGTGTGGCTATAGGGAATGATGATTCAATCTATCATAGATGAGAAACATGATCAATAGGTTTGAAAATGGATTTGAAAAGCTCCAATTTGTCAATATGTTGGAGGAACCATTAGAAGGGTGTAGGGCAGGCATGAAGAGCCTGGGGATAGGTGCCAAAGTTTACCCCAAGGGTATATACTATGGTTTAGATGTGAGGTGTCCCAAAAAAACTCCCATATGAGACAATACAAAAAGTTCAGAGGTAAAACGATTGGGTTATGATAGTACATTAATCCACTGATATGAATTAACTAGGCAGTAACTATTAGCAGGTAGGGTGGCCAGAGGAGGTCAGTGCCTGGAGGTATGCCTTTGGGGTCTATATTTTCTCCCTGTTGAGAAGAGCTGTCTGCTTCCTGGTGGCTGTGGCCTGAGCTGCTTTCCTCTGTCATGCCCTTGCACCATGATGTTCTGCCTCACCTTGGGCCTAGAGACATAGAGCCACTTGATCATGGACAGAACCTCTGAAACCAAGAGCTCATAAACTTTTCCTCCTTGACGTTGTTCTTGTCATGTGCATTGGTCACAGTGACCAAAAAAAAAAAAAAAATTAGTAAAACAGTGCTGAAATATCCAACTGAATAGCTGTGGGCTTCTATCACAGACAATTCAGAAGGCCTTGGCTGCGCACCCCAGAGAGGTTATGAAAATCCTATGCTGAGTGGGCATATGGTCTATGGAATGACATGACTTCTAAGAGAGCAACTGACCAACTAAATAAATAGTACAGATAAATAGTCATAGTTGTAGCTCATGGATCAGTAAAGTGAATTTAGACTATAGCTCCAAGCCAGGACCATTTTGAGAATGATCTAAACTAAAGAAGCACATGGTGACCCATGATCAGCAAATTGCTTCTCAAATGAATCCTCATAATCATTTCCAAATATTTCATGCTTTGCTATTCTGGGCCTTGTCATTAAGGGTATCTTGGAGACTCATAATGCATCTCACATTTAAGATGTGTGATATATGATGCTAACACAATTTTCCATGTATTCTTGCTCAGAAAAATTTCTTCCAGAAAACATTTTTTAACTTTAAGAAGACCTGTATAATCACAAGAGGTAAAGGAAATAGTTTCAATTTGAACACTGAAGAAAATTTTAAGGAGGAGTGACATTTGTGTTGAACTATGAAGGACAAGTAGAAAATCTTTGATATCAGGCAGAAAAACAGCATTTTGAGGTTTGGGGAAGTGCACCAACAAATAATAGACCAACACAACATTATGGAGGTAGGAAATGTCATGTTGTGCTTGGGGAACAGTAAATAGTCCTGACTTTAATAGCATTTTTAATGTGTTTTCTTTGATGATTTTTTCCTCTCAAAGAATAAATGAATGCAGATTTTACAGTAAGTTCATTAACACACTATGTTATGTTATTTAGCATGGACATGTTTTTTCCAAGTGGGTAAATATTTATGAAGTTGCAGTTCATTGTAGATAAAAGATAAAATTCGCTCTAAGTAATATTCAATATAAGAATTATAGTGGTGATTAAAAAGGCTATTGGTTGCAATGCTTGATAACATTTGATGTAATTATCAAAAAGGTTACTGAGCCAGCAAAAGACACTACAAATCAGTAAAAGCTTAGAATTGGAAATGGCTCAGAACTGATAACTACAGTACAAGAAACAGAAGAAAGAGCAAACACATCCATTCAAATCAACAGATAACACTGCCTTTCTTGTGCAGTTAAATGTTAAAGTTGCCATATTTAATTCTCCAGTCAAGTGCATCCTGCCAGTAGGTAGTCAGTCAAAATGAGATAAGCAGCCTGGCTGTCTGTGCCTCTGATTGCTTAATGCTAAGAAAATGTCCCCGACTTGCTGACATCACAGGGGTAAAGGAGAACTAAAGAGAATCTTGTAACACAGGCTTTATGGATATGGAATGAATGCAGATGTTCCTGAATCTAACTACCCAATGCTGAAAAGGATGGAAAGGCATATACACTAGATCTGAGAAGGAGGAATGAAGATTTGAGGTTATCAGTGTAAAAGAATAGAAATAGTTTAGTTCATTCAACAACGAAAAAATAACAAAAAGACTACCTGCTCTTAAATCCTTCTGAAATTTTGTGGTGCCAAGAGGCTCTGGCAGTAAATATAGCCCTTACTCTGTAGTAAAAGACAATAAAATATATAAATAAATTTCAGTAGTAATAAGTAGTCCGAAGAAAAATAAAGCAGAGAAATAAAGAGTAATGGTGATGCCAGTTTAGATCAGTATTTTTTATATTTGAATCATTTTTAAGTCTACAATATAACTTCATAGATTTGGCTATTTCCTTTAACCCTGACAGTAGATGTAACTTAAATATTATATCCACTGTTAGAGGTGAGAAGACCTAGAGATGTTGTCAGAATCGCCTAACTTAGATGCTGGCAAAGAAGCTACTGCATGCAGAGACAATATTTGTCATACCTAGGGCTCAAAGGTGCTACAAAGTAATTTATAAATTTCATCTCATACAGTCCTCATATTCTGTTTTGGTTTATTTCCTTTTCTCTTACAAATTCCTGCCTTATGTTTGAAGTAATGGTTTTAGGTTAAAAATCAGTAAGTGGTAGTCAGAGTCCAACACAGAGTGGTGACTCCAAATCTTACTCTCAGCCAACTGCAGGGAGCTTCTTCATCTTGGGCCAGGATCTTTTAGAAACCTACAGGTTGCCCATACCTTCTCAGGATAAAGCAGGATGGTAGAAGCAATGTCTGGGAACAAGGAGTTTAAAGTAAGTATTTTTAGTTTGATCAGAGATAAGCAAAGGAATAATGTTGAATTTTAAAAACAGAAATTATTAAATACAAATTTCAAAAATTACATAAAAATAATTATAAACCTTTTAAATATAAAATACAATAATTAAACTAAAAAACAAAATTCCACAGACAAGATAATTACTATAATGGACATAGTCATGTTTAAATAAGAGATTATGCCCTTGTCGTCTTCACTCCATAGTTTTAAACAAAAGCGTTTGTGAAAATTGCTAAACCTACAATTCTAAATGAAGCTTTATTTATTCTTCAACACTTCCAAATTGATGAGAGACAACCTAATAGAAGACATAAATGAAGCAGCAATTCAAAGAAACCCCTAATCATCAGTAAATAAGTGAAAACTTGCTAAATCTTACTCTTCAACAAGGAAATGCAATTTAAAACAATAATGGGGTTTCACTTCACACACATTAGATCAGAAAAAAAAAATTAAATCATCTTAATCAAAGTAATTGTTAGTAAAGATGTATAGTAGAAAATTCATACTCTACCAATAAGCATAAATAGGCACTTCCAAACCAGAGTGCATTTTGTATTATCTAGGAAAGTTGAAGTTACAAATACACATCAACCTGACATTTCTATTTCCAGATCTTTACCCTTGAGTGAGTTCATATGTAGGGAGATGCATAAGAGAATTTTTGGTACAACATTCTTTAAAACAGCCAAAGAAAAAGTTAAAACCGACTGAGTTTTCATTGAAGGGAAAGCTAAACACACAATAAATGAGTGCTATACTCATTCACTGCAATACTTAGAAGTTAAAATTTAAATGAATGAAAGAGCACCATGTGTCAACATGGTTGTATCTCAAAAATTATGTTGAGATGAAACAACAAAGCAAAAAATATAATTTGCATGATATGATGCCACTTATTGAAAATTTAAAAGCATATAAACAATGTTATATATTTTACAAATTCATATACCTGTAGGGTAAAAATATAGTTACCCACAGGAATAAAGTTCAGATTCATGAATACTTCTGGAAAGGGAAGCTAAGGTTTTGATTAATATGGTAGCATGAGGTCTTAACTATAGATGTAATATTTTATTCATTTTCTTAAATGAAAGAATGACATTGGCCAAATTATATCATTATATCGTGTACAAGTACAAATATGTAACAATAAATCTCAGCATTTTGTACAACTATAAGACACCAATAAAAAAATGGACAAAATTAAAGAAGTGAAGGAAGTAAATGGAATAACAGAACAGAAATCCCAGAAACCAACAGAAATATGCATGGTCACTTGATTTAGCACTAGAGATACCCATGCTAAGTTGGGCTCTCCTATGCATAGTATTGGATGTTGATAGTATAGTCAGAAAATTAATCTTAAACCCCATCTAACACTAGCTACAAAAGTCAATGCCAGATATATTGTAGACCTACTTGTGAAAACAAAAGCAATCGAATTTCACACTTATGAAGAAAGGGTAAGCAAACATTTCTAAGCATGCAAAAAACTCTAAGGGGGGAATAGAGGAGGTCACGTTTCTGGCTACTCCTTGGCGTGAAATCAAGAAAGCAGACAGGCAGCTTCTCTGCAGGGTGGGTGAGCAAAAAATGGGGAGAGGACTTTACTGGAACCTAAAACTGGACATTCAAAGCAGACCAGGGACCCAAGGCATTGGATATAATAAGAAAAAAATTCACAGCAGTACAGCCACTTCTATAGCTAGGCTGGAAGCTCCAGCCAGAGAGGTCCCTGCATGAGCACAGTAGAGGGAATTTAAAGGAATGCCCATTTTTAGGAGGCATGAGAGACCAGGGACATTGCCCAACAAATCTGAAGGACTCATACACGATAACCGTGTTGGGGGATAGAAGCTGCCATCTCTCCAGGCAGCCTGCAGAGGACAAAGGAAGGAATCATTTTGTAGCTGCAGCTTGGGCAGACTGGCAACTGAGGAAGCCGATTCCTGGCAAAACTGAGTCTGGCCCAAAATGCGGGCCCAGTAAACACATACTACATGGCATAGAGTGTGCTTAGTGACCACAAGAAAATCAAACGTGGTGAGAGGTTTACATAGGGGTCAACTGGTTGCATAAACCTACCCGGCTCTACCCCTCCCCTATCAATCTGACTGTTTGCAGGACTGGCTGGGAGAGACACATCTGGCTGGAAACTCAAAAGGGTGGGGGCAGGAGAGATTGTATAGAGAATAAACCCAAGACCAGAAAACATGGGGGTCTGCAGGTGATGTAGTGATGGTCATCATTATACAAAATGCATGTATGAAGATTTGAATTTGGTGTCAACATACCTTATATACAAACAGAAATATGATAAATTGTGATATATATATATGTGTATTAAGAATTGTAATGCAAATAAAAGAGAGTACATGTACAATGGCATAATTTGGCATGAACATACTTTATATACAGAGTTATGAAAAGTTGTTTTGTAAATGGGTAATAACGAGTGTAATGCATTCCACTATTGTCTGTATGAAATAAATAAATAAATAAATAAATAGAAGTGCCTCCCCCACAACGTGAGTAGAACCCATGGTAAAGTCTTCCAGTGTGGACCAGCAATTACTGAACAATGGAGCTGTGCTGATTTAAAATCTCCAGACCAATTAGCATTCAATGAAGAGCCTGGAGGCCACCTAAGCCTAAACTGTGCCTTCAGGAATTCCAACTACAGGATTACCTCTCTCACTCCAGCAGTGAAGAGGGTGGAGCATCACACCTCAGAAGACCCCAGTAAAGCTGCTGAGAAGCTGAGAATATTTTTAACTCCGATTAAATGAATTCTTTAACTTTTCATCAAGATTCTTTTTTTTCTTTTCTTTTCCTTTTTTTTTTTAAATTCTTTTTCACTGTTTAATTGTGAGCTTAATGGTACATGGACATTTATACAGTTTCCTATTTTTTTTTTCTTCTCATCTCTAGCATTTCTGAAGCCAATTATTTTTACATGGACTAGTTTTTGTGAACAAGGATGTTTGGTAAGTATATTTTATTTCTGTTTGTATTCTTTTATTTTTATTTTTAATTTTTTTAACTTTTACTTTACATGTTTTTTCTCCAACCTGTTTGCTTGACTCTTCTTCTATTAACAGACAATCTCTGTTTTTCTCTCTTTCACTCTTCCTTTAATCTTCTACTTCTGTTTTCTCTTCTGAGCCCTTACAATCATCATGTCCTATATTATGTCTGTTTTCTCCCTGTCCACCATCAGAAAATGTAAACCATTTTGCAAACTTGCTGTTTTGATTATAGGCAATAATTGATCATAACATTTCTGGTTTTGTGATAATTAATATTGTAGCCATCATAGCAGGAACTATTTAGTTTAATGCTATAAATTGTTTGCATTGGTTGCTGTTATTATTTGTCTCCTCCTAAATAGTGAGGTACTGAAAACCTCCAGGGATACTGTAAGTCCACAGGGTAGAAACTCTACTTCCTCATATTCATATTGTTAGAAGGACAGACGCAAAAACAACATGAAAAAGCAAGGGGACTAATCACCCCAAGCAAACCAAGATACTCCAGTAATAGAATCTATCCATACCACAGTAGAAGAAATGTCAGAGGCGTTTAGAATGTACATGGTTAAACTGATCTGTGAAGTAAAGGATGATGTAAGAGAGCAAATACAGGTAGCAAAGACCATTTCAATAAAGAGGTAGATATTCTGGAAAACAAACAAACAAATAGAAATCCTTGAAATGAAGGAAACAATAAACCAAATTAAAAATTCAAAATAAATTATCACCAACAGACTAGACCACTTGGAAGACAGAACCTTAGGCAATAAAGACAAATATATAATCTTGAAAACAGAGTTGACCATGAGAGAAGATGTTAATAAACCATGAACAGAACTTCCAAGAATTATGGGATAACATGAAAAAGACCAAATTTAAAATTTATTGGGATGGATGAAGGCACAAACCAAAGGGATGAACAATCATTTCAATGAAATAATATCCGAAGATTTCCCAAAACTTAAGAATGAAATGGAAAATCAAGTGCAAAATTACAACAGACTCACATCAAGTCACATCATAATGAAAATGTCTAGCATACAGAATAAGAATAGAATTTTAAAGGCTGTGAGAGAAAAACATCAGATTACATATAGAAGGAAACCAATTTAGATTTCAGCTGATTTTTCAACCCAGACCCTCAAAGCTAGGAGGCCCTGGAAAAACATATATCAAGCTCTGAAAGAAAATGGATGCCAATCAAGAATACTATATCCAGCAAAATTAAGCTTCATATTTAAGATGAAATAAAAACCTCCCATGATAAACAAAAATTAAAAGAATTTGCAGCCAGAAAGCCTGCACTTCAGAATATTCTCAACAAAATATTCTATGAAGGTGAAATGAGAAAAAGAAAGGAAAACTACCAAAGGGAGGAACTACACTAAAGGAATAGTCAATCAAAGGAGAAACTAATTCAAATTAAAAACTAGGAATAAATCAAAATGACTAGAAACACAAATCATCTCAATAATAACCCTGAACATTAATGGTCTAAACTCATGAATAAAAAATCATAGACTGGCAGATTGGATTAAAAAACGAAAAACCCAACTATATGCTGTCACCAGGAGACTCACCTCTTAGGCAAAGACATCCACAGACTTATAGCGAAAGGACGGAAAAAACATATCACTCACATGGATCACATAAACAAGCAGGGGTTTCTATCCTCATATCAGATAAAGTGGGCTTCATGCCAAAGTTAATCAGAAGGGACAAAGAAGGACATTTCATGCTTCAAGGGAATTGTGCATTGGCAGGACATAATAATCATGAATGTTTATGCCCCAAACAATGGAGTGTCTACATACATCAAGAAAACATTTCAACTTCAAGAATCAAATAGACCACAACACAATAATACTGGGTTTGAATATTTTTATCCATGTATATGGGTATGAATATGAATATGTAAAAATATACATAAAAAATTTAAATGGATATGGATTTGTATATAGTTCATATACACACATAAAGAGTTCATATTCAGAATATATGTGAAAGTATACATGGGTATTTACAGTAATATTTATAATTTTTGTTTAAAAGGCTCACAATTATGGGTAATGTTAGAACTAGTTCTGAATATGGCTTTGGTTTAGGGAATATATATATCAACACATATGAATATAAATATGAGTATATAGGTAATATTATATATAAAAATTTATATATATACACTTTTATATATGGATATTTTTAAGGCTAGCAATATTGTTATATTAGGTGTGAAATCTGGGTTATGCCAATGGAAATGAGTAGATATATAAAACACCTATGGGTTTTTATGTGAATTTATGAATTTATATCCTCAAATACATAGGTACTTTTATATAAAGTGCTATGGTTTATATGTTTAGAGATTCCCTGAGATATATTAATAGATATAGGACTAATATAGAAAAATAGTGTTATCTTAGGGATTGAACTTTTTTCCATATATAGGAATACAAATATGAATATTTATGTGAAAATATACATGAAAATAATTTTAATGGATCTAAATTTATAAATAGTTATTTTCCTTGTGAGATGGATATTTACAATTTGTTTTAGTTATAATTTATGACTATGTAACTGTATATATATATATGAAAATACATGAGCAGGAATTTGGTTGTTGTTAGAGTATATTCATATATATTCATATATATATACATATACATAAATGTATATAGACATATACAGGAATATATGAAAATATATATGGATATTCAAATAAAAAAAGAGTCTGAAACTAAAAAAAGATAAAAGTTATAGGTTTGGAAATATTTTAGTATGGAAAATTAGAAGGTAAAACAAATGTGTCTTGATGAGAAGGTATTTTGCCTGGTAAAGTAATATTCTTGTACTAAAGTTCAAGATGAAAGACAGAAAACTAAGGATGTCAATTCATGAAGGTCTAAGTATATTGCAGAAGGTTTGTGGAAGGTAAATCTCAAAAAGTTTGCATTTGTGATTAAATTGGCTGTAATTAGCACAGTCAGTTAAAGTTACTTGAACTTTAATATACTGAGAAGAAGCTAAGTGTGAAGCATTGATCTGCTCTTATCTATCAATATATTTTTTTTTATTTGTTAGGTTATATTACTTGGGGAAACTAAGTCTTAAAGGAATTAGGGTTTGTTCCTTTTTTAAAATCTCAAGTGATTACTTTATAACTGGTTAAACAAACAACTGTTATTTAAGTTATAACAATATTGTTGACACCCAAAATATATGTGACTAGATACACATATGCATATGAGAACTATCTGTCGAAGCCTTGTCTAAATGTATGTAAAAGTTTATAAAATGAAAGCTTATTTAAATTTCCTGGCAGGACAACAAATAAGTGTTCTCTTTTATACATGGTATCTGACATAGAAGGGCCACACTGTCATTTGAAGACATGCCTTATATCTGTTTGCTTTGACTAAGTCAATTTCTGTTTGCTAAATGTATAAGAGATTTAAAGCTGTCCCTTGATTTTTGTTAAACCATGAAGCATGTGGCTATTGTTATGGTACACTTTGGAGTCTAAATTATACTTTAAAAGTAAATAAAAAAATAAAACTCTAATCCTAGGGGAAGAAAAGATAAATTGAACTAAGAACTTATATTCAGAACAAAGCATTATTAAGAGAATGAAAACTCGAGCCATAGAACAGGAAAGCATAATTGAAATGCATACATCTACATATATTGAATTGCACATATCCAACAAAGGACTCACATCCAGAAAATATAAAGAACACCAACAAAACAGCTTTTTTATTTAAACAACAACAACAACAAAGACGCAGCACAGAGGGGAAAAATGAGACAAGGACTTGAACAGGAACTTCACGATAAAGTATCTCCAAATGGTTAATAAACACCTAAAAAAGGACTCAAATTTATTAAACAAGGAAACAGAAGTTAAAGCCACAGACAGTACCACATCATACATGTCAGAACGCCTAATACAGAAAGACATTATGTTAATGGTTGGACATACTGTGAGGCTATGGGAACTTTGACACATAGCTGAGGGGATTACAGATCAGTGTGACCACTTTGAAAAACTCTTTTGCAGAATCCACCCCAAGCTAAATCAACTTATGACTCCATTCCTAGGTACACATCCAGCTGAAATGCATAGACCTGTTCACTTAAGGACATGCACAAGAATACTCATAGCTACTTCATTCATACTTGCCAAAATTGAGATATAACCCAAATGTGTATCAACAACAGAATGTCAAATAAACCACGGTGCCTTCATACAATGGAATTCCCAGAGCAATGAGATACAGCAGATAAATCTCACAAACAATAGAGACCAGACACAGAATATTATATACTGTACAATTCCAGTTATATATAGTTCAAAAAGAGGCAAAACTAATCTTTTGTGCTAGAATTCAAGCCAGCACATTGTGCAGGAATGGCTGGGGAAGGAGGGGGCCTTGGAGTGTTTCTCTGGTTCAGGTAAATACTCTGTCTCAGACAGGGTACAAATTGCATGGGTGAGTTCACTTTGTGAAAATTGGTCTGGTTTGTCATACGTCAATGAAAGGTTTTTAAGATCTTCAGGAAAACAAAGAAAAGCATAAAACCCATGAAAATATAGGAAGGGAGGCAGACTAGATTTCAGGAGAATGAAGAGCAAAGAGAAAACCAAGGGGCCTCTTCATGTCTCCTGCAGGTGTCCTCAAGGGTTCTCTTCCTGGCTCCAACACTTGGAGCTCTTGGCAGACAGAAAAAGCAGGCTTCATGCTCATCTTGAGAACTAAAGGATTTTAAGGTTCATGTATTCTTAAAGTAACACTTGATGTTTTTATTTGATACAGGCAGGCAACGTCTGTATGTTCAAAGTTTCTTTTATGTTCTGTACTGACAGAGGCCTGTGGCTTTTTCTATTGATACTGAAATATGGCTTTGGCTTTGTCTCCCTCTTAAAGGAGATATTTTAAATTGTTCAGTGGCAAAATGGAAAATTCCACAGGTTGAGTTGTTAAAAATCTACGTGGGATGTACCAGAAAAAAAAAAAAAAGATTCCTTCCCAATCCAGAATCCCTGTCCCAAGCTGATTCTCTGATGCATGCCTTTGTCTGTGTTGATTGATAGAAAGCATTAAATTCAGAGCTCTTACTGTGACTCTTCTCTCTTGACAAAGGGTCCTAGAGCAATTTGTCAGTCCTCTAGGTTTGCCCAAGCACAGTTTGAAAGCCACTGGCACAGATCAGTGACAGTATTTGACAGATTCATGTACTTATTTACTATTCTGGCAAACATCTGCTGAATGTTTTGTGTCCTGGGAGATCTACCAGAAATGTCTGAGGAGAGGCTTGGGTGGATCACTCAATGTCCTGCCATAAGTGGGCTACCACACAGTCATTTGGACCCAGGGACCTTGTACTCACATGGTATCATTTCCTCCCCTACCCTGCCTTTCCCTCAGACTTCCAAAATCCAGGCTACCTTCTTATGTTGCTTAAAACTCTTAAACACAAAGGAAGATATTTAGAGATAGAATCCTCATCTAGTTGCAAAAGGATCAAGGTTTGGTAAGGCAGGAGCCAGATGGTACAGTAAGGAACAATTTTGTATATTTTCTCTCTCACAATAGGGAAAAGGGAGAAAAATAAGTTTTCTCCACCTTCTAACACCTCAAACATGGAGATCAGATCCTTATCCTTGGTAACAGAAGGAAACCAGAGAAGTTTGAGGCTCTTCCAAAAGAAACATGAAAAAATAAAAAATAAAAAAACAGTTCTAGTAACTGTTGGCTCTCAGTTTAAGTTTCTCCCAACAAGACATCTGTGTTTTCCAATTGAGAGTGAAGTTTCAGTAAAGCGTTCTTACCTAATATGACAGATAATTAGAATGCCAGTGGTGCATCTGGCAAAGCAGAGACCACATCACGTGGAAGGACCTTTGTGACACATAAAACTATCTCTATAATACACTTGACGAGTGGTCATGCCATTGTTGAACAAAATTTGCTTCATGAAAATTCTCTATTAAATTAAGCCAAAGGTCCCTCCCTGTAATTTTGTGTCCTCATTCTGAATTTTGCTTTTGGGAGAAGCATATTACAAGTTTAATTCCTCTTTACTTTGACAGTTCTTCAAGGATTTAAAAACCACAAGCATTTACATCGCCTAAGCTGTTTCTTGTCAAAATTAGAGAATTATCCCTATGATTACATTTAATTCCCAAGTCCTAATTTTTTCAGACTACTTACATGAGAAACTTAATCTTTTTTTTAGAATATCAAATCAATATGTTTATTGTAAAAATAATTTGAAAATCCAGATGAATATAAAGGCTTTTTAAAATCACCACTAGAAAATAACTATTGTTAATATTTTATTGTATATTTTTTGGATGATTTTCTCTCTATATATAAATATAATCTGCATAATTTAAAACATGTCCATAGTATAATACTGTTTTAAAACTTAGAAGTTCACTTAATATAAAAGGAATATTTCCTTATCAAAAGTGATATAATTAACAGACTTATAGTTTTGGGAAAAGATGACACAGACTCATTTCTTCCTAATCTACGTACAGCTAAATACTCTAGGGATTACTCAACAGACAACCATAAAGGATTATGAAAGATGGTAGCCAACAGCCCAGGGAGCTCTATACCCAAAGATGGTGCTGTGGTGAGTTTCCTGGGTTATCATCTACCTTCCCATATGACCCAGATTGGGCTCTGAAAAGACCTGCAACCCAAGCCACCAAGAGACACATGTGAAACTGACAAGCCAGGAAAGTCTACTCTCTCTGGGTTCAGGACTGGGAAATTAGGGAATCCCAACTCCTGCCCCACAACCAGCAGATTGTTCCAACAGAGCAGAAAATGCCAGAACAGCTGGATCCCCCTTCTTCATGGGGCTCTGGGGGAAATCCCACTCTGGCAACAGCAGCAGGAATGAAGAGGGCATCTCTTTCTCCATCTAGTGACAGAAGAGACTCTGGAACAGTAGCTTCTGCCCCCACTTCCCTAGAGAACCTGGACCAAGTAACCCAGGAAAGTGCCTTCCAGCCCTACGATGCCACCAGCAGGACTGAGCAGAAGGCCCAGCTGCAGCAGAAAAACAGAGCTGACCAGAACAGCATTGCAAGAGCTCTGAACACTGACATGTAATGGAAATGAAGGTCACCAACATGGGCTGGGACCCATGTAATAAACCCAAACAAGACTACCACTTAGTAAAATAGAAGTTTTAAATAACATAAGAGCCTACTAATATAACAAGCAAAGTGTTAGGGTAAAATAAAAATAATTTGTGCCAGAAAAACCACAATTGTAATTAGAAAAGACAATCCAATGATGGCTACATTGAGTCTAATCATAAGTTAAGATTCTCTGCTAAGGTTTTTAAAACAACTTCCTAAAAATGCTTCAACACTCATTACAAATCCTCCTGAAAGAATTATCTAATCTCAGCAAATTAATAGAAATTATAAAACTAAAAAAAATTTAAAACAGTATTAAAAACATGCTGGATGGACTAAATAGTACAGTGAATAGAATAGAGACAGTGAACTTGAAACAGATGAATAGAATGAACAAAAGAGAAAATAGACTAGGGGAAAAACTAACAGAGTTTCAGGCGTTTGGGGAGAATAATAAAAGATCTAATATCTGTGTCATCAGAGTTTCAGAAGAGAAAAGAATGAGTGTGTAATTGAAAAAACAAAAAGTCTGAAAAAATTCCCCAAACAAGAAAAAGGCATACTCCTACAGAT
This sequence comes from Marmota monax, assembly GCF_021218885.2. Lineage (NCBI taxonomy): Eukaryota > Metazoa > Chordata > Mammalia > Rodentia > Sciuridae > Marmota > Marmota monax. Next base: position 21,350,875 of record NW_026692254.1, read on the forward strand.
TCAAAAACCTGGGCATACTTCAAACACAATACACCTAAAGACCATGACACCAAGATACAAAATAATTAATTTTATGAAGACTAAAGAGAGGGAAAATTTTAAAAAGCAGCCAGAGAGAGAATACAAGCTATACATGACTCAATTCAAATGACACATTTCTCATCTGAAACCATAGAGGTCAGAGGAAAGGGACTCAACGTGTTTTCCAGGTGCCGAAAAGAATATAACTATGAATGCCAACTTCTGCATCTGGCAGAAATATCCTGCAGCGATCCGAGGGAATAAAGGTATTCTGAGATAAAGAAAAACAGAATTTATTACCATCTCACCTACTTTTAGAGACGTGCTCATAGGAACTTTCCAACAGAGAGAATGATCACCTAAGCTAGGAATCACATTAATAAAGAAAGAACAACAGAATAGCTAGAAAATTGGAAGGAAATATAGCATTTCATTATTTTCTGGAATACTTTATGTTAACAGTATTTATATTATAAGAATATGGAACAATATGGGCTGGGTGATCCATGTATGTGGAAGTACTTAAGACAATTATATATATATATATATATATAAAATCAAAAGATAAAGAGACCTACATAGAAATAAATTGTTTTTGTTTGTTTGTTTTTGGGGGGGTGGGGTGGGGATTCTGGAGATTGAACCCAGGGGCACTTAACCATGGAGCCACATCAACTTTTTTTTTTTTTTTTTTTTTTTTTTTAGGTTTTGTTGTTGTTGTTATTTTTGAGATGGGATCCAGCTAAGTTGCTTAGGGCCTCACTAATTTGCTAAGACTGGTTTCAAACTAGCCTCCCTAGCCATTGAGATTACAGGCAGGCACCATTGCAGCCTGCTAGAAGCAAGTTTTTGAGGACTAGGTATAAGGCTTAATGGTAGAGAGCCTGGGTTCAATCCCCAATACTTTAAAAAAAATTTTAGAAAAAGAAGACAGCAATTAAATGGTAAAAACGTCAATATCAATCAATACCAGTAGCCTGTACTAAGTTACATATATATGTTGATTCTTAGAGCAATCACTAAGGAAACTAAGTGAAGTGATGTATCCAAAGATATTACAAATAAATCAAAACAGAATTCTAGAACCTTTTTGAATAGCTCACAGGAAGACAAGAAAAAAAGATACAGAAGAACAAGGGGGAAAAAAAGGAAACAAACAGAATACAAATAGGCAGGCTCCAACCCTCTCATATCTATTATTTTACTTCAGGATGCTGTTCCCCTTTCCATAGGGAAGAATGTGAATTCCCAAAATAATAGACCAATTAGGCTCATGATGATATGGGCAAATGTTGTATGTAATGTAATAATTGCATGTCAAATCAACTCAGTGGGGAAGAGGTGAAGGAATAAGCCTATTTTGTGAAATCCTATGAACAGATAGCGAGTTAGCCATTATTGATATTTTGATGCTATAAAATGTATAGCACTAATTGACTATTTATACAACTCACTAACTCCACAGTGCTTTATATATTTACCTAACATGTATATAGGTAAATTAGTAACTATTCATAAATATTTATAACATATAAACTTTTATATGTTTGCTTTTATGAGCTTCACATCAAAACTGTAAACTATTATTATTATCCACAGTAAAATTTGAAGGAATCAAGGCTGAGATTGACTTGCCTGAGGTTATACTGACCCAATTAAGAGCCTCAAGACTTCAGACCAGGTCTTCTGACTCCAAATGCCATCATTTTCTGCTTTATTATCACGTACTTCCACAAGAGTTCCAGGGAATATACTTACTTTCAGCATTCTTCAGAAGACTACAAGACATGAGAAATCCAAGGATGTAGAGTTTACAGAGTTATAAACATTGATCTTACAGGTCCATAGCACCATAGTGAGGGAATAAAACCTTCCAATCATGGAGAGAAATTTTCTTAATACCCTAACTTCAACAGAGGAGCTTCTACTAGTCCTTAAAACAGGACATTTTGAAAATTTAGTACACCTTTACTGAGCATCTGCTACATGTCATGAACTGTATGGGACATAGAACAACAGAACTCCCTGCACCATGAGGAACTGGACGAGAGGAGCAAATATGCTATTCACTGCAAAAGGGTTCATTAGGATTGTGGGTTCCCCAGGAGTGCTAAGGGATAAGGAATTTGTCATAGGACTTAGACCCCCACAACTTGGGAGTATCTCAGGAAAAAAAAAATCAATGTATTTGTTAGCTTTTTCGCTGCTGTGACTAAAATATCTGACAAGAACAATTAGAGGAGGAAAAGTTTACTTGGGGGCTCATGGTTTCAGAGGTCTCAGTCCACAGCCAGCCAGCTCCATTCCTCAGGGCTCAAGGTGAAGCTGAACATCATGGCAGAAGAATGTGGTACAGGGGAATGGCTCGCATGAGGATCAGAAAGCAGAGAGACACCACTCATCAGTTACAAAATATATACCCTCTCATAACCCAATCATTTATTCTCTAAACCTTCTTGCACTGTCTCAGACATGAGCTTTGGGGGGGGGGGGACACTAGATATCAAAACCATAAAAATCAAGTTCTGGAAGTGGGTACTGGAGGATCAGAGAAAAGGTCACTAGTCAGCCTGCCAAAAGCCTTTGTGGGGTGGGCAAGTCTGAATGGGAAGGGTGTGCAGAAGCCAGAGAAGGAAGAGCTTATGGAGAGCTCTGGCTTTGAAAAGCTGTTGCCTCTGGGCAGCTCTGGCCTCTGCAGATCCATGGGTGTGAGCCTGGGGTCAGTTCTAGCCAGCAAGGTTCACAGAGCAAGGAAGAAAGCCAAATGCAGAGCAGTGGAGAGCAATGCTAAGCTGGACCCTGCAGGTCTCAGGGTGGATTGGCTCTGCACATTTCACCAGGTGAAGACATCAGAGAATAATAGCAACTGCTCACCTCCTACCTCCTAAATCCATTATGAATCCCTCGTCTGGCCAACTCTAACTTAAAACAAAAAGGAAAGGGAATTCTGGAAAATGTAGGCCCCATCCTAGTATAACCATGTTGATGTTAGAGGCAGATAGACCATGAGGTTGAAGATTCACTAGCATTTACTGTGTGATCTTAGGCAAGTTATTTAACTTCTATGAGACTCAATGTTTTAGTCAGCTTTTTCGCTATTGGGACTAAAAGATCTGACCAGAACAACTGTAGATGAGGAAAAGTTTATTTGAGGGCTCACAGTTTCAGAGGTCTTAGTCCATAGAAAGCTGGCTTCATTCCTCTGGGCTTGAAGTGAGGCAGAACATCATGGTGGAAGAGTGTGGCAGAGGGAAGCGGCTCACATGATGATAAGGAAGCAGAGAGAGAGACTCCACTCACCAGATACAAATATACACCCCAAAGACACGCCCCCAATGCCACTTCCTCCAGCCACACCCCACCTACCTTTAATTACCACTCAATTAAGTCCATCAGGTGATTAATTTACTTACTAGGTTAAGGCTCTTGTAACCCAATCATTTCTTCCCTAAACCTTCTTGCATCGTCTCACACGTGAGCTTTTCGGGGACACCTCATATCCAAACCATAACACCCAGTTTCCTATACTGTACATGAGTTATAAAATATACTCCAAAGAATCACAAAAATCACATGAGAAGTTACAACACACACTCAAAAGGTTGCCTGCCTTCTCTCCTGTTTTGCTCCCCTCCTCTGGTTCTTCTGCTTTGGCCACATGTCACCTCTGGTCTCCTCATTACCTTGCTGAATACATAGACTCTAGATAAATGCTCTAAATCAAATAATTCTTAAATACGCCCTGCCCTTTACTTTTTGAATAATGGATACCACATTTAAAGCATTTCAATATTCCCTTTCTAAAGTAGTATCTAAAATGAATTAAGCCCTTAGAAGGTGCCAAGGTCTGTATGTGAGTATAAAAGTAAGGATTCAAGTGCTTCATTTCAGGTCTCTTTGGTGAGCAATGAGTTCTCCATTCTGTTTTGCACAGCCCCCTGATCCATCATTGAAGGTTTGCATTTTTACATTGAGTCCCTAGGAGCCCTTCTCCACCACTCCTGAGCTACTCAAGATGTTTGGCAAAGAGATTTCCAAGTGTAGGTGTGCATAATTGGGATCAGGTGGGTTGTCCTCTTTATTCTCCCCTTTTCCCATCTGTTTGGTTCCTTGCTTGACATTTATCATGCCAGATAATTGATTGCAGACTAGAGGAGTTTCCCTTGCATCTCCCCCACCATAAGCTTAAACTGAGAAACTAGCTCACACTGCCTTTATGTTACTCCTTCTCTCTATATATATATATATTCCATTTTATATTATGACCACAGTACTCCTTAGGGAAAAATCAACTGTAATCATAAATAGGATTTTTAAAAAATGGGAATGGAGAACTTGGGAGTGGGGAGTGCATGTGATGGGAAATATTACCACATGTGCACCAGACCAGTTGGAGAATATTGCCTAGCGACAGCCAAGTTGAAGGAATTGACAAAGGGATTCCAACTGGCCAGGTTTCTCCTGGAATTCATAAAAAGTCAAGATGACATCTTATGCATGAGCAGAGTAATCCCTCAGACAAAGCAAAAGATGGATTTGCAAATGCAGGTTTTTATGGCTTCAGAGTTGATGCTCTCAGAGCAATTGTGCATCATGAGTCTAATATGATGGAAGAAATGAGATGTGTGAAGCACTCACAAGAAAAGTATGAACTCACAGAACTTCCTAAAGCTCTCACCCTACATTCATCACTTTAAAAATCAAACTTATAAATTCTTTAACTAGGCAGCAAAGATTTCAGAAAATCACATAAAGCAATGGATGCAAGAATATTTCTACAATAATAAATTCCCATGCCAACATGAAGGATTCTATCAAACAAGATGACATATTTGCTCATTATTTAAATTATTATTTAATCACTAGTGTTTACTATATTTGAAAAATAAATCTATTACCAGAAATGTCAACAAGTCATACTTAAATGTTATCTTCTTGCATCTATTATTATTAGGCAAAGTCAGGTTGTATTGTTCTCTCTAGCATGGTACAATTTAAACTAAATCCAATAGTGTCTACAAAAGTTTAATTAGGACTACAATTGTACAATTGTAATTACTTAACGAAGTATTTTTCAGATTTTTTTTTTCATTTTAACACTCCATTCCAAACTAAAGCAACTTGCAGGTAACTGCAAGTGCCAAATCACAACCCAATTCATGGTTCAAATTTACATGAGGAAATATGAATGGGCTGGTGATGAGCAACTTGGATTATGGGCCCTGTCATATTATGCTGGCAGTTTAAAAAATACTGGTAATTACCAGGAGTAATGGAACACACCTGTAATTCCTGAGGCTCAGGAGGCTGATGGAGGAGGATCACAAGTTCAAGGCCAGCCTCAGCAATTTAGCAGGCTCCTAAGCAACTTAGCAAGACCCTGTCTCAAAATTTTAAAAAGGCTAGAAATGTGGCTCAGTTGTTTAAGTGACTCTGGGTTCAATCCCTGGCATCAGAAAAAAACATGTAATTAATATATTAAGAAAAAAGATGAAGATTAGCTAAGTGCAACCAAATATTTGTTTCCATTGATGTTTTATTGGCCCAAATCAGCCAATAAATGATTTCTCATGATTGCTTCAGTTATGATCCTGAAGTTTTTATATTTCATTTGCAAATTATGCAAACAGATGTGCAAGTGCCATATTGCCTCCAAACTGTTGGCAAAATGCTCATCTCCTGCCTTCCACATTACTGCAAATTGGGTATGGCTGGCCTCACAATTGAAAAGCAGTAGAATTTAGAAGCTACCCAAAAGTTCTTGCTGATAAATAAAAGGGACTCCACATACAGGGTCCCAAAGTTGAGTTGGATAATTTAGCATTAAATGCCCAACAGTATTCAGAAGTGCTTTCTTTTTAAAAAATCATAGACTCATGCCCAAATATTCTTTGGTAGTTCTAAGAAAGGATTCCAGGTACTCAGCACAGTATGGCAAGCCCGGCTTGACTTGGATCTTACTGTCCTACTTATTCTTTCTCTCATTACTCTCTCTTGCACACTCTAAGCTGTTGCCCTATTCAATTAATTTTTCTGCTATTACACAAATCCTCATCTCTTTGCTTATGCCTGGAAAATTTTCACTTTCAGTTCTTAACTTGGAAAATACCTGCCAAAGACTCTAGATCGCATACCCTGGCTCTCACCAGGACAGAAATAAATGACTCTTCATTTGATAATGTCTTTTCTCATAATTTGTCTTACATTTAACGGTTATTTGTTATTGCTGTTATTTCTTTTTCTCTGTTTCATTCACTAAATTGGAAAAACCCAAAGACCAAGACCTTTGTCACTCATTCATCTTGGTATTGCTAAAGCTTGCTCTGTGAGTAGCATATAGAAAATATGCAATTAATTTTAATTAACGAACTGAATTAATGAATGGATAGATGATAGTAAAGCTATTTCATTCCAAATCAATCTATACCTGCCTCTTCTAGTGAAGTGACCATTTTCTTATGATGTACTTTGCAAAGTGACTAAGAAGGTCCTTCCATTCCCTCTGCTTTCTCTCATTTGTAGGAAGGTATCCTCTGAGACACCTTAGTTAAGAGTATAAAAGTCTAAGACTTCAAAGTAAAACTTTAGATAAAATCAAAGCACAATCTACTCAATGGCCTGAATGTTGCTTCTGTAGTTGTACTGTGGTAAAAAGACACAATGTCCACTGATGATTTAAAATTCAAAATATGTTGTATAGTTTTTAATGTTTTTATTGCTACCTCTTCTCCTTTGAGTTTATGTGATAAAGATATTTAATGACTTCCATTGTTATTGGGCATCATCCTTCAACAAGAATGCCATGCAACCTAGAACATCTCTATTCACTTTTTCTCTGATAGACAATCTACAGGTAAATATAGTTAACAATTATCCTCAATGTATAAGCCACATTATGGTTTTTTTTTTTTGATGAAATAAAATACTCCCTTGTTATCGAGAGGACAATTTCATTTGAGTTAATATTTTAGCATGGCTAGACCAATGTGAATCTTTGTATCAAAAAAACAAAGTCAAAGAATGTCAAGGCTAGAAGGTGCTTAAACAATTCAGTGAAGCACTTTAACACAGCACCTGCTTCATATTCCATCCTTCCAAGGTATTCAACACCTCTGTACCTCGGTATCCTCTAAAGAACCAGATTTAATATACTCAACTGGTTCATAGAATGGTTTTGCAATTGAATGGGATAATGCATGTATGAATGTAAAGTATTTTAAAGTCACTCATGGCAAATAGCAAGCATTTTCTACATTCTAATAGTTTTTTTTTTAAAGGAGGGATGGAGAGGAATACATCTTCATCATACAGACACAGAATCTAAGGTCATGAGAAATGATGTAAATTACTCAAGTTAACCATGGAATTCATTTAAAATTGTCCATGGATATTTCCAGCATAAAATGTACCTAAAAATTTTAAAAGAAAAACAGGCAATGACAGTATCTTGGTAATATTAACCTTGAGTGTGAAATACAAGATGAACAGGAAGCCAATTGTAGGCTCTACTGGAATCAGCCTTGCTGGAAATCCCTGTCAAAGATAGGGTAAATATACAGAAAAAGCAATATAAGAAAGTGTTTTCCAAGTGCTCAGTTAGCCTTCAGTTCATAACAGTTCTTCCATCCATTAGAGAAGAAAAGAAAAAAAACAAGAAAAACACAAATCTGAAATTTCAGAGGACAGGTTTGTAAGAAATTTAAATGGGGTTATTGTCAGGTTCTGATACTGTTTTCCTCGACTTTGGTTCAGGCAGTAATACCCTCTCTGGCTTCTTCACAAATACTTACTGCAAGAATCTCTACTTTTTCATTCCAGAGTCCTCACAGGTCAGCAAATCTGGAGCCTAAATGGTTTTCTTATAAGTGTTCCCATACTCTTTGCCTTGGCTCAAATCTCAATATAGTATCATTTATCATAAGTTAACTATTTGACCTTCAAATTTAAAATGGGACCTGGCAATGCAGCCAGACTACAATGGCAAGCAGCACTGAGAACCTTGCTTTTCTCCAAAAGGCTCATTTCCAATGGTGCTTAAATTTCTTGCTAAGCAAGGACAGATTTTTATTTTAATTTTATGGGCATTAAGTATCTTCCCTAGAACAATGAAACAATTGGGTAAATTATTCTAGTTATACTGTGTCCATTTGATATTTCTGTATCTTAAAAAAGAGAAGGCTTTGGGGCTGGGGATGTGGCTCAAGCGGTAGCACCCTTTCCTGGCATGCGTGGCGCGCTGGGTTCGATCCTCAGCACCACATAAAAATAATATAAAGATGTTGTGTCCACCGAAAACTGAAAAATAAATATTAAAAAAATTCTCTCTCTCTCTAAAACAAAAAAAAAATGTTTGATCAGGAAAACTCTAAAGAGTGGGATCTGATAGCAGAATTAATACAAATAATTGGTTCTTCCTGGGAGTGAATTAAGGAATGAATGAGGTGGCCTGATAGTCCTGGAGTCAGATAAACATCCCATCATCCAGTCATGGGGTGGGGCAGCAAGACAGGGAGAGCACCCAGGCCACCCTAGTGGAGGTTGGAGCAGTGAGGGTAATTCAAGTCCCAGAAGGAACAGAGAAACTGTCTACTGAGCAGCATTTGCTATTCCAGCTGAGAAACTGATGCCTAGAGCTGGAGATTCTGATTAGGTATAAATGTTCCAAGTAGTAGGAACAGGTCCTAACTCCCAGAACCTTAGCATTACGCCTTATTGGGCAACTCAAAGAGGAGAATAACTTTGCTGAATAGCCTCCCATGGTGTTTTAGTCAACTGTCTTTGCTGCTGTGACCAAAAGACCTAATGAGAACAAATTTAGAGGAGAAAAGTTTTCAGAGGTCTCAATACATAGATGCCCAGCTCCATTTTGTGGGGTGTGACGTGAGGCAGACCATCATGGCAGAAGAGTGTGGTAGAAGAAAGCAGCAGGGAACATGGCACCCAGAAAGCAAGAAGAGGGAGAGGGAGAGGGGGAGGGAGAGGGGGAGGGGGAGGGAGAGGGAGGGAGGGGGGGAGGGAGAAGGAGGGAGGGAGAGAGAGAGAGAGAGAGAGAGAGAGAGAGAGAGAGAGACTGACTTCATTCACCACAAACAAAATATAAACCCCAAGGGCAACCCCAATGACCTACCTCCTCCAGCCACACCCACCTGCCTTCAGTTACCATTCAGTTAATCCCTACTGAGGGTTTAATTCATTGATTAAGTTAAGAGTCTAATAACTAAATCATTTCACCTCTAAACTTTCTTGCATTGTTTCCCACATGTGTTTTTGGAGGATACCTCATATCTAAACCATAACACATGGCCTGCCTGATTCCCTCCTGTGAGCATCCTGGTTGGCTGACAAAGAGCAGGAATAGGCATAGTAATTGTTTCCCCAAGGATTGTGGAAACCCAATCAGAGAGTGCATGTTGGGCATCAAAGGACCTGACCCATAGTGACTAATTAACTGTTACTGCTCTTCATTGTGAAGATATTATTGTATGACTTCTATTATTTTAACATCAGACATGGTCCAAAAAGAATACATTTCTGGAAGGTTCCTAAGGATAAAATTAACACATGGCAAACTCCAAAACCCAAGCTGCATTTTAGACTTTTTATTTTAATTTTGACTATACCTGCTTTCAAAGAAATAGAATTTATAGGTCCACCTTCAGTAGATATATAATCCTGATGTCAGTAAGTACCTTTTATTTTCTTCCTTCTCATTAAATCACTAAATTTACCAGAACATACACATACTCAGAGTAAATTCAACTAAAACAGGTGTCACAATTAAACTGAATTAAGATAAAAGGAAACAGAGGTGAATGCAAACCTAACTTACATTCTGTAAGGCCTCAGTCAGATGGAAGAATAATAGAGATAATAGAAAGATTATACCAAGGGTTGAATTTCACATGGATCATTTGATATTCTGTCTGTGCCATGAGCAAGTCACGTTGCATCACATCAAATCCTGATTCCATTCCAGTGGCGAGTGTCCCATTGTTGCTTCCTCGACTTTTGCCTCTTCATTTCAGGGATGTAATTGCAGGGTGAACCCTTGAGAGCTTGTTGCTTAACTGCTCATGTGTGCCTATTTCACAATCTGCCACTGTCACAAGGCACTCCGGTTAATAAGCAGATAATGGGATATGCAAATTGCACGAACCTGATGAGGAAGGAGAAGCATGCCTTCTCACCTCTGTATAATGACCAGCCAACTTCTTTGTGACATGGAAGCTTCCTGGTCCAGGTGATTTATGGAACATTCTCTCCAGACAGGAAGAAATGTTCCCTTTGCCTTTGGAAATATAGATAATGGAATAATTTTCTTACAATTTACAGAACCTGGAGCATGGGAAATTCAGAAAAGTCTTTGGACAGGAGAATCTTTCTAAAATGGGTACATTCAGCCATAAAACAAACCAAGTTCCATATTCTGAAATGTTTTTCAACCAGTCCCAGAAAAATTGATACAATATAATTGATGAAAAATCTGAACAACCTTAGGGATGCTCACAAGAGGTCAGGTTGATACTAAAATTTATCACAGCAGAAACTATGGTGACTCAGCTAGGTATCCTAGGAAATAAGAAGGTGGAGGTGTGTCTCAGTGGTGGAGCACATGCTTGGCCTATGAGAGGCCTGGATCGGATCCTCAGCACCAAAAGTAAACAAGAAAGAAAAAAAAAATAAGAGGAAGAATTTTGCTTTTTAATCAGGAGTTACTTACATCTCTGTCTTGGTCCTCTCTGGGGCACTGTTCCATCAGACATGATATCCTAAGGAAGTAAGTCCATCAACTCACCATTCTGAAACAAAGGAGAGAACACAGGACTTAGAGACAGCTATGGTATTTGAACACCTTTGACAGGAAGAGTCATGAAGTCATAATAGGGCCTGTCTCAAAGCCTCAGTTTTCTCATCTACAAATAGAGAGAGAAATGGCATAGCCTTTTCATGGGATCATTGGAAGATTAGAAAGTTGGAATGATTATGGAAACGGCTGAGTAGTTTCCCTCTGCTCTCTGGAATCTCCTCTCTATCCTTCTCCAGCAGCATCTCTGCCCTAAGAGACCTGACTGGATAGATTCCATATCTACTGTCCCTCTAGCTTTTACATTGGGCTCGACAGCAGAAAGCACTGGTAGGAGAACAGAAGGAAGGAAATTGGGGCCAGGTTGGGGAGTGGGGCTGGGGTTGGATTTCTGCGGCTCCCTCTGGCAAGATCACCCAAGCTAGTCATGTTCTTTTCTCCAAGGTTGTAGCACCTATAAGGTCACCAAGTCCAGCAGCCCTTAATGGGTTCTAATAACTATTCTCTCCTTTATGCTTAGGTGTGGTAATTGTGCTAGCAGCTTATTATCAGCTCAGAGTCCTACTTTATCCTTTGTGTTTTTTTTTCTATATCCTGCTCATACTCATCTTAAAAGTCCTTGTATTAAATACTACTCAAATTAACATAATTTGAATATACAATCTGTTTCCTGATGGCTGTCTGAAGAATGCACACTCTAAAAATGTTTTATTAGCTAATAGATGTAACAGGTCTAATTTAAAATAATAAAATGAACTCTAAAGCTGACAGTCAAATTCCCTGTTTATAATGCTTCATTTATTATTCCTTTGTTACAATTAAATAAAGGAGCTAGGAATTTTTTTTAAAAAAATACAAACAACAAAAAATTCCTGCAAGTCAGTGACATTTTTATGTGGGCGGGGGAGTGGGGTGAACAGATGAATTACTTCCAATTTCATCTGGGTTACTACTTAGATATGTACATGATAAAACCTGCAATACTAAGCAAACAAAACATACATCCACCTGTAGTTCACCTCTTGCTAAATATTGTCTCAAAATATCCCTACAAGTATCAAGCAGAGACCCTCCAAGATGATACAGGTATTATGGATGAAGTTCTCCCAACTTGGGATATGTCTATGGCATAGGATTGCTATTCCTTCCATAGAGATAATAAATCTTTGGTTCAACCAAGGACAGAGTTGCAACTGGGTCCGTCCCCTGATTAGACACTGGCCCTTCCTGGCCCCCACTAGATAGCTATGGTGAGTCTCTGGGTCTGCATCCGTTTTCCCCAGGTCTATACTGCATAGTAAATGGGCCTGGGCCAAGAGACCTCGATCCTCTTTCCACCTGGCCTTGACCACAGGAACAGACATCTGCCTTTTAATTAAATGTCACATAACCAACCATGCACAAAAAATTCTCCCAATTGACGTGAGGACTCTGAGGCCATTCTAGATGAAAAATTTTAAAAAGAATGAAACCCAGTCATTCCACCTCTATCTTAAACAAGATGTAGCTTTTTTGTTTGTTTGTTTGTCATTGTTGAGTTAATTCAGAACTTGACTTACACAGACACAACCTGAGAATGGAAACACACCACCATTGCACGGACAAAAGCAGAACATTTTAATTGGAGTGATGATGGAACATGCCTATGTTTGGAGTCAGGAATCCTGTGTTGGAGGCCCTAGCTCTCCCTCTGATTCCTGTGTCAGTTTAGCCACCTGAGCCTCTTTTTGAGCCCACTGTTTTTCAAGTGCAACTTAGAGATATCAACAGCTCCCACTGGAGGAGTTGTCATTATTAGCAAATGAGGTAATAACGAATAACATCCTGAAAGTAAAGTAGTAAGTAAGTGCGTGGCAGTGTTGCTATTAACAAAAAGTGAGGACAAGCCTGCAGAAGTGCATTGTGACGGATCAGTCCCCAGAGGTGCACAGTTAAATGCTCATGGGAGCACAGGCTTTAAGTATCTCCTGCATTAAACACTTAGAGTGGATTAGGGAGAAAGGTGCCCCAGGTAACCTCTTCTGGAGGCAGGTAGAGTCCACCATGGGGAAAGAATGAAGTTGAACAACTCCTATATGGAGCCAAATGAACTGCTTTGGAACTTTCCTTCCTCATGGTGGCCCTTCTGTACAAAATGTGTTCAGTTCACCTGTGCCTCGGGGGTTTTCCAGGGCCTGGAAATTTTCAGAACTAAAACCAGTGAAGTTCCGGGCAGTGATCATGAGTTGGGAACCCTACCTATACAACCCATCCTGCCCTCTTGGTCATATTCTGAAACTGTAGATTCTCAGGGCATGGTAGTTTCTCCACCAAACTCTACTTTTATCTTCTTTCCTTTTGAAGCTCCAGTACATCCCTCTAATCCATTGAATGTTCCCACTAAGTATTCAGAAGGAAGAAAGGTGCCAAGAGCCCCCTGTCTCTTGAAATGGACATGCAGAAATATTATTTTATTTTTAGTTAGCATTTCTCACCCTCTCCTTCTCTCCAGTTAGTTCAAAAGGAAAGCAGCAGAACAAGGCAACCCACCTGCAAATGAGAATTTTACCATTTCATTCCACACACTCCCAATAGAGACAGTTTGGGAGAAAAAAAATATACTTTCTGTTGATTTCACAAACATTATTCAAAATATTTTTTTTCTCTTCATAGCTGCTGTGAACCGAATCTCCTGAGTGATGTTATCTGCTTAAACAATTACTTTTGCCTGGAGGAGAGTTTGGTTGGGTGCCTAAAAATACTTCAGATTAGTTTTTGATTGTTGAAGACCAGAGGTCATGACCATCTCATTAGCTGAGGCACAGGGATCTGCTCTCCAGACCTAAAAGGGCAGCAGCAGAAGCAATGGGAGGGAGACAGCAAAGCCAAATTGCAGCAATTATCCTCCATTTTAATTCAAATTTGATTTAGCTTCATTCACTTTCATCAGCTTTTTGGCACATAGACTGAGCCCGGGGTGCTAGCTGTAGATGTTCAGAGATGAACAAGACTGAGCTCTTCTTTACTGGGAAAGCAGAGTGGGGAGGGAGTACCTCCATATGCACACACAATTAACCAGTTAGGGCAGATGGTGGTGCATGCTATAGAACTTGGCTATTATAGTGTGGTCCCCAAAGGCAGCATCAGCATCGCCTGGAAGCTTGTCAGACAACCCCAGATGGAAGTGAATTTGAATTAGCATTTGGACAAGCTCCCCAGATGATTCCTATGCACTGTGAAGTCAGGGAGCACAGGTGATGTAAGGGCATGTGCTAGAACATGGAAGGAAAGACAGATGCAGGTAAGAGGCTCCCTGAAGGGTGAATGAAAGGGGAACTCCTAAAAGAGAGACCTGAGAGATCAGAGAATCGACCAACAGAACTGAAGCACAGAGTTGAGACTACAATGAATTTGGGATAGGATCTTGAATGTCAAGCTAGAAATCTGGATTGACATTAAAGAAATGAAGACTTAATGAGGTGTTTAAAGAGGGTTTTAGGACTGTGCTTTAGACACACAGCCCTGGCTACCATGTGGAGTTGGCAAGTGCCGGGCTATGACTGTGTCCCCCAAAGTTCATGTGTTGGAATCTTAATCCCCCATGCAACAGTGTTGAGAGGTGGGAAATTGAGGAGGGGATTAGTCACGAGGGTTCTGCCTCTATGAATGAGTGAATGCCGTTATCAAGGGAGTAGATTAGTTATAAAATGAAGAGTTGGCCCCCTTTTCTCTCTCTCCCACTCTCTTGTGCTCTCTGGCCTTTCACTTTCTACCATGAGGTTATGCAGCAAGAGGGTCCTCACCAGATGTATCCCCTTGATCTTGGACTTCCCAGCCTCCAGAATAGTGAGCCAAATAAATTTTGATTCATTATAAATTACCCAGTCTAATATTCTCTTATAGCTACAAAAAAAAAAAAAAAAAGAAAGTGAAGAGAGAAATTAAGGGTGTTTTGGAACAGCATAATATACTAGTGTCCCCACCCCAGGAAGGCTATAAATAATACAAATTCGTAGGGCCTCCACCACTGAGTCTACTATCCTCCAGAGACTGTTCTCTTGGAGCAATGGATGAGAGAATGATTCACACCACATATTTTGGCTCCTTGGGCGGGGTTGGAGGGGTGGGAATCATTTCTTTCCCTTGAGACAATTTTGACTTGGGGATGTAGTGGGCTGAATGATGTCCCTCAAAAATGTAAATCCAAATGCTAGCACCTGTAACCTGTACACAGGCCCTTATATAGGAAAAGAATCTTCACAAATGTAATTATTCTGAATCACATGATGAAACCTGAATACAATGTGATATGACCTTATAAAAGGCAGAAGTGAAGACAGGGATCCAGAGGCAGAGGAGGAGAAGGAACTATAAGCCATGGAACACCTGGAGCCCCCAGAAGTTGAAAGAGGCAAGGAAAGATTTTCCCGTACAGCCTTCAGAGGTGGATGATAATGCCTTGACTTTGAACTTCTGGCCTTCGACTTATATTAATTTGTTACAGTGGCCCTAGGGAACTAATGTAAGGAATGACTGGTGCTTTTTAATTTACATCAGCAAATGAAAGAATACTTGAAAATTAACCATGTAAAAACAGAATTAAAATTGTGACAATGATAATGGTGGTGAACAACAGTTCAAATGACAGTAGAGTCCATTTTTGAGCGTAGCAAGCCTCTGGCTTCCATTAACACCCATCTCTCTCCCGAGGTTCTTTTCCATGGTCATGATTACTTAGAACCATGATCTCTTTTCTCTTTCTCTCACCCCTAACACATGACCTATGACATATACATTTCGTTCACATAAGGCAGCATTTCCCAATTGATAGGTAAAATGATGCTTATTCTATCCTAATCCCCATTTGTCCTCAGCCTAATCCCCACACTGTGAACGTGTTACCTTACATGGCAAAAGGCAGTTGCCAGGGTGATTAAAGATTTTGAGATGGGAAAAATTATCCTGGATTGTCCAGGCCAAGAACAATGTCATTATGGGGACTTATAAAGGAAAAAAGAAAGAGGCGACATATTAGAAGCAGAATTAGAATGATGTGTAGCCATGAGCTAAGGAAGGTGATAGCTTTTGGAAGTTGAAAACATCCAGAAAACGAATTCTCCCCTCGAGGTTCCAGAAGAACCATAGGTCTCCCAACTCATCAGACTTCTGACCTGCAGAACTATAGGATTAAAAATGTTGTGTTGTTTAAAGCCGCTCAGTTTGTGGTAATTTATTATGGCAGCAATAGGAAACTAGTTACTTTTTAAAAATATATATATATGCCTCCTTAAGGAAACTTTTTAAGCATGTTTTGCCTAACCATCATCTACTTTCAGCATGAAATATTAGTATTGAAGGTATCATGTACTTCTGTTTAGCTACTGTGGCCTTTAGGAAGGCCACAAATTATTGTTATAGCTAAGTTATTTTCCACCTTCCAAAAGTCAACTCTACTCCTAGGGGACAATATCACTCCTGCTGAGAATATATAATCTAAGCCACATCCTTCCTGGCTCAGCTCAGTTTTTATCTCCTCCATGACATGTCCACAAATAAGACAAGCAATTCTGGAGTATAGGAGCCTTTCAGTGATCACCTCTCTCATTGCCCACTCTATGCCTTTCAGTGAATCATAACAGTTTAAGCTTGAATGTGTCCTTTATCCGTCAACCCCCTGCCAAAGATGAAATGTACAATGGTTAAGCTCAGTTGGAAATTTTGGTCCATAGCTTATCTGAAACCTGTCTTCCTGTAGCTTCCACCCCCCCATCTTAACTCTGCCCTTTGGAAGAGCCCTAAAAAATGCATCTGATTCCTTTTCTAACACACCCATCTCCTGCCCAGCATCCTCTCTTTTACAGGGTGACCATTGCAAGCTCCTTAGATGAGTCCCCATATGACCTAGTTGAGAGCTCCTGTCACTCTGATCTGCTATGAGGTGCTCAATTTCACTGAGGACCCTTTTAAACCTTGACACTCAGAACTGAGCTCAGAATTCTCTTTGTACCATTTGGCCAGAATAGAAAAGAGCAGACTCTTACCTCCTTTTTTCTACCTATTATATTCCTATGTATGTAGCTTTTGGTAATAATATTTTATCAGCCATATCACACTGATATGGGGCTTATTGTTAACTGAAATGCTCCACATTTACTGATTCTAATCCCAATAGAGTTTTGGAAAATTTTCAGGATTTCATGTTTATTCCTATTAATTTCGAGTGCATTGTTCTCTCTAATTTTCAATGTTTATTTAGAACCAGATTCTGGCATAAAACATAGGAACAGCCACCTCCTGGAACTCAATTCTTTGCAGCAGATCTAAAAGTCAGCAATTAAGATAAGCAATATTTTAATGAAATATTTTTAAAAGTCAAATTAGTGGAAAATATGTCTATGATAAGCAAAATATCCAAATTTTGAATAAAGACAGAATCCAATAGTACCTTGTCAATCTATCTCAGAGTCTAAGACAAAAAAATATGCACTACTATATATGAATGCCTTCATCATTTTTTAATGGTTCTTTCTTCCAGAATATTAGAAAATTAACAATCCAGTGAACTAGAGTTTGCATTATTTTATGTATAAATATTTATTTGTACCTAAAATAGAACTACTATAATTTTACTTTCCTGACTTTAAAAAAGCAAACACATGAACAATATGTTCAACTAAAAACAAGATAAACCAAGAAGTTGATGTTGAACACCTGTGATTAGTTCTGAACAGCCACAGTACTGCCTTGGGGAGGAAGGACTGCCTAGATTAGATTTTAATCTGCACCTGACTATCCAAACCTGCTTGAAATGGGAAGTAAATCCTCTTGGCATATCTTGGGTACTCCACTCCCACCAGGTAATACTTTCACTGCACCCTTGCTCCTTAAATGGTTTTGTTGGCTTCAAAACTCCAGAGTAGGTGTGCCACTCTGTTCATGAGCGCTACAGCCACTGACCATCCATATGTAAGCATTCACTTGCAAAACTGCCGCAGTCTGGCTGGGCACAATCAGGAGCCACTTGTCAAAAGAAACTAACTTTATTTTTAGAACCACACACGACAAACAAAATAGTCTCTCAGGAAAAACCCTCAGAGCCTCAACTGCCACCACCGGCTTTCCACAAGCCTCTCTCTCCCACACAAGCTTCTCTCCACCTCCCACAATCCTCCTGCTCTTGAGGCCGATTGGCTGGGTCACGTGGGCGGAGCCAAAAAAGTCCCCCAATGAGCAGCTCCGTGGTCTGAAAGGGCAGGGAAACAGTCCAATGAGCATCACCGCAGAGGAGCCAATCAGCTAGATGTTGCTGGGGCCGCTGTGAGCCAATCATCAGCCAGCAGCTGGAAGTTTGCTGGCAGCTGGAAGTTTGCTGGGGCCCCTTTGGCTGTGGCTCTCAACATCTCCCCCTCTCTGTTTAAACAACAAGCATGTGGCTTAGGGACCGTGCCTGTTAGGCAGTCCAATTCAACATATGGTCCTTACCCGTCATCGGATGAACTGACCTCTAGGCGTCAGCCTCCTGTCTTAGGTTGGTACCACTGCAATTGGATCATACCCGTCACTGACTACCGGTCCAGCATACAGCCATACTTGTGGATAGGCCTTTGCACCTGTGGGGGGGTGAGGTTCTTTGCCTCACCTCTGTTGGCCCCCAAATTTTAGACCATCACTAGTAGAGGAGGATGCAAAATGCCATGACATTAAGCCAATTGAGGGCTCCTAAATTGTACCACCGGTGACACCATCAGCAAAAATACTCCAGCACTACCATAAGTCGCTGCACCAACAGATAGTTCACAATGCATACAGGTGAGCTCACAATGTGTCCAGGCAAGTTCTGCAAGCAGTTCAGTGATGGCTATTGTAGAAGCTGTAGATTGGTTTTATCTTTGACTTCACCAGCACTGGGATGAAAATAGGAATTCTGGCAATAATGGCTAAAGAAAAAATTATGTAACATTACAGAAGGCACTAAAAGAAAACAATTTTCTTAACAATTTACATTGTCTTCACCGGCACTAAAAGAAAACAAGAGAGGGGGAAATAAAACAGAGAGGGGGAAATCCTACCAGCATCTTCAAGAGATACTATAGCATTAACTACATACTGACTATCAGAAAATAAATTAAATACAGAATCTTTAAACATCACAAAAGCTTGTAAAACTGCATTAAGCTCTACCTTTTGAGCTGATTGTTTGGGTACTAAAAATGTAAAAGTTTGATCAGGGGTAACTACTGCTGCTGTACCATTATTTGACCCATCAGTGAATATATTTGGAGCATTCATGATAGGTGTTTTTCTTGTCATTTTTGGAAAAATTACAGGATGCAATGACCAAAAAGACAATAAAGGATTAAATGGTAAGTGGTTATCAAATGAAACATTAGATTTGCACATGATTATTGCCCAAGTATTTAACTCATTAGCTAACTCATCAATTTGATTCATAGTATATGGAGTAATAATTTTATTGGGAGAAATTCCAAACACTCCCTTTGCTGCTTTTATTCCTTTGAGTATTAATTGTCCTACAGCCTCAGGATACCTAGTAAGAATAGTGTTAGGAGAATAAGATAAATGTATCCATAATAATGGACCTTCTTGCCAAATTACTCCTGTAGGAATATTTTTTGTTGGTAGTACAATAAATAATAAAGGCAAACTTATATCAATTCTATCCAAATGCATATTTTCCATATATGTTTCAATGATTTTTAATGCCTTTCTTGCTTCAGGCGTTAACATTCGGGGTGAATTTGGATCTGATGGACCTTTTAGGATATCAAATAAAGGTCCCAACTCTCCTGTTGGTATACCTAAATAAGGCCTTATCCAATTTATGTCTCCTAATAACTTTTGAAAGTCATTAAGTGATTTGAGTTGATCTACTCGTATTTGAATTTTTGGTGGACGGACCATGGTTGAGGATAATAGAACTCCTAAATAATTAATTGGAAAATTTAATTGTACTTTATCTATTGCTATCTCTAGATTATAATTTTTTAATAAGTTTGTAAGTGTGGCATAACATTCTAGCAATGTGTTTTTATTTTTGTGTGCTAATAATACATCATCCATATAGTGAAATATTTGTAGTTCAGGATTTTGATTTAATACATACAACACATAACATTATAGTAAAGGCCTTATAACTTTTTGCAGGTGAAATCTCCATTGCAATGCTTAAAAACTCTATAGTCAAAAAATAGAACTGATCAGCAAAACATTAACCTAGGTCTGTATGAGCTCAAAAAACAAAATAGAACTTCATGATATGGCAAAGGGCAATAATAAAATAGATATTGAAAAAAGCATCCTGGTTCTGTTGCAGATGTAAGAATAGCCAAACTGGAGTTTTGGATATCAGTTGTTATGGATTTGAGCCAAATCATCTTCTTTTTGGTCTGTAGAAATCGCTTTAGTTAATCTTTCTGGAATCCAAATCGGCTGCTGTTCTCCCTGTGGAAACACATAAACAGACCCCCGACTCCAGACAATCACTGGGTCAGGACCTTGGTTAATCTCTCTGGAATCCAAATCGGCTGCTGTTCTCCCTGTGGAAACACACAAACAGACCCCCGACTCCAGACAATTACTGGGTCAGGACCTTTCCATTGTCCTGTTAGAATATCCTTCCAAAGTACCTTGGGCTTATGTACATTTTTTGGACACATATGCCTTTCCGCAGCACTAAGTCCTGATGAATCCAAATTTAAAAAGTTTAGAGTAAAAAGGGTTATTTTAAGTTTATCTTTGGGGAATATATACCCCTTCCCAATTCCTTCTTTTTGCTTTAATAAGTACATTTTAATAGTTTGATGAGCTCTTTCAACTATGCCTTGTCCCTGTGGATTGTATGGGATTCCTGTTATATGAGTAATGCCAAATGTTGAGCAAAATTGTTTAAAAGAGGTAGAAGTATAACCAGGGGCATTATCTGTTTTTAACTGTTTTGGAACACCCACAGTGGCAAAATTTTGTAAGCAATGAGCTATAACATCTTTAGTTTTTTCTCCGGCATGAAGGGAGCCCATCAAAAATCCAGAAGAAGTATCAACTGTAACATGCAAATATTTTAATTTTCCAAATTCTGGCAAGTGTGTGACGTCCATCTGCCAAATATGGTTAGGTATCAATCCTCTAGGATTGACTCCAAGATTAACTTGTGGTAAAAAGGTCACACAATTTTGACATTGTTTTATTATTTGTCTAGCTTGTTCCTTAGTTATTTTAAAACGCTTTTGTAAAGTATTAGCATTGACATGGAACTTTTTATGAAAATTTATAGCTTCTTCTAGTGTAGAGAAAATATGTATGTCATGTGTAGTTTTATCTGCTAAATCATTGCCCAAACTAAGGGCTCCAGGCAATCCTGTATGTGCCCTGATATGTCCTATAAAGAATGGATCTTTTCTGTCCCAGATTAGACTTTGTATAGTGGAAAGCAAAGAGAAAACAGTAGAAGAAGGGGAAAGCTTGGTGCTGATAACGCCAAGGTCGCGGGTTCGTTCCCCGTACGGGCCACCAAATGCCGCAGTCTGGCTGGGCACAATCAGGAGCCACTTGTCAAAAGAAACTAACTTTATTTTTAGAACCACACACGACAAACAAAATAGTCTCTCAGGAAAAACCCTCAGAGCCTCAACTGCCACCACCGGCTTTCCACAAGCCTCTCTCTCCCACACAAGCTTCTCTCCACCTCCCACAATCCTCCTGCTCTTGAGGCCGATTGGCTGGGTCACGTGGGCGGAGCCAAAAAAGTCCCCCAATGAGCAGCTCCGTGGTCTGAAAGGGCAGGGAAACAGTCCAATGAGCATCACCGCAGAGGAGCCAATCAGCTAGATGTTGCTGGGGCCGCTGTGAGCCAATCATCAGCCAGCAGCTTCCTCTTCATTTGAGTAGAAAACAAAATTCACTGCTGAAGTTAGGCCCATTGCAACACTTTTAAAATGTCCTTTGTGAATCATTTAAAGCATCCACTTAGAAGCTCAGTAGGCTATTAAGGTCTCTTCTTAGTTATTTGTAGTAAAGGGTTTTTATGACCATAAGTTTAGCAACCAAAGTCTTGCTCCCTGAGCAAGAACATTATAATTAAAAGCAAATATTCAGGCACCGACCAAGGGTTTTAGAGAATGATTTTTAAAAAAATAAATAAATAATACTATGAATTTTCCAATTAAGGAGACTGGGATTAGTCATTAATCATTTATTTCAAAATTATCAAATTCTGGTGAGTTGCTTGGTAATGAATGACAAGATTGTCTGCTTATTGGAGCTGCTGCATACCATGGTAATGGATCTCAAATTATGTAGAAGAATGGTTACACATTTGGAGGTGTTGGTCCCAGAGTTTCTGATACAATGGTCCAGGGGTATGATCAGAGAATTTGCATTGCAACAGATTCCCAGGATAAGCTGGTAGTGCAAATCCAGGAACTCTACTTTGAGAACCACTGCACTGGATTGATATACAAGTAGAGATATGTGCTGATGAGTAAGATTTAGCCAAGAAGGAGTGACTATGTCTGCACTGTGTCACAGCTAAGAATAAACTTGTAAAGCAATAAATCAAAACTGTGCACACATGTATACACACACACAAACACACACACACACACACACAGAGAGAGAGAGAGAGAGAGAGAGAGAGAGAGAGAGAGAGAGCATGCTGGTCAGCTGTGTGGGGCACTGCTTCTCAATCCTTCCCAAGCACACAAACCACTGAGGATCTCTTTAAAGAGCAGACTCTGGCCCAGCAGATATGAGAGAAGGCCCTGCATTTTTTACATGATACTGATGCTGCCAGTCCACAGACCACACTTGATGTAGCAAAAGACATAATTAAATTCCATTTGATACCACCTTCCATTAAGTTATGACCAATTCAGAACAGAAGGCTGTTGTTCCTATCAACAGTTTATGAAACATGCTTCCAATCCAGAATCATGCTTCTTGTCACTGATATGGTATTTACTACAAAATAGTTTTCTTTTTATTTTATGGGTTCTGTAGGAAACAACTTCCTTAGAAGTGTAGGGAAAGTGCATATTCCTTTCAGTGAGGAAGATGCGGAGAAACATATAGAACATGGGATAGTATGAGATGTGGTCTCATTTTCAGCTCTTTGATTCATTTTGACTTTCTCTGAAGCTCCAATGATGATCCAGGTTTTAGATTTCCAAAAAGAAAATCTTTGATTGAGCAGGGTTGTCACCCCATGGGAAATAGTAAACCTGGAGATGCAGAAGAGGTATCCACAGTATCAACACATGGAGCAAAAAATAAAAGGTAATCGGGCTCATTCCCAAAGCTACCTCTTTGCAGTACCACCTTTCCCTTAAAGCTGCCTCAGTCCAGCACAGGTTGTTCCAAATATACATATATTGGAGCCAAAGTGATCAACCCTCTCAGCTTACCTGGAGCTCTCTGGGTTTTGCATCCTTTGTACCAGGCAAAGCTGGACAGTTTTCACCCTAAATGGAACAGGGTAGAGTTTGCTCCTGTGGCAGTCTTTTTACTTAATTCCTACCAGTGTGGAAGGAGGAGATTCTCTTTGTCTCTTATCATCTTCACTCATGATGGGGTATCTTTCTGGTTTTGCTTAGAAATAATTTTGTCATTTGATTTTTAAATTTCCATTTATTATATTAACCTACATATAGGAAAGTGTGAATATGTTTGACAGTTCAACGACTGTTCTCAAGACACATTCTATTGAGTAATCAAAACCTAGATTAAGAAACAGTATGTTCTTGGTGCCCTAGAAGTGCTCCATTCCAATCACTATCCTCTCCCAGAGATAACAAATATCTGACTATTGCCTTAAGAGCTTAGAGAATTATTAGTATGAGTCAAAAACCTTTGTTACTAGGATCCAGGTCAATAAATGCAACTTCCCCACTCAATCTAGAAGCCCCTTTACATGCTGAATCCCAGAAGTAAACCTCCCACCTCCCTCTAAAAATAACCATTATTCTGCTCTTGCAAAGTGAAGTTTGATTTTTTTTTTAATTTCACAAGTTTTCTTGAATTAGCTTTTAGTATTCTGTTTCCTTCCTTTGAATTTCTTCAGGAATCCAACATTTTTTCCCCTCAATGTGTTACTTTCTCCCAAGTTCTTTTTATCTCCTTCATTTCTGTTTCCTTCCAGCCCTTTCTACTTATTTGCTATTGTTTGTCTACTCACTCTTACATCCACCCCTTCTAGTTTCTGTTTTAGTTGCAGAATGAAATTTTCATTTATTTCCAATGATTTCTTGAGTTCTGTCACTTCATTTTTTTGAGCATTTTTTATTTTCTCAAATAATAGTCTACTATCAGAACTCACTTTAATACTAATTCCATTATCTGTCACTTTAATTACACTATATACATATTATTGTAATTTTCTATGTGCTGGTGTGTGCTCAGAACTGTTTTATTCCACTGCCTTATTTTTCTGTTTATGCTGCAGAATGTGTTTTGATTAAGAAGATTTGAATACTTGGGAGGACAAGGCCTATAGTCCCTATTCATATTTCTAATTTATCATGTGATTCTCATAACATGTTCTTTTTCATAAAATTTAAAGTTATTTTGTTGAGGTCTGAAAAATAAAAGTAATTATGACGTTTCAGTGAATATTACATTACATATTTTCACTCCTGTGAGAAAGATTGAAAAGTTTATTTTTTTCTTTTTTCACCCAAGAATATGTATTTCTTTTTACTTGTGCATATGGCTTTTAAAATATCTATCAGGTGCTTCATTTACATAACATCTTTTTTCTTAAAATTGTTTAAACATTTTTTGAGCAAAGGCAATTTTCATTTTCTGAAGTTTAAAGAACAATTTTTGCAAGTTTATGTCCAGTTTATTCCTATTTTTTTCTTTTTCATTTCCAATATTTATTATCTGTGTAATACCATGTATATTTATTGGACCCAATACCTGCAAAACACTGTGATTTAGGCAGTTTAAAGTGGGATTCAATTCTTTGCAACTGAAAAGGTCTTGATGAATACAAAATTAATAGCGTTGGCAAATGTACCCTAACTAGATTATAGTGGAGCAGGCTATGTTATCTCAGTGTGTGATTTTATTTTTTATTTATTTTTTTTTTCTTTAAAATGTTTTTATTTAGAGACAGGGTCTTTCTAAGTTGCTTAGGGTCTGACTTGGTTGCTGAGGCTGGCTTTGAACTCATGATTTGCCTGCTGCAGCCTCCCAAGCCTCTGGGATTACAGACTTTCTCTACCATGCCTGGCTTCAGCTTGGTTTTATATCACTTGACTGCTCAAAAACCTTAGAGTCTCTCTTAAAAAAGAAAAAGAAAAAATAGTTTGATGTCTGCTCTGGGGTCCTTTCTTTTTTTTTAATTTTTATTGTTGGTTGTTCAAAACATTACATAGTTCTTGATATATCATATTTCACACTTTTATTCAAGTGGGTTATGAACTCCCATTTTTACCCCGTATACAGATTGCAGAATCACATCAGTTACACATCCATTGATTTACATATTGACATACTAGTGTCTGTTGTATTCTGCTGCCTTTCCTATCCTCTACTATCCCCCCTCCCCTCCCCTCCCCTCCTCTCTTCTCTCTCTACCCCCTTTACTGTCATTCATTTCTCCCCCTTGTATTATTTTTCCCTTTCCCCTCACTTCCTCTTGTATGTAATTTTGTATAACCCTGAGGGTCTCCTTGCATTTCCATGCAATTTCCCTTCTCTCTCCCTTTCCCTCCCACCTCTCATCCCTGTTTAATGTTAATCTTCTTCTCATGCTGTTCGTCCCTACTCTGTTCTTAGTTACTCTCCTTATATCAAAGAAGACATTTGGCATTTGTTTTTTAGGGATTGGCTAGCTTCACTTAGCATAATCTGCTCTAATGCCATCCATTTCCCTGCAAATTCTATGATTTTGTCATTTTTTAATGCAGAGTAATACTCCATTGTGTATAAATGCCACATTTTTTTTTTATCCATTCGTCTATTGAAGGGCATCTAGGTTGGTTCCACAGTCTTGCTATTGCTGTCACTTCATTTTTGAAGATTTCTTTTTTTGTTTGTTTGTTTTCTCCCATATTTCATTGGTGCATTATAGTGTGTTAATGAAGTCCACATAATGGTGGGGTTCATTGCTACACATTCATACATGCAAACAATGTAACAATATAATTTGACCAATATCATTCCTCCCTATTTCCCCTTTCCCTCCCCTCCTCTCTCCCTTGGTTCCTTTTCTCTATTCCACTAATCTCCCTTCTATTTTCGTAAGATCCCTTCATCTTTCTTTTCTGTTTTCCTCTCTAGCTTCCACATATGAGAGAAAACTGTTGACCTTCTGAGTTTGGTTTATTTCGCTTAACAAAATGTTCTCAAGTTCCATTCACTTTCCTACAAGTGACATAATTTCATTTTTCTTTATGGCTACATAAAATCCCATTGTGTATACATACCACGTTTTCTTTATTCATTCATCTGTTGATGACATCTAGGCTGGTTCCATTTGTTTATATTATTGTCTATGTTTTTAACTCATTTTGAAATAGATCAAATAGGGCTTTGATCTTTTATGAGTGTGCCTTTCCAGCATTCACTGTCTGTAGGAATATTTTTCTCCTCATCATCTTTTTCTCTTATAGTAAATTTGCATGAGATTTTACCTTCATCCTTTTTTGTAGTTTAATTCATACATTTAAATAAACTTTTATTTTAGAATGGTTTTAGATTTGCAGAAAAGTTGCGTAGACATTGCTGAGGCTCCCTGAATATTCTGTAGCTCCCTCTATTGTTAAAAACTAACATATTGTTAAAAACAATGCATTTGTCACTGCTAATAAAGAAATTTTGTTATACTATTATTAAATACATCTATACTTTTTACTCACTGTTCCATTCAAGTCTCCCTAATATTCTCTTTCTTCCCCTGGATTCCATCCAGGGTACTACATTAAATGCTGTCATCATTTAGACTCTTCTAGGCTGGGACAATTTCTCAGAAAATCTTTATTTTTTATGATGGTAAGAGTTTTGAGTAGTTCTCACTAGATACCTTGTAGAATGTCCCTCAGTTTGAGTTTGTTTGCAGTTCTCCTCTTAGGCTGGGGTGAGGGCTTCAGGGAGGAAGACCTAGGAAGGGTAGAGCAATTCTCAACATGTCACAAGGGTACAAGCGATCAACATGATTCATCATTGCTGATGCTAACCTTGATCCCCTGCCTAAGGCTGGTCAGGTTCTTCTTGTAAAAGTACTGTGAACTTACTTTTCCCCTTTCCATCCTGTATTCACTGGAACCAAGTCATTAATTACACCTTGTGCTTAAAGGTGTGGGGAATTATTCTCAAACTCCTGAGGTAGGAATACCTACATAAATTATTTATAATCAATCTGCCCATCCTCCCCATTTATTGATTGATTCAAGAATTTATTTTTATCAGTGTGAAAACAGCAACATTTATTCTATAGTTATAGACCTTTGCTCCTTTATTTATCTGTTGTTCTAGCTGTTCCAGTTTGGCCACTGGGATTTATTTCTGTGGCCTCCTTTTTCCCTTTGACATACCCTGCTGTCTTGTTTTTAAGTACATCCTTTCTTTCTATGTACTACAAGATGCTCTTAGGCTCATTTCATTTATTTTCTGTTTCAACTATAGAATCATCCGTTGCTCCAAGATGCTCTGATTCCTTTGAATGAAAAATGGCACCAAGATCTAGGAGCTGAGTCTCACTGCTACTGGTAGGTGGTCGATGTGTATATGAAATTAGTTTTTCTGAGATTTTAGAGAGATTTGTTCAGATATATGCCTTAATGCCCTAGAGGTCTACTGTCTATCATTTTTATGTAGGGTAGAGAGATCCTTGCTCTGTTCCCTGCCCCTCCTTTATTTGGATATTCTCATTGCTGTGTATCCATTTCCATGGAAACTAGAACATTCCAATCTTCCTGGGTCTTGCTGAAGTGCCATGGTACTTATCCATTCCTGGACTGGATGAAACACCTCACACTGTAAGGTGGCCCTTATTTTGTGTGCTGCTTTTCCAGAAAGATGGCTGTTGACTGTTTTGCTATGGCTCTGTTCTCCTATGCATCAGATGCCTCTGTTCGTCCCTCACATGCTGAGACCAGGTGTCGCTTGTGGCAGTTGGCGTTTTCACACCTGCCTGCGTTTGGGGGTTGATTGGGATACTTTGTGTATTTTGTTCAGCCTGTCAATAAGGGTTACATTTTCTATTCATTTTATATAGGGATTTGTAGATCTCAAGACTACATTGCCATCCTGACTCTCTCCTCTCAGATACCCTGAAAGTTTCTTTGAAGGAAATAAATCATCCAAATCATGTTCAAAGGGGCTGGGGATGCAGCTCAGTGGTAGAGCATTTGCCTAGCATGCATGAGATCCTGGGTTCCATTCCATCCCCCCAAAAAGGAGAAAAAACCAAATTAGGGGTTCTTTTGCGGGGGAAAGGGTACCAGGGATTGAACTCAGAGGCTTTTGGCCACAGAGCCACATCCGCCAACCTATTTTGTATTTTATTTAGAGACAGGGTCTCACTGAGTTGCTTAACAACTAGCTTTTGCTGAGGCTGGCTTTGAACTCAAGATTCTCTTGCCTTGGCCTCTCAAGCCACTGGGGTTACAGGTGTGTGCCAACATGCCCAGCAACAAATTAGGTTTTGAGAAAATGATGTCATTAGGAGTCAGTTTAGTTTTTCTTGTGCGTTCCTGACTCTAAAGGTTTTGATGGGTAGAGAAAATTTCCAACGACTTTCACATGAGATAGTCTTGTCATAGACAGAAGAGACCCAGGGAGAAGGATTAAACACACTTCTGTTCACCCCTTTAAGTGATCAAAGCATCACTAGCAATAGGACAACAGATGTCATGCATCCCTGAGAGAAGCACATCACTTCTGTAGAGCTCTGTCAAAACCTATTGTTTCAATCTAATTTTGAGGATATATGGGACAAATCCTATTCAAGGGGTATAAAGTAACTCTCTTGTATTCTTCTGAAATATCAATATTACTATTAATACTTATCCCAAAGACAGACTGAGGAACTATTCTCAATTAAAGCAGCCCAAAAAGCATGCCAACTAAATTGAATGCTGAATCCAAAGATGCTTCTTGAACATCTCTCTCTCTCTCTCTCGCCCTCTCCCTCTCCCTCTCCCTCTCCCTTTGTTCTTGCTTTTATTTTTCTATAAAGGATGATAATAGGAATATTTTTTTAAATTGGGGTTTATAGACTAGACAATAATGTAAATATTAATTTCTTAATTTTGATACACTGATATTATGCAGAAAAAATGTTTTCTTAGAGAATACACAGAGAAATATTTCAGAGAAAAGAAAAAAACATTTATAACTTCCTCTCAGTTAACTAAAAATAATAATAGAGAAAAAAATGAAAATGTAAAAGTGTTAAAATTTGTGTGTGTGTGTGTTAAAATTTTAACAATAATCTGAAAGTGGATGATGAATAATCATCTACTTGGGACTATGTTTTTCATTTTTCTGTAAATTGAAAATTACTTAAAAATATAAAGTATTTTTAACTAAATATCAGCATATTTTAAAAGCTCCCCAAGTGATTCTAAGGTCCCTCTAGGGTAGAGAATATTTGCCAACCTCCTGTAGCCTGTTCTTTCCAATATAATTTATTTATACAAACTCTAGATGCTTGTCATAAAATAGATGTTTTCAACCAAGTTTCCTGACCCCATTGCATGGGTTCTACCATTTGTTTTGGTATCAAACGTCCAGTAGCTTTCTTGAGGGACTTATTATGTGAGCTTAGAGACAAGGATGCACAGAACTGAACAGCAGCATTTTGTATAGGTACAAGAAAAACTGAACCAAGAAAGCAGATAGATTTTAGATAAAATAATAGCATTTTAGATAAAATAATAGTCTTTCTAAATGTACATATGTGTTATACATTTTATATACACATTTGTGCATGTATCTATACTATATAGCTATATAATCATGCCTTCTGGAATTTTGAGTGTTTAAGTAAGATGGGCTTCTTTCTGACAATGAACTGGGCCTCTGTGCCTGTCCAGTCACTTAGAGGACTACCCACAGCACTGTGGCTTCTCTATCTTTCCCTCCTTAAGCTACCTTTCCATCCATATGGGCTTCCTGTGTAGTAGAGATTTTCCTTAAATCAAACACTCAATATCTCTGTAGCTCCTCTATATCACTGTACAGATCACCATGCTTATTTTTAATAAGAGAAATTTCTAGAATTTAAAGAACATTTTAATAGTAAAATGTTGATCTGAAGCTTATCATTGGCAGCAGTGAGTCTTAAAATATCACTTGAAATTTTGAACCTGTTCTAAGCAATACATTCCATTTCCTCAAATAATGAACACTACTGAGTTGATGGGTGGGGGACAACTTATTAGATTTTAAGGAGCAGAAACTCATTGCTTTACAAGATATGGAATCAATCTAAGTGTCCATCAGCAGACGAATGGATAAAGAAAATGTGGTATACATACACAATGGGGTACCATCTAACCATAAAAACAAGATGGAACACTGGAATTTATGACGACCTGGATGGGCTGAAGATATCTGATTAAGTGGAATAATCCAGGAACAGAGGAATCAAAGAAGGTTGATCTCATAGAAGGAGGGAGTAGAAGGGTAGTTATCAGGGCCTGGAAAGGGGAGTGAGAGAGATTGGTCAATAGGCACAAAGTTGCAGCTTGATGGGAGCAACCTGTTCTGGTGTTCCATTGCACAGCAGGTGACTATAGTCTATAATAGTATATTGTATTTTTCAAAACAGCTAAAAGAGATAATTTTAAATGTTCCACCACAAAGGAATGACTAATGTTTGGGGTGATGGATATGCTAATTACCTTGATTGTAATAGTCACCCAAAGCACACACGTACAAAATCTTCATATTATATCCCATAAATATGCACAACTATTATGTGTCAATTTGAAAATTTTAAGACAGAGAACTAAAATGAAAAAAAAAACATTGCTTCAAAAATATATGAATTTCTTAGGTAACAAAGACGTTGTGAGTGAAAGCTGTGTTTCTACGAGACATCCCTTATTCTGATTCTCTCCTTTGTCCTGATTTTCTCTAGCTCTTCATCCCTGCCTTTCTATATCCCCGCCTCCAACACCCCCCACTACATCCTCACTCCCTGGATCTGCTCACACCAAATCAGATTTTTCATTTTGATCTCCTTTAATCTGTCTCAAAACAGCCAGCTCCTTCCTCAGCACACTGTGGCATGCACTAAGAAATTAGGGGACAGCTTCCATTTGTTGAGAAAAGTTCATGGTCAGACAAGGGAGCTTGAATCTAATTTATTACTACAATGAAAAACTTCCCATCTTTCTAAAAACTGATTCTTAAAAGCAAGCCTGGGACAGGAAGATGGCGGCGAGGGGAGTGCATTGCCCCCGTGTGCCGCGTCACTGTGTGGGAGTATGACGAGTCAGGACGGCTAAAGGCTATCTTGTTAGGAATTTCTAGCAATAGTGGGGTGCTCCGGAACCTGGAGGAAGGATTTCCATCGCACGAGGATCGGCTACGGGGACTCAAATGCGAGAGATTTGTCGCACGGAGGGTAACACTGCTTATTCAGCAAATCGCCCGGCGGCTAGAGTCTGCAGCGCGCGCTGGGAAACGAGGAGATAGCGACGCAGGGATACAGCGCTGCAGTTTCTGCCAGCCGTGCAAGCACCGTACTCAGGGCTGAATTCTGGGTTCGAGATGGGGGAAGGAAGCGGTCCAATTCGGTTCTCCACACCGGTCAGACCACAGAGGAGGCCAGCGGCCACCATCTTGGAGAGCTGACGTCACCATCCCTGTTTTCGACTGACCACAGCTCATTCAGCCATAGAACAGGTAATTTCAGGCTGCCATTCGCCTGCGGCTTGCAGACAAATTACTCAGGCTCAGTGCTAAATAACCCGCGGAAACTGCTTCTTGGAGCCTGCTCTTATCAGAGCATACACCGAGCACGGAGTGGCCGAGTTCCGGCTCCCGGAACTGCTCTGGCCCAGGGCTAAGGAGCCCGCGGAAACTGCTTCTCGGTCCGGGTCCTGCTGAGTACTGTGGAGGTAAATACCAACCGAGCCTTCGTGGGCAGCAGCAACAGGACTGAGACGGGGCCTGTGAGGGCCGGTGAAGACTCACCCGTTGCTTTGGTTACCCAGCAAAGGGAACGAAATGCTGCCATTCGCATGGGATACCAACATGGCAGAGATCTGATGTCATCAGAAAGCAGCGAAGGAGAGAACTTCATCAATACCAGCGGCGACAGAAACAGTTGGTCTCCTGGTAGGGAGGGTAAGTCACAGACACCCGAGTCTCTCTCGCTTTGTCGTCGAGCCAGAGGGGAGGAGCCAGGCCGCCGCCCGTGCCCGGAGCAGGCCCAGCGGCTCGCTGGCGTGGTGGTCGAGTGACCCCAATTGGAGAGGGGGCGGAGCGGAGCAGCCAGCCGCGCCCGCAAGGTGGGCAGACCTGCGACCCAGTGGTACACGGGCGTGGTAGGAGGGGCAGGGCAGAGCCGCCGCACGCGCCTGCAAGGTAAGCAGACCTGCGACAGATTGGCGGGTCAGGCCCAGCGGCCTGCCAGCGTGGTACACACGTCACCCCAACTGGAGTAGGGGCAGAGCAGAGCCTTCACCCGCGCCCGGATCAGGCCCCGCCGGTGTGGTGGTCACGTGACCCCAATTGGAGTGGGGGGCGGAGCGGAACCGCCACCCGTGCCCGCAGGGTGGGCAGACCTGCGACCAACCTGCAGATCAGGCCCAGCGGTCCGCAGGCGTGGTAGGAGGGGCAGGGCAGAGCCGCTGCCCGCACCTGCAAGGTAGGCAGACCTGCGAAGACCGGCGGATCAGGCCCAGCGGCCTGCCGGTGTGGTACATACGTCACCCCAATTGGAGTAGGGGCAGAGCAGAGTCGCCGCCCGTGCCAGGAACAGGCCCAGCAACCTGCCGGCATGGTAGTCACGACACGCCAATTGGAGTACGGGCAGAGCAGAGCCGCTACCCGTGCCCGATAGGTGGGCAGACCTGCGACCGACCAGCGGGACAGGCCCAGTGGCCTGCCGGTACGACAGACACGTCACACCATTTGGAGTAGGGGCAGAGCAGAGCCGCCGCCCGTGCCCGCAAGGTAGGCAGACCTACGACCGACCGGTGGAACAGGCCCAGTGGCCGGCCAGGGTGGTAGGCACGTCACCCCAATTGGAGTAGAAGCAGAACAGAGCCTTCACCCGCGTCCGGAACAGGCCCAGCAGTCCGCGGGTGTGGTAGACAAGTCACACCAATTGGAGGGGGGGCAGAACAGAGCCGCCGCCCGCGTCTGCAGGGTAGGCAGACCTGCAACCGACCGGCGGATCAGGCCCGGTGGCCTGCCGGCGTGGTACACTTGTCACCCCAATTGGAGTAGGGGCAGAGCAGAGCCACCTCCCGCGCCCGGAATAAGCCCAGCGACCCCCCGGCGTGGTAGACACGTCACCCCAATTGGAGTAAGGGCAGAGCAGAGCTGCCGCCCGCGCCTGCAAGGTAGCCAGACCGCCGCCCGACCCTGCAAGGGAGATTTTTCAACTATACAAGAGCAATATAAATATATAGGGGAAAAAAACATTTCAAAAACACAACAGTTTCACCAAGCAGAAAGAAACGCAAGCAGTATGAAAAGACAAGGAAAGAAAGGACCACAAGCAATGCAGGTCAACTCAACTTTAGAAGAGGTAACAGCTGCAGCAGATGGAATGTCAGATAAAGAATTCAGGATATACATGCTTCAGATGATCTGGAGTATCAAGGAAGACATTAAACAGCAAAATCAGACAATGAAAGATCACTTCGACAATGAATTACGCAAACAAATCCAGGAAGCAAAGGATCAACTATACAGGGAGATAGAGGTTATAAAAAACAAACAAACAGAAATCCTAGAAATGCAGGAAGCAAAAAACCAACTTAAAAACTCAATGGAGAATACTACCAGAAGAGTAGAACACTTAGAGGATAGAACATCAGACAATGAAGACAAAGTATTTCAACTTGAAAAGAACATAGACAGCTCAGCAAGACTGTTAAGAAACCATGAGCAGAACATCCAAGAAATATGGGATAATATTAAGAGACCAAACTTAAGAGTCATTGGGATACAGGAAGGTACAGAACTCTAAACCAAAGGAATGAGCAATCTATTCAATGAAATAATACAAGAAAACTTCCCAGACTTGAAGAAGGAGACAGAATCCCAAATCCTAGAAGCCTACAGGACGCCGAATGTGCAAAATCATAAGAGATCCACACCTAGACACATTATAATGAAGATGCCCAACATACAGAATAAGGAGAGAATTTTAAAAGCTACAAGAGAAAGGAAGCAGATTACATGTAGGGGTAAGCCAATCAGGATAACAGCTAATCTTTCAACACAGACTCTGAGAGGTAGAAGATCCTGGAATAACATATTTCAAACACTGAAAGAAAATGGGTTCCAACCAAGAATTGTGTATCCAGCGAAATTAAGCTTCAGGATGGAAGATGAAATTAAAACCTTCCACGATAAACAAAAGTTAAAAGAATTTGCAGCTAGAAAACCATCTCTTCAAAACATCCTCGGCAAAACATTACAGGAAGAGGAAATGGAAAATAACAATGAAAACCAACAGTGGGAGGTAGGACAGTAAATGGGGGGAAATCAAAGAGGAAAACAAACCATGTTTAGTAACAGAAATAAACAAATATGGCTGGAACAACAACCCATATCTCAATAATAACCCTAAATGTTAATGGCTTAAACTCACCAATTAAGAGACACAGGCTAGTAGAATGGATCACAAAACAAGACCCAACAATATGCTGCCTACAGGAGACACATTTGATAGGAAAAGACATACATAGGCTGAAGGTGAAAGGTTGGGAAAAATCATATCACTCATATGGACTTCAGAAACAAGCAGGAGTGTCCATACTCATATCAAATAAAATAGATTTCAAGCCAAAGTTAATCAAAAGGGATAAAGAGGGACACTACATACTGCTTAAGGGAAACATACACCAACAAGACATAACAATCATAAATATTTATGCCCCAAACAATGGTGCAGCTATGTTTGTCAAACAAACTCTTCTCAAGTTCAAGAGTCTAATAGACCACCATACAATAATCATGGGAGACTTCAACACACCTCTCTCGCCACTGGACAGATCTTCCAAACAAAAGTTGAATAAGGAAACTATAGAACTCAATAACACAATTAATAACCTAGACTTAATTGACATATATAGAATATACCACCCAACATCAAGCAGTTACACTTTTTTCTCAGCAGCACATGGATCCTTCTCAAAAATAGATCATATATTATGTCACAGGGCAACTCTTAGACAATATAAAGGAGTAGAGATAATACCATGCATCTTATCTGATCATAATGGAATGAAACTGAAAATCAACGATAAAAGAAGGAAGGAAAAAGCATACATCACTTGGAGAATGAACAATAGGTTACTGAATGATCAATGGGTTATAGAAGACATCAAGGAGGAAATTAAAAAATTCTTAGAGATAAATGAAAACACAGACACAACATATCGGAATCTATGGGACACATTGAAAGCAGTTCTAAGAGGAAAATTCATTGCTTGGAGTTCATTCCTTAAATAAAGAAAAAACCAACAAATAAATGATCTCATACTTCATCTCAAAATCCTAGAAAAAGACGAGCAAAACAACAACAAAAGAAGTAGAAGGCAAGAGATAATTAAAATCAGAGCTTAAATTAATGAAATCGAAACAAAAGAAACAATTGAAAAAATTGACAAAACTAAAAGTTGGTTCTTTGATAAAATAAACAAAATCGACAGACCCTTAGCCATGCTGGCGAAGAGAAGAAGAGAGAGAACTCAAATTACTAGCATACGGGATGAAAAAGGCAATATCACAACAGACACTTCAGAAATACAGAAGATAATCAAAAATTATTTTGAATCCTTATACTCCAATAAATTAGAAGATAGTGAAGGCATAGATAAATTTCTTAAGTCATATGATCTGCCCAGATTGAGTCAGGAGGATATAGACAACCTAAACAGACCAATATCAATTGAGGAAATAGAAGAAACCATCAAAAGACTACCAACTAAGAAAAGCCCAGGACCGGATGGGTATACAGCAGAGTTTTATAAAACCTTTAAAGAGGAACTAATACCAATACTTTTCAAGCTACTTCAGGAAATAGAAAAAGAGGGAGAACTTCCAAATTCATTCTATGAGGCCAACATCACCCTGATACCTAAACCAGACAAAGACACTTCAAAGAAAGAAAACTACAGACCAATATCTCTAATGAACCTAGATGCAAAAATCCTCAATAAAATTCTGGCGAATCGGATACAAAAACATATCAAAAAAATTGTGCACCATGATCAAGTAGGATTCATCCCTGAGATGCAAGGCTGGTTCAATATACGGAAATCAATAAATGTTATTCACCACATCAATAGACTTAAAAATAAGAACCATATGATCATCTCGATAGATGCAGAAAAAGCATTTGACAAAGTACAGCATCCCTTTATGTTCAAAACTCTAGAAAAACTAGGGATAACAGGAACATACCTCAAAATTGTAAAAGCAATCTATGCTAAGCCTCAGGGTAGCATCATTCTGAATGGAGAAAAATCTAAGGCATTCCCTCTAAAATCTGGAACAAGACAGGGATGCCCTCTCTCTCCACTTCTGTTCAACATAGTTCTCGAAACACTGGCCAGAGCAATTAGACGAAAGAAATTAAAGGCATAAAAATAGGAAAAGAAGAACTTAAATTATAAGTATTTGCAGGTGACATGATTCTATACCTAGCAGACCCAACAGGGTCTACAAAGAAACTATTAGAGCTAATAAATGAATTCAGCAAAGTGGCAGGATATAAAATCAACACGCATAAATCAAAGGCATTCCTGTATATCAGCGACAAATCCTCTGAAATGGAAGTGAGGACAACCACTCCATTCAAAATATCTTCAAAAAAAATAAAATACTTGGGAATCAACCTAACAAAAGAGGTGAAAGACTTATACAATGAAAACTACAGAACCCTAAAGAGAGAAATAGAAAAAGATCTTAGAAGATGGAAAAATATACCCTGTTCATGGATAGGCAGAACTAACATCATCAAAATGGCGATATTACCAAAAGTTCTCTATAGGTTTAATGCAATGCCAATCAAAACCCCAATGGCATTTCTTGTAGAAATATGGAAAAATAAAAGACCCAGAATAGCAAAAACAATGCTAAGCAGGAAGTGTGAATCAGGCGGTATAGCGATACCAGACTTCAAACTATACTACAGAGCAATAGTAACAAAAACACCATGGTACTGGTACCAAAACAGGCGGGTGGACCAATGGTACAGAATAGAGGACACAGAAACCAATCCACAAAACTACAACTATCTTATATTTGATAAAGGGGCTAAAAGCATGCAATGGAGGAAGGATAGCATCTTCAACAAATGGTGCTGGGAAAACTGGAAATCCATATGCAACAAAATGAAACTGAATCCCTTTCTCTTGCCATGCACAAAAGTTAATTCAAAATGGATCAAGGAGCTTGATATCAAATCAGAGACACGCCGTCTGATAGAAGGAAAAGTTGGCTACGATCTACATACTGTGGGGTCGGGCTCCAAATTCCTCAATAGGACACCCATAGCACAAAAGTTAATAACTAGAATCAACAAATGGGACTTACTCAAACTAAAAAGTTTTTTCTCAGCAAAAGAAACAATAAGAGAGGTAAATAGGGAGCCTACATCCTGGGAACAAATCTTTACTCCTCACACTTCAGATAGAGCCCTAATATCCAGAGTATACAAAGAACTCAA
Source organism: Marmota monax (assembly GCF_021218885.2). Lineage (NCBI taxonomy): Eukaryota > Metazoa > Chordata > Mammalia > Rodentia > Sciuridae > Marmota > Marmota monax. The sequence goes on from NW_026692254.1 coordinate 21,388,566, forward strand.
AAAATTAGACAATAAGAGAACAAACAACCCAATCAACAAATGGGCCAAGGACCTGAACAGACACTTCTCAGAGGAGGACATACAATCAATCAACCAGTACATGAAAAAATGCTCACCATCTCTAGCAGTCAGAGAAATGCAAATCAAAACCACCCTAAGATACCATCTCACTCCAGTAAGATTGGCAGCCATTATGAAGTCAAACAGCAACAAGTGCTGGCGAGGATGTGGGGAAAAGGGTACACTTGTACATTGCTGGTGGGACTGCAGATTGGTGCAGCCAATTTGGAAAGCAGTATGGAGATTTCTTGGAAAGCTGGGAATGGAGCCACCATTTGACCCAGCTATTCCCCTTCTTGGTCTATTCCCTAAAGACCTAAAAAGAGCATGCTACAAGGACACTGCTACATCGATGTTCATAGCAGCACAATTTACAATAGCAAGACTGTGGAACCAACCTAGATGCCCTTCAGTAGACGAATGGATAAAAAAAAATGTGGCATTTATACACAATGGAGTATTACTCTGCATTAAAAAATGACAAAATCATAGAATTTGCAGGGAAATGGATGGCATTAGAGCAGATTATGCTAAGTGAAGCTAGCCAATCCCTAAAAAACAAATGCCAAATGTCTTCTTTGATATAAGGAGAGTAACTAAGAACAGAGTAGGGACGAAGAGCAGGAGAAGAAGATTAACATTAAACAGGGATGAGAGGTGGGAGGGAAAGGGAGAGAGAAGGGAAATTGCATGGAAATGGAAAGAGACCCTCAGGGTTATACAAAAGTACATACAAGAGGAAGTGAGGGGAAAGGGAAAAATAATACAAGGGGGAGAAATGAATGACAGTAGAGGGGGTAGAGAGAGACGAGGGGAGGGGAGGGGAGGGGAGGGGGGATATTAGAGGATAGGAAAGGTAGCAGAACACAACAGACACTAGTATGGCAATATGTAAATCAATGGATGTGTAACTGATGTGATTCTGCAATCTGTATATGGGGTAAAAATGGGAGTTCATAACCCACTTGAATCAAAGTGTGAAATATGATATATCAAGAAATTTGTAATGTTTTGAACAACCAACAATAAAAAGTTTTAAAAAAATAAATTAAAACTTAAAATAGTAAAAAAAAAATAAAATAAAAACTGATTCTTGGTGATGTTTTGTAAGTGAACTTCTTTCTCATAAGTCAACATTAACCATGGATGAAAGCTAAGGGATTGGCTCTCAGTAAGCTGGGTAAGCCCATATTGAGCACTAGTTACCAAAGACAAAGAACAAAAGCAGAATTCAGTTTGCCTTTTCTATATTAATTAAAATTCTGATACCAGAGCCTTGTGAAAACAAAAGTCATTATTTATCCATTCCTTGCAACATCCCAGCAGGCACAATGAATTAGATGGTTTCCCCAGAGGCTAAAATGGAAAACAGCAGTTGCCTTCCTAGATACCTGGACAGCAGAACTGGACTCCTACATTCTATAATGAAGCACTCAGTATTCACTGAAGATACCCAGAGGTCTCATTTACTCCCAAGTTTTTTCTATGTTGAAGTCAAATTTTCAATTCTTATCATTCAAGAACTCATTAGTACATCCTCTGGTTCAAGTCTTAATAGTTGGGTTCCTTAGCAAATCACTAGGAGGCTGGAGAGGAGAGAAATTATTCTACAGTGGTTATCTGGCAGAGGACATATCTCTGAGCTATCTGCCTCCTGACTCTTACCAAAGGCCTTACCCAGATGATATTAATACTGGATAGTTTGCAAATCAGACCATCAAGAAGCATATTAACTTATAGAAAACTGCCCAGCTCTCACAGGACTCATTTTACCAAGTCACGTGTATACCAGGTCCTTAGTGTTCCCTGAAAACATTACTGAATCAGAGTTAGTAAAACCAGAATTAATTTTATTATAAAGTCATTGCCTTAAATACCAAACACCACAAGACTCCTAAGCCATAGAGAATCATAGATGGGAGTTTTCAGAACAAATGTTCAGAAGAACTTTTACTTTTTGTAGAAACTAATACGTTTTCTCTATGTGGTCAAGGGGACCCAGATGAGTGATGATCACTCTCTTTTGCTTTGACCCGGAGGAAGCTCAAAGTCAAATTTTCAATTTAACTTTACCATAATATAGCACCTTTGTGTACCTGTATTGTGATCTTACATATTGTTCTTCTGGTTCGTCTTTTTGTTGGTTGTGATTTTTTATTTACTGTTCATGTTTGCAGGAAGGAAGGAAGGAAGGAAGGAAAGAAGAAAGGGGAGGGGAGGGGAAGAGAGGGGAGGGAACGGGAGAGGAGAGAGGAGAGGAGGAAAAGAGTTGAGGGAAGGGAAAGAGGGAGGGAGGAAGGGAAAAAAGAAAGAAGGCATTTGTTGAAATTGAATTAAACTTTTTAAGAAATCAAAAATAAACAATATATTCTTTTCCTCTTCTTGATGTCATTGGAGAATAAACAGATTTACTCATTTTTATGAGCACCATTTTTATTTCTTTATTTCCTAAAGAAATAAAAAGACTTTAATACAGACCATGCAACTTGTTTTAGCCAAATAGCAATAGCAGGATTCACTTGCCCAAAAGAAAAGCTAAGTGACCAGGAGAGGGACCCTGGCCAACTAAGCAGAAAAGCCTTTCATGCTAAGCAAAAGAAGCTGTAAAACTGCATAGTGCATGCTCAAGGGACAAGTCACTGAACTGGATTAACCTTTAACTCCTTATAGACCTCAGCCACCAGTTTTCACATATGTCACAGGAAGTGGAATAACAAGGGAGAGAGCTATCATGTGGACCTCCCTGGAATTGCCTGCCCCCACCCCCGAGAGGGGATCTGGATAACTCCAAGTACCTCTGTTCCCAACCTGCCATGCAGTTGTCCCTCTGGGGCAATCTTTCTCTGTGACACTTTTTCCACTTTAAGTGAAAGCAACAGAATCCTAGTAGAGCATAATAAAGCATAGATTTAGAAACAAATTGGAGTAAACGAAACATTAGTAGGCTCCTGAGAGACATAAACAGTATGGTTTCTGGTTTCTTTTTGCTTTTTTATTTTTTTAAGGATTCACATTTGAGATGGGTATGAAAATCCCCATAGAATGTGAAAAAACACCCCTTGCATGTAGGATTTCATGGGAACATTCCCACAATTGTTAGGGCTCTATCCAGATTATGAACTAGTCAGATAAATTAAATTTAAAGAAAGAAAGAAGAGCCACAGTCTCTGGGTACAATTGATTGCTACCATTTTGCAAAGGCAGCCACAGCTGCAGGATGCAAAAGCCAAAAAGAGAGTTAGACCAGCAGCGATGCTATTCCCATGGGTCTGCATGTGCTTGTTCCTTCAGCTGGTGCGTTATCTCCCTCAGACAGGAACATAAATAAATGTTGCCTCAGACAGGAACTGCATCAAATATAAAAGCTGTGTATTTGAAATTAATTGTTTTTTGGCACAGTTCCGGAAAAAAATGACATGCTTTCAGTTGAAGCACTTCCATGTAAAGCCAATTAAACAAGAGAAGCAATAACTGGGCTGAGGTCAACAAAGGATGTTAGTTATTGTTCAGCCATGAGATGGGCTGTTCTGGTCGCCATCTGTGGAAGCAAGTTAGGACGCCGTTTTCAGTGAAGGTTGGCAGGACCCACTGGAAGCCAGATAACAAATAGAGGGAAAACAGGCTTTCAGAAGAAAGCCTTCCTTTCCTCCTAGTTCTGTCCTCTTTATCCATCAGAGTCACATGCTGTAGCTGTTTGCCTTTTGCAAATCCTATTCCTGGGGAATAATTGGCCATTTGACATATACCTTGACATATACCTCTCAGGTGGATATGAAGGTGGCTCTGGGCTGATGTCTCCAAGGGATAGCCACCACCAAGCCATACTTGATTTTAACAGCTTAATTGAAGTATAATTTGCATGTCAAGAATTCATACATTTTAATGACAATTCAATATTTTTATCATCACACATTTCAGTTTCAGAATATTTTCATCAACCAGAAGATACCATGCTCATTTGCAATGAGTCAATCCCTGTTCCCACCCAGGCAACCACTAATGTACGTTCTACATCATCTATATATTTACATAAAATCTGAACATTTTATATCAATGGAATTATGCTGGAAAAAAAGGCAAGCGCCAAACACCTACTATATCAGATAAAGAAAAATTAAGCTTATGCAGAAATTCTGCCCTCCTTCCTAGGACTATACTGGATTTTAACTTTATTTAAGCCTTTGATCCCTTTGAAATTTATCCAGAGAAAAGTTCTAACTTTACCTTTTTACAGATATGACCCAACTTTCAATTTCACTTATTAAGTAGCCATGTTTTTCTTTACTGGTTTGAAATGTTACCTTTATTGACTAGGAAATTCATAAAAGCTTTTAGTTTCTGATTTTATTCTTTAAAATTAAAATTATGTCCATATTTTCTCCATGTTTTTTAAAAACTTTTCTCACCTGTCAAAATACACTCTACTGTTGAGTATATATAAAAAGAACAAATAAAAACCACTTTCCTTCACTATTATTCCCCAATGAACTTTATCTTTGCTTGGAAAATATTTACTATTCCAATTCAAAATGCAGAAAACATTAAAATCCTGACATATTTGTTTATATTAAAGCAATTTTTTTTCTGAAGTATAAACCAAAGCAAACAAATAAGAATCAATAAACAGAGTCAAAGAGAAATAACAAATTAGGGAAAGTATTTGCAATTCATATCATATAACAGACTCATGCCACTCATATATAAAGAGTTCCTTGAAATACAATGGCCAATAACTCAAGGGGAAACGGGCAAAGCTAGGTAAATGTATAATAGAGAAGGACTGCTAATTACCTAGCTGTATGGCCTGGTCCTCTGGCTCAGTCCTTCTTATCTGGATGGTGCCCTGTGGGTAAGAATTGTCAAGAAACTCATCATGCTTTGGGGGAATGCTTTCTTTCCCCAAATTAAAGCTGGTATTTGAAGGATGATACTGAAAAAAGGGAAGGAAGTGGAATTCAATTTCTATACTCAAGGTACCCTCAGTAGTTGTTGAAGTCCACATACAAAGACTACTAGAGAAACAGAAGGATCATATAAAGTGTGAGTAGTGTCTCAAATGGGGAATTAGGAAAGGGGAGTTAAAGACTGGTTTTAGGACAGTTATTAACCAAGGTGTTGGAAGAGACTGGTCAGAACTTGTAGATCAGGTGTCTTGCTGGAACATATGGGTCCATAGATAGTTACTGGGAATCTGTGGTTCTATGGTCTAATCCCAGAACATGTGGTCTAAGGGAGCTGGTGTTCTGACAACTTGAGTTTTGATAGTTTGGTTGCACATCATCATATGAAGCTTTTTATCTGGTTTTGAGTCACAGTACAAGATTTCAAACTGTAATTCCTATTTTCATTTCTCATGGTCTACATAACACTTCATGTCCCCCATGACGAATCCATTAGGCATGAACTATAATCTTCATTTTATAGATGAGAAACAAATTCACCAGATTTTAAGTATTTTTGTCTAAAGTCCCACAGTTATTAAGTGGCAAAACTGAGTTTCAAAATCACATTTGTCTGTCTCTACTGGCTGGGCTTTGAATATCTACTCCATATGTTCTGTAAGCAGGGATTCCTCACTCAGTGTACATAAAGTGTCCCCAGGAGGTTTCATACCCACCTGCATATTAAGTGTTAAATTTTGGGTATATGTGTATTTGGAAGAAGAAGGGAAAGGATCCAGATATCCATCCAATTTTCAGCAGATAGGTGACACAACAAAATAAGATTGAAAATCTTTGCCCTAGAGAAATTGTCCTCTTGAACTGAGGACAGTTCAGCCCCACCTAAGGGTGGAAAGAAGACAAGACATCATTTATTTTAAAAGAAAAGCAGGCAGAATGAGCTCATTCAGAGCCATGGGTTGATTCTCTCATTTTAAAGAAGTAAAAGAAAGCAGACAGTGACCTTGGACTGAGAACCAACAGAAAGAAGAATCCATGGGTTCTCCTTCGCCAGTGAAATTGCCTTGGGAAAGATGTGCAATCATCTGAAAGTGGTTGAATGTCTCTGGCTCTCTAAGTCAAGTTCATTTATCCCAAGCAGATCCAAAAGGAAAGTGATTTCAAAAGGGTAACAATCTTCTCTATGAATTTCATGCAATTTTGAAATAAAAATTCAAATTTCTAGTTGGTTTCAAACAAAGTCTCATCTCAAAAGTTTGCCTTTTTAAAATGGAAAAAAAAATGTCATTAAATTCAAAGCATAATAGGAAAGTTTGTTTTCCCAAGAACAAGGGAAAAAAAATGCTTTAACTCACTTGTTCCTGTGACTGGGTTTCCAAGTACAAATCACAAAGGATATTGAAAATTAACAAAAGAAGAGATTGTAGCTCATTTAAAACAAAACACAAAAAAACTCCGAGAGTTTTCCCTCTTACAGCTTCTTGCAAACTGTTTTCCAGAACAAAGTGAATAAAATGTCTAGAAAAGAAAGATTATATGCTAACAGCTATAGCAAAAATCTCCCCGCAGACACAGGGATTTAGCATTCTGTTTTGGAAAGGGGTAGGGGACAGAACAGCCAAGCAGCTCAAAAGATAGCCAAAGTGAATTGTCTCCAGTTTGTGGAGCCTAAAAATTCCATTGATTCTGAAAGTTTTACTTTAGGCCTCTTTTTTTTTTTTTTCTTATGCTCATCACCTTTGCATCCAACCTGCAGCTGTGATGCACATTTCAGAATAAACATAAATTTATAATAATGTATTGTTTGTCAGATTACAGAAGAGAGAACCTGAATGTCCATCTGGACATAGAGAACAGCTGGATAAAATCAGGGATGTGACATAGTTCATATGCTAAGAAGCTCACCACCTTAACAAACCAGTCCAGCCAGAGCTGTTTCGCTGGAATACATGTTGGTTTCTATCATTTCCCATTCTTTATTATTCTTCAGTCATATGGTTGGGACCTGTCCGTACCCTTGAAAGTTTTGTCTCTTGTGAAACAAATATCTGAGAATTTCCGAAAAGAGAATTCTAGGGCAGGGATTCTGCAATAGTCAGAGACTGAAATTAACCATAACCAGATGGCATGCATGCCTACAGTCTAATTACTCACATTATAGAGGAAACACAACAGCAATTTCGTGGTTGAAAAGACTGCCTTCATCACGCCTGTGGCAAAACCATTTAAGAAGCATTAAAAACACACACACACACACACACAAAGCAAATACAAATATGCTTTCCACGTCTTGGAAATTGAGCCAGTGGTCAGTCACACCCCAACTGTATGCTCCACTGAGAAACACTGGCATAGCTCTTCGTTAGAAGCTCTCTCTCTCTGAGAGCCAAAAGATGAGCTGGGAACTTCAGAAATGTACAAATGGGTATCAAATGTGAGCATCCTAACACTTGTCAGAGAAAAAGTACTTACATTGGATGTCTATGTTGTCCCAAAGTTTTGTGATATACACTTAGCTCATTTATTTTACTGTGCTATAACACTAATGTATGCCATCAAGATAAATTAGTGAAATTGGTTATAACAAATAGTCCTACCTTAGAACCTGGATATTCATCATCAAAATTATGACACTGTTAGTTCAGAGATGCCAAGAGTTCAAGGTTTCAAAGTCATTTTGTCATGGAAGTTTGCATCTTCTCACGTTTGATCTATTCTCCAGGCAATAATATCATATTCCATAAAATACTTAAGAATCTTAGCTTCAGAGACTAAGATAAATGTAAATACAACCAGGCTTTATATTTCTGAGGAAAATTTTTAGGCAGTCAATCTAAGACCAGCTTACCAGCTTCCACCAAATTTAGGACAAAGTAAAAATGAAACCTCAGGACAACATCTAGGACTGAGATCAAACAAAAAACAAACCAGACTTTAGCAAGTCCTAAAATTCAGCTTTAATTGGATCATGGTAAATGGCCAATACCTTACCTGTCTAACAGAACACTATGCAATCTTCTGTGTAGAAAGATGACCTCATCCAGAGCCTCTAAAATATTTCATAACCCATTTCTGGAATTCAGTAAAAGGTAATAACCATTGAAGAAACAGAAACAAATGGCCCAAAACATATAACATAAATAGACCAGAAGTGAACTCAATATGAAAATAATCAGACAAGGACATTGAAAACTCTGTAACTGGTAGGATTAAGACATTCAAGAAATAAATGCAAAATTTTGCTTGGGAACTGTTATCAAAAAAGAATTAAGAATAAATTTCAGAGCTGAGAATATATCTGCTGAAATTAAATGAACTTAGAAGATGAATTTAACAATAGGATAGAGAATGGACTGAAAGATAAATCAATAGATAAATTAGATTGAAAACAAAGGTACATAAGACACAGTGAAAGAATGTTAAATTGATTCGAGTAGATAATTATGGAAATAAATAATCTATAAAGACAAAGTAAATAGTAAAACAATACACATGATGCAGACAGAAAATTCAAAATAGCTATATGTTACAGGCTCTAGTGGAAAAAGCAGTTTAAGCTTTTTTCTAAGCAGAAAAATGGAAGAACTCAAAAGAGAATGCTAGAAATCCAAAGCACAGTAACAGAAATGAAAAATGCCTTCCATGAGCTTATCAGTAGATTCAACACAGCAGAGGAAAGATAAATAAGCTTTAAAACAAGTCAAGAGAACTTCTTCAATGTGAAAAGAAAAATAAATGAAAAAAAAAGCATAACAGAATATCCAAGAAATCTGGGACAATTTTTAAAAGTTATATATGTAATTGGAATGACAGAGGTAAAGAAAAACTATTGGATGAAATAGTGACTCTGAATTTTCCAAAATTAATGGTAGATATTAATTAGTTAATCTTGGAAGTAAAACCAAACAAAATAACCACCCACCCAGGATTCAGAGATAATATCCTGCGAAATCATCCTACAAATGGGAAAGTAATTTATCCAGCAAACAAAAACTGAGGAAATTTATTAAGAGCAGAACTGCCCTGCAGAAACAGCAAACAGATGTAAAAAGTTCTTCTGTCATAAGGAAAATAATATAGGTCAGAAACTTACATCATGGTAAGTATCATTAGTGAGGACTTTCCTTGTAAGAGTGTCTATATGGAGTATATACGGGAAAAATAAACTGTTTTCCCTATTCTCAAATAAGCTAAAAGATAACTGTATGTTTAGAACAATAAAAGTAGTTGTGCATTGTGTGATTATAGCTAACACATAAGGGAAATGTGTGACAGTGACATCACAATGGACAGGAGACAAAGATTGAGAAAACCCTGTTATAAGGCACCCACATGACACAGGAAGTGCCTAAGTATTTCATGAAGGTAAACTCAGGTTAGTTTTTTTAAAGTACATTATAAACCCTACCAAAACCACTGACATTTGTTTAAGAAGTGTTATTGATATCCTAACAGAAGAGATAAAATATAATAATACAAAATACTCAATAAAATTAGAGAAGACAGAAAAAGTGGGGAAAAAAGGGATAAATGCACTACATAAAAAATAGTTACAAACCTCATGGATATTAATGTAACTATCATAATCACTTAAATGTGAATGGACTGAAGCCATCAATTAAAGAACAAAGATTATCATAATAAATAAAAAACAAGACCTAATCATACTGACTTCAAAAAACACACTTTAAGCTTTAGAGACAAGATGGTGGATTCTGTGAGAATCGCCTTTTCTTACAGCTCTGTGACTCAAGACTCAAACGTCAAGAAAACTACTACTTTGGAAGGTGAGTGAAAACAAAAACAAACAAACAAAAAACCCTGATGCTCAGTATTGGACAGAGAGCCTTGAAGACTAGGAAATTTGGGGGCACATCAGACAGGGCTAAGGAACAGAATTGAAGCTGAGCTCCATGCAGGAGCCCAGAGATACACACGGTCAGAAAAGATCTGTAAGTGCTGGGAAAATCCTGGTTTGGGAAACCCCAGAATCAGAGGGGCAGCCCACCCTGGGCCAACCCAGAGGCTATTGGACCCAGTCAACTGGTACACAAAAGTCACGCTCTGCCAGCTGCACAGGGAGCCCAAGGTGGAAACACTTTAGTATCTCCATGAGACTGCAGCGTGAACTCAGAACCCAGATCCTTGAGTTCCAGGCTGAAACCAAGATGCGAATCAGGCAGACGCCAACATCAAGATTTAAAGTGAGCCTAGCAAATCAGGAGAAACTCTGGCACAGAGAATTTCTAGTGCAAAGACCATTTTGCCCCGGGGGTAGGGGTGGGGGTGGGGTGGGGGAGGTAATATAGATCAGAGAGGCCAGAGAAAGCCCCCCCACACACACACACACTACTGAATCAGCAGAGCTCAGGACCAGACTGAATGGGATGGAGTGACTGAGCTCAGAGTTTGGAAATAGTCCTTGAGAAGCTAAGAAAGGGCGTTTTCCAGAACAACAGAACCTGTGAAGGATCGAGTCCCCCTTCCCATTGGTAGTGCCCTGGGGAGAGCCTTGGAGTACAGTCCTAGAAGGGAGTTGATTCCTTGGTGCCTGAAAACTCCCCACATAATAAAGCACCTAGGGCAATACTAGACCAAATCCCCACCAATGGGAGCTTCATTTGCAGTAACTCATCTCAGAGAATCCAAAGACAACAATACCCAGGAAGTCAGGCTGCTGAGAAGTGAAGCTGAGAAGGGCAGTGTGGCACACAGCGGGCAAAAACTCTCATTGACAGTTCTCTTACTTTGTTTTTGGTTTTGTTCTGTTTTGTTTTTAAATTTGTACTGAATGATGGGCATTTATACATTTGTACACATACATATTTGTTCCTGATTTTTCAGTTTTAGCATTTCTTGAATGTTGCTATTTTTTTCATGCTCTTTTAAAAAAATTTGTTCTAATTGGTTATACATGACAGCAGAATGTACTTTGATTCGTTGTACACAAACAGAGCACAACTTTTAATTGTCAGGTTGTACACGATGCAGAGTCACACCATTTGTGCAATCATACATGAATCTAGGGTAATACTGTACATCTCATTCCACCATCTTTCCTACCCCCATGCCACCTCCCCTCTTCTCACTCCCCTCTGCCCAATGCAAAGGTTCCCCAATTTCCCCTTGTCCCCCGCCCCCACTATGGATAAGCATCCACTTATCAGAGAAAACATTTGGCCTTTGTTTTTTGGGAATTGGCTTACTTAGCATGATATTCTCCAACTCCATCCATTTACCTGCAAATTCCATAATTTCATTCTTCTTTAAGGCTGAGTATTATTCCATTGGGTATATATATCACAGTTTCTTTATCCATTCATCTGTTGAAGGGCATGTAGGTTGTCCCACAATTTGGCTATTGTGAATTGTCATGCTTTGCTTTTAAGGGTTGGGTTTTTGATTAGTATATTTTGGATTGATTTTTCTATTGACTCTTTCACAACTCTATTTTCCTTTGTTTCTATTTCTCTCTTCTTCTTGCTAATAACCGAACTCTGTTGCTCTTTCTTTCTCTTCCTTTAATTCTTTTTTTTATTCTCCCCACTCCTACATTGCCTCTGCATTTGCCCTACTCACCACTTGAATCTACAAACCTTTTTCTACTACCCCATGTGTTGTTCTTTTCCTCTCAAAGGACTCTGTCTTTATCTGAGTACTAATACATATTCATATGTCTTTATTTTTTCTCATTTCTATCATTTTATTTGAAGGCAGTTATTTTTCATGGATCAATATTTTGAGGACTAAGATGTTTGATTAATATATATATCAGTTTTGTTCATGTAAACTTTTTTGTGCTTTTTATTTTTTACTTTTTCAAAAATTTTCTATTTTTTATTTTGTTTTTATTTTATACAATTTTTTCTCTCACTTACTGAGCTCCCTCAACTCTTTTTTTCTCTTTTCCTCTGCTAACAGCCAATCTGTATTGTTCTTTCACTCTTCCTTTAATTTTTTACTTCTATTGTTTTCTTCTTTCCCTCATAATCATCACATCCTATATCACTTTAGTTCTATCCTTAGTCACCATGTGAAATTGAAAACTCTTATGCAAACTTATTGTTTTTATTGTGGGTAATAACTGATCATATCATTCCTGATTATTGTGACAATCAACATTGTAGATTTTATTGCAAGAGCTCTTTGTTTTAATGTTGTAAATTGTTTGCATTGGTTATTATCATTTGTTTCCCCACAAACTGTGAGTTACTGGAAACCTTCAGTGAGACTGTAAATCCACAAGGTAGAAATGCTACTGCCTCAAAACCAACTGTAAGATGAGTAGACATATAAATAACATGAAAAAGCAAGGGAACACCTCAAACAAGCCAAAATATGTCAAAAACAGAATCCATCAACATCACAGTGTAGAAGTGTCAGAGAAGGAGTTTAGAATGTTCATACTTAAACTAATCTGTGAGGTAAAGGATGATATAAAGGAGAAAATACAGGAAGCAAAATATCACTTCAAAACATAAATAGAGATGTGAAAAAAATTTAAAAAGCAGAAATCCTCGAAATGAAAGAATCAATAAACCAAATCAAAATTCATTAGAAAGCATCACCAGCAGAGTAGACCACTTGGAAGACAGAGTCTCAGGCAAGGTCGACAATATATATAATCTTAAAAATAAAGTTGACCATGGAGAAAAGTTGTAAACAGAATTTCCAAGAAACATGGGATAATATGAAAAAACCAAACTTAAGATTTATTGGGACAGACAAAATTTCAGAGATACAAACCAAAGGAATGCATAGTCTTCTCAATGAAATAAATTCTGAAAAATTTCCAAACTCTAAGAAAGTAATGGAAAATCAAATACAGGAAGTATACAGTTCCCCAAATATACAAAATTACAAAAGACCCACATCAAGGTACATTATTATGAAAATGCCTAACATATAAAATAAGGATAGAATTCTAAAGGAGGCAGCCAGAGAAAAACAAGAAGGCACATTTAAACGGAAGCCAATTCAGATCTCAGATGATTTTTCAACCCAGAACTTTAAAGCTAAGAGGTCTTAGAATAATGCATACCAAGCTCTGAAAGAAAATGCATGCCAATCAAGAATACTATACTCAGCAAAAATAAGCTTTAGATTTGAAATAAAAAACATTCCATGTTACACAAAAGTTAAAAAAATTCACAACAAAATATTTCATAAAGAGCAAATGAAAAATAAAAACCAGCAAAGGAAGGCACTACACTAGAAGAATAGTGTAGAAGAATATCATTTCTCAATAATAACATTGAATGTATATGGTCTAAACTCATCAATCAAAAGACATAGACTGGCAGATTGGATTAGAAAACAAGACCCAACAATATGCTGTCTCCAAGAGACTCACCTCATAGGCAAAGACATCCACAGACTGAAGGTAAAGGGATGGGGGAAAAAATTACCATTTACATGGATCTCATAACCAAGCAGGGGTTTCTATCCTTATATAGGATAAAATGGACTTTAAGTCAAAATAAGTCAAAAAGGACAAAAAAGTCCATTTCATACTGCTTAAGGAAACTATACATAAACAAGAGATAGCAATCTTAAATATCTATGCCCCAAACAATAGAGCAATCTCAGTATTCAAATAGATCATAACACAATAAAACTGGGTGACTTGAACATGCCTCTCTCACCAATTGATAGATCTTCAAAACAAAAACTAAGAAGCTATAGAACTAAAAAATACAATTCAAAATTTAGATTTAACAGATGTATGTAGAAATTTCAACCATCAACGACTGAGTACACTTTCTTCTCAGCAGCATATGGATCATTCTCTAAAGTAGACCATATCTTAGGCCACAAAGCAACTCTTATCAAATACAAAAACATAGAGATAATACCTTGCATTTTATCAGATCATAAGGGAATAAAATTAGAAATTAATGATAAAATGAAAAATAAAAGCTACTCTAACACCTGGAGACTAAATAATATACTATTGAATAACCAAAGGATAGCTAAAGAAATTGGGGATGAAATTTTAAAAAAATACTTAGAGGTAAATCAGAATAGTAACACAACATATCAAAATCTCTGGGACACTATGAAGGGAGTTCTAAGAGGAAAGTTCATTGCATTGAGGTCATCCATTAAAAGAATAGAAAGTCATCAAATCAACAACCTAACTTTACATCTCAAAGCCCTAGATAAAGAACAAATCAGCACCCAAATCAGTAGAAGACAGAAAATAACTAAAATCAGAGCTGATTATAATGAAATTGAAACCAAAAAAAAATTGATGAAATAAAAAATTGGTTCTTTGAAATATTAAATAACATTGATAAACCCTTCTCAAAGCTAATGGGAAAAAAAGAGAGAGAAAACTCAAATTAGTAAAATTCTTCATGAGAAAGGAAATATCACCTCAGACACCACCGAAAGGCAAAAAATAATCAGAGTTATTTTGAAAATTTATACTCCCATAAAATAAAAAATCTTGCAAACATTAACAAATTTCTAGAGAGATATGACCTACCCAAATTGAATTGAGGACACAGATTTAAACTGTTCAGTTTCAAGCAATGAAATTGAAAATGCCATCAGACGTCCACCAAGAAAAGCCCAGGACCAGACAGATTCTCAGCTGAGTTCTACCAGATCTTCAAAGAAAAACTTCTATCAATACTCCTCAAATCATCCATGAAATAGAAAAGGAGGAAACACTTCCAAACTCATTCTATGAAGCTAGTTTCACCCTGATACCAAACCAGATGAAGACACATCAAGGAAAGAAAACTTCAGACCTATATCCCTGGTGAACATAGATGCAAAAAATTCTCAAAAAAATACTAGAAAATATATAAGACATATTAAAAAGATAGTGCACTATGATCAAGTGAGGTTCATCCCAGGGACGCACGTTGGTTCAACATACAGAAATCAATAAATGTAATTCACCACATCAATAAACTTAAAGGCAAGAATCACACAATTAACTCAATAGATGCAAATAGATGCAGAAAAAGCATTTGACAAAATTAAGATCTATTTATGCTTGAAACACTAGAAAAACTAAGGATAGTAGAAACATACTTCAACATTATAAAGGCAATATACAAAAAAAAAAAAAAAAACCTCAAGGTCCACATCATTCTAAATGGAAAAAAAATTGAAAGCATTCCTTCTAAAAACTGGAGCAAGACAGTAATGCCCTCTTTCATTACTCCTATTCAACATAGTCCTTGAAACACAAATAAAAGCAATTAGACAAAAGAAATAAAGTAAAGGGATACAAACAGGAAAAGAGGAGTTTGAACTGTGTTATTTGCCAACAACATTATTCTATACTTAGAAGAACCAAAAAACTCTACCAGAAAGCTTCTAGAACTCAAATTCAGCCAAATAGCAGGCTATAAAACCAACACTATAAATCAATGGCATTCCTATACATCAATGATGTATCATCTGAAATAAAAATCAGGAAAACCATCCTATTCACAATAGCCTCAAAAATAAATGGGAATCAATCTAAGAAAAGCTGTGAAACACCTCTACAATAAAAACTACAGAACACTGAAGATAGAAATTGAAGACGACTCAGAAAATGGAAAGATCTCCCATGTTCTTGAATAGGCAGAATAAATATTGCCAGAATGGCCATACTACCAAAATAACTATATAGATTTAATGCAATTTCTATTAAAATTCCAATGCTGTTCTTCATTGAAATAGAACAAGCAGTCATGGAATTCATTTGGAAAAATAAGAGGCCCAGAATAGCCAAAGAAATCCTTAGTGAGAAAAATGATGCAGGAGGCATCAAAATACCAGACTTTAATTATACCACAGAGTAACAAAAACAGCATGGTATTGGCACAAACACAGACATGAAGGCCAATGGAACAGAATACAAGACACAAAGAAACACCCACATAAATACAGTCATGTAATACTAGACAGAGTTGCCATAAACATACATTGGAGAAGAGATAGCCTCTTCCACAAATAGTACTGGGAAAACTGCAAATCCATAGGTAGTAGAAAGAAATTGCACCCCTATCTCTCTTTCTGCACAAAACTCAAAGTGGATCAAGGACCTAGGCATTAGACCAGAGACCTGTGCTTACTCTTACTCTACAGAGTAAGCCATCATGTTGGCTTAGGAAACAACTTCCTCAATAAGAGAAAGTACAAGAAGTAAAACCAAGAATCAATAAATGGGATGGTATCAAATTAAAAAAGCTTCTTCACTGCAAAGGAAACAATCAAGAATATGAAAAGAGAGCCTAGAGAATGGGAGAAACCTTAACCACCTGCTCCTCAGAGCATTAATCTCCAGGATATGCAAAGAACTCAAAAAAACTTAACACCAAAAAAAAACATATACTCCAATAAGTAAATGGGCCAAGGAACTGAACAGGTGCTGCACAGAAGAAGCAATATGAATGGTCAAAAAGTATACTGGAAAATGTTCAACATCTCTAGTAATTAGAGAAATGCAAATTAAAACTACACTGAGGTTCTATCTCACTCCAGTCAGAATGGCAATTATCAAGAATATAAGTAACAATAAATGTTTGCAAGGATGTGGGGAGAAAGACACTCTTATACATTGCTGGTGGGACTGCAAATTAGTGCAACCATTATGGAAAATAGTAATGGAGATTCCTCGGAAAACTTGGAATAGAACCACCATTTGACCCAGTTATCTCACTACCCAAAGGACTTAAAGTCAGCATACTATAGTGATGCAGCCGAATTCACAATAGCTAAGCTATAGAACCAAACCAAGTGCCCTTCAACAGATGAATGAATAAAGAAAATGTGGTATATATACACAATGGAGTATTACTCAGCCATAAAAAAAAGAATGATTATCTGACTTTTGCCAGTAAATCTGGATCTGGAGACTATTAAGCTGATTGAAATAAGCCAACCCCCCCACCCCGCCCGCCAAAAAAAAAAAGGCTGAATGTTTTTACTGATATGTAAAAGTTGACCCACTGTAAGCGGGAGTGATGAGGGGAAGAATAGAAGTTTGGTGGATTAGACAAAGAAAAATGAAGGGAGGGGGGTATACAAAAAGAAAAGAGTAGAATTAATCTGACATAACTTCCCTATCCTTGTGTTTGAATACACGACTAGGGTAACTCCATATCATCTACAAACACAAAAATAGGATCCTAATTAGAATAAGTTATACTCCATATATGTATAATATGCCAAAATACATTCTACTGTCATGTATATCTAAAAAGAACAAATAAGATAAATAAAAAGAAACATTTTTAAAAAAGACTCAAATAAGTTAAAATGATGGAAAAATATGTCACACTAATAGCAATCAGAAGAAAGTTGGGTGCTCTTTCTTTTTTCTTTCCCTAGTACTGATTGAACCTAGAGGCTTGACCACTGAGCCACATTCCTCACCCCTTTTGTTTTTATTTTGAGATAGGGAGGGTCTTGCTAAGTTGCCAGGCTGGCCTCAGACTTGTGATCCTCCTGGCTTCACCTCCCGTGTAGTTAGCATTACAGACTTATGCCATCAGACCTGGCTTTGGATTCTTAATTTTACATGAAACAAACTTTAGAACAAGGAAAATTACAGGAATATGTAGGAACATTGCCTAATAATAAAGGTCTCTAAGAAGACACACTCCTTCAAAATACATGAGGTAAAAACTATTAAAACAGAAAGAATAGACAAATCCACTAAACTTTCAGTAAGTAGATGGATCAAGCAAGCAGAAAATCAGTACAGGCATGGATGATTTGAACTGCATCAATCAACCAAAAGTAATAGGCACTTAGAAAACACTCCATCTAACGACAGCAGAACGTACGTTTTTCTCAATACTCACAAGGACATTCCCAATATAGACTACATTTTAGTCTACAAACACAAAAAAATGTTTTTAAAAAATAGAAATCATATGAAGAACCTGCTTGGAGCATAAAAGAAATCAATAACAGAAAGCTGGAAAGTCCCCAATTATTCAAATTAAGTAACATTTTTAAGTAGCATATGGATCAAACAAAACCCCAAGGGGAATTTTAAAATATTTTGAATTAAATGAAAATGAAAAGAAAGCTCATCAAAATTTGTGGACCACAGTGCAAGATGTACTTATTGCAATTTATAGTATCTAATGCACATACTGGGAAAGAAGACACAAATCAATAACTTCAACTTCTACGTTAGAGAAAGAAGAACACATTATGCCTAAAGCAAACAGGAAATGATAAAAACTATAACAGAAATCAAGGTAACTGTGAGCAGGAAAATGATAGAGACCGTGGTTCTTTAAAAAGATCAGTAAAATTGTAAAATCTCTTGCAAAGCTAATCACAAAAAAAAGAAAGTAGTCACAAATGAGCAAAACCAGAAGTAAAAGAGAGACCATCACTGCTTCTCCCAAGGACATTATAAAAATGAGAAAAAAAATATCAGAACAACCAGATACCCACATATTTAATAAAGTAGATGAAATGGATCAACCCTGAGAAAGACACAAACTACCAAATCAAGAGAGGATAAAGATATAAACTGGTCCTACATCTCTTAACAAAATTGAATCAACAATTAATTATATTTCTAAAGTCAAGTCACCTGGTCCAGTTTGTTTTACTGGTAATTCTAGTTCAAGGAAGAAATAACAGTTCTTCACAATCTCTTCCAGCAAACAGAAGCAAGAGTTGGGTTTCTACAACTTACAAAGAAAGAGGCTTCCTCAAGCAAATATATTTAATTTGTATAAGAGTGGTCACATAAGCTGACAAGTTCAAATTTACCAACTCATGCAGATTGGAGTCGAGTGTAGCAAACTTCTCTTTACTTCAGAGAGATATAAAAAGGATCACTTCTTTTCTCTGCGGTCTTTGCCTGGATTCCTAGATAGGCCACATGTCTTCTGTCTTTGGTTTTCAGCTGACTGTAGCAAAAGGAGCCTGAGAGAGATAAGTAGTGTCCAGAACAGAAAATCAGTCTCTCACTCCAATGTGTTCACATGTCAAGGTAGGATAAGTCAACTTCCGCATCTTTTGTAAAAGGAAGCAAGGGAGGTAGAAGGAGAAATCTGAAAAAAATAAATAATAATAATAATAAATGATAATCTATCAGGAAAATATGAAATTCATTTACTTTAAAATACAGATTTATATTGAATCTGAAAGAATATTTTTCTGAAATTTCAGAATCAATTATTTCATAAAATAATGGATTACTGATGGTTTGGTATTAGTGAGAAGACCTAATAGTGCAGTTGTTTCTTCTTGTTATTACTTTGGAAGCATCATATATAAATGCAGTATTATTTAATGTTTCTGCATTTGAAGATTTAATAAAATAAGATCGTTGATGTTTTTAAAGGATCAGACTTAAATCAAAAAAAAAAATGAATACTTGTTATTGAATGAGCCTGTCTTATAAGTACAGGTTGTGAAGTTTAATGTAAAAACCTGACCTCATTAAAGAA
Organism: Marmota monax; assembly: GCF_021218885.2. Lineage (NCBI taxonomy): Eukaryota > Metazoa > Chordata > Mammalia > Rodentia > Sciuridae > Marmota > Marmota monax. The sequence continues at coordinate 21,407,956 of NW_026692254.1, forward strand.
CCTCAATTATATGTTGGCAGCAGAGCATCATCATGAGCAAAATACCCAGAAGGAAACTCAGAGCTTTTAAAGAGAGATGGTCACGTGAAAGATTTTTAAATATTGACAGTTCTTAGGACATTCCCAGATCCATTAATTTAAGAGTTCAGTAAAGTTTGGAATCTGGGGAAGTATGTCACAAATCTTAAACAATTTTTTTAAGATTTTTTTTTCACAAAACAGGATATAGGAATATTGTACCTGGTTTTATTAAGAAAATTCCAGACTTGTGGCTTAATATTTTTCCCCCTTCAAATGCAAGGCAGTGAGCATAAATAACAAAACACTGTGGATATTACATATTACATTTATTTGGGGGATATTTTTAACTGTGCCGTTGCTTCTTATCTGTACTCCATGACGAAAGAAAGAAAAAAGAAAGGAGAGTGGAAGGAGGGAGGTAAGATAGGAACAGAGGAAAGTACACAGAACACACTTACCTGTTTCTGAAAAATCCCAACCGTTCCCATTATCAAGAAGAAACAATGCAGCAACACCTGTTCAGAGAACAAGCTCCTTATTTTTCTCTGCCCCCAATGATCTGATAACTCCCACTGTCCTGAATGTGACCAGGTCTTTGGACTAAAATGAGTTGCACACTGTGACAAAGGCAGCATGCACGGTGAGCTTCCCGAAGGGCCCAGACCCATCTGGGTGGAAGGTGGGTGTCAATGCTGCCCTTATGAGGCACGTGGGCAACCTGAAGGCATCAGAGACAGATGTGCGGGTTTGAGAAGGGGCTTAAAGGTCTGACATACTTATACTATACATACTTATACTAACCGAAGATCAGGTATGGAAAAAATAGATTGCAATATTTTAAAACTCTGTGCTAGGGAAGAGTTAGATTCCTCTCCATGACCCCAAATGGCAGGACCCATGTTCATGCAGGTCCAGGAGGCAGATCTGGCTTTAATGTAAGGATAGCCCTTTTAACAGGGAGGAACAGGCCAGCCCAGATAACCAGGAAATTAAGATGGACACTCGACAGTAATGATGGTGAAGGAATGAAGCATGGTCATGATCTAGATCCAAGACATCTCTCACCCCTCCTGGGATTCCACGGCTCCATATCTGAGGTAGAACACCACAGTGAATAAAATTGGCCTGTTCAAATCCTGTGCCCATCACTTGGCCTGGGACCTAGGGGTATCCATTTAAATTTCAGCCTCAGTTTTTTCATCTGTTTAATGGAACTAATGATAGCATCTATCCTACAGGGTTGCAAGCTTCTTTAAATGATGATACATGCCATATGTTTGCCCAAGACCTGTGAGCATCACAGTCAACACCTAATGATGATGTAGTTACTGTTACTTAGGTATTAACTATGAAGATGTGAATCAATTCATTCATCTGCATTGTGCAGATACAGGCAATGGTGAGATTCAAAGATGTCCCATGAGGTTTTCCTCGTGTGGACGCAGCACTGTTGGGGACAGAAACCCAGAAGCACTGAAACTACAATACTACTTGGTATGTGCTCTGAAAGTAGGAAAAGTGAATCTGTCAATAATCAATTTTCGGCAGCTATTACCAGGGCTATACCCTTAAACAAAATAGTAACTATTGACAGAAGGAGCTAAATTTGAAAAACGTCATTCAAACAAGTGGATGGAAGTATGATCTTGGAAGTAAATTTGTCATCAGTGACACTCTTACAAAGAGGAATCATACATCAGTTGCACAGATAAGGAGAGTCAGAGGATGGCAAAGAAAACCAGCTGATTGGGACCTGCATAAATGTATTCCAGACTCAAGTCTGCTACTGAGTATTCGTATTTCTCAAGGAGATTGCCAGGATAACCCAGTCTATCACAGTTAATCCCTTGGAGTCATTGTTCCATCCACTATAACATAAAATGCTATCATTACATGACCTCTCCTGATGTCTTCTGACTCTGAGTTCATGAAACCATAAACCACAACAAATCACACTTAAGTTTCCAATTTTGCAGGAATTTAACTTTTGTGAAGATCATCCATAAAATCCCAGCAAGAGAAGCATGTTTCTTTCTGTCTTCTAGTATAAATAGTTGGCATCATCCCAGAAACATCATGAGTAAAGATTTGTGTGAAATTGAGTCATGCTCATATGGGAAGAGAGATTACAGAAGTGTCCCAAGAGGAGAAAAAGAGGGGGAGTCAGCTGCTTCTGGATGCTGGGTAAGGAGTCTTAAATAAGTCCCAAGAAACCTTGTCAATTGCCTATAATTAGAAAGAGAATAATTTTTTGATTTAATTATACTTTCACTTCCCAAATGCAAAATCAATACTATAATTTTAGCTGGATGAAGAGTCAAAACCTGATTCATATTTAAATCTTATAAATAAAAATGCCAGGAAGAAGATGATTTTATTTTTTTAAAAACATTAATATAGTATGACTTCATTTTTGGCTTCTATTACCTTTTTCAATACTTCAAACTCTGTTGAAGGGAGCATGTTGTGTCAAAACTCTCTTGACCTCACCAGTAACAGGGATCACACCAGTAATAAGGCTAGCAGACCCCAAAATGAGCCTCAGCAAAGCTATAAGCTGATCAAAGATTTAATTCTTCTGGAAACATTAGGTGCTACATCTTTGGTATGAATTAGAAATGCCTTTACCATTTGGGCTCTGGTTGGAGCTGCCCTTGGAGTGATGTACCTCATATTTGAGTCCTTGTTTTAACATTTATGAGCTCTGTGTTAATGTAAAAGCCAGTTAACCTTTCTTCACCTAGAATAATCAAACTGCAAAATCAGAACAATATTCCAGACTCCACAAAGTTATTGTGAATATTAAGTGAGGATTTATGCCAAAATGCTTGGATAACTACAACTCAGTGTACAAAATTAAAGTGCTATTATTTTACATAAATCAATTTTAAATGTCATGCAACTAATTATATGCAAAGAAGCCCAATGCACAGCATTCTTTTGGAATGGCAGTTCAGAGGTTTATTTTATTGATTCCAGAGATGGCTGCATACATTTTATTTTATCTTTCTGGAAGTTAGTTCTGTTGATTGCATGAAATTTAACTCCAGCTATGTGATACTGTCTTCATTTAAATGTCTTCATTTATTCAAACACAAATATGGGAGTTGGACCAGGTAATCTGTAAGACCCTTTTCCAACATTGATTCATGGAATCCTGGAATCCCTTGAGTCACATTGATCATGAAATGTCATTTCTCCATGGCCCTTTTCATCTCTGAGAAGCACCCCTACAGATGGGAGAATTTACTGCTTTCAAGGAATTTGCTTCCTATTGCCACCCTCAAGTGACTAAGCTAGCTCTCTTTTCATCATGTAAGGAAGTCAAAAATCTTTCTTACATGACAAATAAACAGTACTGGGCTGACAGGATTGTTTGGAAGGGGACCTCTGTCACAAGAAACATGAGACCCATAGAAGCATGGAGCTATCTGCAAAATTTCAACCACAATGGGGTAAGAATGCCCAGATCACAATGGTATTTTGATCAAGTAGCAATAAATCTTCCTAATGACCCAGACATTGTTACTTCCACCTGCTGATATTATTTTGAAAAGAGAGAATACCATGAAAACAGAAAAACCTGCATTGAAGAACAGAGCCATTTGTCCTACGGCTGGTCTGCCTCCAGGGAGTCTCAAAACTATGCCACACAAGGGACAAGACCATAAGGGAAAGAATCTGTCTTGTCTAAAATTAATTAATTGAGATTGCACATGGCCAAGAGAAGAACTGCTCCTTCTTCCTCTGGTTCCATGACCACAGGTGTAGAATGAATCTTTTCATAGGGTAATAAAGATCAGCACACACCTGGGTACTGATCTTACTTGCAGTTACCAGTTACCTCTCAGTGCCTGGAGGGACCCTGAGTTGAGAAAGTGAAAAGCTGAATCTCCTGGTGACCCAGTGTTGCCCTGATAAGAACCAGTAAAGTGGACACAGCTAAATGTTCCCTGCCTTGGTGTTCCCTCAAGACAGTAGTCGTTATGGTAGTCACTAACCATGCTGAAATGTAACTTCATCCATCTAAACTTGAACTCAGCCCAATTCTGCTGAAGTGAAATCAAAACCCAATTAAAAACCTCCCTACTAAACAATTAAAGCTAATTTAGTTCCTTTCCAAGTTAAAGCAACCTCATCTTATTCTTAGTGGTTAGTTCTGATTACTGAGGCAAATTAAAGTAGAGAACATGGTTTATTTCAGAATCACTCAGTCCCTTCCCTTTAGTCTGGTCATTTGATACAAAATATGTGTTTTCTTACAGAGCTCAGTCATCTTGCCTTATTCATTAAACTCTGCCTTGGCTCTCATCAGTGATGGCCATTTTTTAACCTCATCTCCATATTAGAGAATTTACATTCATAAATAAAAAGTAAATTTGAGCTGAACTCAGTGGGGCATACACCTGTAATCCCAGTGTCTCCAAAGGCTAGGGCAGGAGGATTGCAAGTTCAAAGCTAGCCTGAGTAACTTAGCCAGGCCCTGTGCAACTTAGTGAGACCCTGTCTCACTCCAGAATAAAAACCATCTGAGAATATTTCTCAGTGGTTAGGCACCCCTGGATTCAATCCCTGGGTCCAAACTTGCTAACAACAAATAAAACTTAGAGTAGGAAGGCCAAGTTAACTATTTATTATATTGGCAAATATTTTTAAAAACAAAATAAATAGAATAGAAATAAATAAATAGAAATTAAAGTGTTTTTAAAAAATGTTTATATTTCAAATATCATTAATATTATGAACCACAATGCCTATCAAATCCATATTAGAATAGAGCCTTATTTATTCATTAATATCCAAGGATGAAAAGGTGAAAGGTAGAAAATCAGAGGAAACTGAAGTGGTTAGGGACTTCCTTCTGCCATTTCTATATGCACCTTAATTTTTTTACAACATGATCCCATTAATTATCATTTTAAAGTGGAGTTCAAACTTTTTGTATAAATGAACAACCTTAGACATGCCTATTCATAGAAGTAGAATTCCTGAATCAAAGAGAAAGTGCTTCTGAACTTCTAATAGATAAATCTTCTTTTTGTCCAAGTAGTTTGCACTATTTCAGATTCCCATCTCGGTGTCTGTTTTCCACACTCTTGCCAGCACTGACACATTGTTTTTCAAATATTTGCCAATATAATAAGTAGTTAACTTGGCAGTCCCACTCTAAGTTTTATTTGTTGTGAGCGTTGTTGTAGCTATTTCACCTTTTATGAATTCTCTGCTTCTGGTGTTTGCTTGAATCAGTCAGCTTTTCATCCCTGTGACCAAAATACCTGACAAGAACAACTTAGAGGAGGAAAAGTTTATGTTGGGCTCACAGTTTCAGAAGTTTAGTCCACACATGGCCGATTCCATGGCTCTTGGCCTGAGACGAGGCAGCACATCATGACAGAAGGGCCCCGCAGAGGAAAGCTGCTCAGCTCAGAGCAGCTGGGTAGGAAAGACAGACAGACAGGCAGGCACAGGGACAAAATATAAACCCCAGAGGCACACTCCCAGGAAGCTACTTCCTGCAGCTACCATTATGAAGTTATCACCCAGTACAGTAATTCTTCCAAATCATTAATCAGTCAAAGGCATAAATCCACGGATCAGATTGCAGCTCTCATAATCAAGTCCTTTCTCCTCTGATCATTGCTACATTCTCTCATATGTGAGTTTTCAGGGGACACCTCATATCCAAATCAGTACATTGTCCATTTTACATTCAGTTGTTTATCTTTTCCTCATTAATCTCTATAAATTTGGGGGACTAAAAATATCCCAGCCATTTGCTTATGTTTTATTTATGATGTTTTTTCATCATGTAAACATTTTGAGCTTTTATATAATAGTCATGAAATTTAATTTTTACATTTTTTCTTAGGAAAGCATTTCCTGCTAAAATTACTTAAGAATCTCATTTTTTTTTCTATGATTGCTGTTGTTGCTTGCTTGTTTTTGTTTTCTCAAGGTTATGTTGAAGTTTATCTAGATTATTTTTGTGTGTGGTGTAAGGACCTATTTTCTCAGGGAGATAACCAACTGATCCAAAAATATTTATATCCATCTGTTATTTTTCCTTGAAGACAACAGGCTATTCTTTTTGCATACTAAATTTCATATACACACAGGTTTATTTCTGGGTCCTATTGCAAAGAACCAGAGCAATTTTTTGTTTTGTTTTGTTTGTGTGGTTTTGAGAATCAAACTCAGGGCTTTGTGCATGTTAGGAAAATCCTCTGCCACTAAGCTCCACCCTTAGCCCTTGCTGGAGTAATCTGAAAATGTATGAAAAATTCATACACATATGAAAAATTCAGTGAAATAAAATTTCATGAAAAACTCATGATATTATTAAAACCAAAAATAGAGGGATATTGGCCAAATTATATTGTTATATTATGTGCATGTATGAATATGTTACATGTGTAATCCAAGTGGCTCAGGAGGCTGAGACAGGAGGATCACAGGTTCAAAGCTACCTCAGCGCTAAGCAACTCAGTGATATTCTCTCTTAAACACACACACACACACACACACAATAGGGCTGAGGATGTGGCTCTGTGGTAGAGTGTCCCTGAGAGTTCAATCCCTGGTACAAAACATCAACAACAACACACAATATAATACACAATAAAAAATGTGGTTATAAAAATCACAATACTGGGGCTGGGGTTGTAGCTTAGTGGTTGAGTGCTTGCCTCGCATGAGTGAGGCACTGGGTTCAATCCTCAGCACCACATAAAATAAAGAAATAGAACAAAGATATAAAATAAATAAATAAAAAATAAAAACCACTACACTAATATGTTTCATCTCCTAAAACTTTCTATTTCCTTTAACTAAATAAACACCCTAAACATCTTAGACAAGCCATAGAAAAGGCAGTCTTCTTAGAGGCTGCCAATTGGTGTCCCAATCATTTAAGTCTCTCAGATTAAATTAGCAGGAGAAGAACACGTATAGAAAGCTCTGTTGAAATATTTGGAAGCTTTTATCTCTCAGGTGACCAGGAGATGGTCACCTCATTTACAGAGGGGCACATGGGCGTACATAATCTTAACATTCTGTGTCTACGGGCACTCTCTGAGACTGGCATTTAGAATGGCCTGCTGGAGTTCTCCTGGTGACACAGTTTGGGAAGTAGGAACGGTCTTAGCTGGTCCTTTGGACATCACTCTTTGAAACAGGGAACTGAGCAGGTGGGGTTGTGACTGCCTGTCATAGAAGACTAAGGATTCTTTGATAGACACATATAGAGGTGTCTTTAGAAGCAATAACCCCCCAGAAAACCAAAAACTGGGCTCTGCACAGTCAGCATGAGTTAGGGAAAAGAGATGGTAGGTTCATTCTTTTCTTACCACCTGCTGAGTGGACTTAGAGAGTCCTGGATGAACAAACACCATGCAGCCAACAGAGGGCTTTTTATGCTGCAGGATGAACATGTTTTTCAAAGCATGTTTTTCAAAGCATGTTTGGATATCCTTGCAGTTCAAGGAATTCATCAGGGAAGATTTGCCTCTCCCAGGTGACTCAGGGAATCACATCAATGTACTTGGAATGATGATGGCTAATGTTGCACCCAGAGGCAGGACCATGTACAAGTGTTAGATGGGGCTGAGAAGAACTAGATCCTATTCAAGTGTAATAGTGTTTTATTCAGTGAGAGAAGAGATCTCAGAATAATTTGGGAGGCTATGCATTTTTACCTGCTGCATTCAGTCAACTCTAGCCAGTGGAGCCACCAGGTGTATGTTTTGTAGGTGGGTATATATATACTGAGTATGAAAATATGCAAAAAATATTACCTGTGATAAACTCAATCATTCTTTACTCCCATACCCAGACTCTCATATCCTTGATATTCTTCCATCTGCCAACCTAGTTCAGAGCCTGTGCTGTCCAATATGGAAGCCACTAGTCACATGTGACCATTTAAATTTAAATAAGATTCAAATTTTTCTCACACTGAACACATTTCAAATATTCAATAGTCCTATGTGGCCCAAGGCTGCTATAGTGGACATCAGAGATGCATAACATGTCTACCATAGCAGAAGGTTCCATCAGCAGGTGCTGACATGCTGAGACCCAATATATTTGGGTCTCTACAGTATGGCTTGTCTTTGAAGATCATGCAGCCCAGTAGGGAGATAGACATTAAGCAAATACTCTCTTGAAAAATCAGCAATAATAGAATGTGATAGCACTACAGAGATAGGGTACCAGGTGCTTGGAGAGAATACAATGTGTCTGATTTGCCTAGATAATCCCTGACTGCTAGTTTAAGAAGTGAAGTATAGGCGGAGACCTGAAGAATCTGTGGAAGAATGTTCTTCAACTAGAAGGCATGCACTCATGGAGTGGTGCAGGCTAAGATGGGGATAATGTTTTAAATGCATAGAGAGAATAGAGAAGGCAAGAGACATAGGGGAATAAGATAGCAGAGTGCGTCTGTGCTTCCTCATCTCTGATTTCTTTTCAAACACAAATAGATTCTGCTCTCTGATTAATTCTGTTCCCTGTTACATACCCCCACCCCCAGGGTTCCGATTCAAAATTAGGTTTTACCCAAGATAAGTCAGAGTAGGAAATATAAGAACTTTTAATTCCTAACATTTAAATTAAATTAAAACTGTCATTCTGTGCACATCTCGTGGAAAACGTCAGGCTCAATTTGCTAACTGCTGCCCCAAATGAAGAGCAAAGGCACACAGCACATGTGCAGGCAGATCCTGGTGATCGCACAGAAAGGACCATGGAGTCAACAATGACCTGTGCACAGAAGAGGCACATTAGGAAAAATCCTATTTTCGCTGGGAAGAGAAAAGTAAGGACGAGAGAAAATAAGCCAGATGCAAGGGAAAATAATTAAAAAAGAATATTTGTAACATGGCTCTAAAATTAGGCTGCGCTGGCAGAGTTTTCATCTGAACATTATTTATGGAATTGTTTTATGACTTACGTGCTCCCTCCCTAAACAGATGTTTCCAGAACAAAATTGTAAGAGAAAGCCAGAATTTACAACAAAATTTCCAAATAATGTGCTCGTCTGCCTAATTGAAAGAATAAATACAAGGGTGGAACTGAATATTTAATTTTAATAAGCAAATAGCTCAAGTTGGAAAACAGCTACTTACTATTCAATGTTACTCTCTACAGCAGTCAGATGAAAATGAACTTTTAAGTTAGCTCCTCTAACAACAGAAACAAAGTATAATTAAGTGGAAATTCTTAAAATAATTTCAAATTTTGTTTTAATCATTGATTTGGGAGAAATTTATAAGAGGAATTGTCAAGTGAGAAAAGGAAGAAGGAGAGAAGAACATAAGAAGCAAGTCACTTTTTAAAAACAAATGATGAGGTAAAATCCTACATTAAAGATAGAGGGAAATTGAAAATGATAGGTACAGGTTGAGCATCCCTAATCCAAAATTCCAAAAAAAAAAAAGTTGTTCTGAAATCTGAAATTTTTCAAGTTTCACGTCTGTTTGGAATATTTGTAACATGGTTGTAAAGTCAGACTAACAGAGTTTTCACTTAAACATCCGATTTAGGAAAGATCCTTAGGAAAAAAAAAATCACTGTAGAGGTATTATAGATAATTGTTAGTGGGAAGTCTGGGAAGAGAGACCTTCTAGAAGAAAACTTCACAAGCTGTGAAAGGTGAGAAGGAACTTACTCAACCTGCCAGCAGCTGTAGGGTTGGAGAGGTCAGAAGGTCCAAGGGAAAAGCAAGGGAACAGCAACCAGTATTCTGATTGCAACGTGTGAGGGGACTTTTCTTCAAGGGGAATGGGAAGGCAACCTGAAGCACTTATACATTTCTTCCTTTGGCAACCCTGTTGCTGTGATTTGGATCTTGATTTATCTCTCAAAGGTCTATGTGTTAGAGTCTTGGCTCCCAGAATGGTGTTATAAGGAAGTGATGAAGTATTTAAGGGGTGGGGCCTGGCAGGAGGTGGAGCCCCTCTTTTTTGCTCCCTGACCATAAAGTGAGTGGTTTGGCTCCACCATGCACTCCAGCTATGACATACTGCTTCTCCATAAGCCCCATGGCCATGGGGTCCCCTTGATCATGCACTGGAATGTCCAAATCTGTTAGGCAAAATAAATCTTTCTCCTCATAAGTTAATCATCTCAGGTATTTTGTTGTAGTGACAGAAAGCTAACACAGAGGTAAATTAACATGATTTTTTAAATTTTTTTTGGGGGGGTCCTGGGGATGGAACCTAAGATCTGCTCTTGAAAATGATAATAAAATGTAGAAAGTGATAATATAAATGTTGTAGAGACACCATATTAACAAGCCCAGAGGAGACAGGCCTCATTTCCTTCAAAGAACCTGGGAGAAGAATAGGAGTTTTATTCAAGAAACCCTGGCATTTGTGTTGCCTTTCAAAATATTAGAGTTTTTTCAAAGGGTGGTAGGGAGGAGAGCCTAGAAGTACAGCTACAGGTGCATGTGATGAGGCACAGAGTATAGGTGAGGGGCCGCTGGTATTCTGGATCACAACATTCTGTGAACCACAGGAGTCCCATTTACAGGTGATTAAAGTAAAATCTGAAGAGATGAACTGACTTTTTCAAGGTCACAAAGAGAATTAGAAAATAATGGGGGTTGGGGATGTGGCTCAAGTAGTGTGCGCTTGCCTGGCATGCATGTGGCCTCGGTTCAATCCTCAGTACCACATACAAACAGGGAAGTTGTGTCCGCCAATAACTAAAAAATAAAATATTAAAATTCTCTCTCTATCTCTCTCTTCTCTCTCTCTCTAAAAAAAAAATCTATTGTTTAAAAAACAAAAAAAAAAAGAAAAAAAATGTCCCCAGACTTTTTAACCAGGGTATTCTCTGAAAACCCACACTTTCTCCCCAGAAAGTCTCTATTGCTTAGACTGAATTAATAACCAATTGAATTATCAACATAGCAAATTCAACAGAGGGTGAGATAGATGCCAGGAATCAAGACCACCAAGATTCTCAGAGATAAACAGTAGACTGGCTAGAAATGGGCTGGGCTCTGGGGTTAACTTGTTCAGGGTAACGACATTCTTTTGGCAAAGTCTTGCCTCTTGACTTTTTTGATCCAGGAGAATCATGAGCCAAATTCATCACACAAGTGCTCACAAATCCATGGAAAGATTTTTTTTTTCTCAAGTCTGCCTGAATGCTCAGTATTGTCATGAGAAAGTGCTTGTTGGAACAGTTGTTTCTTTCTTATTGATGAGCAGCTGTGGATGACAGAAACATAAGACTCAGATGTTTCTGTCCCTAGGCCCTTCCAGTCCGTTCTGGTTTAAGATGATTACACAGCTATTTTATATAACAAGAGCCAGTCGAATGGGAGAGACAAATGGTTTTATTTCTCAAACCAGTTTCGTCAAGGATTACTCAAAGCACCATCTCATCCATCTTTGCACAATTTTACGTTCATTATAGTTTGGAAATGGGAAGTCATTTTTCATAAGGCTGATCTTTAACTAGTTAGCAATGGAACTGTTAACATTAGTGCATCCTGCAAAATTGGACATCCATTATCTGACCTTTTCTGCCTTGGCTGCCCTGTGTGTTTCCATTCATCATAGCAACCCCTTGGTCAGCCTGGCCCCTGCTGTCCCAGTGGCCATCACAATGGAATCCCAGACCCTGAGGAGGAAAGGGTCAAGGCAACTACTTCCCAGAATCTTTCAAAAGGAGCTACAAAATCATCATTCCTGAGAGAAGATACCTATTAATAAAGTGACCATGCAATATATCATCCAAAACACTTTTATCATCTCCTGGAACACTTTTGAGGGTAAAGGAAGGTTTTATTAATAATTAAGTCAGTAGATATAAATCAAACCTAAATTAGACCAACCAAGATGTGTGCTGATACTCCCTCTTATCAATGTAGCTTCGAAGGTAAGCCAGCAAATCTTTCCTTCAGGAGCAAGTGTCTTATACTAGTGCAATACATGTTTTCTATATATTGCATATATCACATATGCAAGTATGTCCGATATCGTTCATGAAGATATGTTCACCAAGGATACAAATTCAATATATCAGTCAACTGACAACAGAATCTTATACTTCTTTTTCCCTGAAAAGATTTGAATCTGTTGACTCAGAGAATCCCAAATGTTCAGAAAACACTAAAAAGTTTTGCCGGAAAGTCAAAGGCATATAAAAATCAAGACTCAAGAAATTACCATAACAATCAAATTTTATTTTGGCTCATTCTGTTTATTATATATGAAATTAATTATTTATTGAATAAATAGATAAGATGATAAATTGCATTAATAGCTCATCTGGTTGCTTTCAATGTTCACAAAATATGTTGAAGAACAAATTTTCTTTTTTTTTTAATTTTTTATTGTTGGTTGTTCAAAACATTACATAGTTCTTGATATATCATATTTCACACTTTGATTCAAGTGGGTTATGAGCTCCCATTTTTACCCCATATACAGATTGCAGAATCACATCAGTTACACATCCATTGATTTACATATTGCCATACTAGTGTCTGTTGTGTTCTGCTGCCTTTCCTATCCTCTACTATCCCCCCTCCCCTCCCCTCCCCTCCCCTCTTCTCTCTCTGCCCCCCTCTACTGACATTCATTTGTCCCCCTTGTATTATTTTTCCCTTTCCCCTCACTTCCTCTTGTATGTACTTTTGTATAACTCTGAGGGTCTCCTTCCATTTCCATGCAATTTCCCTTCTCTCTCCCTTTCCCTCCCACCTCTCATCCCTGTTTAATGTTAATCTTCTTCTATAGTAATTAGAAGCACTGTAATGTAAGAAAAGGGGAAGAAAATGATAATTGCAATTCTATGTGCCAGGCAGTATTCAAGTCCCGTATACGAGCTCTTGATCTTAGTCTTGGAAATAAACTTATTAGATAAATATCGTTATTTTCATCTTACAATTGAGAAAACAAATGGTCCAGTAAATAACTAAACAGAGGAGTTACATGATGGTCCAAATCCATGGCTGATTCTACATCCCAACCCTTCCCCATCAGGGCAATTGTGGCTATGCATTGATCATTCAAAGGAAAACTCTTTGCATTGATAGGAAGTTTAAAATGGTATAAAATAGGTCAAGGCATTATAATAGTTAAAGAAGAAGGATAAAAATTAATTAAAATAATTTATCTAAAAATTAAAACAATTTAGAGTTAGATTCATTAAGCCTCTGTTTTCTAAAATGGGTTGTCCATATGTAACTATAGGAAAACCCATCAAAACAAGTCATTGCTGTTTAATATACTTTATGCTTGGATCTTAAAAGCATATCTCTCCTAATCTTATTCTAGCCTTCTTCATCAAAGAGCATTTATGAAGCTTGATTTCTTGGGTGCTTTGCAGGTGTCTCTCACCAAAGGATTTTACACTGCTTGCCCTGTCTTTTTAAGAATTTCACCCCTTTGTATCAGATCAATGAGGAGAAATCATTGCCACAGCTCAAGAAATCTACTAATCAGTGAATGATGAGGAGAGAGGCCATTTGAGGAGAACCGAAATTAAAATGGTCTCAAGAGTGTCCCTGTGGATTTCTACAAAATCTTTTCATAAAAGCAGCTGGAATTTCATCCTGGCTCAAAAGCTTTCGTTATATATCCCAAGTACCTCCATCGTATTCTTTTCTTTTGCTTTCATACCTAGTGCCAATTATCGGAGTCTTGTAACTACTAGAAAGCTTGTTTGCGTCTCATTTCTTTTTTCCCCTCAGTTTCCTCTTGCAAGGGTGTTTCAGGTTCAGCATTCCTTAAGCACACTTTTCTTGTGGTTATTGAAATGAGTGTTTCCTTGTGACACTGTTTAGCCATGAATGTCATTAGGCCACTAAGATTTAAGGCATATTTCTGACTTGAACGTTCCCCTGGGTATCATTGCTCTTTCCATGTGTACTTCAGGCAGGGAACAAGCAATGTCAGAGGTAACAGATATTTTGCATAGAGCTTGTGCTTATCATTTCTCCTGCAGAAAGCAGACATCTCTTGAAGTCTATCCCTCGTGCCCCAAAGTGTCCGTCTGCCATCTTCTGGTTTACACCAACAGCATTCTTTCCTCCTGAAGCATAATGAACCATCCTAGGGTATCAGCTGGCTCAAAGCTCGTCTCTTCTTACAGACCATGCAGCAAATAGGCAGATAATGGGACTTGGAGCCCAAAGCCCTGAATTTCAATTCCAGCTCTACACTTCATTAGTAATTAGGATCATAATGAACTGGGAAGCCTATTTAGATTCATTAAGCCTCTGTTTTCTAAAATGGGCTGTCCATATGTAACTATAGCAAAACCAATCAAAACAAGTCATTGCTGTTTAATATAAAAACCTAACTGCAGCCATTTCTACTTTGTGTGGCTGATAGAAATAACTCTCAGAGGTGTTTAGAAAAATTATGCAATTTGGTCTTGATGAGGACTTTTGGCAGAACCTGTGCAGGCCAAGACAATGGGACAACCAGTTTTCTTATGCCCACCAAGTGTGAAGGACGCCCAGAAGCTGCAGATAACCCTAAATCAGAGAGAAGGGTTTTAGGCACAAAGAGAAGTGGAGGAAAGGTTGATGGGGCCATGCCAAAGATGTGCGGGACAAAGGACAGCCCACTGGGAAAGGCTCATCAAATGACCCCTGCACAAAAGAAACCCGCACTGCAGTGAGGCAGGGGGGGACTGAAATCCTGTTACGATTGAGTCCATTAAATGCTCCACAGAAGGACCACTGTTTCTTCAGGCAAAGACACAAAGCTAAGTCAGAGTCCTGGGCAGCAGCCACTAAGACCCAGCCCACATAAGGAACTCCCAGTCCAATCCAGGCCAAATCTGCAGGCACCTCATGGTTTGCACAGGCTTCTCTGTACTTACCTCTCTCCTCTTCCACACCCCTCAATCTTCCCAAAAAGGTTTAGACTCACAGAGGACTTTGCTGGTGTTGTGGGAGAGTACAGAAACGAGCATAGGATGAAGCTGAATGGGAAGAAGACTGCAATTCAGGGAATAAGGAGCAAGTGTTAGGATCCAAGTTCAAAAGAGGAAAGGTAAGAAGGAAGAAAACAGGAATAGAATAGAAAAGTAGATAACATCAGATCTGGAGGTGACTGTGTTAATCAGCTTTTCTTCTTTGACCAAAATAGAGGGAAAGGTTTAATTTGGGCTTTTAGTTTTAGAGGTTTCAGTCAATGATAAGCTGGTTCCATTGCTCTAGACCTGAGGTGAGGCAGAACATCATTGCAGAAAGGTAAAACTGAGAAAAGTTCCCCTGTTCTGGCAGCCAGGAAACATACATGGAGAGAGAGAGAGAGAGAGAGAGAGAGAGAGAGAGAGAGAGAGAGAGAGAGAGAGAGAGAGAGAGAGAGAGAATGTAGAAGAGCCAGACAAGGTAGACCTCCCCAGGGCATGCCCCCAATGATCTACTTCTTCCAACTAGGTTCTACAGCCCCAATAATCCAAAGTATTAATCCATCAAATGGATTAATCCACCGATGAGATTAGAGACCTCATGATCCAACCATTTCCTAAGAGCCCCACCTCTGTAATTGTTGTACTGGGGACCAAGCCCCGAAGTACATGAGCCTTTGGGGGACACTCCACACACACCATAACACTGAGTTAAGAGAAACAACCCCACCATTACCATCCCCCAAACAAGCAACCAATTCCATAGAGATGTTGAGGAAAACCCTGGAATTTCTGCATGGATGATCTGTCAGCCACTTCTGGATAGAAAAGACGAAGGGTATGAGGACATCTGCACAACACTCTGCTCAGACTGGCAGAAAGAATTCAGGGTCTTCAAGCAGATGAAACTTCTGACTTACAGCTTCCGACATATTTCAGACCCCTGCCTTGTCTTTCTTCTTCTCTCGCTTCTCATTTTGCTCACTCTGAGGGCTTCTTCAGCCCCTTTTTCTGTGCTCAAATATCTGAGGGAGTAAAAATGCTCAACTAATTAATTTCCAATTTTCTAATCACGTACTGGACTGTTGGTCTCATCTTGGAGATGTTTTCAAAGTAAATTTATGCCCCTGCCCCCCAAAGATGCCTCAAATTATCTGCAGATCACAAAACAAAATCATCCAATTCATCAAATATCCAGAAGAAAATATTGTATACTTTAAGAAAGGTTATTAACAATTTAAGAATAATTAGCACTTATGTAGCCGCTCAGTTTACAGTGAGCATTCTCACCCTTTTAACTAACCTAATATTACTTGATTCTTATTCCAGTGATGCTCCAAATTTTGTCAAGGGGGCTCAGCCCTACATCCTTGCATATGGCCTTCATTATTCTACAGTTTAGGGGGCATCTTTCTCTAGATATGTCCACTCTTACACAATATTCATTAGTCTCTCCAGCTTAATGCTTAATGTAAACTGGAGTAGGGGCACAAAATTTAAAATGAGCCATAATGCTAAGTGAAGTTAGCCACACCCAAAAAACCAAATGCTAAATGTTTTCTTTGATATAAGGAGGCTGATTCATAGTGGGTTAGGGAGGGGGAGCATGGGAGGAATAGATGAACTCTAGATAGGGCAGAGGGGTGGGATAGGAAGGGAGGGTGCATGGGGTTATTAATGATGGTGGAATGTGATGGTCATTATCATCCAAAGTACAGGTAAGAAGACATGAATTGGAGTGAGTATACTGTGTATATAACCAGAGATATGAAAAATTGTGCTCTATATGTGTAATAAGAATTGTGATGCATTCCACTGTCATATATAAATTAAAAAATTAATTTAAAAAATTGAAATAAAAAAAGAACCAAAAAATGGAAGAAAGAGACTATGCATTTAAAGTGCTTCCATTTGCCTTTCTGACACTCTTGTGTGTCTGGCAGGGTTGGCACCTACATGGGGTCTAACTGAGGGTGTAAGATCATGAGACAGTGATTCTGCAAAAGTGCCCGTTTTTAATATTTTGGGAAATCTATCAGAACAGGGGTGTTTGTTTACTTGTTTGTTCATTTTAACAAATGGCTTTATGTCCAAGGATTTTTTTTTCTTCTTTTTCCTGTATTCAAGAGGTGTTAGTTCAGACACGGTACAAAATTCCCAATGGTTCTGTGGGCACCCAGTATCACCAGTGCAGCCTTAAGCTGTCCATTGTAGAATCTGCAAGAAGCAGGAGGTCCTTTTTTATTATCAGAGAGCTTCAGATCTGTTTGGCATAAGAAGGCAAGCAGCTAAACATTTCACAGCTGTGCAAAAAATCAAAGAATTCTTCCAGATAGCAGAAGGAATGCCACGAGGTTTGTAAATGTCAACTCCTCTTACGAAGCTACTAAAGAGAAATTGCAAAACAAATGTGCCTTCTGCCACTTACAGAAATATAGTCAATGTCTTGGAATTAATTGTTTTTCCAACTAAGAGAAGACGAGGAGCCACTTACCTGGCTCCATTTACAGCTGTGGGCTCCTCCCTGATCAGACCCATATGTTTAAACATGGTTATGATGGCCTTGGCCTTTTTAAAACTTGAGAGGAGGAAAGTGCTGATGGGCAGGGTAACAAAGCCATTTAGTATAGTAACTTCTCTTTCTGCTTGAACATCCAGATGAATTAGTTCCATCTCCATGAAGTTGAAGACTCTTAGATGGTTGGGTGATGTGGACATGAGAGTAGCTGGATAAGCACATAATACCCACAAATGAGTGCTTCTTAGGAAACTTTTTTTTCAGTTGAGTTCACCAAAAGGTAGATCAATTGAGACTTCAGGTAAGATGATAGAATAGAGTTTTTTTTTTCACATTATTCTGCACGTGAAAGGAATCAGGGTGACAAAGGAGAAAATCTATTCAGAGGAGAGAAAGACAGGAAGAGATGGGGGAATCCAGAAAGAGGCAATGGGGTAAGCTAAAATGCACAGAAAGCAGAAAAGCAACTTGGAGGAAAGTGTGTAGCAGTCCTCACCTCCAAACCTGTGAAGAGCACGGGCACGCAACACTGCAAGCAAAAGGTAGGCCTGGAGAATGCGGGAAGCCCAGTGGTGATCAAGCAGCAATCCTAGCTGCAGGAGAAACCCTCAGGTTTTTGCATGCTTTAAATCCAATGTGGGAATTGGGTTGACGGTGACTCTTCCTGTAAGGCAGGTCAGCTTTGGAGGAGAAAATTCACTGCAGCACTTGCCAGTATCTCAGAGTTCTGCAACCAGAAGCCATCTTGAGAAGGGGCCTGTTGTTTGGGATTGACCTACACTGGAGATCAGAAGATAGAACAAGCAGGGTCCCTGGGGACATCCTGCCACAGTGACTGGGTGGGACACAGCCATGAGACACAGTTGTGGAGAGGAGAAGAAGGGTCAGTCACAGGCTCATGAGAAGTTTAAGCAGAGGGAGCTATGGTGATGGCACTGCCCTCTGTGCTGAGGAGCGAGACCTAGCTCCTGTGGGTTACTGAGGGAGCTTCTGTGAAAGCCCAAGACTGAGGCCAGCAGTTTGCATGGTTCCTGGGACTCCTCCACTCCCCAGCACAGAATTCAGATCTCTTTGCTCCCTTACTCTCACACATTTGAGGATGTACCTCAGTTGGACATTTGCCACACCCTGAGTGCACAGAATGGGGGGCCTCTGGAGGAAGTGGGCACCTGCCTAGCCCACATGACATGAAGCCAGTTGGAGCTACCAAGAAAATATAAAAAGTGAATGTAAAAAATGTGAACATTATAAAATAAAAAAGCCTCTGAAGTCAGCACAGCCCTGCTGCATTCTAAAAGTAAAAATAGAATCACCATATGACCCAGCTATACCATTCCTGGGTATATAGCCCAAGGAATCAAAACCAGCATACGATAAAGATACCCGCATCCCCATGTTTATCCAAGCACTGTTCACAATAGCCAAGTCGTGCAATCAGCCTAGATGCCCATCAAAAGATGAATGGATAAAGGAAACGTGGCATATATACACAGTGAAGTTTTATTCAACCATAATGAACAAAATCATGGGGCTAGGGTTGTTGCTCAGTGGTAGAGCACTCACCTAGCACGTGCGAGGCCCCGGGTTTGATCCTCAGCACCACATAAAAATGAATAAATAAAACAAAGGGAATGTGTCCAACTATGACTAAAAAAACAGATATTTTTTTAAAAATGAACAAAATCATGTCATTTGCAGGAAAATGGATGAAACTGGGCATTATCATATTAAGGGAAAAAAGCCAAACTCAAAAAGACAAGTATGGTATGTTTTCTATCATATGTGAAGTCTAGAAAAAAAAAGATGACATGAAAGTAGACGAGGGACTGTTATAGAAGAAGGAGGAGACTGGGGGAGAAGGAGTAACAGAGGGCATCGAGGAGGCTATGATCAAATACATCATATACATGCATGGAAAGTTCCCCCAAACATTAATTTGACCAATTAATATGGCTAATAATTATAATAAAATGGTTTTGGAAGGTAGTAAATAGTCATTTGGGCCATCTATTTGCATTTGTGATAAAGACAACAATTTAATTTTAAGGGTTACTCTATAAATAGGTAATGGGTAGTGAGAAAGGGTAGAAGGGGGCGGGGAGAAATACAGATAAAGTCCAATAAATATAAACAGATTAACTTGTCACTCCAGCACCATTCCCCTCCACACCCGGCAACACTCTGTGTAGGAGTGGATTTGTGCAGGTCTGTGTGTATGTGTACAGATGCTGGTGTGTGTATGTGGTACATACACTATGTAAAATGCATGGAGTGCCACAGATGTGTGGGTACATGTGCATGAAGAATGTGGGGGTACATGAAGGAGAGTGGGGCTGTGAATATGGAGAGAGATTAGAAAAGAGAAATATGTGTGGGGTTATGTGTATAGGTTTACATAATTTGTGTAAACTGCCATCAGCTCTATGTGTGAGGGTGGTGGGCAGGAGCATGTGCACGCCTGGTAGGAGCTGTGTGCACGGAGCTGTGCACATGGGCAAATGTGTAGTGTGAGCATGTGTGTACGGGGATGGCTTAGGGGTTCGTTGCATAACAGCAAGAAGGTGTGTCTGTTTAATCATGGTGACTTATGAGACCCTCTAAAAAGCAAACCAAGCCTTCCTTTTGCTCTAGCTGGCCTGTGCCCGGACTGTAGGTGTGTAACTGTAGGTTGCCTCACATAGAGACAAAGGCCCTGCCTGCTCTCAGCACTCAATCCCCTGGAGTTCTTCTCAGTGTGAACTACACTTGGAATTCCACACCCGTGTCTCCTCTGCTGGAATCAGGGGCCTGATGTGCTATGATTTATGTAACTCACAGACCTTCATTCTCCCCTAGGACTGTTTAGGGAAAAGTATCTCTGGGTCAGAATTTCTGCTGATAAATCATCATCGTCACCATCATCATCGTCGTCATCATCATCATCATCATCATCATCACCATCGTTGTCACCATTCCATGTACAGCACTTGGCAGTTTTGAAAACTTGCTTCTCAGGCTTGCTCTAGTCACACTGCTACATCATAAATAAGAAAACAACACATTGTGCTTTTTGAAAGGTTAATTCTACAGCATAAAATCCTGCTGGATTTTCTCATGGATTCGTGCAATCTGGAAAAGACTATTCAAAATCCCAGGCTGAGGAGAACTCAGGATCTTCAAATCAACGCACAACCCCCATTTCTCCACAGACATTCTCGTGTATTTCTACTATTCCATGAAAATTCTTTTGATACAGCTTCAATTTCTGAACGCTTTCTACTGCTTCCCTAAAACACAAAATTGCAAATCCACATTCCTCTAGATGGTTACACGGATAAATATTTACTCTCCTTTTTTTCCTCCTGTCTGTATGTGAATAGACTCCGTTGCAGTGCTGCTAATGATAATAATAACAACACGCGTCCATTTTCCTAGATGGAACCCCACAGAGAGCAATTTGTTCCACCATTTGTCTCAGAGATGCAGCTGACATTTTCACAGGCTTCCACATTTCCATTTCACAAACCTCCATTCCCAGGAAAGCAAAACAGGAGTTTCTCAAGGACAGCAAAGCAGCAGCAAAGGGGTACTTTGCATGCAAAGAAATTGCTCTTGTGCCAATCTTTTAATAGCAGGGGAACCAATGGCATCTCGATGCTTCATGTAGTTTTTTTTTTTTCCTCCCAAAGAGGAGAGAAAGGAAAAATGTCAGTTGGAAACACACATTGTCTCTTTCTGTGCAGTGGAATTTTCTCAGACTGTAATGAAGTGAACAGTGGGAGTTTATTCAAACATAAAGATAAAATTTCTAACTTTTATGGTACAGTGAGGATGTATCCTTCTGAATGAGAAATAGGGGTGTATATACCCATTATACCCAAAACCTGCATTTCTGTCCAACAGCTCTGATACCTTAAGGCAAAATCTTTAATCTGCAGCCTGGCAAACCAAATGTGGATATAAAATGTATCATGCCACCCACTCTTTCATTCATCTACTCAACAAGCCTTTGCTGAGAGCCTGCAATGACGAAGCATCATTCTTAGAGTTGGAGATCCAGAGATAACTACACCAGGTTCCTCTCCCACAAGAAATTAGTAGTCTGCAGATAATTCCACCAACAATGAGCAAAGATGTAAGTGCTTTAAATGCAGCTGTAAGAACTAACCTAGGTGCCTTTTAACAGATGAATGGATAAAAAAAAATGTGGTATATATACACAATGGAATATTACTCAGCCATAAAGAAGAATGAAATTATGATATTTGCCAGTAAATAGATGGATCTAGAGACTATCATGCTAAGTGAAATAAGCTAATGCGAAAAAAAGCCAAAGGCCAAATGCTCTCTCTGATATGTGAATGCTAACACACAATAAGCAGAGTGGGGGGAATTCATTGGATTAGACAAAGGGGAATGAAGGGAAGGGAGAAAGGATGGGA
The DNA here is from genome assembly GCF_021218885.2 of Marmota monax. Taxonomy (NCBI): domain Eukaryota; kingdom Metazoa; phylum Chordata; class Mammalia; order Rodentia; family Sciuridae; genus Marmota; species Marmota monax. Next base: position 21,429,799 of record NW_026692254.1, read on the forward strand.
ATAGGAAAGACAGTGGAATGAATCAGACATTACTTTCCTATGTACATATATGAATGCACAACCAGTGAAATTCTGCATCATGAACAATCACAAGAATGGAATCCTAATTAGAATAACTTATACTCCATGTATGTATAATATGTCAAAACACACTCTACTATCATGTATACCTCAGAAAAAAAAAAAAAAACATCAAAAATTAAAAAAAAAAAAGAAGAACAGAATTCAGGGCAGTGAATAGAGCCTGGATGGGGGCCAGAAGGGCCAGAGAGCTAAACGCTCCCTTGAAGTTGTGACACTTGAACAGAGTCATGAAAGACAGGCAGGAGCTGGCCAGGCAGATGAGGGCAATTCTCCAACTGCAGAAAAAGTGCTTCAAGAATATCCACTTACATGATCCCCAGAGGGGCAGGGGCTAGGGAATGTTAGGCCAAACATTTTCTGCAGGAATCAAGGAGAATCCCATCAGAAACCTGTCTTTGCAGTGTTGCTGTGTAGAACTACAGGTGGATACCACACCTCACCACACAAATCAGCAGTGTATTTTGCTTCCTCTTCCTAGAAAGCAAGAAGAGAATATTTGGTGGAAAAGAGAGGAAAGACTATCATCTGTTCCCTCTTTTTTTCTTTTTCTTTCTTTCTTTTTTTTTTTTTTTTTTTTGAAGCTACTTTTTTCTTGGGTGCCTATCTTAAAGATGTACAGCTGCATAATTCATTTGGGTTTTTCCTGGGAAATAAAATCACCTGACGTCTCTGTGTAAACTAGTTAGTATCACATTGCCTTCCAAGGGATTAAGTGCCATCCTGTTTGTAGGGGCACACATCACCCCAGTTCCAAAGTTTTCATTTGCAATTAAACTAGCTACCCTGTGCCAACTACAGGAGACACAGACTCAATTCAGAAGGAGTGTGGATGACAGACAGTCACACTGGACTGGAACACAGAGTAGAAAAGCCAAGAAATAAATGAGGATTGCCTTTCCTTCCTCAGGACTAATGGATGACAAGGACTTTTACTCACAGTGACCATATTGTATGGGTATCCCCTTAGTTCTAAAAGGGCATTCATGTCAGCTTCTTCTGCTCTTGTCCCCCAAAAGCCTTTAACCCCTCTTTTTCTCAAACTCTTACAACACTGAAAGTGTATCATTGCCTATAAATTGATACCTTGTCCTCAAAAACAGATTTCAAGCCCCTGGGGGAGTTGGGGGAAACTACACTTGATAAGGCATCTGTGTCTCTCACACTATAATCAAGAGTTATTCTTCTGCCACCCTGATTTCTAATATTCTAATTCCCTATTGAATTCCCTCAGATAGATTCCCTCTATAAGAATCTTAATCTCAATATGTCAAAGTAGATTCCCTCTATGAGAATCATATCATATAGATTCCCTCTAAGAGAATCATAATCTCAATATGTCAAAGTCAAAATCATCTTTCTACCAGCATAAAGTTCTCTTTTTTTCTTAAAGCCTCTGTTTTCTTCCTCCTGTTAAACTGCCCCTGTGATTGTAGCTGATATTACCATCGTCTTCTCTCTCCTCTCCCATAGCCCACATCCATTCCCACATTCCCAAGATGAATGACATGACCCTCTTCTGACATTTATAATCTCTCATCAAGACAACAGGCAACAGTGACTATAATAAATGAGAATGCATTGGATATTTCAAAGTGGCTAATAGTGTAGATTTAAAGTGTTTCACCAACAAAAATGATGAGAATATGAGGTGAATAATTTGTTCATTAGCTTAACTTAGTCATTTATAATGAAAACAAAAATCAAAATATAACATGGTGTCCTGTAAGTATATATAATTATTTTTGTCAATATAAAGTATGATTTAAAAAAAAGATAATTTCAGAACCTCCTACCTGATCTCCCCTTAATCCTTCCTTTCCAAATCAAATCACCATACATGTATTAAATACCATGTTAAATTTCCTGTAGCATGACATAGGTGGTGTCTCCCCCAGGGCTTCTCACTGTCGCCTCCATAACAACAGACCTTTCCTCACCTGGTATGGAAAAGCCCTCTAGTCTCTGATGCCCATCCCCCCAGCCACATAGTCCACTGCTTCCTGGCACATTTCCATTCCTCTAGCAAAGCTGCCTGGTTCTCTCTGCTGCCTCTCCAGTGCCACACCTGAGCTCAAGCCATCACTTCTACATTAAACCTTTTCTCCAACTAAAATAATCTGTCCCTGTTTTCAAAGTCCGCTTATATGCCCTACAAGCTATGGCCTCTTCCTAATTGAACCCATCAAGAATTAGGCACGTTATTCTTTGGTGAGAGCTTTTTTAACTTAAGTGATTTTATAATGCACCTAGTAAAGGCCTTGTGCTAAGAGGAGAATTAATCTAGAAAGCTCAGTCTCCATTTGGTAAGAGCTCTAAAGCATAGAGATGCAAAGGGAAGATTAATTAATAAACTAATGTCAGGGGGGAAAATCCTGGATATGAAGAAAATCATGGACCTCCACACTAAAGGGCAATCTGAATAAGAAGTAAACATGAAGGGGGAGCATGGGAGGAATAGATGCACTCTAGATAAGGCAGGGGCGTAGGAGGGGAAGGGAGGAGGCACGGGGTTAGAAATGATGGTGGAATGTGATGGTCATCATTATCCAAAATACATGTATGAAGACATGAATTGATGTGAATGTACTTTGTATATAACCAAAGATACAAAAAATGTGTTCTATATATGTAATATGAATTGTAATGCATTCCACTGTCATATATTAAAAAAAACTAAAAATAAAAAAAAGAATTAAACATAATTGTAAATAATTTACATACATCCTAGGAAAACTTCAAAATTTCATGGGTAACAACAAAAGCATAAAATTTTGAAAGAAGTGAACACAGATCTCTCTACATAAGCAGTGAATCCCATTTGGCTTTTTATCAGCACTACTAGAAAACTAGTACAAATTGGAAGCAATTTATTTGCTATTTCAAGGGCAAATTGTTGGACCTTACAATTCTACATAGGCATGTCAGTGCAAGGACAAACAAAAACCCACACATTTTTTGGCTATGCCAGAATGTTGATGGCTATTAAACCATGTTCTGAAACACACAGATACACTGCAAACCATTTTTTAAAAATAATTACATAACAAAGAAGATCATCAAATTATGTTTAGTTCTAAACTATACTTGATGCATAATGAAAATATAGGATAAGTATAATAGATTATAACACAGTAGGGAAAGTTAAGAATGTTACATCCTAAATTTTCAGTGATTCACACAATGAAGAATTTTAAATAATGATAGAAAAATATAAGTTTTTAAATATCCACTGAATATTTAAATATATCAAGTACCAAAAACGGATATTAAATCATAATTTTAAAGCAGAAAAGAAAGCTGGAACTAAGGGAACTCATTCGATTCCAACACACACACACGCACACACATAAAAGTAAGAAAGTCTTATATGGAAAAGTCTTATATTACTGAGGTCAGTAATAATAAATGTAAATGGATTAAACTCTCCTACCAAATGGAACTATCAGAATAAGGTAAAAGAATAAGTAATATATTTTTAGAATACAGTTATCTGTCATTATTGAGAGACATTTGAAACAGAATGATTCAAAAATTAACACAATAAAGTTGGAAGAATATAAATCAAATAAAACTGTGCAAGAGGAAAATAGGGCAAACTTCATGTATAAACAAAATAATACAGAATCAAAAGCAAAAGCTGGTGCAAAAAGCTATTTTATGAGGATAAAATGTGAAATTGAAAATGATGTTATAATACTCACGAAGTTTATGTAATTAACAGTATGAAATCAAACTGTTAAAGAAAAACTGATAACTGATGTGATTCTGCAATCTGTATACGGGGTAAAAATGGGAGTTCCTAACCCACTTGAATCAAATGTATGAAATATGATATGTCAAGAGCTATGTAATGTTTTGAACAACTAATAATAAAAATAAAATAAAAAGAAAAGCTGAAAAATCCAGATTTGAAAATTAAGATTCCTCTGCACATTTACTGAGTAGACCAAAATTAACACAAATAAGGGAGTTTAAGAACTCAGTGGAGACACTTGATCTGAAACTGTGTGTCTGTCTGTGTACATATTTAAGAGAGAGAAAGATTATAAAATTTTGACCCTAACAAACAAAATTGTTTGTTTTATAATAGATGTAACCTTTCCCAAGCCTCAGCTATTAGGTCACAAAGAAGAATCCCCCAAATTGTAAATTACCACATTAACCAGATCCAAATTAATAACAGAAAGGAATAATGTATTGTGTCATCTAGAAATTAGAAACAAACAAATGAAAGTGACATTCAATATGCTTTTTGCTAATACAGGACTAAAATAACATGTTTCAAAACAAATGACTCTGAAAGCATTGCATTTATGAATCCACTGGATGTGACCAAAGTCAGAATAGTTACGATAAACCTTGAACATATTTGTTTTTCTAAAAAGTAAGACTAAAATAAAAATTAGATATTCAACACAAGTAACTAGAAAGATGAATAGTAAATTAAACCCAAGGAAAGTAAAAAAAAATAACTTTATATAATTATTAAAATTTAATTGAATGAACTAAGAAATAAAACAAGTACTTTATTCATAAAACTGAGAACTTATTCTTTTAAAAGATCTCCCTTTCTCCAAAATAAATAAATCTTTGACAAGTGTTTTCTTTAAAAAAGGAAAGAAAAGTTTCAAATAAAAGCACCAAACATGGAAAAAAAATTGTGGAAAATATGGTTTTTAAAAATGACAGGTACAACAGTGTAACAATAAATTTAAAATTGAATTAAACCCAGCTAAACAGAAATAGAATATGCAAAAAATCAGAAAGGGAAACCACAATGAATTATAAAGAATAGTCCTCATACACATTATTTTCTCATATTTTATTAAATAAAATTAAAAATAAGTAACAGAGTTTTTTAAATCCTGCATGTTTAGTTACTTAGTAACTTTAACAAAATAACTCTTGTGTTAAAAGAAGAAATTTAAAAATGCTTAAACTAGAATGTTAACCAATGCTAAATCACAAATTCATGCAACAGAATTACAGCAAAATTACAAGGAAATGGCTGTGTCCCTGTAGTATGCTATTTTTAAGTCCTTTGGGTATAGATCAAGGAGTGGGATAGCTGGGTCAAATGGTGGTTCCATTCCAAGTTTTCCAAGAAATCTCCATACTGCTTTCCAGATTGACTACACCAATTTGAAGTCCCAACAGCAATGTATGAGTGTTCCTTTTTCCCCACATCCTCACCAACACTTATTGTTGTTTGTGTTTTAAATAGCTGCCATTCTGACTGGAGTGAGATGAAATCTTAGAGTGGTTTTGATTTGCATTTCTCTAATTGCTAGAGATGTTGAACATTTTTTCATATGTTTGTTGATTGATTTTTATATCCTCTTCTGGGAAGTATTTGTTCAGTTCCTTGGCCCATTTATTGATTGGGTTATTTATTTATTTATTTATTTGATGTTAAAGTTTTTGAGTGCTTTATATATCCCAAAGATTAGTGCTCTATCTGATGTGCTTGTGGTCAAGATTTTTCTCACTATTCACAATAGCTAAATTGTAGAACTAACCCAGATGCCCTTCAGTAGATGAATGGATAGGGAAACTTTGGGATGTGTGTGTGTGTGTGTGTGTGTACATTAAAAGAGAATAAAATCATGGCATTTGCAGGTAAATGAATGGAGTTGGAGAATATAATGCTAAGTGAAGTAAGTCAATTCCAAAAAACCAAAGGCCAAATGTTTTCTTTGATATGAGGATGCTGACTCATAACAGCAATGGAGGGAGAGCATGGGAGGAATGGAGGAACTTTAAATAGGGTAAAGGGGAGGGGAGGGAAAAGAGGAGTCATGGGGATAGAAATGATGGTGCAATGAGTTAGACATCACTACCCTAAGTACATGTATGAAGACACAAATGGTGTGAAAATACTTTGTGTATAATCAGTGACTTGAAAAATTGTGCTCTATATGTGTAATATGAAATGAATTGCCTTCTGCCATCATGTATAACAAATTAGAATAAATAAATAAGAGAAAAATAAAATTTTACAAGGAAATGAATAAGCATTACAAATTGACTATTGTAGATAAATAAGAACTGAAAATTTTTAATGACCTCATGGTTTAAAAGAGTCAATTTTGGAAAGATAGAAATCCTCTATAAATTAATCCATACATTTAAAGCAATTCTGATCATGGTTATCAAAAGTATTTTTATGTAATTTGAGAAAGTTATTCTAATTTTTATCAGTATGCAAGTATTTTCTCAGTATTTTTAAAGGATTGAGAAGACTCTTGTTCTACCAGATGTCAGAGAATACTGAAAAGTCCTGGCAATTGAAACAATGTTGGCCAGGGGTGGTAGCCCATGCCTATAATCCTAGCAACTCAGGAAGCTGAGACAAGAGTATTACAAGTTCAGAGTCAGATTCAACAACTTAGTGTAACCATGTCTCAGATTTTTTAAAATAATAAATAAGTAAAAATGAAAAGAGCTGGGGATGTAGCTCAGTGACAAAGCAACTCTGGATTCAATCCCCAGTAAACAAACAAACAAACAAAAAAATAATCTCTACATCTATACTTGGAGTAAGAATAACTGTAGTTTGAAGTATGAAAATCATTAGTTCTCTCCAGCAAATAAATATTTGTTTCTTTGCCTCTGTTTAGGGTATCAATGCCCTGTCCCACCTACTGTGAAGTTAAGAAGTCACATGACTTTCTTTGACCAATGAAGTGTAGATACAAGGGATCCATGCAATTTCCAGATAGAAGCTTTAAGAACCAACATCAGGTACCATGTTCCTTCCCTCTGATATGATGATTCTTATTGAAAGCTTTCATATTCCAGGTGCTCGAAAAAGAATGGAAGGGAGTTTCCAGCCAACCTACAATGGATATTCAGCATGAGAGTGAAATAAACCTTTGATGTTATAAACCATTAGGACAGGTTATTATTGAGACATACCTGGATTAGACTGAGACATAAAATGGCTTTTCATCAGTTATCTTTTAAATTCTGTATTCTCTTATAGTACTTAAATATCCCCCCCAAAAAAAAACTGTATTCATGCATTCCTTCTAACATAAGAAAAAAAATTACTGAAAGTCAATTAAGGGGAAAAATATATATTGAGAGGAAATTATTTACAAGTTACTCCAATAGTTCATTTTGCTAAGTTTAATTTCTCACAATATAGTTTACAATAAAATTATGTTTTGGGGATATTAAGGAGGTTGGCAACCAGATATTATGAGAATAATTCCCTATGAATCTCTTATCCTAAATTAAAATCAATAACAATCTTATTACCAACCCAAAATCTCTCATTTGGGGGATTTTATAGATGTCACTGATAGACATTAGGAAATATATGAAAATATATGAGGAAATACATGAAGTGCTCAGAACTACCATTTCCCCTATAGTGCCTCAAAGTGGCAAACCATTCTCCTTTGCAAAGCTCTCATCTTTGGAGTAAAAAGCAAAAGCAATGAGATGAAAATAATGGCAATTATCCATGGAACACACATAAACAAAAAAAATGTTCAACAATAGGAAATCCAAGATGGCGGGCCAGAGGGAGGCAAGTTTCTGTGTCGCTCTGTGGTCCAGGTCTCAACTAGTGAGAACACTGCTTTGCTGAAAGCAATAAAGGACCCCTCCATAGCCCATGCAGGAATCACAGCTGCTGCACTGCGCAGGCCCAGGCCTCGGCGTTGGAAAAGGACTCCTGAGTACTCACCCATGCAGGTCTCGGGGTGCCTCAGCATCAGCACTGGCGCAGAATTCCTAGACACCGCTCTCCCAAAAGACACTCAGCCACTACCCACGCCAGAACTCTGGCCACCATCCCTTTGTGGACCCTCATCTACTAACGTGGGGCTCCCCCAGTCACCTCCATCTTGGGACTCAGCAGCTACTTTCATAGTCCCCTACTCAAGGTAGCCTCCCCGCACCTGGGGACATCACAGGCTCTGAAGAAAACAGACAGCCACAGCGCTGCATGCCACAGAGCTCATCTCTGAACACATCGCACAACTCCATTGCCTGCCTCCTCCACCCAACCCAACACCCCATGGCTGAAAGCAGCTGCCTCCATCTTGGGTCACCTCCATCACCATATTTAGTCAGGGCAACTACCAGTTTGGAACACCACATAGCCAGGTACTCATAGTTTTCTAATTCCGCCCCCACCCCAATACCCAGCAGCCGCTAACTCAGCAGAGTGAATGCCCAATTCAAAACAACCCTCCATGATGGATGTGCAGCCACCAGAGTGCAACACACAAGACCCCTGGAGAGAAGTTACTGGTTAGGAAGTACAAAGGGAGAGGGTGAGGGAGATAACTTTAGAGACTAATTTAGAGGGCAGGAACAGTGAGCTCTACAGGCAAGATGAGGATATAAGATCTGGCACTCACATCACAGGAGCAGACCCCAAAGGAGATCCTTGAGGTGCATCCTTGACCAGCAGGTGCCATACCTCACTTCCAGGTGCCCTGCACCCAGGACCAACCCTCACGGTAACCCCCACCATCCTTAAGGCAGAGACCAACTAAGAACAGACAACCCCACCTAATGGATGAGAAGGAAAGATACTTATCTCCAACCAACTTATCTCCTTGTTTCTACCTTCAATATTTTTTTTCTTTCTTTTCCTTCTTTATTCTCCCAGCCTCATATCCCCAACATATGTGAAAACAAGTACTTTATAAATAATTAGGATATTGAGGACTGAGACTACTGAATAGTATATTACAGTTGTGTTGTATATTCTTTTTGTTTGTTTTGTTTATTTCTTCTTTTTTTTCTCTCCAATTTTTACTATTTTAACATTTTTTAAAAATATATGTGTGTTTTTCTTATGTACTCTATTGTTTCCTGTTACTTGTCTACCCAAAATTACTACCTTTCTATTCTGCTGCTAACCTTCTTCTTTAGATTTCTCTCTCACACTTCCTAAGATATAATAACTCCATATTCTCATCACATACCTCCTCCATATTTCTTCCTACACCTTACCCCCAGTTCTTTGTCCACTATCAGAAACTGCAAACCCTTTTACAAACCTACTGATTATATTGTAGATAATAATTGAATTCACCATTTCTGTACATTGTGACAAAACTGTAAATGTCTTAATAACAACTACTTGCTTGTATTTTTTTTATTTTGGGATCTGTTAACATTATCCTTTCCCTCAAAGGTGAGGCATTGGAACCCTAAAGGGCCACTATAAGCCTATAGGGTAAAAATGGTAACAACTCGGATCCACAGAACTAGAAAAGAAGACACACAAGCAACATGAAAAGAGGGAAGAAAGTGCCTCAAACAAATCAAGATATCACATTATTAGAAACCATGGCCAGCACAGCAGATGAAATTACAGAGAAGGAGTTCAGAATGTACATAACTGAAATATTCTGTGAATTAAATGATGATATAAGAGAGCAAATACAGGCAGCAAAAGATCATTTTGACAAATAGCTACATAAGCAAATACAGGAAGCAAGAGATTACTTTAATAGGAAGATAGAGGTTCTAAAGAAAAACCAAACGTAAATCCTTGAAATGAAAGAAACAATAAACCAAATTAAAAGCTCAATTGAAAACATCATCAACAGATTAAACCACTTGGAAGACAGGACCTCAGACAATGAAGACAAAATATATAATCTTGAAAAGAATGTAGACCACACAGTGAAGATGGTAAGAAACCATGAGCAGAACATTCAAGAAATATGGGATAGCATGAAAAGATCGAATTTAAGAGTTATAGGGATAGAGGAAGGCATAGAGTTCCAAACCAAATAAATGATCAATCTATTCAACGAAATAATATCAGAAAATTTTCCAAACATGAAGAACAAATTGGAAAACCAAATTCAAGAGGCTTACAGGTTTACAAATGTACAAAATCGCAACAAATTCAAACCAAGTCACATTATAATGAAAAGACCAAATGTACAGAATAAGGATACAATATTAAAAGCTACAAGAGAAAGAAATCAGCTTACATATAGGGGGAAAACAGTTATTTTATGTGCAGATTTTTCAACTCAGACCTGAAAGCTAGAAGGTCCTGGAACAACATATATCACACTCTGAAATAAAATGTATGCCAACCAAGAATTTTGTATCCAGCAAAATTAAGCTTTAGATTTGATGATGAAATAAAAACCTTCCATGATAAACAAAAGTTAAAGGTATTTACACCTAGAAAACCTGCACTACGAAACATCTTCAGAACATTACAGGCAAATATTCTATGAAGAGGAAATGAAAAACAACAATGAAAATCATCAGAGGGAGGTACTACACTAAAGGAAAAATCAAGTCAAGTGTAATAACAAAAATGTATGAGAATACAAATCATGTCTCAATAATAACCCTGAATGTTACTGACTTAAACTCACCAATCAAAGGTTAGCTGATTGGATCAAAAGAAAAAAAGACCCAACAATATGCTACTTCCAAGAGACTCTTCTTATAGGAAAAGACATCCACAGACTGAAGATGAAAGGTTGGGAAAAATCATACCACTCATGGGGACTGTAGAACATTCATATGGACTGCAGAAGCAAGCAGGGGTTTCCATCCTCATATCAAATAAAGTAGACTTTAAGCTAAATTTAATCAAAAGGGACAAAGAAGGACATTTCATTACTGCTCAAGGGAACCTTACACCAAGAAGACATAACAATTATAAATATATGTACTTCAAACAATAGAGCATCTGTGTTCATCAAACTCTTCTCAAGTTCAAGAGTCAAATTGACCACAACAGAATAATTCTTGGTCACTTTAACTCTTTTACTGCTGGATACATCTTCCAAACAAAAGCTGAACAAAGAAACTATAGAACTCAATAATACAATCGTAACTTAGACTTAACTGACATATATAGAACCAGTGAATATACTTTCTTCTCAGCAGCACAAGGATCCTTCTGTAAAATATACCATATATTATGCCGCAAAGCAACTCTTAACAAATACAAAAAGTAGAGATACTACCCTGCATTATATCAGATCACAATGGAATAAAATTAGAAGTCAATGATAAAATAAAGACTACTCCCACACCTGGAGACTAAATAATATGCTACTGAATAAATAATGGGTTGCAAAAGACATCAAGGAGGAGATTAAAAACTCTTAGAGGTAAAAAACTCTTAGAGGTTTACTTAGAGGTAAACCACTGTTACAACATATCAAAATCTGGAACACTATGAAGGTAGTACTAAGAGGAAAGTACATTACATGAGGTTTCTTCCTTAAAAAGAAAAAGTCAACAAATAAATGACCTAACACTACATCTCAAAGTCCTAGAAAAAGAAGTACATACCAAAAGCAGTAGAAGACTGGAAATAATTAAAATCAGAGTGGAAATCAATGAAATTTAAACAAAAGAAACAATTAAAAATTTACAAAACAAAAAGTTGGTTCTTTGAAAAATAAATAAAATTGACAAATATTTAGCCATGCTAACAAAGAGAAAGAGAAAAAAACCACAAATCACTAACATATGTGATGAAAAAGGAAATATCACATCAGACACTACAGAAGTACAGAAGATAATTAGAAATTATTTTGAAAACTGGTACTCTAATAAAATAGAGAATATTTAAGGTATCAACAAATTTCTAGAGGCATATGAGTTTCCCAAATTGAATCAAGATGATATACACAATTTAAACAGATCAGTTTCAAGCAAGGAAATAGAAGATGCCATTAGAAGCCTACCAACCAAGAAAAGCCCAGAACACAGCTGAGTTCTGTAAGACCTATAAAGAAGAACTAATATCTATACTCTACAAATTATTTCATGAAATAGAAAAAGAGGGAACACTTCCAAACCATATGAGGCCAATATCACCCTGATTCCAAAACCAGGCAAAGACACATCAAAGAAAGAAAACTTCATATACACAATGGAATATTACTCAACAATAAAAGAGAATAAAATCATGGCATTTGCAGGTCAATAGGTGGCATTAGAGAAAATAATGCTAAGTGAAGTAAGCTAATCCCCAAAAAACAAATGCTGAATGTTTTCTCTGATATAAGGTGACTGACCATAATGGGGTAGAGAGGGGGAGCATAGGAGGAATAGATGAACTCTAGATAAGGCAGAGGGGTGGGAAGGGAAGGGAAGGGGCAGGGGGTTAGCAAGGATGGTGGAATGTGATAGACATCATTATCCAAAGTACATGTATGCAGATATGAATTGGTGTGAACATACTTTATATACAAACAGAGATATAAAAAATTGTGCTCTATATGTGTAATAAGAATTGTAAGGCATTCCTCTGTCATGCATTTAAAAAATAAAATCAACTAAATATAAAAAAGAAAGAAAACTTCAGACCAATATCGCTAATGATCACAGATGCAAAAATTCTCAAAAAAATTCTGGCAAATCAAATACAAAAACATATCAAAAAGATAGTGCACCATGATCAAGTGGGATTCATCCAAGGGATGCAAGGTTGGTTCAACACATGTAAATCAATAAATGTAATTCATCACATCAATAGACTTAAAGGTAAGGACCATATGATCATCTCAATATTTGCAGAAAAAGCATTCGATAAAATGCAGCACCACTTCATGTTCAAAACACTAGAAAAAATTAGGGATAACAGGAATATATCTCAACATTGTAAAAGCTCTCCATGCTAAGCCCCAGGCCAACATCATTCTAAATGGAGAAAAATTGAAAGCATTCCCTCTAAAAACTGGAAAAGACAAGGATGTCCTTTTTCACCACTTGTATTTAACATAGTTCTTGAAACACCAGCCAGAGCAATTAGACAGACAAAAGAAATTAAAGGGATACACATAGGAAAAGAAGAACTCAAATTAGCACTATTCGCTGACAATATGATTGTATACCTAGAAGACCCAAAAAATTCCACCAGAAAACTTGTAGAACTAGTAAATGAATTCAGCAAGGTAGCAGGATACAAAATCAACACCCATAAATCAAAGGCATTTCTGTATGTCAGTGACAAATCCTCTGAAAGGGAAACAAGGAAAACTACCCCATTTACAATAGCCTCAAATAAAATAAAATGCTTGGGAATCAACCTAATGAGAGAGGTGAAAGACCTCTACAATGAAAACTGCAGAAAGCTAAAGAAAAAAATTAAAGAAGACCTTAGAAGATGAAAATATCTCCCTTGTTCTTGGATAGGCAGAATTAATATTATCAAAATGACCATACTACCAAAAGCACTATACAGATTTAATGCAATTCTAATCAAAATCACAATGACATTCCTCATAGAAATAGAAAAAGCAGTCATGAAATTCATCTGGAAAAATAAGAGATCGACAATAGCTAAAGCAATCCTTAACAAGAAGAGTGAAGCAGGTGGCATCACTATACCAGACCTTAAACTATACTACAGAGCAATAGTAACAAAAGCAACATGGTATTGGCACAAAAATAGGCTGTTAGAACAATGGTACTGAATAGAGGACACAGAGACTAACCCATATAATTACAGCTATCTTATATTAGACAAAGGCGCAAAAACATATATTGGAGAAAAGACAGCCTCTTCCACAAATGGTGCTGGAAAAATGATAAATCCATATGCAACAAAATGAAATTAAACCTGTGTCTCTCACCATGCAGAAACTCAACTCAAAGTGGATCAAAAACCTAGGAATTAAACCAGAGACACTGTGCCTATTAGAAGAAAAAGTAGGCCCAAATCTCCATCATGTCAGATTAGGCCCCAAATTCCTTAATAAGACTCCTTGATGCAAGAATTAAAATCAAGAATCAATAAATTGGATGGATTCAAACTAAAAAGCTTCTTCTCAGCTAAAGAAACAATAAGTGATATGAATAGAGAGCCTACATTTGGGGAGCAAATTTTTACCACTCGCATTTCAGATAGAGCAGTAAACTCTAGGGTATATGAAGAACTCAAAAAGGTAAACACCAAAAAACAAATAACCCAATCAATAAATGGGCCAGAGAACTGAACAGACACCTCTCAGAAGATGACATACAATCAATAAACAAACATATGAAAAAATATTCATCATCTCCAGTAATTAGAGAAATGCAAATCAAAATTACTCTAAGATAACATCTCACTCCAGTCAGAATGGCAGCTATTATGAAGACAAACAACAATAAGTGTTGGTAAGGATGTGGGGAAAAAGGCACACTCATACATTGATAGTGGGACTGCAAATTGGTGCAGCCAATCTGGAAAGCAGTATGGAAATTCCTTGGAAAACTTGGAATGGAACCACCATTTGACCCAGTTATCCCACTCCTTGGTCTATACTTAAAGGACTTAAAAATAGCATTCTACAGGGACACAGCCACATCAAAGTTTATTAGCAGCATAATTCACAATAGCTAAACTGTGGAACCAACCTAGATTCCCTTCAGTAGATGAATGGATAAAGAAAATATGGTATATATACACAATGGACAATTACTCAGCAATAAAAGGGAATAAAATCATGGCATTTGCAGGTAAATGGATGGAGTTGGAGAATATAATGCTAAGTGAAGTTAGCCGATCCGAAAAAAATCGAATGCCAAACGTTTTCTCTGATATAAGGAGACTGATTAATAGTGGGGTTGGGAGGGAGAGCATGGGAGGTTTAGACAATAGGGCAAAGGGGTGGGAAGGGAAGGGAGGGTGCATAGGAGTAAAAAAGATGGTAGAATGTGATGGACATCATTACCCCAAGTACATATATGAAGACACAAATGGTGTGAATATACTTTATATACAACAAGAGATATGAAAAAATGTGCTCTATATGTGTAATATGAATTGTAATGCATTCTGCTATCATAGATAACAAATCAGAATTTAAAAATTTTAAAAATATCCAACAGTAGACCTGACCTCTGACCATTTACTGAACTTTGATTCACAGAACTCTGAACATGCATAACAGAAAACAGACTTATTTTCAGTACTAATCTCATTGTGAACTACGAAAAAATCATGACCTGCTCATTTGAACAGAGGATCTAATTATAGTAAAAGTTCTTCTTGTATCTCTCTTTAGATTGTTCTTTTCCTTGTCAATATCAATATCTCAAAGCTATTGGTCACAAATTAATTTGCTTATCATCTAGCTAGATGGTCATTGTGATATGACTCAATGAGCCAAAACAAATGGATAGAGAATTTTGTGATGTTCAAATGTTGCTATAACATGTAGAACAACAAAAGGTAAATTCTATTCAATTGCTAGAATTAATGAAGAAAGCTAATTCACTGGATTATTACCAATTTATTTGCAGTGACAAGTGTGCTCGATAGTCTAGCTCTCAGCATGTTGTAAGGACTGGAAGGAATTTGGAGCTGTCCATTCAGCGTACAAATCCCCACCCAAACACTTTTTGATTTTCAAATTGATAAATACAATTAGTAGTTATTATAGTTATTGTATGATAATTATCTCAAATCTCAACTGTCAGAAATGGAAAATTAGGCTCGACTACTTCTTTAGTACAATCCTCTAGAAATTCTCTTAACAAGACTGCAAGACCATCTGTAAGGTCATTCCAGAAAAACCTGTTCCATCTATATTTATCTGAGTTGATTTTAAATCTGACATGTCTCTTTGTCTGGTCACTCTGGTTTCTTCTGAGTTAATTAAGATAAGTTACCACAAAAGCCTAGCACAGCAGCAAATGTGCCTGTGGTACAGGCACTAAATAAGATTAGAAAAAGGAACATTTAGAATGGCCATTTAATCTTGAAGTTACACTACACAAAAAATATATCTCTGATTCCCAAGTGATAGTACACAGATGTCTCTGTAGGATAACAGATGGAGTAAAGAATGCAGAAATGACTAAAATTAATGAAGGAGTTATCACAGAGAGTCACCTCTTAGACTCTGGGTCTGATCTTTCCCTGTGACTAAGGCAACTGTTGTACAGTGGAAAGAGAGGGGGATTTAGAGTCAGAAATCCACACTGTTAAGACTCTGGAAAGGACAATTATATTCTTTATGCCTTGGTCCTTACTTATGAGATACAGTAGTAATATCTAACTTGGGAATAGTGGTATAGATTAAATAAGAGAACATGCAAAATTCCATTATCAATTGCACAGTAGACCCCAAATGATCATTTTTTTAGAAGTCATGTGATTTAGAACAAAGGATCCAGTGGAATCTATGATGTGAATGCAAATTCTAATTCCAAGTTCTACTCTGCACCTTAGACACAAGTTAAGTTTGACATTCATTCAGAAAGAATAGACAGTAATAGAGACAAATTCAGAGTCCCCTTGAAGCAGATGTTTCTCAGGCAGTGCTCTGCATGGGAAGGAGCAAGCTCAGGAGTTCTAGAGTTGGTTTGTTTTGACTCCTGGAGTCAGAGGTGGGTGGGCAGGGAGCTGCCTTCCTTCTGACCAGTGCCGAGTTCCCCAACACTGGCAGGCAGCTTTTGTCTCCACTGATTCTTATTGATCCATTCCTAGTGCAAATTCATTTCTCCCTTGTTTCCCCATTTCACATCTTACTGGTTTTGTGAATGATTAGATTGGTAAATTATTCAGTAAAGCAACCATAAATTATTCTATTTCATCCATCTATGACCACTGAAGGAAACTGTTCAGAGCACCTCTCTTGGCACCTGTCTGCACATTATCTGGAGGCCTCTAGCCCCAAGCCCAACCTTGCTGCGGCTCATGCATAGAAGAAGCCTCAGAGAGCTGTTCAACTGCAGCTGGTTATCAACGTGCTTTGAACATCTAATGAAAATGTGCATGCCCACATAGGTGTCTTCCCTGAATTGTAAACATTAGCTGTGTGACCTTTGCAAGCTAGTTAACCCTTCTCTGCCTCAGTTCCCTTATTTTTCAGTATAAGGATAATAATAACATTAAATTCATGGATTAAATTAGTAAATTAGTAAAAAGGTTTAGAATAGTGCCTAGCACATGGCAAGGACATTTAGGTGTTTATTAAATAAACATATTATTTGTGGGGATAATCATGCATGCCTAGTCTTCTAGGTGAAGATAAACACATTACATTTTTATTATAAAACAATATTCCAAGGATGGTTATGTTTCTTCTAGGTACGTTTTCTAGAAGTAAAATACATTTTCTTCTAGTATCTTAGCACATATTAATGGTGCCACAATCTATCTAGTTGTCCCAGTTGGAATTGCAAGTCATCCCAACAACTTCTTCTCCTTGTCCAGTTATTTCAGGTGCTCTCTGATTTTGTCACTTCTACCCAACAAAGTTTCTACAGTTCTCTCTACTGACTTTACTATTCTGTTAAGAATAGCAAGTCCCATTTAAAAAAGGATAAGGCCAGGCGTGGTGGCACACGCCTGTAATCCCAGCAGCTGGGGAGGCTGAGACAGGAGAATCACAGGTTCAAAGCCAGCCTCAGCAACGGCAAAGTACAAAGTAACTCAATGAGACTGTCTCTAAATAAAATACAAAATAGGGCTGGGGATGTGGCTCATGGTTGAGTGCCTTTAAGTTCAATCCCCAGAATTCCCCCCTCCAAAAAAGGATAAGGATTGTATGGGAGAAGTGACAACATTCTGGAGGCATTTATGGTCAGCACTGGAAACGAAAGTACATGGAGGTTTGACACATGGTTTGAAGACAGCTGGGAGACGTTGGAGATTTGCAGAAAGTGAATGAACAGAGCAGCAGCTTCAGGTCAAGAGAACATCAATAATATCAAGAGTCACAAAATACCAATACCATCATTTACTTATCAATGTGTCAGACATTATTCTAAGTGCTTTCTGTATACCATTTCATTTATCTGTCACATTCAATGCAAGAGATTGATGTTACTTCAATTTTTCAAATTAAGTAGTTAAAGTAGAAAAAGGTTTGGTATCTTGCCCAGGGTCTTCTGTCCAATAGATGGTGACACTAGAGTTTGAACCCAGTTCTTTCTGATTCCAAAATTCATAGCCCTTCACCATTATATTCGATCTCCCTCACAGATATGATCATGGCAATGAGTCCTGAAATATGGTTGACTAAATCTTCTACATCAAAGGACAGCAAACTTTTTCAATAAAAGGGCTGGGTAGTAAATATCTTAGTCTTTTCAGACCATGTGATCTCTGTCAGAATTACTCAACTCAGCTCTTAAAGAACAAAACCAGCCAAAGAAAAACATCCAGAATTGATATGCCTGCTGAGATCCCATCTCACTCCAGTCAGAATGGCAATTATCAAAAATAAAAGTAACAATAAATGCTGGCGAGGATGTGGGGGAAAAGGTACACTCATCCATTGCTGGTGGGAATGCAAATTGGTGCACCCACTATGGAAAGCAGTGTGGAGATTCCTCAGAAAACTTGGAATGGAATCATCATTTGATCTAGTTTTCCCACCCCTCAGCTTATACCCAAAGGACTTAAAATCAACATACTACAGTGATGCAGCCACATCAATGTTCATAGCAGCTCAATTCATAATAGCTAAGCTATAGAAGCAACCTAGGTGCATTTCAACAGACGAATGGATAAAGAAAATGTGGCATATATACACAATGGAATATTACCCATATAGAAGAACCATATAGAAGAAGCCATAAAGAAGAATGAAATTATGGCATTTGCTGGTAAATAGACAGAACTAAGTGAAATAAGTCAATCCAGAAAAAGCAACTGTTCTCTCTGATAAATGGATGCTAACACACAATGCAGGGGCAGAATAGAAGATCATTGGATTAGACAAAGAGGAATGAAAGGAAGGGAAGGGAATAGAAAAGACAGTATAAAGAATCAGACATAACTTTCCTATATGAAAAACTCCACATCATGTACAACCCACAAAAATGGGATTCTAATTAGAATAAGTTATACTCCATGTAAGTATAATATGTCAAAATACACTCTACTGTCATGTATATCTAAAATAAATAAATAAATAAATTTTTAAAATCACCAAAAAAAAGAATTGATGTATATGTGTTCCAATAAAATATTTTTTGTAAAAATAGATCATGAGTCAGATTTGGTCAACAGCATATAGTTAGCCAACCACTGTTCTAAACAGAGATTTCTGTGGTCTGTCAGACCACACAAATATATTTCTACTTTTATTTAACTGTTTTAAAAAGTCATCGTATGGTAATTAGTAGTGCCAGGTGATATGAATTTGATTGATACTTGATACTAGTTTAGGCACAGGAAAATTTATGCTAATATTCACTGTTTCTGCCCTCCCTTCATCTCACCTCTTAAACTAAACCAAGCAAAATAGTGTATTTAAAATATCAGAAATGTGGGAATTGGGGAATAAATCCTAGCTTTTAAAATGCAATGAAATACAAGGTTCAGGAAGAAATTCTACCCAGAGTCTAAAGGCCAAAAAACAAGAGTATTTGTCTTAGCTTTACCAGTAGCCAACTCAGTGGCTCCACAAGCACCTTTGGACCTCTCCATTGCCCCTTCAGGTGGCTAAGGGGAAGGTCAGATGGATATTAGATTGCCCTCCTAAAAATATGCCCTAGCCACAAGCTCTTGTTCTGTCACCCTGTAAGTTCTGAGCAAGTTCCCACAAAATGGGATCAGTTGACCTTGGACATGATATGACCCTCTTCAAGGTTAGAAGATAGAAGTATACATTTTGGACAGGGGCATCTAGGGTCAAGGAGAATTCCATGTGCCTGGTGCTGTCACTGAATTCCCTGGGTGCTCACAAAATACTCCAGTATCATCATGATCACCACCTGAAATGCTCTGACCATGTTTTTATTCTCAAAGGAGAACTGAAACTGTCTTGTACATCAGATACAGGCATGGCCCAGTCAGTTGTTTGGATCTGATGTGGACTGTGGCATTCCTCTAGTTTTTCCCCTCCTTGAACAGATAAAAGAGCTGAGGTCCAGAAAGACAAAGAGAAAGTTGATGAGTGATTGAATCAGAAATGGAGGAAATATCTTCCTTAAGGTCCAGTTCTTCTAATCAGGCTGGCATGTAAACACCAATACACTGTCCTACTAATCCTGCGTATATGTTGAATGTATGTTAGAGAATATTTCTTCCTATTTGAATTCCACAAATCCCTAGTATATAAATGTTCTTATTAGTAAAAAGTAATTACTATAGTCAATATTATGTAGGGAAAAGTAGGAGTGAGGGACTGTCTCATAGACAGAGACATCTATGGCCCAAATCCCAGTTCTGCCACTTACTGGTTTGTGTATGTTTATCTTCTGAGAGCAGCAGTGCTCACTGCTGCCGTCTTTAAATAAATAGATTAGGTAAATCCCAAATACCTGACCAGTCTCCTCAAATTAGTCTAGGTGATCAAAACCAAGAAAAGCCTGAAAAAATGTCATAGTCAAGGGGATCCCAAGGTGCTAGGATTATTAGTGATGTAATGTAGCATATTGAATAAGAGCCTACAACAGAAAAGGGATATTAGACCAAAACTAAGGATATCTGAATGCAAATGCACTGTGGACCATAGTTGATAATAATGCATTAATAATAGTTTCTTAATTGTATAAACTGCACCCTCCTAGGGTAAATGTGTGAGAGGTATTTGGGAATCCTCAGTAGTAGTACCATTGTAAGCTTTCTTCCAAACTATTTTAAAATTTAAAATATGCATATATTTTTAAATGATGCAAAAACAATAAAAATGTGCATTATGCAAGAATACATTTGAAAAGATACTCTGAAGCACATTGGAAGGTTTGCTTATTTGGTTAGGGGAAGAGATGGCAGCAAGATATAGGAATAAAGAAGAAGGCAGGAGGAGATTGGCAGGGCTAACACACCCATTAGGAATGAGAGACACATGCTTCAGGACCAGGATATTTTTCAGAAATCAGGAAAACATTTTTCTATTTTTCTTTGTAAAGTCAGGAGAAAAGCTATTAATTTTGGGGATTGATAAGGTTTTCATTTGTTTTTCTCCAATCAGAAAGAAAAATGATTAGGAGGAACAAAATTTCATAATGGTGAGAGGTACCCATGAAGACAAAAATGACAAAGACCCACAGAAGTCATAACGTGTCCTTGGGGAAGGTTGAAATGGGAGGGAGGCAGCAGGAATTGTCATCAACCAGGATATAATGTGCCCCAAACTAAGAAGAATGACTAATTTACTCCTCTTCTCCCGAGGCACAAAGCCAACCAACCACGTGATAACTAACACAACTGAAAGGAGGTGCCTGAAGAAGTCAGCATTCTCTTGAGAAGGAAGAGGAAAGAAGTGGCATTTAGGTCTGAGATGACCGGCCTTTGTGGATGTACAGTTTGTGGGGACACTAAGCACGCATTGAAGGCCCTGTCTCATGCCTCCTACATGTAGTCAGCCCTGGAGGAGGTGGCAGACACTTCATGGATTTAGTTGGTGTCCAGTCACCAATTTTAAGAGCACCCCCAGGAGACTCTGAAATTCAGTCGTGATCAAATGTGTGCTCCTGAAATATTTCAAGAGCAGCAGTGAGTATTAATAAAACCCAGGAGGTTGCAACATGTGGAGTATTATATGGCCTCATAACCTCAGATGCAGCCTTCTTGGCCAACAAGAATCCAGCCACACTGAATCAGATAAAGGGGAATATGGTGGGTTGTGTAATAGAGAAGAGAAATACACCAAAACCTTCACACATTAACATTGGTAGCTAGCTGCTCTACAGGGCATGTGGAATCTAGTTGGGATAATCATGCTATTTGGAAAAAATTACTGGGCAACCATCCAAAGCCCAGGAACCCTTAATTCGTCTCCATTCTCTAATTTCCAAGGTTGAAGGGGAAAAACAAAAACAAAACTGTAATTGGTTGTCCTCAAGGGACTAAAACTAAGTGATTTGGGACTGGTGTCCCAATGCAAGTGTGGGATATTGAGCTCAGACTCTCAAAGGGACATCCTCCCCATAAAACCCACAGGCCCTTACTATGGTTGGAGTTGAAAAACCACAAACTACTTTCAATATGGCAGGCCTAATTAGAGGCAGAACCTAGAGACACATGCACTGGTGTTAGTGTCTCTCATATCAGGGATGGCTCAGGGTGAGGACATCTTTAACATAACATACTCTCCTCAACCTTTTTTTCTTTCCAGAGAAAAGTCTTATAAGTAGATGAGGATATCTATTAATATTATATCTGGCAAAGTAGATTAAAGAAGAAAAAATGCATTCTAAGGCTACATAATTTTTAGCATAAGTGCATTAAAAAAGAAAAAATATTTTGATAAAATACTAAAATACAGAAATAGAGGGAAACTGTTTAACCACAAAAATACCATCTATTTTTATTTAAAAGCTATATTTATATTAAAATAGAAATAAAATAAATGTGCTCAGATTCACTATGATTCATATTCTAGAAATTCTATTCTCTGAAAGTAAAAAGAGATGGCAATAGAGTTATACATATATATTAAAAAATGAATGATAAAAATTTACTAGAAACATGATTTCATAGTCAGATAATGCAGGAGAGTAAGCTAGTAATGATTTTTAATAATAAAAACTAGAGTCAGCCTGATAGGAGATAAACATGTGCGTGTGCACACACACACACACAGGCACACACACAGCAATTCTAGTGCAGTGGCTGAAGTGACAATGGAAAAAAAACTCATTCATCATATTCACAGAAATGCAATTAGAAGAAATAATTTTGATGAGGAATATCTGTAATCTACGTGAATAAATCAGCAATATTTTAATGAGAGACATAAATACTTAAATAAATGAAAAGGGGCACCATGATCTGAGATAGGAGGCAATATGTTTTGAAAGTGTCAATTTTAACAAGTCAACTTGTATGTCATATAAATCTAAATCCCAGCAGATTTTTTAATTGACAAATTGCTCTAAATGTCATCTGGAAGAAAAAGTTATAGAGTAAATATAATTTCAAGAATGTATAATGAAGGAGAAACAATCTTATCACCAGATAGCAACATATATTATAGATAAATATAGTACTGCAGTCAGTACTGGCACAAAGTGGAAGGATAGAAAAATTGGACAGAAGAGTCACACAGTAGCACAGAGGATCCTTAACAATTTACACACACACACACACACACACACACACGTATTCAATAAAACATTAGGAGACTGATAATAATTAGGAAATAAGAGACTTTCCTATCATACCTTAAATCAAAATTAATACCAATTAGCATACAAAACATAAAATTGAAACTAAATTAATTTTGCTTAATATAGAGTGTTAAAGATAAAATTTTAAACCACATGAAAATAAAAGAAGAAAATCAAACCCAATATCCATCAGATTTCTGGAGAGGGAGAATTTCTTTAGCTTAGAAGAAAAGGAAGAAATCGCATGATAAAAGATGGACAAATTTCATATACAAAAAAATTTAAATGTGCATATGGCAAAATATAAAAGGACAGACATGGAAAAATTTTATAGGAGATATAAAATTGTATTTATGCTTTAATTTATAGAAATGTTTATGTAACATAGCAAGAAAAATATCCCAAGCTATAATAAACACAATGAGATTTTTCAAAAAGAAAAGAACTGGAACTAAATAGAAAATTTAGTATTTTTTTTATTCTAAAAAATTTGGAAAATAATTTATACATTGTTTTTCATTAGTAACCAAAGAAATAAATATTACAATAGATACTCAATTAACAAATGTTTTTGTAAAATATAATAATATGTGAATCCAGTGAAGAAGACATTCATTATGGGTAAAATTATAACATGGTGATCCTTTAGTGCCAAGAAATTAATCAATGTAAGTTTTTAGTAATGCAAATGTCCATGCAATTTTGACACAGTGGTTCCTCTCCTAGTGATGTATTTTAGAGAAACAATGCAAAATAGTGAAAAAGCTATTTCTATATTTCTTATAGTAGGAAAAGTTGTTCAATGACAAGGGACTGGCTTATTTAACTATAGTATACCAATTCTGCTTTCATTTTGAGTAGTTTTATTGATATATAGTTTGTATACTATAAAATTCATGTACATACAGTATATTTCAATGTCTTTAATATATTCACAGTGTAGGGCAATCATCATCACAATCAATTTTAGAATTGTAAGCACCGTATCCACTAGTCGTCCCTCTCTATTCTTACCTCCTAGCCCTGTAATCTATTTTCTGTCTCCACAGATTCACTTGTTCTGAACATTCATATGAACAGGATCATGCAATATCCCATGCTTTGTGATTACTGTCCAGTAGCATAATATGAAGACGCATCCAGTTGGAGCATGTATTAGTGTTTCCTTTCTTCTCATTGCCAAATTATATTTCACTGTTACAGAGATATCATTGTTTGCTTGTGCACTTATCAGGTGATGAGTATTTGGATTGTTTCTATTTTGGATATTATAAATAACACTGCTATAAACATTTATGTATAAAGTTTCATGTGAATATGTGTCTTCATTTCCCTTGAGCATAATTTCTTAGAGTGAAATTGTAGGCATGTTGTAATTTTGCTGCTAGATGATTTTCCAAAGTGACAGCACCATTTTATATTACCACCAGCAGTGTGTAAGAGTCCATCTTTGTACTCCTTTTTTTGGTCATATTCATTCCAGGGGCTGACAAGTAGTATCTCACTCTCTCACTGTGGTTTTGACTTGCATTTCTCAGATCACAAATGATGTTGAGCATTTCTTTATATGCTTGTCAATCATTTTTATATCTTTCTTTTTTTTTCTTTTGGTCCCAGGGATTGAATCCAGGGGTGCCTAACTACTGAGCAACATCACAAGCACCCCTCAACCTTTTTATTATTATTATTTTGACACAAGGTCTCATTAAGTTGCTAAAGTTGGCTTTGAACTTGCAGTCCTCCTGCCTCAGTCCCAAGCCACTAAGATTATAGGCATGCACTGTGACACTCAGCCAATTTTATATCTTATTTAAAAACAGTTATTCCTATCTGTGCCCATGTTTTTAAAATTTTACTTTTATTACTGAGTTCTAAGAATTCCTTATATATCCTAGATGTGAACTCCTTATTAGACATGTGATTTTCAAATATTCACTTCCATTTGTGGGTCCATTTTCATCTTCTCGGTGGTGGGTGTCCTTTGAAACCCATTTTCATTTTTCAAATAGTGTCCAATTATCTAGATTTTTCTTTGTTGCTTATGCTTTGTAGGTCATAGGTAAGAAATCATTGTTAATCCACGTCCCAGCACAAAGTAATTTTCCAGTAAGATTGATTTCCTGGCACAGCTCCATGGTCTCTTGCCATCCCAACCCTTCTGCAGGTACATGTTTGTTTGCTTCATCCAGGGAGCCACAGGTAGCAGCAAGTAACAGAACAGAATGGGGAACTTTCATAGACCCCAGAGAGAGAGAAAAAGTCTAACCAAACAAAAACCTATCAGGAAATGGGCACTCCTTGTTTCCTAGATGTACCTGTGACATAATTTCTCATACATAATCTGAACTCACTTGGGCACCTGTTTTTCAATGTTCTCAGCATGGAAAACCAGAACAACTGACTTCTTCAGACAAATTTCATCTCCAGCCTTGCCATTTTATCTTCACCTTGGGAACATGGAGCCTGCTTGATACATTCAACACTAAATGGTGTTTCCTTAAATAGGTTGATTATGAAGATGATGTCACCACATATAATAATACTTATTAAACAACTTTAATTAAGGAAAGGAGATTATCTATAAATGTAAAACTAAGATTGGAAGGAAATATGCCAAAACACCAACAATCATTACAACAATTCTGGGGGAATAGCTGCCTTTTTTATTTTATTTGGATTTCATAAAGTATTTCAGGCTTTAAAAAAAAACATGAATTTTACTAACTTGCATTGAAAACCATTTACACCTAGTCTTGGACTCTATTTTGCATATTGTTCATGGGTTTCTCCAGATATACTCCACTATCATAACGACTATTTGTTAGTTCCCTGGTCTCAGATAGGTTCTTCCTTTATAGGCTTTGTTCAGAATGTATGCTTAGCCAATCATCTTCTTCCTTCTCATTTCAGCTTGAAGATTGCTCATCTTTCAGCACCCAGTTCTAACAGCTTGCACTATTTTCTTTTGGGGGAGTACCAGGGATTGAACTCAGGGTCACTCAACCACTGAGCCACATCCCCAGCACTCTTTTATATTTTATTTAGCAACAGGGTCTCACTGAGTTGCTTAGCACCTCACTGTTGCTGAGACTGGCTTTAAACTTGCGATCCTCCTGCCTCAGCCTCCCAAGCAGCTGGGATTACAGACATGCACCACCCTGTCCTGCTTGCACTATTTTCTTGAGCTCTCCAGCTAAAACGATTATTATCTCATCTAATTCTGTTTGTTTGTAACTTTGTTTTTATCACAGGCTTCTCTTTCTCTACCTTCACTTCTCTTTCTCTACCTTGCTTTTATAAATAAACGGTGTTTGATTTATTTTCCCTCCTAGGGATGGAATCAACTTAGTGGCAGTGTTTAGGTCATAATTATTTCCTGTTTTCTCCTTTTCTCCCAGTTCTTAGTAAACATTTGTTCAACTGAATTGTCCCTGAAAGGAGCCGGATGGCAAGTAAAAATAGCAATGGAGACACAGAAAAAGTCAAGTAGATGTCGTAGGAAAATTATGACCATGTGAACTTCTCTGTGGATCATTCCTTCTTGGAGAACTGGCCCCTCCTACACAGGCAAGCCTGGGCCTTGGCTGCATGGCTACAGGGACAGGAGCAGGACCACCAGGGCCTGTTCTTAACTTAGTGATCACTGGCAAGAAAGAAGCTGCAAGCAAGGCACCTCCTTCTCTGAGAGCAGCCCATCTGTAGCAGTTCCTGCTAGTGAAAAGATTCCTTGTAGCTACTGATGAAATTTGAGTTAGCTCTTGAAAACAAGTTAACAGTTTACAGTTCATGATGTGCTTTTGTGTATTATGTTTGTTTTACAATTCATCCTGACCCAACCAGGAAGAAACAAGTCATTCAAAGCTGAGAGGACTGAAGGCTCTAGAAGTTGCACCTTCCTGAGAGCCACATATTCAGCCATATATCAGTACTCAAGCCCGAGTCTCCTGACTCTTCTCCCTGTATTGCTCTGCTTTTCTTTATGTATTGCTTTCAGAAAAGCCTAGGGAAGTAGATCGTGAACAGCCTGAGCTAATGCATTCAAGATCCAGGCTATGGTTGAAAAGGAAAGAACAAAGATGGAAGTACTAAAACATAATTCCACCTCTTTTCATGCAAGACTTGTAAGTATTAATCACAGTTTCTAGCAATGAGCGGAAAATAGTCTCCTGCCAGTTTAAATGGGATCTACCTCCCAGAGATTCCAATAAATAACTCAGTAACAAACATGTTAGAGATACACGTTCAGGCGTTAGATGGCTGAAAGGAAGTAGATTTATAAAAGCACATAGATGTACTTCCTGAAACTCGGCTTCCCTGTTGTCTCTTGACAAACTAAACCTTCTTTCGTTTCGCACTCATTCCTTTAACAAATACCTGTTGGGAGTATCTACAACGTGACAGACAGTGGACAGCATCTCAGTCGAGCATAAAGCTCTAACAAGGTTACGACCTCAGTTTAAGGACTCTTATCTAGAAGATGTGAATTTCTTGTCCTCACTGAAGTAGGAAGGAGACAGGATTAATAAGCACTGACCTTAAAGAACAGCTTCGTAGATGAACAAACGGTCTTCCTCATTAATGGTCTAATCTTTTGGAATCATGTTAATTTACATAAGTGATTCTGAACTGAATTAGCTAATAAGCCACCTCACAGATGTATGATTGAATGAGCTTCAAGACAGGTGCCTTTTGTTGAAAGGAGGAATTATTTCAAAGCAAGGGTGCAGTGCCCTTATCCCCTTTCCCAGCAGAATTTCTTTTCTGTTTGACTTTAAATTTTCCCAATTACCTTCATCTAAAATCATTGTTGAAACTGATGTTTTAAAGCTGATCAAGTTCCACATCCACAGGATACCAGAGCTATAACCTCACTGTTGGCAAACATTCGGTCCCCAATCAATAATCACTGGCAGGCACAAGTAGTCATATCTACTAAATGGAATAGCCTACCCTTTTATTTTAGTAAATGGAATAACCTACCCTTGAATTTCACCTTTAGGACTAATCATTATGTTGAAAAGCAAATGTCATTGCAGACTTCTTCCGATACTTACTTTCCATCTTACCACCACCAAATTTTCCCCAAATAAATGAACGGATGGTGCAAATTTTGAAAAAGTGAGACAGGGGTGACTAATTAGAAATTAAAGGAGAACAAGATGCACATAGAAATCCTACAGTCAGAGTGCATATGGGAAAATCCTAAGAGTAACATGAACAAATACAAACAGAATCATAGAGATCATTATCTGCAAATAATCCATTTGGGGTATGCTTCAGTCTGATCTTGAAAAAACTAGGAGACTGTAATAAAGTTCAGTCTATCTCAAAATAAGCTAAACTAAATTGAGACTATCTTCCATTTAAAATAATTAGGTAGTACCTTCATCCATTTTATGTTGTTATAATCAAATACCCGAGACTGGATATTTAATAATGAAAAGAAGTTTATTTTGATACATAGTTCTGGAAGTTGAAAAGTCTAAACTTGGGCAGTCCCATATGTCAAGGGTCTTATGCTGCTTCCCTTGGGGGGCATTCATGTGGTAGCAGCAAGCAGTATGTGCAGGAGAGGCCAAACACACAGGGTGGCCTCACTTTATAATAATCTGCTCTTGCAGTCACTAACCTAGTCCCTCAAGACCTAACCCAATTCCAAAAGAAAAATAAATATTAATCCCTTTGGAGGTCAATGTCCTCATGGTCTAATTATTTCCCACTAAATCCTGCTTAAAGATTCCAACACCTCTCAATATTCTACACTGGAACCAAGCTTCCTTCTAGTGCATGAATCTGTGGGTTACAAACCATATAGCAAACATAGCAGGTAGAGACAGGACCTGGGTTGAAAAGATCTGGACTTAGAAAGTAAGCAGGGAAATATAACATGAAAAAAAATGACTTTTAAATATCTCACCTAAACTGGCCATGGTGGGCCTTTGAATCTAGTTGAATAAAATTTACGTCCTGAAAAATATCATATAGGAATGAAAGGGTTTTGTTCAATCAGGACAAGAGTCAGAGAAAACAGCTAACAATGCCTCATTCAAAGCACTGAACTTAGTCCACCATAAAGTGTATGATCAGGATTTTTTTTATTAATTTTGTATATACTAGAAAGGATGTATCTGTCCAAGTAACTCTTACCTAACATGCTGACTTTCTTCTACTCAAGTACCAAATAAGGAGGAAATAAAAATGAAATCAATGTCCCATTTTTTTTGTTTGTTTGAACCTAGAGAGTTTAGCTTTTATTCAGCTCTGCTACGACATTGTGGCCGATGGTTATGTTCCATTCTTAACACACATTCAAAACCCTTTTTCCAGAAGGGTTAAGGCCATATATCCAAATCCCCAGCCTCTCTTGTAGGTATGGATTATGGTGTAACTCAGGTATTGTCAAATGCAAGTTCCAGGGAAGGATTATGTCATCCTGAGAACTAGCTATCTCTAGACTTCTGGATACACAAGAAAAATGAGCCCCTGTGTTAATTTCATTCATTATCCTGTTTTCTATAACTTACACCTCACTGCATTCCAAACTGGTACATATAATGTCTTAGCTCAGGCTGCTGCAGCAAAATGCTGTAGACAGATGGCTCAAACAACAGAAATTTATTTTTTCACAGTTCTGAAAACTGCAAGACCAAGATCGAGGGACCATTATGGCCAGGTTTGGAGCAGGGCCCTCTTCAGGGCTTTCAGATAGCCACCTTCTCACTGTGTCCTCTCATGTCAGAGGAAGTGCTAACTCTCTGAAGTCCCTCATAAAGGTGATATCCCCATCGTGAAGCTTCCATCCTATTGATCCTACCTAAACTTAAATCTCCCCAAGGCCCTGTCACCAAATACCATCGTTTTGCAAGTTAGGGTTTCATCAGATAGAAGCATTCATCCATCGCATTGATTCCTTACCATTAATTTTACATGTCAGTTCATCTGGTGCCCAGATATTTTGTCACATACTCTTCTTCTCTGTCTGTGTGACTCTAGAAATTAGCCCTTGTATAAGCCCTAGACTGAGTAAAGTAAAGCAAACTTGCCTTCTGAGTGTGGATGGGACTCATTCCAAATGTGAAAGGAACACCTAAAGAGTAAACCTCAAAGAACCAAGAGGGTGAACAAGAGGAGGCTCCTCCGGCCTGACTGCTTCAGTTTGGAAATGGTCTTTTCTGATGTTTAGACTTGTAAGGAAGCATCCTTCAAGTCTCGAGACTTTCAGGCTGGAATTTACACCACCAGCTCTCCTGGTTCTCAGGCCCTGACCTTGGACTAGAACAACACCATTAGCTCTCCAGCTTGCTGACTGCACATCTCAGAAGTTCTCAGTCTTCCTAATCACATGAGTCAGTTCCTTATGCTACACACACACACACACACACACACACACACGTGAATACAAATATCCTACTGGTTCTGAAGAACCCTTATTAATACAGATAATATTTCCTGATTTACAACATACATGTGCATAAATAAATGAATATGTGTATGTTTCTGTTTTTGTCTGCTTTTCATTGCTCTGACTAAAAGATCTGACCAGAACAATTTTTAAAGGAGGAAAAGTTTATTTTAGGACTCACTCACAATTTCAGAGGTCTTAGTCCATAGAAGGCTGACTCCATTCCTCAGAGCTCAAAGTGAGGTAGAACATCATGGCGGAAGAGTGTGGTAGAGGGAAGCAGCTCACATGAAGCCTGGGAAGCAGAGAGACAGAGAGACTCCACTCTCCAGATACAAAATACATACTCCAAAGCCGCTCCCCAGTTACCACCTCCAGCCACACCCTCCCACTTCAGTTACCATTCAGTTAATCCCTATTAGGGAATTAATTCACTGATTGGGTTAAGATTCTTATCACCCAATCATTTCTCCTGTGAACCTTCTTGTTCTTGCACTGTTTCACATGTGAGTTTTTGGGGGACACCACATCTAAACCATAAATAAAGAAATATATATATATATATATATATATATATATATATATATACACACACACACATACACACATACAACAAACATAAACACATACAAAAGTATACAGATATAGATACATTTTTAAATAGATTTTTAGAGTCAACTCAACTTATAATTAAATTCCAAGTTGACCCTGGTGCAAGTGAAAATTTTGTTTATTTTTACTGACTTAAAAATTTTGCCTGAGAATGTGGTATACTTAGCACAGGGGTAATAAGTTCAATATCCAAAATCATATGTGTTTTTGCTTCAATACTTAGCTACTTAGAAAGTAACAAATATTGAGATTTTAATTTTCAATTCTGTGAATCATTTTCCTTATCTGTAACATGATGTAACATGGTGATAATAGCCATCCCACTGAGCTATCAAAAACCTTAGAGGAAATTCATTACGAATTTCTATGGACTTCTCTATGGAATGGTAATGACTGTATTCCCACTAATATGAGGTTTTACTTTCTGTTGTCTTGACTGCCATTTTTATAGTCCTGTTCAATTGATCTTAATCTCCAAATTACTCAAAATAATCTGTAAGAAATGACTGAACAGGTAAATATGCTTCCTATAAATGCATTTAGTTTATCTATGTTATTTAGTGATGAAGAATTCCATGAAAAGTAATCAATTACCCTTTTCACATTATTTGTCACAAACACAAATTTTAGCCTCATTCAAAATGCCCCACTTGTACAACTCAATCCTCACAGCCATATGACCACGGGGATGCACTGTGCTCTAGCTACACCTTTCAGTTCTTATTCTTTCTAAAACTGAAATCCCAGGTCTCTCTTCCCGAAGTGAAAGGGGAGATACTGGGGAACAAAACTGACCAAATTATGTTGTTATGTTGTGTGCACACATGAAGGAATATATAGCAATGAATCCCATCATTACATATAATTATAATGTGTCAATAAACATTTTTTAAATATAAAGAAAAAAAGTGATTCATTCCAAACCCAAAATGCTTCCATGTAATTTTTTTCTAGACATTTCAAAGTAATTCTGGAAAAAAAAAAAACCTTTTACAACACCATGGTGTCCTGCTCTTGATGTCGTTATTTATAACAAAGGTGTGGAACCATTGCCTCTTTTTTTTTTTTTTTTAATTTTTTTTTATTGTTGGTTGTTCAAAACATTACCTGGTTCTTGATATATCATCTTTCACACTTTGCTTCAAGTGGGTTATGAACTCCCATTTGACGAACCATTGCCTCTTGAAGTCAAAGAAAGTTGCCTGAGAGTGTGTTAGGTGGGGAAAGGGGGATAGGTAGAATAAAATAAAACTCCAATGGCCTAACTCAAGGACTGTAATTGGGTGAGCTTTCAGATCACAGCAAGATAGCAAATACTCAGTCTCCAAAGCAGTTTTTCAATGTTTTTTTGTGTTAAAGCAATGCACCTGGGGATTTTTCTTTTTGACTGCAACGAGATCAAATCTAGTTCAAGCAGTGGGTAATTCTAGCATTTTCAAACACACAGGACATTTTCTCACCTCCACAACAATATCTAAAGTAGATACACCACAGGTAGAAATGGCTCTAGTGCTCAGTGGGTGTCATTAGAGACTTCCAGCTACTTCCAAACACAGTTTCAAAGCAGCAACTATAAACCATGCAACATAAAGTTTCTAGCTCTGCTTTTAAGTTGCTTTCTATTTGTTGTTATTGTTGAAGCCAAAAGTCTGCAATAAATCACTTTTGTTCTTGATCTGGCTTCTGTTCAACTGAGAAAAGACATATAATCATATGCTGTGTTGGTATTCAGGGTAAAACCTTGAAAAAAAACCTTTGATAACAGTGACTGAGCAAGAGGAAGCAGCTGAGTGTAATTAGGCCAGCATCCATGTGCTTTCTGCTTGTTCAGACTGTATGTGAACCATGGCCACCTCCCTGAGGATGACAGTCCTCTCCTGACTACCCTGGTCATTTCCATGGGCTCTCTGGCTACCTGTAGAATCACCGTACTTAATGGTGTTTTATCCAAACACTAGAAAAGACTTCATGTATGTTGTTATGGTTTGGATATGACATGTCCCCAAAAGCTCATATGTATTAGATAACACACAAAAGTTCAAAGGTAAAAATGATTAGATTATGAGAGCTATAGCCTAACAGTGGATTAATCCACTTGAACGGATTAACTTGAGTGTGACTGGAGGAAGCAGGTCGCTGGGGGTACACCTTGGGGTTTACATTATTTTTCTCTCACTCTTTCTCTGCTTTCTGGCTGCAATGAGCAGAGCTGTTTTCTTCTGCCACACCCTTCTACTGTGATGTTGTGCCTCACTTGAGGCCCACAGCTATGGAGTCAGTAAACTCCAAACTGAACCTCTGAAGCCATGAGCCAAAATAAACTTTTCTTCCTCTAAGTTGTTTTTGTTAGATTTTTTTGATCACAGGGACAAAAAGCTGACCAAAATGTATGTTAAGTCATAAAATCTCAGGCACAAAAGAATGAATTGCCTTCAAACACCATCTTCGTGGGAACGTTTTAAACAAAGGATGAGTTGGAGGCAACAGTGTTTGGCCCACCCCCTCCCTCCTTGCAGGAAAGGGCAGTACAAACAGTCCCTATAAAGAGGATGGACAACGATTGGGGGTCCAAAGAGCTGGCTCTGCCACTCGTCACCTTTGTTTTCTCAGCAAGTAACCTCCCCTCTCTGAGACTCAGTCTTGTATGTGTGAATTCTAATCATAAAATAATAATGACAACCATGCCCTGAGCATAGGTGTGAAATGATGTTTCAGGCATTTTGCTCAAAGTACCTCTTCCAACTTTAAAAGCAACCCTATGAAAGGAGTGTCCTTATTGCCAATTTCCAAATGTGGAAACTGAGGCTCAAAAAGATGGAACAGTTTGCCCAAGTCATATAGGTAGCACGTGTGGAAAGAGGATTTGAACCTTTGTCTGTTTTCTAAACTCATATTCTCTCCAAAAGTAACGTTGTCCTTCTAGAAATATTCTTCTGGGTAGTCAAGAGAATCATGTGAGAGAAGCTATAAAAACTGCCTTAAATGTGCAACGTGAGTGTCACACAGCACTGTACAGTGTGTTTCATCTAACAAGGTGTCAAAAATCGTCAGGGAAAGGAGGAAGGAAGGAAGGAAGTTTCCTGTAAGTAGAAAAAGAAGTCGAGTCAAAGGTTATTTAGGCCAGAGTCGTCTGGGATTCCATGGATGAGTAAATAATCGCTGTCATGGGTTTCGTACAGGGTGATTTATAATTCTAGAATTCAGAATCTTATAAGAGGAAGAAAAGTTCAAAGAGACAGCCGTGGTGGTCCAATGCCAGGTACTGCCATGGGAGATGGTTTCAGGCACAGTGCCCTGGGATAACCCCACAGAACCATGCACCCTGCACCCCTGCCCAGCTTCCTGGATGATACTCTTTGGGGGCAATCCCATAATATGATTCCATAATTGTAATGAGCCAGAGCCAGAAGGGAAACCCTTCTTTCATGCAAAATTAGCCCTGACTCATGCCCAAATTTTAAGCTCATCAACCTCAATAATTGGCCCTCAGCTTCTGCTCCAAAGAATGTGACCTTCAGGAGACAAATTACAGGGTTACAGGATTTCCCAGCCATAAACATCCAGTCAATCGCTCCTTATAGGTGTTTTCCTCTCCTCCTGTGGAGGAGAACTGTTAGAAGTCTTCATATGGTTAAGAGACTATTTTTAGGGGCTCTGCTCCTCTCTACAGTGTGCCCAGTGGACTGGGGGAAACATACACGCTGTGCTTTCTTTTATTTTAATCTGATGTTCTTCCCCAACAGCTGACTCTGAACAGATGCCTTTGTCATTACTAAAGCCTTTGTTCCTTTCTTTCCCTGACTTTGTTAGTTTGGACTTAATTGATTATCAATCCTGTTTGTCCCTTCCACTTGAAATGTAAGTCACCTAATCACCAAAGAGATTAGCTTTTTCTTAGAATTTGACTACCCAAGTAGTGTGTATGTGTTTGTGTGTCAGGGTGTTCAAATATTCATATATGAAAATTTATACAGATGTGACATATATATACACATAGCAAAAACTAACAAATCTGTCATATATATATATATATATATATATATATATATATATAAACAATACTGTGAATTTCACCTTTATGTATATACA
Organism: Marmota monax; assembly: GCF_021218885.2. Classification (NCBI taxonomy): domain Eukaryota; kingdom Metazoa; phylum Chordata; class Mammalia; order Rodentia; family Sciuridae; genus Marmota; species Marmota monax. The sequence continues at coordinate 21,465,002 of NW_026692254.1, forward strand.
TAATGCACTAATTAAAAAAAACTATAGCCAGATGTGATGGTGCATGCCTTTTATCCCAGTGGTTTGGAGACTGAGGCAGGAGGATCACAAGTGCAAAGATAGCCTCAGCAACTCAGCAAGGCCTTAGAAACTTAGTGAGACCCTATCTCAAAATAAAAAATAAAAAAGGGCTGGGGATATTACTCAGTGGTTAAGCACCCCTGAATTCAATCTCTGGTATGAAAAAAAAACTGTAACTAGAAGAAAGACTAGTAGAGCAGAGGTAAGGGAACAGAGGGAGCAATGGGGGGAGAGAAAGAGGAAGTACTCGAGACTGAATTGGAGCAAGTTATATTCCATGCTTATATAATTATGTTAAAATGAACCAAACATTATGTTCAACTATAATGGACTGATTTTTAAAAAAGAGTGATTCCTCTTCATTGTGAGGAAAATTGTATATATTCTTAATTCCTCTTTAAGAAATTTGTGTTTGTCTGCATCTGTGAGTATGTAATATTTTAATTGATATTTTTAGATCAATCCACAGAAAAAAATTGATCAGAGCATATAGATATTTACCTGCTTCTCACTACAAACTATGAACGCCCCCCAACCAGAGGAGGACATTTCTTATAACCGATGAACCTACTTGATTATATCATTATCATCCCAGTCGATAGTTTATATTAGGTTTTACTCTTGGTGTTGTATATGCTATGGGTTTAGACAAATGTATACCTGCATATACCATTACAAACTTTAAAAAATAATAGCAGGAGTCATTTGGCCATGGTGGTCCCAACTGTCTGACAGAGGAGCTGGAATGTTTCAACAATGCTATTCTATGTCATGCAGGAATAAGACTAACTACAGAGATAAAAGAAAGAAACTTAAATGTACCACGTTCAAAATGCAAACCTCCAAAACCAGAAATAGAAGATTGAGATTATTTGTCAAAAATAATCTGGAAAGGAGCAGTGTCTGAGAGCAAGAAGGAAAGTTAAGTAAGAAAATAAAAAATACTGAGGCTGGCTAAGCTACAGATTCTTTTCTCAATTTTATTGTGTAGCTGAAATAAGGTTTTTGTTTAAGAATTGACAGTTTTTTGAAGGCATGGGCTGAACCTATGTCTGGGTCCTAAGATTTATTAGTACTCATATGAACTAAAATAAGCATGTGTCTTGTAGGAAATCCAGAAAGTCAGAAAGGAGAGAATGGAAAGAAAGTATTAGGAAGAGACTTCCAGAATTGAAGAAAGATATGAATTCTTTGTTTGTTTGTTTATGTTTGTTTGTTGGGGGATACCAGGGATTGAACTCTGGGGCACTCAACCACTGAGCCATATCCCCAGCCCTATTTTGTATTTTATTTAGAGACAGGATCTCACTGAGTTGCTCAGTGCCTCACCATTGCTGAGGCTCCCAATCCTCTTACTTCAGTCTTCATAGCTGCTGGGATTATAAGCATGTTCCACACGCCCAGCAAGATATGAATTCTTACACTGAAAATATAAAAAAAAAATTCTTATCCTGAAAATAAATTAAAATGAAATTATGCCTCAAAACAGAATAGTGAAATTATAGAAAATACAAAACAAAGAGAATTTTGAAAGTAACCAGAGAGGAAAAAGCAGAAGACTTTAAAGAAGCCAAACTGATTCCACCACAGTGATGTTACCTTTAATATGCTGAGGGTCAATCTAGATGTGATACCATCCAGTACCATTCAAGTAAAAGAATATGATGAAGAAATATTCTTCAACATATGAAGAAAGCAGGGAATGTCCCATGGAAGCAGGGGCTTTTCTTTCTTTTTCCCCACTACAACTGATATTTGTTGAAAGAAGAAAAGAATGAGCTACTAAAGGATTGCAAAACATAATTAATTTTGGTATAAAGCTGCTTCCATACATGTAGTAAGATTGGCCTAAGGGTTTCTCCATATACAGTGAACAGTAACCTAACTTGATATGGAAACAGACTGTAACCTACTCTTATAACAAGTGGCCAAGTCCCAGCCAATCACCGAAGCTGAGTTGTACTCCAGCACAGCTAACTGTTCAAACCAGGTTCAAACAAGGCAAACGCCAAACTGCAACCAATCAAGCTGCATCTGAACCTCACTTATGCTCTCTATATGCCACTTCCTTTTCTCTGCTATATATACAACCTGCATATGTGCTGGAGCATCCAGAACCATTTTTGGTTCCAACTGCTGCCTGATTAGATAAAAATAAAGCTAATTAAGATCTACAGAATTAGATTTGATGTAATTTTCCCTTCTAATTGAACATGCTGCTGCTATAATTGGATCTGAATGCCCCCAAAGATCCAGGTGTTAAAGGCTTGGTATCCAACCCACAGTGCTGTTAGGGGGTGACAGAACCGTTAGGGGGTAGAGCCTAAGGAGAGAAAGTTAGGTCACTGGGGGCATAAGAGAATATTAGGACACTAGCCCCTTCTTCTCTCTCTTTTTGCTTCCCAGCTGCTATGAGGCAATCAGCTTCTTCCACCGTGTGCTCCCAACTCTCCCACCATGATGTGCTGCCTCAACAGGGCCAACCTACCATGAATTAAAATCTCTGAGACAAAATAAACCTTTCTTTTTTTTAAAGTTTTTTTCTCAGCTATTTGTAACATCAATGGGAAGTTGAGTAACAAAACTTCAGTAACATGGAAAATGAACCCAGAAAGATAGATAGTTGTGGGTAACAAAAGTAAACAAAAGGATGGGTGAACATATGGGTAAATCCAAATTACAATACCCCATAAAAATCAACAACAATGATAATAAAGCACTAATCATGGCAATCCAAAATGTGGAACCACAAATTATTGGATAGAAATGACATATTGGACTGGGATTGTGGCTCAGCAGTAGAGTGCTCACCTAGCATGTGCGAAACTCTGGGTTCAATCCTCAGCACCACATAAAAATAAATAAGTAAAATAAAGGTATTGTGCCCAACTACAACTAAAAAATAAATATTAAAAAAAAAAGAAGTGACATAAAAGTTGAAAAAGTGTGATGAAAGTAAACTGGGCTGGGCTTCTTCTATGTCAAGGAAAATGATTGCGACATTGATCACTTGGTATCCTCTTGGTCATGTATTCTTGTTAAAAATCAAGAGACATACAAAGTGAAATAAACCAATCCCCAAAACCAAAGGCTGAATATTCTCTGTGATATGCGGATGCTAACACACAATGGGGGCGGGGAGGGAGGTGGCAGAGCAGGAATAGAAATTCATTGGATTAGACAAAGGGAAATGAAGGAAAGAGAGGCGTGGTGGGAATATGAAGGACAGTAGAATGAAGCAGGTATAACTTTCCTGTGCTTATATATGAATACACAACAAGTATAACTCCACATCATGTACAACCACAAGAATGGGAAGTTATACTTCATGTATATATATTATGTCAAAACACATTCTACTGTCATGTATAACTAAAAAGAACAAATAAAAAAAATTTAAAAATCAAGGGATAGTTGGGCATGGTAGCTCGCACCTGTAATCCTAGACTCTTGGGAGACTGAGACAGGAGGATTGCAAGTTCAAAGCTATCCTCAGCAATTGAGCAAGGCCCTAAGCAACCTGGCAAGACCTTATCCAAAAATTTAAAAAAAGAGCTGGGGTGTGTCTCCATGGTTAAGCATGCTGGGTCAATCCCTGGTATTAAATATATATATATATATATATATATATATCAAGGGACACTAAACTAACAGAACAGAAGGCATAATTTTCAAACTAGTAGAAAGAAAAGGAAAGAACCAGAAACACTGAAGCTGTGCAGTAGACCAGAAAAGGAGGAGAAAGGGAAGCAGAAGGAACAGAAGCAGAGTAAATAATAGAACACAAAAAGTACAAGATGGAAACAAATCCAAATGTATGCAAATGTGAGTAGATAAAACTATGGCAGAACAATTGAGAACATTGTAGTGCTTACTGAGGATAGCAGATAATAATTACATTGGTGCCTCACAGTAAAGTGGTTGCTCCAGATCGTTACCATTTTTAGGTCCCCCCCCCCCCGCCACTCCAGTATATTTTTGCTTCCAACAGCCAGCACTTTCTCAAAGGACAGCTCCTAAGGCTACTGGAGCCACTCTGTGACCTGGATGAAGAGGCCAGGTACTCATTGATGGGCAGGACCTAGACCATGCCACCAACAACTCCCAGGCTGGTAGGTAGGATGACACTGCATGGCTTACACTCCAGAGGATCAGTTTGACACTCTCCCAACTTTGCCCCAGATTGCACCCTTCCTGGGCTTTCTTATTTTGCTCCCCAATTTTGCCCAACTGTTTGAAATTTCAGGGTTTCCCTCTAAGCACACCTTGAAGAAGCATTTGTATATAAAGCATCAACTCTGGGGCATGCTTTGGGGGAAACCCAACCTAAGACTTTGCACATTCACTAAATAAAGAATTTTATATTACTCCCAGAACGAGCCCCTACCATAGTGTTCAATGTAAATAACACATTTTAATAGTATTAATGGTTTTAATGCAAAATAAAAACATATTTAATTGGGAAGGAAGAAAAATTCCAAACTATTTTTGTAGTTAGCTTAGCTAACAGATATTGGCTTTTGCAAAAGACCCTTCCTTCTCATGGTCTTACTCTAAAAATAAGTTCCATAGTATGATTTTGGTTAAGAAAGACATTCTGCTACTGGCTGAAGTCTTTCTCAGTGCTTACTAGTACCCGCTTGCCATTTGAAAGAAAATTTCAGTACCTTAGGAGGTGGCGTCCAAACCACAAGAATGTTCCCACACTGAGTCACTTAGCTACTAGAACATTAGTATTTTAGAGTTTTGGAACTTTTTTCCCTTCAATATCCTTAGAAGTCTGCCTTGAATTGTGTAATCAATTGATGATTGTACATAAAACTGTTAACATGTTTTTAAGGGTAATCATATGGCATTTTTAATACCTTTATCTTAAAGCCTCCTTCTAATAACCATTACAAACTTTATTTTTGTGGTGCATACAATGTTTTTAAATAAATTATCATTGTGCATTCATTATCTTCTTTTCCATAAAAAGAAAATTGACATTGTAGGATATTAAGCATGGATTTTTATTGAAACTATGTTTTACTATACTTAAGGAATATTTTGCATATAGTGAAATATGCAGGTCTAAATGATACAATTTAATACAGCTTTGATGAATGCATTTACCTATGTAACCAATGTAAGATACAGGGCATTTCTGTCACACCAGAAATTTTCTTCATTTACCTTCCAACAATATTCAGCATCCAATGATAACCACTGCTGTCATGCCTTTCTTTGCTGGAACAGAAATTCTGCTTTAGAATGTCATGGAAATTGAACCAAACATTATGTACTCTTGTATCTGATTTCTTTTGCCTGGTATACTGTTTTGGAGATTCATCTATATTGCTTTACATATTAGTAGTTTATTACTTTTTTGCTACCAAGCAGGATTCATTGAAGGACTATCTCACATGTGCTTATCTATTCTGGTATGGATGGGCATTTGGGCTGTTTCTTGGTTTGGGTTACTGTGAATTATGCAGCTTTGACCCTTCCTGTATAGGTCTTTTTGTTGACATATGATTCTTAGAACAAAGAGAATGTTGCATTTCATTAAAACGAAAAGTTAGACCCTGTGAAAGACATAGTTAAGAGAATGACAAGACAAGCCACATAATGGGAGAAAATATTTGCAGATCATATTTTTGATAGAATTTTTAACATCACATACGCTTTTATTTCTCTTGGGCAATACAAGTATTACAGTATACATACTTGAAGTATGATATAAATAGATAAATTTAACTTGATAAGAAGTTGTCCAACAGTATTACAAAGTGTACTTTGTACCACTTTAAACTCCCATAGGAAGTTCATGAGAGGTCCTCTAACTCCAGATCCTTGCCAACACTTGATATTCCCAGTCATTTTAATTTTAGCCTTCTCGTGGGTATATAGTAATATGTTGTGGGAGTTCTAAATTGCATTTCCCCAATGATTACTGATGCTAAGCCACATTTTTGTGCTTAATTGACATTTGGGAGGAAACATCAATTCAAGTCTTTTATCCATTTTTAGTGGTATTTTCTATCATTTTATTTTTGCATGGTGGGAATTCTTTATATATTCTAGATTACAAGTTCTTTGTTAAATATATGATATGCTAATATTTTCTCCCATTATGTGGCTTATCTTGTCATTCTCTTAACCCTGTCTTTTACAGAGCAGAGTTTCAGTTTTAATGAAATCCAACATTCCATTTAATTTTTCTTTTTGGCTGCTGCTTTTTATGTTCTAAGAATCTTTATCTACCCCCAAGGTTGCAATGATTTTTTTTAATCATTTTGTTTTCTTCCAGAAAATGTATAGTATTAGCTTATATTTTTTTGTTCAGATGGTCTACAATCCATTTCAAATCTATTGTATATGTTGTAAAGCAGAAGTCAAGCCTATTTTTTCTATATAAATATCCAGTTATTCCCACATCATTTGTTAAAAAGAATTCTTTTTTTTAATAAATTCCTTTGGCATAGCACCTCTGTCAAAAATCGATTGACTGTATATGTTTGGGTATATTTCTGGGTTTTCTAATCTGTTCCATAGATCTGTCAATTCTTTTGGCAATTCTATACCATTTTGATTTCTATAGCTTTATAATAAGTCTTGGAATGAAACTGTGTAAATCCTTCAACATTGTTCTTTGTAAAAATTATTTTGGCTATGATAGAATCTTTGACTTCATATAAAATTTAAATCAGCTTGTAAATTTCTACAAAAATGCTTTATTGGGTTGTGTAAAACTTATAAATTAATTTAGAAGGAAATGACATTTTAACAGTATTAAGTCTTCCTTTTTACTTAATACTACCCTAAAAATAAATAAATAAAGCACCTGTAGTTTAAAATTTGAAATAGGAAGTAGAGGTGGGTGGAAAGCTTCCTAACTTTTAGTAGAAATTTTATTACTTGCTCAAAAAGTCACTTCCTAAATGCTCCTAAAGCATTAAAGGGAACTAATTAGAGATCATTGCCAAGAAACTGTAAATGTCTCAGGATTTTCAGTCTGGATCCACACCTTAACCTGTTTTTTTCATTTAGCAACTATTTATTAAGTGCCTGCCATGTGTCAGGCATCATTCTTGGCACAGAGAGCACCAGTATGACTAAAACAGACAAAAATCCCTTCCTTCATGAAGCTCACAATTTTTAGTAAATAATTTCCAACACTTCTATGCTTAAAACCACTGGAAGGGTCCCCAATATACCTGCATTATTCCAGATATTGTTGAGCATTACATATTACATGTAATGCAACACAAAAGTTAAAACGGATAACAAGACTTGTGTGTACATGTAAATATATATTTTTTAATTATGTATATAATTAATTTAAAATATAATCACATAATTAATTATAATTAATTTAATTAATTAAAATATATATTTACATTCACATATATGTGTATATATGTATTTATACATATAGATGTAAAGAATCATCTCTAAACTCACTGCTTTATGATTTAAAAATAAGGACATATTTGATCTTAGCTCCTTGTGGAAGGACAGGGCTTAAGCTTAAGAAAGAACCAAAGTAATGTCCAGAAGCCACTGGTCTCCATCTTTTCACTGTTTCTGTGTAGAAAACCCATACTTATTAACATACAAACACTGCTTTTTTACTACTGGACAAGTACTGTTTGCACAACTGCTTTTTTTTAGGTGAATTAAAATAAAAATAAAAAAGGAAGGAGCTTTTGACATGAGTAGTAAATCAAAAAAGGAGGAGGTCAGGAAGAGGATAAGGAAAGATGTGAGTGAGCTGAGAGCCAGGCATCAGCAAGAATCAGAACTGTTCTGACTTCAAATATCTTTCAGGTACAGACCCTCTGTTGAACAACACATATCTTTCCCTGATTCCTGAATACTGATTTCTTTTTTTTATTTTTATTTTTTTTCCTATTCTCTTCCTAGTTTGCTATTTAGTAGCCTGGTGTGAAATAACTGTTTGGTCATTGCATATGCATTTCAGAGCATCTGATCTTCAACCTTTGTAGAAAAACACATTTCCATTATAAATGTGTTTGCATCTTCTGGTGCAGAGGAAGCGGTGGGTAGAGGGAAGGCGATACAAAAGAAAGGTCATCCTGGGGGAAATACAGCCACCGTGCACTTGCATATCTGTGCAGCTAATGAGCTCAGCTTCAAACCCAGCAATGTATTTTGTGCCTTCTAGAAATGAAAAGGAAAGATACACCTATATATATGTGAAAATTATGCACCAAGAATCCACTAATGACCACATATTTATAATCTGGAAAAGATAGGATTATCCAAATCTTAAGTCTCTCTGGCACTAGAAACTCACATATGTTTTAAATGGAAAATATTAATCTATTTCTAATACATTGGCTTTAAACTTTCTAATTTTAATGAGACTGTGAGCTCAGGCTGATTGATTTAGTAATATAATATACTTAGGCTCCAATTTTTAATAATTCATTGCTTATTGCAAGGGATCCTTTTTGGGTAATCCCACCCCATTCTCATCATCACCTCATTACTGCTGGGTTCTTCGCATCAATTCCTTATTCATTCCACATGCAGAAATTAATGAACAACTCAGAACATCTTTTATTTTCTTTGGGGGGAAATAGTGACTTTGGCAGGAAATGGGTATGAGCAAATGGAATGACAGTCTAGAGCAAAGTAGCCCTTTTCTGTGTGGGATAAGAGACCAGAAGATGATTCATGAAATGTCTCAGACTGGAACTTCCAGAGCAGGGAAGCCTTCCAAGGGCCAAAAGGGAGGAAACTTGTGACCTTTCCTCTAGTTCCAAAATACAGAAGTTAAAGTAGGCAATTAGAGAAGAAGTAGAGACCGGACCATCTTGGGAGCTTGATGCAAATTTGCAGTAAAGTTTAGGGGGAGAGCAGTGTTTTCTCCCATGACACAATGATGCCTATTCTATTTGGGGATAATGAAAAAGACATCACATCCGTTACATAAAACCATCCAGGGATGACAAAGCAAATCACAGAGCAGGCCAAACACATTTTGCTGAGGCAATGTCTGTGGATCTCTAGCTCCCTTCAGTGATCCTCTGGGAAATCAAGACGGAAGATGGAAACACATCCAACATACTTAGAGCTACAAAATTAGCAATGAAGATTCTTGGAAAAGACCTTGAGGTCATCTGGTCCAACCTTCTAATTTTACATATTTGTTGAACAAATAAGGCATAGAAAAGAGAAGTGACCAGCTTAGTATCCAACTAAGTCACTGGCAAAATTGTGTCTAGAAACAACCCAGGTCTCTGATTGACAGCACCATGATGCTGTCCCCTTGGGCCCCTGCCCACTCCAGTGCCAAAGAGGAACATGAGCTTTAACAGAAAAAAGAAAAAAAATACTTTATTAAGATATAATTCACAGGACTGGGAATAGAGCTCAGTGGTACTGCACTTGCCTAGCATGTGCAAGGCCCTGGGTTTAATCCCCAGCACTGAAAAAAAAATCTCTATATATATACATATACATGTGATATATATGTATAATATATACATATATGTGTGGTTGTTATATTATATATATATATATAAAATATAGCAGAAATTTCACCTATGGTGAGCACACAGTTCAATGGTTTTCTTCTGAATATTTGTTATCCCCAAAGGAAACACTGTACCATTATCACTCCAACCCTTACAAATACTTGACACTAAACAAGCACTATTCTGCTTTGTTTCTCTATAGATTTGCTCCTTCTTGACAGCTCATATAAGGGAAATCATACGGCATGTGGGTTTTGTAACTGGTGTCTTTTACCTGGCACATTTTCAAGGTTCATCTGTGCGGTAGCCTCCATCACTACTTCAATCTTTCATGCAGGTGAATAATATTCCATTGTATGGTTCTACTGCATTTTATATTTCCATTCATCAGTTGTTGAACAATTGCGTTGTTTTTCCCTTTCTAATTCTTATTTAAAAGGCTGCTATGAGCATCTTGTACAAGTTTTTGTGTAAAGTATATTTCAATTTCTCTTGGGTACCTACCTAAGAGTACAATTGCTGGGTCAAATGATAATTTTACATTTGATCTTTTGAAGCACTGGACTATTTTGCAGAGAGACTGAAGCATTTTCCATCCCCACCAGGAATATATGAGGATTCTGATTTCTCCACCTTTGCTAGCCTATGGTTTTATCTGTTCTTTTTATCATAACCGTCCTAGCAGATGTGAAATAGTATGTCAATATGGTTTTGGGATTTTGTTTCTTTAATGGCCAATAATGCTGAGCATCTTTTCGTGTCCCCTCTGACCCTTTTTATACTTTCTTTGGAAAAAGATGTATTCAAGTTTGTTGTTGTTGGGGGTTTGGGGTTTTTTGTTTTGTTTTGCTTTGCTTTTTGTTTTGTACCAAGGATTGAACCCAGGGGTGTTTAGCCACTGATCCACATCCTCAGCCTTTTTTTAAATTGTTTTTTTTTTTTTTATTTTGAGACAGGTTTCCATTAAGTTGCTTGGGGGCTTGTTAGGTTGTTGAGGCTGGCTTTGAACTTTCAGTCCTCCTGCCTCAGCACCGCCACACCTGGCTCCTTGGCCCATTTCTTGATTGGAGCATTTGTCTTTTTATTTTTGAGTTGCTCGTGTTTTCTGTGTATCCAGACATCTGATTTACAACTCTCTTATTAGATATCTGATTTGCAAATATTTTCTCTCCATCTGTGAATTGTATTTTCACTTTCTTCAGTGTCCTTTGATTCATAAAAGTTTTAAATTTTAACCAAGTAGGATGAGTTTTGTGTTGTTGCTTGTGCTTTGGGGTAATATCTAAGAAAGTGTTTCCTAAACCACAATCATGAAGATTTACTGTCATGTTTCTCTAAAAATTTCATAACATTAGTTTTGAGTCTTTGATTTATTTGAGTATTTTCCCCACTGTGGAACTCTGGATTGTACTCATAGCACTTTACCCCTGAGCTGCATCCCCAACTTCTTTGTTGTTTGAGACAAGGTGTTGCCAATTTGATGAGGCTCTCTCTAAATTGCTGAGGCTTGCCTTGAACTTGCTATCCTTCTACCTCTGTTGCCCTCGTCACTGGGATCACAGGTGTCCACCACAGTGCCCAGCTTGAGCTAAATTTTGCATGTGGTGGGAAATATGGGTCCCACTTCATACTTTTACACACATACATCCAGTTGTCTAGACATGGTTCGGTGAAAAAAAAAAATTATTCTTTTCCATTGACTTTGTCACCCTGATTGAAAACCGGTTGGTCACAGATGCACAGGCTTATTTATGGCCTCTCAATTTTATTTTATTGATCTATAAATCTGTCCTTATGCCAGAACCACACAACCTTATTATTGTAGCTTTATAGTAAATTTTGAAGTTGGGATGTGCAAATCATCCAATTTGGTTTTTCTTTTTAAGTGTTTTCTAGGTATTCCAGACCCTTGAATTGCCTTATTTTCAGATCAGCTTGCCAATTTCTGCAAAGAAGCCAGTTAGGATATTGCTAAGGATGATATTGAATATGTAGAGCATGAGTTCTTGATAAAATGTTATTAAAATGAAATAATAGGAACAATAGTATATAAATCTCATTTATTTTTTCAGACATTATTGACCCTTTCTTATTTGAGTAGTAAAATCTCAGGATTTGTAATCTAATAAGAGAGGAAAGGGAGCTAACCAGTCCTGTTACTCCCACTACCTACTGGTCCCCATGGTTGGGCCTTTTAGGTAAGTTTTGCCCACTGGATTCTCATGATCATCCTGTGAGAGGCAGTGTTATCGCCACCTTACCTCAAGGCTTCAAAGTTCAGAAAAGTGAGATGACATACTCAAATCGCCACAGCTAGCAAAAGAAGCCATATTTTAACCCATACCAAGGCTTTTCCGACATGCCCAAGGACTGAAGAAACTTCTGTTACTTCTGACAAAAGCCAACATCCTAAAGGTACTTTAAGGATCCCCTTTTGCTGACCCATAGAATGATCTTCCTGGGAAAGAATTCAAAGAAACTTTTGAATCTTTTCAAGAGCACATTAGTGAAATGGTCCCCAGTTTTTACCTCCTAAAGAATATGTTGTATACTTGAGTCAATTTCATTGCATTCAAGAAGTCTTCAGAAAATTCAACCATGAATGTTGTATTTTACTTTGGCATTTGCAGCCTGCATTTGTAACCATCAATAGTTGTTTCCCAGAAGTATTTATGCACTCCTTGAAGTTAAAAAGGCTAATTACATGTCTTTAGGCTCCAGAAGAGAAATCTATGATAAGATGATCTAAATGGAAATAAATAATATTTTTTAAATGCTTCATTAATAAATGAGTTTGGAAACCTGTAGGTTAAACAAAAGCAATCAAGTTTCTTTGTTCTAAGACTTCTTCTTTCACGTAAGGTTCATGCAATTCTAGAATAAGCAGAGATTCTCAAACATGTTAGATACTCATGAATGGGCCTTCTCATGGAACCAGAATATGAACACAAATGACTTTACATTTCACTAGTAATATTTACCCTGAATAAGGCTAATGTTCACCACTTCCTTCCCCCAGTCCTACCATCACCATCACCATCCAAATTTGTAAAGAGAAGCATACCACAAATACCCATTTTAAAAAGTACCTAAATATTTAGATGATTTCACTTCAAATGCCCCATATGTTGTTATATTATGAAGAGTGCTACATATTTTATATTACATAATAAATTCGACCTGAAAGATAATGTTAAGAGAAGGTTCACCTCTTCACCGAAATGTGTGCAATTCCTTTTATACTGAAAGTTATATCACACAGTTTTCACTTTTGCCTTGATTCCTAGGAATCTAATCTAAGTCACAGTCCATAATATAGTACATACTGGACTATAAGGCATTTATATTCAGTCTTTTTAAAATTATATTCATAGTTCTGTTTTTGCTTTTCCTATAGTGTTCTGACTTTAGATTCTATCTCAAAATCTTATTTGCAGTTGGGGCAAAGGGTTATGATTAACAAATTAACAAGTAATTTATATCAAAACAAAATTACATTTATATCCATTTTTAATCACTTCACTGGATGAAAACTTTTGTACATACTCTTAAAACTTGTGAAGGCTGAGTTTGACATCCTGTGTATTCAACAAAGACTTGTATAGTCACGAAAAGTATTTGGAAAGGTCTTGGGAGGAGATGCAGATCTAAGGCATACCTCAGTCCAGCTCAAACTCAGTTACAATGACAGGCTGCACTTCTGTAGAGACCCACCATATGGACAAAGAAACTATTGGCCCAACAAAATAAAAGCAAAATCCAAACCAAAAGACAGCAATGGTCTTAAACGTATCTCCCAGTCAACAGTCACAGGGCATATCAAATCACAAGCATGACTTTAGTGGTGCTTCTGAGTCAGACAGGCAACTTTTAGAGTTAGTTTGTAGGATGAGTCACAGTTAATTCATTCAACAACGATTAATGTTCCTCTAGAACAAAACTAAAGATGCCACTAAGTGAGTAGATTGATTAATAAGTAAACTAACATGCTATATCCGAAAGCAGTGCATGTTCGGTCTTGTTCCTCAAAATGAGGGTTTGAACTAGACTTTTTAAAAAATTTCTGACTGGAGAGACTTCTGAATACATAAAAGCAACATTTGATCTTGATATGTTCAAAGTTGTCTTTAATGAGTGAAATATTTTTTCAATCCTAATGCCAGGATGTAGAGCCACTTTGGGGGCATCAATGTTTTATGTAGAGAACAGAATGTTTTTTTAAGAAAACACATTCATATTAAGGAAGAATAAAAATTCATAGAAGATAAAATGCCCGAAAAGGCACAATTATTTTTTTCTTTTGAGACAGAGTCCTCAGGCTGGTCTCTAATTCCTGGGCTCAAGTGATCCTCCTGCCTCAGTCTGCAGGGACTACAGATGTGCATTACCAGACCAGGCAACACAATTTTTAAAGTTCCTGTGCTGACCAATGCTTGCCTTTATCCGCCCCACCACAGTTAAGTTCCTTAGAACTCATGGAAGCATTTTTAAAATAAACGGAGCTGTATCATGCCTTAGAATCCACAATTTCTTACCCAAATCTGACCAAAACCTGTGTTCTATCCTTCAACCCTTGGACCAAGGAGTAAAGAGCCCTGAAGACTGGCTGAACCAAACAGAGATGTCTGGTTCCCAAAGATTGGTCAGGTCCAGGAGTATCCAGTTAGGACTTGTGACACAGAAAATTAAAAAAAAACTAAACAATGTTAGGAGCAAAAGTTAGTGAGCATTAACAGTTTCTAGTCGTAGAGCAGGACTGAAAAGGTTTTTGTTGTAAGGGAACAAGATGGACCATGAGTGTGTGTGGTCTGCAGCGAGAAGAGAGGTGCCGCAGAGAGGATGAGAGGGGTCCAACACGCAGGCTCCATCACAAGTCCTGACTGCTGTTTAAACTGTCTTCGGTCCTAGGTCACATTTAGAACCACTGATGGGATAGGGGTTATTGTTTGGTTTATGCAGGGGCATGGGGCGAGCTTGGTTTTCCAAGCTGACTTTAGAGATTTCTCTCCATTCTTCAGTAGCTGTGGTCAGTGAGTCCATTGAATCCCTGCTGCACTCATTACATCCTTGCTGCACCCTCTCCTCACTGTAACTACAATGAAAATCCAGGAGCCTGCCGGTATAACTTACGGATGAGTCAAACCAGTAAAGCAAGGCAAAAACCCCAGAAACTATTTTTTTTTAATATAGCCTTTTCTTACTGTATCAAAAGTTAGATAGGTGCAGGCACCAACTTCCTCACAAGACCCCTAAAGCTGAAGAAATAAAACTGAGAATCAATAAGTGGGATACCATCAAATTAAAAAGTTCTGCACAGCAAAGGAAATGATTGAGAAGTGAAGAATAGGGAAACATCCTTGCCCAGCAATTCCTCTGACTGAAAACTTATATCCAGAATATATACAGAATTCAAAAACCTTAACGCTAAAAAAAGAGCAAAAGAACTAAACAAACTTCTCAAAAGAAGAAACACAAATGGCCAACAAATATATGAAAAAATGATCAATATCTTTCACAATTAGGGAAATGCAAATGAAAACTAGACTAAGATTTCATCTCACTCCAGTCAGAATGTCAATGATCAGAATATGAACAATAATAAATTCTGGAGAGGTTGTGGGGGGAAAGGTATATTTTTACATTGTTGGTGGGACTACAGACTAGTACAACCACCCTGGAAAGCAGTATGGAGATTCGTCAAAAACCTAGGGATGGTACCATCATATTACCCAGCTATCCTACTCCTTGGTACTTTCTCTAAGATTTAAAGTCAGCAAACTACAGTAATACATCTCCCTCAATATTTATAGAAGCACAATTCACAATAGCTAAATTATAGAATCAACCCAGATGCCTGTAAATAGATGAATAGATTAAAAAATTGTGGTTTATATGCACAATGAAGTTTTTACTCAGCCATAAAGAAGAATAAAATAATGGCATTTGCTGGTAAATGAATGGAAATGGAGAAAATCATGCTAAGTGAAATAAGTCAGACTCAGAAAATCAAGGGTTGAATGTTTTCTGTCACACGTGGAAGCTAGTGCAAAATAAGGGAAATAAGGCAGTGGGGGAGGGGATAGGATATTATAAAGACCTAGGGACATCAGTGGAGTACATGTAGGAGAATGAAAGGGAGGGAGGGAAGGAGGGAAAGGTAAAGAAGTATAAAAGAACTATGGAATGAATCTAACAAAACCAGGTTAGGTACATACATAAATGTACCACAGGAAATTTCATCTTTATGTATATTTAGAAAGTACCCATTAAAAATGGGTAAGGAAGATCAGCAGCATAGAGAAAAGAAAGAAGGGGAGAGAGGAGGGGAGGAAAATGGGGGAATGGGGGTTGAAATCAAATTCCTTTTCCTTGAAATTTTGTCCAAAGGAGCCCAAATACTATATATAATTATAATGCTCTAATAAAATGTGTCTATGCTTTAAAACTGTTACAAAATTTTGTCATGAATATATTTTAACATACAAATAATGAAGTTGGAAAACTATTTTCCCTGTGAACAACAGATAAGAAGTAATATCTAAACAATGCAAGACACCTTTACCAACTGATGAGAAAAACACCTGAATAGGAAAATTAACAAAGAATATGAATAGTAAGTTATAGAATGGGCAAATCCAAATGGTAATTCTATGAAAACAACACAAACCATTTTTTTAATATTTATCTTTTAGTTGTAGTTGGACACTATACCTTTATTTTATTTTATTTTATTTTTATGTGATTTAAGGATCAAACCTAGGGCCTGGCACATGCTAGGTGAGTGCTCTGCTGCTGACCCACAAGCCCAGTCCCAACATAAACCTTTTAAAAACTCAGAAAGTGCTAAAGTGAGATGGTCTAGAGGTATGGTTCAGTGAAAGAGTGTTTATCTAGCATGCATGAGGCCCTGGGTTCAATCCACAGGACAATCAAAAAAATTAAAAATAAATTTTAAAGTAATACTGACATAACACACTCATTTGTTTGACAAAACTTATTTTTTAAAAGTTAATATTTATTGACATTATTATTCAAATATATGGGAAGGGCCATGCTGATATACATTGCTAATTAAAATGTAAAAAATGTAGATTTTTTTCTTTTTTTCGAAAAATAACCAAGGGGGGAAAATCCATTAAAATTAAAAAAGACCTAAAAATCTGACTTCTGTTTTTCTATTATAGAGAACTCAAAACACTAAAATATACATGCTTGCACACAAAGGCATATCAAAGGCATAGAGACAAAGTGAAGGTCCATAAATAAGAAGATAGTTCAATTAATTATGGCATTTCTGTGTCATTATTATAAAACCACTAAGAAGAACAAATTAGAACTAAACCAATTCACCCAAAAAGATTTATATAGGTCATAGTTGGATGAGCTAGGCATAGTGAAAGATGTTCTTCAGCAGAATCCTTTTATTTCCTTGTGAAGGTAACAGTGACACATTTTGCCCACACTCATTTCTTGTAATGAGAACATGCAGTATTTGTCTGTGTCTGGCTTATCCCACTTCACATAGTGTCTTAGAGGTTCACTCACATTGTCATGAATGACAGTTTTCTCTCTTTGTGATGACTGAGTAATATTCTACTCTGTTTGCCACATTTTTGTTTCAATTCATCTGTCAACGAACGCTCACTTTGGTTGTTGATATACCGTGGCTACTGCGAATAGTGCTGCAAGGAACATGGACTGCAGACATTGCTTCTATATAGAGGTTTTAGTTCCTCTGGACACGTATCCAGAAGAGGGATTGCTGGACCAAGTGAGAGTGCTAATTTCAGCTAATAATGTTTCCCACGATGGCTGTCCCAATTTCCATTGCCACAATAATGCATGAAAGTTTTCATTTTTCTATGCTTTCTGCCAAAACTTATCTTTTTTTTTTTTTTGTCTGTTTGTTTTACAGTACTAGCAAGAGAACTGAGGTGCTTGTGCATGCTAGGAAAGCACCTCATCCCTGAGCTAGTTCCACAGCCCTATGTATGTATGTATGTATGTATGTATTTTTATTAGGCAGAGTCTCACTAGATTGCCAAGCTGGTTTGGGGATTTTTGTTTGTTTGTTTTTATTGGTTCTTTTTAGTTATACACGATAGTAGAGTCATTTTGACATAATAATAACAGCAGGGAATATATCATATTCTAGTCTAGAGATACCCCAGTATCTCTCTTTCCCCTTCAAGTTCCTCACCCCCTGCTCCCTTCCCTCTATTGATCTTTCTGCCACTTACCTATAGTATTTTTTTTCTTTAATTAATTTCTTGTGGAGTTATAAATGGTAAGAGTCACTGTGGTATGTTCATGTATGTACATAGGAAAGTCATGTCAGATTCATTCCATTGTCTTTCCTTCTCACATCCCTTATTTTTCTTTGTCTAATCCACCAAACTTCTATTCTTCCCCTCATCACCCCCCATTGCAAGTTAGCTTTAACCTATCAGTGAAAACATTCAGCCTTTGATTTTGAGGGATTGGCTTATTTCAAAATTAGCATGATAATCTCCAGATTCATCCATTTACTGGCAAAAGTCATAAAGTCATTCTTTTTATGGCTGAGTAATATTCCATTGCGTATATATACCACATTTTCTTTATCCATTCACCTATTGAAGGGCACCTAGGTTGGTCCTATAGCTTAGCTATTGTGAATTCAGCTGCTATAAACATTGCTGTGGCTGTATCACTATAGCATGCTGATTTTAACTCCTTCAGATGTATCCTGAGGAATGGGATAATTGGCTGAAATGGTGGTTCCATTTCTACTTTTTTAAAGAATCTCCATACTGCTTTCCAGAGTGGTTGCACCAATTTTCAGTTCCACCAGCAACGTATTTCTCCATGTCCTTTTCTCCACAACCCCACCAACATTTATTATTACTTGTATTCTTGATAATTGCCGTTCTAACTGGAGTGAGATGAACTCTCAGTGTAGTTTTAATTTGTATTTATTTAATTACTAGAGATGTTGAACATTTTTCATATATTTGTTGACCATTTGTATTTCTTCTTTTGAGAAGTGTCTGTTCAGTTTCTTTGACCATTTATTTATGGGGTTATTTGGGTTTTTTACTGTTAAGTTTTTTGAGTTCTTTGTATATCCTGGGTATTAATGCTTGGCAAAGATTTTCTCCCATTCTGTAGACTCTCTCTTCACATTCTTCCTTGTTTTCTTTGCTATAAAGAAGCTTTTAAGTTTGAATCCATTACATTTTTTTTAAAATTTGTGATTTTAATTCTTGAGCTTTAGGAGTCTTGTAAAGGAAGTCAATGCCTGTGCCATTATGTTGGAGTATTGGGCCTATCTTTTCTTCCAGTAGGCACAGGGTTTCTGGTCCACTTTGAGTTGAGTTTTGTGCAGGGCGAGACGGAGGTTCAATTTCATTCTGCTGTATAGATTTCCCTTTTCCCAGAACCATTTGTTAAAGAGGATATGTTTCCCTAAATGTATATTTTTTGTCACTTTTGTCAAATATGAGATAACTGTGTTCATATGAGTTTGTCTCTGTGTCTTTGATTCTGTTCCATTGGTTTTCATGCCTGATTTGGTGTTAATACCATACTGCTCTTAATACTATAGCTCTGTAGTATAATTTAATATCTGGTATTTTGATGCCTCATGCTTTGCTTTTCTCACTAAGGATTGCTTTGGATATTCTGGGTCTCTTATTTTTCCAAATAAATTTCATGACTGTTTTTTTTTTTTTTTAAATGAAGAATTGCATTGAATCTGTATAACACTTTTTGAGTTTTTCCAACTTCCAAGGTCTTTTCAGTTTCCTTTCTTTAGTTTTCTACAGTTTTCATTGTAAAAGTCCTTCACCTCTTTTCTTAGATTGTACTCCAAGTGTTTAATTTTTTAAGACTATTATGAATGGAATGGTTTTCTGTAATTTCTCTTAGTAAATTCATTTTGTAGTATAGAAATACGATTGAGTTATAGTCAACACCTGTATCCTGCTACTTTGCTTAATTCATTTATGAGATCTAAAAGTTTTCTGGTGGAAAACTTTTTTTTTTTTGGTCTTCTAAATATAGGATTAAGTCATTAGCGATCAGAGACAGTTTGAGCACTTCTTTTCCTATTCAGATTCCTTTAATTTCCTTCACATTTATCTGGGCCCAGATGCATTTGTCTCTTTATCAAAGGGAAACTCTTTCCCTGAAGCTTACCCACCTCCTACTACCACCTCCCTTACCACCAGCATCATGGTCAGACACATACAAGAGCTAAGAGATAAAGAAAGTTCTGGTATAACCTCACTGCCTCTGGCTCATTCTCCTGGTTCCTGCTTGTCTTTGGTTTGCAAATCTCACAGTCTTTATTCTTCTACATTTCCTGTCCTTCTGACTTCAGGCACCAACACCACATAAAGAGGTGGCAGCCACATGCAAATTTTTTAACCTGCTCTAACCATTGCAAAAGGTTATAATGAAATCACTGTTTATTATATATGTATATATTGCACAGTTCTGCTTTTTTAATCAAATTCTGTTTGATGCTTCACTCAAAATAAGAGGAAGGGAAATTAAACATTTCCTGAGATAGAATTGTTTAATATCCAAAAAAATTATTTTGAATAAAAAATGTGAGACTATAGGAAAAAATCATATATTGTTAAAGCAATGAAATTAAAATACAGCAATACAGAGAGGAATTTTATAACATCTAGTGAAATTACATATACCTTTACTCTCAGATGCTAGGATATTACTTTTAGAAATAGTCCTACGAATACACTGGAAAGAATATAAAATGATTTATGCCCAGGCCTACTTCATTGAGGAAAAAATTGAATAACACATGATTTGCAATAATCTAGATGTGCATCAGTGGGGAACTATTTGAAAAATTTTTTAAATCCCAATAAAGGAATAGTATGGAACTGTCAAAGAGTGTTATGGTTTAAATATGAGTTTTCCCAAAAAAACTATGATGTATGAGACAGTGCATGAAAGTTTAGAAGTGAAATGAGTGTGTTATGACAGCCTTAGTCTAATTAATGCATTAATCCACTGGTATGGATTAACTGGTCATAATTATAGACAGGTAGCTTTAGGGGCATGACTCTGGGGTTTGTATTTTGTCCCTGGTGAGCAGAGCTCATTCTCTTCTGCTTCCTGTTGCCATGTTCTGAGCTCCTCTCCTCCGTCATGTCCTTCTGACTTGATGTTCTGCCTCATCTTGGAACCAGAGGTAAGGAGTCAGCCATCTATGAACTGAACCTCTGAAACCATGAGCCAAAATAAAAATTTTCTCCTCTACATTGTTCTTGCTAGGTCATTTGGTCACAGTAATGAAAAAGTTCACTAAAACAAAAAGAAAACTAGGTATAACTCCATATATTAGTAGATTTTATTACTATAATGTAAATATAGTAGAAAGTGGAAAATGTACCAACATTTATCTAAGAGTGAGGAATATACACTTATATACACATATGCATACATATGTATACATACATATATTAATACACACCCATAGATATAGACAATTGTATTTCATTCACTAGTGGAAAGAGAGACAGCATTTTGTAAATTTTATCTATGGGAAAAGAAGGATACAAGAAACAAAGATAGAAGCTACACTTCTCTGAAAATCTATTGATTTGATTTTGAAACCATAACATTATTTAATATAACTATAGAACCAATTTACATTTAAAAAGTGATACCTTGAAATTAAATGCAAACTAATATACAAGTAGCTAATAAATAAAAATACTGAGTTAGGAACAGAACCATGCAGAGAAAAACTATTCCAGTCAAAACACAGTGATTATAAGTATCCAGTACTGCTGTGGTACTCCAAGGAAAAAAGCATTTTTGTTTAATCTGAAACAATTTTTTTTTAAATTTTACTGCACTGTAGCCATACATAATAGCAAGGTTCATTTCAACGTATTTATAAATGCACAGAACATAGTTTTCTCTATATCAATCCCTGATATCCCCTTCATTTCCCTCTCCTACCCCCTGCCCCCTGATTCCTTTCCTCTACTCTTGCTTTTCCTTCTACTTATTTATTTTTTAATTGGAGAATTATCATTTTAAATAAAATTGGAATGCATTGTGATATATTCATATATGCATATAGCATAATTTGGTCAATTTTATTCCTGATTTTCTTCTTGTTTTCCTTCCCTGCTTTCTCATCTTTGTTCCCCTGCTTCCACTCTACTCCTTTCCCTTCCATTTTCATGAGATCATCTTCTTTATTCCTTTTTTTTTCTTTCTAAATTCTGCATATGAAAGCAAATATCTAAACCTTGACCTTCTAAGTCTGGCTTATTTCACTTAACATGATGTTTTCCAGCTGCATCCATTTACCAGCAAATGCCATAATCTCATTCTTCTTTACAACTGAGTAGAACTCTACTGTATATATATACCACATTATCTTTATACATTTGTCTATTTAAGGGGAACTAGCTAGTTCTATAATTTGGCTATTGTGGATCATGCTGCTATAAACACTGGCATGCATGTAGAACTGTACTTATGCTCATTTTAAATATTATTAGTAAATATCATGAACTGGGATAGCTGGGTCATGTGGAAATTCCATTCCTACTTTTCTGAGGAATTTCCATGATGCTTTCTTTAGTAGTTGTACTAATTCACAATCCCAGTGTTAAAATGTTCATTTTCTCTACATCCTCTCTAGAACTTACTATTATTCGCATTCTTGATGGCAACCATTCTAACTCGAATGAGATGAAATTTCAGTGTGATTTTGATTTGCATTTTCCTGATTTTTAAGGATGTTGAACTTTTTTTCATATATTTTTTGGCCATTTGTATTTCTTCTCTCAAGAAATATATCTATAGATCTTTTGCCCATTTATTGAGTGAATTATTCATTCTTTATAGCTGAAGTTTTTTGAGTTCCTTATGTATTCTAATTATTAATTGATTGTAGACTGTAGGAAGAATAACTATAAAAGAATTTTTCCCATTCTGCAGGATCCCCCCTCCCTGCTCTGAATTGTTTCCTCAGCCATGCAGAAGTTTTTAATTTAATATCATCCTACTTGCTAATTCTTGGCTTTGTTTCTTGAGCTTTAAGTGTCTAAATAATGATGTCAATGCCAGGCTCATTACGTTTCATGTTGCCCTTTGTTTTCTTCTAATAGTTTCAATGATTCTGTTTTAATTTCTAGGACTTTGATCCACTTTGAGTTTTGTTATTGTTGTTGTTGTTTGTTTGTTTTTAATGCAAGGTGAGAGAAAAGGATCTAGTTTCATGTGTCTACATATGCATATCCAGTTTTCCCAGTGCCATTCACTAAACAGTTTATTTTTTCTTCAACATATATTTTTAGAACCTTTGTCAAATATCAGAATGGCTGTAAGTACGTGTCTCTGTGTCTTCTGGTCTATTCTACTGGTCTTCACATCTGTTTTCATGCCAATACCATACTGTTCATACTGTTTTCTGACTAGAGCTCTGTAGTTAAATTAGAGATCTGGTATTTTAATGCCTCCAGCCTTGCTCTTCTTGCTCAGGATGACTTTGGCAATTCTTGGTCTTTTATTCTTCCATATGAAGATTAGGAATGTTTTCTCTAGTTCTGTGAAGAATGGCATTAGCATTGAATCTCTAGATTGCTTTAGATAATTTGGCCATTTTGATGGTATTAATTCTACCTTTCCATGAACATGGTAGGTGTTTCCATCTTCTAAGATCTTCAATTTCACCCTTCACTATTTTATAACTTTCATTATAGAGGTTTTCACCTCTTGTTAGATATATACTTTTTTTAGCCTATTATGAATGGAATATAGTTTTCTTGATTTCTTTATCTCTGAATTAATTATTGTATAGGAGAGTTATTGATTTTTGTGAGTTTATCTTGTACCCTGCAACTTCACTGAATTTGTTTTTTAGCTCTAGAAGATTTTCTAAAGAAGTGTTTTAGAAGATGGGAGGGGAGGGGAGGGGGGATAATAGAGGATAGGAAAGGTAGCAGAATACAACAGTCACTAATATGGCATCATGTAAAAAATGTGGATGTGTAACCGATGTGATTCTGCAATCTGTAATTGGGGTAAAAATGGGAGTTCATAACCCACTTGAATCTAATGTATGAAATATGATATGTCAAGAGCTTTGTAATGTTTTGAACAACCAATAAAAAAAGAAGTGTTTTATTTTTTGTTTGTTTGTTTGTTTTTGTGGGGGGGGGCAAGTATTTCTTTCTCCTGCCTGATTACTCTGGCTAAATATTTAAGAATTGTATTGAATAGAAGAGGAAAATGTGGACATTCTTGCTTGTCCCTGATTTTAGAAGAAATGTTTTCAGGTTTTCCCCTTTCAGTAAGATGTTTGTTTGGGGTTTATGGTATATGGCCTTTATGATATTGAAATATATATCTTCTATCACTAATTTCTTCAGAGCTTTTAAAATTAATGTATACTGACTTTTATCAAAGATTTTTCTGTATCTATTGAGATAATTATGTGTTTTTTTTCCTTAATTCTAATTATGTGATGAAGTTATTGATTTGCAAATGTTGAACCAAACTTACATTCTTGGAATAAACCAATATGATCACCATATACAATCCTTGGAGGGAAAGGGGGAAACACCGTGCCTGCCCTCAAGGAGCTCACAGTCTAGCGAGGATGGCAGATGTGCCAGCTCACGTGGGACCTGCCTGGTGGGCTGGCACCTGGCCAAGAGGAGGCAAGGAGGGAGGAAAGTTCTTTGCTCTGTTTAGGCAAGACCTCTTTGAGGAGTGGGCAGTACCTCTAATGAAGTAGGGGATAAAATAATTATCTGAGTTGAAATTTCTGTGCATCATTTGCAGTATTGGTGCTAGGTGCTCTAGGATTTGAGGCACACTTTCCACTGAGGAGTGTTAGGGTGATGGCTAAGAAGTGATTTCACCTGATTCCTCAAGGTAGAGGGTGCCTGATGAGGAGACCAGGGCACTGTGATTTAGCTCATCAAGAAAGGAATGAGTGGAGAGTGGAGAGAAATAGTCAGCTCCTCTTCTGAATTGTTCCTTTTTGATCTAGAATCCCCCATTTGCTGTTTCAGGAGGATTGCATTTTTTTTTTAAGTAGAGAGCTACTTAGGAATCTGTAGGAGCTGCTTCAGGCCAAATTTGCAGACCACTTCTGGCTGTCTCGTGACTACTTTACAACAGGCATTTCCATGTCCACATCTTTCCCACACTTTTCATTTTATGAGATCCAGAAAAGGATGAGACTGTTTTTTTTCTCAAAACAATTCAGCTAAGAAAGGCCTCTAGAGGACATGAGGACCAAGCCTTCCATTTTACAGGTGAGGATACTGAGGCACATCTATGAGGCCCCCTTGACTTGGGCAAGCTTGGGCAAGGATCAGATAGAGCTGGGACTCAGAAGGTGGCCCTTTCAACACCCTGTCCAGATTATTTTTCCAAGGCTGGGCAAGTTGCTGAGCATGAGTCTTGTACTTGGGTCTGTTAACACTGTCTGTAGGTAGGGTGGCCATGTGGACGGGGCCCTCCTGTCCAGGCCAGCTATGCTGAGAGCTGGGTAAACAACCAGGTGACTGAAATCTGAGGCAGGACGGTAAGGTCTGAAAGAAAATCAGCGCGGGTGATGTGTACCCATATGCTCAAATGCTCATAGTTCACACACACAGCCCATGGCTGGCCCGCAACAGCAGACGGTAATTTGCCTAATATCTACAGCTCCACTGAGTCACAAGTGAGCCCCCATCTCTGAGCACCTCTACTTGGCTTCACCATTTAGGGCGTGTTCCTACAAGATAATGCTGTCTTCCTATTCTACACTGGACCCCAGGTAGACATTTAATCCCAAGGGCAAGGAAGGTATTAGTGGCCACAAGTGCCCAGAGTCTCTCTATGAAGAATTTCATTTGAGAACTGCAAAGACTAGGTTCAGGCTGCTGTGTTCTATGAGGGTAGAGATCACGCCATGACCTCTCTAAGACTGCAAATGTGGGGACAGAGAGCCACAGAAAATCACAGATGTCCCAAGGAGAAGGGAGCTGAAGTGCTGGACACAGGTCACCTGATAGAAGACCTGTAAGCCACGCCAGGAGGGCACGGGATGGAGGAGCTGAGGCTGCTTTTCCCATTTCTGTTCTCTGTTCTGTGATAGTCTCCTTTTCTGAGTGAAACCAAGTCCTCGTTGGCCAGAGCTCATCTGGCTGGTTTTTGGTTTTCTTTTTATACAGCTGTGCTATGCTTCTCCAAGGCAAGTGCCCTTGCCTGGGGATATATCCCAGTAACCCGAGTCCTCTGAATGGCATAGTGGGGTTAACCGTCCTGGATCCCAAGGCATTTGCAGGACCACAGTGCCAGCCAGTGATCCAACTCACTGCACAGACCTCCCCCAGGAGAGCTCCTGGCCTGCTGAGGCCCATTTCTGTCAAGAAGCCTCATCAGCCAATGGACAGTTGGCCCAATCATTATGAGCTGTCATGAGAAGACAGGGGTGTCTCAGGCAAAATGCTCTCCCTATTTCCCTTCATTTTAGAAAAAAATCAAGGCACTTGTGCAAGACTCTAATAGGTGGGGGCTGTCAGGAAGACTGCTATTTAAATGGCCAGAGAGATGCTATAGCCAATTTTATGTTGCTTATCAGGGAGAGAGGCCTATTATGGCTAGGCAGAGAGGACAGCAAGAATGGGAATTTGTAGCAGATCCAGCAACTTGGACCAATAAGTCCCATGGGGTTTACATCTGCAAACAGTGGTACTTCAACTTCTTCTCCTATTTGTATTCCTTTAATTTTCTTCTCTTGCCAGGCTGCTCTAGCTAAAAATTTCAAGAACTTATTTGAATAGATTGTTGATGGTGGACATCCTTGTCTTCTTCCTGGTTTATTTTGACAGTTTTTTAAAAAATTTGCTCTGATGTTGGTTATGGTTTTGTCACATATCACCTTTATAACATTCAGTTACATCCCTTCTATCCCTAGTTTCTTCAGTGTTAAACATCAATGATAAAAACATCAATGGGTTCTAAATGTTGTCAGTCTTTTTATTCATCTATTGAGGTGTATTTTACTCAGTCATGGTATATAATCTTCTTAATATGTTTTTGCATGCAGTTTGTCAATATTTTCTCAATGATTCTTATATCTATGTTCATCAGGTATATTGGTCTGTAGTTTTCTTTCTTTGATGTGTCTTTTTCTGGTTTTGGTACCAGTATGATACTGGTTTCTTAGAATATGTTTGGGAGTGCTTCCACCCTTTCTATTTCATGGAATAATTTGAGGAGGATTGGTGTTAGTTCTTCTTTAAAGATCTGGTAAAAATTTAGCTAGGATCCATCTGACTCTGAGGGTTTTTGTTGTTATTGGAAGACTTTTTATTATTACTTCAATCTCATTGCTTGATATTGATCTGCTTAGGTTTTCTATATCCTCTTGCTTCATTTTGGGTAGGTCAAAAGTTTCTAGAAAATTGACTATATTTTCTATATTTTCCAATTTATTGACTGATACTGTTTTCTGCAACTATATCCTTGTTAGCTATAGAGGAGTTGCTATTTAAAGACTCTTTCATATATTTGGTAGACCATAGCATTAGTAGTTATTTGGATGTCATTGAGAATCTGAATTCTTGATATGTCAGAAAAGAGATTGAGATGTAAAATTGATGTAATTGAGTAGAGATTCTATTCTTAAATTTGAACTGAAATGTTAAAATGAATTTATCACTTACTTTGTCTTTGAAAATATATCTTCTAGATCTATCCTAGAAGTAATAATCAACTCAGTAGTATTACTCAGACTGTGGAATGTGGCAAAACTGTCACTAACTGAGAACCACAGTGCCAGCCAGTGATCAAGAACATAAGAGAGAAGACAAAAATTACCAGTCTCATGAAGAGAGTGCTGTCATAGCTACAGATTATAAAAATATTAAAATAATGAGAATGAAATATTATGAACAACATATGCCAATAAACTCAGCATCTTAAGTTTAAAAAGAAATCCTTGAAAGACACAAACTATAAACATTCATTCAGAAAGAAACAGGTAACCTAAATCTCCCTGTATCAGTAGATCTCAGTCAGGAAAATTTTGCCTACCAAGAGAACTTTGGCTATTTCTGGACACACTTTTTGTTCTCACAGCTGGGAGTGGGACCACTGGCATCCACTAAGTAGAGCCCAGCAGTGCTCATTACCAAACTTCTACAGACAGAATGGTCTCCAAAAACAGGAAGTATTTGGCCCAAAATGTCGATTGTAAAAGTTGAGAAGTCTCATACTATATCCATTAAATAAATTGAATTCATAATTAAAATCTTCTGACAAAGAAAACCCTAAGTCCATTTGTGAATTCACTAGTTAATTATAGCAAACATTTTATAAATACCAATTCTACACTAACTAGTTCAGAAAATTAAAAGGGAAGGCATTATACCCAATAAATTCTCTGAGGCCAGCATTAATCTACTACCAAAACCCAACAAAGACATTATGAAAGAAAGAAAGAGAGAGAGAAAGAGAGAGAGATGGATGGATGGAGGGAGGGAGAGAGAAAAACCACAGGCCAATATTCCCCACAAACACAGATGCCAATTTTTGAAATATCAGTAAGTCAAATCCAACAATATATAATCACAATATCCCATGATATAGTGGGATTTAGACTAATTCAAGAATGCAAGTTTCCTTTAGGATTCTAAAATCCATCAGTGTAATTCATAATATTAAAAGACTAATGCCTTTAGGATTAGAAAAACTGTAGGATCATCTCAATAGATACAAAAGAAGCATCTGACAAAAACTAATTTATTTCTGATTTTTTTTTAAAAAAAGCTCTCAGTAAACTAGAATAGAGGGGGAGATGATTGACCTGATAAAGGATATCTTCAGAAGCTGTGAATCACATCTTACATGATGAGGAAAGACTAAGTGCCTTATCCTAACATCATGAATAAGTTCAGCCTTCTATACCTACCACTCCAGTTCAACCACAGGGCAGGAGTTATAGTCTCTGAAACAAGACTGCATAAGTGAAAAGTGAATTCCACCTACATCAATACATAAAAGATGTCAAGACTGAAAAGAAAACAAAATTGTCATCATATCTAGATTACATAATTCTCTATGAATAAAATCCTAAAAGCTTCTACAACTAATAAGTGAGTCATAGTTTGCAGGATAGAATGTCAACATACAAAAGTCAGTTGCATTTCTCAATACTAGTAGCAAATAATCAGAAACTGAAACTAATCTCAAATGTCCAATTTTGATAGTATCCAATCATTAGAGATTGAATGTATCAAAATATATAAAAGATTTATATATTGACAGTCTCAATTATATATTGACAGTACTGAGATATTAGATAAGATATAAACAAATGGAGAGAGATATCAGGGTGGATTTTTTGAGAAAATTACAAGCTAACTATAAAATTGATATGATATTAAACAAAGGCATTGGAAATTTATAATGCAAAAAACCTAGAACAAACTAAACAACTCTGAAAACAAGAAAAATCATTGAAAACTATCACAAACGGATTTTTAGACTTACTAGAAAGGTACAGTAATTAAGATAGTATGATAATGGTACAAAGATAAACAAATAGATCAGTGAGGGCTATAGATGATACAGGACTATAGCCACACCTATTAAATTAATTGGTTATCAACAAAAATGCAAAGGCAACTCAATGGAGAAAGGAGCCTTTTCAACACATCATGGTAAAGCAACTGTAAACTACATGCATAAAGAAAAAAACAAAACTGTTAAGGTGTCCACCATTTATTAGCCATCAAGGAAAAATGCCAAAACCCTAGTATGAGTTTAATCTGAACTATTTCTTAAAAGCACTAATTCTACTTTTATTTCCAAATGATCAGAAATAACAAGCTCCTTCCAAAGATGACATAAACTATTCTTTTCTTGTCCTGAATTGAATATCAGTATTTCTGATGGATGAGAGAAAGTTAAATCTATTTTGATAGAGAGAAGAAAACTAAAAATCAATGTCTCCAAATGTTCTGGATTGTATCTTCCAAAGTTTGAGGGAATTTTTTTAAAACTTCTAACTCCTCTGAGGTTATTTTTACACAGATGTAAGTTTCCCTTCTATTAAAGAATTATTTTTAACTATTTCTCATGCTATTCTTAATCTATTCTTTGCCATTGTCATAAATCAATAGCTTTACTGAGGACACCGTATATCCAACGATTACATTGAACATTTCCTGCTCAGACATACCCAAATGTAAAACTGTAACATACCACGAAACTGTTAACCATCCCAAAGAGACTTCTAGTTTATGGAGATTTTAAACAGCAATTTCCATTAAAAGTAGCAGATGGAAACTGTGTTTCAACATAATGTCACTAAAGCATTACCCTAGAATTAGTTTAGCAATGATTTTTGGTCCACATGCAAGATGTAAAACACATTACTGCAAATCACTATGCACTATGTCTTTTAGTTTCCTGTTCTAATTAATTAAAATACATGACTTATTAATTCAAGACAATTAAATAATAAACTTAGGTAAAGAACTACATGTGCATTTTGTAGTCATATTAGTGATATAGGTCTTGCTAGTCCAAAACTAACCAAGTTCCTGTTAATAATGACTCCTTCCTAGAAAAAGATTTAAAATTATTCTGTCTACCTCCTACTCATCCTAGCTCTGCACAGAGATATTCTTTGTAGTTGATGAATAGACCCTCTTCTTGATTATGACTCTTGCAAATTTGCTTAAACACAGAGATATGAAGACATGAACTCATTTCTTTCATAATTTTATTTTGTATGTCAGTTTTCTCCAATAGACACTTAAAACCACTCTGAAATCTCAACTGTTATTTGTAATCACACTCTCCAATCCTATAATAATCCCTACCACCTCTTAATTGCCTTCTTTGGGCCAAATGGCCACAATAAACCTGAAAATGTTGTTTTTTAAAATAAGGACAAATATCAGGCACAGTGGCACATGCCTGTAATCCCAGAGATTTGGGAGTCTGAGGAAGGCAGATTGCAAGTTCAAAGCCAGCCTCAGCAACACAGTGAGTATCTTTTTCTTTATTTTTCAGAATAAAGTGGAATGTGACTCAGTGGTGAAGCACCCCTGAGTTCCATTCTGGAAATAAATAAATAATAAATAAATAAATAAGGTAAATTTCTAGAGTACTCAATTCCATGTTCACTCAGCAATAATTGGCAAAGCTAAAATTCTGACCTTTGTCCACCTGGATTTAAACCCTATGCTCCATCTTCTACATTCATATCTACTTTCTTTCCACTCCCTATGCATCTTAACAGAAGTATCACCACTTTGACTTTCTTTGATAATCTCATCATGTAGCTCACATATTCTCTTTTTAATCTGGCTCTTCCTATCATCATCACTACCAACACCCCCACCAAGATTGCCCCAACGTCATCACAACACTATGATCCTGACTGACAATCCATCAGACAGGCCAGATCATAGTTTCTGGGTCACCATCTCAGATGAAATTTGGATGAACGCATCAGAAACCTTGGCTGGAATTTGCTTTAGCAATGAGGATGTGTGTCACCACGCACCCACTCTGTGCAGTGGTAGTGTGGGTCCAGACACAACACACCAGGCTGAAGCCCATTGCTTTTTGTGCTCTCCTCTGCGGGTAGTGACTGTAGCACTTCCAGGTACCATGCTCACATTTCAAGAATGTTGGGTCTCCTTTTCTTTTAAACAAAAAGAATTTGCTAGAGTAGCCCTTCCAGCAAACATCATTTCCTTCACATCTCACCACCAACAACCAAGTGACATAACCTCCAGAAATCATTCACCAGCAAGGGGAACAGAATTGCTGTGAGTAGCTTAAACCAGTTCTTCTCTAAGTGTGGGCTGAAATATAAGTTTAGGCTGCTGTTCCACTATATGTTGCAAATTAACTACAAAGTACAGAGCTGGCACCAGAAATGTCACTAAGCACACCATAGAGTTCAGCCGATATTTTTTTCTCTAGGTAGACTTTCTTGATGGAGGAATCCATGAGTTGAATAATATTCTGATGTAACCCCCTTATCCCATTACAGATCAGCACCTTGAGTAGCTCTAAGACTAATTTAACCATGCTCTCCCAAGAGCTTGGGAAGGATTCATGTTTTTTCAATAGCAGGAGGCAGGAGGGGACACTTCAAGAAAACTAAGGTTCTCTTGGGCAGGAAGGAAGATGGGATATGCTGTTCACAAGTAGCCTCTCTCCCTCCTCCACACTCAGGGAAACAGATCTACATCTTCCCCAGAAGCTCTAGTGGTTTCTAATTCCTTTGGCCCATCAGCTCCTTTATGAAAATACTTAACCCCACACCTTGACCCAATCAGCTGCTTGGTAATCCCACTCAGCTTTGGACATTTGCATCATCTTTTACCATAGATATGTAGCTATTACCTATGGAAACAATGGAGTTTCCAGTGCAAACTATGCTTTCAAGTCCCCATTTCTGTATGACTCTTTCACTGCCTTCAAATATGCAATGGACAGAACTATCTTAAAACCTAAATACAGAAAACTTTAGATGATCACATTGCCTCCCCTCCCAAACACATTTGCATCCCTTCTTTCATTGCCATATTTATTTTTATTTTTTAGTTGTAATTGTCAATACCTTTATTTTTTATTTATTTTTTTATGTGGTGCTGAGGATCAAACCCAGGGCCTCTCACGCGCTAGGCAAGCACTCTACCGCTGAGCCACAACCCCAGCCCCTCACTGACATATTTCTAAAGCTGGAAGTCTATTATCTTCTCTTTATTTCATCATCTTTAAACTTCTCACCTCTGGAAATCGGGTTTGCATCCCTACCACCCCACTAAAAATGAACTTCCAAATGCCATAAAACTCCTAATGATCAAATCCAAGTAATTTTCTAATTCTTGGGGTACTATTTACTGCCTTTCCTATTCACTCATCTTTTATAAAATTATAAATTCTTCATCAGATCCTGAGATTTTTGTTTCTGCAAAGCAGTATATGTGCTTGATGGAGGTTTATCCACAGTGTTGAAGAAAGAAAAATAAATACCTTCTGAAACTCAGTCTACAAATTGATCACACACAGACTTTGAGTAGAGACAAGCAATGGCCCATTGCAATGGTTTCACCATTAATAAAGGTGATATTTTGTTTTATATCTTCCTTCTAAGGTTATCTTATTTCTTACTTGGTTCAAAATCCAGGAAAAGCATATTTTGTGACCTGACCATACCATTGTAGAATATGTGCATGTTGGCCTGGATGAAATTTACCTTTTCCTATTAGGAAATAGGATTCTTTATGCAAATCAATACTGCTAGCAAATACAGTAGTTGTTTAACCTACACATTCATACACAGAGAGAAATTAGGTTAAGAACATTCACCTCTGAGTAATGATTTTAATTACAAATGAATTTTTTTCCTCATTAACTAGACCAAGTAAGAGTTCTCTTTGGCAACACCTACTATATTATTTTAGCAGTTGGTCAGACATATTGTTTTTAATTGGAAGCAATAAAACTATTTTCATTAAAAAGGGAGGAGGAAGAGAGATTCTATAAATTAGATTCATATTCTCCCTCATAACAATGAATCATTAAGATGTTATTTAGGCTCTTCTAATTTCTTCCCCTGCTTAATTAATGTTGATCTCAACCCCCCACCCAATTCTCCTGTGGAAAGTAAAGCAGCTTGTTGTGTTACCAAAATCACAATTTAAATATAGCTCATGATATATAAAGCCAAACAAAGCCAGCTCAGCCCCTCCAGGATTCCTTTGAAACCCTGGCCCACAACCAACATATTTTCCAGCAAGAAGAAAACTGTTTCACAGTATGCTTAATTACTTGTTCTTTCTTAGCTCCTAAATAATAAAAGTCAATAATCAGAGATATACAATAATAATTTGAAACTCATGTAGGGACAAGCAGGTTAAAAGCCACTGGTCCAGGTTACATATTAATGTAAAAGAGAACAGGTTCATGATAAGATGGTCCATAGCATTAATTAATAGCTGAAAATGCAATAATCAAGGACACATTTCAATGCTTTATGACTAAAATTTACATGTTAATGATCATATGGAGAATCATAGTAATTGTTGGGAATAAAGACACTGTACTACAGAAGAAAAAGGGAATTATCTGACTTCTGAGGTTTCAAAGACAGCTTATAGGTCAAAGAGGGCCATTACTGCATGTTTCACAGATCATTTCCAAGTGCATTCTATGTATCATGATCATAAACTCAAGTACCCCTAGGATCAAGTAGGTAACAAAAATAAATGACCCTAGTCCCAGGTAACCAGTTCACTTACTTGCCCTCTAAATTTGCAATGTGGGTGAATTACAAAATTTTGGAAGTTCTGTGCAAAATGAAAATGTAATACTTCTTATTCATAATATAAGGGGGAAAAGACATTAACACTACTAAAATAAAAAGCTTCTTTCTATCTCTCTGCTTCCTCTCTGACTCTGTCTACCTCTCCCACACACCACCAACACCACTTGTCAGCGTACTTTTTATTTGTTTTGAATATTGTGCTTCTACAAGCACAGAGATGTTCTTCATGTGAGTGCAGATCCTGTGGTGTATCACCTAAAATTAAAGTTCATTGTGTTTCCTCAGCATCTTGAGTCCAGAGGTTCTCAACTGGACCTAAGCACAAGTCCCCACTATACACACACACACTACACACACAGACACACACACACCTCTTCTTGTAGATAAGGTCTTCTAGCCAAACAACCCTCTTTATATTAGGACATGACACAGGGTAATGTGTGAGGAGCAAGGTTTACTACCCTGCTAGCCCATAGCTGTATTCAAACAAACCCATGGCATCCCTCTGCAGAAACCTGGAATCACCACATCCTCCTCTGACCACAAAGCCTGTCTCTCATAGTGACTGCTTATTTTCTCTGTTCCAAAGTACAACTTCTGCTTATTCCTGCATGGCCGGTGATTTCCTCCCCCTTGAAGTTGTGAGTATATGTGGCTAATAAACAACTTTTGAGTTTAGTTGTAGTGTCTAGTGTCATGTTTACATTATCCCCATAATTCCAGGATGGAAATCTCTCTCTCCAACAAGGTGAGGATCAGGTGAAAGGTAGGTCTCTCACAGGTCCACATGTATGCCTGTGCACTTGGGATGCATGGTTCACTAACTTCCAGGATTCCTTCCTGCAAGCTGCAGAGCCAGCACACATGTCCCAACCAAGGGGAGAAAGTTGAACCAGCATTGTCTCTTACTGTAATCCTACCAACTCAAGACATGGCAAATGGGCAACTCCCATGTTTATTGAAATCTTTAAGTCAAGATATGCTAGGTACCCAGATTGGGGACAGATGAGGGTCTCATCCCTGACAAGTCACTCTCCAAATGCACCTGGGCACTGCCAGCCCAGTGTGGAGACAGTCATCTTCATGCTCTGCTCTGAAATGCTACAGAATATGTGGGTTAAGCCCTGACCACCCCTTCATCTATGCCTAGGCCCCTACTAAGGGGAGTGGCAGCAGACCCATAGAACCTGGGGTGACACATATAATGGATGAGATAGAGGCAGGGAGGTGTGGAAACAGGATCTGCTGTGTATCAAAGCTCTGAACCTGTTCATCCTCTACTGTCCCATCAGACTTCACTTATAAAACACAAATCCAGAGATCAAAATTATTAACAATTTTAAGACAACAACGATAGTTCATTAATCCTTAAGTAGGAAGCCAGGTCTATGAAGTTGGCTCTGGATCTCAAACATTTGACATACCAAGAGGCCATGTTCTTCGTTGTCTATGTTTATGTCTGTTCCTGACACATCATTTGTGCTGCACCTAGAAATCCTCTTCTATAAACTTGCAATCCCCTTAAAAGCTTCAATACCCAGACAACTTTTTCACCCTTACTGAATTTAACAGCATCATAATTTATGTTCATCCAAATGAATTTTGAATAAAACTTGTCAAATAAATGAACCTGTTAAAATTTTTAGTAATTTCATTTTCACTTTGGCTCATAGTTTCTTAATGGGGTTATTTCATAAGAATGTCTTAAATTAAGTCCTTTTGCACAGACTCAATTGATTTTGCACATTAAACACCAAGGAACACGTTTCATATCCATAAAGAAATTTGCTCTTTCCGTTTCCTGCTTCAAATATGGCCTCCTCTCAATGTATCTTCTACTATTCCTGTTTTTATATGCATGGGTACAGAAAATATTTCAACTTCCCGTTCATTCTCTACATGGAAATAGCACTACGAGCATGGTTGTTCATGGTCACTAACATCAGCCTCTGCATTAAGGGGACAGTTGGTATGGGGAGCTAGAGCCACCATTGTTCAGCTCCAAATTACCACCACGTAGAAATCTGGACCCAGGGTTTCTAGAGCTTATGAATTTTCAAGAAATTTTGATAATAAAGATTAATACAGGAAAACAAAATTGTAAATGCGAGTGACAGATTTTTATTTTTAATATTTAAGTGCTGGGTTGGTCTACACAGGGAAGACCAAATAAAACACACTTGCTATGGAGGCTCTTGGCCCACTTACAGGTTATGTTGGAGTCATGGTGAAACAAATTGCTTGCCCTCAGTGACTCCATCTTGCGGAAACATTTTGTGGGCAGGAGCACATAAGGAGAGAGTTACATGAGGTTAAGGAAATTGCTGCACGCAGCAACAATAGGTTTAAAAAGTTGCTGCACACAGCAACCACGCTCCACGCAGCAAAGATTTATCTAAGTTCTGTAAACAGAATGCCCCCAAATGATAGAACACTGCCCCAGAGAAAAAGTTTGTTAGATACAGAATATTAACATATTGGACTGATAATAATAGAGTTCCTGCACGCTGGCACATAGGGTTGCTTGCTGATGATAATAAAAGGATGAGGAGCAGAACTCAAGGAGCCTGACTTTTCATCTTATCTCTAGTTCCATGTTTTTTTATTCATTCCTCCTAATAAAAGAAGGAGCCTATCAGCCTGGGACTTTACTTCATCTTAGGTGATGTTCCCTGACATACACCCCAGCTTCAAACAACTCTATCTCCGTGTCTTTCATTTGCTGCATCCAGGGTTCAGATGGTCTGACCCGGCAACTTAAAAGCAGCATGCGCCTGCTGACCACCACTTGGTGGTGTCCTATGTGAAGGAAGACTGCTGCTCTCATAATAAACCTGTTCATTGCACTGCCTGACATGTGCCATGTCACCCTGTCATCATCTATAAGTCTGCCTATCTCCTTCCGCCAACTAAAGTGCACGTCTGCCCCTGGTAGAAAGGGCCGGTCATTCCAGGTGCCACAGGATTACCTATTAAGTGATCTAAATTCCGTTGACTTTTTCCCAGACACAACTACTTCCCAGGCACGAAGGAAAACCAAATCATAATGGAACTTGTACTCTACAAATAAATCTTTCCTTTTAAAGACTTTTGTGTATATCCTCAGTGAGACTTTAAACTCTCTAAGTTCTTTTTAAAATCACATCTATCAGCAGCAGAGGGTCAGACATGGGGACTTTATTCTGCAGATCTGGGTCCTCTGAAAGGAAATACATTAAAGAGCACCCTGGAATTTTGGAGGAAATCCCTCCACTATTCTTTGAGTTTCTTATTTATATAAGACATACATAGTATTTTACAAGATGACGAAGACTGTATGTCCATATTTGGTCTCCTGGACCTTTAAACAAGTCAAAATCCTCTGGATATGCCTCACTCTATGCTATCAACAACCACTACATCCAAGATTGTCAAATCACCTTCCGCCCTGCTCCATTACATTGGGCACAAACCATTAACTCTAATCTTTCCTTCAACAGACATTAATTGAGGACCTAATATGAACCAGGCACTGTGTGAGTTGAGGGGAGAAGGTTACAAGTCCGAATAAACCTTCTCTCTCCTCTCAAGTTACTCTCAGGTGAAAGAAAGATCATCCTAGCAACTTTTCAGTCCAGGAATACCTTCTTACAGGAGAATCAACTCCATCTCTCTATCCTCTTCAATTCTTTTTCTAACATCAACTCCTGTCAAATTCCAGAATACCATAATATGACAAGTTTGGACCAACTTAGAGTGTATTTTTTTCATGGGTTTACACTGTCTTTGTTGTCTCAGAATATGGTACCACATGGACCCTCATGGGTGTGCCCTTATTAAAGACTCCCTACCTTTATTCCATCTAGACTCTCCCTCATCCGTGGGAATCACCGATTATGGTACCTATGAACACCCATGCCTGGATTGCTCTGACACCTAAGTTATTTTTATTTATTCTGGCTGTAGTCACCAAAATAATCCAATCAGTCCATATCAATGACCACTCTGCATGTCTGATGATAATATTAGATACCTTTTAATGACATTTGCTCCACCTGCACTCTGTGCTGAACTCGTTGCCAACATGACCTCTAAAGCAGTCCTCACACATACACATACAGTGTCAGTTTGTCATTTCCACACATGCTTAAACCCTTATGGTACTTGGCAAGAAGTCATTTCAGGAAACCTGAGTTATAACACCAACCCTTGTTTGGCATTCATTCACACTGTGGATACTTTATTTAGGACACTAAATCTTGGTTCTCACATACTTACAGGTTCCCTTACCTTGAGGATCTCAGATGTGGCTCTTTCATGTTATGTTCAGGTCATAGGAGCGCTCAGTACCAGCTCAGAATCTCTCTGCCTCACCCTCACCTACCATTTCTATGAAACTGCAGCCACATCATCCTGCTGGCCTGGGGCACTCTGCTATGTGATGCCCGCAGAATTCCAATACGGGGAGAGCACAGGCCATAGGACACCAGTGCTCTCCCCTCCCCCCATCTTTTACTTTTGACTGCCTTCCTCAATCTACCTGCCCCATCTTCCTCCAGGTGACAAAGTTACAGGGTTTCTCTGCATGACCCTGTAAACACCTCACCGTAGCTTCTGCCCTTGTGTTGACTGAGCTCCTCTTTCACATGGTGGAAGAGCTTTCTATCACTTCCTCTGAGTAGAATAGAATATGTCCTTGAACTTTATATTTGCTTCTTTCTCTATTGTGTCTTGGTTCTTAATATGTTAGGAATATGAATGGAAATGATTCTCTTAAGCTTTTTATTATTATAACTATTAACATTTATTAATTGTACAAATTAGTGGATTTCAGCATGTCATTTTGATACATACATGTGTCATGCTTTGATCACATCTACCCCCTGATTGCCCTCTCTTGCTCTCTCTTGCTCTCCCCCCGTCTCTCTCCCCTGCTCCCTCCTTTTTGTTGATGCTGTTGTTTTTTGCTTGTTTGTTTGTTTGTCTCCACATACAAAAGAAACCTGTTTCTAGGCTGTTTCACTTAATGTGATTTCCTCCAGTTCCATCCATTTTCCTACAAATAACATGATTTCATTCTTCTTTATGGCTGAGTAACACTCCTTTATGTACAGATATAACTTTTTGTCCATTCATCAGTTGATGGACACCTGGACTGATTCCATATAGAGACTATTGTGAGTAGTGCCACAATAAATATGGGTGTGCAGTTTTATCCTTTGTAGGCCGACTACAATTCCATTAGGTGTATACCCAAGAAGGTGATCACTGGATCATATGGTACCTTTATTTTTACTTTTTTGAGAAACCTCCATGCTGTTTTGCATAGTGGCTATATTAATTTACATTCCCATCAACAATACATAAGGGAATTAACAATCATTTTCTCTTTCAACAAATTCTAGCTTTCCATGCAGCCTCAAGAAAATCCATCTGATACTCAAATGGAGCACTGATCTCTTTGATCTAAGTGTCCCTGAAGAAATGAATGTCTTAAGTAGATAAGTTGCCCTTTGGACAACATAATACATAGAGAATAACAATACACTGGTATAATATATTTTTTAAATATCCCAGGGTCACTAACACTCATAGAAAAAAAAAGAGATTGAAGCAACATTTATTCTTTTCTGTCTCAAAAAAATGATCAGAATAAAATATTTGGGGGACTAAAAAACATGGAGTTCATTGCCTCCCATGTGTACCTATCTACCAGAATTCCAGGAGGGAGAAGGAGAAGATAGACGTGGATTTCCCACCATGCAGCAATTACTTCTGCTCACACTCTGCTACGTTCTCTGCATCATTCTTTCATTTTTTGCCTGAACACCATTATTCTAACATGAGGCACAAAGGCAATGATTTTTTTAATTAATTTTTTTTAATTTTAATGATTGATAAAGCCGTTTATTGTTTTTTTAACACTTAGGTCATGCTTGTTGAGTAATATTTAGTCATTTGTGGCTAGTGATGACGAACCAAACTCTTGGATAATGGTTCTCTGGAATTGTGTCTTCACTTTCTAGCAGGAATTGTGTTAAAAAATCATCTTCAGTGTTTGCATTTTAATGTATTTTATTGAATTTGCATTAGAATATAATATGGAGACCCTCTCTGACCTCCACAGGATTAAATTAAACGTCTTGCTCACATGACTCTGCTAATAAGTGGTGTGATCATAATACAACCCATATTGTTACTCTACTTATAATCAGTGTTCCTAACCACTGGGCTAGACAGACTCCAAGATGAGGCTTCTTCTTACAGTGCTTGGACAACAGGATAGTTTTCTTCCCTCTCAGAGTCCTGATAACACAACGCAATCTATGACTGAATACAGTACACCCTGAGCCTGTGCCTTTCCTAGTCACATCCCTCAAGGCACATCCCCCACCATGAAGCCCATTATTTCTGGCCATCATTTCTGAAAATCCCAACTTCCAGATCAGGTATCACTAGACAAAGAATGATCTATTCCAAAGATGTCCTGAGCAAGAAGAACCTTTGGGACAGAGCCTCATCCAGTACTATCATTAGTTCAGGAATCTCTGCAACAGGTCCCCAGGACCCTTCTGAGGCAACATTCAAGGTATTCAGTGGTGAGTCTTTGAGTCTTACATTCAATGTGTCAATTCATTTTATTTTTTCACTATATCCTTCTCTTATTTAACTTGTTCTTATTCCTAATACCATACTCTAAAAAACTGCCTAAAGCTTTTCTTAAAATGAGGCAGTAGACATTTATCAGAACAGTCTAGACTGCTCTTAACAAACCCTAATAACTAAAAACTGAATGTTAGAATAAGAAACCAACAACTAGTTTATAATGTACCTACCTTTTGGGCCAAATGCCATTACTTCTCCTTATAAAGCCTAGACCCCTCCTCAGCTGGGAACAGGACAGAGCCCATGGGGACAATGACGGGAGACTGAGCAGAACATGTGGAGATGGCAGGAAGAGACTTCCAGTGGACTTAGACTGACCATCCCATGGCTAAATCTGTCTTCCTATTTATTGGCCTATCAATGCAGTTTCCTTCTGGGAACAGGAATATCAAAATTCCCACATTTCTCAATGTCAACAAATTTGACCTATATCTAGCCTCTAGGAAGCAGCTTGGGTTGTTAGAAAGACAAGAAGTTTGAAACTAAATCACAATATCAGTGCCTGCTGGTCATGAGACTTTACACAGTTACTTTTCAAACCTTATGTTAATTCAATTGTAAATTGAGAGAGCACTGCATCCTTCCAAGGTGAACATAAAGAGCAACTGTACAAGAACCTGGATCTGTGTAGAGACTGGATAAAGTAGACAAGTGTGTCCATCTGCTCTTCTATTGTCATTCCTTACAATCTGCCCAAGCTCTGCCTTGTAGATGTGGACAGATCAACTTATTACTAATTTGATCCTTTACACTGCCAGGTTCCATGTCTCCTCAATTTCCATGTATCAAAAGAATAAAGTCATAATCTTTATCACTATAAAGATAAACATGTCTCTGTATATGCACATCTTTATGATCACATTGTGCCAAATGGACTGACCAGGTTAAACTCTTTATGCATTAACAGAGGATGAAGGCAATTATGTGGTTTGGCATTCTCTGAACATGAGCTAGCCTTCAAGCCAGAGCCTTCAAATTCTGTTACAGGACCTACCACATGCTGGCACTTTCAATATACTCCCTCATCTATACCAACTGCGAGCTTAAAAAACTGATTTTACATTCCTAGGCATGGAGGACCTTCATATCTTGCATCAAGAATACAGCAGTTTGGGAGGTCCAATGCAGATCTCATTGGGGCAAATGACTCTGTTCATTTAAAAATATGCTACATGAAGCTCCATAATTGAAAACAGTAGAGCAGTCTTCAAATGCATTGTTATACTAATCGATGCCTAAGGAGGAGCTGCTTAGAAAATAAAATTAGAACCACCCTGCACTTAAGGAATTCACTAAGTACATTCCTGTTAGGATAAACTATGAGAAAAGATATTGGCACCATCACACATAAAAAATGTGCAGGCAATAAGAATTCCTACCCTGCACTATTTGTTGAGAGATTCATTTGGAGAGATTCAAACGTAAATCTCACATCAAATTTGGTCTTTGCAGAATTTGTTGTTGAAATTTCTTTTTGCTGTGCATGCTAAGTTCACTTCATATCCATGAAATGTCCTAGACTAGGACATAAAAAATGGTTCTTGAATTTTAATTTAGCAGAACTCTATATTAATAAGTTTATATAAATCCTGTTAAGGAGAGGTTGAATGCAAGCTTTTGTGTTGAAATACACCTCCCTTGTGTTGAAATGCACACTACCAACTGGAGTATTAAATGATGAAAGATTCATTCACCACTTCATGTGAGTGTTCACCTTGGACAGTGAGTTTGATGGCCAGAGAGCAAACAAATAGGTTATCTTCAGAACCTGAAGATGGCCAATGGTTTGCATCTGTGATAAAAGTTTAGAGAGATGGGCCAGAAAGGCAGAGAGTGGATGAGACCAAGACTCATACTGGGAGGTGAAAAGAGATACCAAGCAAGATAGGTCTGAAGCCAGTTCCCTAAGTCCCTGGAGACAGAACACAAGAGGAAATCACTGTGGCTGTCAGAAACTCTTCAGGCTGGCATCTCCTAGCTGGAGCAGTGCATGCCCATGGCTCCTAATGGTGCTGCCTCCAATAAGGCATCCTGAAAGTTACATCATGCTCATGCTCTGCATGAGCTGTGAACAAGGTGACTGTGAAATATTGCCCTCTGGTCAGCACTATCCAAATATGTCACCTCCAACAGTCCTTAGATTGCTCTTCATTTTATTTGGTTTGTTAGGTTCTATTAGATTTATCTACCAAACTCCTCCAGAGTTCCTCTTTCAGCCACAATTCTTATCACAGCTTGCCCAGATTGTAGTTTATTTGTGACCAAGACAACCTGACTTCTGTTCTGGTCTATATTTCCCCAAGACCTTCAATTCTAATTACATTATTTTTCTTTTTTATAAACTCATAGTATAAAATCTATAGTCCACTTCTGGTGATGAGTTGATGCTGATGTGGATAAGATGCTCTGGGCCTAGCATTGATGCAGGTACCAGGGAAATCAAGAAAAGGGCAAAGTTTCTTTCCACAGATTTACTCATGTTTATGAAATGATATCCAGTTTCATCTCCTGCCAATTTAACCCCTTTTCACAGAACATTTTTGCCACAGCATATCAATCCATGCTCTTTGAACACTTCCTGCTTCCTATCATTCCTCTG
Organism: Marmota monax; assembly: GCF_021218885.2. Taxonomy (NCBI): domain Eukaryota; kingdom Metazoa; phylum Chordata; class Mammalia; order Rodentia; family Sciuridae; genus Marmota; species Marmota monax. The sequence continues at coordinate 21,508,125 of NW_026692254.1, forward strand.
CCCATTAAATGCCTACTCATTCTTCAATAACCCAATCTAATCCAAAAATTTTTTGGATACAAATTTTCTCAATCTCTAAACAGAATTTTCTCTATGTGTGTACCTAGAGCACTTTGCACTTCTCTTTATTTACTGATTCATTTAATTGCAAATATTTCCTTTATAAATCTCTCTCTTCTTCTGGACATCATTAGTTTCTCAAGTACAGCAGTCATATTCTATCCATATTGCCATTGCTCAGGAACTAACAGCACTGACATACATTGGGCATAAAAAATTAGTTTTGAAAACCAATTTGCTTATTAATGCAAGAACACAGACAAAGTTTGGAAATTCAGATTTCAATTTGACACAAAATAACTACACAAACATCTTTATTCCACATAGCATATTGAATAAATATTACAGATGAAATGCTAGGGAAACCCCCCCCCCCAAACATCTGGGGAGTCAGCAGGGAGCTCAGTGTGAAGAATGTACCAATCTCATTTCTAAATCACTTGAAAGAACTCTCTCTATGACATAAATAAATTATTTCCTCAAGAAACATTCAAATCTTAAGTCAAATTCTTATCAGCAAAATCATCTATTTCTGGCTCCTTAATCTGTTCACTAGCTTGGCACAAAATTGACTGTACTAGATAATTTTTCCTCTTCTAATTAAAGATACATCTCAGGGATGTGGGGGATGGCTTGAGCTTTGCTTCATCTCCCGCACCACTCAGCAACATCCCCAGCAATGAGGAGTTGGGTATCAGAGACTGAGAGAAAGTCAATAACTGACAGCCAGGAAAGTATCAGAGGCATTGATCACCTCATCAGCCTTAGGAGTAGAGACAAAGCCACATAATTCCATGTCACATTAACTGATATCACTGCTTCTGCTGGAAGGCAGGAATATGTTAAATAACTTCAAGTTAGAAATGAGGAAGGGATTTTTTTTTTAGAGAGAGAGAATTTTTTAATATTTATATTTTAGTTTTCAGTGGACAACATCTTTATTTTATTTTTATGTGGTGCTGAGGATCGAACCCAGCGCCCCGTGCATGCCAGGTGAGCATGCTACCGCTTGAGCCACATCCCCAGCCCAAGGAAGAGATTTTAAGGCAATTTCATCTAACCCAGAGTTTCTTAACCACAGTGCTGCGGACATTTGGATGGAGTAATTTTCTACCCTGTGTACTGGGGGGGGGGGGGGGGGTGTTTAACAGCATCCCTGGCCTCTGTGCCTGTAGCAGCCCCCAGCTGTGGTCAATGAATATCTCCAAATGTTGTCAGATGTCCCCTGGGGTGGGGGATGGGGAAAAAGGAACCCTGTATGAGGATCACTGATCTCACCAACCACACACAAATAAAAATGCCACTAGAGCTGGAGTGATGGCTTAGTGGCAGAGTGTTTGCCTGACACTTGTGAGGCACTGGGTTCGAACCTCAGCACCACATAAAAATAAGTAAAATAAAGGTATTGTGTCTGTCTACATCCAAAAAAAATTATAACTTGAAAAAAAATTGCTTCTAATGCCAGTACAGAAAGTTGCCCTTCAAATGTTTTGATAATGACAAAACGTAGAATACTGTCCAATTCGGGTTTAGACAAAAGATATTGTCACCTCATCCTGGGGGAATGCTAAACCCCACTGAAAGAAAGAACATGGGAAAACTTGGACACGACCTTGGCGGAGGCCTATTTTGGGTGGGAAGTCCAGGCAATCTGCCATGCCAGGAGGCCCCCCCTTGCTTGATATTCATGGAACACATGTTACCGCTTGCTCTGATGCCAAGTCAGAAGCAAATAACTGGTGATTTCTATTTTAAACATGTAACAAAATTCAAAGGAATGTTTTTTCCTGAAAAAGCAGGCTGCAAATATCCCTGACATACAAATAAAAGCGCTCCCTCTCTGTGCCAGGGCTCAGCCCTCCCTAGTTCTACTCCACCTGAAATCAGAGGCAACTAGAAAAAAGGTCAAGTTACTGTTCATGCAACAGGAAGAAAAATATATATTTAAAATAGGCTCTTAATATAACCTTTTTAAACCCTAATTTCCTCACTTCTAAAATTATACGACTTACTTTATAGATAAAAATTAAATTAAGACATCGTATATGAAGGCATTCATTGGTGCATGGTAACTATGCAATAATTGTGTAACCAATTTGAGTATTTTTTAAAATCAGTTTCTCGGTGTTATAGTAGAATTCACATTAGAATTTATGCCTACCTCCCATTGCTTATTAAACAATCAAGAGGGTAAAGATAGAAAAACTGAAAGAACTGAGACACTAATCACTTGTTAATGTATATGATACGAAAGGTATCGAGCAAACATTTCATACAAAATAATCTTCTAATTCCAACTCCATAAAATTTAATTAGTATTGAATGCTAAGTTGGTGGTTGGCCTCTTGGTATTTCCTCTCCTAAAATCACTTAACTTATAAGGTGTGTGTTATGTTAAAGAATGGCAATTTTATATTTTATCTGTTTATTAATCTCCTATCCCTAAACCCACAGCAAAGGGTAATTATGTTACAAGATTTATAATAGAAAAATAGAAAAATCAAAAACAAGAAAAAATGAAAACAGATCAAATATGAGAATCAAAGGGACTGGATTTTTCTTTTTTACTTCAGAATGATAAAAATCTTCCTAACTTTAAAATTACAAAATGAAAGTGTGTGCTTAAATAAAACATTTGTAAAATATAGAAGTCATCAATAAAAAATTAATCTCTAGGCCTAGATTCCATTGATGTTATTTTAAAGTATGTAATCAATGAATGGCAATTTTAAGCATTCAATAAATATCACAAGGTTCCCTTCCACAAAATGTTGGCACTCAACAAATTATGAAAAACAAATCAAAATGAGGCCCGGACCTGCCAACTCCTAATGCACAGAAAAATCTAATAAAAATAATAATGTTAAATAGCTATTTTTTTTAAGCCACGGCAGGTGGCAAGCCAAGCGTTGTTCTCTGTAGGTGTTTTGGTGTTTTATGATGTGTATATTGTGATCTTATCCCTGAAGGCAACTTTTGTTATCCCCATGTTCCCAACAAGGACACTGAGGCTGAAAGATAGTCAGTAACTTGCCTACACCTTAGTGGAGCCAGGACTAGAACCCAGGTACTCTGACTGCAGAGTGTGTGTTCCCATCCACCAGGAATTCCGCCTCAGTAGACTGGATAATGGATGGAAAGAGATGGGGAGATTCTCCTAACCAAGTTAGCACTGAGACAATAACTTCAACCAGTTGCCATAGTTTGAATGTGTTCCTCAAGGGTATGTGGGGTGGGAACTTGGTCCCCATATAACAATATTGGGAAGTAAGACCTATGCAAAATATCAGGTGATTTGGTGCAGCCCTCAGAAGGAATTGATGTGCTTCTCATGGGATTCCAGTGAGTTCCTAAGAGAAGGTTGCTATAAAAAGTGAGCCTGTTCCCTACCTAGTTTCTGGCATCTTCTCTCACCATGTTGTGTCTCCCTCTTATATATGATTCCACCTTGAAGTGACACAGCCAGAGGCACTCTCACCATAGCCAGTACTATGCTGTTTGGACTATTACCCTCCAAATTTTTTAGCTAAATAAACCTCTTTTCTTTATAAGTTTCTCAACCTCAGGTATTTTGTTTTAGTAGCAGAAAATGGACTTATAAGCCCATCCTGTGACTAACACACCAGACCACTTAATGATGATGCAGAATTTAGTGCCTAAAAAATTAGTCTCATGCTGGTCCCAGGTAGTGAAAATGCAAGTCATGAAACATGGCTCCCTATAAGTAAATATACCATCCTCAAAGAGAACTTAGCAAGCAGGAAAATCAAAATGAATCCTTTGTCCAGAAGATTCTTCTCTGTTGGAGATTTTTAAGTAAGTCTATCTCAAAGATAGACTTCAGGAAGTGGATGGCCACTATAATATTATATAGAAAATTTGCTATGCATCAGGATTCAGAATCTTAGGCAACAGAAACATAGAGCACCATGTTCAATGCAAAGAAGAATGTGAGTCAGGAGCCTATTAAGGCCAAGGGCGGAGGAAACTACTCAGTGGTAAAGTGCATGAGGCCATGGGTTCGATCCCCAGAACCACTGTGGGGGGAAAAAAATCACTTTTAAGACTAGAATCCAGTGGAATCTAATTTTAAAGGAGCATAATTTCCATAACCAACCCCAAAGCAATACAAATATCAATATAGTCGTACACTGTATTCAGAATGGCCAAAATCTAGGGGTGAGTATTTCAATGTCTTCAATTTAGCCCAGACTTTTATCAAAACATCCACTAGATGACTAGCAGGCACCATTACAAGTGCCAGAAATTCTCATGTCAATGAAGTTCCTGCCTTCACAACTTATTATGGGATTTATATGCAAGTAAATATTAACAGTAAAATAATAAAGAATGATAAATATTACTGTAAAAGTATGAATAACATTAAAAGAAATTAGAAAAGGGTGTGATAATTAATTAATCCTGTCATGAAAGCATAAAAAGTTCCAGATGCAAAGGCGCTGCCTGGCAACTGAGTAACAGCACAGCCTACAGACGTGCCTGAGAGGGGCAGACGGTCCTACCTTCCCAGGAAAGAAACATGGGAAGGAGAGGCCAGATGCTGTCTGTACCTGGCATGCGGGCTGAAGCAAAGGTACAAGGCAACCACTCAGTCTTTTAAATACCCCGTAGAGAATAAGGAGAAGCACCAGACAGCATAATGCCAAGAATGAGGAGGAGCCTGTTCTAGTTAGAATGAGCAGTCTGAAAGCAGAAAGGAGACTCCAAGGGAGCCAGAGGGTGTGAGAAAAGCAAGACCAGTCAGGATGCCCCATTACCATCCTCCAAAAGAGGTAAGCCTCTGGGCACTACAAATAAACAAGTAGAGAATTATGAAGTCACTGGAAGATATAAATCAGGGAGGAAAGGGGGTCATCCATAAAGGAAACTGGGTGCTATCTGGCCCAATGAGAAGTGCCCCAATATTTCTACACCTAGGAAGTGTTCACATGCCTGGATATGTCTTATGGGGACACTATATTAATTCCAGGAACGCTTTTATGTCACAACATTGGAGAAGGGCATTAGCACTCAGGAGCATCAGTGCTCTGGGAGGCACTACATTGGGCATTTTGCACTTTTTGCACATGGAATATTCCAGGAGCTCCTTGGTGTTCTTGCCCAGTGATGAGGCTGGCCATCCACTTCTTGTATGTGCTGGCCCAGGGGATCCATCAAGAACAGCCTCACATTGCTCTGTTTCTCTCACCCAGCAACAAAATGAATCACTCTTTTTGTGACATCAGCCCTACAGATCAATTCACTGAATTAAAACAGGTCCCACTAGAACAAAACACAAGCCGAGGGTTTCAGATCTCTTTTCCTCCCACTGGTTCGCCCGGATCAAAAACTACTCCAGGATTGCTAAGGAGAACAGCTCAGACTCCCTCCTCCCTTCCCCTACCCCCAGCATCACTTTGAGATTGAATAAGGCCAGACTGCCCTTGGGGACAGGCGCGATGCTCCTGAAATGTCAGAAGTAACACTGCAAGCCTCCGACCCTCCACTGCATTCTGTGCCCTGGGTATCGATTTCAGACACTGTTACAGGAGCAAGACTGAAAGCGTGTGCTTTTGCAGCTTGTCGGGCACTGGGGCCAACCTTTGATATGGGACTTCACACCAGCAGCCTCCTGTCTGGAGCCTGTGAAAACAGAGCCAGGCCTTCCGAGGCTTGTTTCCTCACTCCCTGAGATTCGATCAATGACACAGCCAGACAACATTTTCATTACTGTGACAAGAGTACTTTGGAGTGCTCTGGACAGGAAAAAAAAAAAAAAATGGAGAGCCTGGGCCATTGATGTGCACAAGATCCAAACAGAATGAAAATGTCAGCGTGCTCTGACAACTCCATCTTTGGTACCATTTGGGGATCTATTTCGAGAAAGGCTGAATTCACTCCACAGACATGTATTATACATCGTGGTAGGCTTTGGGGTGGGGAAGAGAAAAAAATGAATAAGAGAATTCCCAGCCCCAAAGAAATCTGCAATCTAGGAAGGTAAATGGATATGGATACCAATGCTAGTAGAAAGCAATCAAAGTGGGTGAAGAAATAAGAAATGGAGGATCTGGTCTGACCTACTTTTTGTGCTCTGGGGTGAGTAAACATTTTCATTTTGGTCCCAGATGCATTATCAAAGGAGAGAATATTAGGATTAGAGAGGATGTTACTGTTCTGCCACCCTACAGACAGTGAAATGTTAATATCAAACAAGATGCTGAACCTCAAGCTCATTATCAGATAGATCATCCACCTGAGTATTCTCCCCACATTTTAAATAGAAATGACATTTGAGTGGTTAGATTAATTCCAGTGCATTTTTAGAACCCCGTGCATTGAATTCAAGATGGTTTCGCAGGCCATCTTTTTATGAAAAGGCACACACTGTGAGAATCAAGTAACCTACAAATAGGAATGTGGTCCCTGAGCACAGAGGCTGTCTGATAATGAAAGTGACCTTGAGGTTTCTCTCTTCAACCTCAGAGAACCACAGGAAGAAAGAAGCAAAACTAATGGTGAAAATAAAGTAAGACAGGTGTTTAAAATGTCTAAAACGCTATCTATTTTTAATGATCTCGGATGCTAGAAACCCAAGGTAGGAAGGTCAAGTTTAAAAATAGCCGGTGGGCCTTTATATGGTACCATATTTCACAAAGTTTCTAAACTTTCCTATGTCAATTTTCATCATGTCTTAAGAATATTAGTGGCCTCAGTGCTTGAGATTAGACAGAGAACAAGGAGAAGGAATACTTAGGGGAAGACATATAACCAGAGATGACAGAACATAAGCTCAATATGGATTCACTCAGTAAAGGGAGTCAAGGTCAACCTGCACATTGGCAGGACAATCTCAGGCCAGATACCCATGCATTCATTTCATTCAACCAACAGAACTTTACTAAAGCCCTAATATTCACCAGGTACCAAGCCAGGTAGTTGAGATTCCAGAAGCTTGTCTCCTGCTAGGATCATGTTAGGAATGCCTACTGATTTCAAACTGTGGATAAAAAACATTTCACAAATATGTGCAGGAGCTTCCCAGGTAAAGAAAGTAGAGGAAGGGTCTTCCCAATGAGGATCAAGGGTGTGTGGAGGAGCCAGGCAGGAGGGAGGAGCTGGTACCATGTCTCTGGGAGGAATATGCTATGAGCAGAAGATCTGACTCCATACCACAAAATAAGGCACCAATAACAAGATCTTGGCAGCTCTGCCAAGGACTTTAGGCTTAATTCACTCAACAGTAGGAGTGCTTTCAGATACCAGAGAATGAAGCACTGTAGTCCTCCAGGATGGGCTGAGTTTTGAGTGGACCTTGACCTTAGCAGAGCATACAGCATCCCTATAATGCCACATCTAGGTTTCATTTTTCCATGTATTTATTCGATAAATTTGCATCACTCCCTGCTCAATGTCAGGTTCTCTGGAAGGACTTACAGGAGAGTTGGGAGGATAAATAATAGTCATTGTAATTCATCAGAAAATCTCCATTTCAGGGACCCTTGACCTAGCCCAGAAAAAGGAGTCCACTCCTCAGAAAGTTAATGCTGTGAAGTTCTTGTCTGTGTCTCACTAGGCAAACCTTACTTGGGTGTAGGCCAAGCTAACCCAGTAGCCAACCTCCCACTAACCAGGGTTGCCAGTTAGAGTTACTGCATCTCCCACAGATGTGCACCACTGCCTCAATGCATACTGATGGGAAGCAGTGCAAGTCCTTCTGCGAGTGACAGATCTAATTCCAGAGTCACCCTTTCCCCTGTCAATCTAGAGCAACCTTGGAAGCTTGTCCATAAAACTCTAATTGGAAAGGGAAACAAACACATTTCATCCAAAGGAAATCACAGGGCTGTGACTGACTCCATCATTTTTGTCAGCTGATGGAAAATTCAAGTGCAGCTCCTGTATATAATTATCTATCACGTCTTGAATACAAAATTACAACCTTCACAATTTAGAAACATTCCACACACAAACATCATAATAGTATAAAAGGATAGTTGGACAATAGATTCCATAAATAAAATAGATACATAGGAGAGGGAATTTTAAAATGTTTTTCATTATGATACGCATACTACAAATTTGTAATCATCCTTAGAACAGGATTTTTATATTAGATTTCTTTTCTTATGATAACAAAATATCTCCCACTGTCACAGACTCACTCAAAAATTACCAGGGACAGAGAAAAATAACAGACTTAAGAATCAAGATGCATGCATTATTTCTTAGATTCTGTAACAAACTACTTTTTGAAGACAAATTGATTAATCCATGCTTAATGTTCTCATCTGTAAAACACGCACAGTGATGTCTACTCCACTGAACTTCCAGGCTACTGCAAAACCACTATATTTAAAATTAAGAAGTTTGAGTTTGGATTTGCTACTAACTTGAAAATGACTTTTGGGTAAATCACATAAACTCACTGAGACAAGGTAATTCACCACTGAAGGGACCCTAATTCCACCACCTCATAAATTTGTCCTGAGAGTTAAGGAGAATAAGACAAAGTGAGTGATAAACCACAACTACTTATCGTAGCAAAAAGTATTATTACTCAAGATAAGTGAAGATCACGAGTAGGATCTTGCAACTCTAGTACTTTGAGAAGCACGTAATGCTTCAGGTTGCTATTGAATTTTCTATGCAGCCAATCATGCTGTGTATATTTTTCACAACCTCTAGAACACTTTAGAACTACCTCCTTCTATCACCAGTGAGCAGAAGACTGGAAGATCCCAAGCAGGAGAAAGTCTAAGCCTCTCCAGCTGCAGTGCCCTGAAAGCATCTTAGGAAGACTGGATAACACTAAGCCTCAGCAACTGAGGAGCAATGGCCCAGGACTATGTCTATGCTAGGAAAGGGGAATGGAAGAATAAGGAGCTCCTTTTTTTTAAGACTCAATAACAAAAAGTGTTTCACATCATCTTCACCCTGCTGTAACCAAGCAAATTTAGGGGTCAGGCCAGGATTCACTCAACAAGAAGCAGATAGAATCTTTCTAGGCTAATGACACAAGATAGATATTAAACTTCAGAGTAGTATTTGGTGAAGTTTCAGTTCCCATACACAAGATGTGAATCTCTGTCACTGTTAAGGTTTGGATCTAGAATGTTCCTCTAAAGCTCATGTGTTGAAAGAATAGCTCCCAATGCAGCAAGATTCAGAGGAGGGGCTTTTAGGCAACGGTTGGATTATGAGGCTTGGAATAAATGATATCTGAATGGAATTCTGGGAGGTAGGACCTAGCTAGAGAGGACCCAAGAAGTATTTATCTTGTTTCTGGCCCCTTCCCTCGGTCCCCTCTCTTCCTGGCCATAGTTTAGCAGTTTTCTTCTGCCCCATACTCTTCTGACACACCATGACATTCTGCCTCAACTTAGGCTAAAACAAATGGCACCAGCCACCATGGGCTGAAACCTCTGAAACCATGAGCCCAAAATAAACGTTTCCTCCTCTAGGTTGTTCTTGTCAGGGATTTTGGTCACGATGATGAAAAACTGACTAACACAGCCACCCTCAATCCATTAGATATTCAAATGTACTCAACCTTCTCCAAATTGACCCACTGATCCACAGCACAGTTGGCCAAAATAAGAGAAAACGTGTTGTACCCACATCCATGAATATCCCAGCATGCCAGATGTGTTGACCGGGATCAGTAGAAATGGCCCCATCATGTTTCCCCTTTGACCTTACTTGGAGCAGTGTATGTGCACATCTGCGATACCCCATGCCAACCCAAAGCACGGGGATGCGGGAATGGATTTCACAGTTGAAAATCCCCAAGGTGACTTTTATGGCTCTGCTATAGTAGTTCCTTTTTTAAAGGTCAAGATTTACATATTTATTTTGACTGGTGCTACTTGGTCTAATCCTCAGTAGGAGAAGGAGAAGGAGGAGGAGGAGGAGGAGGAGGAAGAGGAGAGGAGGAGGAAGAGGAGAAAAGGAAAATTTTTAAAAAAGAAAGAAGCTGACACAAATACATTAATCCTTTGCAAATGAAATCTACAACTCATTTTGAGAAATCTCCCATGAGGAACTGGATTTGATTTTGTTGAAAGGGAGAAGAAAGAGTGACATTTCAGTTCAGCTCCAGGCACCCAGGGGGCCAAAGAGCAAGTCCCACAGAAGAACATCTGGTTGGTGAACACAAAGATACACAACACCTGAAGGCTCCCCAAGTGTTTACCAGATAAGGGGTTGTCCATTATCCATACAAAATATGTTTGGGGGCTGGAAACAGGTGGTTGATGCCAAGAAAGCCTGTAGTGATAACACAGCCTGTTTTTCTTGGAATCCTCCCCATCCTAGCATGGGCAGCCCAAGCTGAGCCAAGTCAGTGCTGGAACATTCTTCCTTCTAGCGCCTCTTTGCTGAAACCTCTGCAAGTCTGGAGCTGGAGAATGAGAAAAGGGCGTTGGAGGATGATAGTGCAGGAATGACTGCTGGACTCTGGGATATGGCTGTGATATTATTTATTCCTCTGTGTTGATTCTCTGGCAGAACTTTTTCATTTCTTAGCCTCTGGAAGGAGTTGCACGTATCAAAAACAACACCAAAACAAGACATTTGCACACCCACACTTACAGGAAACCTTACCCCAGGGGCCAGAGTTCTTCTGAAGGAACAAGGAGGCCTGCCGTGCACAGCTCAGCCTTTGGCAGCTGTGGTTGTCAGCTCTCAGCACAATTTATTGTGTCCTTCTTTGAAGCACTTTTGGCTGAGAATAAAGCATCCCCAAAGAGACCCAGCTGAAGGCAGCGTGACGGTGCTGTGGCGAGGAGTTCCCACCATGAGTCAAGCCTTCTCATGGCTGAGGGTGGGGGACAGACCAAGCACCACCCCAGTCACCACCTTGAGTCAAACTGCAGCAAGACTCTATAGGCACCATGAACACCACTGGCTTGAGGACAACTTAAAGCCTAGAATGGAGAGGGGAGAAAAGGTGTGTGGAAAAACAACAGCACTCACAGGTGAGTCCCCAGCTTTAAGCCAGTCTCAAGGATTAGCTCTTCACATGCCTTTCCTGCTATGATTCCCAAACAACCCCAATCTCCTTATTTTGTGGGCTAGAGAAAGGAAGAACTATCCCACGGTCAAGGTACTTCACCAAATGGCAAAGCTGGGGTTTCAACCCAGGTCTGCCTGGCTCTTCTCTACCACATCACACAGTCTGCAGAATGGAAGGCTAACATGCCTTGATATCTCTTCCGCCTCTAAATGTGTTCCAAAAGACCCAGCGTGGTGCTGGGTTGCTTGTGTGTTTGTTTCTCAGATGGCGGAAGCTGGTCTTCCTCCCCTCCTGTGAACCTTGTTATCTCACTCTGAGAACAGGAAGATAGTTAAAAAAATATGGAGAGTGTGCCGGACTGGAAATAGGAAGGGCCGCAGCCAGTCTTTCCTCTGTGCTATGGTCCTCAGTTCACACTTGGCTCGAAGAAAAGAGTCGAAATACGGGAAAGGACGTTTCCTGTATTTTTTAAGGATGCACAACTTCTCTCTAGAAAATGAGAGAAACCAATCAATAAGGACAGAGGAAATGAAGTAAAGCATGGCTACAGAAAGAACACATGGATATGTGTTTGTGGGGGATGTGAAGGATGGAAGGGCCCAGAGATGCCAAATAATCAAATTACATTACATAAACCAGAGTCACCAAGAATCCACCAGGCCTTGAATTGGCTACCCTTTGGGAATAGCCATTTTGACTCACCTGTCTTCTGTTTAAAAACACAAGATAAAAGCCAGCAAATAACTGTTAAGTTAGAGCTGCAACCAAGCACATGTACCTGCAAGGCTCACAAAAATAAATGTGAACGTCTGCTTTATGATCTTCCACCTGTTATTAACTCTGGTCCTCTTCATAACCCTGGCAGAGAACATTGATGTGTGTGTGAAGGGCAAGGCAGGCTTCATGAATGTTGCCTAATACAGGATTCAGAGTGTGGTTCTTCCACCCTGCTTGTACTCTACCCTAGGTGTATTGATCATCTTCTCTCTCCTCTTGCTTCTCACCGTGTGTTTTAGGCAATCTACTAAATAATATGGTCTGAACACCTTGATCAGGTACTTACTTGAGCCTTTCACATTCCCTGACTTCTGTAATAGACTGCTTGGTAATGCACCTGGAGGGCACCTTTGCATGAAGGTGATTTCCCTCTTGGCACATGACCTTCAAGACTCAGCCTACCTTTAGCATTTTGTGATTTTTGGTCCTCAAAAGAGAACACATATTGGTGGAATGATTCAGTGCCAAAGAAAACCAAGTAAACTTGAGAAGATTAATATGATTTTTTAAGACAATACTTATGAATTACTTTGTCATTGGAATTTGTATTAATTTAGTTAAAATTTGTACAGTGTACTTTGAAAGTTAGCCTGCAATCAATATTTTCACCATTCTCAAAGTCCTCTTATCCTGTAGAACCTCTGTGAGTGTCACTCTAAACCTTAAAACGTTCTCAGAACAGATACGATTACTCTTGAGTTTAAAAGTAAGTAAACTGTTCAAGCAAGTAATATGAATTGCTTAAAGCTAGGTTGCTTTTAAAAGATGAGTCTAGATGTAGAATACTAAACAAACATTCTTTCCACTATACCAAGTATACATGAAAACACATGTAGATTCCTAAGCATATGTAGTAAAAATTGAAAGAGAGAAAAGAGATAGGAAGGGAGAAACAGAAAGAACTAAGGTGGGTAATGGATGATGCACTATGTATTTTACATATATGGTGTATATATATATATACACACACACACTCCCACTTGAAGTCATATTTTCTATCCAACAGTGTTGTATGTGTTTTATGCACAGCATATTTTTTCTTCAAGATGCTAGGAGATGCTGTCATTTCATCATTGATTGACAAGTGGGAGATTCAGGAATATTTCTTCAGTAAAATGCCTGATGATAAGTAGAAAACCCATATTGCCATCCTAGGTCTGCTGACCCAAAGACCTATCTTCTAACATGAAATCATTGTAATTATTATTATCATACCTATTCATTATCTATAAACTTTTTGACTATTTCAATGTTTCAGGCAGAGTTTAGCCTTCTACATACACTATCTTACTTTTTCTTCAGGGGATCCTCAAGAAGTCTCTGCAACAAAATGTCTCTTTCCCCAAGAATGAGAAGTTCATGTGTGAACTATAAATGCAAGGTTTACACATTTACAATGTGCAGTGAAGAGCAATGAAAATATACTGCCGAGATGGGAATGGCCTTTGTGTTAATCAGCTTTTCATCACTGTGACCAAAATACCTGACATAAACAACTTAGAAGAGGAAGGCTTTATTTTAGCTCACATTTTTAGAGATTTTGGTTCATGGTACACTGGCTCCAAGGCAGAAACACCATGGCGAATGAGCATGGAGGAGGAGATCTGCTCAGTTCAAAATATCAGGAAACCAGAGATTGGGGAAAGGGCCAAGACAAGAAATACCATTCCAATATTACTCCACTCAAAAAGAAAGAAGGAAATACCATTCCAGGGCATGCCCCAGTTACCTACTCTTCCAACCATGTTCCTCTGCCTACAGTGTTCACCACCTCCCATCAGTTCCTTTAGCCATCATTGGATTAATCCACTGGGGAGGTCAGAGCCTTCAAGATCCAATCACTTCCCATAAGCCCCACCTCTGAACATTGCTTCACTGGAACCAAGCCTTCAATGCCTGAGACTAGAGAACATTCCAGATCCAAGTCACAGCAGTCTTAACTTTTGATGTTGCCTTCTAATCTCTTCCAAACTGGGATAAGAAAGGAAAGCTATGAACCCAGTGATTAGGACTTCCCTTGGCAGAATCAATGAGGAAAGGAAGGCACTGCACCAGGCACAGTGACACAGGCCTGTAATCCTAGCAGCTTAGGAGGTTGAGACAGGAGAATTGAAAGCTCAAAGCCAGCCTCAGCAAAAGCAGTGAGACCTTGTTTCTAAATAAAATACAAGATGTACTGAGGATGTGGCTGAGTGGGCAAGTACCCCTCAAATGTTCAATACCTGGTACCAAAGAAAAAGAAGACCAAAGGCAGTGTGTGAGCCTTAGCTGGATTACAATTCTTACCAATCATACATGAAAAGACATGAATATGGACTAGGTATTAGATAACATTAAAGAATAATTGGGTTTTTATTTTGTAAGGTATGATAATGTTACTGTGAATATATATCTTTAATTATTAGTGGAGCATACATCGAAAGAGAGTTCGTTATACATAAAATTCATAATTTTTTTCATTTGTTCTGAATACTTTAGAAAAAAATGAAACATAGCCAAAGAAAATGCTAATAGTTGTTCCCTCTAGTTGATGGAACATAGTTGTCCATCATAATATTCACTCTATACTAATTCTACTTTGGTGTGTTTGAAATTTTTATAGTCAAACAGAAAAAAAAAAAGTAGCCAAAGAGGCTTGAAGAGAAAAGCAGGAAGGAAGCCTTGAGGGTTCCTTAAAAAGACAAGGAAAGGGATAAAAACAAGAAAAGAACTCTCTGGAGTAGAGGGGCTTAGTCTGGAGTGAAGTCGGAGAATAAGAAAGATGTAAATGTTATTGTGGGTTTATCATTTCATTGCATCTCACCATCACCCCTTGGGGTGCACATAATTGTGCTCAAGTACAACAAGGCTCAGGGAACTAAAGGCCCTGGCCTGAGATGCCACAGGACCCTGAGTCAAAAGGGATGAGTGGTGAGGGGACTAGAGAAACCTGTTGGGCAGGGGCTTTGGACCCAAAGGAACTTATATAAAAGCAACATCTGGTTTCCCTTCATATTAATCTTCATTTGAAGGTAGAGTACTATAGTTTAAATATCTATGAAAATCCAAGGTTTAAAGAACTAAAAATGAATGCATTAGCTTGAAAGACTTCATCCAAAGGTTACTGAAAAGAAAACAAAAGATGAGTCACAAATGAGAATGCCCCAAAAGGTGCTTTGCAAATTTTCTAAACCTATACCAACCACAACCTCACTGCAATTACCCCCAGGATTTCAGATAGTACATGCAGTTTCTGTCCAGAAAGTCCCTGACATTGCAATAATTTTTTTTGAATTTGAAATCACAAGAGAAATGGGGATGAGATGCAGGTGGGAAGAGGAATGGTCATTTAACTGGGCAAGGACACATCTTGGTGTGGTCTTTGAGGAAGATGCTAACCCAAAATGCAACAGCACTGGAATGATGGCCTCATATTGAGGGACCTTCTAGTTCTGTGCAAAGTGATCTTTTAATAGGGGTTGGAGGTTACCCTGATTTCCTTTCTCCACTAGGAAAATCGATTCTTATATTTTCCTTGAGCCAGATGTACAGCTCTATGCCAAGGCTTCCTATGTAAGTTTTCATTAAATTTGATTAGCACCCCATCCACCACAACTGGAGCGCTCTCAGAAACTTGAAAAATAAGAAGGTTGGGTTTATGTTTCAGTTGAATGCCTTGCCCACTGTGTGGCCTTGGGCCAAAAGGTGACCTACTTGTGTCCTGATAAGTCGAACTAGATGGAAAGTTGAATTAAAAGCAGGAACCTCACTGAAAACAGATGCTCTAGTTTGTTTGTTTTTTTGTTTTTGTTTTTTTCTTTTTTTGTAAATATGTTGGGAGTCCAAGGGGAGAAAGGAGTGATCAGTACCTTTGAATATTCAAGAGCAGCTCCAAGCTGAGGAGAAGAGTGTTTATTTGAACCTTTTGCATCATGGCCACTAGAGGTAGGTTTGCTGTGGTCAACCTGGCTGCCTGCTGAGGAGACCTGGAGCAAAGCACTTGGCACCATTAGGTTGTGGAGACCCTTTGCATGCACTATTGGACCATGCTTGGCCTCCTGTTACATAGCTTAGCACTTGAACTAGAGCTCCCTTGGGCATCATATTTGTTAAAATATCCCCTCTTTGAGACATTACCGGTTTCAGACTGTAAATGGCAAGCCCCCTTCTCCATGTATGTTTTTGGCCAGAGCCTTCGTTGCTACAAAGCATCTAATGTGTAGGATTTACATTCATTCCCCACTAGAATGTAAGCCCCTTGAGGAAAAGTACTTTTGTCCACTTTCTGAGCTCCTATATCCCCAGTGCCAGGGACAGTGCTAATAACTGGTTTGTTTTCTCTGGCCTTGAAAGTTGGGAAAAGTGAGATCAAGGAACACAGGGAATCTGTTAGTGAGATTAATAAACCGTTGCTCCAAGCAATCTTTAAATAAGCAGAATGCATCACACCAAGGGCTTTAAGTGTGGAAGAGTGAGATGACAGAATGCTCCTGATAACATAGCAACTGACCCATGAAATGTCAATCACTCCTGCTTTGTCCTTGTCTCCAGGATCAACACCTTCCTATTCATCTCTACCCTGGGACCAGGAGGAGCTTTCTAAAACACAAACCTGACTTCCTTTTTCCCCTAGTTCTGCTCACCCCCTGCATGAGAAACACCAAATGCCACAGAAGGCTCTTCTTGATCTGCCCCATCCACACTTTCTGCCCTCTTCCCTGGCCCTGCCTCCGTAGTAGCCCACGTGCTGGCCATACACTCTTCTGCACTTTGCTGGACATGTCCTCAGAAACATTGGTCTCTGCTCTTCCCTTCCCAAAACGCCTTCCTCAGCTGGCCAACAATTTTGGTTTACACCGCTGAGCTCCGCACCATCTGCTTTCTGAATTCTTTCTGATTTATTGCTCCCCTGTTCCCCCAGAGGTCCCTCATGCATCTGGGGCAAAACTCTGTGATACTGTGCTGCATTGTATTGTAATCACTTGGATATTCCTCTTCCCTGCTAAAGGGGAAGAGTCCCAAGGACATGAAGAGAGACTTATTTCCTTGGCCAATCCAGGGCCAGAAAAGATCCCATAGGAAAAAAATCCTCTGTAACTATTGAATGAGTGAAAAATCAACTCTATGTCCTTTTTCAGATTTAACTGGTTTCAATTGCCTTTGCCCCATGCGTGTGTGTGTGTGTGTGTGTGTGTGTGTGTGAGAGAGAGAGAGAGAGAGAGAGAGAGAGAGAGAGAGAGAGAGACAATGGGAATTTAACCCAGGGGCACTTTGCCACTGAGCTACATCCCTAACTGGGTTGTTTGGGTTTGTTTTTTGTTTGTTTGTTTTGTTTTTGTTTTTGTTTATTTGTTTTTTACTTTGATAGAGGGTCTCACTCTTTTGCTTTCGGGCCTCACTAAATTGCCCAGACTAACCTTGAAGTTATCTCCTGCCTAGGCCTCCAGAGTTGGGATTACAGGGGTGGGCCACCACCTCCAGCTACAGATCCTTTTTGCATATCAAATGGACAATTTAAAAAAACATGTAATACTGAAAAACAGCTCTTCTTCTGTCTGAGGTTCCATCTGTGTGACAGTCTGTGGTTCTGTAATTCTGAGATGCAAAATTAAGATTAGCAATCTGAATCTCTTGAGCAGAAAGGGCTAAATCAGGCAGGTGCTTGGGTGACCAAGGTGTCCTACTGGAAAGTGTGAGTGTAAAGGTGAGAGAAGAGGAGGGAGGGTGAGGCAGGGCACAGCAAAGGAGAGAAGGAAGCAGCCCCACACACAAGAGCCCAGGGGAAATCAAGGCCTATGGGGGGCTTGAACTTTACCTCCACTCCTGCCTCTTGTTCCCTTGGGCTCTAGGGCCTCCTGGTGTCTTCCACAGTTGCCCCCTAGCCATCGCCTCTAGAGCCCAACTCTTTTTAAGAGCAGAAGGTATGTGCTTCCCGCCTACCTGCAAGATGGGCTTTCCATTAAGAATCGGCCCCTTTGGGCTTTCTTGGAGCATGAAATAGTACTGAATCAGAACTTCATGAGTCTTACAAGTATCTACAAGATTCTTCATGACTCCTTTTTTCATGCCGGGCAAATGCACATATTGCAACATGTTTTTAAAAGCTGGCCTTTGTTTCCAGATTGAGGGCTGCAGAGAGAGGGGAGAAACACTTTCATACACTAATTTTCTTCAAGGTAGGAAGAACAATTTAGAAAGCAAATGGATGGATTTTACTTTTCAAATGGAATACACTGACGAAAGATTTGTTTTCCTTCAGCCTGTGGGGCTCAGGCTCTGAGAAGAATTAGCAATTAGGCATTTGCTCATCATTGCCTTGAAAAACTCTTCTCAAAGATTCCCTTTGAGAAGAAAGCAAGGCAAGTTCCTAAGAGGGGGCAGCTAAGGAAGGCAGTGTGCCGATTCAGAGGAGCAGGAGCTAACTCAGAGCCTGGGGTTGGGGGCCTTTGCCTTGTCAGACCCTCAAATCTTCCCCATTCCCTGCTTTCACTGCTTCCTGCCCAGCCTGCTGCCATTCCCGTGACAAAACATGGTCTTCTCCTGCCTCCCTGAGAGTGAGCTTTGCCCTGTGTGGCTCCCCTGCTGCTTAAACAATGGGTCCAAGAGCCGTGTGGGCAGGGACTGCGTGTTTCTTTAGTCAACCGTGTGCATTGGCCCCAGCACCCAGCCAATGGAGCAGAGCAGGCACTCAGGAAACGTCTGTTGAAGGATAAGAGCCAGGCTGCATGGTTTTCTTTGTGAGTCCTGATCCCTTCGCCTCGTTTCTAAGCCAAGGAAAGGTAGGCCAACACCCCCAGAGTGTACTCTTCAAAATGCCTTTGCAATTGTTATCAACCAATTGACTGTGAAAAAGAGTAGATTCCCATGACTGTAGAAAAGAGCGGGGACTTGCTTGGACAGCGGGCTCAGCAAACCCACTGGTAGTGATGGAGCAATCCACAGAATGCCCATCCTAGGGAACTAGGTGGGGAAAAGATTACTAGTACCTTAGTCATTTTCTTTATTCAAGGTGGGAGCTTTGTTTGGGCTGGTTTGACTCATTGATCTTCCCTAGAGATCATATCTCTTACTTTCAAAACATCCAGTGTTTTCAAACCTCTTTTACCTATTCATCTCCATTTTTTTTTTTTTGTATTAAGTATTGAACTCAGGGGCACTGGGCCACTGAGCCACATCACATCCCAGCCCTATTTTGTATTTCACTTAGAAATAAGGTCTCACTGAGTTGCTTAGCACCTCTTTCTTTCTTTTTTTTTCTTTTTTTTTTTTTTTTTTTTTTTTTTTTGCTAAGGCTGGCTTTGGACTCATGATCCTCCTGCCTTTCAGGGTTGGTTCTTTCTGGGAACACGAGGGAAGATCTCTTCCAGGTTCTCTCCTTGGCAGCTTCTCCCTATGTCTCTTCACCTCCTCATCCTCTGTTTATTTGTCTCAGAGTCCAAATCTCATCTTATTTTATAAGTACTGGTTTAGGGCCATCTTAATGACTTCACCTTAACCTGATCACCTCTGTAAAGATCCTAGTCTAAATAAAGTCTCACTGTGAGTATTTGAAGCTAGAATTCCAATGTATTTGAGGAATCAGGAGTAAAATTCAACCAATATAGCCCTTCTGTATAACAATTTGAAGCAGCCATACTAAAAATTAGAGACACCTTATAAAGATAGTGTTAAAAATAATCACCATAATGCTGAAAAGCAATTTATTATGGAGATCACTAATTTCCTTCAGATTCCCCCCCCCAAAAAAAAAACTATAAAAATAAAATAGAATAAAAAGGGGCCACATGCCTAAGTGCCTAATCACCCTCGTGCCCAAATCTCCCTGTTGAACTTCAGCCCTTATGGCTCCATGGCCTTTTCTCTCTTGCTTCTATTGTCTTAGACCAAATTTGTCTAAATTAGACTTGTGTTTAAAGTAAACCAGAGGGTTTGATTACTGCTAGGCACATCCACCAAAGAGGAGTGCTTTTAGAATCAGGGTAGGTAAATCAGGTGTGAATCTCACTATGCAGCCCATGAAGCCAAAAAGAACAGGTTCACCCATGAGGATACACTCAGAGAATGGTTAGGATGTCACATCTGGACTGAGAGGCGAGGGGCTAGCCCAGGGGCTGAGCCAAGTTCAATGGTCAGAGAAGGACACAAACAAATGATAAGATCACCAATATCCAAAGACGAGAGTATAAATAGTTTTAATAGGAAACACCGAGTTTTACAAAGCTACCCTATTACCCATTCACACTCCCATCCACAGTGTCTTGACAGTCCCAGATGGAGCTATAAACCTGGAAGCAAGTTGCCTTGAGCATCTTGGTGTGTTTGATCCAATCTCATGGGTCCATCTGAAGGGATGAAGAAACTTGGAATACACCAATTGACTCCACATGGAGCTATTTTATAATCTATTTTCTGATGATCAGGCTATTCCCTCCTATAAGAACACTGGGTGGAGTAGAGTTAGTTGAATATGCTAATAGGGAAGCAAAAGCTAAGAAAACAGTAACTGAATATCAAGCTGGACTCTGCCAGATTGGCCAGCCCATTGGATCTGGCCAATGGGCTTCAGGATCAGAAGGGCTGACCAGGGGTCAGCTTTACATTGTACATAAATACAGATGCCTCTGGATACCTTCTCTTGGGGAAGTCCTACTGAGTCAGGTATTTCTCAGACATCTACTTCCTCCTCTGTGCTCAGCCATTTAACAACAGTCTGCAAGTGCCTCTGTTTGAAATACCAAAGTTCTATAGGAAAAGTGCCTGGGAAGCAAGAAAAGTGCTCTTGATTCTCTCAGGAACCAATTTATCTGTGCAACAAGGACTCAGGCTCTTCACTTTTACCTGTGAATGGCCAGTGGGTGGCTAAAATCAGGATTAAAGCCTTGGCTTCTCTGCCTCCATCTTGCATCAGCATCCTGTGCCCCTAGTCACCTAAGATTCCAGGAACAAATTTGATAAACCCCTCCACCCAGGGCAGCAACAACTTTCTTATCAGGGACAAGCCTCCACCTGACCAATCCTAAGATAATGATGGACAGATCATACCCCATCAAGATCACCTGATTGGGTAGCTGTGAAAAGCCTCCAGCTGTGCAAACCCTCCAACCCTTGCTTTCATTCCCCTTTCAATAAAACCTCAAAGTCATTGTCAGCCTCCCCAAGACAGGCTAAGGACATAGGTGCCCTTGTCTTCCTGACCTGGCTGCACTGATTAAAGTTCCTTTTGTGCTTTTCACCATTCCCTGTTCTGTTTGACTTTGGGTGTCAAGGGCCAGACCTGGTCTGTTGGATCCCCAAAGTCAGGTCTCTACCCTAGGACTCTGGGAACATCAGCACACACCAGGAAACATATTCCCTTCCTGTCTATTATGAAATCAAATGAAAGGTGAAAAACAAGACCAAGTCTTTAAAAAAAAAAAAAATCACTAACCCTAAGTAACCTTGCTTACTCCTCAAAGACAAACCAGAATACATCAAAAGTAGCTCGCGTCCAAAATACTAGTTTGCTGAAAAAGAGGGCAGCAGGAGAACACGCTTAACAATATATTTATTAAACAATATGTCAAACCACAAAATTATCACAATTTTTAAGATCTTAATTGACATTATTTTCAACCCTAGAATGGGGCAGTGCTTCATTTCATAAAACAGAACAAGTGTTCCAAGAGCCAAGAAGAGGAGGCTGGCTCTATAGACAGAAAAGGGCTGAAGAAGGTAAAAAAAAAAAAAAAAAAAAGCAAAATAGTAGTTTGTTTATTTCAAAGTTTCTTTCTTGGTCTCCTGGACTGGGAGACAGAACGATAGAAAATTCATTAACATCAGGCAGTTTCAGGTCACTTTTATGTGCAATGCTCAAGACAGAGAGAAGGAATCACATCATTATGCCAATTAAAACTGGCCTGTTTGGGAAGTTGGGCCATTATCTCTCAATTTCTCAGAAGTTCAGATACATAGCTTAATTTCACCTTGGTGGTAGTGCTCTTAGCCTGAGTGAATCCATTTTAATTTTTAATCTAGAGCAGGAGCTTAGTCCAAATGAATGGCCTCCTGTAATCAGTATTTTAAAAGAATAAAGAGTATTAACAGAAGAAATGTGGCCTATTACTTCTCACATTTGCTATCCTTTGCTCTTCGAATTGAGCAGTGCTATTATCATTACCAACTTGCCTTTGTTGGGTTAAAGGGCCATTTCCTGATCACAATAAATCCCAAATGGAATGTTGAGATTTCATCAAATTGAAAAGTCCCAGTTATTAAAAAAAAAAAAAGTTAGGTACTAATTTATTTTCTCTGATTCACTTTCATCAGAATGTTAAAGGAATGTGAGTGTGTGGCTATTCAGGGTGTGTTTGCATATGAGCCCTAAGAAGGACACTTCAAAATTTTCCAAGCTCTTTTCAGAAATTCAAGGTGTTTGTTTACCTTAGGTCGGATCAATAATCAGGAACTCGAGTCTGGTTTCTAAAAGACAGAGAGATGCTTGGCCTTTTAGAGAAGTGGTAAAACTGCATTGATGTATAAACTTCCAGACGCCTGGAATAGAGATAATTCACATCAAAAAGACAGAGATAATTCATATCAAAAAGACCTGTTTTTCCAGAAGAATCAGGCTTTCAAAAATCTGCATTCTCTGTTTTGAGACTGGAAAAGATGTGTATGTGTGTGTGTGTGTGTGTGTGTTTCAAACTTTAAAGTAACTCAATGTGAATTGCAGAGCAAGTGAAGAATCAGTTTGAGGAAACACGAAGGTTTGGGTTTTATCTATACTCATGTTTACAACCTACTTAAGGAACAGAATTACAAGTAGGCCAAATCCAAGTGTTCTATAAGATGCAAGTGCAAGCACAATAAAAAATTAAAAAAAAAAAAAAAAGATGCAAGTGGACCTACAGAGCTGCCCTGCTCTGGTTTGGCTTGTGTAATGCAAATACCTATAGCTTCCTACAGCTTCAGGCTCTACAGGAGTCCTTTCCTGAGAATGATTTATTGCTGCAAGGTCAGCAGGACTTTTAATATCTGGAACCCCATTCAGCCACTGAATACAAAGAAGCCCTCTTCCCCATTTCAGAGGAGCAGAGTCACACATGGCAGAAGTGTTGGTGCTCAGTTTTGAAGTAAGTCTCATGATTCAGGAAAATCGGCTGGCATAAGGATCCTCTTCTCATTCAGCTGGCCATCAATGCCAAAGGTATCTGGAAGAAACAGCAGATATGATGATCGCTCACCCTGCTTCAAAGAAAAAAATATTTTTATCTTTTTCTGCATGGATCAACCCAAGGCCTTCCAGCCATTCTTTCCTCCTTACTTCCTATGTCTAAGAGTGGCCTTCTACTGGATGTGTAACTGATGTGATTCTGCAATCTGTGTATGGGGTGAAGGTGGGAGTTCATAACCCACTTGAATCAAAGTGTGGAATATGATATGTCAAGAAATTTGTAATGTTTTGAACAACCCACAATAAAAAATTAAAAAAAAAATAAAATAAAAAAAATTAAAAAATAAATAAAAAAATAAAAAAAAGAGTGGCCTTCTAGCTAAACAGAACCAGCAGGGCAATTACTTTTGAAAAGTCCTTGGAATCTAGACCCCTTGGTAACCCTACACCTCCTGCTGCTGACCTCCTGCGGAGGAAGACAGGTGTCCTCTGCGTGGGGAAGAAGTGGGAATTAGTGGCACAGGCCCTGGGTCACAGGCTGCTTTCCACTCCCTTTATGTCCAAAGGGTCTCCCTTTTTTTCATCATTTTGCTATTGGCACCATAAGCAGTGATTTCACTGAACAATAGTGAAGTGACCAGAATTGTCTTTTAAGACGAAAAAGTTATTCAAAATAGGTTGAAATCATGGTCAGTAAAGAGAAGCCTGTCCTTTGATGATTGCTCAAAACTTTTTCTTTTTCTTTCTTTTCTTTCTTTCTTTTTTTTTTTTTTTTTGGCATGTGGTTTAACCTTCTATTAAGATTTCATCAAGATGTTTGACAGAATATGCTTCATGCATAAAATCCTTCAACTCTTTATTCTGAGGGAAATGAAATCAGAAGTTATCCTTGAAATAAGGTCTAATATTCCATATGGATGTAGAATTATACACACACACACACACACACACACACACACGTATACACACACATCTGGAATAAGATCACAAAAAAAAAGAAAAAAAAGATATAGATAAACTCTCCCAGGCATCCATTTAAAAAAGAGATATTTGTAATTATTTCTTTTTAGAATAAATTTGTGTGCTCACCAATCTATAAATATACTAAACTCCATAGAATTGTATACTTTAAATAAATTGTGTGGTGTGGGAATTGCACCCCCCCAAAAAAAATTGCTGACTCAACAACAACAAAAAAAAAAACTTATCACAATAATAGTAGAACTATTATACAATTGTTTTTAAAAGTTAAGCAATTCTAACAACCACTTCTATAATATTACGATAGTAATAATATTACAGGGTAAATACAATATCACTAGTTAGAAAGGGAAATATTTGAAAAGATGATAACTTTTTATCTTTTGATGTAGTTTTACTGTTTCAGTAATAATCTTCTTAAAATGTTCCATTGAAATAAAGAATGTATAATTATGCAACACCAATTATTATATTATTGTTGCGATTTTATTTAGTTAAGCCTACATGCTCATTATAGATACTTTTAGTGGAAAAGGGACCCACTCTGTTAACCAGGTTGGTTAAGCTTAGTTAACTTTGGTTGGCTGCCCTTCTTATCCCCATAGCAATCTATTATACCCATAGCAATCTATTCCAATAAAACATTGCAAAGAACTACAACAAAAAATATTTGTACAGTACCACTTCTAAACATAGACATGAGAAAACAACCTAGGTAGGTATGTAAATACACATAGATATATAATAGAAAAATTACAAATGGTATATGATGTAATCTTTGGATTTTTTCTTTTTTTTAATCTTTTAATTAATTTATTTATTTTTATGTGGTGCTGAGGATCGAACCCAGCACCCCGCACGTGCCAGGTGAGCGCTCCACCACTAAGCCACAACCCCAGCCCAAATTTTTTCCATTTTTACAAAACAAAATCAATCAAATATCTACTATGATCACAACCCTTTTAAATAGTGTGATGGTTTAAAAGGTAGGTTGGTGCATTATTTGAAATTTCTCCCTTTTTAAATAAAACTGGAAATCAACTCTGTCCCCCTTGAGTGTGAGTGGATCTAGTGAATAGAATATGGTAGAAGTAATGGGTGACAGTTCTGATCCACTGTAGGGTTTCAATCTCTCTCTCTTTTTTTTTTATCTTTTTTTTTTTAAGAGAGAGAGAGAGAAAATTTTTTAATATTTATTTTTTTAGTTTTCGGCGGACACAACATCTTTGTTTGTATGTGGTGCTGAGGATCGAACCCGGGCCACACACATGCCAGGCGAGCGCGCTACCGCTTGAGCCACATCCCCAGCCCATAGGATTTCAATTCTTTCTCTGTTTCTCCCTCCTTCTCTCTCTCATCAAAGAGGGAAGCTACCTGCTATGTTGTGAGGATACTCAGGTGTCCTGTGGAGAGACCAATGTGGTGAGGAGCCCAGGCTGGCCAGCAACCACATGCATAAGCTTGGAAGCTGGTCTTCTGAGGGAGGCTGGTGACAGACACCTGAGCTGTCTAGGAAGCAGAGTCTTCCCCGGTTGTGCCTTCAGATGACTGTCACCATGGCTAGCAGTTCCACTGCAACCTCATGAGTGAGACTGATTCAGAACCACTCAGTTACGCTACTCTAAAGTTCTTAACTTTATGAAATCATAAAGACATGCGCAGTATCCCATATAGGGCCTTACACATAAAGGTTTTGCAGAATTCACTATTTTGCACATCAAGAGAACCATAAACAAAAGGTGCATCTGAACTAACATCATCAAAATGGCGATATTACCAAAAGTTCTCTAGAGGTTTAATGCAATGCCAATCAAAATCCCAACGGCATTTCTTGTAGAAATAGAGAAAGCAATCATGAAATTCATATGGAAAAATAAAAGACCCAGAATAGCAAAAACAATGCTAAGCAGGAAGTGTGAATCAGGCGGTATAGCGATACCAGACTTCAAACTATACTACAGAGCAATAGTAACAAAAACAGCATGGTACTGTTACCAAAACAGGCGGGTGGACCAATGGTACAGAATAGAGGACACAGAAACCAATCCACAAAACTACAATTATCTTATATTTGATAAAGGGGCTAAAAGCATGCAATGGAGGAAGCATAGCATCTTCAACAAATGGTGCTGGGAAAACTGGAAATCCATATGCAACAAAATGAAACTGAATCCCTTTCTCTCGCCATGCACAAAAGTGAATTCAAAATGGATCAAGGGGCTTGATATCAAATCAGAGACGCGCCGTCTGATAGAAGAAAAAGTTGGCTACGATCTACAGTCGGTGGGGTCGGGCTCCAAATTCCTCAATAGGACACCCATAGCCCAAAAGTTAATAACTAGAATCAACAAATGGGACTTACTCAAACTAAAAAGTTTTTTCTCAGCAAAAGAAACAATAAGAGAGGTAAATAGGGAGCCTACACCCTGGGAACAAATCTTTACTCCTCACACTTCAGATAGAGCCCTAATATCCAGAGTATACAAAGAACTCAAAAAATTAGACAATAAGAGAACAAACAACCCAATCAACAAATGGGCCAAGGACCTGAACAGACACTTCTCAGAGGAGGACATACAGTCAATCAACAAGTACATGAAAAAATGCTCACCATCTCTAGCTGTCAGAGAAATGCAAATCAAAACCACCCTAAGATACCATCTCACTCCAGTAAGATTGGCAGCCATTATGAAGTCAAACAACAACAAGTGCTGGCGAGGATGTGGGGAAAAGGGTACACTTGTACATTGCTGGTGGGACTGCAAATTGGTGCAGCCAATTTGGAAAGCAGTATGGAGATTTCTTGGAAAGCTGGGAATGGAGCCACCATTTGACCCAGCTATTCCCCTTCTCGGTCTATTCCCTAAAGACCTAAAAAGAGCATGCTACAGGGACACTGCTACATCGATGTTCATAGCAGCACAGTTCACAATAGCAAGACTGTGGAACCAACCTAGATGCCCTTCAATAGATGAATGGATTAAAAAAAATGTGGCATTTATACACAATGGAGTATTACTCTGCATTAAAAAATGACAAAATCATAGAATTTACAGGGAAATGGATGGCATTAGAGCAGATTATGCTAAGTGAAGCTAGCCATTCCCTAAAAAACAAATGCCAAATGTCTTCTTTGATATAAGGAGAGTAACTAAGAACAGAGTAGGGACGAAGAGCAGGAGAAGAAGATTAACATTTAACAGGGATAAGAGGTGGGAGGGAAAGGGAGAGAGAAGGGAAATTGCATGGTAATGGAAGGAGACCCTCAGGGTTATACAGTGGAGGGGGTAGAGAGAGAGGAGGGGAGGGGAGGGGAGAGGTGGGGAGGGGGGAGGGTGGAGGATGGGAAAGGCAGCGGAGTACAACAGACACTAGTATGGCAATTTGTAAATCAATGGATGTGTAACTGATGTGATTCTGCAATCTGTGTATGGGGTGAAGGTGGGAGTTCATAACCCACTTGAATCAAAGTGTGGAATATGATATGTCAAGAAATTTGTAATGTTTTGAACAACCCACAATAAAAAAATTTAAAAAAAAAGGTGCATCTGAGCAGTTGGTTGGATCAATAAGCTGTGGAGGGCCTGCCCAACCCACTCACATTCACTGGGTTCATAGGTACCACAACCCTTATGGCAATTTCTTCTTCAGAGAAAGCATTCTGCTAACTTGCTCTTACTAGAGTTAATTTGTCACTTCTGAAGAAAGTTTACATGGACTCAAAATTCGTGTCCTCATCTGTGAGCCTTAAGATTTTTTTTTTAAATCCTCAAATTATATTCACAATAGGCAAGAAATGGAAACAACCTGAGTGTCCACTAACTGATGAATGGATTAAAAAATGTACACAATGGAATACTATTCAGCCATTAAAAAAATGCAAACTATCAAGGCACAGCAGCACACACTTGTAATCCCAGTGACTCAGGAGGCTGAGGCAGGAGAATAGACAGATCACAAGTTCAAAGCCAGCCTCAGCAACTTAGTAAGGCCCTAGGAAACTTACTGAGACTCTGTCTCAAAATAAAAAATAAAAATGGCTGGAGATATGGTTCAGTGGTTAAGCACCCTTGGATTCTGACCCTGGTACCAAAAATGGGAATGCAATCTCGTCATTTGCAACAATAAGGATGTAATAACGGAAGATAATTATGGTAAGTAAAATAAGCACTACATACTCTCATTCATATTTAGAATCTAAAAATGTTGATTGCCCACAATTTGAGCACAGAATGGTGGTTACCAGAGACTGAGGAGAATAGGGAGGAAGAGACAGAAAGGGAGAGTCCACAGGTGGGTATTAAGTTTCGGTTAGATAGGAACAAGCAGCTCTGCTATGGCATCGCAGTCAGGTGACTGTAAAGAAAAATAATGTATTATAAATTTTAAGAAGCTACAAGCAAGGTCTTTGAGAGTTTTCACCATAAAGGAATTATTACTATTTTAATAAATAGATACATTTAACATGATTTAGACATGATGTAATGTGTACATGTATCAAAACATCACATGGCACCCATTAATATGTATGATTTTGTATTTTTATATATCAGAAAGAAAAACTGAAAAAAAAATCTTCAAATTATGAATGTTCATTTTGCTCCTATCTAAAAATCAGTGTCTGAATTTAGGAATGTGTATTTCCAGGCCTTCCAAAGCAAAGGAACAATACCAACGGGCACCCAAAGTGTGCTAAAGAAATAACTGGATGGACACTGCGGCTGATTAACTGGGTGCTCCCTGGACTTCCAGGTCACCGGGGCTAATTATTCTTAAACACCAATTTGCGTTTAATCCCAGTGTGAATCATGTCACTCCAAAGGTGGTATGTGCTAATAATGGGACATTTATCCCATTTCATCTTTCAAGGCAAAGGACCTTTTGGGTTTTTAATTAAAGATATATAAAAAAAAGATGAAAGTAGGTGAACCTGGCTGAATCAGGGAGCGTGTTTTCAAAGAATCAGCTATGCTCCTCTGACTCCTTTTCTGGCTGCAGAGTAGAGCAACTGTGACCATCATGGCACTGCCAGGAGGATGGGCTGCAGCATCTCCCAGGACATACCTGAGGAAGAAGGCTGTCACATGGAGCAGTGATGGCAGCTCACTGTGCATTCTGTCCCCTGGACAACTGGTGACTTGAGCCCAGTGTGTACGCAGGTTTGACCCTTCTCAATAAGGGAAAAGGAAAGGAATTATAAACTTCCAAACAAAGGTAAGCTTTGATTTTGGAAGTCTAGCAAATGAGCTGCTCATTAAGACAGACAGGATTGATACCACTTGAGTCAAATCAATTCAACTCATTGGCTAGACTTCGCTTTAAGCAAAACAGAAAAGAACACACTGGAAAGAAAGTTGCTTAGAGAGTCAGTCACCTCAGGTTCTCGTCCTGTGTCCATCACGTACCAGCCCCATGAAGTTAGCCAATTCTCTTGCTCAAACAGCTGGGAAACGATTGATAGGTCCAAATCTTGTGATCATTTCTATTTTCTTTGATAGGAATCTGGTTTTAATCCTCAAACTTTGGATGTCTATTTCCTACCTAAAATTGATCATTGAATTTCAAAGGGTGTGACTCCAGTGTTTAGTTGCCTTCTCTGTGAACTAAAAGGATTGTACTTGTCCAGTGGTATTTAATTATGAATTAATAATTAATCAAATCTCCTAAAAATATTGTCATGGTTTGGATTTGAGGTGTGCCCCCAAAAGCTCGTGTGTTAAGCAATGCAAGAAGGTTTGGAGGAAAAATGATGGGGTTATGGGGGCCTTAACCTAATCAGTGAATTAATCCCTGAAGGGATTAACTGGGTGGTGACTGGAGGCAGAGGGGGTACGTTTCCTTGGGGTTAGGGATATGGGTTATATATATTTGATATATATGTATCTGGCAAGTGAAGTCTCTATCTCTATCTCTATCTCTCTCTCTCTCCTCCTGATCATCATGTGAGCTACTTCCCTCTGCCATATTCTTTCTCAATGATGTCCTGCCTCACCACAATCCCTTAGGAATGGAGCTGGCCTTCTATGAACTAAGACTTCTGAAACTGTGATCCCTTACATAAACTTTTCCTCCTCTACAGTTGTTCTGGTTGGGTCGTTTTAGTCACAGCAGAAAAAAAAAAGCCTACTAAAATAAATATTGTTGAATTCTCAAACCAGATGTGATTCTGGACTCTGTGATTTATCACTTCTGGGAATGTGGATTTAGCACTTTCTTCTTCAAACTGTCTCCTGGATACACTTTGAGAACCAAAAGGGATACACTTTGAGAACCAAAGGTAAAGGAGCCACTGGGTGTTAACATAGTTGATTTTACATGTCAACTTAATGGGGCCATGGGGTGCCCAGATTATTCTATTTCTGGATGTGCCTTCCAGGGTGTTTCCAGAAGAAATTAACATTTGATTTTGAGAAAGGAAGATTTACCCTTACCCAACCAGCGTGGTAGGCATTCTCTAATCCATTGAGGCTCTGAATAGAACAAAAGGCAGAAGAAGAAAGCTTTGCCCCCCCCCCCTTTTTTTTTCTTGATTTAGTTCTTAAACTGGGACATTTAATCTCCAGCCCTTAGTCCGGGATTTGGACCATGCACTCCCCCAAGTCTCAGGCCTTCTGATTTGGATAGAATTGTACCAGATGCTTTACTGGTTTTCCAACTTACATGTGGGAGATCATAGGACTTCTCAACCACCACAGTTACATAAGCCAATTCCTTGTATTAAATTTTCGTTTATATCTACCTCACTTTCCTCCTTTCAAGCTTGGTCCTAGGGTTCCCATATCACAACAAAATTCAACAGTTATAGAGAAAGCAGCTCTCTCAGGGCAGGGTCAGGCAGTTGTCTGGTATCATCCGGAAAATAAATCTAAATACATATGCATGTGCATGCTTACTTGCCAGACAAATCATTTTATTCCTCAACATCTTTCTGATGCTCAAGATCCTATGTCTTGATCCACTGAGATTAGAGACCTAGGTCCAGACAGCAGGAAGAAATAAATGAACAACTACTGAGCATCCAAACATTACAAGAACTATGTCTTTCCAACATGACTCAGCACTCTGAGTTATCCCCATTTGACGTGCAAGGGAACGGAGAAGAGAATAACTGCGTCACTTAACCCAGGTAAGTAAATTAGCTCTACAAAAACAAAAAGCACAGACATGAGATGTTGAACTCAGCTCTCCTTGTCAGGGAGGGTTCTGCATATGGGAACAAATGTGAAGGCTAAACAACAGAAATGCCTGGGACTCTGTCCCCTCTGTATTTTTTGTTGGGTTGTTGCTGTTTTATCTTTGTTTGGTACTGGGGCTTGAACCCACAGGCACTTAACCACTGAGCAGCATCCCCAGCCCTTTTTCTATTTTTCTATTTTGAGACAGGGTCTAGCTCAGTTGCATAGGGTCTTGCTAAGTTGCTGAGGCTGGCTTTGAATTTGTGATCCTCCTGCTGCTGCAGCCTCTGGAGTCACTGGGATTACAGTCCTGCACCACTGCACCTGGCCTCCCTCAATTCTTCACACATCCATCTTAACCTGTTCTCATTTGAAATGAATCTTGTTCTTTGAAATGAATATAAACCATGCACATATTTGTGAGGAAGATACCTGAGCCTCCCAAATAATCAAACTTGGAGAGGCTATTACATTTGAAAATAAAAATCACACTTGTACAGGAACACAAAATTGCAGTGACATTGAAAACCTCGATGGGGGTCAAAACCAGGCTGATTCCATAGGTATGTGAGTTGCTCTGTCACATAGGGATCTGCATTTAAAAGACCTCATGTTTGGTTTAATATTCCACTGTAACCACCTTGAATCATCTTTTTTCTTTCTTTCTTTCTTTCTTTCTTTCCTTCTCTCCTTCCTTCCTTCCTTCCTTCCTTCCTTCCTTCCTTCCTTCTTTCTTGCTTTTTTAATTTGTATTAGGGATCTAACCCAGGGGCATTTTACCATTGAGTTACATACCCAGCCATCTTTATTTTTTAAATTTTGAGACAGAACCTCACTTAGTTGCTGAGGCTGGCTTTGAATTTGTCATCCTTCTGCCTCAGCCTCCAAGCCACTAGGATTCCAGGCATGCTCCTGAATACCTTTTTAACATGAAGCCCTGCATTCTCACTTTGCATTGGTAACCGCAAATTATGGAGTCAGTCCTGGTCAGGCGATTGTTCAAACAAATAAAACATTGAGGATGTTTTCTACTACACAAGATTGTTTACGTTTTGAGAATGTGGTAAGTGATGTTGCCTGAGGAAGGGCAGATTCATCATCACTAGCAGGACGCAGGGTTTATTCACCTCAGATCATGAGCTGGGACATCTCATCTTCTGACCTCCGTCTCAAAGATAAACTCAAAAGTCTCTCTTCATGTTAACAGTATCTGCCACTGCAGCAAGCACTGGCTTTAGAGAATGACAGTGGCTGCTGTTAGAGGGAATCTCAAAAGGTTTTATGTATATAAAATATATGTACATGATTTTTTTTTTTTTTTGTACCAAGGATGAACTCAGGGGGCACTGTTTCAGTCAGCTTTGTCACTATGTGACTAAAAGATCTGACCGGAACAATCGTAGAGGAGGAAAAGCTTATTTGTGGGTTCATGGTTTCAGAGGTCTTAGTTTATAGAAAGCTGGCTCCATTCCTTAGGGCTTGAGGGGAGGCAGAATATCATGGCAGGAGAGTGTGGCAGAGAGAAGTAGCTCATATGATGATCAGAAAGCAGAGAGAGACAGAGAGAGAGAGAGAGAGAGAGAGAGAGAGAGAGAGAGAATCCACTTGCAAGATTCAAATACCCCATAGCCACACTTCCAATGAATCACTTTCTCCATCTACACCCCACCTCCTGTTACCACTTAGTTAATCCCTATCAGGGAATTAACTCACTGATTAGATTAAGGCCATAACACAATCATTTCTCCTCCAAACCTTCTTGCATTGTCTCACACATGAGTTTTGGGGGATACCTCACATCCAAACCATAATTTTCTGCCCCTGGCCCCCAAAAGCTCACACTCATCTGACAATGCAAAATACATTTAATCCATTCCCAAGAGTCCACATAGTCTCAACAGTTCCAATATTGCTTAAAATTCAAGTCCAAAATCTTCTTTAGAGACTCAAGGCAATCTCACATTGTAAGCTCCTATAAAATTAAAAGCAATTTTAATTTTATAGGAGCTTACAATGTGAGATTGTATAATGATACAGAGTAAATATTTCCATTCACAAAATTAGGGGCATAGAAAGAAGGAATAGGACCACAGCAAGACCAATATCCAGCTGGGCAAACAAGTCCTGTAGCTCCATGTTCAGCATCTGGTACACATGGCATCATGATACTCTCTCCAAAGGGCTTGCAGCCCAAGTGGCCTTTCAGTTGGCTTGTCTCTCTGCTCAATTCTTGCAGCTTTCCTAGAATGATGTCCCACATTACTGGCATTTCTTAATCTTAGGGGTCTCCACTGCAGGTTGGGCTTCCTCCTCACATCTCCACACCTTAACTTCTCAGGGGGTGCCCACAGGGACTCCAACCCTGCAGCATGTGGTGTTTAAATTAAAGTTGGGGGAGAGGTCAAATAAGTAAATAAACAAGTTGTTTTCCAAATGGGTGAGTGATACAGAAGACCAAGCAGCGTGGTGTGGTGAAGTGATGGGAGGGCTACAGGGTTGGGAGAGAGAGGGGCTACTTTAAACCCTGATGTCAAAAAGGACACTTTTAGGAAGCAGCAGACCAAAGCCTAACTGTAAGAGTCAAATACATGGACAGATCTGAGGCCACGTGATCCATACAAAGAGGATCATATCCAAACACCTTGTGGCAACAACAAGCTCATTATTTCCCAAGAAAAGAAAGCAATTCAGCCTGGCTGGAAGAGGAAGAAGAAAGAGCCATGTTATGAATATCAGGAGCAGAAAAATAAAATTGGGTCTTGGATACCCAGAACGTGCAAAGCAACTACCCTCCTGAACTGGGAAAGACCATCTCCCAGGTAAGTAACAACTACAGAGGGCTGTGTAGGAAAGTGAGGTGCCAGGTGCCTGACCACACCCTGAGCTGCTATAATCCTTACTCACTCTAATAGCTGCTTTTAGCTGAGCACCATCCAAATCACTTAGCAGGCACCATCTCACTAATTCTTTCTAAAGTCCGAAGAGATAGGTTGCAATTTCCAGTTTACAGATGTTGTGAACACTGAGAATTAAAGAGGGTGAGTGGTAGACCAGAGCCACATAGCTCCCAAATAGCAGAAACAAGGTTCTAGGCCAGGCTGAGCTGTCACTACAGAGCTCTCATTTTACCGGATTATACCATGACCCTTCTGCCCAGCCACCAGCTGGGAACATGTGCTCTAAGGATCCCACTCCCAATCCCATTAATAGGGGACAAGTCACAGCACCTCCCCACACAGGACCTCTGGCAACATCGGGGCAATGCCTGGGTTTCCCCACCCCTAGCCTTGCCTTTTCAGATCCACGTACCTTAAAGCACCAGAAGAGTTGCTGGAGACACCATGATGTTTCCCAGCCCAGGTCACTACTCGTATCTTCTAGCTCTTTCATTAACCTAAGACGTATCCATAACTTAATACAATCAATGACATAATTTTCAGAAATTGTGGTTCTTTCTTAGTATTCACCACTTATGAAAGGCACCACCTGGGAATCAGTTCACCTTGCTGGGGGACCTTATCTCCCTCACCACAGCTGGAAACAATGAAAGCCCAGTTCCTGGACATTGATAAAAGGAATATCTGTTGTCTCTTGAACACTTATTCTCCATGAAATGGAAATCATAGCACCTGTCTCATCCATTGGATGAGGCGACTCAAGATCATAGATATTAGATGGCTTTGTAGCCTCTAAAATTGTGTGGAAGCAGCCAGGCAATGTCACATAAGCTACGTGAAAACTATCACCTGGTAACAAAGTTCTGTTGCTACCTCCCTGATCTGAAGCCATGAATCAGAGATAACACCCAGGAGAACACTGATTAGTAGTTGGGGCTTCCAGTCCATTACTGAAACCAATGCCTTTAGAGTCAACCAGAGAGATGTGAGCAATTGTAAATGTGAGGTGAATGGATTCTTTTTATTTTTTTACTTGAAATTGACAGATTAGGAGCCCTGCACAATTTTAAAATAAACCCCCCCAAAAAATTTTCTCTTTTATGTTACTACTTGTTTTCCTAGTCAAAAGGTATTCAGTTGTGAAGAATAGAAAGAGAAGCATTTGGCAGAACACAGGGGCATATTGTGACCTCAATCCCCAGAAGACACATAGGCCTTATGAGAGATCTGAGGTCATTGGACAAATAATTTTCTCTACCTCTTTTTCCTTGGGGGAGTCACTTGAATTGTCATATCCTCCAATTTCTTCTCTTAAAATGCCCCCTTCCCTCTTTTTTTTCCTCCTTCCTCTGCGTCTCCTTGGGTGCCAGTTGCTTTTTAGAGCAGCTCTGTGCTATGCCCAGGAATACGCCAGTCCCGTTATTTGTTCTCAGGGCATCCTGCACCCAATTTTCTTGACATTTATTTCCACAATTGTATGTCTGTCTCCCCCACTAGACTAGCCTCCATGGGGCATCTGGTATCCCTCACTCACCTTCCCAGCTGCAGTACCAACCCAAGTGACTACTGTGCTCAGCACCAGCCCCATTGATTACCATTCTCAGAGAACCAATCAAAAGCACATGAGGGAAAGAAGGGTAAAGGTGCTACAGAAGTAGTAACAGGAGCCTGAGAAGCCTGCATGGTCCTCTGGGGTTAAGTCCTGTAAAATTGATCCCCATTAGGGACAGGCCAACATGCAAACCCCACCTGTGTTCAGTCCACCATCCCACTGTCAGGCTGAACTGGCAGAGTGTCAGTGCTCCCTTAGCTGCAGGTTTCTGGCCTTTAAACAGCACTCACCTGGTAAGCACACAACATCCTCACTTACCAAGCGCTTGTGGTCTGGAATACAGCAAGCTACAGAAGTGACACATACATGCAGTGGGAGGGGTCCAGGCAGGAGCCTCATTCTAAAACATAAGTCCTTGTTCTCAATGCAAGGGTCCAGTTTGCCTGGTGCCTTTGAATCCAAAGTTTGGCAGCTGCAATCTGAGGCAAAGAGTAAGGTTAGTCCCTGAAATCAGCACACATGGGTTCTTGTCCTTGCTTTGCCATTTCCTGGCTCAGTGATCACATCCAAGTCTCTTCCAGACTCCAAACCTTAGCTGTCACTAATAAAATAATAATACAAGTCACAAGTTACATCTAATTTTTTTCTAAAACTCAAATGGATGCTATTTCACCTTCCATTTTAAAGATTAAGTTGCTGAGCTCTGTGATATGAAGTAACTTGCTAAGGGTCACATATTTAAAAAGAAAATGAGCCAAGTTTCAAGTTAAGGGGAGCTGTCCTCTGAAGTCCAGGCTCTTTCATTGAAAATGCATTGCCTCCCTTATAAAGCCCCATTGATTACTGTTCTCAGAGAACCAAAAACACATGCAGGAAAGAAGGGTAAAGGTGCTACAGAAGTAGTAACAGGAGCCTGAGAAGCCTGCATGGTCCTCTGGGGTCAAATCCTGTGAAACTGATCCCCAGTTACGGACAGGCCAACATGCAACCCCCACCTGTGTACAGTCCACCATCCCACTGTCAGGCTGAACTGGCAGAGTGTCAGTGCTCCCTTAGCTGCAGGCCCCTGACCTTTAAAGAGCATTCAACTGCAAGGCATGCAGACATCCTTCCTCAGACTTTGCCTGCCCGACAGATTGCCCCAGGACTCTGTACAAATGGGACAGCAGTCAGTCCTTGCAAAGTGCCACATTGCTGTGGCAGCCACATAAACTGCTCCACCTCCCATTTCTCATCTAGAATTCATTATGTCTCTTTCCATGAAAGAGAAACCAATAGCTGCCCTTGACAGCTGTTTTCTCCAGGGTCATTCCCTCTATCCACCCAGCTACTCTTTCTTTGGGGATTTGAGCAATGTAATGTTATCACTATCAATTTCATTCAATCCTTCCAGTGTAGTCTATGGGGACTGGGGAGGCAGCCAAGGCAAGTGGCATTAACTCTTTATGCACTGTGCAAGCCAGAGAGGGAGGGGAAAGGACATAGAGAGCAAGTTTAAAAAATAAAAATAAAAACTTGCTAGTACAAAGAAGTAGAAGTAGACTGTGGAAAGTAGACAAGAAAGAAAGAATGACCAGCAACTAACTTAGTGTTCAAATGAACTTGGACCAGACCCTGTTCCAACACTGGATTCAATGGGCAGCTCACACAGTACACACCTCAGATGGGATGGATGCTCAGTTACCAACATTCAAAAGGCCAATATACCAGAAAAACACTTGTCAAAGAGGGAATCTATACCTTTCTACCTCTATAAAGCTCAACCTAACCATTTCACTGTGAATAGACCTCAGAGAAAACTCAGACCCATTTGAATGGTAGAAAGGATTCTTATACCAGGAAATATTAGGCAGTGGTTAGAGAAGGCAGACTCAAGTTTTCTGAGAATTGACTGAAATGACTGGCATTTGTCAAGCAGGTTCATTCAACAAGACTGAAAAGCAAATACAATGATCCCCATTTCTTTGAATGGGTAAATAGTTTCTTGGAATTTCAGCCACTTGTCAAAGGCCATGCAGCTCAGAAGTAGAGAAGCTAAGATTAAAATAAAGGGTGAGACAAGTGATTCTCATTGGGAGCAATTTCTCCTCCAGGAAAACGTGGCAATGTCTGGAGATATTTTTCATTATCAATGTTGAGGTGCTGAGACTTGTATCCAGTGGGTAGAGGCCGGGGATGCTGTTAAACATCCTGAGACACACAAAACAAACCTGCACAGTAAAAATACTTCCCATCCCCACCTATCAGTAGTGTCAATGGGTTGTAATGACCCTGAGCCCAGGAGGCTGCGAGGAAGCAAACCAAAGGCAAATACAAATTATTCAAAATTACTCAAAATTCCATGTGATGTTTCATCATTTCTGATCAGGGCCTTGGTGCCCCACGAATCTAATGAGATTTAGGGAGAAGAGAATTTCCAAGACTTTTGTTAGCTATTCTGATGCAGAATTGTACTGATTTGTCTGGTTGAAACCTTGTGGCCCAAACTCCAAGTGTGGCTTTGAGATTTCGTCCCAAAGTTCTTTGTGGGGCTGCATGAGATTCACTGAACATGCCAGAAACATCTTTTAAATAGTGACTGAAAAAGAAAAGCTGCCTCACTAAAAATAAGGAAGGAAGGAGGGAGGGAGGGAGGGAAGGAAGGAGGGAGGGAGGGAGGGAGGGAAGGAAGGAAGGAAGGAAGGAAGGAAGGAAGGAAGGAAGGAAGGAAGGAAGGAAGGAAGGAAGGAAGGAAACAATTCAGGTGCACCAAACTGCATCCAGAACTCTTCTAAAAACATCTGTGCTTCATCAGACCCAGAGGGCTTGAGTCAGCTGGGTGTTTATCCAGGTTCTTGTTCTGTGACAGAACATCCCCCACACAGGTCCAGAAGCAACAAGGGGATTTCCTCCCATTCTTGGAGGAAACAATCTATTTAAATACCAAGGGGAAAAAAACAAAAAACAAAAAACACCTGGAAACAGAGTAGGGTTTGAGATAAGGACTTCTCACCCACATGCCTGGAAATGAAAGGCCCTATATAGTTAGGAGGTAAAATGGGAAACATATTTGGTGGGGGTGGGGGAAGGGACTGGAGAGCTTAACCATCAAGCCACAATCCAACCTTTCTAGTTTTTGAGACAGGGTCTTGCTAAGTTGCCTAGGGCCTCACTAATTTGCTGAGGCTGGCTTTGAACTTGGAAATGTATTTTTTATGAACTAATTTTATCTAATCATTTCCCTGCCCAAAACCCCACTAAGCACTTGCTAAAGTCAAAACAAGACCCGTGGCTAGTGGGGCCCTTCCTGGTTTGACTCTACGCAGGCTCTCCCAGCTCCTTCCAGGCAAAGTCCCCCATTTCTGCCTCTGTGGCTTTGGCCATGCCGTGCCTTCTCTCTGGAAGGTCCCCTGAAACCAAAGAGCCCCACTGTTCTGACCCTTGATATGGCTTCATCAGCATCCCTATAGCACTGAGTTTTCCTTCTGTAGTCATTCCATGGAGCTCTGAGCTTGGCTCCCTACCTGAAGCTTCCCTTGCTCACGGGCAGAGCCCACCTCATAAACTTTTGCACCCAATGCTAGTGGACAGCAGAGTCTCTCCAGTAAGAGGGAGGGGGGATGAAGAAAAGACAGTTGCAAATTGTCATGAGTGGTGATAGATACCAGAGAACAAACTGGATGACACCTCTAAGTTAGGTCAAGAGGCATAGGAGCCGGAAAGCTTAGGTTATCTCAGACCTCAGTGATGTCGTTACCCTGTGCCTGTGACTTAATCTCTCCAAACCTCATTTTCCTTATCTGCAAAATGGGGAGATGAAAAACAGTACCTATCTGGAAGGATTCCTGTGAGGATCACCGAGATAATGCATGCAAAGCATTTCATTAACACCAGGCCAAGAGAAAACATTCTTGGGTGGGGAGGCTCCTTCTTTGGTAAAGATGACACTGAGACTGAGAGCAGGCATTTTACTTTAGTTGGACAGAAACAATCTAGAGAATTAAACTGATGTGTCTCCATCTCCTGAGGAGAAGGGAGAAATTGAGTTCAGCCTTCTCTCTGTGGTCATACAAGAAAGTGATAATAAGTGACCGAATATGGGGGTTAGCTTCTTGGCTTCAATTCAATAGCAAAACAATAACCAAATAAGACAGCCAGACAAACACAGAACAGAATGAGTCTAGCTCATTGCAGCAACTTGACGTTGACTTCATGATCTTCTTCCCAGCCAGATGGTGTGCTCTAGGGAGAGTCCGAACTCTGGGGAGAGACAGCGTGGCTACAATATGCCCTCAATAACCAACTGCTGGTTGAGGGGAAGAGGAGGTACCATCTATTTTCTAGTGTCTGCGATTCAAATGGTAGCAATGATTGGTGCAAGAGGGAGAGGCTACATGCCTCAAAAATTGGCATGATCTTCTGTGCTGCGGGAAATGCAGCTTTATTTTTTAAAAATATCGATTGATATTTTTTTAGCCATTATCAATTTCCCCTGAAAATGGGGATCTGATTTTCTATAGTAGAAGTGATCATTTTAGGCAGAACTACAAGATGCCTTTCATCTCAAGAGTAAGAGCTTCTGCTGGAATCATGCTGCCCCTTTATCTCTCCACCAACCCCCACCGCCTTCCTCTCCTCAGCCGCCCCTTTCAGCTCTTTAGGAGACCTGCCCTCATCCCCTTCTCAGGTCTCCACTGCTCTGGGGAGGCAGAGAGCTGTAACCAGACCTGGTGTGTGATGGTATCAGCAGCCCCTGGTGACTGGCACTTTGACTAAAAGCCTCCTGTTCCTCTGCACAGTGATTGAGTTTCCCTCCCCTGGCACAGACCTCCCTTCCTTTCAGAGGCAGCATTAGGGCCAAGGGGCTGGCACTCACCCTCACCCATCGCCTGCAGAACCAGCTAACATGAATCTGCATTCTAGTCTGAGTTAGGAAGTCTCCCCCAGTTGGGCAGATAGTTCTGTTAGCTCTAGGTAAGATGGGAGGCCATATCCAGAGACCCATGGGCAATGGAATTTTCTCCCCTCTGGGAGACCTGTTGAAAAGTGGGGAGTGGGATTGAGGTAACACTTGACACCACCAATAAAATCTGGGCAGTGCCGAAGGAGATCCTGAGAGATGGGAGTCTGAAAGCAGGAAGCTGAGCAAATGCAAAGCCAATTTCCTGCCCTCAATGAATGGTGATAAAGGTGGACAGGAGATTAGGACAATCAAAAGAATTGGAGGACTAAATGTAGACTCTTAAAAAAAAAAGCACAAATATACCTAATGAGACTCTAAATGCTGATAATCAGCAGCCAAAGAGAGAGGGCAGTATTAAGCAATCCAAAGCTTTGCTTGCAACCTTTGTACACAGACTCCAAAAAACTCCCTTCTCTTGAGGTAATGCTTACATCTCTCCCCCAACCCCCCATATCCCTGTGCTAATTGACTTGTCACTCATCCTATGCAGTGACTTTAAAAAGATGACTTAGCAGAGCTAATCACTCCATGAATGACTCCAGAAGGACTCCACTGACCAAAGGCAGTTGAGAGGCCATCAGATCCAATTTCAACAGAAAACTTGGCCATTGCATGAACCCACATGTCTTCATTTAATTTCTAAATAATAATAAATTTAGAGTTTACCCCTCCAAGGAGAAAGGAAGGGTTAGCGTTTATTTCTATCATACTATATGTTTGGCACCTCCCAAACATCCCCTCATAGAATTCATACACTGCCTACAGGGTAGTTTCACTCTTCCCATTTACTAAAAATCCTAAACTGGAAGTCCTGGCCTTGCCTGGACTTTGGTAAAGATGACACTGAGACTGAGAGCAGGCATTTTACTTTAGTTAATAAAGTAAAATGTAATGTAATCTTCCTATCTCACCCCTAAATCCACCAGTCACCACATCCTGTCACTTTTACTTTCTAAGTAATTCTGGACTTTATTCCACCCTTGCTCAACATCTAACTTGTATCGACATTTCAAAACAGTGTAATTATCATCTCTTCCAAGGGGCCCAGATAAAGCCAAACTCTGTCCTCTTTTCAACCACATCACCTTATTATCTTTATTGTAATGCACTATACTCTTTTTAAAATGTTTCTGTCTC
The DNA here is from genome assembly GCF_021218885.2 of Marmota monax. Classification (NCBI taxonomy): domain Eukaryota; kingdom Metazoa; phylum Chordata; class Mammalia; order Rodentia; family Sciuridae; genus Marmota; species Marmota monax. Next base: position 21,549,794 of record NW_026692254.1, read on the forward strand.
CTCAAATAGATGGCCAACAGTTTGCAGGCTCAGCTTATGTTACATGCCCCAGAGTGTAGCTCTCTGTCCAGCACAGGTGGAGTGAATGAGGAACATATCACTCAAAGAGGTTAGCAACTCTGGGCACCCAGATTGACCTGCTGCAAAGCCACCATGTTTCTGTCGACAGTTAGCATATTGTTAGACCTCCAGCTTGTATTGGCTACTAGAGATTCTGCAGTTCAGGTGATATATAAGTGTCCCCTAAGGAGGCAAATTGCAATCTCAAGCGTATGTTTCTATAGAATGAGTATAATGGATCAATGCTTCAGTTTTACTTTACAAATTCCGTTCAGCAACATCATAGCTTAGAAAATTTTTTCATATACTATCCTAGAAAAGTAATCATCCTTGATTCTGAGTTTCAAGTGATTCATTCATAGAATTTTAGATCCCAAAGTGTTTGATAAGTATTACTTGTCTAATCTTCATAAAAATCCTATGAAATGATAAATATGATCATCATTCCCGTTTCAAATCCATTCTTTCTGTGATCCTGGAAAGTTTCCAAACCAACCAAAAAATGGCAAGCAGTTCTTTCAGAGACAGGAAGTATGTAGATATATGAAAGATCAGGATATGAAATAAACTTAAGAAATGGCCCAGCTGCCATTGAGTACAATAAAAGGACGAAAACAGGAACTCCCTGATCTATGGCAGAACACCTGCAATATAAATCCAAACCAACAACCATTATTTGGTCATTTAATTAGGATTAACCCCTTACTAAATGCTACAAGTAAAAGCAGGCACAAAGTTCAAACTATAGGCGGCTGATGCTTTCAATGCAATTGTGTTAACCGAAGCCTGTGCTTTTGGAAATGGGCAAAATAAAGATATTTTTCAAATATATATAAGTTTCAGTTATCTTAGTGCCTAGAAAATCAATGACTGCTTATATTTAATAAATCACCATTCTTAGGTAATCTATTAGTCTATCAAAAGAAAGAAACTAATAAATACATACGTTTATCCTAGGAATGCAAGGAAGTTCCAAGTTTTAGAAATTTATCTGTGCAACTCTGTACATTAATTAACAAAATTTAATTTATTAACATAATAAAGGACAAAACCATATTATCATCTATAACTGGTGGGAAAGTATGTGATAAGTTCAAACACAAACTTTGGATATCTGTGTGTATATTTTTAAGCAGCTTATATTTTGAAAACTGAAGAAGAAATTCTTCTAAACCTGATAAATGCACAAACCCATCATCACTATTACAAAATAATTAAACATTTAAACTCTGAATTAGATATCTAAAAGATGTGAAGCCATGGTCAAACTCCTTAACCTCTCTTTACTTCAATTTCATTATCTGGAAGATAGGTATTATGAGAAATGGATAAAGCAAATATTTCATTGAGTTACTATTCTATAAGCACCATTATCTCTATAAATATGTAGCAGACAATACACCTAATGCTAAAACCTTAGAAAATTTTTCATTAAATTTGGAAATAAGATTATTATCAATTTATAATCATTTATTATATACAATTATCATTTATTGCCCCATTGAATGTAATACTGGTGGTGGACCTAACCAAAGCAATAAAACAAGAAAAAGAAAAAGAAGAAGAAGAAGAAGAAGAGCTATAAGTAATGGAAAGGAGTTGACAAAATAGGACCAAAAGCCTTGGAAAATGGACTATGTGTGTTTAGTCAAGCACAAATGGCTTTCTTAGGCCTTTTGACCACATTGAAAATGATTTACTTACCCAAACTGGTATTCCATAAGGAATTTTCTTCCCATAAACTGGTCACAGCTGGCAGTTGGCCTGGAAAGTCTATGAAGCAATTCACAAATGGATGGGGTGACCAATTAATGAACAACAACATTGTGAGAAAGCATGTATCCTCACCCAGAAATGATTTGTATCCATGTTAATTTTACCAAATAGGGCTGATTTTGTGAGACTGCTATGGCAAAACTTAATTGTGGTCTTTGTGGTTTTTATTACTATTTTCTCATGGCCAGGATTCTCTGAATAAGAAGAAAACTGACTAATCCCAAGGCACAATTTGTTCAAGATTGGACAGGTTAAAGATTACTATCGTTTCGTACCCATCAAGTAGGTGGATGTTGCTTCATATTGGTATCTTGAAGCTCCTCTCCTTGAAAAGTAAGTTCCATTGCTAGGGTACCATTAAGCCCTCAAATCAGATGGAATCTGGAATTTCTAAAAACCGATCTATAAACTCCAATTATAGAAAATATATGTCATATGGCAAAATGACATAAATGAAAAGTGATTTTGTAACATTTATAGATGTATAGCTATGTTAAACCTTAAATTTTAATTAGTTACATAATAAGTTAAATAAAGCTTTTAATTATAGACTTAATTAAAAAAAACATGTAGACAAAAAGTATTTGGGAAAGAATAATTTGAAACCCTTAATAATAACAGGGATTGGTTGGCCAAAGGAAAAAAAAAAGTAAATTTGATTCAAAACAAATGAGATACATAGCTCAATGCATCTTTCAGTACCTGTAAAAAACTGTTAAGAGATGGTGGATAAGAAAGGAAGAAAGGAAAGAACCATAGCTCAGTTAGAGGATTTCCAAAAATTCATGAAGATTTCCATCCTTATTGAATGATTCGCTGTCTTAGATCAGCAGTGTGTTAGCATGCTCCATTTTGGGTATTAAACTTTTGATAGAAATTACAATAAAATACCTTTGGAAATATTTGACAGAGAAGCTATGGCAAGGGGGCAGATTTTGTGGAAAATGTTGGCAGCTGGTCTGTACCTTACTATTCCAGCTTCTTCAGAATAGTTTGACCCTTAGTGCAATGAGTTATATATATAAAACCTGATGTGTGTGTGTGTGTGTGTGTGTGTATCCTGATATAGACCTATTGACCAGATATTTCCTACTGACCATATTAAATTTGTTTCTCTGAAGAACTCTGAATAATACAGTCAGGTTTTTGCAAAATCATCCCTAAATAGATGAGGACTTTCCAGGGATCCATTTGTACTGATTTCTGATCAGGGAATGTTCTGTCTCAATCTATTTTCTTTTTTTCTCCATTGATCACTTCCATTTTATGTACTTTAACCCCACTATAGAATAGGAACTAATCACTTATTCTTTCAGGGGTTACACATCAAAATAATATTTAAACTGAGAGAATCCTCCTCACCATCCTCCTGCCCTCTCCTGCCCCTAACTCCCTGTCCCACTGCCTTCCTGTGTGTTGACATGGTTTGTATTCATATCATCTTCTTACCAAAATATATCCTGTGGGTTAACTGGGGACACTGGAAACTATGTGTGAGTATCCTAGACCCAGGTACTTATGCAATGGAATAGTATGATTAGAAATTGATTAAATAAGAGATACAAGAATCATAAAATAATCAATACCTATGTACCCACTTTCAAGTTTAAGAAAATCAACAATAGTCTCTGAAGTATCTTTTGGTCCCTTGAGATAACATACATTCTTTTCTCATCAAAGGTAACCACTGTTCTAAATTTTGCTTTCTGTAGTTTCACCATATTGTTTACACATACATTGTTTTGATTTTTTGTTTACTTTCAATAATGTGAGGTATTCTATTACTTGCTCTTTCTTAGCTCAAACTTATTTTTTTGGTTTCAACCAGTCGGTTACATGCAAGTACATTTTGAGTTCTAAAATAAGCCATTGCGCTACTGTGCATACTTATCTATTCTGTTACTAGTGGACGTTAGAATTATTTTTAGCTTTTGTTATTATCACCTCTGCTGTTTTGAACATTTTTTAGATCACTTTGAGTACACATGCAAAATTTCTGGCTTAACTGCTTTTCTGCTATTATTTTGGGGTGTTTTAGTATTTTCTTTTTGTATTCCACAAGATACTGTTTTCTTACATGGTCAAAACTTATATTACTCCACAATATTTTAGTACTTTTAATTTGTCATCTGGGATAATTCTCTAGCTACCCAAGTTGTACTATCAACATTTTACTTTATGAGCCAGGTGTGGTGATGCATGCCTGCAATGACTGCAGAGGTTGAGACAGGAGGATCACAAGTTCAAAGCCAGCCTCAGCAACTTAGTGAGACCCTTTCTCTAAATCAAACATTTTTTAAAAGGGGGTAGGGATGTCACTCAGTGGTAGAGTGCCTCTGTGTTCAATCCCTGGTACCTAAAAAAAAAATTTCTTACTTTATGAACAGTCTAATGGAGGGATAAAAAACAACCAAACTCTGTTTTTGTGAAGATCTCGTTACTTAGTTGTCCCCATTTATGAAAGATATTTTTGTTGAGTCTGTAATTCTAGATTGACAATTACTTTCTCACAGCCCACAATATTAGATCTTGAAAGTTTTATGTCTGTTTGTATGCCTCTTAAGGTAATCAATTGATTTTCATATTCTTCTTTGAGATCTCCTTGTCTTTATTAATATCCAAATGTTCTATGGTTTTTCTAGATGTATATTTGTCTTTTTCTGTTCAGGATTCATTTGACATCTCAAGTCTAAGGATTGATGTCTTTCAGTGTCCTTGAAAATTATCAACCACTTCCTATTCAAATGTTGCTAGCCCCCTGATTTTTCTTCTTTTAAAAATCAAATGAATGAGACATATACTGGAAAATTTGCAAATCCTTTGTGTATTTGTATGTGTGTGTATAAAAGTGTGTACACATACATACATGTATACATAAAAAATGTATGTATATATGTCTATATATTTATTATGTATATACCTAAGCCTATCATATTTTTAAACATATTTATTGTTCTCACACCATTCTGGATAATTTATTCAGATCAATGTTCTGGTATAACAAATTATCCCTTCAAATATGTTTGGTGAGCTGGGGATATAGCTCAGTTGGTAGAGTGCTTGTCTTGCATGCACAAGGCCCTGGGTTCAATCCCCAGTACCACACACAAAAAAATGACACAACTTATAAAAAAAAAAATGTTTGGTACTAGTTAACCTATACATTTTTAAATCAGCATCAATGAGGTATAACTTACATACAATAATACTCACCAATTTTGTGGGTATATTTCAACAAGTTTTGGCAAATGTACATACACTGTTGTACAACCACATCATGAGAGAATATGTGTCAATCACCACCAAAATGTTGCGCTGTAGCACTGAGCAATTAATTTTATACTCCATTCCTGACCACTCATATGTAATTTTGCTCTGGCTAGAATATCACATACAGGAAATGCTACGATATAAATTCTTTCATGTCTGTATTCTCTTACTTAGCACAATGCAGTACCTTCAGCATTCATCCATGCTATTGCATATCAGCAGTACCTCCTCTCTTACTGATAAGGAATATTACAAAATATTCATCCTTTCAGTAGTTGATGATCATTTGGGTTGTTTATGTTCCAGCTATTATAAAACAGCTATTATGAATATTTGAGTACAAGTATTGTGCAAATACACGTTTTCATTTCCATTGTGCAAACTTTTCCAAAATATCTATACCATTTTAAATTCCCATTTATTTAAAATTCATGCAGAATGTCATGTATGAAAATTCTAATTGCTATATATACTTTCCAACATCGCAGTCATCAGTCTTTTATAATTTTACCCATTCTAATAATATGCAATGGTATTTCATTTCATTATGGTTTGGTTTTGTATTTTCCTATTTGGGTTTGCATATGCTTGTTGGTCAATCGTACCTTTTAGTGAAATATGTATTCAAAACCTTAGTTTCAATCAGTTGCTTGTCTTTTTACTATTATTATTAATTTTGTTTTTGTGGTTGTTTGAGGACTGAACCCAGGGCCACTTAACCACAGAGCCACATCCCCAGCCCTTTTTTGCACTTTAGAGTTAGATCTCACTGAGTTGCTTAGGGCCTCAATTAGTTGCTGAGGCTGGCTTTGAACTCATGACCTTCCTGCCTCAGCCTCCCAAGCCACTGGGATCATAGACATGTGCCACCACACCTGGTTTGTCTTCTTATAATTGAGTGGTAAATGTTCTTTATATGTTCTAGATACAAGTACTTTATTGGATATCTGTTTTACTTATATTTTCTCCAAGTCTATTGCTTCTTTTCATTTTTCTTGACACTTAATTTTAGAATAAAATGTTTAATTTTGATTAAGAATGGTTTTTTACTTTTAAAGTTCTGTGTTTTGTGTACAAACCATGAAATCCTTGCCTAAGTTTTGGTCACAAAACTATCTGCTGTTTTTGACGGATGTTTTATATTTTTAGCCCTTACATTCAGCTCTGTTTTCCATTTTGAGTTAATTCTGTACACAACATGAGGTAAGAGCCAAGATTCTTTTTTACATGCCGTCACCCAATGGTTCAAGCAAGAGCTATTGAAAATCTGACCCTTTCTCATTTAAATTACATGGGCATCTCTGTAAAAAATTAACTGACCAAGTACAAGTGGGTCTATTTCCAAACTCCCTATTGTGCTTCATTGATCTATTTTTTTATCCTAATGTTAACAAACACACTGTTTTAACTACTATAGATTTATAATAAGTCCTTAAATGAGATCATGAAAGTCCTCCAAATATGCTCTTCTTTTTCATAATTATCTTTGTGTATTCTAGGTTTTTCACATTTCCATGTAAACTTTAGAATTATTTTCTCAGTTTCTTTTGAAAGAAAAGCCTGCAGACATTTTGACTAGGACTGCAATAACATATAGACCAAATTTGGGGAAACTGATATGTTAGCAATATTGATTTTTCCAATCCATGAACAAATGGTTTGTCTTTGCATTTATTTAGTTTTCCTTTCATTATTCTCAGTAATATTTTGTCATTTTTAGTGTACAGGTATTGCATACTTTTAAAAATTCACTGCTGAGTAGTTTATATTTTGATAAATTTTTAATGTTTTTTTAAAAATTTGCATTTCTGATTGTTCATTGCTGGTCTACAGAAATATAATTGAGGTTTTGAGGGATTTTCTTGTTTTGTTTTGGTATTCTGTCTTTGTTTCAAGAGATGTTGCTGAATTTACTTATTAATTCTAGTAATTTCCTTGTAAGTTCCCTAGGGTTTTCTACATATGCAATTATATATTCTGCAAATAGACAATTATATTTTTTATTTTCAATCTGTGTGTCTTTTCTTCACTTATTGTATTGGCAGTACAGAATAATGTTGAGTAAAAGTGGTAGTGAGAATGAATACAATAGCCCATTAAGAGAAGGAAATCATTCTTTCAACATTGATATGATGATAGCTGGAAGGTTTTACTATATTAAGGAAATTTCCTTCTATTACTAGTTTTCTGAGAACTTTTGTCATGAAGAGACAGTAGATGTTTATTTAAATAAACATTTTAATTTAGAAATGTCTCAATTCTTTTTTCAGTATATATTCAGGTGAATTTTTACGTCTGTTAATATGGTGAATTAAAATATGATTTTTGAATGTTAAACCAACTATGAATTCCTGGCATGAATTTACTGTGATCATGATATGTTATTCTGTTGACATATTATTAGATTTGATTTGCTAAAATTTGTTAAGGTTATTTGCGTTTCTATCCATGAGGTACATTAGTTAGCAATTTACTTTCTTGTAATAAATTTGTATTGATTGGTCTGTAGTTCATTTTCTTGTAAATAATTTGTATTATTATGCTATCAAAATAATCTTGGCCTCATAAAACAATGTTTTTCCTCCTTTATAAATGCTGTAGAGATTATGTATTTCTTAAATGTTAAACAGAATTAACAGAAATCATCTGGACCTAAAATGTTGCATATGGGAATGTTTATGACTATTTCAGTTTCTTAAGTACATATGTGGCTATTCATTTCTTCTAGGGTAGATTCTGGTAGTTTGTGTCTAATAATTTTTCCTTTTCATCCAAGTTGTTTAATATTGGCATTAAATTGTCCCTGGTATTCTTTTTTAATTCTTTTACGATTTGTAGGTTTTCTATCAAGATTCTATTACTTCAGGTATGAATCTTTGTCATTTAATTTTTTTCTTAGTCAATCTGGCTTGACTACTGTCAGTGTTACTATTCTTTTCAATGAGCCAGCTTTGTCTGGTATTGATTTTTTTTAGACTTATTCCTTCTTTTTACCTTTTAAAAGAACCAGATTTGAATTTTTCTGATTTTTCTCTATTGCTTTTCTGTTTCCTGTGTCATACATTTCTGCTTTTATCTTTAGTATTTCCTTTCTTCTGCTGGCTTTGGTTTTCATATGTTCTTCTATTGCTGTTTTTAAGTGAAAACTTAGACCTTTAAGATCTTTTATTATTTTATAATATCAATAAGTTATTAGGGCTTCCATAACAAAGTACCAGAGACTGGAAACTCAAACAACAGAAATTTATTTTCTCATAATTCATAATGCTAGAAATTTGAGAACAAGCTTATCAGCAGGGTTGGTTGATATCTTCTGAGAACTCTCCCAGGCTTGTAGGTAGCCATCGTCTCTGTTTCTCTGCATGGTCTTTCTTCTGTGTGTGTTTATGCCCTAATGTCCTCTTTTTACAAGCATGCCAGTCATATTGGATTAGAGCCCTTCCTGAGGACCTCAGTTTAACTCCATTACCTCATTAAAAACACTACTTTCTATTACAGTCACATTCTGAGGCATAGGGGTTAAGGACTTCAAAGACAGGAATTTGAGAGGATGCAATGCAGCCAATAATAGTAACTATGCATTCTCCTGAAACATTATTTTGGCTGTATACAACAAATTTTAGTATGTAAGCTTTTTTTATTCTGCTGGAAATTTTTCAAACTTGGTGATTTGCTCCTTGACTTATAATTTATTTAGAATTATACATTTGAAGATTTTTTCATATATTTCATATATTTTTCATTTTTTGTAGGCAGAGAATATGCTTTGTTAATTTTAGTATCTTAAATCTATTCAGATTTGCTTTATTCAGTATTATATCTTCTTTGATGTTTCCTTTACACTGGAAATGAATGTGCCTCTTCTCATTTGGAGATTTATAAATAACAATCGTATATATCAGTTACTAGAATTGTTCAAATCTTTTTTATCCTTATTGATTTCCTGTGTATTCCTAAATTACTGAGAGCAGTGTTGAAAGCTCCAGCAATGATTGGTTTTTTTTGGGGGGGGGGTTTGTCCATTTTTTCTCCTTTCAGTTCTAATACTTTTATGTATGAAAAGTATTTGAAGCTTTCATCTTGGGACTGTTATATTATCATGATAAAATAACAACGTATTAAATAAGAAATGCCCCTTTTCGGGCTGGGGATGTGGCTCAAGCAGTAATGCACTCGACTGGCATGCGCAGGGCACTGGGTTCGATCCTCAGCACCACATAAAAATAAAATAAAGATGTTGTGTCCACCAAAAACTGAAAAAATAAATATTAAAAAATTCTCTCTGTATATAAAAAAAGAAAAAGAAATGCCCCTTTTCATTGTTGGTGATAGTCTCTGTTCTGACTTCTGCTTTTTCTGATATTGCCAGTTCAACTAGTTTGATTAGTGTTTGCACGCCATGTTTTTCCAAACTTTTGTATTTAAATTATCTGTATAATATTTGTACTTTTCCTCTAAAATGACAGAGTTGTAGATTGCTCTGTTAATTCAATTAATTCAATACTCTCTGTTGTCTGGGAAGTTTATGTCATTTAGAAGTCTTGTAATTATTAATAATTAGGTTTAAATATATCATCTTGTTTTCTATTTATTCTGTGTATTTTGTTCCTTTCTTACTCTTTTCTTGCCTTTTTTGCATTTTGAATTGCGTTTTTATCTCCACTTTCAGTTTATTAGCTTTGCTTTCTTCATTTACTTTTTTGGTTACGGTATGGTTTACAATTACTCAGCAATAAAAGAGAATAAAATCATGGCATTTGCAGGTAAATGGATGGAGTTAAAGAAGATAATGCTAAGTGAAGTTAGCCAATCCCAAAAAACCAAATGCTGAATGTTTTCTTTGATATAAGGAGGTGATTCATAGTGGGATAGGAAGCGGGAGCATGGGAGGAACAGACGAACTCTAGATAGGGCAGAGGGGTTGGAGGGAAAGGGAGGGGGCATGGGGTTATTAATGATGGTGGAATGTGATGATCATTATTTTCCAAAGTACAGGTATGAAGACACAAATTGGTGTGACTATACTATGTATACAACCAGAGGTATGAAAAATTGTGCTCTCTCTATATAGTAAGAATTGTTATATATTCTGCTGTCATATAAATAAAAAATTCACATAAACTTAAATAAAAATAAATATAAGAAAAAAATTCCACCTTTAACTTATCATTGTATTTCTTTATATGACATTGTAACACATCACTTGTTATGTAAAAACTTTACAACTATATGTTTTTGCCTTTTCTATTATGCTATTACCATCTCATCTTTGACTTTGACATACATTATACACCTAATAATAAATATATTGTGATGATTTTTCTTTAAACAATTTTAAATTAGTACTATTTTTCTTTATTTCCACGACTAGCACAGCTAAACCAGCAGGTTCTGGCAAGGGTGACGGGAGATTAGAAAAAATAAAGAGTCAACTCATGCAGATCTTGAAGATGAAGCTGGGGTCAGATGGAGCGCTGCTCTCTGATGGAGAAGCAGGTCTAAAGAATTACACCAGAAATCTGTATTTTATATATTTCTAAATCAGATTAAAGACTATTCAAGCATTATTCTTTGTAGTCATAAAAGTTACATAGCTAGCAATAGTATGCAGCTATTTCCTCAGTTACATTCTATAGTTGCAATGTGCAATGTTAGGAGCATTGTACAGCTCTCAAGAAAGTCCGTTGTTTAAAGTTACTAATTTGGGGGCAGATTCAGGAGCAGTGGAACTGGTTAAACATTGTGCTTATCTTAGCAAGAAAGTTCCTTCATTCCCATGATCTGCTGTGCCTGAGAATAAGGTCAAGGTTGATAAGACTCTAGCATGGAGGACATTTCCATAGCAACTGGGCATCCTATACCTTTGCACAGAAACTTTCCCAGTCACCGAGTATGCCACAGCCCTGAAGTCATCAGGGACCCCAATCTCGGACACTAGTCTCCCAGTCACTTTCACTGCTTTTCACACTTTATAGTTTGTACCTTTCCTGGCCTCTTGTTCTGGGACTCCAGTTTACTTATTTGTATTGTTTAGTACTTTCATACCTAACATTAATTCTCTGCTCATTGATGTAGGAATATAATTTTTTTCTTCTGTGTACTGGTCATTTTCCCTAGTTTTTAATGCTACCTGTTCACGTTTACTGCTTTTTAATTCTGCAATGTCTAAATTTCTGTTAATTCCATCCAGTGTATTATTTTTCCTTTTATTGTTTTAATTTTTATTAATTATTTACCACATTTTCTTTATCCATTCATCTATTGAGGGACACCTAGGTTGGATCCATAGTCCAGCTACTATGAATTGAGCTGCTATAAACATTGTTTTTATTAGTTATACATGATAATAGAATGGATTCATGCACTTTGATATATCATACATAGATGGGATATAATTTCATTTTTCTGAGTGTACATGTTGCAGAATCACATTGGTCATGTAGTCACATATATACATGCAGTAATAATGTCTGTTTCATTCTATCTTTTTTTTTTTTTTTTTTTTTTTTTTTTTTAATTTTTTATTGTGGGTTGTTCAAAACATTACAAATTTCTTGACATATCATATTCCACACTTTGATTCTAGTGGGTTATGAACTCCCACCTTCACCCCATACACAGATTGCAGATTCACATCAGTTACACATCCATTGATTTACAAATTGCCATACTAGTGTCTGTTGTGCTCCGCTGCCTTTCCCATCATCCACCCTCCCCCCTCCCCACCTCTCCCCTCCCCTCCCCTCCTCTCTCTCTACCCCCTCCACTGTATAACCCTGAGGGTCTCCTTCCATTACCGTGCAATTTCCCTTCTCTCTCCCTTTCCCTCCCACCTCTCATCCCTGTTAAATGTTAATCTTCTTCTCCTGTTCTTCGTCCCTACTCTGTTCTTAGTTACTTTCCTTATATCAAAGAAGACATTTGGCATTTGTTTTTTAGGGATTGGCTAGCTTCACTTAGCATAATCTGCTCTAATGCCATCCATTTCCCTGTAAATTCTATGATTTTGTCATTTTTTAATGCAGAGTAATACTCCATTGTGTATAAATGCCACATTTTTTTTATCCATTCGTCTATTGAAGGGCATCTAGGTTGGTTCCACAGTCTTGCTATTGTGAACTGTGCTGCTATGAACATCGATGTAGCAGTGTCCCTGTAGCATGCTCTTTTTAGGTCTTTAGGGAATAGACCAAGAAGGGGAATAGCTGGGTCAAATGGTGGCTCCATTCCCAGCTTTCCAAGAAATCTCCATACTGCTTTCCAAATTGGCTGCACCAATCTGCAGTCCCACCAGCAATGTACAAGTGTACCCTTTTCCCCACATCCTCGCCAGCACTTGTTGTTGTTTGACTTCCTAATGGCTGCCAATCTTACTGGAGTGAGATGGTATCTTAGGGTGGTTTTGATTTGCATTTCTCTGACAGCTAGAGATATTGAGCATTTTTTCATGTACTTGTTGATTGACTGTATGTCCTCCTCTGTGAAGTGTCTGTTCAGGTCCTTGGCCCATTTGTTGATTGGGTTGTTTGTTCTCTTATTGTCTAATTTTTTGAGTTCTTTGTATACTCTGGATATTAGGGCTCTATCTGAAGTGTGAGGAGTAAAGATTTGTTCCCAGGATGTAGGCTCCCTATTTACCTCTCTTATTGTTTCTTTTGCTGAGAAAAAACTTCTTAGTTTGAGTAAGTCCCATTTGTTGATTCTAGTTATTAACTTTTGTGCTATGGGTGTCCTATTGAGGAATTTGGAGCCCGACCCCACCGACTGTAGATCGTAGCCAACTTTTTCTTCTATCAGACGGCGCGTCTCTGATTTGATATCAAGTTCCTTGATCCATTTAGAATTCACTTTTGTGCATGGCGAGAGAAAGGGATTCAGTTTCATTTTGTTGCATATGGATTTCCAGTTTTCCCAGCACCATTTGTTGAAGATGCTATCCTTCCTCCATTGCATGCTTTTAGCCCCTTTATCAAATATAAGATAGTTGTAGTTTTGTGGATTGGTTTCTGTGTCCTCTATTCTGTACCATTGGTCCACACGCCTGTTTTGGTACCAGTACCATGCTGTTTTTGTTACTATTGCTCTGTAGTATAGTTTGAAGTCTGGTATCGCTTTCCCATCACTTCCCTCTACCTAATCTAAGGTAACACTATTCTTCCCTAGTGCTCCCTGACTTATTGTGAATTAGTATCCACGTATTAGAGAAAACATTGGGCCTTTGGTTTTTGTGGGTTTTACTTAACATGATATTCTCCAACTCCAACAATTTACTGGAAAATGCCATAATGTCACTCTTCGTTAAAGCTGAGTAATATTCTACTGAGTATATATACCACATTTTCTTTATCCATTCATCTGTTGAGGGACACCTAGGTTGGATCATTGGATCAATAGTCTAGCTATTGTGAATTGAGCCACTATAAACATTGATGTGGCTGTATCACTTTAGTATGCTGATTTTAAGTCCTTTGGGGTATAAACCAAGGAGTGGGATAGCTGGGTCAAATGGTGGTTCCATTTCCAGTTTTCTGAGGAATCTCCATACTGCTTTCCATAGTGGTTGCACAACTTTGCAGTCCCACCAGCAATGTATGAGTGTACCCTTTTTCACCACATCCTGGCCAACATTGATTGCCTATATTCTTGATAATTGCCATTCTGATAGGAGTAAGATGAAATCTTAGAGCATTTTTTATTTGCATTTCTCTAATTTCTAGAGATGTTGAACAATTTTTCATATATTTGTTGATCATTGTATTTCTTCTTCTGTGAAGTGTCTGTTCAGTTCCTTAGCCCTTTTATTGATTGGGTTATTCTTTTTTTTTTTTTTTAGTTCTTTATATATCCTAAAAATTAATTCTTTATTCAAGGTGCAAGTGGTAAAGATTTCCTCCCAATCCATAGGCTCTCTCCTCACAGTATTGATTGTTTCCTTTGCTGAGAAGAAGCTTTTAAATTTGAATCCATCCCATTTATTGCTTCTTAATTTTACTTCTTGCTCTTTAGGAGTCTTGTTAAGGAAGCCAGATCCTAGGCTGATGTGGTGAAGATTTGGGCCTATTTTTTCTTCTATGGGGTGCAGGGTCTCTGTTCTAGTGCCTAAGTCTTTGGTCCAATTTGAGTTGATTTTTACGCAGAGTGAGAGAGGTTTAATTATATTTTGCTACATATGGATTTCCAGTTTTGCCAGCATGACTTGTTGAATAGGCTATCTTTTCTCTAGTGAATGGTTTTGGCTCCCTTGTCTAATGTGAGATAACTGTATTTATGTGGGTTTGTCACTGTGTCCCCTATTCTGTACCATTGGTCTACATGCTTATTTTGGTGCCAATACCATGCCGTTTTTGTTACTATAGCTCTGTAGGATTGTTTAAAGTCTGGTATTGTGATACTTCCTGCTTCACTTTTCTTGCTAAGGATTGCTTAAGCTATTCTGGGTCTCTTATTTTCCTAATAAATTTCATGATTGTTTTTCTATTTCTATAAAGAATGTCATTCGGATTTTAATAGAAATTGCATTAAATCTGTATAATGCTTTTGGTAGTATGGCCATTTTGACAAGATTAATTCTGCCTCAGGAGCATGGGAGATCTTTCCATCACCTGAGGTTTTCTTTAATTTCTTTCTTTAGTGTTCTGTATTTTTCATTGTAGAGGTCTTTCACCTCTTTTGTTAGATTGATTCCCAGGTATTTTGTTTGTTTGTTTGTTTGTTTGAGCTATTGTGAATGTAGTAGTTTTTCTAATTTCTCTTTCAGTGGATTCATTGCTGATGTATAGGAATGCATTTGATATATGGGTATTAATTCTATATTCTGCTGCTTTGCTGAATTCACTTATTAGTTCTAGAAGTTTTCTGGTGGAAATTTTTGAATTTTCTAGATATAGAATCATGTCATCAACAAATAGTGATGGTTTGAGTTCTTTACCTATTTGTATCCCTTTAATTTCTTTCTTTTGTCTAATTCCTATGGCTAGAGTTTCAAGGATGATATTGAATAGAAGTGATGAAAGACAACATCCTTGTCTTGTTCCAGTTTTTAGCAGAAATGCTTTCAATTTTTCTCCATTTAGAATGATGTTGGGGGCTGGGGTTGTGGCTCAATGGTAGAGTGCTCACCTAGCACATACGAGGCCCTGAGTTCTATCCTCAGCATCACATAAAAATAAATAAATACATAACATTCTATGTATTTATCTATGTATTTATTTATTTCTATGTATTTATTCTATGTATTTATCTTTATGCTGGCCTTGGGTTTAGCATATATCACTTCTACAATGTTGAGGTATGTTCCTACTATCCCTAGTTTTTCTAGTGTTTTGAACATAAAGGTGTACTGAATTTTGTCAAATGCTTTTCCTACATCTATTGAGATGATCACACGATACTTGTTTTTAAGTCTATTAATATGATGAATTATTTTTATTGATTTCTGTATGTTGAACCAACCCTGCATCCCTGGGATGAATCCTACTTGATTGTGGTGCACTGTTTTTAATATATTTTTGTATGTGACTTGCCAGAATTTTATTGAGAATTTTTGCATCTATGTTCATCTGGGATGTTGGTCTGAAGTTTTCTTTCCTTGATGTGTCTTTGTATAGTTTTGGTATCAGAGTGGTATTAGCCTCATAGAATGAGTTTGGAAGGGTTCCCTCCTTTTCTATTTCATGTAATACTTTGAGGAATTTTGGTGTTAATTCTTCTTTGAAATTCTTGTATAACTCAGCTGAGAATCCATAAGGTCCTGGGCTTTTCTTGGTTGCTAGGCTTTTGATGGTGTTCTTTATTTCATTACTTGATATTAATCTGTTTAAATCATGTATGAACTCCGCATTCAGTTTGGGTAGGTTATATGACTCTAGAAATTTGTTGATGTCTTTGATATTTTATTAGAGTATAAATTTTCAAAATAGTTTTTAATTATCTTCTGTATTTCAGATATGTATGTTGTGATACTTTTTCTTCATCTTGATTCTTAAAATTTGAGTTTTCTCTCTTTTTTCCTTAGTCGTGCTACTTATTTCTTCAAAGAACCAACTTTTTTTTTCAATTGTTTCTTTTGTTTCAATTTCATTAATCTCAGCTCTGATTTTAATTATTTCCTGTCTTCTACTGCTTTTGGTATTGATTTGTTCTTTTTCTAGGGCTTTGAGATACAGTGTTAGGTCATTTATTTATTGAATTTCTATTCTTTTAATGAATGCCCTCAATGCAATAAATTTTCCTCTTAGTACTGCCTTCATAGTGTCCCAAAGATTTTGATATGTTTTATCAGTGTTCTCATTTACCTCTAATTTTTTTTTCATCCTTGATTTCTTCTACTATATATTCATCATTCAGTTGTGTATTATTTAGTCTCCTTTTGTTACAGTTGCTTCTGTTTTTTATTTTATTGTTGATATCTAATTTCATGGTTTGATAGATTGCAGGGTATTTTCTCTGGGTTTTGTTTTTTTAATTGTTTGTTGTATTTTCTAAGAGTTGCTCTGTGGCATAAGATATGGTCTATTTAATATCTAAAATATTAATATCTAAAAAATCTCTATTTTTAGAGAAGGAACCATGTACTGCTGTGAAGAAAGTATATTTGCTCATTGATGAATGAAATATTCTATATATGTCTGTTAAGTCTAAATTATTGATTGTATTATTTAGTTCTATATTTTCCTTATTTAGTTTTTGTTTGGAAGATCTGTACAGTATTGAGAGAGGTGTGTTAAAGTCACCCAGTATTATTGAATTGTGGTCTATTTGACTCTTGAAATTGAGAAGGGTTGTTTGATGTACATAAATGCTCCATTGTTTGGGGCATAAATATTTATAATTGTTATGTCCTGCTTATATGTACTTCCCTTAATGTCCTCCCTGAAATGTCCTTCTTTGTCTCTTCTGATTAACTTTGGTTTGAAGTCTACTTTATCTGAGATGTGAATGGAATCCCCTGTTTGTTTACTCAATCCATATGAGCGATAATTTTTTTCCCATCCTTTCACCTTCAGCCTGTGGATGTCTTTGCCCATGAGGTGAGTCTCTTGAAGATAGCATATTGTTGGGTCCTTGCTTTTTAACCCAATCTACTAGTCTATGTCTTTTGATTGATGAGTTTAGGCTGTTAACATTCAAGGTTAATATTGAGATATGATTTGTATTCCCTGTCATTCTGATTTATTTCTGGTTTTTGATTTGTCTTAGTTTCTCATTTGGTTGAATGTCTCTTTAGTGTAGATCCTCCTTTGCTGGTTTTCACTTTTTTTCCCCACTTTATCTTCATGCTATATTTTGTTGAGAATGCTCTGTAGTATAGGCTTTCTAGTTGTGAATTCTTTTAATTTTTGTTTATCATGGAAGGTTTTAATTTCATCTTCAAATCTGAAACTTAATTTTACTAGATATAAAATTCTTGGTTGGCATCTGTTTTCTTTCAGAGCTTGAAATATTTTATTCAAGGTCCTCCTAGCTTTGAGGGTGTGGGTTGAGAAATTAGTTAAGATCTGATTTGGTTTTCCCCTATACATAATTTGATTTTTTTTTCTCACAGCCTTTAAGATTTTTATCTTTATTCTGTGTGTTAGTCATTCTCATTATAATGTGTCTTGGTGTGGATCTGCTGCAATTTTGTACATTTGAGGTCCTGTAAGCCTCTTGAATTTGATTTTCCATTCTATTCTTTAGATTTGGGAAATTCTCTGCTATTATATCATCGAAAAGTTTGTGCATTCCTTTGGTTTGTATCTCTGCTCCTTCATCTATTCTGATAACTCTTAAATTTGGTCTTTTCATATTACCCCATAATTCTTGGATGTTCTGTTCATGGTTTCTTACCATCCTCCCTAGATGTTCAACTCTACTTTCAAGATTATATATTTTGTTTTTCATTGTCTGAGGTTCCGTCTTCCAAGTGGTCTAGTCTGTTGGTGATGCTTTCTATTGAATTTATAATTTGGTTTACTGATTCCTTCATTTTGAGGATTTCTAGTTTTTTTGGTTTTTTGTTTTTGTTTTTGTTTTTTCATGATCTCTAACTCTTTATTGAAGTGGTCTTTCACTTCCTGTATTTTTTTTTATTTCCCTCCTTATACTATCCTTTACTTCACATATCAGTTTAACTATATACAATCTGACTTCCTTCTTGGACATTTCTTCTACTGTGTTATCAGTGGCTTCTGTTGTTGAAGCATCTTGGTTTGTTTGGGGTGCTTTATTTCTTTTTATTTTCCATGTTGTTAGTGTGTTTTCCCATCTAAAAGTATGGACCTAAGACAGCATAAATTCTGCCCTATAGATCTATATTGATATATACCAATATCAACAGCACCCAGTGTACACAATACATAGCCTTAAACCTAAAAGCTCCCACTAAGGTGTCTACTGCTTTCTTGCATTAAACTAAAATGATGAGTTCAATAACTATCTATAGTACAAAGAATATTTGTTAAAACAATTTACAATTTCAAATGGTGGATGAGAGAACAGAGGTAGTATAGTATGCAATACTCATGAGGAAGAGAGAAGCTAGAAATAAAAATTCACAGGAAGAGTGAAATAGGAGATTGGCTATTGGTTGAAGAAATGTTAGAAAGAAAATAGACGAGAGAGGAAGAATACAAACAAAGAAAAAAAACCAAAGACACAATATAACAAAAATGCAAAACACCATTCATATATCATTGACCTCCACACACATAAAAAACATCCTGTTCCAAATATGGTAGAGAGATTAGTGAATCAAAAAATAAAATAAATCTTGCTGGAAAGTCAAATTGTCTCTTTCAGTTTTCAACAGTTTCTCAGCCCTGTCTCTGATGTCTCTCGGGATCACCAAACCCAGATCAGCCCTTGCAAACCCAATCTCTATCCCACTGATCTGGGCTTCAGATACCTCAGGCTCGGCCATGCTGCAGTCCCAAGATCTCAGTGCTGCTCCTATTGCAGAGAGACCACCAGGAATACACTCATGCAAAGGAGCAACCCTGAGATGCAGCAGTAAGACAAGGGCCACCAGCACTCTCAGCAGGAAGACCCCAGGCTCCTCCAAACTTCAGGCTCTCCCACACCGGATCTGCAGGTCCCAGCTGGAGCCCCAGACAGAGGGTCTTGTGGTGGTAAACCTGCTGGCATCCAGGCCCCAGACCCTGGCTGGTGTCCCAAAATGTGTGTAGCCACATGCAACCAAACCTGGAGTCTCCCCCAAAGCAGTCCTCTGGGCCGTGGTAGCAGCAGTAGTGGGTGGTGGTTGTTGGCAGCAGGCAGTGTGTCAACAATAGCAGCAATTGCAGCAACAGCTGCAGGTGCAACCATGGGAGCAGTGTCACCAGGCAATCTCCGGGAGTCAGCAGCAGTGTCGGCTTCAGTTGCATCCAAGCATCATTCACAAAGAAGACCTCCAGGCAACCTCAGGCTGGCAGCAATGGAATCACTTTTTTTGTTTGTTAAGTTTCACAAAATTATTTTTTTGTATTTCTCACAATATGCTAATTTTTCCTATACTTTTCTTGGATATATGAAGAGTATTTTTAAATGTCCTTTTTGCTGTTTTTATCATCTTTGTCATTGTCAGTGAGTTTTACTTTTGTTAGGCACACATTTTCCTGATTCTTACATGTCTGGTCATTTTTGTTTCGGTGCCAGACATTGTAAATCTTAAATTTTGGGGTGCTTTTTTTTTTATTCAGTGTGTAATTTAATTCTGACACACATGGTAGATTATTTGGAATCAGCTGAATCTTCTCAAGTCTGGCTTTCAGGCTTTATTAGCAAGGGTTCTGAGTAGCCATTAGTCCAGGGCTACTTCAGACCCATATTTAAGGTGACACCCTTCTGAGGATTTTATCTGAGGCCTCAAGTGTTGTGCTTTCCACTCCTGTCAGTAGAAACTGAGGATGCCACCCCAAAGTGCTGACTAGTCTGAATTGAAGGCACTTGGGAATCAGCACACAGTGACAGAGGCCTTATCTGAGGTTTCTTTATCTGACTAAATGACAGATCTGCCAAAAAGGGAGATGATTGTCACAGAGCCTCTCCCCTGGGGAGCTCACCAACCAGGAAAGATGGTGCACAGAGAAAGAGCCTGGGGATGGAAACATCGCCCAGGTCGCCTCTGCTGCAAATGGCACCTGTTCTGACAGTTCTGCATTGAGACAGTTTTTATATCTGATAGAATTTCTATCTACACAGGACAACTTTTATTCCCTCCTCTCATCCTTCCATAGCTTCTCCTTGCTGCCTCTCCAAGGCCCTCAAGCTCCTACTACCTCTTATAGCCCATAATGTTACTTAAGCTTCCAGATCTGAGTTTGAAGATATTCACTTTTTTCTCTGATCCACCTGTGCTTGTGATAAATGTATATAAGTTTTCTTTATCTGTCTACTGCCCATTTATTTCATAGTCAGACCTTCAGAGGGTGCAGGAAAAGTCTTCACTCTCCCCTACAAAACCAAATTATTAGAATTTCTATTGAGCCTTGATAATTATTCTGCTCATTTCCAGTAGTTCTTCCTCCCTGGCCTTTTGGGTAATTTTAAGCATGCACAGACATTTAGCACTTAACCAAAATTTTATGGGGTATTCTCTGCAGTTCTCCAGAGATCTTTCTATAAATGCTACTGCTTATTCTGTTACTCTATTAATACATTCTAGCCATTTGGCCTGCTCAGTGTCTTATTTCTTATCTGCTTAACACCGTAAGAGAACTGGCCTTAATTTAAGTCCCTTTTCCCTGCACTGTAGCCTGGAAATTGCCCATGGGATGCAAGGTTGTAACAGTCACAGGGCTCATTTGGTTTGTTGCTCTTGCATATGAATTCAGTCTTTACCTGCCTGAAGTCCTGCTTCTGAAACTGTTTTCATATATTTTGCCTAATTTTCTAGTTGATTCAGGAAAAGCATAAAACAATGGAATCACTTCCTGTCACTCAAATTTGATCAAAAGGAAAAATTTGTTACCGTTGAGTTTTAAATTCCAATAATTTTTCATGTCTGGAATATTTGTTTGGTTCCTTTACAAATGTTCTTCACTCAGGTTCAGATTGTGCTTTTACATTTTGAAGCTTATTTTAAAAAATTTTTATGTAACTGAAAATATCAGTATCTGAAGCCTTCAAGGATTTGATGTTTCTATGTATTGGTAACCTTCACTTAAGGTGGCTTGTTGTCTTGTATGCTTTGTGATTTATTTCTATTTTTATCTGAGACTTAAATTCTTTGAGAATGAGGATGAAGTCTTTCAGTAGTAATAGAGCAGTTTTTACTTTGACAGGCAAATGTAGAAATTACCAGTCCACAATCCCTTAAAACTAAATTCTTAAGTTGAGATTTTTGTGGGCCTCTCAGATGGCAAGTGTCGGGACAGCAAACAAAAGCACCAGTTTTTTATACAATTTCTCAGGAAATATTCGTATATCAATTCAATTCCAAGTTTTAGTCTGACAATTATCTTTTCAATCCCCTGCAGTTCTTAAACAATGCAATTCTTTAAAATATTTTTTATTTTTTAGGTGTAGATGGACACAACACAATGCCTTTATTTTTATGTGGTACTGAGGATCCAACCCGGTCCCGCCTGTGCTAGGGAACCACTCTACAGCTCTACTGCTGAGCCACAATCCCAGCCCCAACAATGCAATTCTTTTGAGTCCCAGTTATATGGAGTAAGTCTGCTATTCAAATCCCTCCCTTTCATTGACCTTGGACATTGAATCCCACAAAATGTGAGACCATACAAGCAGTGGCCTAAGCAATACCTCAAAACAAAAGCTAGAAAATGGCTCCATTGACCGCACTCCATGTTTGCATTAGTGTCCTTTAATGTCTTATCCTATAAGCATTTAGGAATTTTTAAAGAGTCAGTCTAGGTACAGAGTTCATCATACTGGCAAAAACCAAATATCACTTTGTTGTTACTTTGGACTGCAGTGCGTATAGTCACTGGTCTTAGCTCTCTATATCAGGTAACTTGTGTCTATATTTATATACCTTATTCTCATATAGACTCTTCTCTGTTCCTGGACTATCTTTATTTGTTCATTGATCCATCCTGAAATTCTTAACAGCAGTCCAACACTGTGCTGTTCTAGTTACTATATCACTGGGATCACTTCCTGTCACTCAAGTTTGACTACTTGACTATTCTGCTACTTACTCCTTTCCTATTTGCCTTTTTCTCAGCGTAAATTCAGTGCTGATCCTTCCAGGGATGTTTAGATGAAGCAGAAAGAGAAGGAAAAGAGGAAAGTTCCTACCTACCTGGCACCACCAGAGGTTGCCCACACTTTCTGGGCTTGGCAGACGCTTCCGCCTGTTTCCTCTGCTGGCACACTCCCTGGGTCCCCTGAACCATCGCCAGGATCTCTCTCCCTTTCTTTGTGGTGATCAGTACTTGTATGGCCATTGCTCTTTCTGTAGTCCCTTTCAGCTTTCCTCTGTGGAGTTCCATTGGCCTTCACAAGGGATGCTCAGACAACCCCATGATTGGCTTCACACATGGCACACCTCTTGTCCAGAGAAATGCATTCTTTGCTTCCCACACACTCCAGCAGCGTTTGTCATGCAGAGCAGCCACCTCGCGGCATCTCATCCATCTACAACCTGGCAAGCTCACTTCTTGTCCTTGACTCAGGTAAAAACAAGGCACTAGATGACTCTGTCCCCTATTGACAATGACATTATGATGCAATGCTGTCTACATGGTTTTGTTGTTCCCAAACTTTGCTTTCAAAAAATTTCCCTTCAAAATGTCTCTCCAGACTCACTTATACCCTTGATGTGAGTGAGGGGTTGTAACCAGTTGTAGATCAGCCACTTTAAACCTCGTTCACGATGGTCAGTGTGTGGAATAGCTCTTTTCACTCAGGTGGGTCCCTGAGTGAAAATTATGTCAGTCCCCTTGAGAGGGATGCATCTCATGTGCCGACTGAGACCCAGATCACTTAAACTGTAACTATGTCTCCCCTGAGAAACCCCAGGCTCTCAGTACAGTGGCCTCCAACATCCCCCCCTCAGAGCCTCCTCACCACAGCTCCCATCATCCTTCAACCCTGATGCTGAGTCTGCCCCATTAACCACAGCCTTTCTACAAACAGCCTGCCCCAGATCCCATATGTACGACCACTGCCCCTTCTTCACCTTCATAGTCATACGACTGGCAGGCAAGTCCACCTCTGGAACTCCTGCGTCCTTCGTGAAAGTCGCCAAAAGCATTTTGAGCCTCTCCTAGAGGGAATTCACGTCCAGTCCCATCACCAAATGGCCTTCCTTTCAATGGTACTTTCCTCCCATGTGACCAGGTGAATGACCTTCCCTATAGAGGACACTCACGTGGTATCCCATCAAATGCTAAAGTTGACTGAAGTTCCTGGGCTCCCAAGGACTTACTGACCTCACACACCACATAATCCAGTTCTCTGGACCCCAAGATGAACAGAAACACGACAACAGTACCTCTTGTTCCTGTAGGCTCAGGCGGGGGGGGGCTCACCCTCGGAGAAGGTAGAGGCTTCTACCAAATTTACTTTTAGCTCCTTTTCATACTGGGCTTTTTAAAAGTGGAATGGTTTTTAAAGGACCAGAGAGTTCCCATCACAACCCCCACACGTCCTTGGCCTTAAAAAAGAGAACTAGATATCCTTTGCCACAGGGCATGTTTCTGACACATTATCTATCTTTAGATCAAGGTTGATCATTTATAAAGCACAGGTGTGTCATGGCAGGTAAGCAGCCCTCAGGTTAGTTTGTTAAAAATGGAATGCAGGATGAGATGATTTCCATGGTACTTCCCAGTCTAAAATCTAATGATCTGATGATCCTAAATAATTTTCCTTTTGGTCTTTACCTTTTGGGTGATGAGATACAATAAGCATTGGCAAGGAGTTGAAAGAGGATAGGTGGACATTCAAAGGAGAGGCTGTGAGTTCTGTCATCTCCTTTGGGATCTTTTTGGAGTTGGAAGTTCTCAATCATGTTGTTCATTGATCTTCACTCAACTATGAGGATGTAGCTGGAAATTCTGAGGACACATCTGGTCTTCAAACTCTCTTTTACTTTCCAGTGGTTTCTAGAGACTCCTTGGTGTTGGAGAAAGTCAGTAATGTCGACAGCAAAGCAGGGAAATCATCTCCCAGCCATGCTCCCTGGAGGCCACCTGCCTTCCCTAGATAGGTCCAGATGGAACTTAATTAGGATTCAAAAAAGTTAATGTAAAATCCAAATTGATGTTTCTCCTATCGCCCAATGGATGAGGTGCTGTGAGTAAAAATTAAATGGCAATAAACAAGATTGCTTTCCCTTAGACTGACAGAGATCATAGTGGGATGGGGGCGTTGCAGGGGACATGTGGGGCTGGGAGGAAGTGAAGCTCTTCGCCTCCCAAGGTTTCCTCCCTTGGCTACCCAAATCTCCTCTTGTCATCCTTAGGAATGTTTTTAAAACACACATTTACAAACACATTTTCCTAAAGCAAACACATTTTTTAAATAGTCTGGATTTCTTTCATACTCTGTGGCCAGAGACCCATGAGACTGGAGTCCACAACCACCAGGTACTCCTGGCGACTCAAGGATTCCCCTAGAGGTTGAGGTAGTTCTGTTGGCTCAGTTGGCTTATTCCAAATCATAGTGTTTAAAGTGGGAGCCCACAGAACCCCTATTTACAAACCCTTCAGTAAAAGGTCCACAAACATAGTATAGAAATGGAGCAATCTTCATATTCTCAAGGTACGCATTGCCATTCCTCAGGTCACCAACATCAGTCCATAAAGGGAGGGGTCCACTGGATGGATCCTCTTAGGGAAAAGCTGGGTGACAAAACATCATCTCCAGTGCAAAACGCACAAAGACATTTGAAACTCCCTCCTACCTTCACCTGCTTCTGGCTTCCTCTGGCAGAAACACTAAGACACCGTGAATCAAGGAAAAAAATGCCTTTACTAGGACCTCAGACCTTACCCTTGCTTTAAAATAAAGGCACATACCTCCTGTTTTTCTAGCAAATTACAAAACAGGTAAAGTTGAAACCAAAGGGAATGTAAAACACAACCAACAACCAATCGGTTGGTAAACTGAGCACCATTTAGTAATTTTTTCCAACTTACAAAGTTAAATTGGGAAAACAACCAGAGCTCATGCATGCTTATAACCTCACGAAATGAATTTCCTTAGCATTATTTAAGGAAGGTAGGAACAGATTTTAGCTACCTCCCTGGCTGCCCAGTGTTACCTAATCAGGGATCTGGGCTCCAACTACGCACTACAATGGGCAGCGGCCACTCTATTGCACAGCTGATAACTTAGGAGTGGTCATAATGGCCTTCTAACCCCTAAGCCCATGTTCATCTTGCTACCTCCATTTGGAGACTGAACATCACAGTAAACAAAAGCCCAGTATTGGTTGGTGTATGGAAGATGTGACATGGGAATAGAATCCATAGCAGTAAAATTCCATGGAAGACACACAACGGGTAGTAATGTAAGACCAAGTCTGAGTAGCAATGTAAGACCAAGACTGAAGCTTATCATGTATCTAGTCAAAGTAATAGAAATGCAGGTCTGAGAGGACATCTCACAGCAGCATTAAAGAACCTGCTACATCCACATCCACTGTTATGTACAAATATAATGCACACACATACACAAAAATGTGGAAAATTTAAAAAAAAAAAACTCGGTACAAACCACAAAGCTGATACTACCTGACTTAACCTAAACTCAGCTATAAAAACAATCAAGGCATTGTTCATTGGCAAATGCTGAGTTTCCACATATTTCTGGGGGATGGAGGAGGCACACACAAAAATACTAGGTCTCTAAACACAGACGCATATACGTGTGTTCTCAGAGTTCGGTGCACAGCAGTTCAGAATCATTTGAGCTTGTTTTGACAAGCTTTGGCATAGGACATGCTCTAATTTTTGAAGCATTATGTATCCCTGAGTTGAAATGAGTTGAACCAGTAGGTTCAAATACTCAATGACTGTGAAGTCAAAGAAGAGAATCTGAGTTACCTCCCACTATAAACTGAATGTTTGTGTCCCTCTCCACCTCATGATTTATATGTTAGAACCCTGATTACCAATGTGATGGTATAGAAGGTAGAATCTATGAAAGACAAGCAATAGGGATGGAGTCCTCTTGAGTGGGATTAGTGTCCTCATAAGAAGAGACATGAGAGAGATGACCTCCTTCTATACCAGGCAAGGACACAGAGAGAAGGTGATTGTCTATAAGCCAGGAAGCAGATCCTCATCAGCCACCAAATCTGCTGGCACCTTGACCTTGAACTTCCCAGCTCCAGGTTATTAAAAAAAAAAAAAGTTTGTTGCTTAAACCACTCTGACTGTGGGATTTTGTTATAGTAGTCCCCATTGACTAAAACTGGTACCATGAAGCAAGACATTGTAGCAACAAATACCTAATAATATGCAAGCAGTTTTGGAATAGGGCAATGAGTTGTTACGGTTAAATATGAGGTATCCCCCAAAAGCTCGTGTATGAGAAAAATGCAATAAAATTCAGAGGTGAATATTGAGTTATGAGAGTCCTGGCCTAATCATTGCCTCAATCCCCTTCTACCATGATATTCTGCCTCACCTCTGGCACAGAGAAATGGAGTTGTCCATCTAAAACTGAGACCTCTGAAACTGTGAGCACCAAATAACCTTTTTCTCCTCTAAAATTGTTCCTGTCAGGTCTTTTGGTTACAGCAGTGAAAAAGTTGACTAAAACATGGGTAGAGGTCAAAAGAGCTTCGAGGTGCTGTGAGAAAGAGCTAATGTGGCCAAGTAGGGACTGCTGAAAGCAATCGAGGAAAGGGCTGAGAATCAAAGAGCCATAGAGAAAGCGTCTTCTCATCCCCCAGAATGTGGATATACCCATGGATGATAAAGACCATTCTGACAAAGGCTCATAAGGAAATGATGGACATGGTATTGGACAATGTCAAAGCCCATGCCTATTATAAAGTGGCAAAGACTCAGCTGAATTATCTTTGTACTCTAATATTTTGTGGAAGGTAGAACTTGCATGTAATGAAACCAGACATTTAGTGGAGGAGACTTCTAAATTATTGAAGGAGCACTGGATTTCTCTGGACCAGGTATAGACAAAGGCAAGAAGGGAAAAATGAGCTCAAGAAGGAATTGCTAAGCAAAGAGGAACCAGAACTTACAGAATATTCTCAGCTAGTCCATACTGTAGAAAGTGAGAGCACATGTTCTCAAGACTTCAAAGACTTCATCTGTTTTGTTCACACGCTGGTTTTTAGCACTTGGAATTGTGCCTGGCCTGCCCCCAAGCAGGCACTGGGGAAAAAGTGATGAGTTCATTTCTGTATCAATCACTGCATGATTTACATTTTCCTCACTGATTTGGAAATGCCACTTTTATTAGATAAAAATCACATATTCAGTGTACTCCAAGATGAAAGCTCACATTTGCAATCTGCGCAGTGACCACATTGGTGGTGGTGGTGGGGAGAAAGAGACAAGTCTCAGCAAACAGGACGGCCATTCATATGGGCTCAGAGTGAAGTCAGAGCCACCACATGCTCCCAGCCCTGCTGGAGGGAGATGCTCTGCACACTCACTTTGCCTCTTCCTTCAGACCTTCAAAGAAAATAAAGAGCACCTACTAGTGAGCATGTGCAGACTCCTTCTGACAGGCCTCAGGGTCTCAGCTACAAAAAGCACTGAAGACCATAAGGAAGTTTTCTAGGCAGTTGAACACACTGTGACAGGATACAGAGCAATGGGGACTTGTGACAGAAAAAGAGCAATGCCCCTCTTCACATGGTCACACCTGCACCCCAGCCTTTGCATGATGATGGCAATTAATGGGGACACTTACATTATTTTCCTCCCAAAAGGCAAAGCATCTAACTACATTACTCAAAGTTCCAAACAGAAACACCCATCCCCCTAACAGCATGTTAGATGAAAACTGACCTGCACCTGGTTTTTCTCATCTTTGTCATTATTCTCTTTGGCCACCACCTCCTGCTCTTTCACTGATTTCAGATTTAAAACATACTTCGAAATCTACCAGCACAAGCATTTGCCCACTTACTTTCTTTATTGTTATTTTTCTCTGCACTGGTTTCACCTGTTTTTCCAAATGAATAGTAAGAACTGCCATTCCAAGTTCAAAAAGAAGAAGAAGAAAGTCCCATTGCAGTTCTGATTGAACTGCATTAAATGTATCAGTTCATTTGGGGGGCACTGACCTCTTCGTTGGTACAATGTGAAGTCTCTCTCCCACAAGACGCTGGGTTCGCATTCTTTTTCTGTGAATAGCATTTCCTGCTGAGTCTAGAACCTTGCCACCAACTGAGGCTGTTAGTAATAAAAGAGAAATGGCTGACCCTTGTGTCTGAGCCAACCACCCTCTGCGCATGCACCTACCCCCCTCCCGACCCCATCCCACAGCCCAGGGGTTCTCACCTGCTTCCCTGCCCTCCCTCACCTCTCCTAGAGGCAGAGATGCACTTAGACATCCTTGAACTTCTGCATTGTCACTATTGCCAACATGAGTCATTCCAGAAGCTGATACTGAATGAATGTTTTCCTTCTTTGTGATCTTTGGAATCTTGTCCCGCAGGACCCTTGACCTGTCTTGACCCAATCTCCCTTTCTGTTCAAGGCCTTTGGTTTTCTCTTGTTCCTTTATACACTTTATTATTATTTTTTAAACCCAAATCACCTTCCTTAGGCCCTCTCTTCACTACTTGGAATCATTCATAAAAATTTGCTCGTATAATTTCAAAAGCTAAAGGCCTGCTTTTCTTATTAAGTTATTTTCCAAGGACCCTGATGAAAGTGCTCTGTGAGAATAAGACTCAGACTCTGCAGGGAAATAGCCCCATCAGGCTCAGGCCCCAGGTGACCCTCAAAATCAGTCTGCTGTCCTTCTGACCTTCCCCTCCTGGGTGAAACAGACTCTCCCTTCCGACCTGCTTCACCTCAAGAGGCTCCCTCTCTCTCACTCTCTCACCTGAAGGTCACATGAGAGATGGCCCATCACTTGGAAGTCTTGCTTGAGTGGCTTCAGTCCTTTGAGATGATAATGCAACTGAAAAAAAGTCTAGCAGGACATGACCAGCCCATGGTTGTGAGCCACTTCTTCACCAACTAGATGACATTTCTTTCTTCCTAAATTTTCTCAAAATCACCAACACAACAACATCATACAGAACCCCATTTTGAAACTGTAGGCACTGGCCAATGGTGACTAGAGATTTCAGTGGCCCTCTGCAATCACTAGCAGCCAGCATGTCATTGTCCATAGTTTCACATGAAGTAGAGTGAATGCAGAAATGACCACTGTCCAGCCTGGGAGTCTGGCCATTTTCCCAGAAGAGAGCTGTTCTCAGATTCGATCATTTATAGCACTTGTTTTACTGTGTATGGAAAATAAGATGCTTCTGAAAATCCACAGGTTTAGATCCTGATCTCAGAGATCCCTGTTATAGCAGAGGGACAGTCTGGCGGTTCTTCCTCGGGACACCTCTCATCTTTGGTCCTTCAATTTGTCAAACACTTATTGATGATGTGCTAGTTGAAACATTTCTGAGCACCCAG
Source organism: Marmota monax (assembly GCF_021218885.2). Lineage (NCBI taxonomy): Eukaryota > Metazoa > Chordata > Mammalia > Rodentia > Sciuridae > Marmota > Marmota monax. The sequence continues at coordinate 21,579,469 of NW_026692254.1, forward strand.
AACGAAGCATGTCTGCTTCTCTTCTTCTGAAACTTAATGGGGGGACAGTCCTTCCCAAAAAGATGTCTTTGCATTAGATCATGCTGTATACATGAACAAAATTTAACAGGTATAAGCAAATAAGAGTGAAGCAGTGAGTTTTTCCTCATGAGTAAACTTGGGAGTTTGTGCCTCCATCTATGGTTAACATTTCATTTCGTCCTTACACCAGCTCTGTGCAATCACCTGGATAGGTAGGATTATCCTGGTTCTACAAATGCAGAAACTGATGTTTGCAAAGCCTAAGGTCGCCAAATCAGAAAAGGAGACTATTTTTCTATCCAAAACACTTTCCCTACTTCTCAAACATCCCCACTCCCACCTTGAGTGTCCAACACTTCATGTGACCTCATCAGAGATTTCCAGGACATAAAGTAGGAAACCCCAATCCCATTGTTCCCAATATTATTTCCTTCACAGTATTAATCATAGCTTATAATCTTTTTTATTTACTTTTTCATCTGTCATCCCAAAAATCAATTCCATTTATGCAAGTGTCATCTCTAACTCATGGGCCACTCAGTTCCCAACCCCTGCCACTAGTCCCAGCACAAGGAAGATGTGCCAATAAATATCTGTGATATTCTGATTCCTAATTCTGTATCCCTGCCACTCTTGGGAAACAGTTTCTCTTAACTGTCCTACTAAGTAGTCCTAAAAGGGAATATTACCATTGCTTTTAATCTTCAACATGAAATGTACTCTTTCTGAGCTGCATGGAGCCACATCAATGGGACATGTGGTTTGTGTATACAAAGTCCAAGCATTTCAATAAAATTTCAATAAATAGGCAATGCCTGATAAAATTGTAGCAATATTAACTAGCATTTTGGCATTTATGATGTATCTGGCAGTTCTAACTATTCAATACATAAATTAACTCATGAGCCCCTCAACAACTCTGTGGGGTTAGGGATGACTTTACTGTTCCCATTTTACTAAAGGGAGAAATTGAGGGCTGGAGATACACTATTGGCTGCTCAGCCTTTGAAAAACCACTTTAAAATTATTCCTTCAAGGTCATGATGGCCTCCTCTGGTGCTGATAATGAGTCTTCTGTTGCCCCCTGAAAACCTTTTTCTTTGTCACAACGTGTCCAGCCTTGGAGGGCTTCAGGAAGCCACACCCCAAAGTGAGTCTCAAAGTGTGAGCACTTTCTGCCCCTTCCCTGCCACCTATCACCACCACCACCACCACTGCAGCCAGGGCCTCGAGCCTGCACCTTTACAGGATGGCACAGCCTCCATGAAGGATTCACCAAGAGGGACTCAAGTTGGGGCCTTTCTGCAGTGACCAGACACAAAATGATGGCTGAATTCAGTGCTTAGAAAGGAGCCTTGCTGCCAAGTTCCTCCGTGCTGCCCAGGGGCTGGCACAGGGTCACTGCTGGGCTGCCTCTGTCTGCTGGAGCTGTCCTTATTCCTGACCTCCACTGGTCCTTCCAGGCTTCTGTTAACCCGTCTCTCCATATGCTCTTTTCTCTGAACCCCTTGGATGCTCTGGGAAGATCCAAAAAGACTGGAGCGAGTGAATTTCAGAGACCCTCCTGAAGCCCTCCTGCATTTCCAGTAGCAATCCTACAGCCCTGGCTGGCTCCCTTCTTGGAATCTCCAGAAAGACACTTACTGGTCTCTCTGATTCTAGCCTCTCCTTCCCTCTGACTTTTCTCCTACCTTTTAGACAAACAAACCCCTGTTTCTTGCCTCTCTAGGAAACACTACTATGCCAGGTAAAGAAAACAAAAGAGCTGCTGCTCAGGACATGGCAGGCCATGTGTTCTGGCAGTTTTGCTGACCTCACTCTCCCGATGACCGACCACTCTTCTCCTTCCACGTTTCTGCTGCACTCCTTAATTTTCTGGCTTCACTATTTATAACCTCCTGGACCCAAGGTCCTGCAAACAGAAAAAGTGCTGCCACCCAACCTCTGACTTCCAGGGGCTTCTCCATGCCTGCCCCTACCCCTCATATGTTCCTCTCACTGCCACCAAATCTAATGTAGTTTGCCAGAGCCTTCAGCGGTCCTCCTGCCTCCTGGGCCCTTTTCAGGGGACATACCTTCTCTATATCTCACACCCAGCATAAAGGAGACACGTGGGTGAGGATCATCTCCGAAGTGTAAATCACTATGGTAAGAAAGAGATACTCTTTCAAGGCTATAGGGACACCACACTTTCCTGGTGTCCTTCCTACTTCTCTGGTTTCCCTCTTCATCCTTCATCAAGAGTTCAGTCTCCATTGCCCAACCCCAACCATACTCAGTCTTTTCCAGCCTTTCTGCTTGGTAAGCTCACCAGGCCTGTGACAGGTGACTCACCAATTTTGACCTACAGGTCAGACGGCTCCCATGAGATCCCTACCCAAATATTCCCTCCTAACAAAGTCATCTCAATTCAGCATGCCCCAAACTTAACACTGAGGATCTTACTCTACAGATGAGCCCTCCTCCAGGGTTTGCTCTCACCCCAAGGGACCCCTGAGCCCCACAGCCTATCATTTTTCCTCAATCTGGGTTAATTTTCAAAACCACTTCTGCCTTAACCCCCTCCATTGCTCAAGGGGCCTCCTGATCAGTCGCCCCTCTCGTCTTCTCTTAACAGCAGCTAGTATCTTCTCTTTTAAAAAAAGAATACGATGTACTCATTGACTTCCTCTGTGCAAAATCTTTCAATGGCTCCCCAAGTCTTCTAGGATAAAAGCTACAATTCTGAACCTGTTCTTCAGGTTCTCGCAGTATCTTGGCTTCCTTTCGTGTCCTCATCTAGAAGACTTGTCTGATTCTCTCATTCCAGCCAAATATCCTCAAAACCTGCTCCCTGCATGCAGGCTGACCATCAGCCCAAGAGCTTTCCGAGGGTAAAGGTCCACTTCTGTTTACCTGACCCTTTCTGTTTATCCCCAGTACCTAGCTAATGCCTGGCATATAGATGTTGGATAAATATTAAACAAATAGTAGGTGAATGAATGAATAAGATTAAACTGACTTGTTCTAGCAGTACCAAGAGGTGGCAGAGTAAGCACTAGAGCCCAGGGACAGCTCTTAATTAGATGGCTCTCTGGCTGCCACATACAAAACATCTGGGCTTTATTAAAGAGAAAACTAAGGGAAAGACCTCCAATTTTCCCAGTACAGACAGAAGCCCAGAAGAGAACTGGTGAAGCCTGAGGCATTATGGGTGGTGAGGTATGAGTTCATGTTTCTTAAGAGTTAAATACATTTGCAACCTCAGGGGAAGCCATCGTAAATGACATATTTTCACTGTCTCTTTGGGCCGTCATTAGGGCCTTCCTTCCTTCTCCAAGACCTGGCCCCAGCCCTAAGAGTATAGAAGCAGAAGTATCTGCCACCTTAAAGTGGGGGCTGCTTCTGGGCACCTGCAGCATAGGGTACTGGGTTGCCTAGGGGGTTGGGCCAAGTAAAATAGTAGGAAGATTTGGACCCCACTTTTCTTGGCAGGGTCATCCAATGTGTCCATAAGAGGATTCTTCTCGGCGAAATAGTGAAGCCTTGGAAAAGGTGTCATGCATATGGCCAGAACTGTCTTGAAAGTTTGGTTAAAAAATCAAATAACCACGCACTCATATGGCAAGTGTGTACTAAGTGGAGACTGAGCCCACTCCCCGGGGTGAAGTCAGACCCTGTCTTCAGGGACTTTTAATCTCCTAGTTGCAAAACCGGGGCACCAACCCCTAAGAATGTTAAGAATGGAACGTTCTGATGACAGTTGAAGGCAGCAGTTGAAATTAAGGCCCAGGAAGAACAGAATTCACAGTCCAGGGAGGCACAGATACTCCAAAGAGGAGCTTAGAGAGTGAGATGCCCTGCAGGCCCTGCAGTCAGGAAAGGCAGACAGACCGAACACAGTTACTGGGGAAAGAGCAAAGGAAAGAGGGATGAGTACAGGAGCCTGTGGCGACAAGAAGGAAGATATGAGAGTCCAGGATACCCAAGAAGCTGAGGACCCAGAGGAATCTCTGCACCAGAAGACAACTATAGCTCTACTGAGGGTCCCACCTGGCACAGAGCACCCAACCTCTTCCTCAGTCACTGAGCTAACAAGTTCTTTCATTTGGAGTTTGCCTCTGTCTAACAGGGATGAGCTGGTGCTTTGCACAGGGTATTCACTGGGAATCAGGACAATATCAAGTCCAGATGCATCTCTAGAGGCACAAACCAGAAACAAGTTTCAAATACTAACTAAACACATTCATTCTTTCATTCAACAAATACTTATTGAGCCCTTATTATGCACTGTATAGTAGGAATATAAAAGCAAGCAGGACATCTGCTGTCTGACAGAGACTATAAAGAACTCCATAATGCTGATCTGTGATAGGTGTTTTAAAAGGCAGTGTGTGCTCTGTGAGAGTTGAAAGCCTCAATCTAGTTTAGGGTTTCTCTATGAACATGAAGCCAAAATATGAAAGATAAGTAAAAAATTACTTAGTTGAAATGGGTAAGAGGAGGAGTAAGGGCAGCAGTAATCTAGATGGATGGAACTTCATTAGCAGTGCCTAAGTGCAGGGTAAGAAGTGTGACATATTCAAGATGCCAACAGAAAAATAAAGGGTAGGCATGGGTCTAATCGCGCATGTTCCTACAGGTCTGGTCAAACGTTTGTTTTTGGAGTTCATGTTGAATTGTTCTGGTCTTGATGCTGAAGGCAAAGACACAATCACACAATGGCATTGCAGAGGTCAAGTACAGAGGGTTGGAACATGTCCAACACTATTGAAAATGGTTTGTGTGGTTGTATGCAATACAAAGTCTCAGGGAGTCGTGGACCATAACCCGTCACTATTAAGGAATCTGTACTCAGTATCTATTACAGAAAGAAAGCATCGGGCATCTCAAGATGCACAGAAACTTAGTAAAGGTTAAATTATGGTTTGACCAATGTCAGACCTTAGCCTAGCTGTGTTGTGTATGTACATGTGTACATCACTCTTCAAACCAAATCTGTATATAAATGTAGAAAGGATTGGAATCCCATCTTGCCAATGAAGAATGAAGGTTTAGGACAGGTACATAGCTTTCCAAAAGACAAAGGAGAAATAGGCAGAATGAAGACTAGAAACTCTTCTAGCTTGTCTCACGTTTCTCTCTAACATAGGCCCAATGATGCTTGGCATTACCACCTGTCAAGAAAATAAGATAAACTTACTCCCCCAAATTCATTCCTGTATGTTCATGAAAGACTTGGATAATATACAGACAGTATTTCACTCAGAGTTTGCAAGTAAATATATTAAATACTAAATAAATTGCCATTCTCCAGACACTAAAATGAGTTACTTTTAAAGCAAAGAGTTTCTCAGAATCATAAAATGAAATGGCAAGAATAAATGGAGGGAGAACTAAGTATGTCATGGTGAGAATAAAAACATATCCAAGTGGCATTTGGATATGCAGAACTAATTAATACTCATACTTGTCTGTCACAGAACTCGAAAAACTCTTGGTAAAAAATCCACCTGGAAGATAAAAGTTGTCATGTACATCAGAGGACCGATGCACTTAGCCATTCCAGATTGCAGAAGAAGCAACATGACAAGTACTCTTCAGATCATGTGGAAATGACTTGAAAGGGGGAGGGGATCCCTAATAATTTGGAAAAGAGAATCTGAGAAAGGCAGACATGCCAAGTTGTGGATGAGAGCATGAATGTGAGAGCCCCTACTCCCGTCCTTGGGTCCTCCAATGGCTCCTTCTTACCTCTTGGTGCTAACAACCCACTAAGTGCCAGAGCTCAAGAAAACTCAGCTCAAATTCCAGCTGTGACAAAACTCCTCAGGGGATCCCTTGCCCCTGGTTCCACCACAGCTCCGTGTTAGGCACCTCACTGTCCCTTTTCTCTGAGCTTTTGACAGACTCCCTTCTGCTCCCAAATCCAACCAGCTGTATCTGTCTTATCTTCCCAGCACCCAGATCACTTCCTCCAGTTTGCACATACCAGAAACTGTAAAGTCCCAAGGAAACAGTCTATGCATCATGTGTCCATTCCCAGCTCAATTAAAGCTTCTAGGGCGTGGCCCTTCCCAAACCAGGCACCCCTTGTGGGCTTCCTCTACAAGTGCTCATGGCACCTTCTTGGTACTAGGAAATTCCAGGAAGAGCGCCTTGGAGCCTGAAATGGCCCAGCTGTTGGTTGTTCCATGAATAGGCAGAGGCACTCCATCCTTTGGTCCTGACTCCTTCTCAAACATGGCTCATCCCCACTCTGTGTTACTCCAAAATGAGCTGGACTCCAAGGTGAGGCTCAGGGAAATGCAGCCTGTCTCCCAGACTTCATTTGGAATTTGAATTTGATCTGAGAGTTCCTTCTCCAATCCCCATCTCCCGTTTGGGAAGCTTTCCAGGAGTTGGCTGCTCTGCTGTGGTGGGGGAGCTTTGCCTTCAGCAAAGCCTCACAGAGGGCAGGCTGCCTGTGGGCAGGGTGCAGCCCACATCCGCCTCTCTCTGTGGCTATCTTCTCTGCATCTCATTTCTGGTCCTTCCTACCTGCCTCTTGTCTCTTGGGGAGCAGAAGAAGAACTGAGCCCCAGGGTGCCTACAGGAGTTCTGATGGGAACAGGAGAGGGGGGTAATGTCAGGTACTGGGTGGGGCTGGGTTGTCCCTGTCCCCAGGACAAGGCTGGTGGTTGGACAGCAGACCCAGACAATAGTTTTTGCCCACTTTTCCTTTGCCAGACAGAGCACCCATCTTTCATCCCACACCCCCTTTTTCTACCCAGAAAATGCTTTCTACAGAAGGGACCATCCCTGACCCTGAGAATCCAATGGAGACCAGGTTGTGACCCTCATGCCAAATGGCCAGGGCTTTGACTCTTCCTGCATCCTCACCAATTCTTTGAGCTTCTTTCCTCCAAACTCTACCCAAGAAACCTTCTTAGTCAGCTGCATGTTCCTTTCTTCACTCCTTTTCCTACTCATTTTGGGACGAATCCTTCCTTTTCTCCTTTTCCCTTATTCACAGAGGCCCTCCCCACCCCTTTGCTTCTTTTTCTGTAAGATGCTTGGGAATTAAGAAAGATGGTATTGATCCTGCTTATCATAGATCTTATTTTTTCTTTGCTTATACTCACAGCCCACCCAGCTCACATGGTCCCCAGAGATGATGTCAGGCTGGAGAACATGCATCACAACAGTACTTTCTGCCAGAGACTGTCCCTTCCTTCAGGAAGGCTGCTCTTGACATTGCTTTTTGTTCCCACTCCTATGTTGAAACCTGTGCATGTGTCTACAACCTAAGACATGCCATCATTCCAGTCAGGAGATAGTCTGTTTTGAGGCACTTCTCATTTCTTAATGCTGCATTCTTCTGTATGTCAAGTTGGAAGGAACCTCCTAGAAGTCCCCCAAATATCTCTTTAACTCCTCACCATATTAACTACAAGCAACTGAGCACCATGCTCAATTATAGGAATTCACAAAGGCCCAAGAGAAATCAATTTGCTTACCAAACCAGTAGGGAAACTCTGGAATTAATATGGGGTGAAGTTAGGGGCTGTATTTTTATTTTAAATCCACTATCAGTTAAAAAAAAAAACAAACTTGGCTTGATTTAGCAAATTGAGTGTGTGTTTTTCAAGGATACACTATAGCTAAGTAAGCACAGAACACCATTTTACAATTTGAAAAGCGTGAGGACTTCAGTGGGTAAACACAGTATATGAGTAAAAATGGAATATTATTCATCAGTTAAAAAAAAGTAAAAAAAAGGGAATGAAGTACTGATTCGTACTGCAACATGGATGAACCTCGAAGACATCATGCTAAGTGAAAAAAGCCAGTCACAAAAGGCCACATATTATATGACTGCATTTATACAAAATGTCCAGAACAGACAAATCTATGGAGACAGAAAGCGGATTTCATTTTTGCCCTGGCTGAAGAGGGGGAGTGGGAAGGGACTGCTAATGGGATAATTGTCTCCCACCTGTAAAGATTACTAAAAACCATCGAATTGTACACTTTATATGGGTGAGGTCGTATTACATCCTAATTGTATCTCAATAAAGCTGTACAAAAGGAAAAGAAAGAAAAACATGAGGACTTTAATCTCTGTGTGTGTACAAAGAATCGTAATTGCAAAATTGAATACCCAAATATTGTCACCCACCATCCAGAAATGCAATGGCAGAGGGTGGGGTTTGAGTGGGCTCTCCTCTCCTTTTCTCAGTGTTTTCGCCTCCTGGTTTAGTAGTGCTCCCTTTCGCCTTAAGGGTGATGTGAAATAAGGAGGAACTTTTCATTCCTTTGCTCATTTATCTTGAGCCCACCTTTTTGCAGAGCTGATCCACTGGCATGTTTTTCCTAATGCCGAGGTCATGGCCCTGCAGGCCTCCTCTTTCCCCCAGGAGGGCAGTCCTCCCACTAACTAGCCTGAATCCTCTCCTCTCTGTCTGGGCCCCTTGTTGTGGTTCTCTGGCCACTCAACTCTGGGATGGTCTCCAGGTCCAGGGCAAGCTGGGAGCCAGGTCATTGATGGAGCTGCTGTCTGGCTATTGCAGTTGGGGAAGGAGCCAACAGAGGAGGAGGAGGAGGCAAATTAAGAGACCCAGAGAAGTTCCTCTTTTGGGATGAGTCCCGGCCCTCTCCTCCCAAGCCCCCCAAACTGATGCATTCCATCCCTCCTTCCTCCGCTCAGGGCTTGCCCTTTCCAAGGTAAATTATCACAAGAGTGGGGCCTTCAGCGTCTTCTCCTATGAACTTGACTTTGATGATGGGTGTTGGCCCCCTTTTGGAGCCTGAGCCCTGTGGTCTGACACTGGATGTCTCACTTCCAACATCTGGTTATAAAACACTCAATAGCACAAGACCTTGCCTGCTGCCCACGGAGGTGGGGTGGGCAGAGACGGCGAACTGTCCCACAGAGGTACTCCTAAGCAAATGGTAAGGAGGCCCTAAAGTGAGCTGCACAAGCTACTGCTAGTGTAAGCAGCTGGTTCACGCTCAGTGTGTGGCTTCCCATTCTGACCCCCTGAGTGCAGTTCCCAGCCTTCTTGCCCAGGTACCTGCTGTGCCACTTCCAGAAAGGAACTCATGCTGCTCTCCTGAAGAGCTCTGCCTGGGGACTGGAAGGATTGTCCCCATCTCCAGAGAGGCCACTGGAAGGAACCAGCTTGTCCCCCCATCCCCTGCTGACACATGTACAAAGACCCTGTTTCTCTCATCTTCTGAACTGAGGAAGCCACGGGTGTACAAAAAAAGGAGTTTGAGGAAGAAGGAATTCTCCAGCTTGAGTCTTTTTCTGCACACTAGATGCAATTAGGGTGCAAATACTCTAGGCAGGATTGAAATTCTGCTTTTGCCAAGAGTATTTAGGGGGGAAATTGATGGTAAGGAGAATCACAGAAATTCTGCGTCCCCTTTCCTCCCATATCAGAGGAGCCAAGGGCTTGGTGATCTCTGGTTTACCCTCCATCCCAACGCCCAGGCTCTGCCTGTCTCCCTCTCCCTGGGGAAGCAGTTCATAGCAGGTCTAACAATCAGTGCCTGATGCTGCTATTTGCACCAGAACTTAAATTTTTTTTAAAAAATGTATCTGCTCTGCAGAGAGAAACCAGAGCCGCAAATCTAAACCTTGTAGAATTTTCAAAGCCTTTTCGTTCCACCAATATTTATGTCATTATGGGCCAAGTGCAAGGATGAGAAGCCAATCAAACACAGTCCCTGTCCCCAAGGAGTTCACAGTCTAATAGTGAAGAGGAAGGCACAGGAGCTCTAAGAAAAACCTACATCTCATTAGGGCCTCCAGTCCAGGAAGCAACACCCCTTCCTTTGAATCAGTAGATGGCTTAAGCAATTGCCCTTCAGGAGAGAGAGGGAGGGAGGGAGGCTTTAGGAATGACCATTCCTTTGTAAATCTCTTTGCTATTTGTGATGAGCTACACAAAGGTATACACTCACATCTTAGAGGTTTGGCTGATTGGAATATTTTCAGTCAAATGATAAGACATTTAGGTTCAACAGTGAAAGATTTGAGAGCTTGCCTCAGTTCCCTTTTTCTTTTCCTGGGATGCAAAACAAACAGAATATAAATAGCAGTTATCTTTTTGTGCAAAGGATGCGAACAATATGAAGCTTGAGTAAGGCAGGTGTCATTGGAACCAGTTCACTTTAAAGCACTGTCAAGGGCAAAACCTGCTGGAATGGGAATAAGATTGTTTATGCAGAAACTTAAAAGGAAGGTATTCCTGGCTCTGAAAATGGCTTAGAAACCAAGTTCCTACTAAAGTAGGAAAAAAAATGGCCTCTTTTAAAAAGGCAAAGGCTTTAATTACTTCATCTGAATTAAGACCTTAAGATGCCAAATTCAAATTATTCCGATGTTTGAGAGTTGGGTCCTGCCCAACTTTCAAGGGTGTGGATCATGGCAGACTTCATAGATTCTTGAGAATTATAATTTTATGTTTTTCCTTTTTGAAAATTCAGATCTGTCCAATGAAGATATAAGTCTAAACTGGCCACATTTCAGAACACTGATAATAGAATTAGAAAGTTCAAAGACCTGTCTCTAGCCTCACAGTCTGGACCTCTCCATCCTACCTTGGGATTTCCCTTGGATCTGCTCCAAGCCCTGACGATGCTTCAGGCCTCTGCCATTCTCACTGTGGCAGAAATAGTGGTCTCCAATCCTTCTCCAGAATTCACCATTCAGGCTGCCCGACAACCCTTCCCAGGAAGGGTATGCCCCCCAAACCTTAGCTGGTCTGTAATCTATCTTCACTCCCCCTCAATTCTGTTTCCTGACAACCAGAGATACCAACTTGGAATAACGCAACCCTGGTGCCAGTTCAGCCTCCCATCTCTGCTCCTTCCATGACCTGGATATTTGAGGCTCTGTCACCACCCATCTCTCCACATGCAGCCAGCAATCACAACAAGGTTGCCACCAAGGAGACCTTTGGGGTCATCCCTAAGCAGCCAGCTGGTCTTACAAGAAAGGTAGAGTTCCTGCTTGAAGAAGCCATCTCCTCCGGACCTCATACTCTCAGCGCTTCATGCAACCAGTGTTCCAAAACCAGATAAGGACACATCAAGGGAAGAAAATTAGAGCCAATGTGGCTGATGAACATTGATGTAAAAACCCTTAATAAAATTTTAGCAATCCGTATTCAAAAAAAAAGATTATACATCATGATCAAGTTCATTTCATAAGTTTGGTTTCATTGCAAATAAATAAATTCACGGCATACATAGAATTAAGGACAAAAATCACATGATCATCACAATATAGAAAAAACCTTCGACAATTTCCACATCCATTCATGTTAAAAACACTGAAGAATTTAGGGATAGAAGTAACTTACCTCAACATCACAAAGGTTATATATGACAAACCCAAAGCCAACATCATATTGAAGAGGGAAAAGCTAAAAGCATTTCTGTTAAAAGCAGGAGGAAGATAACTCTCATATTCAATATAATTCTTGAAATTTAAACCAGAGCAATCAGGCAAGAAGAGGAAATTAAAGGAATACAAGCAGGAGAAGAAGTCGAAGTACCACTGTTTGCAGATGATCTGATCCATTTCCAAATGACCCAAAACAGCACCCACGGGACCTTTTGGTCCAAGCTGCTGGATCTGTTACAAGTTCCCATTTGGGCTGTCCTCTCTGCCTAGCGAAAACAGGCCTCTCTCCCTGCTAAGCAACACAAAATCTGGGAAAGTGTCTCTCTGCCTACTGAAGTAGAAGGCCCTCTAACAGAGCCCACCTATTAGAGTCTTGCACAAGTGCCTTGATTTTTTTCTAAAATGAAGGGAAATAGGGAGAGCATTTTGCCTGAGACACCCCTGTCTTCTCATGACAGCTCATAATGATTGGGCCAACTGTCCATTAGCTGATGAGGCTTCTTGACAGAAGTGGGCCTCAGCAGGCCAGGAGCTCTCCTGGGGGAGGTCTGTGCAGTGAGTTGGATCACTGGCTGGCACTGTGGTCCTGCAAATGCCTTGGGATCCAGGATGGTTAACCCCACTATGCCATTCAGAGGACTCGGGTTACTGGGCTATATCTCCATGCAAGGGCACTTGCCTTGGAGAAGCTTAGCACAGCTGTATAAAAAGAAAACAAAAAACCCGCCAGATGAGCTCTGGCCAACGAGGACTTGGTTTCACTCAGAAACGGAGACTATCACAGAACAGAGAACAGAAATGGGAAAAGCAGCCTCAGCTCCTCCATCCCATGCCCTCCTGGCATGGCTTACAGGTCTTCTGTCAGGTGACCTGTGTCCAGCACTTCAGCTCCCTTCTCCTTGGGACATCTGTGATTTTCTGTGGCTCTCTATCCCCACATTTGCAGTCTTAGGGAGGTCATGGCATGATCTCTACCTTTGCAGTTCTCAAATGAAATTCTTTGTAGAGAGACTCTGGGCACTTGTAGCCACTAATACATTCCTTGCCTTTGGGAACAAATGTCCACCCTGGGTCCAGTTTGGAACAGGAAGACAGCATTATATTGTAGGAACACGCTGTACATGGTGAAACCAGGAAGAGGTGCTCAGAGATGGGGGCTCACTCAGAGATGGGGGCTCACTATTTAAGGAATAAGTTTGATGTTTGAACAGTTTTATCAATAACAACTGTTTTGACTTCTGTCTTATAAGCTTCACTGCTAACTGCCAATTCTTTTAAGCCACAAGTTTCTCATTCTCAATATCCTTATACGTCAAGGACAGCGAGGAAGTGTTTTAAGTTTCTCAGGAAGAGTTCATGGTTTTGAAATCTTGGGCTCTCCCTTCAAAATGTATATGTTGAAACCTAATTCCTAGTGTGGTGCTATTAGGGAGGGGAGGCTCTTGCGAGGTGACTAGGTCATACAGGTGGGGTGGGTCCCTATGAATGGGATTAGCTTATATCAGAGGCTAAGAGATCAGAGTTCTTCCCTTCCACTGTGTGACAATAGCTGCAAAGTTCATCATCACCCCGAGGTGAGCAGAGGGCAGTCCGCAAAGCTTGGTCAAGCTGGCCATCTGATCTTGGACCTCCAGCTCCCAAACTGTGAGAAATGAATTTCTGTTGCTTATAAGCCACCCAGTCTAAGGTTTTTGTTATGACAGCCTGAATGTACTAAGATACCACCTTCTGGGTATTGATTCACTTTAATTCCTCAGAGTGACCGTCTTCTCTTCAAATGAAATTTTTAAAATATATCCAGTAATGGTTTCCTCCTTTTTCTCACTTTATAGAGGAAGATCTTTGTTTGCCCAGCACTGGCATTTGAGATGAGTCCTGTCAAAAAAAACCTAAGGCCTCTGATCATATCATTATGGCCCAAATTAAGAGAGAATGGGATATTTTGGGGGGGGGGGGGGAAATGTTGTGTTGCTTTGCTCTTTGAAAGCCACAGCCATTGGGAACTACAAGGAGGATCCAGAACCAACAGCTATTAGAACAAGGAGCTTTGTTAACATGTTCCAGAAATTCTTGTCTGCATTTTCAGGATTTACTCAGGCCTCAGCACCTACTGGTTGTCTGGAAGAGCTGTCCTTATTAGGAGTCAGCCATGCATGCATGGCTACTCACAGCCCATACTGACAGGAAAGCACCCTGCAGAGGCTCCAGGCCATATGGCTTCAAGGCCTGGTGAGCCTCCAGGAAGTATTGGTGGGATGGAGAGGAGCCCTTCTTAAGCTCTGAGGTCTACACCTTTTGCTAGCCCTAGCCCCAGCCCCTCCAAGGAAGAGGACATACAATGTCTTCTCTGAATCCTTTAAAGTCAGCTGTGTTTCAGAATTCAGAAAGACAGAGGCAAAGCACTGCAGGGGGGAAGAGCGGGTAGCATGCATGAGGTCCTAAAAGACAAGAGAAAGAAATAGAGGTAGGAGGAGGAAGATTGTGATATCAGAAAAGTATCTTGTGTGAGTATCTTGTGTGAGTTATATGTTTAAGATGCACCCACCATGGCAAGGCATCCAGTCAGTCATTGGTTAAGGGTTGGGTAGGAGGGAAGGAAGGCAAGCAAGCATAAACTTAAAAGCATAAGAAGCTAAGAGATCAGGTACTTTGCAGCACTTCGAGCTACATAGGCACAAAATAGACTTCAGTAGCCTAAGGGAAGCAGCACATCAAGAAAAGACAACAGGTCCCAGGTGCTGGGCCTGGGAAGTGAACGCCCATTAAAACAAAATTACTAAAGCAGATCCCAGGGTTCACAGAACACTGCAGGCAGGTTTCAGGGAACCTCTTGAAATCAAATGACCTGCACACAAACAGGATGAGTCCCAGCAAGTGGGATAAATCTAATTAGAGATTTTTCATAGTTAATGTACATTGTTTTAAGCTGGTTGGTGAAACAGTATGATACAGACCATAATATAAATACTCTAGGACTTTTTCTAAGGAATCATTCAGTATAACTTTAAAGTCCTATTGTTCCAAACTCAGTTAAATGCTTCTACCTTGGCCTGCAATAAGCATTAATGTCACCCAGAGGTTGCTGTCATGACCAGGCTGGAGTGGGATGTGGGTGGCGGGTTGAAAACAGGTGCTCAAGTGTCGAAGCAACACCACAAAAGATGGATTTTTTTTTTTACGCTTCCACTTGTGTGCTTGCTCTCAGTGATCTCATTGTCCCATAACAGTCTCCAATGGACTTAGGAGCCATCATCTCACAGATAAGTGTACATTGTTGGGATGCATTGCTTATTTTCATCATTTCAGCTCCTCCATCCCATGCCCTCCTGGCGTGGCTTACAAGTCTTCTGTCAGGTGACCTGTGTCCAGCACTTCAGCTCCCTTCTCCTTGGGACATCTGTGATTTCTGTGGCTCTCTATCCCCACATTTGCAGTCTTAGGGAGGTCATGGCATGATCTCTACCCTTGTAGAACACAGCAGACTGACCTAGACTTTGCAGTTCTCAAATGAAATTCTTTGTAGAGAGACTCTGGGCACTTGTAGCCACTAATACATTCCTTGACTTTGGGATCAAATGTCCACCCTGGGTCCAGTTTGGAACAGGAAGACAGCATTATATTGTAGGAACACGCTCTACATGGTGAAACCAGGAAGAGGTGCTCAGAGATGGGGGCTCACTTGTGACTCAATGGAGCTGTAAATATTATGGAAATTATCATCTGCCCTGCAGAAACTAGAGTCTCCAGAGCCAGGTGACAGAAGTGACAGGCAGGGTCTCCAGAGGAGGCCAGCAGGATCAACTGCTGTTGAGAGACACCTCGAGGGGTAAGGACTGCAGACAGCTGCAAATATCCAGCTCAGAGAAAATCTTGGTGAACGTTGCTGCAGGGAGAAAGAAACAGAATCCCAGCTCCCTGGGCAGAGAGCATGTAGACAGAAGGGGAGGCGTGCATTTAGAGGATGACTGAGAAGTTCTCAAGATAAAGGGAACTGGAGTGAAGGGAAGGACAGGAGGTGGCCCTGTCAGTGCACCCATGTCCACGAGGTCATGGAGAAGTGATGGGGGGGGGGGGGGTTCAAGGATGAGCTCATTGGAACTTTGGGCCTCAGTTCTGCAGCTCACCAAACACGTGACTCCCCTCTGTGCCTCAGTTTCCTCTTCTGCAAAGCAAAGGTGGCTCTTGTTTCACAGGGATGGTATAAGGATCATATATGTCCCCCGCTTGACCTGCACTGAGTTCATGATAGGGGCTCAATAAATGGGACCACTTTCCCCATGAGGAGAAGCACATCCTTCCTTTGGGTACACATCACCCGCGCTGATTTTCTTTCAGACCTTACCGCCCTGCCTCAGATTTCAGTCACCTGGTTGTTTACCCAGCTCTCAGCATAGCTGGCCTGGACAGGAGGGCCCCGTCCACATGGCCACCCCACCCACAGACAGTGTTAACAGACTCAAGCACAAGACACATGCTCAGCAACTTGCCCAGCCTTGGAAAAATAATGTGGACAGGGTGTTGAAAGGGCCACCCTCTGAGTCCCAGCTCTATCTGATCCCTGGTTGCAAGCTTGCCCAAGCCAAGGGGGCCCCATAGATGTGCCTCAGTATCCTCACCTGTAAAATGGAAGGCTTGGTCCTCATGTCCTCTAGAGGCCTTTCTTGGAAAGGGAGCTGAATTGTTTTGAGGATAAACAAACTCATCCTCTTCTGGTTTTAATAAAATAAAAAGTATGGAAAAGATGTGGACTATTTTAAAGTAGTCACAAGGTAGCCAGAAGTGGTCTGCAAATTTGGCCTGAAGCAGCTCCCATAGATCCCTAAGTAGCTCTATAGTTAAAAAAAAAAAAAAAAAGTGGGGGAGGCAATCCTCCTGAAACAGGAAATGGGATTCTAAATCAAAAGGGAACAATTCAGAAGAGGAGCTGGCTCTTTCTCTCCACTCTCCACTCATTCCTTTCTTGATGAGCTAAATCACAGTGACCTGGTCTCCTCATCAGTCACCCTCTACCTTGAGGAATCAAGTGAAGTCACTTCTCAGACATTACCCTAACACTCTGCAATGGAAAGTGTGCCTCAAATCCTAGAGCGCCTAGCACTAATACTGCAAATGATGCACAGAAATTTCAACTCAAATAATTATTTTATCCCCTACTCCATAAGAAATACTGCCCACTCCTCAAAGAGGTCTTGCCTGGACAGAGCAAAAAACTTCCCTCCCTCCTTGCCTCCTCTTGGCTAGGTGCCAGTCCACCAGGCAGGTCCCAGTCCACCAGGCAGGTCCCACATGAGCTGGCACATCTGCCATCCTCGCTAGACTGTGAGCTCCTTGAGGGCAGGCACGGTGTTTTCCCCTTTCCCTCCAAGGAGCAAGCACATTTTCAGACAACTGATCGACAGATGACCAATAAAAATTTGATATGTGTTTTAACTGGTATCTGTCCGGGATATGACAGATGAATGAGAACTGTTCACAGAACTTGAGAAGAGAGTCAGAAGAAGATTTGAGGGGTAAAGACAATTTGGTGGCTCTGAGTTTGACATGCCCCTGGAATTGCCAGGTGAAAGGCCCCCTGCTAGATAAAGGAACCTGGACATCCAGAGTAGAGCTCATGGGAGCGAGCAGGAAAGTGTTTGGGTGGCCAGTTTATTGGGTCAGCACAACAGGCATGTATGAGAGATGAGCCTAGAGAAGAAGCATTGCAAGGGCACTGGGGCTGTAATTCTGGAGAAGTCCATTTCTGAGGGGACAAGAGGAGACCCTGAAGAATCATGGAAGAAAAGAGAGGAGGGAGTTTCAAGAAGGAAAGGTTGGAAATTGTGTAGGAGTCTGTAACAGAGTGGTTTTGAGAGAGACGCAGTAGGCAAGGGCAGACCAAAGGCAAAGAAAGAACAGGCAACGAGTAACCTTCTACCCATAGACTGAAGGATGCTGAGGAAAACCCACCCACGGAGTGGAGTGAAGTGAAGCTTTCTCATCAACAACAACCAAAAAAAAAAAAAAAGCTTGTCATGGGAGCCTTAGCAAGTGCTTCACTTTGTTGTCTTTTTCTATTGAAAGTCAGGACTCCCCATGCTGTAATTGTTAACCAGGAGACCAAGAGCTGAGATTTTCCAAGACTTGCTTAATAAGCTCACTCCTCATTGCCAGCAACCTACCTGCTCCCTTGGAGCTGCTACTTACGTACTGTGGGAGAGGAGCAAGGGAGACAGATTTCATTATGGAAAGTCTCCCCAGAAGGACCAACCAGAATCCCCATGATCCCTGTGATTTTGTGTCTATTGCATAGTGCACAGAAACTGTGTTGGGGTTGTCGAGGAGGCTGATATGGCAAAGCCTCTTCCCCAAATCAGCAGCATCACCTTCACATATGCAGCCTGGGAGATGATCTCCCAGGCACTCGAGGCCCCTCTTCCTCTGCATCTGTCTGCTCCATGGGTTTGGGAAGGAGCAAAGAAGGAAATAAGAGATGGCAAAGTACCTGACCTCTGAGAACTGGAAGTCTAAAGATGGGGAACAAGGAGTATGTGGCTTAAGCAACTCAGAGGAAATGGAGAACCATACACAAATGCATCCCCTTGATTTTTTGGAAATGGCCAGAGTCAAAGTTCTGGGACACTGAACCTGCCTGCTGCTAGTCTTGAATAAGGACCATAAACTCTCTGGTTTGTTTCTTTGTCTGTGAAGCAAGAAGAATTTTTCACAGGTTTTGCGCGGACTGCAATCCCCATACTCTGAAGCACAGTGGTTGACGCATACTGTGACTGAGGTGTTGGCTCTTATCACTGTGAATGTGATGTGGGTATGGAGATAACAACAAATCTAGAAAGACTGGCAGGGAAGACAGAAGTGGCTTCTGAAAGAAAGTGGAAATCCAAGTCAGCACTCAAGGATGTGCATGGTTCTACCTAAACAAAATCTTTCCATCCATCCCATCTATCCATTCATTCATTTATTCAACAAACATTTTTGGAGTGCCTACAACGTGCTAAGTATATTTGGAACACTAGGAACACTCAAAACCAGTCTTTTATTTAATCTCCTGTGTTATTCAGGGTTTGGGGTCCAAGTAATACAGCTTAACAATCATGGTTTTCTAATCGGATATTAGAAAGCAAGCCAAGCTTCAAGCCTGGTAATCACTATTTCCCAGTTCCTTACATGTATCAGAAATACCATAGAGAAATGTCTGTGGAATGAATCTCTGGAGCCATTTGTAGTTTTGTTTGGAGAGGTCTTTTCTTTTTAGCTGCTCTGGCTTTTCACAGGGTCAAGTATCTGCATCTTGCAGGATTTCTGCTTAAAAATCTGTCTTTTCTTCTCCTGTCAAATGGCATGTAATGTGATGTTTGCTTAGCCCTGCTGTTGAAGCTCTTCACTGGAGAATCACTCTTTGCTCCCCACAGGGCACTTATTCTTCTCCACAAAGGGCAGAGCTGCTGAAAGTAGGGAGGATGAATGTGACTTGGGGCAGGAAGAGTGGGGGAGGGAGGAAAATTTGAAACTTTTTAATTTTTTTTTTTTTTTTGCTGGCCAGAACCTCACTTTTAAAAATATAAAATGTTATAGAATTTTATCGGATTGGTTTTGTTCTTTGGGATCCAGTCTCATATGTCCCATTTTCTTAATTTCTCCAAAAACTTGAGTGTGTGCTTTTCCACTTAGGATCCTCTCTACAAGAAAGCCAGCAAGTAGCTCAGACCCGCTCCAAATAGAACAGCAGCTAAAATTCTTGGAGTTTGAAAGTCTTAATAGTCAGCTCATGTTTGCTGGAGTTCCTTGCACGTGAAACCTCATTGTCTACTCAGGACAGATTTTTTTTTTTTTTGGTCCTTTCTCCTAACTTGTGGGGCCTGGAAGATCCACTGCAGTACCTTCGTAAACTGTAGGTTGTAGGTGGCTTGGATTGCCTGAGCCACACTTAACCACCCTCTCCAGGTAGCTGGCCAGAAAGTGCACCAGGGTACCAAGTGGTTGTCTTTATAATCTAGTGTACAAAGCATTTGAAAAGCAATAGCTGAGGCATGTTTTTTAGTATTTCTCGGGGATCATAATAATGGTGTCACTCCTGGGTGTTTCCCGCATGCACCTACTCATATCATCTTCAAAAGTGTCATTAAGTGCCTTCCTACTTAAGGCTGGTGCATGAACAAGCAACATTGCCATTATCCAGGAGCTTGTTAGAGATGCAGAATCTCAGGTTCCACCCCAGGTCAACTCAGTCAGAATCTGCATATTGGCAAGTTGATGTTCAGGCATTTTCCAACTTGGGAAACCCTGCTGTAGTTGCTGCTTTTATAGGCACTTTATACCTTGTGGGGACAAGGCACAGAGAGGCTAGGTCACTTGGAAAAGAATAAGCAGACAGGAAGAGGCAGAGCTAGGATCCATACCCAAGAAGTCAGGAACCAAAGCACCATGCTTCTTCATACCACAAAGGCTGTCACACAATTACACTTAAATTTCTTCCCAGAGTAATTCCTTCTTCCCAGTCCCTGCACAAGTCACGGCTTCCTCCTTTCTGCCGCCACTGTCTATCCAAAGCACTGCTTTCAGCATCTCCCTAGCACAACCTATTCAATGTCTCCCCAAGACTTGGAAGATCAGGTCTACATCCTTTTTGCTACAGGGTAAGACTTGTAACAGCCTGGCCCCTGGCCACATGGCAACTTCATCTTCCAGCTCCCCCTGGCTTCCCACTCATGTATTCCAAACTCAGCACCACTTTGCATCCTCACCGAGACCGGGTGTGTTCTCCACCTGGAAGGCTCCCCCTTCTCTACGTGTCAAAAATCAAGTCTTTCTCCAAATCTGAGCCAAGTGTCATTTCAACATGAAAGCATTTCCCCATTCCCTTGGCCAAATTTTATCATCTTGGGTCTTCCTCTCTCATGGTCTTTAGCTCATGCCACTTTTGCATGGGCAAGGCCACAGGATATTTGCTTTTAAGCCAACTGTTCTAACAGTGGTGGCTGCTTCTCCTATGGGTTGATGACCTGTGGACTTCTTAATTCCATTGCTGAATGGGGAGAATGGAGCATTTGACACCATGAACCCCTCTGCTTGGGTAGAGAAAGTGCCACCTTCTAGATTGATTTTTCACTTTAATGGGCCTTGGAAGAAGCAGTCCAGGTGAATAGACAATTTTAAAAGCCACCAACTTCCCTCTCATGGAGCACAGTGTTGCCACCAAAACCATTCCCTTGGCATCATGAGACTTGGAACAGCCTCAGTGTACCATTCCTTCTGACTGCAATGCTTTGTGAGCTAAAAATCACATCATCTGGGAAGCTGAGATCCAGGCTATCTGGCATGGTATGCCCCAAGCCCTTCATGGTAGAGAGGGAATTATTTTGGTGGTTCATAAATTTGGCTCACCAATTACTCTATGGCACATTTCCTTTTATAAAATTTTAATATATTATGAATTAAATAAAAGTGTTAAAGGGTCTTCAGGGAACTCTAGATACTTTTTTGGAGGACTTCCTAAATATAACACAAACTCCTGGGGACCGTATTTACCCACTTGGCAGCACTTCCTCCAAAATATTTGAAGAAAGGGGAAAAAAGTAGTCAAAAGACTATTTCAGAAGAGGGAATCTGAGGAACATCTCCACTGTTCATCACGAGAGAATGTGCCTGCTTAAAGAAAACCTCATTTCAATACTCTTTGAATTTTCAAGTCTTTGTAATAGTCCCATGTGATCTCAGGGGGAGAAAGGTCGGGTGGAAGGGGATACCTAGGAGGATGTACAAACTGTTTCTACTGTTTGGAGACAGTAGAAAGAGCCTGTGCCCATTGGCCACAGAGCTTGTTTGCCCAGCACTCAGAGTGGTTTGCCCTCCATACTGGACACCTGGCTGCACACCTTTATCTATACTCATCCATGTACCAGTAGTGCTGTCTAGAGCCTGCACACTGGTCAGTCACTCTGCTGACGTGGAGTAGGACTGCTCTAGATCTGTGCCATGAAAGGCTGCTCCCCACTCCAGGCCACTGGGAGGCCCTCTCTGCTACCTCTCTCACCATGAAGAACCTGTATGATTCAAAGGCAAGTGGCATGTAACGTATCTGACCCAGGGTTTCCACCATCCAGGTGACAGCAGGCAATTCTACTCCATTTGTGTGTCTACACTCTGCCTGGCACCTAGAAAGTACTCAATAAATGTTTGTTGGATTAATGGGATGAATATAGTTCCCTGTGCTTGTATGAACATTAATTTGTGATTGTGCACAAACCCAAGAGTCTATTCATACATATATACTCTCTATTCCCAAAGCAAACCCAAATATTCCTTTATTAAAAGGAGGCAAATTCAAAAAGATAAGAAAATATTGAGAAGAGTCTTACAAAGTCCTCCATTATTGGGAAAGTGATAATAGTAGTTTCAGATAAAACAGTGCCTCTGGGGCCCATCCAGTGGGTATGAAAAGGTAATGCAGCAAACCCAGGTGAGTCAGAATTTTGCTTTAGGTGAAGTAAAACCCATTAACAATAGGTCTGGGGAAACAGGCAGAAGAAGAGGGTAAGAATTTACATGGATATTAGGAAACACGATGAAGTGAAATATTGAGTTAGAATGGAAAAAATTTGGGTTTAAGGCAGCTCTCACACCCAAGTCTCACCTCTTGCTGTTGCTGTTAGTGTGTCTTTTTTTCCCCCAAAAAAGAAGACTCTACAGTCTGCACCAGAAGAAAATATGTAGCCAAAAGGAAGTTGGGAAACACCACCTAAATCACAGGGGGCAGCCAAGGCACAGCCCCTATGATACCACTGCTATGAAACATTGCATCACAGCAAACAGCAACAGAAATAGATGCAATGAGAATAAAATCACCATCCCTGAATTCTGGGTATCAGAAACCTAACACCTCTGTACTTAAAAAATCTCTGTACTTAAAAGGTCAGAGAGACCAGCAGTGACCTTCTAACAAGAGGTATACCAATGTACACCACTTAACAGCTTGGAGTCAAGCTGTTTCAGCAGGAATCCTGCATCCTCATTGACTACCTGTGATTCTTAGTCAGCATCTCTTTCCTCCTCTGTCACACGGGGATAATACTGCCTTATGAGGTTGTCCTGAAAGTGAGATGGGAAAAAATTGAAGGACACATGAGTTAATATTGTCAAGTACTTAGAAATATGCTTGGCACTATTGTTAAAGAGCAACATCTGATACAGAAGTAATGAGTGTGATCAGGAAAATATATTTTAAAAAATTGATGTGACATTTATATTGCCTTCTTTTGTAAAGTGTCTGTTCAGTCCTTTCCCTGTTTTCAATGAATGGTTTGCTTTTTGTTATTGACGTCAAGGAGCTTTTCATATATTCTAGAGATAAACCCTTTGTCAAAGGTGTGTATTTGAAATATACACATTAAAAGATGGTCAATATCATTAGTCATTAGGGAAATGCAAATTCAAGCCACAACAAGATAGTGCTTCATGCACCTCCTGGGATGGTTAAATTTGAAAACAGATGACACAAAATGTCAGGGAGGTTGTGGAGAAACTGCTACTCTCATGCACTGCTGGTGAGAGTGTAAAATTATATAACCATTGCGAAAAATAGTTTGGCAGATCTTATAAACATTTACCATGTGCCTTGGTAATAGAATAGCCCTAGAATAAGAAAATCATGTGTTTACACAAAGAGTTATACATTATGAATACTCACAGCTGCTTCCTTCTAATAGCTAACCCTGGAGACCCATCGGTGCCCCCACAGGAGAATGGATAAGCTGTGATATATTGATATCATGGGACTGATACAACAATGAAGTGTTAGTTCATGGACAGGAAGTTGAGCAAAAAATGCCAGACACCAAAGAGTGCAGACTGTGCTTCACAAGTTCAAGACTAATCTGTATGGACAAAAATCAGATCTGTAGTTACCTTTGGGAGAATGGGGGTTGATTGAAAAAGGTCAGAAAGGGACATTTATGGCAGCAGTTCTCAACCAGGGGTGACTTTTGTCCCCCCAGGAGCACACAACAATGTCTGGAGACATTTTGGTTGTGGTGCTACTTGAATCTAGTAGGTAGAGGTCCAGGTTTCTATAAACTGGCCCCTGATGTACAGGAAAGTCCCTTGCAACAAAGATGAAGAGTCCCTCACAGGCCAATAATGCAGAAGTTGAGATTCTTGGTCGAAGATGATAGGGAATGTTCTATATCTTGATTGGTTACATAGATGTCAAACATATTGACAAAATTCATCAAATTGTGCATTATGCTGTATATTATTATATCCCAACTTAAAAAGACATTGAATAAAATCATAAAAGAAAAAGAACAAGATCAGGAAAGTGATGCTTCCTTAGACACAGTTTTGTTCGGGGTTTTTTTGTTTGTTGATTTTTTGTCTCTCAAAAGCTATTTTGTCTGATCTTAGTGTAGCAACCCTGTCCTTGGTTCACTATTTTCACAAAATATATTTTCCATTCTTTAACTTTTAGCCCATGTGTGTCTTCAGATCTAAAGTGAGTCTCTTACAGATAGCATATAGTTAATTGGATCATGTTTTAATCCATTCTTATATTTTCTGCATTTTAATGGAGAGTTTAATGCATTTACATTTAATGTAATTGCTGATGAGGAAAAATAAATTTCTGCCACTTCACTATTTGCCTTCTATGTCTTACCTTTTTTTTGTCCATTAATTATTCCATTTTGCTTCTTTTTAAGTTTAGTTTTATTTGTATTTCATTTCCTTTTCTATACATTTTTGCTATTTTCTTACTGGCTTCCTGGAGATTCCCATTAACATCCTTAATTTATACCAGTCTGGTTTGCATAGATACCAACTTAGCTTCAAGAATATCTGAATGGTCTGCTTTTATACAGTTCTGTGCTCCCCTCACCCCATTTTTCTATTATTATTTTTTATTTTTGGTGGGGGCAGGTACCAGGGATTGAACTCAGGGGCACTCGACCACTGAGCCACATCCCCAGCCCTATTTTTTTTGTATTTTATTTAGAGACAGGGTCTCATTGAGTTGCTTGGTGCCTCACTTTTGCTGAGGCTGGCTTTGAACTCATTTTCCTCCTGCCTCAGCCTCTGGAGCCACTGGGATGACAGGCCCCTCATTGTTTTTATTGCCACAAATCACAACTTTATTTATGGTATGCCTGTGGATCTCCACATTTTATCCTATCTGGAATTCATTGGTTTCTTAGGATTGTAGGTTTGTATCTTATCAAATTTGAGAAGACTTGGGCCTTTAGTTCTTCCCACATTCTTTTATGTATTTCAGTGTTTGATCATGTCCCACGGGTCCTTTTGGCTTTGTTCATTGTTCTTTTTTCCTTCTATGCCTCTGAGTAGATAATTTCATTTGAACTACTCCCAAGATTGCTGATTCTTTTCTTCTGCCTCCTCAAATCTAGTGTTGAATCCCTCCAGTAAATTTTCAGTTATTGTACTTTAAAGCTCCAGGATTTCTATTTGATTCCATTTAATAATTTCTATTTCTTTCTTGATAACCATTCTTCTGGTTTCCTTTAGTTTGCTGAATATTTTTAAGAATGGTTGATTTAAATTTAAAAGCCTTTGCCTCATAAGTTCGATGCCTGGACTTCCTTAGGAACAGTTTCTGATCTTTTTTCCCTGTGGAATTGGACATACCTTCCTCTTTTCTTTGCACACCTCACAATTTTCTTGTTAAAATTTCAATATTGGACATTTTTAACATTATAACGTAGTAACTCTGAAAGTCAGATTCTGCCTCCTAGCATTTATTTTGTGACTTATGTGGGGGACTGTAGTTGTAGTGACTTTCCTAAAATGTTTTTGTGAGAACTGTGTACTTTGTCATGTGCTATCACTGAAGTTCCTCTTCCATTAGCTTAGTGGTCAATTGGTGATTTGACAAGAGTTCAAATATCTGAAGACAAAATGAAAAACAAAAACAAAATCAAACAGTCTCCCAATGTTTGCAGATTACCTGGGAACCAATGTGCTCTTTCCACCCCGCACTTCTCTGCTTACAATTCTGCATCAGCCTTGTCTTCCTGTCATGCACAGCCTACATACCAGCCTGTTCAGCAAGCCAGGGTCTTCTCAGGTTGCTCTGAGTGCCCGTCTAGATGCAGGCATGTACTGGTTTCCCCATTATACTGAGGAGCCTTTCAAAGCCTTTCAAAGCCTTGACTCACCATGTATCTCCCTCCTCAGTTTCCTTCTTCCCAGGATTTGCAGGCTGTCTGCTACTTGTCTCATTTGTTGTCCCTAAACCCAGGAAAAACTAGTATATGCTTTGGACAACCACCATCCAGGAGGTCATTCCAATCCCAAGAGTGTTCTGTGGGGATGAAACAAAGACATGACTCAGCCAGTCCTTCAGGGTACCACCAGACCGGTGGAAACACTAGCCACAAATTCTTAAGTGCAAGGCCCAAGTTGTCCCTTTTGACACCAACAAGCCATGTTGAGACCATGAGATGGTGTCAGCTCCCTGGCCACTGCTGAGTTGGGGAATGGGGGGCTGGGGGGAGAGGGTTAGAGACAGTTGAAACAAAAACTCCACAACACTGTCACAAAAATTTAGCAGTTTCTCCCATCATTAAGTGCCCTTTTGTTTAAGCTTTTAGATTCTCAATTTCTGGAAGAGTTGAATCTTACAGTTTAGTAGTAGAATTGCACTTCAGTAGAAGGAGGAACACTTACAGCCTTCTACTCCACGGTTCTCAGTGACATTTCATCTTAAACTTTTTTAAAAAAAAATGTCCATCTTTAACATGTTGGAATTTTATTGACTGTCTGTTTGTATATGATCAGCTTTTCTTAAAATTTGGACAGTAATTTGAGAAAATGTTTGTATCCTGTAGAACATAAAATTCTATATCTAGTAAATTGAACTAAGTCATTTATTCAAATATTCTTTACATAAAGTTTATTAGCCATAGATGAACACTGCAGTTAGTTCTACTATTGCTACTAGATTTTTACCTTTTCCTCAATATTTCTAACTACTTTGTATTTTTATGCTGCTATTCATCACAAAGTAATGCTTTCTAAATGCTCACTGTGGCTTTCACACGTCAGTCCTTTGTTTCATTTAATGCTTTGTGCCCCAAATTCTATTTTGTCTAATAATAAAAATACCATCTGTGCTTTGTCTTTGATTTTTTTTTCCCACATCTATTTTTTGTCATTTATTTCACTTTTAAGTTCAACATGTAACATTTGGATTTCTCTGCAGTCACACAGACCCTGATTAGACTTTATGGCCAATTTATTGTCCAATGACTCCACTTCTGTCAGTTGCCATTGGTTTTTCGTGCTCCCCTGCTCTCTTCCTTTTTGGGTTTTTGTAACAACAAAAACTCTGGTCGCTCGATGCTAAATGCTATATATATATATATATATATATATATATATATATATATATAATCCACTGATTTACAGCTGTGCCTGTTTCTATTCTACAAGTGATTTCTTTAAAAAGTGTACTTGAGCTCCTTTTCCTCTAATTTTCAATGTCAAAGGGAAATGGCATTGATAAACCTACCCTGTGAGCAATGGGGTTTAGCCCACCTTTTCTGCTTTTTCTTCCTTGCTTTTCCTAATTCTCCAGGTTGGGTGTTAATACTCTGTGATTTAAGATTTATATTTTAACATCATTTATCTACTATTTAAGGAATAAGTTTGATGTTTGAACAGTTTTATCAATAACAACTGTTTTGACTTCTGTCTTATAAGCTTCACTGCTAACTGCCAATTCTTTTAAGCCACAAGTTTCTCATTCTCAATATCCTTATACGTCAAGGACAGCGAGGAAGTATTTTAAGTTTTTCAGGAAGAGTTCATGGTTTTGAAATCTTGGGCTCTCCCTTCAAAATGTATATGTTGAAACCTAATTCCTAGTGTGGTGCTATTAGGGAGGGGAGGCTCTTGGGAGGTGACTAGGTCATACAGGTGGGGTGGGTCCCTATGAATGGGATTAGCTTATATCAGAGGCTAAGAGATCAGAGTTCTTCCCTTCCACTGTGTGACAATAGCTGCAAAGTTCATCATCACCCCGAGGTGAGCAGAGGGCAGTCCGCAAAGCTTGGTCAAGCTGGCCATCTGATCTTGGACCTCCAGCTCCCAAACTGTGAGAAATGAATTTCTGTTGCTTATAAGCCACCCAGTCTAAGGTTTTTGTTATGACAGCCTGAATGTACTAAGATACCACCTTCTGGGTATTGATTCACTTTAATTCCTCAGAGTGACCGTCTTCTCTTCAAATGAAATTTTTAAAATATATCCAGTAATGGTTTCCTCCTTTTTCTCACTTTATAGAGGAAGATCTTTGTTTGCCCAGCACTGGCATTTGAGATGAGTCCTGTCAAAAAAAACCTAAGGCCTCTGATCATATCATTATGGCCCAAATTAAGAGAGAATGGGATATTTTGGGGGGGGGGGGGGAAATGTTGTGTTGCTTTGCTCTTTGAAAGCCACAGCCATTGGGAACTACAAGGAGGATCCAGAACCAACAGCTATTAGAGCAAGGAGCTTTGTTAACATGTTCCAGAAATTCTTGTCTGCATTTTCAGGATTTACTCAGGCCTCAGCACCTACTGGTTGTCTGGAAGAGCTGTCCTTATTAGGAGTCAGCCATGCATGCATGGCTACTCACAGCCCATACTGACAGGAAAGCACCCTGCAGAGGCTCCAGGCCATATGGCTTCAAGGCCTGGTGAGCCTCCAGGAAGTATTGGTGGGATGGAGAGGAGCCCTTCTTAAGCTCTGAGGTCTACACCTTTTGCTAGCCCTAGCCCCAGCCCCTCCAAGGAAGAGGACATACAATGTCTTCTCTGAATCCTTTAAAGTCAGCTGTGTTTCAGAATTCAGAAAGACAGAGGCAAAGCACTGCAGGGGGGAAGAGCGGGTAGCATGCATGAGGTCCTAAAAGACAAGAGAAAGAAATAGAGGTAGGAGGAGGAAGATTGTGATATCAGAAAAGTATCTTGTGTGAGTATCTTGTGTGAGTTATACGTTTAAGATGCACCCACCATGGCAAGGCATCCAGTCAGTCATTGGTTAAGGGTTGGGTAGGAGGGAAGGAAGGCAAGCAAGCATAAACTTAAAAGCATAAGAAGCTAAGAGATCAGGTACTTTGCAGCACTTCGAGCTACATAGGCACAAAATAGACTTCAGTAGCCTAAGGGAAGCAGCACATCAAGAAAAGACAACAGGTCCCAGGTGCTGGGCCTGGGAAGTGAACGCCCATTAAAACAAAATTACTAAAGCAGATCCCAGGGTTCACAGAACACTGCAGGCAGGTTTCAGGGAACCTCTTGAAATCAAATGACCTGCACACAAACAGGATGAGTCCCAGCAAGTGGGATAAATCTAATTAGAGATTTTTCATAGTTAATGTACATTGTTTTAAGCTGGTTGGTGAAACAGTATGATACAGACCATAATATAAATACTCTAGGACTTTTTCTAAGGAATCATTCAGTATAACTTTAAAGTCCTATTGTTCCAAACTCAGTTAAATGCTTCTACCTTGGCCTGCAATAAGCATTAATGTCACCCAGAGGTTGCTGTCATGACCAGGCTGGAGTGGGATGTGGGTGGCGGGTTGAAAACAGGTGCTCAAGTGTCGAAGCAACACCACAAAAGATGGATTTTTTTTTTTACGCTTCCACTTGTGTGCTTGCTCTCAGTGATCTCATTGTCCCATAACAGTCTCCAATGGACTTAGGAGCCATCATCTCACAGATAAGTGTACATTGTTGGGATGCATTGCTTATTTTCATCATTTCACCTACGGAAATTTTTCCTCCTGTGTTCCCAAAGTCGTGGCTATGATCCATCACATTTTGCATCCTCCAGTTTGGGTACCGGTTTTAAAAACAAAAACCATGTTTTTTTCAAAATCTACTCCCCTTTTGGAACCTTGGACACAGGCCTGTACCCAGCAGTTTCCCTGAGCTCTCTCAAGCAAAACTTCCCAAGCAAACTCTGTCCATGTGCAAGGTGTGAGTCACAAGGGAGCTCCTCCTCAATCCAGAAGCAGCAGAAATCCCTGAAAGCTTCCAGAACATGGATGCCACACTACAGCCTCAAGGCAGGGTCTACTTTTTTCATTCAGTGGAAATCAGGGAGAGGAAGAAATGACATGTGTGTTCCCAGTTGCCCTCCTATGCAAAAGTCCTGCTTGTAGCATCTAACCCTGGAGGTGTGAGAGATTTTAGGAGCTGCATGCTTTCTGATAAGACTCCTCCTTCACTCATCAAGATCTCTTTATTATCACCAAGAAGTTCTAAGAGACTTTAAGTCACTTCCCACAGCTTGGCCCTCTTTCAGCAGGAAGCAACTTGGAGAAGTCATTGCCCATTTTCCCATAGAAATGGAATGGAAAAATTGGCAGTGGGAAAGTGTAACAGTGACCCACTTTATGATTTAAATACAGCCCTGTTGCTGTGCCACTGCAGTTTATTTTTTAAATGGACATGTTTCTTTCTCTTCCTCTCTGCCTGCTCCTCCCTAATCTCTCCCCTTCCCTAATCTCAGGGAAAAGAGGGGGGTTACCTTTTAGGCAGATTTATTGGTCCTTGAGTACCTACCCACCATTGGAATGAAGTAATCCAGACTTTGGGCGGGGGGGGGGGGGGAATGCCAGAAGATCTCAGAAATAACTATCTCTGAAATTAATTAATTAAAATTAATTAATTAGAATAAATGTTTCTAGATGAGGAAGTATATTTCTTGTGCTAAAGTCCAAGATGAAAGAGGACAAAACTAAGAATGTAAACTAAGTTGTGAATGTCTAAGGTCTGCAGAAGGTAAATCTCAAAAATTTGTTTGTGATTAAGTTGGCTATAATTAGCATGAAGTTATTTGAACTTTACTGTATTGATGATATGAAGCAAGGACTGAAACGTTGATCTGCTCTTATCAAGATAATTTTCTTGTATTTGTTAGGTTTTAATACTTGTGAAAAATAAGTCTTAATAGAGGGCTTGTACTTGTTTTTAAAGTCTTAAATGGTTACTTTGTAACTGGTTAGACAAACAACTGTTATTTAGGTTATAACAATATAGTTGACACCCTAAATATATGTGACTAGGTATATGTATGCATCTGAGAACTGTATCTGTCTAAACTTTACCTGAGTATTATGTAAAGGTTTATAAAATGAAAGTTTAATGGCAAGATAACCAAAAAGTGCTCTCTTTTATAAATTGTATCTGACGTAGAAGGGCCACACTATCATTTGAAGACCTGTCTTATATCTGTATGCTTTGACTAAGTCAATTTCATCATTAATACTGTTTTCTAAATGTATAAGAGATTTAAGGCTATCCTTTGGTTGTTGCTAACCCATGCAAACTTGTGATTATTGTTACCATGCAC
Organism: Marmota monax; assembly: GCF_021218885.2. Lineage (NCBI taxonomy): Eukaryota > Metazoa > Chordata > Mammalia > Rodentia > Sciuridae > Marmota > Marmota monax. The sequence continues at coordinate 21,610,220 of NW_026692254.1, forward strand.
TATGGATTATAAATTGTGATTTAAAAGTTAAACTTAGTTAAATGGAAAGCTTAGGAGAGCACTTTGCCAAGTTGGTGTTCTCTAAACTCAAATTATCTGTAGCAATAGTCTAGGATTTGTATAGAAATAACAAATTTGGTTTGTGTTTATTCATGTCATTTAATGTTTTATAACTGGATAAAGTAACCTATTGTCAATGAGTTATATATACAATTTTGTGTTACTCTTCACACTGGAATTGGAATTTAAATGTATTTTTAGAAGGTAATAAGAGCCTGATTTGTTTAAAGGTGACATTGTAAAACATGAAAGCATTTTGCCACTTTTTACACAAAAAGAAAATTAAAAGCCCTCCTGGACTTTTGTTTGATTTGTGTTTCAGATGCAGTATTGTATTGTGTTATTTGTCAAGAGCCCCCGCCTTATCTGAGGTAGCTCTACCTCTCACCTTACTCCATGTTACAATGGCTCCAAAACAGGCTAGGCTTCAGCTCTTAAAGTTGGGTTCAGAAGATCAACTTTTGTTGTGAAGATCACTGTGATCCCAAAATAAAGAGCAGATATAATATATAACTAAAGGTTGAAGATTATAAAAATTGTTTTTCTTGGTTCATTGCTATTACACAAATTGAATGTTTTTGCTCAGTTAATTTCATTTTGTATTTTCCTTTATAAGCTTTCTAACTGTTGCCTGTTAGTATTTTGCAGAGGTACTGCTTCTAAGAAAACAACTTGAGTTAATTTGAGATAACAAGCCATCACCTATAAGACAGATATAATGCTGACATTTAGTACTAATACTGACCCCAACTAAATGAAATGAGTAACTGTGAAATTATAGATATTGAAGTTATAACCTGTTGCTCCCACTTTAAGACTTATGAAATTGGCCTGCTGGGTGTCTAAAATCAAAAACTTGGAGACCAGAGTCAAGGAAGTAAAAGGGCCAAGGAAAAGGCAGCCAACATTTTGGCCCTTGCCCTCCAAGGTTAGCCAGGACCCAGAGAATGATGGACCCTTCTGGGGCCCTGCAACTCTGGTGAGTCACCTGATCTGCCAGTCAGGGAGATTGAGAGGACCATAGAGAATAGGAAGCTAACCAGTGCACATTCTGCAAAGAGGAGGCTCATTGAAGATGCAAATGTCCCTGATGCTTCTAAGAGAATCCACATATGGTCAACAAGACTCTGACCCATCCTGGCAGATGGCACCACTTGTAAAGGAAAGCTAAAGGAGTTAAGAGGCTTCACACACATCCTCAAGAGTGATCTCTAAGGAATCACAGCTGACTCTTGAAGAGTAGTTAGGAACAAGGTCAGTTTGGGCCAACTTGGTCTTAAACACCTGGCAGGAGGGTGTAGCCAAAGCACAGTCCTACGTGGGCATTTAAAAGGAAAAACAATAGTTTTGTTTAATGTAACTTAAGATGTGCATTTGTCAGCCTTACTAAATGTAAGTAAAGCTGGAGACTATAAAGGAAGTGTTCTTGTGTGGGAGTGCCTAGTAATAATGATCACAAAGAACTTTAGAATCAAAAGTTGGCCCTGAGTTAATTTGAACCTGATCTCATAGACCTACAAATCTACCTAACCTCCTGCATTGATAAACTCGGATCTATTTTTCACTGATATGATTAAAAGTTACTGTCTTCACGGTTTTCAGAGACTAGCTGAAATACTGATTGTTTTTGTGCTAATTGTTTACAAAGAAAGTAATGTTTTGCTGTCGTGTTTATTGTTGTCTTAGCATGATCCCTGCCCTGTGTATGCCTGTCCAGTCACCTGCGATCTGCCACTGTGGACCTCTGGACTGCTCTAATGCTGAATACCCTTAACTGTCCTGCCCCGCCTGATAGAGAACAAGGGACTTTAGGTTACTTCCCACAACTTGGCCCTCTTTCAACAGGAAGCAACTTGGAGAAGTCATTGCCCATTTTCCCATAGAAATGGAATGGAAAAATTGGCAGTGGGGAGGTGTAACAGTGGCCCACTTTATGCTTTAAATACAGCCCTGTTGCTGTGCCACTAAAACTTATTTTTAAAACGGACTTGTTTCTTTCTCTTCCTCTCTCCCTGCTCCTCCCTAATCTCTCCCCTTCCCTAATCTCAGGGGAAACAGGATTACCCTTTTTCCCCATTTTGGGCAGATTTATCTGTCCCTAAGTACATACCCACCATAGGAATGAAGTAATCCAGACTTTGGGGGTGGTGCCAGAAGATCTCAAAAATAACTATCTCTGAAATTAACAAGTGAATTACAACTACTCCAACAGAGAACACCTGGAATATAGCCTTGAGTCACCTCTTTAAAAGCCTCCCCACCCCACTGGCCCCACTCCCTATTCCTGCTGATGGGCAGAATCACAGCCTCTGGGATAGTAGTCCCCTGTATTTCTCCTTTTGTAGCAAAGCAATTAATCTTCTTTTCTCAAAACCGTGTCCTTGTTATTGGATTGGCATCAGGGACAAGGACCAAGCTTTTGGTAAAATTATGAAAAAAGATTGCATAGAATTTGTTCTCGGGAAGCATATCAATGCATTTTTAGCTCCTCTACCTTCAGGCTTCAGCAGAGAAAAATTGCCTTTGAATGGAGCCTTAGGCCCACTGAGACCACCAGCACTTGGGCTAAGCCTTGATGACAGGAAAAATCTGAAGAGGAATAAAACTGGAGGGGAATACATTCCCTATATCCCCAGAATTATCAGGAAAAGCAGAGCTGACCAAACAGATCCCAGGGGTGTTGGGATGACCTCCGGGCCACTGTATGGATGTGCCATGGGCAGTTCATGTACACAAGGGTTGTGTCCTATCCCCTCTGTGATCCTGCAGCTTTGCTTGTCATTTGTCTCTTGGCAATATAAACTTAAAAGATCCATTCAAAGGGAATTTTTCTCTTGTCTGCTGAGGGCTGAAGGAACCGAGTGGCTAAAAATGCATTGATGTGATGCTTCCCCTTGAGCAAATTTTATGCAATCTGTTTCCATAACTTGAACAACAGCTCCACTTTTGAGTGACCCAGAAAGAAACCCAGGGCACAAAACCTTCAACTTCTCTCTCCCAAGCTTCTGACTGATGAGAAACAGAGCCTGGATCATGGCCGCTGCCACCAGCAGATCCTTCAGCGGACCACATTCCAGAGAGTTTCCCCAGATGGAACATCTGTGGCTCTCAGATATTTCATTCCTGGCTCAGCCTTCCTGTCTGTGCCAACCACCGTGATTAAAAATGCATCCAAAGTAAACCTCAGACAACTGAACCTTCCTCGGCAACGTGGGGGGCACTCAGAGTTAGAGGGTGGTCACCCTGAGTCGAGTTGTTGCAAACGTTGCCCCAGGTGCTGAGCAGCTGGCTGCCATGGCTCATGAAATTCTATCCTCCCAGTCCCCAACATGCTGAAAAGTAACCCAGGGAAGCCAACAGTCCTGTCCCACCTGTGGAAATTAATGGTGCCAGCTCAGCATATTGGCAGAGAAAAGAAATTTACACAGCAAACAAACCTGCTGAAAAATTGGAAATATTTGCTTAACAGAAGCACATTGATTAAAGTCACTCCAAGATCAAATTACTCTCCCCACCCAGGCAATTTCATCCCGGAGGGCAGCAGACTTAATATTGGCAGAGTATTGATGAAAAGCTCTCTCTGTGTCTAGATACACCATATTAGGGGTGTGAATCTCAGAAGTGGCCCATAATTTTCCTCCAACACCCAGACTCTTCATTTGAAAGAGTTGAATTCCAATACAAACAGCAATAAGGAAATAAAATCATTGATGTATGTCTTTTCAATATCCGTCCTTGGTAAGAACTTTTTCATTTCTATGGTCAATTAAAGCTCTTCTTAAAAAGTTAAGCTCCTTTGGATAAACTTCCAAGGTTACTTGGTTTCTCAAGTGCTCCGCAATTTCAAAAGAAAACGAAGGGCCAGGCCAGTGCCACTCCTTAGCTACAAAGGCAAACAAATCACCAAACAAATATGTTTAGCAAGAGAGTTATAACAAAGGAACTTAGCAAGTCCCAGAAGGGTCCCTCACCTGGTACCTGAAGAGGACATTTGAGGGCTGATCCTAGGTCCACTAATTACTCAAAGAAGTTCTTCAGCTGTTTGAAGAGGCTCCTTGTGGTCTCTCTAGGCAGCTGCCCAGCTGAGATGCCCATTCTTCATAACAGATCTGAAAATTACCCCATAGCCAAATGCCACGGGATTTTAAAGAATCCAAGAGGCGACCTTTGCTTTGTCCATCTCTGCCAAAGGTCAAGACCTCAAATTCCAGTCCAGGTGGACTTCCCTTGCTGCCCTCACAGAGCTGAAGAAGCCCAAGTACATGATGGAAAAGAACACTCCAGCTTGGGCCTCCTCACCTCCATGTGCCCAAACATGTAGTAGAGTCGAGGCCCGAGGGCCTGAGGGCAGCATGAGAAGGCTCCTGAGGGCAGCATGAGAAGGCTCCTGAGGACTAGCCAGCTGCATACCTGCTCTGCCCTGCCTCCAGCAAACAGGACCCTGGGGCTGCCCCTGTTCCCTTGGAAGGCACTTGAACAAGACCAAATGCTGAGCTCACCCCTTACAATCACCTCCCTTCTTCATTTCCAGTGAGCCCCCAGACCATGGAAACATGCAACTCTAGCCCTACGCAGTCATCTGTCACACGTCTAGGACACTCTGTGCTTGTGGATTAAAAACTTTTAACTGCAATGACAGTGAATGTTCCAAGAAGGTACCCTCAGGGGCAAAGGACCAGCAAGCACCCTGCACTCTGCCAGAAATCATAGACTCCACTCTTCCCACCCGAACACCTGTACACATGCACACACACGTGTACAGGAGCACATACATAACCACAGGCACTTGGAAGGGATTGGGAAAGACTTGTTTACACTGGCTCATCAGGAGCCTGGGGGAGAGGACAAGGAATGGGAATACGGGATAGAGGGAGGCAGAGAGTGCGGGAGAGGTAGGGAGAGCCAGAAGAGATAAGGGAGGGAAGCCACGCTGCTTGAGCCAGGTCCTGTCCTGGGTGTGCTTTTTCTTAGTCATTTCAGTTAATTCTTACACCACATCTCTGTGAGAAGCTGCATGTAAGCATCATCTGGGGCTCTTTCAAATCACTGCGGTTGAGCTCCAACCCAGATCAACTGAATCTGAATCTCTCTGCATCAGATCTAGGCATTCATGATTTTTAAAAGCATCTCTGGAAATTCCACTGGGCAGCTGGGATGAAAATCACTATCCCCAAGACCCTCTATGTTCCTTTCCCATGACATGCCAGGTATGACCCTGACAGCCACGGCTGTCTCCTTTGTGAACAGAGCTTGTGCAGAGAGAACCATTTCCTTTTCCATTGTTATATGTCCCCACACCCCCAGCCCCCAGATTCTAGACTTGAGTTAAGCAGTTAGGTGTCACCCAAAGAAACAGGATATTTGCTTTGCATGATTCAGTAAAGAAGTGAATTTGAGTGAAATCTTGCTTTCTTAAGCTCTTTGGATTCCTAACACTAGTTTCAATCTTGAAAATGTAGAATCGTGTGTCTTAGAATAATTATAGCTTTTCAGATCATTTTTTTTCTTCCCTTTTTCACCTAGCTGTGCAGCCTCTATACCGGAGCTCACTCCCGGTTTGATGATGACGTGGTGAGCAGCCAAGTGTCATTTTGAAGAATACTTTTTTTTTTTTGGCTTAGTAGAAAAATGCATGCTCCAGTTCCTGATAATTGATTTGCAAGGTTCCAATTTAAGTAGCAAATTGCTCCCTCTACCCAGGTATTTTGTATCTCATATGAGCACTTCGATAGAAAATTCAATATTCCTTATGCTGGCAGGAAATGGCAGGAAGAATTGCAGTTTAAACTTTGGATCACTTCTCTATTTATTTTTTAATATCATTCTAATAGGCCCTGGTTACAAATAGATCAGAGCAATTAAAAAATAATAATTTAGGATTCCACCTCTTGGGTCCCCTTCTTCCTCCGGGAGAAGTCTTTTCTGCTGTCCTTTAATAAACTTCTAATTTCTACTCTGACCTTGCCTCGGCGTGCTTCTTTGGTGTTATTCTTCAACATTGGGGAAGCAAGGACTCGTCACCGGTCAACAGCGGTAACATATTGGAGGTCCCAGACCGAGATTCTACACTGAGGTAAGTGCATGCACCCCATGTCTGTTTGAGGTGCATCTTTCTCTCTATTTCTTTCTGGAGGGTAAGGTGGGCACCCGACGGCTACTTAAACGCAATTAGTGCAGCCGCCACTCTTTCAAGACTCGGGTGAGAGGTTTCCCGGCCTAGGCAGCTCTCAATCACCTGTTCAATACAGAGCAGGCATGTTGGGTTCTGCCAAAGCCGCTTCCAACTTTTCTGTCTGGGCCTGGAGAGCAATTGGCGTGAGTACACAGTGTCCCGAATCCCGATCTGCCTCAACTGTGGAATTCAGGTCTGGGCTACACTCAGAGGATTCCTAAGGTTCCTTTCTCTTGAGCCCCCTCCCGACAGCCCTCAGGGGTATCTAGGGTGATCGGTAGATGAATGGCACTGAGGGAAAGCCCCAATCACATTTGCCTCCGTATGGGCCATGCAACACTCCCAACCTCGCATCCATTCCTCCTGGATGCTCCCCTTCCTTCGCAGGTCAGAAATGTTAGCAATTAAGGTTGTAGGACTTAGAGAAAGGCATGGGATAATTAGTAAAATCTGCCCAGGTTCCCTAAGATGCATAGGTAAATTTCACTAGTCTGTTTTACCGCCCCAATGTTTAAAATGTGTTGTGTTCCTTAAGCTGCTAGAGAGGCATTTTTAGAATCAACTCCTCTGGTAATCTGCTACCTTACAACCAGTAGATATCCCTTAACACTTAGGCGGCTCCTTCAGTCTACAGAGCAAAGGCAACAAAAGAGCACACGATTCTCTTTTGCAATGGGTTTTTAGTGGGCGGGAGGATAAGCAGTAATGCCCTTAAGTCTGAATCCTCCCAGGGTCTCTGGCATAGGGCAAACTGAGACCCTAGCTCTTTGCTAAAGGGGACCAGAAACCCCTTGGCAAAGCAAGGTGAGAGACGGGTTTTCTGGACCATTTAGGAAGCTCAAGCTTAGGGAGACGTCCCTAATGAGAACAGTTTTCTCCGGCGCGGCGTGGGCGCCTGAGTCCTGTTTTCTTCTCACTCAGACGGGAGCTTCTCTCTCTCCAATACGCCAGGTGCACCACTAGCCTGCGTATTGAAAAATTGGGATAAATTTGAACCTCAGACGCTCAAGAAAAAGCGCCTCATTTTCTTGGCCTGACCTCAATACAAACTCTCTGATGAAGAAACCTGGCCACCAGAGGGAAATATCAATTTAATACAATTTTACAGTTTGATAAAATTTACAAAAAAAGGAAATGGTGTGAGGTGCTGTATGTTCAGATTTTCTTTGCTCTAAGGGAAAATCCTAAATTATGCCAACAGTGTAAAGTAGACTTAGCTATGATATCTGCCATGAAGAGAAAAATCTTGGACTCACTGAGGAAAAAGAATCAAGAGAAAAATTTGGGCTGATCAAAGTACATACCCCCTTCCCCCTTCAAGACCTAAGGCAGATAAAAACTGACTCTACTGGAAAGTTAGGAGATATGCCAGATTGCCTGGGATTGGATCTATCCAAAGGAGCTAATCCTGTAAGTAAAAGGGAAACTGAGGATTCCCAGCAGCTGCCAGAGCCATTTTCGCTTGGGGGAATTTCCTCATTCTTCCCTGCACTGTAAGGATTGCTCCATCTCTGTCCACTTAAAAAGAAGGGACACTGAATGCAGTAAAGTCAGTCACACTGAGACCCTTGATTTTACACCTATAGCTGCCCCTATGTGAAAACATCTGGTCCACTCATGGGAAATCTAAGGTGCCACTGATAGGAGTCATAATTAAATGGAAGTTAAAAACCTGGAGAGATTTTTCTCTTATCTGGTCTCTCTATTTTAAAGGTTATTATAGATTGTTTCTTGGGGATGATCTTGGCTGAATGCGTATCTAAAAGATTTTTTTATTGTAACAATCTGGTATCTAAATGAGTTTGAAGCATTGCATAATCTTGCAGTTAAAAGTTGGGGTTAGGTAATTGTTTAGTTTGTGATTTCAGATAATTCATGCTGGAGAACTTAAATACTTAGGATAGAAAATTAAAAAATTCTACTTCCAAGTTGGCAAGTAACTCCCAATCATTTAGTTTTATTTTGAACTGGGTAGCCTGAGAAGATTTCACTAGGTGTACCAGTGCATTAACTTGGGCAAGGATAGCAAATTATGATATGGTATCTTTCCCCTCAGTGTGTAAGATTTAGGAAAAAAATGTTGGTCTGGCTTATTGAAATAACATTGAATAGCAACAGTCTTAAATTTTTAAAGCTTAATTTTGGATATACATGGTAGTGTGGTTCTCTTTTAAGATTTTTTTTCAGGTGATTTAATGTAACTTAATACTACTTTAGGAACTTCAGAACAAAGGAAGTAGCTTAATGATCCTGAAGGAATTTCTTCTGATGGTGGCTTTTATATTATCAAGAAAGATCCTATTTTCAGTTTTGTGTGAGCAAGTTTTTCTAGTGTAGGAAAATGTAAAGGTATGAAATTTTGTAAATTGTATCTTAAACTTGTATCATAATTTTCAACATCCAAACCTGAAAATTGTGACTTATGGTTAAAATGCCTTAGGCATGAGGTTTCTGCTCAGAATTCCAGTTTTCCCAGTTCCTTCCAGACCTCAGCCAGGACTTAAGTTGATATGCAAATAGAAGAAGCCTAGAGCACTCAGTATGAGACAGATCTGAGGCCCAAGAAAAAAGAGTAAAGTGTCTTTTTATGGGAACTCAAACTAGATTAAACCAAAGAGTAAATTGTATGGCATTTACTAATTACTGGCCGGTCAATTTTTTCTAGGACTTTTGCTTTTTCTTAGATTCTGTATTTTTTTTGAGCTCATGATTTTGATCCTACAGACAAGTTAATGTTTTTCTGATAAGTTCTATTTTTGATCAACTGGAGTTTTTTTTAAACATTGCAATGAGATTTCACCTGAAAAAGCTACAAGGCCTTTACTATTGTGTTGTGTTACACTTGTGTTACGTGTTGTATGTCGGTATGTCTGTGTGTATGTCCATATATCTATCATTCAGGGATATGACAATTGACAGATGAGGAGCGCTCATGAAAAATTTTTTAAAAATGGATCCAAATATCTTTGATTCACGTGATTCAAATGGTTCAATTTAAATTGGGTAAACAGATGAAAGTAAAGATGTCTTTAAAATTAAGCTTATAAGTTTTTCTAGATGTTCAAAAAGGCCCTAATAAAATGTTAAATCTGCTTAAATTCAAAAATTTACAAGTATTGTTTCAAAATGTGAACAGAAGGAGGTTAACAGATAAAAAAGAGAAACTAGAAGGTTCTAGATATGGATTTAATAGAGGGAAAATGTGTTTCTGGATAAGAGTCTATATGATTAAGTAATTAAGAGGGTTTAAGTAAATGATATAAAAAAGGTCTCTGTAAGTTGCTTATAAGTGTAAGTTTTTGAGCAAGTAATCTTAAAGAAATTAAACAGCTGGTCAAACAAGTGCCATTGTTTTAGAGAATTGTGCTATGTTATTTCTTTAAAAGCTAAACTTGGTTAATATAAAAACATCAATGTAATTGTGGTGTTAATGGTCCATATCTTCCAGGTATACAAGTCTGTAAGGTAGAAGCTTTAGAAAGAGCATTATATCAAGCTGGTGTTCTAAAATTGTATGGTAATTTTAGATTTAAAAAGAAAAACATGTTGATTTATTTATATCATTTGTATTCTATAACTGGACTTGTTATCCATAAGATATGTAAAGTTCTATGTTACTTTTTACACTGAGATACAATTTAAATGTATTTTTAAGTTAATGAGAGCCTAATTTGTGTGAAGGTTTTATTGCAAAACACAAAAGTACTTTGCTACTTTTCTACAAAAGGTTAAAAGCTTTCAGCCTTTCTTTAATTCATGTTTTAGGTGTGATATTATATTGTGTTAGCTAATATTCATGTGAACTTGAGCAACAATTTATGTAGGCTTTGTAAAATGATGTTTAAAAAGCAAAGATCAGTTTCAGAACTACAGTACTTAAGATTTATGAAGAGCCCTGCCTTACTTGAGATAAGGCTCTGTCCCATCTCACTACATGTGAAAGTGACTATGAAAGAAGTAGGCCAGATTTCAGTACAGTTAAAGTTGTGTCCAAAAGTAGTTTTTTGTCACGATTACCAGGATCTCAAACAAGGGATTATAATGTATAACTCTACCAAAATTCAAGGTAGCTATTACATGAACTAAATATGTTTTTACTCTTGATAATTTTATTTTGTAGTTTTCTTATAAATGATTTAAGATTGCCTGTTAATGTTTTGCAGAGGTACTGCTTTAAGAACACACAACCTGGGTTAATTTAAGATAAGGAGTTATCACCTACAGGATAGAGAGATAGACATTAAAGCCCAGTACTCTTAGTATAAGGCTGTTGAGACTTATTTGCTGGATGTTTAAGATTAAGTTTTAAAATTAGTTAAATTAAAATGGCCAAGAAAACCAATATTTGGCTCTTGCCCTCTGAGTCAGTCTGAATCAGGGAATAGGGGACTTCTCCAAAGAGCTTTGCAACTCTAGGCCACATAACCTCCCGATCAGGGAGATTAATGAGACCAGTGGAGGACAGAAAGCCAATCAGTGCATTTGCTGTGAAGAGGAGGGTCATCAGAAAAGGGAGACATCACTGATGCTTCCAAGGGAAGCCACATGGTCAAGCAAGGCCTGGACCCATCCTAGCGCAAATGGCACTAGCAGAACTGAGAAGCTGCTGTGAAGTTCCCCGAGGACTCCCAGGGAAACTCAGCTGACTGTTAACAATAGATAGAAACAAATGTCAGTTTGACTTGCTTCATCTTAAACACTTAGCAAAGACAGTCAAAGCCAAAGCACAGCTGTTCCTGGACATTTTAAATAATAATAATAGTTAAATGTAACTTCCAAAAATAAGTAAACTGGAGGCTACAAAAGAGATTCTCAGACAGGAATGCCTGATAACTATCAAAAGGAACTGCCAGAGTAGTTTTTAGTTTAAGGCCTTTATTTCTAACCTACACAGGTAGGCTTAGTGTTTGCAAGTATGGTTATCCAGCCCTAAGTAACAGAATTAAAGATTTCTCTATTAGACACAGAGGTCATACTAGTAAAAGGATTTTGCAAGATCAGATGACATTAAATTATTAAACTATATCTTAAGGGAAAGGACGTCTGTAACCCTAAAAGTTAAATGTTGTGTTTACATCCCTGACATTTCTGGCAATGTGACAAATGTCCTTAAAGATTTACATGCTCAGATAGAAGCCATGTCCTCAGCAACTTTGTCATGGAAACAACATCTTAGGTCCTGGTTCTTGGTACTTCCTGGTGGAAAACATTGTTTGTCTTTGCCATCATACTCATTGGCATATTCCTGTGCTATGGCATTTATTGCTGCATCAATATGGTTCCAGTACTAATGAATTCTTGTTTCTCTTATAGACCATCCATCACTCAAATGGCCCTCCAGACTATTACTTCTCAATCAGACTTCTATCATGGACCACTCGATAGACCCGATTTTTAAAGGGGGACTCCAAACTGCTTGCCCCACATCGTCCCTTTTCAGCCTGAAGAAGCCAGAAAGATCTTCTTCGCCCCCCTTCCTTACAGCAGTAAGGAGTTCCCAACTTAGAGGGGGGAATGAAGCCAGATTTAAAGTTAGGTAGTCAGTGTAGTTAGATAATATCAAGTGAAATCTAAAATGGAGGCCATGCTGGCAATGATTCCTGGAAACGCAGGACAACTCAAGGAATGTTAATGAAGTCCCGAAAAGGCCCTAGGCCAAAGTCCACCTCAAAGAAATGTTAGTGAACAGCCCCCAGCAAAAAGGTGCTGACTCAGAAGTCCTTCCTGACCAGATTACTTCTTTGGCCCACCTGTGTCCCACCCCTCGGGCCTTCCCACCTACATTCCATCACTGAAAGAACTATAAAAAGGGGAGACAACATCCCTTCCACGGATTCCACCTCTTGGGTCCCCTTCTTCCACAGGGAGAAGTCTTTTCTGCTGTCCTTTAATAAACTTCTAATTTCTACTCTGAAAAAAAAATAAAAATAAAAAATAAAAAATAATTTTTTTTGTATTTATTTATTCATTTATATATATATATATTTTTTTGTACTGATTTTTTTTATTGGTTGTTCAAAACATTACAAAGCTCTTGACATATTTCATGCATTAGATTCAAGTTGGTTATGAACTCCCAATTTTACCCCAAATACAGATTGCAGAATCACATCAGTTACACATCCATTGATTTACATATTGCCATACTAGTGTCTGTTGTATTCTGCTGCCTTTCCTATCCTCTGCTATCCCCCCTCCCCTCCCCTCCCCTCTTCTCTCTCTACCCCATCTACTGTAATTCATTTCTCTCCTTGTTTATTTTCCCATTCCCCTCATAACCTCTTATATGTAATTTGGTATAACAATGAGGGTCTCCCTCCATTACCATGCAATTTCCTTTTTCTCTCCCTTTCCCTCCCACCTCATGTCTCTGTTTAATGTTAATCTTTTCTTCCTGCTCTTCCTCCCTGCTCTGTTATTAGTTGCTCTCATTATATCAAAGAAGACATTTGGCATTTGTTCTTTAGGGATTGGCTAGCTTCACTTAGCATAATCTGCTCTAATGCCATCCATTTCCCTGCAAATTCCATGATTTTGTCATTTTTTAGTGCTGCGTAATACTCCATTGTGTATAAATGCCACATTTTTTTATCCATTCATCTATTGAAGGGCATCTGGGTTGTTTCCACAGTCTAGCTATTGTGAATTGTGCTGCTATGAACATCGATGTGGCAGTATCCCTGTAGTACGCTCTTTTAAGGTCTTCAGGGAATAGTCCGAGAAGGGCAATAGCTGGGTCAAATGGTGGTTCCATTCCCAGCTTTCCCAGAAATCTCCATACTGCTTTCCAAATTGGCCGCACCAGTTTGCAGTCCCACCAGCAATGTACAAGAGTACCCTTTTCCCCACATCCTCCCCAGCACTTGTTGCTGTTTGACTTCATAATGGCTGCCAATCTTACTGGAGTGAGATGGTATCTTAGGGTGGTTTTGATTTGCATTGCTCTGACTGCTAGAGATGGTGAGCATTTTTTCATGTACTTGTTGATTGATTGTATGTCCTCCTCTGAGAAGTGTCTGTTCAGGTCCTTGGCCCATTTGTTGACTGGGTTATTATCTTATTGTCTAATTTTTTGAGTTCTTTGTATACTCTGGATATTAGGGCTCTATCTGAAGTGTGAGGAGTAAAAATTTGTTCCCATGATCTAGGCTCCCTATTTACCTCTCTTATTGTTTCTCTTGCTGAGAAAAAACTTTTTAGTTTAAGTAAGTCCCATTTGTTGATTCTTGTTATTAACTCTTGTGCTATGGGTGTCCTATTAAGGAATTTGGAGCCCGACCCCACAATATGTAGATCGGAGCCAACTTTTTCTTCTATCAGACGCAGAGTCTCTGATTTGATATCTAGCTCCTTGATCCACTTTGAGTTAACTTTTGTGCATGGCGAGAGGAGGGAAAAAATAATAATGTTAATAGCGTTTAACATGGCCTTGTATCCTAAGGAAAAGACTCGGCCTCCTCTCCAGCCATGTAATTAATCCTGATAATAATACCACCTGAGCCCAGGAGCCAGCAAGCCCAAGGGCTCCAATTTAACTAGAGGAAATGGAGAGCCTGAGGGTTACTCCTCTGTCATAGTGGGACTAGGGCAAGAAGCCAAAATTCCTCAGCACCCAAAGGAGAGGGAAAGAGCAGAATGCAGGGCTTCCCAATCCTAGCTCTGATGCTTGCTTTGGTTGGTAAACTTTGAGGAAAGCCAGGTATTTCCTTGACATAGCAGGTATTACCCTGACAGCCGTGGCTGTCTCCTTTGTGAACAGAGCTTGTGCAGAGAGAACCAACCTCAGGTGCCTTTTCCAGCATGGACACCCTGTGGCCTCAGCATTCCAGGTCCAAGGAGTCAGGGTGAGGCAACATGGCCTCAACACCCACCTCAGCCACGAGTCACTAAGTGAGTTTGGCTGTGACTTTCATCCTCCTGTCATCTCAGTTTCATCAACTAACTGTAATAATAAAACAAAAAGACAGCTGCCATCTGACAAGGTCAACATGCAAGAAACACTCAGCACAGTGCCCAGCTGGGTGAGGTAGGCAAGAAAGTACCCAGGAAGGTTTGCTCTTAGGCAGTCATCCTCTGCCATTCTAATTGAATGGTGAACAGACCTTGTATTATCTCCAAAAGTTCACGTGTAAATTATCCAGAAATGCTCTGGATTCTTCTTAAGTTACCTTCCTGAGCAGGACTCTCCAAACAGGCTCCCCACTCCTGGAAAGTTGGATCAGGACACTGCAGTACCCAAGTACAACCCTCCTGCCCAGTCACCACTGCCCCAAGAACAGAGTAACTGTGGATGTCCCTGCCATTGCCTCCAAGTGCCCAAGCTGTTGCATAGAGACTCTCTATTCTGCACCTGCCACTCACTTCAGCCTTTCTCTCTTTCTCCCTTCCCCTTCTTCCACTTTCCCAAACATTTTACTTTTACCCACTGCTAGGGTCTGAGCATGATTTAAGAGTATTCCCCACAGAATCATGTATTGGAAGCCTGGTCCTCTGTTTGGCAATGCTGGGAGATGGTGGAATCTTTCAGAGGTGAAACTTTTAGCACAATGTAATTAGGTTGCTGTGGGGGGCACTGCAGCCCAACAACCTAATTACAGGAATCCATAATGACCTCAGGGACTGAGTCCCTATGAGAGTGGGTTGTTATAAAAGAGGGAACCTGACCCCTGAAGCTCTCTGGCTTCCAATCTACCGGTGTGATCTCTCCCTCTTGCCATGAAGCCATCTGCCATGATGTGATGTAGTCAAGGGGGCCCTCACCAGAACGTGCTCTTGGACCTCCCGAGCTGTAAGCTAAATACACCCAAGGTCAGGTATTTTGTTACAACAACTGAAAATAGACAAATACACCCACCTTATACCTCGTTTCCTTCCTGGATCTACCTTTATGGCATCTGACCTTTTCTCCCTTTTTGAATTTAGCTTTCAGAAAATACTAATTCCAGCTCTTCCAGGCAAATATTTCACCCCAACCTCCATCCAGAGCCTTACAATCCAACACAAACTACTCAGATATCTCCTCCAAATGGATTTCATTTTCTTTGACAGAATCTAGCCAAAATCATCCCACAAAGATTGAAGAAAGAGGAGTGGGCAGTGCAGAAAGGGGAAAAGGCATAAAAATACCAGACACTAGAATCATGCCTTTCAGAGTTGATAGGAAATACAAAACACGGTATTTCATCTGATGATTGGTATACTGTAATTGTTCCACGTGGCCCCCATGACATTTTTTTGCTCACATGCAATAATAAACTTGTTATACCTATTAATGATGATTATTTCACCTTTAGGCAACTTAAACTATTAATAATCACATCCTCAAACCATTCCTCTATGGTTCCCCTCCTCCATCGTTCCTGAAAAAGAGATTGCAATGGCGGTGAATCCCTCTTGGGCATGTGAGCCCCTCACATGGACATTGTGTCTTTCATTCATGGCTATCTCTTCTCCCATCTCAAAGGGTTTTAACCATACTTGTCTGCCTCCAAGGAACTTGTTGCCAAAGATCTCACTCCAAGGGTACCAGAGTAGCAGGAGCTACATATAGCCCAGAACTCTTCCACCCCTGTTTCAAGCATCTATGTCTGAAGTACTGCCTTGGGTCACCTTGGCTCCCTGATGTCTCATCCTAGGGAGTGCTCACTGAGGTTTGGGATTTGCTCTTCACCACATTGTTGGGCTCTTACATGTCCTACCAACTTGGCATTTGGGCAAATTGTTTTTGTCTTTGGTTTTGTTTGTTTGTTGCATCCAAGTATTAGATTTCTTTTTTTTTTTTTTAACCTCTCCTCTTACCCTATCTCTTCTTGGTCTCCTGTAACAAAGTGAATGAGCTGTTGAGTTGACGTCATTATCGTGGTGGTTCATGCCTCCTGATATCATACCAGTATTTTTAATCTCTCTCAGACCTCAAGTCTGGTTTAGGGAGGTCTTTTCTCCTTTTCAGTCCCCTGTCTTTACCTCCTGACTACCTTCCTGACTTCACTTACCATATTTCCAATCATTATTCCAAGCAGAGTGAGCTAGCCTATACATTCATAGAGTTACCACATTTGAATCCCACGTTTTCACATAACATCAGAAATGCCTTTGTCTACAGAAAAAGAAAAGTCAATAACAGAGGAGGAAGGTTCACTTCATAAGTCTAACTACAAATTAGAGGGTCATTTGCTGGAAGTCCTGGACCTCCTGATGTCTATGTTGCAGGAGTTTTGCAACAATACCCCAGAAAATTGCATTTACCTCCATCGGGATGCCACAACGGAGTGTTTCATCCTGACATTCCATCATCAGGCTGGCTTTTTCTCACCTCCACCTCATCTTCCCTTAGCCTCATAATCCCTACTCTCCTTTCAATTCCCAGCTCAAATGCCAGTCTCTCAGGAAAGCCCCTCATCCACAGTTAATATCCTCTTTCATGTTGCTCTTGCTTTTCCTTCCTAGAACAGAGCAGGGCTTGAAATTGTATGATTATTTGATTAATATCAATGACAGGTAATTGCCAGGCAGGCAGGAGAGGCATCCACTATTTTCACCACTATAAGCCGGGGCACCCAAGAAATCTGCCATAAACCTTTGGTCAACAAATGGACTATTAGAAAGCACCTTTCAGGTTACCGCATTGCAATAGAACATGTTGGCTTGGAATTTTCTCTGTTCTACACACACACACACACACACACACACACACCCTCTGTAAATGGAAGGAAAATCAAGGGAGTTGGGATGAAGGTATTGTTTACAACATATGAATTCAACTTCCGGTCACATAGAAATATGTCCTGAAAGAACCCTCCCCCTGCACCCTAGAGCCCCTGGCAAATGCCCGAATGTGACTGAGAGCAACCACGTTTGGGTTTCCACAGGGTTCTGGAGGCTCCTTCCAGATGGCTACTCACTCTGTCCTTTTCTCCAGCCTGCTAGACGAGTGTCAGTATGAGTCTTCTTCTCCGCCCATTTTACTCCCCTCTTGATGGAGCTACCAATCACTTTCACATGAAGAAGGAAGTCCACACACAACACACAGATAGCTCTGTACTTTGATGTCACAGCCAATAAAAAAATAATCATTCTGAATTAGCAAAAACACCCACATGAAGGAAACAGATAAGAACAGAGTAAGTAGGAATTGATCGGATCCTTTCTCCCAATTCCAACCATTTTTAGAGATCACTGTAACAGGATATCAAATGTGACTCATCCTTCTGTCTCAGCATTTCAGTTTTGGCCAAGGTCCCAGAGGCTAAGGACAATAGTAGGTGTCATGTGCCCCCATTACAAAGTTATGCAGTAGATTACACATGCAGGAGACACAGTAATTCTGCAGCATGGGATGGTCATCACCTCCATGACTTTAAAAAGCAGCAGGAGAGAGATTCTCTGGAGGTATTGAGCAAGGCTATAGCGGTGCCCACCCACCTCCACAGGAGAAGGGCCTACAATGCCACCTGTCCCTTCACTCCAAGTTGAAGGGGGGAAATTTCAAAAAGCACAGAGAATTTATGAGTATGTGCACCATGCTAGGGCCTTGCTCATGCTATGCAAGGCTACACCTCAGCAGACCCTGAGAATTCGAGTCTCACTGGCACCAATGAGATTGGCATCTTACTCCCACCTGCTTCAGGCAAGTGGGGAGGCTGTGGGTGATGCTCCCCATCTGGTGGCAGAGCTTTGGGAGAGAACTTTCCTGCCACAGAGCCAAGGAAAGGGAAATGGCTTTTTCAGGGACAATCTGATCAAGGACTCCATCCAAGAGGACCCTCAATATATTAATTACTATAGCTTCACCTTAAATCTTTGTATCAGTAAACATCCTCCTGGGTGGTTGTTTAGAAATGTTTGTTGTTCAGAAATGGTGGTTGTTTAGAAAGGAGTTGTGCTCAGCCCCTTAATCTTCCATAAAAATTTTAGAACTACTTTGTGATCGTCCAAAGGATCAATTTTTTTGAGGATCAATTTGGGGAATGTCAATCCCTTTATGACATTTGACCATTCTGTCTATAAAGATTATATATCTTTTCATTTACTTGGGTCCCTTTTAAAGATCTAAATGAGGTTTTGTATACTTTATCTGTTAAGGTCTTGGACTCCTGTGTTTAGATTTATTTCCCAAGTACCTTATCTTCAGTATAATTGTAAATGTTGTGTTTCTTAAATCATATACTAATGGTTGCAGAGAAATGCAATTTTATATTGTAGATTCACTTTATATCAACATGAATTCTTCATAATTTTAATAATTTGCCTCTAAATCTTTCAGATTTTCTACATAGATATTCATATCCAAGCAATGACAATCTCTGTAATAATGTCTTATTTTCACTTAATTTATTGTTTTGGTTAAGATTACAATATGAAGTTTAAAAGAGCCTGCTCTTGCAAGCATCATTACTTCTTATAAATGTTTGTAATGGCTTAGCAAGTGAGAGGTTAATTGTGAATTACTTTGGCAGTTATATTTATCAGATAAAAAAAAATTCTACTCCTAGTTTGCAAAGAATACTTATCATGAGTAAATACTAGATTTTATTGAGTGACTTTCCTACATTTATTATAATGATAACCTGTTTTTCCTCCTTTAACCTGTTTATTGTCAAGCATAATATTAACCAATTTCTAATTTGACTCAATCTTACATTCTGGATTTACCCTGGTAAACCTTTCTGTCCTATAGCATATTTTGCCTTACATAAATACAATTCCAAGAACGCACATTCATGGACTACTTGCTAATAAAATTTTCTTCATCCACATGTTATCAACGTTTCTGTGACCTCATGTTTCTGGTAAAATGCATATAACTGAATTAAATCCCTCTGACAATCTCTGTCTCGGGCGATGTGTTTAGATCATGTTTATTATGAATGCTCATATATTTGAATCAATTTTTACCTTTTGTGTTTTCTGTAAATTGTTTTTACCCTAGGTCACTTTTTCTCCTTGCTGTCTTTTTTTCACATGGATTGAAATTTTTCTTATTTCATTTTCTCCCTCTACTTGTGTGGAAGTTACACGTCGCCATGCTGGGACAAGTGTCCCCCAAGGCCAATGAAGGCTTGGTCACCAGCCCATTGGGAGGTGTTGGAAGAGGTATGGCCTAGTGAAAGGAAGTTAGATCACAAGGGGTGAGCCCTTGAGAAGGATATTGGGACCCTGGTTCATCTCTCTCTCTTTCTCCTCTCTCCTCTATTTCTGCTTCCCTGCCTCCATGAGGTAAGCAGCTTTGCTCTACCACATGCTTCTACCATGATGTGCTGCCACAGGCCCAAAGCAAGGGGGCCATCATTGACTGAAACCTCCAAAGGAGTTGATTGACTCAGGTGTTTGTTGTAGTAGAAAGCTGACCAACAGAGATGTTCTGCTTCACCTTTCTTGGTTTTTGAGGAACTTTGATGGAGAAAGTTCTTTGAGGCTTTGGTTAAAAGTTTTTTCTTCAAAGGATATCTGTGTTTACTTACTTAAGCCAAATGGCAGGAAGCACGACCAAATCATGACGACTTTGAACTTAATTTTCTGCTTGGGATCTTCTGGAACTCCTCATTAGCATGACTTCTCGCTCCAAACTCATATGAAGGCCAGATTGCAGGAAGAATCCTTAGGTGACAGCGCTTTCGGTTTGGGCTCCCATTGCTGGTTTTGTTTTGGTTTGGTTTACTGTTGCTTTCCTGAATCTAGAGCCAAGACTGATTGTTCCTTTTGTGGAGCTGAGTGTGTGTGTGCAGTCACTGTTGGTGCTGTGACTACCATCTCTTGTTCCTGTGTTCCCTATTTGCTTGTTTATTCTTGTGTACCTCCGTCTCACATTCCCATTCCTTTTCCCTCCCCCAACATAGCCAACTATTCTCATATGTCTGTTGTGTTTTGTTGAATAGTGTCCGCAAAAGTTCATGCATACCCAGAATCTGTGAAATAGGGCAATAGTGTCTTAAAAAAAAAATAAGTTATGATTTGTTCATGCTGTATTAGGGTGGCCCCTAAATCCAGTGATTGGTGATGGCCTTATAAGAAGAGAGAAATTTATATTCAGAGAGAAACACACAGAGAGAAGGAAGATGGAAGCAGAGATTGGAATGATGTGTTCTATAAACCAAGAAGAACCATGGATTAGCAGCAACCACCAGAAGCTAGAGAGGCATGGATCAGATTCTTCTTCAGAGACTCCAGAAGGTACCGACCATGTTCATATCTTAATCTCGGGCTTGGCCTCTAGAGCTGTGAGAGAATAAATTTCTCCTGTTTTAAGCCACTTGGTCTCTGGTGTTTCCTATCAGTCCTAGGAAACTAATACAAGGAAGATCTTTATGTCTTTGTGTTCCTGAAAAGGATGAATTGCTTTTAGTATATTTTTAATTTACATAAATGATATGGTGTCCTGGATCACTTCAGTTCTCTTATGCTTTGGATCTTAAATGTCCCCCCAAATGGTCCCTGCTAACCGTGCTGTTGGGAGGTAATAAAAATATGAGGAGGTGGAGCCTAGTTGGAGGAAGTAGGTCATGGAATACGTACTTTTGCAGAGTTTGTTTTGTTCCTGGCCCATTCTTTCTTTCTCTTGCTCTTTTTTCCCCCTCTCTCCTTTTATCTTTCTCCTCCTCTCTTTCTGCTTCCCAGCTCTGCCCTGCCACAGGCTCCCCTCCATGATGTTCTGCCTCATCACCGGCCCATAGCAATGGAACCAAAGTGGCCGTGGACTGAAATATCTGAAACCCTGAGTCAAATTAAATCTTTCCTCCTTTAAATTGTTTTTCTCAGGTGTTTTGTCACAGTGACAGAAAACTAATGAACACGGGCTCTTTCTCGTTTCTGATTTTAGCTTCTTTGTGATAGCCCCACAGCATGCATCCATCTGGTAGTTGTGTGCATCCACATACTTCCAACGCATCTCCTGTGGTGGGCACACAGATGGCGTCTAGCTACCTGCACCATAAACAGCTGAGATTAGCATCTGTCCACAATCAGATGCCTTGGGTATGGCAATTTTGTTGTAGTTGTAGCCAAAAGTGGGATTGCTATGTCTTAAGGATTGTGCATATATAATTGAAACAATCACTCCTAGATTGCTTTCCAACATGACTATTTTTCTCACTCTTTGCAACCCATGAGGTTTCTCTATTTTTTTTAAAGAGAGAGAGAGAGAGAATTTTTTTTATTTATTTATTTTTTTAGTTTTCGGCAGACACAACATCTTTGTATGTGGTGCTGAGGATCGAACTCGGGCTGCACGCATGCCAGGCGAGCGCGCTACCACTTGAGCCACATCCCCAGCCCAGTTTCTCTATTCTTAAAGCCCCATCTACTCTTGTCATTATTTGGCTTTGTACATTTTGTCAACTTATAAAGAAATGTTGGGGCTGGGAGTGTAGCTCAATGGTAGAGTACATGCCCAGCACACTGGAAGCTCTGAATTCAATCCATGGCACTACCCACAAAATAAATTGTCACATTTACATTGGTTTTTCTATGAACCATATCATTCTATGAATGATATCACTGTATTCAACTGAGCTTCATGTCTGTTTGCTTTTTGTATAAATTGCCTTTTCATTCTTTGTCTATTTTTTTCTATTGGGATCCTATCTTATTCTTGTTGATTTGAAGAATTTGTTTGTATATTCTATTTTTTTTCAAAAACTTTAACTCTTTTTTTTTAATACTTATTTTTTAGGTGTAGATGAACACAACACGATGCCTTTATTTTATGTGGTGCTGAGAATTGAACCCAGGTCCCGCCCGTGCTAGGCCAGTGCTCTATCTCTGAGCCACAATCCCTGTCCCTGTTTGTGTATTCTAGACCAGCAATTTAAAAAATTTGAGCATGGGAAGGTGTACCCTTTATATTCCTAAAAAAATAATGATGATTTAGAACCCCAAAGAGCTATTGCTTTCATTTGCTACACCCATCAACATTCATTATGTTAGAAAATAAAACCAGGAAATTTTAAAAAGTTGTAAACTCATTTAAAAATAACAATTTTAAACTTAGTATTTGTTGACATAAATAACATTTTAATAAAAATTACTATATTTTCTAAAACAAATAATTTATTGAGAAGAGAAGCAATTTTTTTTTTGTTTTCATTTTTCCAACACTTTTTCATGTCTGGTTTGATGAAAGACAGTTGGATTCTCACATTGGCATCTGAATGCTATTATATTGTTTTGACTGAAGTATATAAAGATGTATAGAAGAGAAAGAAAGATTACTTTAATAACACTTGCAGTTTAATTTTAGGTACTCTTCTTTGCTACTATACCAAAACTCCAACAGTAGTAGTTTCCTAAAGGGTCTTTACAATGTTGAATCCCAATGAGATTTTTATATACTGTTCCATAAAAATTCACTGGTCTATTTTGCATTTTGAATAGATCTTTTACCTATGCATGCTTTCAAGGCATCATTCATTAAGCATTTGGGAAATATTAGTCCACAGAGTTATGCAAATCTTCCAGACATTGACATGTTTCATTAAGCAGTATCAAAAAAAAAAGTCACATTCAGTAATATCACTATCATTCTCATCAGAAAAGTCCTTAAGTATTGGGAAGCCATCAGGCTTACAAAGATAAATAGGTTTTCCAAAACTGTCATTCCACTAGAAAGCCAGAGTGCTATGATTGTCAACACGTACTGTCAGCAGTTTTCTTCAAAGTGACAGCTCACGTTTTTTTTAAGTATAGAGGTATGAACCCAGGAGCACTCAACCACTGAGGCACATCCCCAGCCGTGTGTGTGTGTGTGTGTGTGTGTGTGTGTTTGATTTGGAGATGGGGTCTCACCGAGTTGCCTAGCACCTCACTTTTGCTGAGGCTGGCTTTGAACTCACAATCCTTCTGCCTCAGCCTCCCAAGCCAATGGGATTACAGGCATGTGCCACCGCACCCAGCTCATTCTTTATTCTTGAGAAACCAAGGTGAGAGAGGTGGGTAACTTGTATTCAACCTCACAAACTCTTCTAAAAGACTACCAAGTCCAGCAGCTGTGGCCAGAATGTAGCTGAGAGGCAGGCTGGAGCTCTGTCAGCTGCAGGAAGAGTGAAGCCTGATAGGCCCTGGCTCAGTGGTAAAGAGCATGCTTTGCCTGTCCTGTGGCCATCTGCCTCAGATGCCAGAGAGAAAGTCCTGGGTGTCAGCTGAACAGGACACACCAAGTTGCTGACAGGACACATCGACACACCATGGAGCCATCTGAACAGGCCAGTCTCCAGCTGGTGAACTTAGCTCTGAGTCTCAATTGTCTTATCTACAAAACAAAGATAATAACAGCAAACTTCAGCCATGATGTGTTGAGCATTTGTTATCTTCCAGGCTCTAGATGCCAACAGCTAACCAGCCAGACAAGTCTCAGCCTGAAGAAGCTGATGTTTTGCTACTGAGAAGGGGTTGGGCCCTGTTGAGAGGAAGGGGATGGGAAATGAGAGAGGAAAAAGGCACAGGGGCCAGCTTTTTTTAAATGGAAAAGTCTCGGGATATCACATAACCTATGTAGCTGGCTCCCATCTAATTATTTTTCACCCCTAGAATCCAAAATCCTAAATATCATTAAATGGCAATCACACTTACTGGATATCTGACAGTTCAATTAGCTCAAACCCAACTACAAAATATTAAAAATAGTTCCTGCCTGTCTCACCATGCTACTCCTGGAGTCGAGCATTCCACCGGATTCATAAAGTCCTCAACCTTCAAGGTAGCAGGGACAGATTTAAGATTTGAGGAGCTTTCAACGAACACCCACCCACACACACACACACACACACACACACACACCACTATTAAAGCTCCATTCTTTTAGCACTTTCTAGGAATGTTGGTCACCTAGGAGTGCATTATAAAATGCAAATAGCCCAGTAGGAAGTCACACCTAAAGCCATCAACAGTTTATCCTTGAGTTAACAATTAACTCTCTGGGGGAAACATACAATTTGTAATTACTACCAACTGTCTCACTCTGTTTGTCCCAACAAACTGAGTTCATAAGGGGAAGCATCTTTCTGCATTAAATCATGCAGCCCATCAGCGATGAAAGTGGCTGGAGATGTCCATTCCTGACTCCCACACAGGCCCCCAGGGCCTCTAGTTCCTTTGGACATAATCAAAGACTTTCCAGGCAGCACCAAGTGTCCCCTGTCCAGAATGCCCCAGCTAGGCTGCAAATACCCTGCACAATGACCCTGCCACTTTAGGGTTGTTCTAGCATCTGCCTCCAGTCCAGTCACTGAGAGTCTGTCTTACACATGGCCTCTGCCGTAGCTAGTGCCTCCATACCCAGCCCTTCACCCTGGGCTCCCTGTTCCAGCTTCCCCTGGGGTTCTGCCTCTCAGTGTTCCCCTACTTACCATGTTTGTGTCACACTTGGCCCCTGCCAGCTCTCTTCTGCACAGGCCCAACTTCAAATGTCTTTTTCTGTCCAGAAAAAGGACTTTGACAATTATTATTATAAATACTACTCACATAGCTTTCAGGACATTCCCCAATTGAGTGGTAAGATAGATGAAAGAAAAGATGCAGAGAGACATCCAGAAAACACGGAGGGCTGGGCATGGTGGTGCACACTAGTAATTCCAGCAACTCAGGAGGCTAAGGCAGGAGTATCACAAGTTCAAGACCAGCCTCAACAACTTAGCGAGGCCCAGCCTCCAAATAATATTTTTAAAAAGGGATGGGGATGTGGCTCAGTAGTTAAGTGCCCTTGGTTCAATCCCAAGTTTTTTGTTTTTTTGTTTTTTTTAAAGGAGGGAGTGATGAGTGATAGGAGCAGACCCTTAGCCAGGCTCTTTCTATAGAACAGCTTCTTTGGAAGCTTTTAGTACAAATATCACCTCCTCCTGCATCCTCCTCTCCCAAGAGTTCTTCACAGGCACTCTGGAGAGCCAGGCAAGGGCCAGCTAAACTAGCAGGAGACACAGGAATCACCTTGAAGTTCAGGCCTCCAGTTCTCACCAGTCACTGGAGAATTCCAGGGTTCAGACATGTCACTCAACATCCCAGTAATTGCCTAACTATGATTCTTTAGTTTTGTATTACCAAATGGAATGGTCATTTATATGCGATACATGGAAGTATATATTAATATGTTTATGAGCATGAACTAATTCCATTGTTAAGATAAACTAGCCTTGTCCATCTCAGCCATGAGTCTGACCCTTTACAAGCATTCATCTTTGGTGAAAGTTGGTGCTTTTCAAGAGGCATCTAGACAGAGCCCTGCAGTCTCAAGTAGAAACTTACTTTTTATAAGTATATCTAAATTTAGTCATAGAACCTCAACACTGGAATTCAACCCAAATATCTCATTAATAAATCTTTTCAATGAATATCCATCTTCTACTAGCCTGAGGTCCATGAATGGAGATATACAATGATTTCAGGAAAATTCCCAGCAGAGTCACTTACCTGCAGTGCTTTGACTGAGGAGTGTCCCTTGCTCTTCTCACTTGACCAGTTCCATCTGCTCCACACCTTGGCCCACTCACCACAATTCTAAACCAAAGCTTGAGCTGACTCTTATGACTCTCCAGTCCTGTGCGTTAACCAATCAATTTTGTCTGGTTCAAAATTTGCACCCTTAGAGCCCATTTTTCTTTTCATACCCTTTAAGTATCAGGGGAACATCCTCCAGATATTCATAAATTCTTGGGGAAGAGAATGGTTTATCACATAAGTATGTCACTTAAAACAGTTCAAACAAAGGTACATGATCCCTTATCTGAGAGGTCACCATAGGTAGAAGGAGTGCTGCTAGCTGACTTAGCACCCTGTCCCACACTCTGAGTGGGATAGAACCCAGCTCCGACTCCATGAATGGGCCCTGATGGGTTGAAACCAAGATTCACAAATGGGCATAACCTCACCTCCTCAATGTAATACTTAGGTCAGAAATGGGTCCATGACCTGAGTTTACCCAATCACAGTGAAGTCTAGAATTTAGGTTCTGTGGTTGGGGGACAGAAATCACCTTTCTCTCCTACTGGACATGAAGGAGAAGGGCAAAGCAAACATCCTCCCCCACTTGTTCCTGGAAGCCATCTTAGGACTACATGGGGAGTCAGCCTGAGGATGTAGCAGGGGCCCTGGAAGAAGAGAAGAAAAAGAATATCCAGTCCTTGGTGCCATGCTGAGCTACTGGTTTTTTCTTTGCTAGGTGTCAACCTGCCTCTAGACTTTTCAATGACCTGTAAACTCTTGTTAGCTTTGAAGCTAGTTTGACCTGTATTCTCTGCAGCTGACAGCCCAACTGAAACAGAAGGAACTCATGAATCCAGAAGGGCTCCTGGATGGTCCTGGGTAAGATCCAAGAAACCATAAATCCTGACATTCAAAACACTCCTTTCTAGGGAGATGTGGCACCAAAGGTAAATATACCTGAGCCCTAAAAAGCCCCTGAAGTTCTGGAGAATTCCGCATTGCTCTCACTACTAACAGCCCTTCCTGTGTAGACATTAATGGCATGAGAGCTTCCTAAATTGTTGCTACTTAAACAAAACCACTTTGCTCATCTTTTCAGATGCCATGTATTTCTTTAATTTTTATTTATTTTTTTTAGTCATACATGACAGTAGAATGCATTTTGATATATAATACATACATGGAATGTACATACATCATAGATGCCATGTATTTCTCTCAGGTTCACCTTCTGGAGAGGGATGCCACAGCAGCTTGGTGGTATAAATGTGCAAGTCCTCTCTCCCTTCCTCCTCCCAACCTCCCTGACCCCACCTCTGTCTCCCCCTGCCCCCCCCCCCCCGCCCGTGGACCTTCCAAGGGTTAAATGCTAGAGAAGTGGCTTTTAAGAACAGCTGGAAAAAACTGCTGCCCCAGGCTGACAGCAACTAATAAAAGGTCAGGAGGTTGAGGGAATTATTTTCCCTGGGAATAATTTTCTAAGGGAAATGGTAAAGTTGCTTAAGTCACCAGGTGGGACATATAAAGGACAATTTTTCCTGGCTCTCAAGAAATGGATGATATTTGACCTCACTGATTTTGCCTGCCTGATTTACACAATGAAGTCCAAACTTTGTTAACACTAAATGAATTTTATGTCTAAAACACACACACACACACACACCCCATATCCCTTTGGCCCAGTAATTCCACTCTTGGGAATGCAGCCCAGAGAAATATATTCAACAGGAGAAATAAACTTATATACAAAGATATATGTTGTAACATTATTTATGATTTTAAAAATAGCTCAGCAAAAAGGGGATTAGTTAGTAAATTATTACACATCCGTGTGAGAGAATATTAGGGGTTATTAAAAATGCAGAGTAACAACACAGAAAATGTCAACTTTAAAAAGCAGACATAAAGCAACGTGCACAGGTGATTGTGATGAGGTTACTGTGTACCTTTGGTAAATAAAGATTGGAGAGTGTAGCAAGAATGGAAAGTGTTAAACTGAGCCAGAAGAATCATGAGAGATCCTCTTTCTTTTCTCCATTTTGTGTATTGTTGATTTCTTTTCTCTGATTAAAAGGTGTAATCTTGTTCGGAAAATGAAAATGTTCATTAATTGTGGGGAGGCGTGCACACTTGTAAGAATGTCCAAAAAAATTGAATTGTGTACTTTTCATGGGTGAATTATATGGTAAGTGAATTCTATCTCAATAAAGCTGTTATAAAACATGTAATTTTGTTTTAAAAAATGTGAGCCACTTTCAATGAAGAGAGAAAAAGACCTTTGTTTCCAACTTAAGGAACAGTGCTATTCAACAGCTGGATCATACAGGCTTTTGGATAAATTCTGAGCACAATTTGTTAAGTTGGTGGCAAATACCACTAGGGCTCTGTTTTAACTAGAGTACACCCAGTGTACATAAGGGGATAGGAACCTTCCTGGTCTTTCTTGAGATGAGATAGATATTAATGGAGAAAAAATTTCTAAAATTAAAGAAGTAGAGTCCAAATCTCAAAACAACATCTCAAATCATCTGTTGTTCTGGGCAGCTGACTTACCCAGTCCGAGCCTCTGTTTTTCCCTCCATACATTGGAGGTAACCCCACCTGC
The DNA here is from genome assembly GCF_021218885.2 of Marmota monax. Lineage (NCBI taxonomy): Eukaryota > Metazoa > Chordata > Mammalia > Rodentia > Sciuridae > Marmota > Marmota monax. The sequence goes on from NW_026692254.1 coordinate 21,638,464, forward strand.
CTTATCAGATTGCTATGACAATTTAAATGCATCATGCATGAAAGCATATGAGACAAAGATTCTCAGCAGTTGTTGGATTTTTGTGGAAAACTAGAGATGCAACTGAACCAAGATTTGAAGGAGCCCCCCAGAGGATGCCAATTGGTTCTCCTTCCTCTGAGGGGACTGGGGTTAGTGGGCACGCTTGTGTCCCTTGCAGTTGAGTCTGTCTGAACTACCCAAGAAGAGGATAAGAGTGTCTTTTAAAAACTGACTTCTACTCCCAGTCACTGGTCACTTGTCCCAACTAACAGACCCAACAGCAACCATATTTGTCCATATGGCAAATCCCAAGTCATCTGATCTTGGAAAAGAGAGAAGAAAAAAAAAATGTTCGCCCCAGGGCTCCTAAAACAGCTTCTGTCTAACAAAATCCACAAAACCAATTTCCCACAGCCCCATAAACTCCAGTTGGAGACTTTTGGTCATGATGAAACTGACTTCCATCACATGTGAAAATCCTGCAACATAATGACAGGTCTTTCTGATTCCATGGCTTTGGAATCAGAAAGACCTGGGGTCAAATATGGTCTCTCTAATATGGTCTCTAGCCCCTCAAACCCTTCAGTCAAATTCCTTACTCTACCTAAAACATGGTTTTCTCCACTAGAAAATGGGGTTTGGGAGACCCAACTAATATTGTAGAGAGGATTAAGTGAGAAAAATATAAATGTTTTCAAGCATATGGTGGATACCCAGTAAATGTAATATAATATCTTTTTCCTTGTTATGCTTTAATGGACAGATATCACTTCAGCTAAGACAGAATCCTGCGTCCTATCCTCTCCTCCTACTCTCCACCCTCTGCTTTCTTCTTTTTCCCAAACCAACGAGCCCCAGAACATAAGCCCCCAAATATCAGTCAGCACCAGCTCAGCCCACAGCATGTGGCCCTGTGCACACTCCCTATGATCTCACGCAGTTGGACTGTTAGTTTTACAGACTGGTATTAAGAAGCATAAGCCAGGAATCTTTTATATATTGTCACGCCGGGTATTCTCAGGCCTGCAGTGCAGATGGCGTGTTCCTAGAATTTTACAGTACAACACATGGGTTTCTAGGCTCTTCTGCAGACCCCAGGCTCTCCAGAGCCTAGTGGAAAGCCTGGCATCAGAGGGCCCCTACTCCTTCCTGGGCTTTCTCCTCCTGATGTGCCAAACTGAGCACTCCCCACTTCGGTCAATACTCTGAGATAGAGCCGATCGCCAGGGGAACAGCAACACATTGCAAGAGTCAAGGGTTGGACCACACACAACCCACCAGACTGGGCTGCTTGTTCCTGACAACCGTTCTGTTCTGCCATGCGCAGGAACAATACCCAGGCAGCGGGTAGCACTGGGGAGGGCAAGTGCTCCTGTGTCCCAACCTGCCAAGGAAAAAGAATTTCACAGCTGTTGGACGTGTGCTAGAATTGTGGTTAGTCACCTGTGTAAATTATGAAGAATAAGTCATGCTTTTTTTTTTGTTTTGTGATTGTGTAAATAAAATTTTTAGTTTTTTTTTCCCTAAAGAAAAGAAAGACCAGGAAAGAAAGGAAAAGGAGCCCTTGTGGTAAAATACAACAGAAGACGGACACTTGGGTAAACCACTCTCTGCCCACTGCCCACTGCCATTTTCTCTTCTCTCTCGAACTCCTTGCTATTTTCTTCACTTATTGCACACTTTTCTGACTCCAGGTCACTCCATAATTTGCTGTCATGGGCTGTGGCTTCTTTCTTGGTAACTGCAATCATTTACAAACAATGTCAGCATGCCCCATCTTGTCGCCCCTTTCTTCCTTTGCCTCACCCTTCTCCTGACTCCACCATCCCTGAAAGAGAAGGGTCAGGGCTTCCAGCAACTGTACGAGAGGAGCAAGTGCTGTGCCCCCCGCACACTGAAAGCAGCTTTGAGGCCAGGACCTGCAAACAGGCTAGCCCTCTCCAAATATTGTGGGGATACCATGTGCATGCCAGGAATGCCCCCCACCAGGCGGACACCAAACAGCACTCGCAAATGCCTCTCTGGCACTTTCTCTAACTCAGACCACACAGCAGAGCAACTTCAAAAAAAAAAAAAAAATTTTCAAGGTCTTGTTCCCATCCTGGGAGTCGGAGGCCTCAGAGTTCCTCAAAGAGAAGAAAAATGTTCACAACTCCTTTCAGCATTTAAAAAATGCTAATAAAAGCCATGTATGGGCCCATGGGGGACTGCCCAGGCTGGCTTAATTGTCACATTTCTCTGCTTTGGCTCTGCACAGTATTGACATAATCTGGTAGAACTGGCAAACTCATGAAGAACAGAACCCTGAAAAGGACAAATATATTATTTCTTAAAAATTGAAAAAAAATATTAATGATTTCTTAACAAACTAGCATGTCAAGCAAGCACTGAACACAAAAGAATCTAGAATAAAATGATCTTTAATAGAGAAATAGTCAGAAATCTCTGATCTCAATCTCATTTAAAAAGAAAGAGCCCTTGTAGCTGTCTCAGTCAAGGCCACTGAAAAAGAGACCTGGAAATGATAGAGAGCCTCTGATGTTCACCTGATATTATTCTTACAGCTTCCCAGGAAAACATGCAGAGTGGATGCCTTCATGATCCACTACCCTAAACTTTGGGAAAGAGAAGTGACATCTTCGACATCTTGACCCAGAGTCCCACAGGTCAAGAATGACATTGAGGATGTCCTCATATTGGATGCTTTCATTATACATGCACTTCCTGACTTTTGTCATGTAATGCTCTGTGCCACCTTGAGATTTGGCCAGCAAAAAGGACATCACCAATGAGACCTCCAATACTGTGTGCTAAACTAAATCCCTCTTTTTTATAAAGTAGTCTGTCTTGGGTATTTAATTATAGTAACAGAAAAAAAAAACAGACTTAATACAGATGCATCATTGCTAAGGGGGCTCCAAAAGGAACAATACAGAGAAAAATCAGTTTGAATCAGCATGAGGCTTCAGACTGCAGAGGTGTGGCTGAAAAGGCAGCATCTCTAGAACATGCATGACACCCAAAATGCCATTCTTCTGCTAGCTCACACAGCTTTATAGACTATTTTCAAAACACTATTGAAATCTATCTCCTTCAAAAACTCCAGATATGTGATGGTAATTATTTCAGTCAGCTTTTCTGTCGCTGTAACCTAAAGACCTAACAAGAACAATTAGAGGAGGAAAAGTTTATTTGGTTCATGCTTTCAGAGGTCTAAGTCCATAGACAGCCAACTCCATAGTTCTGGGGCAGTGGGTAAGGCAGAATATCATGGCAGAAGAGAATGATGGGAGAAAGTACTCAGAACATGGCAATCAGGAGGCAGAGAGAGCTCTGCTCACCAGGGACAAAATATAAATCCCAAAGCAGGTCTCCAGTGACCCACCTCCTCTAGCCATGCCCTACCTGCCTAGGTTAAAGTTCTGAAAACCCAATCATTACACCTCTAAACTTTCTTGCATTGTCTTGCATATTAGCACCTCATATCTAAACCATAATAATGGTGGTGAATCATCTTTTGTACCTATCTTTCTATAAAGACCACCAGAATTCTGCATATGAAATATGTCCATGTCAATGATATCAGGCTTAGCTATTATTTCCTCCAATGTGCCAGGGCCCCCAGCCCAGCCCAACTATTTTAGGGAGACACAAGAGAGACCCATATTTAGGGAGACCCATATTCTCCTGCAGAAAAAAAAAAGAAAAATAGAGAGAAAGAAAAATATGATCAACATGTCCTCACCTCCTCAGGAATGTCTAAGCGGAGGTCAGCACTGCCCGCCAGGCTGCTTTCATGATCTCGCTCTGTACCTCTGACCACAAATGAGCCACTCCTGCCTGTACTATTGGTTCCTGCATCACCACACAGGATGCTGTCCCCACTGGGACCACCAGGCCTGCCATTCATCACTGCCACTTGCGCTGGGTAGAACCATCTGTACTGGATACCTTCATCTAGTTAGCAAATTAAAAGAAAACACAGCCCCCTTAATGTGCTAAATGCTGTTGGTGGCATATTAAAGCAACACAACCAAGCTCTAAATCTTGCTGAGGCTTGTAGTGAAAACAGTTTTTTCAGTGTTTGCTCGTGGCCCTGTGTGTCCAGAAGACTTGGGCATGGGTGCTTGGTGTACTAGAACATAGACAAACCCAAACAAGGGTCATTAGTCCAGGCACCATATACGGGCTTCTGATGGGTAAAGCTGGGAAGAGATGCCAAGCCATCTCTCTTTCCTGTTCCCTGAAGAAGAGCTCTTTTATCAGAAGCTACTGAATGCTGCATTTAAAACCCTCCAGCAGGACCCAGGTGTACACTCGGACACTGTCATTGGGATTTGAATTTTGGCAGAAAGATATGCATAAGCAGCAATGTGTCGCTAAACATGAGAGTGTAGGATAAGTGTTGGGCTGGTTAGCTCAGCTGGGCTCAAGCTGCTTATTCTGCTCATTTTGTCACAAAGTAGAGAAAGTGTTATCACATACTGGAGAAAGCTCTGTGCAGATGATACTTAATGTTATAGACTGAATTGGGTCCTCCCAAGATGCATACGTTAAAGCCTTAATCCCCAAAGTGAGTGTATGGAACATGAAGTCTTTCTTTAAAAAACTAATTTAGCTTAAATGAGGTCGTAAGTATGGACTTTAATCTAATATGATTGTGTCCTTATAAGAAGAGGAAGCGATATCAAAGATGGATTTGTGCACAGAGAAAAAGCTATTTGAGGACAAGGAAAGAAGGCTGACATCTCCAACCAGAAAGACCTCAGGAGAAACCAAACCCACTAACATCTTGATATTGGACTTCCAGCCTCCAGAACTGTGAGAAAACAAGTTTTTTAAGCCACCCAGCCTCGGTCCCATGTATAGCAGCCCTAGCAGACTGGTACAGAGTCATTACACTGTCACTCCTCTTGCTTTATATAACCATAGGACTTGAACCCATCCTTTTGTCCCTCTTATGTAAATGAGGACATGTCATCAACTTATTATTAGAGCTGAGGCAGAACCCCAATCTCAATTTTGGAGGCAAACCCTGCTTCTGCAACATGGCCCTGTATGTATTCAACACCCGCAAGCCATCCCTTGCCAGTTCCACGTCATCTGTATACGTCTTTGCAGCCTGAAATCCTAAAATGCACTCACCCTTGAGAGGCCATTGGTTATAGAGGACACTGAGAAAAGTAAATTGAGAAGCTGAGCCCCTCAAGTGGGCCACTGGGTGAGCCCAGTGGCCTCACGCCTGTCCCCTCATGACTCTCTGATGACAAGTCATCTCGCCCAGCACTCCTGGGTCTACTGCAGATGATTGATGAGTTCACCACTGCACTAGAAGGCTTAGTTAGGTAACGAGTGAACTGTTCACCTACGTTCCTCCATCTCAGAGTGCTGCCAGCCCAGCCAGGGAGAAACTGCACAACAATAGTGAGGCATCGTCATTCCCAGACAAACATCCGAAACCCATATTAGCTTTACCTTGAAAGAACCACAAAAAATAGTGTGAACATTTGATGGCCATGTCCTTCACAAACTGGTCCATTTTTGGCTGGGTCACAATTGTGACTCAATAGCAAATTCTTTATTCAGCAGTTTCCAATTTTTCTTTTAATAAGTTGATAGGAAAAAAGAGCATATCCTGTAGTGGGCTCTGTTATTGATTGTAACCAATAACACTCTGAGTTTACTGGATCTTTTTATCCAAATATTTCTTAGTCACATGTATCTTGTCAAGAAAGTAAAAGAGAAATAAGCACCGTTGTCATGAACGCCCTCCAATCCAGAGGCCTCTGAGAACTTGCCGGGTACCATTTGTTCCAGAATTGATCCAAAATACTTGTTTCATTGGATAATTTTTTCCCAGGAACCCAGAATTTAAATTTATTATGCTTGAATTATTTATAGCCTGTGCCAATGTATTCCATGTTTCAGCTGTTAGCAGATCTGGCTCTCTGTATGCAATCAAATATTTTCAAGTGGTGATATCTATGTTTTTACTTCTTCCTTTAATACAAGCAGCATTTCCTAAGTGTGTCTTATGCACCACCCAAACCAGGCAATTCCCCCTCCTTTTCCTTTGTTGTCTGCATCCCTGAGGCATCTTCAACACTGTTTCCCAGGTAAGGATATTGAGGATAGCAAGTGAAAGTGAATTTCCTAAGACACCCCCCACCCTGGTTGCACAGAGATGAAATAGGTGTAACTCCAAATTCTCTGGTCTTTTTACAACACCACACAGCCACTCTGGATGCTGTTTCATAAAAAGACAGTTGACCTTCTGTATTCTTGAATTCCACATCCAGAGTCTCAACTAACCACAGGTGGAAAATATTTGAAAAAATGCCAGAAGTTTTGAAAAAGCAAATCCTGAATTTGCCCCATACATAACATGGCATTGAACTTAAATGAATGTGCTGGTGTGTACATACCCTCCTGTGGCCTCCACAGGGTCCCAGGTCCCCAGACTCCCCCAACACTCCTGCAGGAGCAATGCTTGCCTCAAAGCTCATGAATGAGTAAGGCCTTCTGTGTTTGCATCTTGCAGAACAAGTGCAGGTTTTTTCCTTGCTGTTATTCCCTAAACAATATATTATATAACAAGTATTTACCTAGCGTCTACATGTATTAGTTATTATAGGTCACCTAGAGAGTATCGAAGTATATGGGAGAATATACACAGGTCACACGCAAATCCTGTGCACCATTTTACATAAGGACCTTGAGCACCCACAGACTTGAATATCCTCCGAGGCCTTAGAGCCAATTCCCCAAGGGTATGAGAGATGGCTGTATACTGTTTTATAGGCAAAGTATTAAAATTGCTAAGCTGCTGTTCTTCATATTTTTTTTTTTTGGGGGGGGGGGTCAGGTCCTGTGTGCTTCATTTAGTTTAGAACCTCTTCCAATGCCAAGCTCTGATAATACATTTTCTTTCTTTCCTTCTTTTCTTTCTTTCTGGGGATTGAATATGGGGTGTTCTACCACTGAATTTCATCCCCAGTCCTTTTTATTTTGAGACAAGTTCTCCCTAAGTTTCCCAGACTGGCCTCTAACTTGCAATCCTCTTGGCTCAGCCTCCCCGGTTACTGGGATTCCAGGTGTGCACCAGCATGCCTGGCTGAGAATGGATTTTCAAAGGGAAGATTGTTCTTACCACCCCACACCCCAGGCTGGTGAGGACCTCTCTTTTTTGAAGACAGCAACAAAATATCCACATTTCCTACATCAAAATTTTCTGTTTACCTATATTATTCCCTTTGCTAGGCTCACATCTTTGAAGGCAGATGTTTTATTCACAGTTTCAGTCAGCTTTCTCGCTGCTGTGACTAAAAAAAACAACCAGGATAATTGTAGAGGAGGAAAAATCTATTTGGGGGCTCACAGTTTCAGAGGACTCAATCCATAGACAGCAGACACCATTCCTCAAGGCTTGAGGTGAGGCAGGACGTCAAGGCAAAAGAGGGTGGTGGAGAGAAGCAGCTCACATGATGATCAGTCAGCAGAGAGAGAGACCAATACAAATATATACCCCAGATCCACGCCCATAGTGCCCCACCTCCTCCAGCCACAACCCACCTGCCTTCAATTACCACTCAATTAATCCCACTAGGTGATTAATTCACTGATTAGGTTAAGGCTCTCATAACCCAATCATTTCTCCTCTAAACCTTGCACTGTCTCACACATGAGTTTTTGGGGACACCTCACATCCAAACCATAATATTCCCCTCTCTCCTTCTAGTTCTTAAAGTAGTACTTTGCATATAGTGGCATTCAATAAGTATAATGAAAAAAATTAATCAAGTAATCGATTGAGTCATGGAAACAAACTCATTGTACTTGTTTCTAGTCACAAAGCAAAATATCTCAATTTTCTGCACCATATATACACTCAAATTGACTCACATCAGCCTATGTGGGCCCTTTTACTATAGAAATTTATAGCCAAAGCATACTGTATTTTAAGATCAAGGAAATACCACAAGGAAATTTCTGATTAGAGTGGCTTATACTAACACACATGATAAGTGGGGTTCAAGATAACTCCTAAAAGTAACCAGCCAGGGGCTCCGGTGGTGGCTCAGTGGTACAGCGCTCACCTAGCACGTGTGAGGTGCTGGGTTCAATCGTCAGCCCTACATAAATACAAATAAATAAAACAAATGTGTCCAACTACAACAACAAAAAAAATATTTAAAAAAACAAAAAAGTAATTAGCCAACCCTTTTCTGCCTCTGGTTTTGAAGACAATCCCAGGTGCATACCAAGCCTACCTCAGAGAACATTCATTCCCGTATCTGTTTTTGGATCCACCCAAGGCCCTGCCAACTCCTTATAGAGGTCAGACCTGTGAGAGCTGCATGCAAATTTTTCACTCAAGTGTGAGACTCTTACAAGTGTGGAGAGTCAAGGATATTTGTTATAATTAACATAATAGGGCCCTAATCAGGAAGACATACAGCTAAACTTACTGTTGTAGTTCATTTCTATTGCTATAATAAAACAGCTGAGGCTAGGGACTTAATAAAGAAAAGAAGTTTACTTAGCTCACAGCTCTGGGGGTTCAGAAGCACGGCACTGCTGTACTCTGAAGGTTCAGGTATTCCCTGACTATATCACAACATGGCAGATGGTATTTCAATGGCAGGAGTATGTGCCAGAGAGATTCAGGCTTGCTCTTTCATAGCATCTCATGCTCACAGGCACTAACTAGAATCCATTGAGAACTACATTCTCTCCAAGGTCATGTCCCCAATGACTTAACACCTCCCACTTGGTCCTGCCTCTCCCATCACCACATTAGGAATCAGGCTTCCAGCACACACACACATTTAAGACTCAGATTATACCAAAACCATTGCACTTAACCTTAATGAGACAAAAGGGGGAAGAAACAGGAAAGGGGAAGGTAGCACAGAAAAGGAAGAGGGAACAAGGAACAAGGGGATGAAATGAACAACGGGATGAAAGAACTTGCACGCTCTAGGGAAATCCAAAACAATTGGAAAAGCAGTTGCGGGCATCTCCTGCACTGAGCTTCATAGAGACCTCTAGCCAAGGAGTGGTCTCGTTCAAATTTTGGTGACAATAGAATCCTAGATTAAAAGGGAATTTTACCGCTGCCACTAGTCTAACATTCCTCAATCTCTGTGTCCAAAGACACCTAGTTACTGTAAAAAATCCAGCGTTTCTACCAGGACAAGTTCTATGTTTATATTTCTGATAATGTGCCCAGCCTTCCCAAAGAGCTTAAAAAAAATCACATCACCCAGAAAACCCCTTTTACTGAATCAGTTGGAAAAGTAGGAAAGAATTGCTACTTCTTATCAATTCTTGCTAGAAAAAGACTCTATTTGACTTCTTAAGGGCCAACAAAGAAGACCAAGGCCTGAAAAGCAGCAAACATGATGGAAGCCCTTGTGTCTGAGTTAATGATCTCCTCAAAAGCTTTGAAACCCATCCAGTCTTTGAAACCCTCAAGAAATGTTTGCATCCACTACTCTGACAGTCCTGCGGGTGTTTGTTTTCAACAAGGCTGGGTGATCTTTTCAAAGAAGCCTCCTGACTCCTTGAAAAGGGGCTCCCCATTCCCTTTCCACCCACAAGAATATCTGCCCACTGCTAATGCACAGCTTGGTTGGCCAGGAGCCCCACACAGTGACCTGACCCTAGCTCTGAGAGTGCTGTGTCAATCAGGAAGGGCAGCAAGAGGTATTGAGAGACCGTTCAAGTTGGACTGTCAATTCCTGCCATGAAAGCGATTGATGGGGAGCCAGAAAGAGCTCCTGACTGAATCTCAAAACAGAGTAAACCCAAAAACTGGAACACTTCGTGGACAAGTTCTGCAGGGCATGGCAATCCAAAGGCACAGAATGAATTGCTTCAGCCAGTGCAGTTCCTTTCCTGAAGAAAAATACTGCCCTGCAGGGAGCAAAAACGCAAATTCTTTCCAGGACTCTGTTCATCTGGAACCTGGGTATTTGGGAAAGTCAGTGCACAGGTAGTCTGGGTCTGGAGGGAGAGAGGAAGAGAAGCTGACAGCTCCTGGCACTTCCCAGGAGACTGCCTGTCAGTGTATGAGATAAGCATCCCCAGCAAGCTTCACTCTATGAATTCAAGACCAGGAATCCACCATGCTGCAGGGAACCTGCCCACCAGTCAAACCAAGCAGAGGGGGATTTAGAAAAGACATTTAGAGAACCACCACCTGTGGCGCACCTGTCCTCTCTTAGATAGAGCATGAAGTAATTGTCACCATCTGCAGCAGATTAATATTTCCCCTATGTTACAAGTGAGAAAGATGAGGGTCAAAGAATATGCATAAGATCTGGAGGCTAGCAATGAGGGATTGCAGATTAAAGATACAAATCTGACTAAAGCCAGAGAGCATTCACTGCAGCCAACCACCATTTTACTTCATGAGAAATAATATTTTCCTTAGAAGGTAGAAATAAGGATAATTTCTTGGTTTTCTTAGCAAACCCAGCTCTCTTCCCAGCCTGCTCATCACATCTGCCCACAGACCTCCTCCCTCCCACTTCTTCATGGGCAAACACCTGGGCAGGCCACCAGGCAGTCTTCCTAGGTCTCATCCCAAACCCAGAGCAGGGGCCTGTCCGTAAGAACCATCCCTGTTAACATACCATTGTTAACCAGTAATTGCCTTCCTTTGACTTCACCTTTTCTAAAGCCACGGACAATTTCTCCCAGCTTCTACCTTCTTGAAGCTTTTGTTTAAGTCTTTAAAAGACACGACTTTGCAAAGAAATAATTAAGGCTTTCATGCCCCACACTTTTAACAAATATATTTTGACCTCGTTTCATCCCTTTTGGAAGGGAGCTGTTTTCTGGCACCTTAAAGGGATTTTCATTCAATTATCCTCCAGAATCCTCTTTTCTTCTTTCTTTTACTACAAAAAGCTTACCAATTGCCCACAGAGGTGAAATTAGGTGCTTGCCCATTCAGCGTCAGGCAGGGCTTTAAATTGGATGAAATAATGCTTCTTTGAATTTCAGGGCAGGCTTCACAGAAAGAAATTAGAATCTGCTCTAAGAGGCAGTTCCATCATTCACTGCCCCTCCATTCTCTCTGTGCTCTGGGGGAAGGGGTAATGCAGAGCTGGAATTCCAATTCACACAAGCACACAAAGACTCTTTTTAAAAAGTTTATTCAGGAGTTAGGATAAAGCCAGGGAGCTCATCCCTTGTCCCTCAAAACTTCTGGTCTGTGCCTTGGTATCAGTCTTTGCACGTAAGTAACCTCACCTCACCCTCAGCGCCCCCTTCCTGCCTGGGGGAAAAACTTTGCCCAGTAAAGACTGAAGAGTTGTAAGTGCGACCCAGTTGTGAGCTTTTGCCTTTTAACGCATCAGAATGAATTCAAAAGTACTGATGACCAAAGTGGAACAGACCACACCAAAAAAAAAAAGAAGAAAAAATGAAGAAAGAAGAAAGAAAGAAAGAGAAAGAGAAAGAAAGAAAGAAAGAACATGACTGAGATTAGTCTGACCTCAACCTTTAACTTTTAACTTGAAACAACTTCCCCTAGATGTGGCAAATGAAGATAAAGTCTCACGTTACTCCTCCTAATGCATCTGTTTTTCTCCCCATCATCCAGGACCACTAGACACACACACACACACACACACATACACAAATCCTTCACATCCAAAAGAACTATCAACAGGAGAGAAACTTGGCCAGTTGGCATCCTCTGGTAATTGGAGCTATTTACTCAGATGGGAAGATTAGCACCCATATGCCTCCTCCAGCTTGCCCGGAATACCTACCCTGCCCTGTCAGATTGCAATATTTTATTCCCAAAGAAGAGCAAGGAGTAGGTAACAGAGTGACAGCATGCCTTTGGGATAATCTGCCAAATTCATTACAAAATTGAGGGATTCACTTATCTAATTAATCCAGTGTCACCTGGCAGAGAAAAGGGTCTAAGTGATTTGCACAGAAGAGAATAAATTTTGATTGACACTCTGGGAGAGGAGAGGCAAGGAAGGAGGAAAGAGTAGAATTGCACAAAAAGATTTAAAAAAAAAATCTCAACAAGGGGGTTAGGGAACCAAGGGAAAAACTGAAAAACAGAAACAAACCTACAAAGCTATCTTTTCCCTGCTTCTTAATGTTGCCTAAGGCCAGAATGCATCTTATTCTATTAAATCTCCTAAACCTGGTACACTTAATGCCCTAAAACCCATCTACATAAGAGTCTTTTATGTGTTATGAACATATCTATTCAAATGAAAAATATCCACTGATCTACAGGGGCCTCCCAAGAGCTTCCTTCTTTGACAGCACAACATCCCCATTGCGCCTTTGAGGTTCCATTAATCATCCGTGTTTCCACCTTGTCTAATAACACAAGTTGTTCTAAAATGTGCCAAATTAAGTGGACCCACCAGGCATTCTCTGCACAAAATAAAACAAACAAGCAAAAACATAGCCTCCGACCAGTGCCCACGAGGACAGAGGGAGATCAGCCTCCCTGGACTCGGGGCCTGCATATGCACAGCCCCTGGACCTCTTTTGGGTGCAAACATGAAGTCTCTCAGCTGTTACATTAGGCAGTCGTTCTTGGAAGGTTGGAGCACAGATTGCTGGGCTCAACCCACAGAGGTGCTGACTCAGAGGTCTGGGAGGGTCCTAGAAGTCTACATGTGTGACCAGTTCCCAGGTGACACCAAAGCTGTCAGATTCAGGACCTCTAAGAATCACTGATCTACAGGGTGCAGTGACACATGTCTATAATCCCAGGGGCTCAGGAAGCTAAGGCAAGAGGATCGTGAGTTCACATCCAGCCTCAGCAAATTAGCAAGGCCCTCAGCAACTTAGCAAGACCCTGTCTCCTCCTCAAAAAAAAAAAAAAAAAAAAAAAAAAAAAATATATATATATATATATATATATATATATATATATATATATATATATATATATATATATGAAAAAGGGCTAAGGACGTGGCTCAGTAGTTGAGCTCCCCTGGGTTCAATTCTGGTACCAAAAAAAAAAAAAACCCACTGATCTTAATGATAATTTCTTCCCTGATGATATGTCTGGCCCATGAAGTCAGTAGGATTCATCATGAACATTATGTCCCTGGTTGGGAAACTAACAATCTTCAGCCTGATTCTTTCATTTCTGTTCCTGCCAGGTAGATAAAGTTTCTTACAAACTAAGAGTTATGGCCAAAATAATAATTATTATAATAATAATTATCAAAAGCTCAACCTATGGCACTGGAAAATGACTAAAGTGAAATCTGTAATGTTCATAATGTGTGTGTGTGTATATATATATATATTTTTTTTTTTTTTTCCAAAACTGAAAAACAAAACAAATGTCTTTCAGCAGGTGACTGGTTAAACAAGCCCTGTTGCATCCTCATAGGGATGGAAAAGTCAGCAAAGAAAAGGGGATGAACTTTACCTGCAAAAATTAGATGAGTCTCCAGGACATTATGCTGTGTGAAAGAAGCATATTTCCAGAGTTTGTAGTGTACACTTCCCTTTATAATACTCTCAAGACAACAAATTTATAGTGCTGAAGAAGAGATCAGTGTCAGGAACTGAAATGGGGGGAGCATAACTATGAAGGAATCAAGGAAGTTTCTTTGGGTTGATCAACGGTTCTGCATCCTGATTATGGTGATAGTCACAATATGTGATAAAGTTTAATAGAATGGATAAAATCAGAGTACATGTAAAAACTGATAAACTCTGAAGAAGATCTGAGTTAGTACTGTGCAACACCAACTTCCTGATGCTGATCATCACATGGAAAGCTGGGCAACAGGTACAAGGAAACTGTGCTACTCTTGCACCTTTTAAGTATATCTAAAATTGCTTCAAAAGAAAATGTTTAATTTTTTGAAAAATTCCTGGGAATTTATTTGAAATAATATTTATTTTTAATAAATAATATTTATTTTGAAAAATTCCTGGGAATTTATTTGAAAAAATTCCTGGGAATTTATTTGTTATGGGATTTATTTGAATAGACTCTAAAAATTGGGAGGGAGCATTTGAGGTGGAAACATCGTGTGAACCAAGGAAAAAGATTATGGTCCTAAAACCGTTACCAACACCGCATAGACCTGGGTAGGTCATTTAACCCCTCTACACCATTTCCTCATCTGTAAAATGGAGAGGGGGGATTAGGCTATGAGAATTTTCTGATATTCCTGGTTTTGAAAATCCAAGTGTTTTCAATTATATAAACCTGCTGCATCTGGGAGGGGAAATGTCCTGAAGCAAGTTCCTGATAAATTTTGTGTTGGTTTCTGATATTGACGCTCTGCAAGAATTCCCTCCTTTGGTTTTACTGCGATTCCCAGCTGTAGTCAAGAAAGCGGCCTTGATTTTGCTCATTCAGCTTGAAGAGAATTCTCATCTCCCACTTGTCTGTGCTAGTCCTGCCACCCCAAAACATGCTGAACCCATGGAAGGAGCTCACAAGCTAGGAACTACTGCATGGAGGGAAGGAACAAGCCAGGACTTTGCAGTCAGACCAAGGGCTCAAGAAAATGCCAAGAGGAGCAAGCATGACTCACAGAGGAGAGAGGCCTTCGTGGGAAAGCCAAATCTGCAGACACTGGGCACGCAGGCAGATGCCCTGCTGTATTTTTTTTTTAATTTTTTATTGTTGGCTGTTCAAAACATTACATAGTTCTTGATATATCATATTTCACAATTTGATTCAAGTGGGTTATGAGCTCCCATTTTTACCCCATATACAGATTGCAGAATCACATCAGTTACACATCCATTGATTTACATATTGCCATACTAGTGTCTGTTGTATTCTGCTGCCTTTCCTATCCTCTATTATCCCCCCTCCCCTCCCCTCCCCTCCCCTCCCCTCCCCTCCCCTCTTCTCTCTCTGCTCCCTCTACTGACATTCGTTTGTCCCCCTTATATTATTTTTCCCCTTCCCCTCACTTCCTCTTGTATGTACTTTTGTATAACTCTGAGGGTCTCCTTCCATTTCCATGCATTTTCCCTTCTCTCTCCCTTTCCCTCCCACCTCTCATCCCTGTTTAATGTTAATCTTCTTCTCATGCTCTTCGACCCTACTCTGTTCTTAGTTACTCTCCTTATATCAAAGAAGACATTTGGCATTTGTTTTTTAGGGATTGGCTAGCTTCACTTAGCATAATCTGCTCTAATGCCATCCATTTCCCTGTAAATTCTATGATTTTGTCATTTTTTAATGCAGAGTAATACTCCATTGTGTATAAATGCCACATTTTTTTTATCCATTCATCCATTGAAGGGCATCTAGGTTGGTTCCACAGTCTAGCTATTGTGAATTGTGCTGCTATGAACATCGATGTAGCAGTGTCCCTGTAGCATGCTCTTTTTAGGTCTTTAGGGAATAGACCGAGAAGGGGAATAGCTGGGTCGAATGGTGGCTCCATTCCCAGCTTTCCAAGAAATCTCCATACTGCTTTCCAAATTGGCTGCACCAATTTGCAGTCCCACCAGCAATGTACAAGTGTACCCTTTTCCCCACATCCTCGACAGCACTTGTTGTTGTTTGACTTCCTAATGGCTGCCAATCTAACTGGAGTGAGATGGTATCTTAGGGTGGTTTTGATTTGCATTTCTCTGACTGCTAGAGATGGTGAGCATTTTTTCATGTACTTGTTGATTGATTGTATGTCCTCCTCTGAGAAGTGTCTGTTCAGGTCCTTGGCCCATTTGTTGATTGGGTTGTTTGTTCTCTTATTGTCTAATTTTTTGAGTTCTTTGTATACTCTGGATATTAGGGCTCTATCTGAAGTGTGAGGAGTAAAGATTTGTTCCCAGGATGTAGGCTCTCTATTTACCTCTCTTATTGTATCTTTTGCTGAGAAAAAACTTTTTAGTTTGAGTAAGTCCCATTTGTTGATTCTAGTTATTAACTTTTGTGCTATGGGTGTCCTATTGAGGAATTTGGAGCCCGACCCCACAGTATGTAGATCGTAGCCAACTTTTTCTTCTATCAGACGGCGTGTCTCTGATTTGATATCAAGCTCCTTGATCCATTTTATTGAAGGCATTCCCTCTAAAATCTGGAACAAGACAGGGATGCCCTCTCTCACCACTTCTGTTCAACATAGTTCTCGAAACACTGGCCAGAGCAATTAGACAGACGAAAGAAATTAAAGGCATCAAAATAGGAAAAGAAGAACTTAAATTATCACTATTTGCAGATGACATGATTCTATACCTAGCAGACCCAAAAGGGTCTACAAAGAAACTATTAGAGCTAATAAATGAATTCAGCAAAGTGGCAGGATATAAAATCAACACACATAAATCAAAGGCATTCCTGTATATCAGCAACAAATCCTCTGAAATGGAAATGAGGACAACCACTCCATTCACAATATCTTCAAAAAAAATAAAATACTTGGGAATCAACCTAACAAAAGAGGTGAAAGACTTATACAATGAAAACTACAGAACCCTAAAGAGAGAAATAGAAGAAGATCTTAGAAGATGGAAAAATATACCCTGTTCATGGATAGGCAGAACTAACATCATCAAAATGGCGATATTACCAAAAGTTCTCTAGAGGTTTAATGCAATGCCAATCAAAATCCCAATGGCATTTCTTGTAGAAATAGAGAAAGCAATCATGAAATTCATATGGAAAAATAAAAGACCCAGAATAGCAAAAACAATGCTAAGCAGGAAGTGTGAATCAGGCGGTATAGCGATACCAGACTTCAAACTATACTACAGAGCAATAGTAACAAAAACAGCATGGTACTGGTACCAAAACAGGCGGGTGGACCAATGGTACAGAATAGAGGACACAGAAACCAATCCACAAAACTACAACTACCTTATATTTGATAAAGGGGCTAAAAGCATGCAATGGAGGAAGGATAGCATCTTCAACAAATGGTGCTGGGAAAACTGGAAATCCATATGCAACAAAATGAAACTGAATCCCTTTCTCTCGCCATGCCCTGCTGTCTTAACAGAAGCAACTCCTTAGAACCACATAAGGAGTGCTGTTGGCCACTATAGGCCAAAGCTCACACAATAAACGCTAGCAAAGATATCGAGCTGAGAATTTTAATGTCTTAATTAACAAGAGCCATGTGTGTGAATATTAGGACACCGTCAGCCAGAAGGAGGAGATAAACTCACCTAAATTGGTCTTAAAAAATATAAGGACAGCCAGGTACAGTGGCACACCCTATAATCCCAGCTACTCAGTAGGCAGAGACAGGAGAATTTCAGGTTTAAATCCAGCCTAGGCCACTTAACAAGACCTTGCCACAAAAATTTTTTAAAAAAAAATTTTAATTTAATTTAAAAATTTAAAAAGGAAAGTAGCTCAATTATGTATTTCAGTGATACTTTCCTGGCATGTGCAAGGCTCTGAGTTCCATCTCCAGCACTGAAACACACACATACATACATCAAGAGAGAGAGAGAGAAACACAAAGACATTTATAGATTCAATTAACTAGAAGTCAAAAGATAGAGCCAGTTCCTGTGTTTGTAGCTTTAGAACTTTACTTTTTAATATTGTTGCCACTAACTACTTGTGGCTGTTGACCACTTGACATGTGGCTCCTAAGAGTCAAGATATTCTTTTTTTTTTGGTACTAGGGATTGAACTCAGGGGCACTTGACCACTGAGCCACATCCACAGCCTTATTTTGTATTTTTATTTAGAGATAGGGTCTCACTGAGTTGTTGTTTAGTGCCTCGATTTTTTCTGAGGCTGGCTTTAAACTTGGGATCCCCCTGCCTCAGCCTCCCAAACCGCTGGGATTACAGGTATGCACCACCACCTCTGGCCTCAAGATATTCTTTAAGTATATAAATAAGTATAAATACTCACTAGACTTCAGAGAATTTGTACAGAAATAAAAGTGAATGTAAAATACCTCAATTTTTTTTTTATTTATTTTCTTGGTTGTAGTTGGACACAACACCCCATTTGACTTACTTCTTTTTATGTGGTACTGAGGATCAAAATCAGGGCCCCATGCATGCCAGGCAAGTGCTCCATCACTGAGCCACAACCCCAGCCCTCAATTTCATATTATAGTTGCAATCATCATATTTCATATAATTAGATATTTAAATTATTTTCTTCTGCTTTTTTTATGTAACAACAAAAAAATTTTTTTTCGATTACTTATATGACTTCACTGCCCTGTGTTAGAGCAACTGTGCCTCTCAGGAAATATCTGGCAATGCCTGGAGACAGTTTTGACTATCATGACTAGGACGAGTTGCTGCAGTCATCTGGGGGGACAAAGGCCCTTTATGCTGCTGAATGTCCTATAATGCAGAGGATGGATCCCACCACAAAGAATTATCCCATCTAAAAATTGTCAGTAATGCCAAAGTGGAGAAGCCCTGATACTGTCTGCAGTGGAAACTACGTAATTGCTTTTAAAATGGGCTTGCTTTTCGGGAGAGATGATTGGTCACCTACTGCTATTTTCCTTGCTCTTGCCCAAGAGAAGAAAGTCTGGCTTCCCTTTCTTCTCTCTTAAGACCAAAGAAAATTTTCTCCTTTACACTGAGTCAAAATTTCAGGGATTTCTTTCTTCAAACATCAGATAAAGTAATGTTTCCATTGACAAATTAGATAATAGAAGGTATACTTCTGCAACTATTCTCTGAAATAGATCTGGTATTGCAACTACCTGGTTAAAGAGAGCTAGACCCATCCACAAATTATATATATAGAGAGAGACCTTAGGTAGTGACTTCAACCGCTGCTTTATGTGACTTGATATTTTCCATTATCAAATAAAAATGTGTTCTCCAACAGTGCACTGCAAAACAGAGTGTTCCCATTAACTAACATTTGAACATTAGTTTTATTTCTCCCCAAACTTAGTATCCAAATATCTGTTTGCTTGGTTATAGGGTTGAACAGTTTTTCTTATTATCATTTATTCTTCAGATGAAATTCAATAAACTGTACATGACGGTCTTAATTAAATTGATTTTCAGAAAATGCAATAGAAGTGATGTGGAGAACAGGAGGGAAGATGAACTACAGGGTTTAAACAGAGAGAGACAGTATCCATTTTTAACCAAATCAATATTCAATCACCTTTGTGCCCAGAAAAACACATCTTTACAAATAAGGAAAGTAATGTGAGTTTTATTTTATGGCAGTGTGTGTGTACTTGCGTGGGGCCAGGGTGAGGAGGGGGTGCTTTTAATCTTCTGGATTTTGCAGAGAAGGATCCAAGATTTTGGAACCAGAAAAGTGCAGGCATCTTGTCTGGCTGCAGGAATCATGTGTTGTTAAAGATTCTCGCAAAGTCATTCAGCCAGGTACTTCTCACTCAGTTTGAAGACATCCACTTCAGTTCATTTCTTCTTTATCTAACATTACCCCTCCCTGTCTCCCCAGCATCTCTTATCATTGCAAATGTACTGATTGAACTACAGAGAAACAAGAAGGCCTCTAGCTCAGTTCCTCCCTGAGCCTCACCTCCAGCCCCACACACCATTTCTCCACCCCCTCCCACCAGTTCCATATTTAAAATAAGTCCTGATCATCAACCTGACTCTTGTTAACTATATAACTGGAAAATCCCCTCTGGCGAAGTGGAGAGGCATGCCCCGCCTTCTTCCCAGTGGATCCATCAACTTCTTCAGTTAGCACTGAACCCACTTTCTCCTGAACTCCAGCAGAGGTATAATTTTTGTTAGGGTAATGTCTACTGCTGCCACAAAGAACCAACGCTGCCGTCAATTGCAATGTCTTCACAACCAAAGTGTGGTCCCCACCCACAGGCTGCCCTGTGTTTGCTCCTGTTGGGGTGGAGGGGTAAGGCCTGCAGAGACCACCCCGAAGGAGCCTCCACCATCTCTTAAAGGTAGCTTTTAAGCTCACCTTGGTGTCACCTCCCAGCAAATAGGTGGAGAAGGCACAGGTCCTGCTTAGCCACCTCCACCAAGGTGCCACCAACATCATTTCCATTCACAAGTGAAAGTAAGTACCATTTGAGGAGATCCAACATGGCGGCGGGCACAGAGAGATCAAGTCTCTGACCTCTTCAGCTGCGCGGGCATAGGGAGCCGTAAACCGTCTAAATGCTGTTTGCTCAGGATCACTAGGCAATGCTGAGCTGACGTGGATCTAGGGCGAACAGTCTGGGCCTCTCAGAACACACACTGAGCCCAGATCGGCTGAATTCAAGCTCCCGTTCGCCTGCTTCTCGCAGACAAACTGCTGTGACTCAGCACTAAACGATCCCGCTGAAACAACTGGTCGGCCCTTCTGAACCTACAGAGGTTAATGCCAACCGAGCTTTCATAGGCAGTGGCCAAAGGATTGAAACGGAGCTTGGGAGTGCCAGTCAGGACCCACCCGTTGCATTGGTCACCTGGCAAAGGGAACGAACTGTTGCCATTTGCATGGGATACCACCATGGCAGAGAACTGACGTCACCAGAATGCGGCGGAGGAGATAACTCCATTGAAACCGGCGGCGACACCCCTAGCCTTCCCTCTCCACACAGCAGGTAAAACTTAAGGGCCCCTCCCAGCTCTCCTGTGAGCGCGATAGCCAGACCGAGGGAATCAGGAGTGGCGCGGGACCCGCGGCACGGAACTCCCTGCTACCGCTCCCACCAGTGCTGGCAACTGAGGTCTCTTGCACCAGCTACTGGGGGCATGGCTACCGGAGGGCAAGCAAAAGCCTCAAGCTATACAAACTTAGGGTCTGAGGGAATGGCAAACAGGGAGAGTGTGCCCAGTCGTTCATGAAAACAGGGCTCCCGAGAGCAGCAGACCTGGCATGTAGCCAGTATTGTGGTGAGCATCACCGGTGAGCGGGGCCTGGCTTGAGGAAAAGTGGGGAAGTGACTAGACACAAGAGAAGGCTCTAGGCACTCAGGATTGGAAACCCGCCCAGTCTGGGAGGAGGAACTGCTGCACAGTGATTGGTTCCTGCGTATTGAGAGGAGAAGCTTGGCCCGGTGGGAACAGCTCCACCTACTGGAAGAGAAGTTAATCAAACTCTAAGACTGCATTTATTAATTTTTTTTTTAATTTGGGGTTTTTTTACATTTTCATTTTTTTGTTGTTTTTCAAATTTTTTTTAAAATTTTTTATTATTTTTTTAATTTTAATTTTAATTTTTTTTCTTTTTTTAAATTTTTTTCTTTTTTTCTTTTCTATTTTTTTCTTTTGTCTTTTCATTTCTTTTCAATTTCCATATTGCAACTTCCTTGAATTCTACCTGCTTACTCTCATTCTCTTCAGTGACTTCTTCCCTTCCCTTCTAATACCTTTCCTCCCAAGCATCAAATAAATTTATAGGAGTAAACAGTAACTCAGCAGTCAAACAGAACAAGAAGTAACATGAGCAGCATGAAAAAGCAAGGAAGAAAAGGAGTACAAACAATGCAGGACAGCCTAAATATTCAGGAGGACCTAGAGGCATCAGAAAAATGGTCAAATAGAGAACTCAAGGATTACCTTAGACAGATGGAATGGAACCTTAAAGAGGATATGAGACAGCAAATTCAAACAGTGAAAGAACACATTAAAAATGAATCACATAAACAGATAAAAGAAGAATTTAAGCATCTTTATCAGGAGATAGAGATTATAAAAAAAAATCACACAATAATTCTAGAAATGAAGGAAACCATAAACCAAATGAAAAACACAAATGAGAGTATCACTAACAGAGTGGAGCAAGTAGAAGCCAGAACGTCAGATAATGAAGACAAAATATATCATCTTGAAAAGAGTCTAGCCAACTCAGAAAGGCTGGTAAAAAATCACGAGAAAAACATCCAAGAGATATGGGATAACATAAAAAAACCAAACTTAAGGGTCATCGGGATAGAGGAAGGTATAGAGGTTCAAACCAAGGGAATGAGCAACATGCTGAATGAAATAATTATAGAAAAATTTCCAGAAATAAAAAAGGAAACAGATATACAAATTGTAGATGCATACAGGACACCAAGCATACAAAATCACAGTAGACCAACGCCAAGACACATTGTTATGAAGATATCCAATATACAGAACAAAGAGAAAATATTAAAAGCTACAAGAGAAAGGATGCAGATTACATTCAGGGGTAAACCAGTAAGGTTAACAATGGATTTTTCATCACAGACACTGAAAGCGAGAAGATCCTGGAACAACGTATTTCAAACACTGAAAGACAATGGATGCCAACCAAGAATTTTGTATCCAGCAAAATTAAGTTTCAGGTACGACAAGAAAATAAAAATCTTTCATGATAAACAAAAGTTAAAAGAATTTGCAGCCAGAAAACCAGCATTGCAAAGCATCTTGAGCAAAACACTACACGAGGAAGAAATGAAAAACAATAACCAAAACCATCAGTGGGAAGTGCCTCAGTAAAGACAGAGGGCGGGGGGAAAGCTAATCATGGAGAAACAAACTAAATTTAAAAAAAAAGATAAATAATCAAACATGGCTGGAAGTACAAACCATGTATCAATAGTAACTCTAAACGTTAATGGCCTAAACTCTCCAATAAAGTGACATAGGCTGGTAACATGGATTAAAAAAACAAATCCAACAATATGCTACCTCTAGGAGACACATCTGATTGGAAAAGACATACACAGGCTGACGGTGAAAGGTTGGGAAAAATATACCACGCAC
Source organism: Marmota monax (assembly GCF_021218885.2). NCBI lineage: Eukaryota > Metazoa > Chordata > Mammalia > Rodentia > Sciuridae > Marmota > Marmota monax. The sequence continues at coordinate 21,661,126 of NW_026692254.1, forward strand.
ACGGTCCTTGTAAGCAAGCAGGGGTGGCCATCCTCATATCGAATAAAATTGACTTCAATACTAAGTTAATCAAAAGGGATAAGGAAGGACATTATATACTGTTAAAAGGAACCATTCACCAACAAGACATAACAATTATCAATATTTATGCACCAAATAATGGTGCTGCGACATTCATAAAACAAATTCTCCTCAAGTTCCAGAATCAAATAGACCACAACACAATAATTATGGGTGACTTCAACACACCTCTCTCACCATTGGACAGATCCTCCAAACAAAAGTTGAATAAAGAAACTATAGAACTCAATATCACAATCAATAACCTAGACTTAACTGACATATATAGAATATATCAACCATCAACAAGTGGATATACTTTTTTCTCAGCAGCGCATGGATCCTTCTCAAAAATAGAGCATATATTATGCCATAGGGCAACCCTCAGTAAATATAAAGGGGTGGAGATAATACCATGCATTTTATCTGATCATAATGGAATGAAACTGGAAATCAATGATAATAGAAGGAAGGAAAAATCCTACATCACATGGAAAATGAACAATATGTTACTGAATGATCAGTGGGTTCATTGAAGAAGACATAAAGGAGGAAATCAAAAAATTCTTAGAGATAAATTAAAATACAGACACAACATATCGGAATCTATGGGACACAATGAAAGCAGTTTTAAGAGGGAAATTCATCGCCTGGAGGTCATTCCTCAAAAAAAGAAAAAACCAACAAATAAATGAGCTCACACTTCATCTCAAAGCCCTAGAAAAGGAAGAGCAAAACAACAGCAAATGTAGCAGAAGGCAAGAAATAATTAAAATCAGAGTGGAAATCAACGAAATGGAAACAACAGATACTATTGAAAAAATTGACAAAACTAAAAGTTGGTTCTTCGAAAAAATAAATAAGATTGACAGAACTTTAGCCATGCTAACAAAGAGAAGAAATGAGAGAACTCAAATTACTAACTTACGGGATGAAAAAGGCAACATCACAACAGATACTACAGAAATACAGAAGATAATTAGGATTTATTTTGAAAACCTATATTCCAATAAAATAGAAGATAGTGAAGACATCGATAAATTTCTTAAGTCATATGATTTGCCCAGACTGAGTTAGGAGGATAGACACAATTTGAACAGACCAATATCAATGGATGAAATAGAAGAAGCAATCAAAAGACTACCAACCAAGAAAAGCCCAGGACCGGATGGGTATACAGCAGAGTTTTACAAAACCTTTAAAGAGGAACTAATACCAATACTTTTCAAGCTACTTCAGGAAATAGAAAAAGAGGGAGAACTTCCAAATTCATTCTATGAGGCCAACATCACCCTGATTCCGAAACCAAAGACACATCAAAGAAAGAAAACTACGGACCAATATCTCTAATGAACCTAGATGCAAAAATCCTCAACAAAATTCTGGTGAATCGGATACAAAAACACATCAAAAAAATTGTGCACCATGATCAAGTAGGACTCATCCCTGGGATGCAAGGATGGTTCAATATACGGAAATCAATAAATGTTATTCACCACATCAATAGACTTAAAGATAAGAACCATATGATCATCTCAATAGACGCACAAAAAGCATTTGACAAAGTACAGCACCCCTTTATGTTCAAAACATTAGAAAAACTAGGGATAACAGAACTTACCTCAACATTGTAAAAGCTGTCTATGCTAAGCCTCAGGCTAGCATCATTCTGAATGGAGAAAAATTGAAGGCATTCCCTCTAAAATCTGGAACAAGACAGGGATGCCCTCTATCACCACTTCTATTCAATATAGTTCTCAAAACACTGGCCATCGCAATTAGACGAAAGAAATTAAAGGCATAAAAATAGGAAAAGAAGAACTTAAATTATCACTATTTGCATATGACATGATTCTATACCTAGAAGACCCAAAAGGGTCTACAAAAAAACTACTAGAACTAATAAATGAATTCAGCAAAGTGGCAGGATATAAAATCAACACGCATAAATCAAAGGCATTTCTGTATATCAGCGACAAAACTTCTGAAACGGAAATGAGGGAAAATACCCCATTCACAATATCCTCAAAAAAAACAAAATACTTGGGAATCAACCTAACAAAAGAGGTGAAAGATTTATTCAATGAAAACTACAGAACCCTAAAGAGAGAAATAGAAGAAGATCTTAGAAGATGGAAAAATATACCCTGTTCATGGATAGGCAGAACTAACATCATCAAAATGGCGATATTACCAAAAGTTCTCTATAGGTTTAATGCAATGCCAATCAAAATCCCAAAGGCATTTCTTGTAGAAATAGATAAAGCAATCATGAAATTCATATGGAAAAATAAAAGACCCAGAATAGCAAAAGCAACTCTAAACAGGAAGTGTGAATCAGGCAGTACAGCGATACCAGATTTCAAACTATATTACAGAGCAATAGTAACAAAAACAGCATGGCACTGGTACCAAAACAGGCGGGTGGACCAATGGTACAGAATAGAGGACACAGAGACTAATCCACAAAGTTACAACTATCTTATATTTGATAAAGGGGCTAAAAGCATGCAATGGAGGAAGGATAGCATCTTCAACAAATGGTGCTGGGAAAACTGGAAATCCATATGCAACAAAATGAAACTGAATCCCCTCCTCTTGCCATGCACAAAAGTTAACTCAAAATTGATCAAGGAGCTTGATATCAAATCAGAGACTCTGCGTCTGATAGAAGAAAAAGTTGGCTCCGATCTACATATTGTGGGGTCGGGCTCCAAATTCCTTAATAGGACACTCATAGCACAAGAGTTAATAACAAGAATCAACAAATGGGACTTACTTAAACTAATAAGTTTTTTCTCAGCAAGAGAAACAATAAGAGAGGTAAATAGCGAGCCTACATCATGGGAACAAATTTTTACTCCTCACACTTCAGATAGAGCCCTAATATCCAGAGTATACAAAGAACTCAAAAAATTAAACAATAAGATAACAAATAACCCAATCAACAAATGGGCCAAGGACCTGAACAGACACTTCTAAGAGGAGGACATACAATCAATCAACAAGTACATGAAAAAATGCTCACCATCTCTAGCAGTCAGAGAAATGCAAATCAAAACCACCCTAAGATACCATCTCACTCCAATAAGATTGCAGCCATTATGAAGTCAAACAACAACAAGTGCTGGCGAGGATGTGGGGAAAAGGGTACTCTTGTATATTGCTGGTGGGACTGCAAATTGGTGCAGCCAATTTGGAAAGCAGTATGGAGATTCCTGGGAAAGCTGGGAATGGAACCACCATTTGACCCACCTATTGCCCTTCTCGGACTATTCCCTGAAGACCTTAAAAGAGCGTACTACAGGGATACTGCCACATCGATGTTCATAGCAGCACAATTCACAATAGCTAGACTGTGGAACCAACCCAGATGCCCTTCAATAGATGAATGGATAAAAAAATGTGGCATTTATACACAATGGAGTATTACGCAGCACTAAAAAATTACAAAATCATGGAATTTGCAGGGAAATGGATGGCATTAGAGCAGATTATGCTAAGTGAAGCTAGCCAATCCCTAAAGAACAAATGCCAAATGTCTTCTTTGATATAATGAGAGCAACTAAGAACAGAGCAGGGAGGAAGAGCAGGAAGAAAAGATTAACATTAAACAGAGACATGAGGTGGGAGGGAAAGGTAGAGAAAAGGGAAATTGCATGTAAATGGAAGGAGACCCTCATTGTTATACAAAATTACATATAAGAGGTTATGAGGGGAATGGGAAAAAAAAACAAGGAGAGAAATGAATTAAAGTAGATGGGGTAGAGAGAGAAAATGGGAGGGGAGGGCAGGGGGAATAGTAGAGGATAGGAAAGGTAGTAGAATACAACAGTTACTAATATGGCATTATGTAAAAATGTGGATGTGTAACCGATGTGATTCTGCAATCTGTATTTGGGGTAAAAATGGGAGTTCATAACCCACTTAAATCTAATGTATGAAATATGATATGTCGAGAGTTTTGTAATGTTTTGAACAACCAATTAAAAAAAAAGAAAGTAAGTACCGTTTCTCAAGGAGCACCCTGTACCATGGAAGGACCCAGAGATTTTTGGTAGAGAATTTGCTTTATCTGCCACCAGCATCACAACAACATTACTTCATGGGTCTCACATGAGGACAAAGAAATATAAATCTAAAACTTACAGTTAGTTATTCTAAAAGTCTAATATCTATTCCTTAAACTGCATATTTGTCCCTTTCAACAGGATTCAGGTGACACATTTTTTTCAAAGATGATCAACTGTCATTTTAGAAGGCAACAGAAGTTAAAAGAATGGACTTTTTGTTTCTATAAATCCCAGTTCCATTCTGACTTCTAAGTGATCTTGGGCAGTTTGTAAAGCCTCCCGGCCTGATTCCTCATCTCTAAGAAGATACTAATACCGACTTGTTAAAGTTATTGGGATTATTAAATGAAGCCGTGCATTTGAAGTGCTTAGCAAGGGCTAAGCATAGAGCAATGCTCCATAAACAACAGAAATCGCTAGGTTCTTGGAATTTAAATTAGTGGAACCCTTTTGAACCCTAGTTCAAATAAATAGTAGTAAACCCAGTCTCCCTCAATATCCATGGAACAATTAAGATTATAACAAGCCTGAAATTAAAATTGGTTGGTGGTTTTAAAGAGAAGACTCTCCATTGAAAATAGACCATTTCCAATATCTCATCTTCCTTTTAGTTCTATAAACCTCAATTCAAAAGAAGTTCAAGGTACAGAGTGACACACGTTTATTTGACTTGGTTTACTTTGTTCTCATTATTCATTGGTCATGTACCTCTGTGTGTATTTGATAGTCAGCTTTCCATGACTGTGACAAACACTTGAGATAATCAACTTAAAGACAGAAAAGGTTTATTTGGGATCATAGTTCACGATTTGTTGGCCCTGTTGCTGTGGAGCCTGTGGTAAGGCAGCACATTATGGTGGGAGCGTTTAATAGAGGAAAATTGCTCATCTCATGGCCAGGGAGCAAAAGAGGAAGAGAAAAAGACTGGGGACCCACTATGCCCTCCAATGGCATGCCCCCAGCAACCTGAACATACCCCACTGGGCTCTACCTTTTAAATGCTCCACCACCTCCCAATAGCACCGTGGGCTGGGGATTAACCTTCAACAGACAGGTCTTAGGGAAACATTCAAGATGGAACTGTGGAAGTGTCTTCCATAGTTCTTGGGCTTCTCGGGCTGAGATGAACATCCATATTTGAAATGTATCCATAGGTCAGTAATGCACTAAACTTTTCTATAAGCTTAAAAACTAAAGAAATTATAATAGATGATGTTAGTAGAAAAGGGGGCTAAATTCCCATCTTGTGATGTTCCGGAGAGATTCCTTCAGCTCCTGGACACTCTCAGCCTTGCTGATACAAAACTCTAGTCTTCCTTAGGGACAAATACCAAAATGGGGAGTTCCAATACAACACATAGAAAGATTCTATGGCCATTCAGCAGTTTTACTTTTTGGGGGGAGGATATTTTTCCATAGTGATGCAATTTTTTATCAGTGATAGTATTTTAGGCTCCCATTCAAAAAACAACTTACCGAGAATAAGTTATTATTTTTTAATTACAGAGAAGAAAAAAAAATGTTTTTAAAAAGGGAGAAATTAGAAGGGCTGAGCCTGAAGTATAAAATTACCTGCACCTTGCTCCTCACCTCATCTCCATACCATTCTTCCTATGGTTAAGCCACAGGTGGACTTCACCCCTAAATGGTCCCTCACCAAATTTCAGACGTCGGAAGAGGGAAGAATGGGAATGAGACTATGTGGGGGACAGAGAAAGGAGCCAGGGCCCTGCTGCAGGGCATCTGAAGTGAGGAGAAGAGAGATGGCAAGGCATTAGAAATGTACCTGAGCCAGGAGCACCGGCTCTGGAGATAAGTTTCAAATAATCCAAATAATCAATAAGCTGGTGGAAATAATTCAAATAATCAAGAGCTGGTGGAAACTGAGTCAGGGTGTAACTTGGGTAAGGTGTAATTTGGGTAAAGTCCTGATTGCCTGCCATGACTAGCTCTGGAATTCGCATAGCTTGCTTTGCTAGACTGTCAACTGCATAGCAAGTCCCTGTGCTGGGAAGATTCAAGGGGCAAGGTGTGATGTCCATGACTTCAAGGTTTTCTGTAACGTGAACAGTCATGCTGCATAAACTCTTTCTCCATTTGTCTGTTAAACACCAAATTTCTGCAAGGCTCTGTCCTGAGCCCTGGAGATAGCCAGCTGTGGAAGTGCTGGAGTCAGAGGGGTGAATGAAGGAGCAAACTGATGCAGTGTCATGAGCAATGGGCACGGGACACTGTGGGAGCACAGAGGAGATGCATACAAAACATGGCAAACACAGGGCAGCTGACCTGCTGGTCCACACCTGAGGGTCATAGCAATGGTTGATATGTCAAGTGTTTGCCAGGTGCCAGACACCCCGCCTAAGCCTTGTGCATATTTCGTCTTAACTTGTGTTTGCGGGTGGGGGTTCTCTGGTCACTTGTTCATTCACTTATTTATTCATTCATTCTTCTGTGCATTAGCAGTTCCTGAATACCTACTCTGTGCTGGGTGCTTTTCCACAGATAAAAATGTGCTTCAGATAAGTAGTTTCTGGAGCAAGTATTGGAATTTTTTCTTTATTCTTTAAAAACTGTATACTGTTGTATAAAAGCAGAATAACAGAGAAAACAAAATTTAAATACATACATACATATATATATATATATATATATATATATATATATACTCACAAGCTCATTGTCCCAATGGATTAACCTTTTAATTTTCCTGTGTTTTTGTCCTGTATCCAGAAACAAATATATTTTCTCATAATTGTACACATACAACGGTTTTTGCTTTTTTTTTTTTCTTTCCACATGACATAAAAAAACAACACTCCATATTAAAAGCACGGGGCATCAGGGGTTGGCGGGCATGCAGATAACTAGGGTGGCGGGAGCCTGAGCTGGTTTCCCCAGCCCACTAGACCTCACAAGCCAGTGACTAAATAACCAATCAGCTCCTAGAGATTATCAATGTCTTTATAACCAACCAACCAAGTGTTTTTTATTGCCCCCAATTTTGGTGATTAGGAGCTGGGCTCAGCTGAGCTGTTCTTTCACCTTCTTGCCTGGGTTCATTCATGGCTGCAGTCCTCGGTATGCTTGGACTGGTCTTCCCGACTGACGATGCTCTGTTTCCTGGGTTTCTCTCTGTTTCTCAGGGTTCCCAAAGAGCAAGTCTCAAACCCAGGCTTTATCAAGCTTCTTCTCATATCATTATAATAATGTCTGTTTTTTGTTTTTTGCTGCCATGACTAAAAGACCTGACAAGAACCAGTTTAAAAGGGGGAAAAGTTTATTTGAGACTTCACAGTTTCAGAGGTCTCAATTCATAGGACTCTGGCTCCATTCCTCGGGATTCAAGGTGAGGCAGAACATCGTGGTGGAAAAGTGTGACAGAGAGAAGCAGGTCACATGATGATCAGGGAGCAGAGAGACTCCATTTGTCAAATACAAAATATATAGCCCAAAGGCGCACACACCCAATGACCCACCTCCTCCAGCCACACCCTACCCACCTTCAGCTACCACTCAGTTAATTCCATCAGGGATTGATTCACTGATTGGGTTAAAGCTCTCTTAACCCAATCATTACTCCTCTAAACCTCTTGCATTGTCTCACAGATGAGCTTTTGGAGGATACTTAACATCCAAACCATAACAATATCCAATTGACTGTAGACGGTTATTTAGCTGAGCCAGAGCACTATGGGAGGGAACTACACACGGGCTAGCCGAAAGGATGCCTTACAAAGGCTGCTACTGTCATACTACATCACAGTTCTCTTCTCTGAATTTTCCCAGATCTGATGTTGGATGCTGCTGAGGACCCGCCTCCACCTGTCTCCATCCTTCATGAAGAACCAAGTTCAGTCAGGAGTCTGGGGCAGGGTCATGTTCACTGACAGCTAAAGCCTCCACACCTTCCCTAGCTGCTGGGATCAAGATGGTGCCCAAGCCCCTTAGCAGCCTTCCTAGGCAAAGCCTCAGGAGGCAGAGACTTGAGGCCAATGTCGCCCAATCAATTGCGATCCAGACACCAGAACAAAGGAAAAAGTACTGTAGAGGACAGGTTCACAATGTCTTGGCAAATATTTGGGAGGAACAAAAGGAGGATGTGGTGAGGTCCCCCTGTATTCCAGAGGGGGCCATAAGTACGAAGCATTTTCATGTCTCAACAATACTCTAATAGTGACCCCCACCCAAAATGTCTCCCCTATAACCCAGATGCACGCACGTCACAGTTCTCCACAAGAGCATAGTATCTTTTTTCTTTTATGTCTTTTTGTGTTACCTTTTAAATTTATTTCTTCTTTTTAGTTATACATGACAGGAGAATGTATTTTGACATATCGTACATACGTGGAGTATAACTTCCCATTCTTGTGGTTATACATGATGTGGAGTTACCCTGGTCATGTGTTCATATATGAACAGAGGAAAGGAATGTCTGGTTCATTCTGTCTTTCCTTTTCCCTACCCCCATCCTGCCCCAACCCTGCCCCCATTTCCCTTTGTCTAATCCAATGAACTTCTATTCTTCCCTTCCCACCCTTTATTGTATGTTAGTACCCACATATCAGAGAGAACATTCAGACTTTTGTTCTTTGGGGTTGGCTTCTTTCTCTTAGCATGATAGTCTCTAGTTCCATTCATTTACAGGCAAATGCCATAATTTCATTCTTATTCATTGTGTATATATATCACATTTTCTTTATTTATTTATCTGTTGAAGGGCACCTAGGTTGATTCCATAGTTTAGCTATTGTAAATTGAGTTGCTGTAGACATTGATGTGGCCACGTCAGTGTAGAATGCTGATTTTAAGTCCTTTAGGTATACCCTGAGGAGTGGGATAACTGGGTCAAATGGTGGTTCCATTCCAAGTTTTCTGAGGAATCTCCATACTAAAGAGCATACAATCTTGGTGTGTGAGCTCCTAATGAGGTTGCTTGTCTGATTTCTTATTTTTCTGAGTAAACTGGGGCCCAATGGTTAAATGACCAACAAAGTAATACGTGCAGAACTGGGGGTGGGGGGACAGCAAAAGGATTAAAAACACAGAATCTTAATTTGGCCAACATATTAACTTCTCATCTTGAACAGTGTGATAGTGATGGGTTTTATTCCCAGATCTGATTAAATCAAAGTGAGAGTTCCTTTTTGATGTTGTTTAATTTGTTGATGAGAAAAGATGTGGAAATTTGAATAATCTTATTTAAAATAAGTTTCATTGCTGGAACTCATTTGACCATAACTTTCACTTACAAGATTTGCAGACAAATCGCAAAGCTCTATTGATCACAATCACTTTTTCATTTACTTTCTTTAAAAAAAAAAAAAAGATTTTATTTTTAGAGCAGTTTCAGATTTACAGCATACAAATTAGATCTTTTTTTTATTAAAACCTAAAAACATGACCACTCTGTCACCATTGTAATAAAATATGCCAACATAGTGATATTAAAATCATTTTTATTAAATTCTATATTATTTTCTTGAGAGATCATGGGTAGATATACTTGCAAAACCTGTGACTTTAGTAATCATTGTTCTCATTTACTGAAGAAATCAAAATTTTCCCTTCTCACATAGAACCTGACAAAGACAAGCTGCAGCTGAGGCAGGGTCTCTGCACTGGGTACTATGACTTGGGGACCAGAGAGTTCCTTGCTGTGGGGGCTGTGCTGTGCAGGGCAGGAGGCTTAGCAGTATCCCTGGCCACTGCCCACCAGGTGCCAGTAGCACACCCACACCTACTGTCCCTGCCACCCTAGCAATAACAACAAATAACGCTCAGACACTGCCAAGTATCTCATGAAAAGAAAATAAGAGTTGTCCCAATTGAAAATCACTGATCTAAAGAAATTACTCTCTTTGATTTGCTCTATCTCTGCATTCTTCACCTTTCTACAATATGTTGGAGGAATAATCAGAGCTATATTTGCTTGTGAATTCTGTCTGCCAAGTATTTACCATTACCTCTTCTAATCCTCACACCCATAGTCTAACTTGGGTGATATATTATCACTGAGATCTCTGATGAGGAATCAAAATCAACTAAATTTAGGCAAAGGGTTCATCTATCAGACCCCTAAATGGAACAATGTGAATGGAACATATCACACTTTGATATTTAACTCAAAATATGTCTGTTATTTTAACATCTAGATCTGTATATTTTTTTCAATATTTAATATAATGTTCTCCATTTACTTTGTAAAGACTAAGGTCTAACAACAGCAATCTCGGCTACATTTTTCGCAAATAAGGATTAAATCCAAATCCATTTATTTGAGTAAAATGTTCCAAGTCCCTAAATTATTGGTTTCAATGGGTTTCTATTACAAACTCAAGCGGACTCTTGGGGGCTATATGCATTTATCATGCTTTCTCCTTCAAAGAAAAGAATAGATGACCTCAAATTGGTTAGGGCTCTGTATGTAGCAGATACTACACTAGAAACAGCATGTGTCATCTTTACCGGTTCATGTTAGCTCTTCTGTGAAGGGAGTTTTACTGTCCTGTTTTCTGCAGTGACAACTGGGGTTCAGAGAGCTCAAGTCTCACAGCTCTGCAGTGATAGACCCCAGATTTGAACTCAGCTCTGTGCAATGACAAAACAGATGCTCTTTGTATTTGAGCAGTAAGATGTATTTAGGCATTATAATAGCCTAAAAGGGAATTTTTTGGTTTATGTAATATTTGAGAAGAATATCTTCTTTGTGGCGCTAGAGAAAGACATTTATGTTGGGAAATATCTTGTAGGTGATATGTTACATAGAAATAAAATGGGTCAAATGAGGAGAATTTTAAAAACATGATCAGTAAGAAGAGTGAGTCTCACTTGATCAAGAAGTCCTGGCATGATGCCTTTCTTCCTTGGCTTCTTTGTGACCAAGATAAGCCAACCAGGGGTCCATGATGCTTCACACACACACACACACACACACACACACACACTCTCTCTCTCTCTCTCTTATCACATCACTGCCTAGAAGGAAACTTCAAAGGGCAGCAAAGAGGGAAGTCAATGCCAACTGCATTTTCACTCAAGCTTTCTGGATTGTGAGACAGTGAGGGAGGGCACACCATCGACAAGTTACCCTTTCCAAATCCACAACCACCCTCCGTTTGTCACTAGGGACTTAACATCACTACAGGATATTTAGGTTTCACTGTCAAGCTAATGCCGGGAGCCTACTGCATCTGCCCTGGTGGTTTGGTGACATTGGCTGAGGGTCCTTTGACTTCAAGATCTGTTTACTAAGACTCAAAAAGTAAAGGAAGAAGGGCAAAGCAAAGCCCCACATGGAAGGCTGAATCCTTGCTATGAACCCAGGTTGTACTTGGAGAACCATATGCCATATTGGAGGAAGGAGAGTCCACAGTGCCTGGAGGGGTGAGGCCGAGCCAGAGCCTCACCAGATACTGTCCTGTGGAAACTGGGCCGAGCAGTGACAGGAACGTGAGGCAGTAGTCATGCCAAGGGCTGGCAACAGGTTCTGGAGCCTCTCTCTCTGAGACAGCCCCAATCTGGTGATATTCCAAATGTTTTTGTTTTGTTCTTCCAGTTGATAAGTGCAGGCAGCTCTTTGCCACCTCCACCCATCTGCCTGTTCCCCACCCCGTCAGCATAGACAGGCACCATCCACAGGGGAGAAACAATTTTAATCACAAATCCGGTGGAGAAAGTGTCATCTTTCCCCTGGAACCAAAATAGATACAGTAAGGAAGAGAACATCCTACTCACATGCATTTTTAATTAAAGAGAGAGAGAGAGAGAGAGAGAGAGAGAGAGAGAGAGAGAGAGAGAGAAATCATGAATTGATGTCATAACTTTGCTGAACCACTTCAAAGACTCTTCAAAAGCTGTCCCCCTCCTCAGACCTAGGGGTGAGGCAGGGTGCTAAGGGATGAGGGGCAGCTATTTGCTTGTTTGGGATGTTCAGAGTACTTCTGGGGGAACTCAAGATTCCCCACAAGTGAATCTGTCCCCCTGGGTCCACACTGGTCTGAGGAGCTCTCTTGGTGAGGTGTATTTTACTGTCTGGGCGGGCAGCAGTCAACCCAAGGCAGTAGTCAAAGTAGGTACAGATCCGAACCCAGAAAGACCTTCTCCTCTCTTGGCCCTCTAAGACAGTCTGAAATCTAAATCCTCAAAAAGAGTCAAGACTGAAAAAGTAGAGTGGCTAAATCACATGTTAAGACCTTTTTCTTTCTTCCCAGAAGCTCAGCTTCTGGTAACAAGGGAATACAAACGCAGTTGCCCTCTTCCCCATCGACGCCATCAACCACAGCTCTTGCCACTTGGAGATCTTTGCCCCTGTTTTATTTCAATTCTGGGAGAATTTTTCTTGTCTTTTGTTTCTGCTTTTGTTTTTGAGATGGGAGAAAGAATTTTAGAGAAGACAGTCATCAATCGTGAGGTTTTTCTTTTCCTTTTCTTTTTTTTTTTTTTTTTTTTAGCTTTTGTTTTGACAAGAAGTATAGGTATTCCCATTTGGAATATAAACTATTTATATATATAAATTCCTAAAAGTCCCTCTGGCCCAAAATAGGAAGAAAAGCAGACAGACAACATTTGGGGAGAGGATACCCTTCCGACAGGGATTGAACTGTCCGGATAACACTGTCCAGATTCCAACATGCAAGTGTGCACCCAAGGACCAGCAGGAGGTCTGGCAGTTATTAACCACAAGAGCAGTCCTCTCAGCACCTCGGTTCTGCTTGTAGCTGCAGGGGAGACTTCTGAAGGCAGCATGCAAGTGCCCATGTTAGCAGAAGACCGCTTCTGCCACCAATTGTGGGCAGCCGGCCACCCTTTGCAAGTCCCCACCAAGGGCAGGCGTTCCAAGGCCTCCTAAAGCCACACAAAGGAAATGCCCTTCTAACCTGAAGGTGTTTTTAATTAGAGGAGCTAATAACCAAACCACCACTGCATTTAATTGCCACAAACAAAATCACAAACGAACAATTAACAAGTCAAGCTAACTCCAAGTTTAGAAAGAAGGAAGAGAAAGCCTGGGGCAGGTGGTTCATCCCCGTAATCCCAGCAACTCTTGGGAGGCTGAGGTAGGAAGGTTACAAATTCGAGGCCAGCCTCAGCAACTTAGTGAGACCCTGTCTTGAATTTTTAAAAGGGGGGTGCTGGGGGTGTAGCTCCATTGTAAAGCACTTCTGGGTTCAATCCTCAGTACCAAAAAAAAAAAGTTTAAAAGAGGAAAGAAAAGAGTGAGGGAAGGAAGGAGGATGGGTGTGAATGCAATAGTTTGTTATGACTATGTGTGTTGTTATTTCAAATAGTTTCATGCTTCTCAGTTACCCTGCAAAAGCTCACTTGTAAAATCTCAGGGCACTTGAGTATGAGCCCAGATCAGAGAAAGAGACAGCTGGTGGAGAAATAACCAGGAACAGTTGTTTATGTTTTATTCACCTGAATCTTTCAAGCTCTTCAGCTCATATGGATCTCCAGTTGGTAATGATATCTGTTTTTCCAGTTTTGTCAATATCCCCGGAGTTCCTGGGCATAAATGATAATAATTTTGACAAATGCTTAGAAATTAGTGTGTTGACCTTACAGCAAAAAAATTGGTTTATCTCTAAAATGGAGAAACCAAAATTCCTAAAGTTCAATTCGTGCACATGACACAATTTACCAAAAAAAAAAAAAAAAATCTGAACCTACTGTTAAAGGCTGAATTGTGTCCCTCCACTTTTTTATGGTGAAGTCCCAATCCCCAATACTTCAGACTATAACCTTGTTTGGAAACAGTCATTGCAAATATCATTAATTAGGATGATGGTTATACTGGATGGGCAGAAATACAAAATGATCGGTATCCTTATAAAAAGGGGAAATTTAGACACACAGAGGACACCAAGGGAAGAGGAAGGCAGAGGTTGAATGCTGTGCTACAAACCAAAGAATGCCAAGAAGGGTTAGGAAATGACCAGAAGCTGGGAGCTTCACAGCTCGCTAAAGGAACCCTGTTAACTTATCTTAGACTTCTAGCCCCAAATCTGTGAGACAATAAATTTCTGTTGTTCTGTTCAGCGGCCCAACAAAAATTAACATATCCACTGATTCTACCTCCTGATGTACTTCCCATCAGGCCCTTTCCTTGTATCCTCATTCGCCACCACTCTTGTTCAGTTCGTCACCTTCTCCATGGACCACTGCAACAGGCCCCGGGCTGCTATGCCTGCTGCCAAACTGTCCCCTCATCCAACTTACACTGCCCCATGGGGAACTTTCCTTACCACAGCCCTGACCATGATCTCATGATTGCAATAATAATAAAAGCAATAAGAAGAATAAACTCTTGATTATATTGTGTTTGCCAAGCATTGTGAGAGTCATGAGGAAAAGAAAGAAAACAGTTTCTGTCCACCCCCCCACCTCCAGGGCTCCCAGTCTAATGGGGTTGGTGAAGAAAGACATATGATAGATAATTAGATGGAGAGTTAGTGCCATCCGCACAGAGCATCATGGGAATAGTAAGAATAGCCTCCTGACTCATCACTGGAGTAGGGGATGTCCTATGAAGGGATTCCAGGAAGGAAAAGGCACTAGCTCTCAATCTTGGCTACACACTCCAATCACCTGGGAAGCTCCACTATGCAGATGCTTGGGTCCAATTACACAAGCACACATAGAACGCCATCAACAGCACAGTGATTTAATTGGTTTGGGGTGTGGCTTGGTTGCAAAAGATCTCCAAATGAATCTAATGAGCAGGCGGTTTTGAAAACCTCCATCCTAAAGCACCAATTGTCTGCAAATTGGAAACACCTGTAGAGTTGGGGCCCAGATAGAATTGATTTAATTGGTCTAGGTGTGGCCAGGAATTCAAGAGGATTTTTAATGTTCAGCAAGTAGTCTTAGTGGGCAGGCGAGGTCAAGAATCACTACCTTAGAGGAATGCTTTTTTGAAACTGAATAACGCATAGAAATCATCTGGAGATCTTGTTAGTATGCAGATTCCTGATCAGTCTCAGGGGGAGCCTGAGTCTACCAGCCTAAGGGAGGCTCGAGGTGCTAATGTTGCTTGCTTTACAGCCACACTTGGATCAGCAAATCCTTAAGGAATGAGCACAAGTCCTCCAGGTGGAGATAAACATGGTGCTGAACTAGGATGGGGAGAACAGGGGATGGGCTGAGGAAGCTTCTAGGAAATCATTCGACATGGTATTTGAAACGAATGTGAGGATAGGAGAGGCAAGCACAGAAGACTCAGTCTATACAGGAACCACGGGACATCCCAATCCATGCCGCATTCAGGCTAAACTCACAGTCCGCTTCGTTTTCCCCAAGTACCATCTCCCGAGGTTCAAATGCTTTCTTGTTCGTCACCTCCCAGAGGGAATTATTCATGCCTCCCTTGCTTTTCTTTGCTCTTTCTCCAACACAAAGTGTGCAGATTCACCTGAACGCAGGGACCTGCTGGGTATGTCCTTGGTGAAGTGGACCCAATGGTGGAAGTGAAAACAGGAAGAGGCAGTAGCTCCCCAACTACCCTCAAAGAAAACTGGATTCAATGTTTCCATACCTTTCATTTTTCTAAGAGAAGCTGGAAATCCAGAATTTTGTGTGAAAACCCCAGGTTTCTTTGGGGGGAAGGGGAGTACCAGGTATTGAACTCAGGGGCACTCGACCACTGAGCCACATCCCCAGCCCTATTTTGTATTTTATTTAGAGACAGGGTCTCACTGAGTTGTTTACTGCCTCACTTTTGCTGAGGCTGGCTTTGAACTTGTGATCCTCCTGCCCCAGCTTCCTTCCGGAGCTACTGGGATGACAGGCATATGCCACCACACCCGACTAAAACCCCAGGTTTTTAGATTTTGGCAAATAATTCTTAACCTCAAAACACATTTCTGATAACATTCAAAAGGCAGTATAGCCGTCATCCTTCATCACTGATTCCAAAATACAAAGATCACTGATTCCTTATTGTGGAATGTTCACCTCATGACTAGTTAGCGCATAAACAGTAAGGTGAGGGATGTCAAAGAAGGAGGCAATGAGAACACCCTTGGGAGGAAATTCAACCACAGCCAACTCAAGGAAGCAAAGGGTGAGTGCCTATCCCCAATCAATCAATGCACAGTCCTAATAACATGCTCACTTGTAGTTCATGATCCATCACTCTTTTAGTTTGTTTCATTTCAATTAAAATTATATAGGTTCATGGTGAAGAAATAAAGACTGGTACCTTAGTTCATTTTCTGCTGCTATCAAAGAATACCACAGGCTGGTATTCTGTGATAGCAGCAGATAATAAACAAATAATATTGTTTAATTTATAAACAATACAGGTTTATTTAGTTCACAATTTCTGGAGGCTGGGAAATCCACAATCAAGGGGATGCATGTGGTAAGAGTCTTCTGTGGGCATCATAACAAGATAGAAAGCATCACATGGATGAGAGAACATAAGGGAGGGTGGGGGCCACACAAGACAGGATTGAATTCACTTTTATAACAAATTCACTCTCGTTCTAATGAACTCTGTCCTACAATAATGGCATTAATCCATGAATCCCCTCTTAAAGTTCCCATCCCCTAACGCTGTTGCACTAGGATTAAGCTTCCAACACATGAAATTTGGAGGACATATTCAACCTACACCAATGAGTATAAAAAGTAAATTTTCCTTCTGCTACCAGCCCAACAGTATATTTTAATAATAATAATAATAATGGGTTGGGGTTGTGGATCAGTGGTAGGGCACTTGCCTAGTATGTATGAGGCACTGGGTTCAATCCTTAGCACCACATAAAAACATTAATAAATAAAATAAAGGTATTGTGTCCATCTACAACTAAAAATATTTAAAATAATAATAATAATAACACAAGTATTATGCTTAATATATAGCAATATTACTTATATTAATTAACTTGAATATCTTAACAATTAATGCAAAAGAGGGACATTAGAAGGAAATACTGTTTTTAAAAAATCCCATATTTTGCATCCAAAATATAAATGGATATTAAAATACCGTAAAACATTTTAAAATATTGAAATTTTAAAAATATTAATACCAAAGTACTCTTCCAAAGATGAACACACACGGTAAAATAAATACATTTTTAAAAATAAATTAACATCCTGTAAATGCTGAAAGAAAAAATAACCTGTCAACCCAGAACAGGATATCCAGAAAAAATATCCTTCAGAAATGATGAAAGAATAAAGACTTCAAGGTCAAAGGAAAGCTGAAAAAAACCTATTGGCAATAAACCTGCCCTAAGGGGGCAATTCTTCAGAACGAAGGGAAATGGTAAAAATGGAAACTCGGATCTGCAAGAAGGAATGCAAAGTACCAGGAATTGTAAACATGTGAGTAAATATAACAGAGTACATTTTCATTTCTTGAAAAGATAACTGACCATTTAAAGCCAATCAGTAAGTGTATTATGGTATTTATAGAACATGTAGAATTAAAATATATGATGGTGATACCACTTCTCCCATACCCACACCATACCCTTCCCTCTCTCCGCTTACCCACACCCCTGCTAAGCCCAGGCATTATGATCAAGGACCCGATTCAAACTCTGACACTGTCATTTCCTAAATAGCCTCTGTCAAATCACTCCTTGAATTCCCGTTCTCATTGTTGGTGGTGTTATCACTGCCCACACAGGCTCGATAAAGCAGGCAAGAGTGTGCTGTGCTGGCTGCGAGCCCAGGCTTCTGGTCTCCAGAGCCCTCCTCTCCCCAGTGCTATGCTGCAGCAATGTGATGCCACAGGTATCTGCACAACCCTGGAGACCCCCCTTACCGCTGTTGTTTCCCGGAAGCTTGTCTGGTCAGGTACCATTCGACACCTCTCCTCCTGCACCAGCCCTCTCCACTAGGCAACACTCTATCCCTCCATAGGGACAAGCACCATTGCTACATTGTCAGGAGCTGCCACATAGGAGCTGAACACTCCCTAGCTTTGAGCAATGGAAATGTGGAGACTGGCTTCCCTGACCCAGAAGCAGGTGGATCCCCATCTCCGCTCAGCAAAGGAACAAAGCTTTGGGATTGGGCATTACCCAATGGGAGTGGGCTGCCCCTTGTAACATTAGTCCTCTGCCTTATATGGATGGAATGTTCCTTTTAACAGTCTCCCTCAATAAAATCAGGGTTCGAAGCATGCTCTTTCTCTCTTTCCAACAGACCCCTAAAGTTGAGAGCGGTCACAAAACCCAAAGAAAAAGGTATTTTCTGTCTGTGTGTAATTATTTTGAGCCAACCCAAATTCACCTGGAGTGACCCTGACTGATTTAGTCACATGTTGCGACTCTACATCACGGGGTACAATCCATTTCACCACTGCTTTTGGTTACTGCTCTAACTGCTACATACTACAGACTGCACTAAAATTGAACCAGAAATCCAAATCATCAGACTCAGCAATGCTATGGTTAGAATGTGTCCCCAGGTTCATGTGTTGGAAACTTAGTCCCCAATGCAAAGGCGTTGGGGCTGGGGACTTTGAGAGGTGGTTAGATCATAAAAACTGTGCTCTTACAGATGGGTTAATGCTGATTATAAAAGGGCTTGAGGCTGCAGATTCAGTCTCTTGTTCTCTTACATGCATATTCTCTTGCCTTTCTGCTTTCTGTCATGGGCTGATGCAGAAAGAGGCCCTTGCCAGATGTGGGCCCCTCAGTCTTGAACTTCACAGACTCCCAAACTGTAAAGAAATACTCTGTTCTTTAAAAATTTATCTAGTCTCATGTCTTCTGTTATAACAGCAAAATCTCGATTAAGATTTTGATCAAGCAGAGAAAGCTTGGGATGTGTGATCATAGAACAAACAAAAGGAAGCGAGGCCCCCATCAGGTGACAGTACCATGTCAGCATGTCATTGCTCAAAAATCACTGAGTGAGCATTTCTTGAGCAATTATTTTATGCCGAACATTGTAGTAAGAATTGAGAACTCAGGTTAAAAAATGCATTCTGTGTTTTTGAGAAATTCACAATGCAGAGACACAGAGCAGACACACACACACACACACACACACACACACACACACACACACACAGCTAAGAGGAGAAACAGAACAAAGAACCATCAAAACAACAGTAATATTGTCAGGTCACCTTAGTGGATCATTCACAATATGCCACATGCAGTGCTAAGCACTGGAATTAGTACTATAGGGTTACCATAATTATTTACTACAAACTTAGTGATCTAAAACAACAGGACTTAATTTTCTCACAGTTCTGGAGGCCAGAAGTCCAAAATCATGGTGCAACAGGGTCACCCTCCCTCTGGAAGCTCTGAGGAGAATCATTTGTTGCCTCTTACAACTTCTGGTGGCCTTAGACCTTCCTTGACTTGGGCCGCATCACAGCAATTTCTTGCTTCTGCCTTCACTTCTCTGCATATCTCACACCTCCCTCTGCCCTTCTCTTACATGGAACCTGTCACTGAATAAGGACCCAACCTCAATCCAAGATGACCTCATCTTGGGATACTTAACTCCATCTGCAAAGACTTTTATTCCAAATAAGTTCACATTCTGGGGTTCCTGGTGGATTTGTCTTTGTGGGGCTAAAAGTCAACCTACCACAGACTTTATAGAAACCAATTTGCTCACTCCTCAAAACACTCTTCCAAGGCAAGTACTTAAAGGCCTCATTTTACTCCTGATGAATCTGCATAGTAATGATGTTAGAATCAGGATTTCAACTCTGGTCTCTCTGATGTCATGATGCTGCTTCCTGTGGGCGCCCATCCTAATAGAGTCCACAAATGGAAGCAGAGTGGGTTAACCCAGCCAGCGATGTCAGGGATGATTCTCAGATGGAGGGAGAGCTAAGCACAACCCTGAAGGATGAGGATATGAGGCATCCAAGTATTGAAAGTAGCATGGCCCAGAACCCATGTAGGTCACTGCCAATGAGTAGCATGTTATTCTGTGTAGCTGGAATGTGGGTTGCAAGAGGGAAAGGAGGGCTGGGGATGTGGCTCAACTGGTAGCGTGCTCACCTGGCATGCGTGCGGCACTGGGTTCGATCCTCAGCACCACACACAGACAAAGATGTTATGTCCACCGAAAACTAAAAAATGAATATTAAAATTCTCTCTCTCTCTCTCTCTCTCTCTCTCTCTCTCTCTCTCTAAAAAAAAGGGGGGGGAAGGAGTGAGCCCTAGAGACAGAGCTCCACAGGGCAGGGCACAGAGGACTTCTGATGCCACAGGAGAAAGACTGATCTTTGTCCTACAGGCTGTGGGAAGCCATTGAACATGGTTAAGCAGAATATGAGAATAAGCTTAGTTAGCAATGTGCAAATGCTAAACTGTGAGGCACATTGGCCAACGTGGAGAAGTCACCCAACTCCTGTCGGTCAGCCCTTCCTCATTGCCCTGCTGGAATCCTACAGATATAAGAAGCAGCAACAATAGTGCCACTCAGGGTTCCCACTGCCCATGACTCAGCTGCAACACATTGTGTGCATCATCTCTGTCTAATGGGCTCAGAATATAAGCCTAACTTCCAAACAAGCCCAATTTTTGAAGAGGGATGATCACCTCAGGCAAATAGTGAATGACCACACGGACAGGTTTGCTGTTGGAAAGATAAGAGCGCTCCACAGCAGCTCACCTCTCCTCCCAATAATCCAGGAAGACAGAATGGGTGGTAATCCCTGCACACACGAGCAGAGTGGCCAAGGAATGAGTCAGGAGGTGAACAGCAACACAGCTCATGGGACAATGCAAGAGGGAGTTGGCTTCACTCCCAGTTCAGCTGCCCTGACGGCACCTGGACCACAGCCCAGAGGGCGGGTAAAGGGTGGCATTGAGAGAAGAGATGATTTGAACCTTGCTAGCTCAGCCCCCACCCAGATGCCTGCAAGTCTGCCCTTCGTGTTCCTGCTGGTATACCTGTGGTGGGTATTGGGTCGACTCTGGGCTAGGCTATTTGCTCACTGGAATCCTGTATATTTTGTGGGCAGTGAGAGTGACACAGTTAGACCGAAACTTCACCGTGAAAATATTCACGTGGGGAAAGCTAGAGGATGGTAATAGGAGGGGTGATGTGGGGGGCACCCCTTAAGTGAGCTCTAGGACAAGCAATGATTGCTTGGCTCCAGCCTCTGATCAGATCTCTCAGGATTGTGATTGTGATTAGAGATTTCTTCTCACAGGTCTAGCTGTAGTTTTCCATGAAGTTGACAAACTTTTCTTTTGTAGGGAAATACATTTTCTGTGGTTTAGCCAGTTCAAGAAAAATCAAAGAATGAAGATAAACTTTGAAGAACTAGGTAGACAGGGCTAATGGTCATTATGCTCACCTTCAGTTCAACATTTATCAAGAATCTGCGATGTGCTAGGCTCTACACAACGTATTCTCTGACAGGCAGCTTGGGCCCCTGCTGGTCTCAGAGTTCTCAATTATTCCACTCACCTGATGATTCAGACTTGGCCTTTGGAAACTCTATTCCCCACCTGCCCTTTAGCCATTAGATACCAGAGAGCAAAAGGCAGAGGGGCTTAGTAAGCAGATCCAGGCTGCCAGGGGTCAGAATTGGCTTTCCCACCTCCATGTGGCTCAGTTTCCTTATCTGTGAAGTGGATAACAGTAGTACTACCTCGAGAGGTTGCCCTGAGTATGAGCCATTTATCCCTACATGAATTGCTTAGGCCCGCACCCAGCACCTATCTCTTATTCAAGTTCCACAGTTCCACAGTTTCCCATCCTCTCTGCCAGCCTTCTTTAGTCAAACCAGCCAAGGGAGTTTCCACCTCATACAAAATAATATTTTTTTTCAGTCCCACTGCCCCACCCAAAAAGAGCTCTGCTCCTGGTTAATCGGTTTTAGCGACCAATGATCACAATATTGCTTCACTAGCCATAACTTTTAATAATTTATTGGATCCACTTAAAGTGTTTTTAATTACAAATGCTCTAGTTCAGTTAGAAACTAAATTAAATGCAAGCAAGTAATTATATTCTCTATATATATTATGTTCAGAAAGAAACTAGAGTAGCATAATGCATACTTATTGTCAAAGGGTCTCTCAACCCATGTGATTCTGTGAGAAAGGAACCTCCCATTATTTGCTGAAGTTACTAGTGAGACAAGGGGGTTGGGCAGAGTGGATCAGTTACCCTCCATCTGGATACAGTGACAGACAGCAAACATTTGTCTCTCCAGTTGAGATTTACACTTGGGGAACACTAGTTCATTTTCTCACCCAGCTTCCCCTGACAAGCAGCCTCAGTGTCTCATACACACACACACACACACACACACACACACACACACACACCTGCCTCTCAACACTCTCACTGCCTCCCATGGCAATTCAGGGAAAGAAAGAAAGAAAGAGAGAGAGAGAGAGAGAGAGAGAGAGAGAGAGGGAGGGAGGGAGGGAAAGAAAGAAAGGAAGGAAGGAAGGAAGGAAGGAAGGAAGGAAGGAAGGAAGGAAGGAAGAAAGAAAGAGTTTGTATGTAGTGGAGGTAACTGTGGGGGTAGAGGGTATTGGATGTTTTTGTGGCTGGGAAAAAAATTATAAGTAACAGGAAAATTCTATGACAAACATGCTAAGGTTCATGAGGTCGTTTATGAGAAAGAACTTGGAGACTGGAAAAGTGTCATTTAAATGTACTGATTTAAAATGGGATGATAGTAAAATTTCCAGTTAGTAAATTTGCTGTACATGTACTTTTAAAACTTGCTTTTGGGCTGGGGTTGTAGCTCAGTGGCAGAGAGCTTGCCTCTCACGTGTGAGGCACTGGGTTCGATCCTCAGCACCATATAAAAATTAAAAAAACAATGAATAATTAAAGATATTATGTCCCTGTATAACTAAAAAAAATTTTTTTTAATTTGCTTATAGGATATTGGATAAAAATCACAAGTTGGTGGAATGATTTGACTTATTCTCACTCTTCAATATTTTTAAATAAATATGGGGTCCTGGAATGAGGAACATGTTGATACAGTGTTTTAGCCCCATTTAACATACTAGATAATTGGGACTGCAGAAATTTATGACCATGAGCCAGCACCAGGCAGGGCTCTCTGGTACCAAGACGTGCAGACCATCCTGAGAAAGCCGAGATGCCTACATTTTTTATCACCAGATTTGGAAATTAAGTCAGATTCTAAACTTTATCTCATCCAGGGCTCCTCTCAGAGCTGATATTGACAATCAACTAAAGTTTGGTTTAAGGGTTGTGCAGTTAGTACCTTGGCCTTTTCTGTCAGGATTCCTCGTGAAAGTGGTGACTCCCACAACAACTCAGAAAGAGAGGAATCTTCCCTTCCTTTCACATCCTTCCTGGCCTGAATGCACTTAGAAATCCTGTTTGGAGGGGGCGGGGCCCAGAGGGGTGGGGCTAGAGCTCCCACTTCTCTAAGGGCTCTGCAGACCCAAGTTTGCATTGTGGAGTGCACTTTCAAGCTCCCTGTACCATTATGGATAAGGTCCCCTGGTGTTGTCCTGTGCTCTCCTTGGAAAAGGCAGGCTATGCTTAAAAGAGCCTATCTGCTCTGCCCATGCCCCACTATGTGTCAGGATTCCAGAACACAATGTGTGACTGCTCGGGACTTGTTTCCCCAAGTGTGTCATGTGCTAGATAATTCCAGGTAGTACAAATGGAAACATTATTGGAGGAGTTATGCATTTATTCTAATCCTTATTAGCTATGCAAAGCCCAGTTAAACAGTGATTTCATGGATATTGCCTAGGATGAGGCTAATTTGATAGATCTATATCTATAATTTGTGGTGTGCTAGTAATTTGCCCCCTCCATATTATTGCTTTCATATGATCTATATATGTTATCGCTCCTTACTGCAGCAATAATATATATATATATATATATATATATATATATATATATATATATATATATATATATATATATATATATAAATTACCCTCCAAGGTATGAGAAAGAAATTATATTTCAAAGATGTCTGAGTATGTTGAAAGGTAATAAAGATGCTCTTTGACTTGTAGGAGGATTATGTCCTGATTAACCTATTATAAATTGGAATTATCATAAGCTGAAAATACATGTAATACATCAAACCTACTCATAGCCTGTCCACAGCGGCTCACTGTTGCTGCCCCTCATGATTGCACAGGGGGCTAGGAGCTGAGGCTCACTGCCACTGCTCTGCATCACCAGACAGTATCATATTGTTAACCCAGCAGAAGATCAAAATTCAAATTGCAGAGTATGGTTTCTGCTGAATGTATATTACTTTCTCACTACCATTAATTTGAAGAATCATTAATTCAAACCATCATTAAGTCAAGGACCAACCATACAGGAATAAAATGAAGACCAGTGTTCTGATTGCCTGGGCTGGTAATGCTGGCCCTTTCATTTCCTTAGTTGTGTGACCTTCTTCAAGTTACTAAATCTCTATGGTTCTTCACATGTTAAAATTTGTTGGGTCCTTTGTTACTGTAGCTAGCATTACTCTTTTATAACCAATATGCCAAGCCCCAGAAGAGAAGTTTCTTCTCATCTGTGAGTTTTGTCATTGCAAAAGGTATAAAGTTATCAAAACAAAAAGGATTTATTTGCAACATTTATTCACTTACTCTTGTTGAAAATAATAAATATAACATGAAAATAATAAAAATAGCATGTCCAAGCTTGGGCAAGAATGATCTTACTAATCAAAATCTTCAGAGTTCTCAAAGACACCTCCAGTGTGCTTGGAATTGAGTTCTCTGGTAGGCACAGGGCCACCAAGATGACTCTGCAGCCATGGTTGGGTTTTCCTCAGGGAGTAAAGATTCCCCAGGGTAAGACCTACAGACAGTAAAGCTTTGACTTCAGGGACTGAGTTTGTCACCTTAAAATTAGCATGCCTTCTGCAATTTTAAGGACATTTCTGGTTAACAAATACTTGACCATTTTGTTGTTTTAGACCAGAAACAGCTTAATAATAATTTTTCAATATAATAATGTACAAGTATCCCCTCAAGAAAAAAGAAAAGAAAAGGATAAAAGTAAAGTTATATAACTTTTAAAAAATAAGCTACTTTTTTCTGATTGCAGAAGCAATACGTACTTTATTTTAGTAAATCTGGAAAAATACAGAAAAGCACAAAGTGTTTTAAATTGCTAAGAGTACAACTGATCAGGAAGTGTGCATATGAGCATGTGTGCATACTGTATATATATACATCCATATGTGTGTGTTACCATTTTACTTTTTCTGTACAAAATTGAAGTCATGTCGACATTCTGCTTTGTTGCTTTCTGTTCCTCACATATTGCAAACTTTTTTCACTTCCATCTTCTCCTATATCGTTTTTGAACCTTCCCTGCCAGCCCCCCAGGGGCCTCACACTCTACCTTCTCACCTTTCACTCAAAGCAGGAAACCTACCCTCTTCATTCTCAGAAAAATGAGAAGCCATCAGAAAGTGGCAACTCCCTCATGCTTCTGCTACTAAGTCTACAAACCTCGCAGCCACTCTACACTCACCCCCTGGCTTTCCTTGCTGTGGTAGGCAGTTCTCTGCCAGCTCAGCGGGGCCCTACCAAATCTGCTTGGGTCCCACCTCCCCTCACCTGGCCAAGACCCCGCAGCACTGCGTGGGAACATCTAGCAGCTTCCCAGCCTCTCCCCTCCTGAATGGTTCCAATGCACCTCAAAGTCTCCATTTCCAAACAAATCCATGACTTTCTCTCCAAGCCAGTTGCTCATTCCGTGTTCTCTGCCAGCACTCATAGAAGCAAGAGACCTAAAGCCATTCTGCACACTTCCCTCTCCCCCACTCTGTATCCAGCTGGTCATGAAGGCATTCAAATTTCCCTTAAGAGTGGAGCTCAATGGTGCATTCCTGTAACCCCAGCAACTCAGGAGGCCCGTAGGCAACTTAATGAGACATTATCTCAAAAAAAGTTGTTTTAAATGATTGGGGATGTAGCTCAGTGGTAGAGCACTTGCCTACCATGTGCAAGGCCTTGGTTTTAATCTCCAGTACTGAAAAGATGAAGAAAAAAATATTTTCCTTGTAGATATCTCTCAACCTCACAGAGTCTTATGTTTGTCTCCATCACCACCATTTCCCTCACCTTTCAGCTGGGCTTCTTGAGAAGAGTCTCCTAACTGATCTACCCTCATCCTCTCTGCTCTCCTCCTCCCCATACTCCAAACTGCAGGCAGAGAGATCCTTTTCATATGTTAAATCAGCCCAAGCCCTGGCTCAAAGTCTTCCAGTGTTTCCCATTCATTGCTCTTAGAATACACATAAAGTTTTTCAAACTGACTTCCCTGCAAGTCCTGCTGGATGCTCACTCCTCCAGATTCATCTCCCACTGTGCAGCTTCCTGTTCTCTGCAGTCCAGCTGTTGTATCCAGCCTTCCGTTTTCCTTATACTCTTTTTGCTCAGAATCACCACAGGACCTTTGCATGAACCTTTCTCTCTCTCTCTCTCTCTCTCTCTCTCTCTCTCTCTCTCTCTCTCTCTCTCTTTTACTAGTTATCTCTTTTTTTAAGCATCTCTTCCTCAAGGAACCCTTTCTTAACCTGTTATAGGATCAAATTTTACTATAGTAAGCTCTCAAGTTACCTCTTCTTGTAGCATGGGTTATACCTGGCATTTATTCTTGTTTATGTGTTTGAGGTCTATCCCCATTCGAGTCTGAGCTCCTTGAGGGCAGGAGCCATGTATGCCTTGCTCTTATTTCTAGCCCCAGCGTTTAGCCCAGTGCTATCACACGGTGCCACTTAAACATCGAGAAGTAGTGGGTGAGTTAACGGTAGCTGATCCTTCCTTCTAATGCCTACTCCCTATAATACCCCATACACCACCACATCTCCTCAGCTTTACCTCCTAAGTGCTTCTCCAATCCACCCTTTCTTGCCCTGTCCTCCTCCACCACCGGGTCCAGAAGCCTTTGTCTCTCCTGAACTCTGGCAATGACATTTAGCTGGTCTCCCCACACCCTCTGCCCCCTGCCAACTTTTCTCCACATTAAACTCACAGAACCTTTCTGTAAATCTGACCTTGTCACCCAACCCTCAGGACCCTTAACCCCCATGTTCAGCCCCTGACCACACTGAAGCTGCCCACTGCTCTTAGAATGAAGACCATTCTCTTGACATAACCCAGAGGGCCCCAGGCCCCAGCCCTGCCTTGCTCTCCATCCCTGAGCTCCAGCTGCTCCTACCCACTCTTTTTCCTAGACAAGCCAGGGCCCTCCCTGTGACAGCTGGGCCCTCACAATGGGCAAGGCAGCTCCTCTGCCTGGCCTTCTCCTTTCCCCCTTCCATCCATGTGTTATGTGTCTAGCTCAACCTTCAATCACAGCTTGAGGTCATTGGGTTTTTTTAGAGACTCTTTCCCCATCCCAAGATGAGGTTAAGTGCCACCGATATGCCTACTCTTCCTACTTTCCCTCATGGCAGTTGCCGGGAATTGTGATCTGCATTTATTTCTGCATCGTGTAACCATAACTCACAGCTCTCCTAGGGCAGGAACCGTGCCAGGAAGCCAGCACAGGGCCAATTTACAGCTGTAAGATGAGTAGATGAAAAATGATGACTTCGCCAACGTATAAATAAGGCAAAATGTATTGGACCCATCTCACAGCTGGGTAGGCCTTTTCCATTGTTTCACAACACTGTGAGGCATCCGCAGAGAGATAAATAATTTGTGTAAATATCTGATTATTTCCTTAACACAAACTACTGAAAGGAATTGATAGATCAAAGGTTTTGAGGCTCCCATCTCATTGTTCAGAATTTTTTCAAGTGAAAAGATATTAACCAGAAACATGTACAAGAGAGGCAGGAATGAAAGGAAGGAGAGAGGGAGGGAGGGAGGAAGAGAGGGAAGAGGAAGAAGAGGAAAGTGGGGGAGGGAGAAAGAGAAAGGAGGAAGGAAGGAAGGGAGGGAGGGAGGGACTCCAACCTAATTTAACCAGGCTTCATCTCCCTGGAAAGTTCTCTCAACCAGTTTCCTGGACCAGCTCTGTCTGTATCCTTGCCAAACCATCCCTGGGAAAGGCAAAGTCAGACACTCTCAAATCCCAAGGTTTAAGATGATAAAGACCCTCAGAGTCCGGGGCGAAGCTGTTCAAGCTTTTTGTTCCCCTGTCCCTTTGTTCCAGCAATTTCTCCCATCTCAAAGGATTTTCAATAGCACCAAGAGCCTGACACTTTGCCCATCCTGGTTCTCACAGACGTCTCCAGCGAGAGACAAAGCAGTGTTGGCACCGAGGAGGGCCCGCAATAAAGGGGGACTGAGAAAGAAGAAAGCACCCAGAGAATCTGGCTGGGCCCAGTGTACTCAGTTGCTGCAGCAACTGAAAGTTACACAATGAAGAGGGGAGGGACAGCCATTTTCTTCACTCCATCCAGTTGTCATGGATACTGGGATTTTATAAGTAGAAGGGTAAAGAGTTTCTTTATGCTTTGGAAAGGGTGCTTCTTTTCACTTCCTTGGCCTGTATCCTTGCCCCCGGGGGTTGGGGACCTTCCATTCTGAGTCTTACTGGAAGGAGGCGAGGGAATGGGGGGGGGGCGGTAACCTCAGGAAGCTTTCTATAAAGATGTCCTTCTGGCCAGTAGTTCTAAAATCCATTCCCCAGGCAAATAGACCTGCACACTAATAGAAATTTCTATCCACTAAAATATTTCCATACAGGTAGGAAGGCCATCCCTCTCCCTTATCTCTTTCCTCCTGGGAATGCTCCCACCTGTTCAGTCGCCAAAGGTTTCAGCTTTCCCTCCACCACCCACGCAGAGACCCCTAAGAACCTTCCTCCTGCAGGACTTTTAATGAACAATATGGTTCAACTCCTTCCTCCGATGTTGCCTCCCTGTCTCTTTATCCTGAAACACACCAGAACCCTGGCAGTGTCTCAATGAGCTGGTCAGCATGGTACAGGGAGAAGGTCACCCACTTGGGTGACCAAAGGTCAAGGATCGGCTCTCCCACCCACCAGAATGACATTGAGCACTACACTTAATCTCTTTGAATCTTACTTCCTCATCAATAAATGCAGCTTATAATATCTACCACACAGCACTGTTGAGAGTATTCAGTGAGAAATGTATGTCATTCTTTGGCTTCTAGCAGCACTGCAATGAGCGACTTCATCTCCTCCCATTCATTCTCACCATCCACTTCAAACTCACACTCACACATACACAGATACATGCACACTCTCACGTGATCACACATATACACCCAGTCACATTCACACACACTTTCTCTAGCACTTGTTTGTACATGCTCAGCTTTCTATCTATGATCTGACACAAAAAACACTGGAATGTTCTATTTCTGTCCTCATCCAGCAGGAGAGAGCATAGCTGCTGGATATAAGCAGTTGCATCTGCCCTTCCATCCATCCATCCAACCAACACTTCCTGAAGCATTAGCAAATGCCCAACACTAGCCCGAAAGGGCCACTGAGCAGGGTTACCAGCTGCTGGCTCACATCTGCCTGACCGCGGAGCTCCCATCTTGCTCTGCTTCTGGGAACTCAGGTTGGCCCTGAGACCTCAGCTCCCTTGGCCTCTGTGTGTTTTCATTTCCCAACACTTGGCAATGTGGCCTGAAACCCCATCTGCGCACAAGGATTGTTTGTGTTTGGATGACCAGGGCAAGGACGGGCTCATGGTGCTGTGCTTGCTGGATGCATGCCTCCTACAGGCCCAAAGCTGTCCATCACCTAGCTAGAGTCTGGTAGGTCAAGCTGACACCAGTATCTTGCAAACATTGGAACAAATGCCTATAAATCTGTACTGATAATGATCTGACCTGCATGATCTGCTTTTCCTAATTTGGGCTACTCAAGAGCTCCAGGGCTCCGTACCAGCATGGTCTGTTCTGGACTGCATGGGGTCAGGAGGCTCCATCCTCATCCTCAGCAGCCAGGAAGTGAGGCCAACAGGTGGCTGGAGTGGAGGAAAGTGTCCCAGGACAAGCTGCTTCAGCCATCAATCATTTGACTGCTGCTCTCCAGCCTTGCCTGCCTTGTTTAATACCGTGAAGCTGAAGGGCACAAATACGGCTTATATGTGTGACTTGGAATGAGTCAACCTCTATAATACAGATGCTCCCCAGCTTATCATGGGTTACATCTTTTAAAACCCATCACAAATTGAAAATTGATCATTAAGTCCTAAATGCATTAACACACCTAACCTACCAAACATGATGATGCAGCCTTGCCTGTCTCACCTGGGCACAGAACACTTACATTAGCTCACAATTGGGTAGAATTATCCAAACCCTATTTTATAAAAAAGTATTGAGTATTTCATGCAACTTATTGAATATTGTACAAAAAGTAAATGGTTGCATGGGTATTATTTATAATACCCTAAAGTTCAAAAAATCATAAATCAAATCATTGTAAGTCAGTGACCATCTACACTTAGTTCCCTCATCTTTAAAATGGGAATATTAATGTATCTATATGATAGAATTGAAAAGAGGAGTCAAAATATATGGGAAGCACTTTTTCCTAGCAAATGTTAAGAGCTCATAAATAATGGCTTTACTTTTATTTAAATTACTATAATCAGCTCAATTATGACTCTGCAAAAATCACATAACTGCATATTAAGAGGAACTGAACTAAATCACAGAAATTGAAAGCTGTCAATTTGTTCGGAGTCAAAATTTATTTCCATTTGAACATTGTTACAATATTTCTGAAACATATAAAAATTAAAATTATGCACGTGAAGAAGTGGGAGGCTGATTTACAGGAACCCCCTAACCAGAATATTTAATTTATGGTGCTTCTATGAGTTTCCAGAATTAATTTCTCCTAAAAGAACAAAAAGGAGTACCTGCAGGCAAACACTGATCTACAACTAGATCTCAGAAAACAACTTCAGAAACTTATTCAGACTCCCCAATAAAAGAATTAATTCCATGATAAGGGAAAGTTCACTCATAATCAGAAATAACCTCATTTGTCAGCCTCACTATGTCCTCAGTGGAACCTGCCAGAGAATCACCATGAAGTATAAAGGACACCTGGATGAAAGAAGAGAAGAATGTCAGGACCGTTCAGGACACAGAATTTGGCCCTTGGTGAACTGGAAGTCTAGCTTGGGAGAAGAAAATATCAGAAAACGTGGGCATCAACTAAGTCCTTATTGGGTGGAACTCACTGAGCTGCACAAACAGAGGCAGACCAAGATGAAGCTGCTGCAGAGGAAGTAAAACTTCGGTTCAGTCCCAAACCGAGAGGATGGGCACTGTTAGACTTGTCAGAAGACCCTGAGTTCACCAAGGTACTCAGTCACTCACATGCACTGAGCACTGGTGTCACAAAACAAATATTGATGAAAGGAACTGAATTGTCGAATTAGTTCTCTCAGATTTAAAATAAAACACATCTGCACAGCATTTCTCTACCTGAACTTGTTTAGAGAAAAATACATCTATTTACTCATTTACTTGCATCTACTGAGAGATAAAGACAGAAGTCAGGGATAGACCTTCCTTAAAAAACAAAAAGGTGTAGAGACATTAAGACTCAGCTTTAACTCATACAGAACATTATCTACCACTCGTCAGATGCTGTTCTAAGCACTTTCATGGATTATCACATTTAATCATCATTATAACCATGTTCCATAGGGGAGGGAAGCAACACACAGAGAGTGAAAAAGAAAACATTAGGTATTATTATGATGGCAACTGTTAGAATTAGTTTTGCCCAATAGGGTGAATACATAGAAAAGAAATAGGAAACAGAGCTGGCAGAATAGTTGGGGCCAAAGTTTGGATGCTCCTGGTGGTCAGTCAGGAGAGTCTGGTACTCTGTAAGTAGTAATCAAAGCCTCAGGGTGGGTGAGTAAAGCCATATTCTAAGATTTCTCTAGGAGTTTTAAGAAAGGATGGGAAGTAAGGAAAAGAGAGGCCCCTGACCAGGACACTAGGGAAAGAGCTGGCCTCACCACCATCGTTGTCACTACCCTTTGGTTCTCACAACAACCCACAAGATGGGAATCATTATCTCCACTCAATTCATTGTAATCTGGAAGGGGAATCTTTCAAAACTAGCATCCCAGACAATTTTAAACTATTACCCTAAATAATTCTGACACGAGGCTCTTCCATCACCTGAGGAAAGCTGGTTTTCAGAGATAGACAGCAACCATATCCCCTGCCTCAACTTCCTTTTCCTCATCTCTATTTACTAACAACCTCGGCCCTTAAAGTCTCAGCCTGAAGGCCCAGCCCACTGGCAGTGCTTCTCTTAGGAACCGTCAGTACTGACACTCACTCCCTGATAAATCCATTGCAAGCCTAAAAACGCATTTAACACACCTGACCCACCAAGCATCATCTTCTACAACACAGCCTACTGCAGGGTGCCCATGGTTCCCCCTCATGATCCCGTGGCTGATGGGAAGCTGCAGCCCATGGCCACTGCCCAGCATCACAAGCGTTTTGGGCAGCATATCAATAGTCTAGCAAAAGATCAAAATTTAAAGTATGTTTTCTAGTTAAAGTGTATCACTTCCACACCATTGTAAAGTTGAAAATCGAAAGTCTTAAGTCAAACCATGGTAAGTCAGAGACTATCTGCCTGGACTGTCCCTTCAGTGCTTTTATTTGTCTTCTCTTACATCTCTCCTGGATCCTTGTTACCTTCCCTAAGGCTGCTGGGAGCAGCTACAGGAGACAACGTCAAATTACAGCTGGGATTGACAGGGCTGAAAAGCTATCCTATAGCCATCTCTAGAGAAGTCATTGGCATGCACAAAGCGGTGTAAAGAATGCAGGTCCTTTTGTGCTATGGGTGTCCTATTGAGGAATTTGGAGCCCGACCCCACCAACTGTAGATCGTAGCCAACCTTTTTCTTCTATCAGACGGCGCGTCTCTGATTTGATATCAAGCTCCTTGATCCATTTTGAATTAACTTTTGTGCATGGCGAGAGAAAGGGATTCAGTTTCATTTTGTTGCATATGGATTTCCAGTTTTCCCAGCACCATTTGTTGAAGATGCTATCCTTCCTCCATTGCATGCTTTTAGCCCCTTTATCAAATATAAGATAGTTGTAGTTTTGTGGATTGGTTTCTGTGTCCTCTATTCTGTACCATTGGTCCACCCGCCTGTTTTGGTACCAGTACCATGCTGTTTTTGTTACTATTGCTCTGTAGTATAGTTTGAAGTCTGGTATCGCTATACCGCCTGATTCACACTTCCTGCTTAGCATTGTTTTTGCTATTCTGGGTCTTTTATTTTTCCATATGAATTTCATGATTGCTTTCTCTATTTCTACAAGAAATGCCATTGGGATTTTGATTGGCATTGCATTAAACCTATAGAGAACTTTTGGTAATATCGCCATTTTGATGGTGTTAGTTCTGCCTATCCATGAACAGGGTATATTTTTCCATCTTCTAAGATCTTCTTCTATTTCTCTCTTTAGGGTTCTGTAGTTTTCATTGTATAAGTCTTTCACCTCTTTTGTTAGGTTGATTCCCAAGTATTTTATTTTTTTGAGGATATTGTGAATGGAGTGGTTGTCCTCATTTCCATTTCAGAGGATTTGTCGCTGATATACAGGAATGCCTTTGATTTATGCGTGTTGATTTTATATCCTGCCACTTTGCTGAATTCATTTATTAGCTCTAATAGTTTCTTTGTAGAGCCTTTTGGGTCTGCTAGGTATAGAATCATATCATCTGCAAATAGTGATAATTTAAGTTCTTCTTTTCCTATTTTTATGCCTTTAATTTCTTTCGTCTGTCTAATTGCTCTGGCCAGTGTTTCGAGAACTATGTTGAAGATAAGTGGAGAGAGAGGGCATCCCTGTCTTGTTCCAGATTTTAGAGGAAATGCCTTCAGTTTTTCTCCATTCAGAATGATGCTAGCCTGAGGCTTAGCATAGATTGCTTTTACAATATTGAGGTATGTTCCTGTTATCCCTAGTTTTTCTAGAGTTTTGAACATAAAGGGATGCTGTACTTTGTCAAATGCTTTTTCCGCATCTATCGAGATGATCATATGGTTCTTATTTTTAAGTCTATTGATGTGGTGAATAACATTTATTGATTTCCGTATATTGAACCAGCCTTGCATCCCAGGGATGAATCCTACTTGATCATGGTGTACAATTTTTTTGATATGTTTTTGTATCCGATTCGCCAGAATTTTATTGAGGATTTTTGCATCTAGGTTCATTAGAGATATTGGTCTGTAGTTTTCTTTCTTTGAAGTGTCTTTGTCTGGTTTAGGTATCAGGGTGATGTTGGCCTCATAGAATGAATTTGGAAGTTCTCCCTCCTTTTCTATTTCCTAAAGTAGCTTGAAAAGTATTGGTATTAGTTCTTCTTTAAAGGTTTTGTAAACTTCTGCTGTATACCCATCCGGTCCTGGGCTTTTCTTACCTGGGAACAAATCTTTACTCTTCACACTTCAGATAGAGCCCTAATATCCACAGTATACAAAGAACTCAAAAAATTAGACAATAAGAGAACAAACAACCCAGTCAACAAATGGGCCAAGGACCTGAACAGACACTTCTCAGAGGAGGACATACAGTCAATCAACAAGTACATGAAAAAATGCTCAACATCTCTAGCTGTCAGAGAAATGCAAATCAAAACCACCCTAAGATACCATCTCACTCCAGTAAGATTGGCAGCCATTATGAAGTCAAACAACAACAAGTGCTGGCGAGGATGTGGGGAAAAGGGTACACTTGTACATTGCTGGTGGGACTGCACATTGGTGCAGCCAATTTGGAAAGCAGTATGGAGATTTCTTGGCAAGCTGGGAATGGAGCCACCATTTGACCCAGCTATTCCCCTTCTTGGTCTATTCCCTAAAGACCTAAAAAGAGCATGCTACAGGGACACTGCTACATCGATGTTCATAGCAGCACAATTCACAATAGCAAGACTGTGGAACCAACCTAGATGCCCTTCAATAGACGAATGGATAAAAAAAATGTGGCATTTATACACAATGGAGTAATACTCTGCATTAAAAAATGACAAAATCATAGAATTTACAGGGAAATGGATGGCATTAGAGCAGATTATGCTAAGTGAAGCTAGCCAATCCCTAAAAAACAAATGCCAAATGTCTTCTTTGATATAAGGAGAGTAACTAAGAACAGAGTAGGGACGAAGAGCAGGAGAAGAAGATTAACATTACACAGGGATGAGAGGTGGGAGGGAAAGGGAGAGAGAAGGGAAATTGCACGGTAATGGAAGGAGACCCTCAGGGTTATACAGTGGAGGGGGTAGAGAGAGAGGAGGGGAGGGGAGGGGAGAGGTGGGGAGGGGAGGGGGGAGGATGGGAAAGGCAGCGGAGCACAACAGACACTAGTATGGCAATTTGTAAATCAATGGATGTGTAACTGATGTGATTCTGCAATCTGTGTATGGGGTGAAGGTGGGAGTTCATAACCCAATTGAATCAAAGTGTGGAATATGATATGTCAAGAAATTTGTAATGTTTTGAACAACCCACAATAAAAAATTAAAAATAAAAAAAAAAGAAAAGGTAAAAAAAAAAAAAAAAGAATGCAGGTCCTGGAATCAGATTGCCTGGATTTGAGTCCCATTTCTGGCACTTGTGTGCCTTGTACCTGTTCTCTTCCCTTGGGCTCCTTTGCTGGAAATAGGTTGCTCTACGGATTCCCTAAGACAAGGCACGCAAAGTGCTTGACACAGCACCTGGCATGCAGCAAGTGCTCAACAGTTGCTGGCTTCTCCTCTTATCAAATTTCAGCTCATGTCATGCATACAAACCCTCCCAAGAGCCCTGTGATACATAGATGCATAGCAAATGAATGGTAGAGGAGGAACAAGGGGATTTGGGTGGAGATGGGGAATGGGGGAACAGGAGCAGCCCCAGCATTTTGGATAAGGAAATATGTGCTAAGGCTTTTGTTTGATTGAAAATGGTGAGAGATTAGCAGAGTGTGGAGGAATGCTGAGAAACCCAAGGAATTTCACAGCATGGCACAGCTCTCTGCCTAACAGCCCCAAGTGGGGATGAAGTCCCACTGGGAGAGCAGCCTTGGAGCCCATCTATCTGATTGCATGAGCAACTCTGTGAGATTTTAGGCCACAGCAGGGCTGCTTCAGGTCAGGTGACAAAGTGTGACATTCAACTTAAATGGGAAAATACAAGTGGACGTGTCAGCAGACTTTTAAATCACCATCTGAAGATGCTAGAAAAAATATAACATGAAAAGGAAGGAGATCAGGGAAGGCCCAGAGAGGGGCATGTGCAGAGGCTCCACAATTGTCCAGGGAGAGGCGACAGACTCCCAAGCACGTCGCTGTGCTCCCATCTGCAGCCCTAGGTTGGTGGGGCCCTTGGGACACCAATGGGTGTTTATAGAAAGAGAATCAGGGATCTTAAGTGACTTAACTGACATCCCATTTCTCCTAAATTCCCCAGCTCAAGGTCCATCCCACATGGCTTTTGCACAGAAGCATGTCATGCCCACCTGGCTGACAGCCTGATGCAGGCCTGTCACCTCTGAACATCTGATTATGTGGCTCAGCCTCCCAGTAACTGGCTTCAGATTAGGGTGGAACAATAGCCTTGGTCCCCTGGGGCTGTTCCTCAGCACCAGCTCCAAAGACTGACTTCCATTAGTTCCAGAATGCCTGCTGCTGAGCATGATAATCCAAATTGGGTTCAAGCCCCCAGGCTCTGTGCACTATTGTAGTACTATATTTTTTATTCAGCACAAAATCAGAGATCTGCTAAAACCTCATGTTGCCAGCATAAAAGAAGAAGAGATTTCGTTAATCCCAATGAAAATGAATTCCTCTTATTTTTTCTTGGAAAAAAAGGAAACACAAGAGTAGTACATTTGCTTCTCAAATAAAGAAAAAAAATCTCTGTTATCATGAGATGGTTGAAACATGGCTTTTACAAGTCAACACAAAGAATAGCAATTACACATCCACTTTCACCTCTTGCTAGATTCTTTTTATCCTACAGATTCCAACTATCCCCCCCCCCCAGGACATTACTGGATGCAATAATGCTACTAGTCTTGAAATAGAGTATTTCTGAGAAGGCAGAGGCAAAGGGAGAGAATATTCATAGGATTTCCATGTAGAGAAGAAAGTAAGGGCAAGGAAAAACTTGCCCTAAAATTTTGATAGAATTCTATGGAATCTGAGAGTTTCAGAGTTGGAAGGGACCTTGAAGATAACTAATCAGACCTTCTCATTAACACACAGACACACACATTTACACACATGCACATACACAGGTACACACATACAACACACAGAGCAAGGGAGACAAGGAGGGGGATATGATTTATCCAAAGAAATGGATGCCCCTTTTAGGTCTATCAGGTTAAAAGGAAAAAGGATGACTAAACATGCTAATTTTTCTGGAAAGAGTTTTATGTAAATTTCAGCTAACTATCCTGGGGGGGGGGGGAAGCCCCAGTTATCATTTATCTTATCAATATTTATCCCTTGTCTGTCCCCTGAAGAGCTCTCTGTTTAGCTGGTTCCTTCAATCACAAATATCTGAGGATATTAAATAGTGTGACATAGAGGTTAGCACGTGATGGTCTGTGGGCCAAATCCAGCCTGCAGCTTGGTTTTGTGCAGCCTATGAGCTAAGAGTTGTTTTTAAAATTTTAAGAATTGAAAAAAATAATTTTTCAAAACACATGAGAACTTTATGAAATTTATATTTTGTTATCTACAAATAAAATTTTATTGAAACACAGTCACACCCATTCATTTGCAAATGGTGTATGACTGCTTTTGAATTACAGCCACAGAATGATGTCATTGGATCAGAAACAAAATGGTCTACGAAACCTAAAATTCTTTGATAGTGGAGATTTGTAGCTCCACCAATTCCTCTACTTTGCCAACATGATCCCTGGAGCAGCCTGGCCCAGGGCCACCACGTAGGTACTGCAGGGAACAACAAACTCATGAGCATCTCTATTCTTTAATTTCCCTCATCTGGATAATGGAGATCATGTTGATTGAACCTAATTGGATGTCAACTGAAGTTCATATTTGAATGAACTTGGTTCTGTCCTTGCAATCTCATGTCCACCCCAACTTTCCCAGAGTTTTCTATCCTTCTGGCTACTTTGGCTCCAAAGTCCAGCTCTGCCCAAATTTTGATGTCCCTCATCTCCCCTCTTCATCAGTTGATTGTTCTGCTCTGTACCAACACAGAGTGTGTAACTTGCCCCACTCTCCTTGGAAGGTATTTTGTGTGAAGCAGGTCAAACTGATGTTTTGGGGCCCCAGAGAGGAGAAGATACTGCTAAACCCCAAACCATGTTAATCAGCATGTTCAGCTTCTCTCCTTTCAGAGTTGCAGGGCTGGCCACCACCAAGCACTTTCCCGCTGTCTACCTTCCCACTGGTTTCAGCCTCCTTTCATGCTATCCCAGGCTTCCCCAACATGCCACCTTCTTGGGATTCTCCTTACCCTTCTCTCCTTCTCTGTGTCCTTTTGTCCTATATATTCCTCCAGAATCTTAATCTTGGCCTTTAGGTAGATCAGCCCCAAGACAAGCTAACTTTCCACACTCAGGCCTACACTGCTGTGGCACAGACTTGATATTTTTGCTAAACAAAAGCCCCTTACTTTGTCTCACCCTTTAGCAATCCAGAATTGTCAGAGCTTCAGACATACTTTCTCCTTGCTCCAGCAATCTCTAAGTGCATACTCAGTGTCATGCTGATAAGAATTGTGTCACCACTTCCCCTTAGAAGATGGAAACAGTAACAGTAAATATAGGGTGGACTTGGTTTTTTTTTTACTCCATTAAATATTAAATGCTAGTTGTTGACACATAAAAAGCACCGATAAATTCTATTTCCCTTCACATGACTTTCACCCAAGAAACAAAATACATAGTGCTATATGTATAACATATACATTGCACATGTGGGTTTTGAACACCTACCTGCCTATAAGGATATTCTCCATCTGAAGTGTGCATTGAGAATGGGAGAGGGGGAACAAGTGAATTGGACTGGGAACCACCTAGGCCAAGGTATCAGATTAATTCTTCTCCACCATCTAAATGCACCAGGGACTGAATCAAAGTCACTAGATGAAACCCCCTTGTACATTCCCACATTCTATCTTTGCCAAAAAAGAAAGATGCTAAGACTTTGTATCTACTGCCTCTCTGCTACATAGAACATCAGCTCGAAACTAATTCTTCTCACTCCTCCCTTGGCAGCCTCTAATTCAGCCATCCTGGAATGCCATCCCACATGTCCCACCTTGTCCAGACCCCTGGATTTCTCAACTGCTGCTGTCTTTCATAGAAC
The DNA here is from genome assembly GCF_021218885.2 of Marmota monax. NCBI lineage: Eukaryota > Metazoa > Chordata > Mammalia > Rodentia > Sciuridae > Marmota > Marmota monax. The sequence continues at coordinate 21,700,524 of NW_026692254.1, forward strand.
TTGTCTTTCATAGAACTTGTTTTTGCTGCCCAAGTCCTTCACCTTGAAAATGCCTATATGTCCATCAACACTCAGCTTTGTACCTCCCATAATTGGTATGAGAAATAGATCCATGATTTTGCAAAATTTCACTTAGGACTTCTCAAAACATTTAAACTGGAAGTTATCAGATAGTCAAAAGTAGAGGGACCCAGAAAGTGCTTCCCTTGGGTTTATTCTAGAATAGGCTTCCTGAACATTTCTCTGAACAGGTCATATTACAAAAGAGTGCTCACACACCAGTTGCACTGAACTGGTCAAAGACAGCCCTTCTGGGACTCTGAGCATCCTCCAGGTCCTTCCACTGCCTGAGCTGCCCTGTTCACCATCCACTCCTGGGGCTTCCAGGCAGTCTCTCCCTTGGCTCAGTCCACCAGATGCAGGGTGTCTCTCAAATGAATTGGGGTTTTGTTCCTTCCAATCTGTGTTGAAATTTACAAGGCTAAAACAAAGGCTCTCACTGTACCCTGGTCTTGGCTCTGCCTAGGACACTAATTACCCAACAGCAGTAGTCCATTTCCCTGGAAGCACACGTGGGAGAAAGCGGCCAACTCTGATTAAGGAGCCCTATGGGAGAGTGCTGAAAATGATCTTTTCACTTTCTACAGTTGTCTTTGTCCCTATCACCAGTGGCTCCCTGCCTCAGTGCTGCCAGATGAGTGGCCAGAAAGACACCATGTTGGAGGAAATATCACATACAATCAGTGCCTATCTTTTGTTGAGGCTGTGAAAGATTTTCTTTGTGTACAAGCACTTACCAAGGACCTCTCCTCTCTGACTCTTGACCAGACCAGTCTATGTTGAAGAGTCAGATTTAATGCATGCTGAGAAGCACCCAGAGACCTTGAACTATCCAAGCCAAAGTTGTTCCCCCAATAACTCTGCAAAATATTTTTATCTCCATTTGAAATTTGAGGGACCCAAACCCCAGAGTCATAAAATAGGAAAAAGCCTGAATTGGATTATAAACCAGAGCAGGTGCAAAAGCCACCAAGGTTCTTGCATCCAGAATAAAATAGGAAGCAGAACTTTCCCAAATCCTAGAATTAGGGCCTTTTATACCTGGGAAAAATCCTTTCTAGAGATCTTCTTGCTCAGCCATGGCCCACTGGGGCAGGAGACCTTGACCAAGAACATATCTAATATATTGATTACCACATAAATAGCATCCAGCTGTTTTTGAAGCTAGCACTTTTTCTTTCTTTCTTTTCATTTTTTTCTAATTTTTTTACGTGTGTGTATGTGTGTGTGTGTGCCCATTGCTCATCCATCATTCTCCTGGACTTACCAAAGTCCTCTTCTCATTGGCAACCAGACCAATCTAGGCTAAACAGGCAGACTGAATGAGTACTGAGGATCTCCTGGAACCTTGAACTGCCCAAGCCAAATGTAGCAGGATAGCTACTGTGAATGCAACCAAATACAATATCTAATTTCCAACTGCAGAAGGAAAACTCTATACATTAATTTCAACTAGGGACAGTCACAAAATCATATGTATAGAGGAAAAATTATCATCTTTTTACTCCCAGACAGAATAATTTAAGAGTAAAAATTTTTTTTTTTTGGTACTGGGGATTGAACTCAGGGGCACTAGACCACTTAGCCACATCCCAAGCCCTATTTTGTATTTTATTTAGAGACAGGATCTCATTGAGTTGCTTGGAGCCTCGCCATTGCTGAGGCTGGCTTTGAACTCGCAATTCTCCTCTCAGTCTCCCAAGCCGCTGGGATTACAGGCATGTGCCACTGTGCCCGCTAATCCCCAGATTTTCTAACATAATTTATTGACCATAAGGCACTCCATCATAAGCTGCTGGCTTATGTGACCCAGGCCTCCAGGCGGTATAGTGGGGTACAAAGTGGTAGCTCACTTTTAGCCCTACGGTGTGGTGAGGTGGGGTCAGACATGAGAGCCCAGGTATGCAGAACACAACCTGGAGCCTGTGACTGGAGGGAAACACCCTGGAGAAAAGAACAGAACTGCGATAAAATAAACAAGGACAGTCCTCCTCCCCAGTCCAAAAGAAATCAGGTTGAACCAGATGAAAGTCAGGCAGTGAGCCAAATCAATTCTACTTGGCCTGTGTAATGACTCCTGTCATGTTTTTACAGTGCTTTGTACCCTCAGAACAAAGTGAGAGGATTTGCTGCTGGCAGGTATTTCTCAGAAAGTGACAAACAATGGAAATGTAGGTGAGATGGCTGGGAGTGGAGAAGGGTGACCCTGTCCAAGGAATTAACCCCCTCTGCATCAGGTAGGAAACATTGAGGTCGAACTTTATGAAACTGTCCAAGAGAATAAAATACAGGCTAAGTACTCCTAAACAGGCTTTTTAAAAAAATCCATTAAAGGGAAGAAAAGTGAGAAAAGTCTTAAATTGTAGCAGGAAACACTGAGTTGGAACATTAATCATAACGGAAAGAGTAGCAAAACTTAAATCAACTTCATCCAGTCCAGCCACAGAACACAGAGACTTCAAGTTCACTCAGTGTCAAACTCTTTAAATTTTGATTCAAGTATGTATAAGATATATGCTCGAGGGCAAGGCATAGCACCCTGTGTCTCGGCCTCACCCACCTGCTGGAGAGTCCCAGCCCCAGCGCACCCTCACACTGCTGCTGGAATGAGGTACTAGAACATTGCATCTTGATAGCAGTGTGGTCACTATTGCAAGCATTTTCCATGTGTTATCTCATTTAAGTCTCACGAAATTTGATGAAGTGATTTATTTTATTACAAGCACCATGCACACACTCACAAGCATGCGCACTACACAGAAAAGGAAACAGGTTCATAGTGGATAGAAGGTCTGCCACCATCACACACATGCCCGGCAAACAGTATGAGCCTGTATCTCACCACCACATGACCTAGCATTTGTGTAAACGTCCACTTGGCACCTGGAATCTGCTAGCCCTCAGTAGCCTTCAGCTTCAGTCCTGCTGTGAGAGGCTCTGTGGTGTTAAAAATCACAAGCAAGCAAGGTTTCTCTGCAAAATTGCCAGTGCACAGACCAATGGACTTGCTAGATGGCAGTTTGGACCATCCCTCATTAAGCCAAGCCCCTGAAGCAGGCTAGACACAACACATTGGATGTGGGGAACCAACCAGAGCCACCAAGATAAATCTCAGCTTTGAAGTCCTAGTGTGGGCTTGCAACCTGCACCTTGAAAATCAAGCTCAATATATTCAAAGCATTGACTTCATGTTCCCAGGAGAGTGATGGTCTCTGATACTCAGACTAATAAGGGACCTCCCAGCAGGGCCCCCACTGGTCCCTCCCACCAACTCTCCCTTCTTACAGTTTGTAGTATCTCCACTGGTGGCAAAGACTTGGAAGGGTGTGGGCCGTGCTCTGTGCCTTTTGTTCCCCTGGGTAACCTAGGATGGTTTCAAGAGATGACTCAGACCTGGCAGTGAAGAGCAGCCCATGCATGCACATGGCCGCTGCCGCTTCTCACAGCCACCACCACCCACAGGGCTTGCACAATGAGCATGCTGGCCCGGGATCCAGGTGACTGGCAGCATTGTTTATCCGCCTGTGTTCTACAAGCCCATGAGAACCTGGCTTTCCTGCCAGCCAACAAGGCCCTGGTTCCTGCTCTTCCTGACTCTCTTACTAAATGTCACAGCAGGGCTTTACATGTTGAATTTCCAAACCCACAAAACCACAAAAATCAACCAGTGTGGCTGTTTTTAACCTTCCTTTCCTCATCCCTCACCAGTTAAACTCCTCATTCAGTAGGTACCACAATTGCTTTTATAAAGCAGTATTAGTTATGCACCAAGTCCATAGAGCACCATTCAAGGAATCCAAAACAAACCCTAATCTACCTCCCTAGAAACAGCTCACGTCAATCTGTCTGGTACAGGTCCTTCATCCATTTGCCTTTTGTTCGTTTTTCGTAAAATGGCATATTCACCTTTTCCTTCTCACCTATCACAATGCTGCAAACATTGGTCATGTCTGTAAATGTTTTTGAAGACAGAGCGATTGCATGTAATTTTAATATGCATTTTTTTGATTTCTTGGCAACATCTTTTTATGTGTACTAAATATTTTTCTTTTTCTTTTATTAAATTATCTGTTAATGTATTTGACTCATTTTTGCATTTAGAGAGGAGTGGGGTTTTTTTCCTTGTTGTGGCCTCATCAATTTTATCACAAGTAGTTTTTTCAGCTTGTTGATAGCTTTTTAATTGGGTTTTGCTTCTAGTTAATCAGGCTTTAGCTTTTGAGTGTCACATCTGTGAACCATTGCTTTCATGACTTCTCCACTTATTTCGTGTCTTCAAAATTCTTCCTCATTCCTGAAGAGTTAAGCCTTTACCCCTTTTTCTGCCACTTTTTTATTTGTTTTGGTTTTTACCTTTAATTTTTTTTCTTGTTTTACTTGATGTTGCTATTTTTAATTCTTTTTCTAACTGTAAGTGTATTTTAATAAAATCAAGTTTATTACATGTTTATACACTTACATATAATATTGCCATTTTTTGAACCTTATAAGTATCTTGCTATTTTATTAAATCATCTTTAATTTTTTTTATTTACAACATAATATTTCATCATGGGGACTATATGATATTTAACAAATTCCTAATTATTGGACCTACTTATTATAAATATGATTGAAATAAAAATATTTGTAAGTAAATTTTTGTCTCCATTTCTTTCATACTTTCTTTTTGTGGGTTAGATGCCAAGACACGGAACTTGTTGGTCAAAGAATTTGAACTTTCTAGAGGTTTGGAACAGCAGGGTTTATTAAAATACTAAGTCCTTAACAGAGTTCTGAATGGCCTTCCTCATCACACTCTCAAAATCAAGTGATTTTTTAAAACCTTTGCCAATATAACAGAGGAAAAAAGTGATATTTCATTTCAATTTGCATTTGCTTTATTACAAGTGCTGCAGAATATTTTTGCATTTAAATCTTGACTCCATCTGGAATTTATTTTGGTGTTTGAAGTAAGAAGAGGCTCTGACTTGATTTCCCCCGCAAAAGCCAGCACCACCACTGAAAGATCCCATCCACTCCCCCATTGTGTGATGACCTCTTATTAAGCACTAAGCTCCTACACAGTCTAAGGACTAACCACTCTGTCACTCTTGGGTTCACTGGTTGGTATTATAGCGTCACCCATGTTACATACACAGTCATCATTCTTCTTTCCCATCTTCCCCTCAGCCCACATGCCATAGGCTCATTTTGACAGCTTTTCACCAAAAAAAAAATTGCATTCAGAATTTTAACAGAGATTTACAAAGCCCATAAACTGACTTAGGACAAATTAATATCTTTACATCATTGTGTCTTTAAAATGATGAATGTCCCTACCATTTGAATCAACTTTTATGTCTCTTCATAAAATTTGAAAGTTTTCCTTATAAAGGTTCCACACATTTTTTTGGAGCATTACTTATGGGTATTTTGTGACTTTTTTTCTTGCTAGTTTAACTTAATCTTTTCCCTCATCTTGTCTTTTACCTATTATATTATTGCTTATATATGGCAAGGTTATTAATTTTAGTATTTATAATTTTTCTGGGAATAGCCCTTTAAGTTAATAACTGTATATTGAGTAGAATCAATTGTATTTCAACACTGACTGATTGTATCAAGTTGTTTTGAGCTCTAATGACGTAACTGATCAGAAAAGTCTTCTCACACAAACTGTCCTAAATTCTACACAAATCCCAGTTTTGGAATTTAACCTTCATGATTTTAAATTTTGCATGCATGCATAATTATGCAGCATATTTATTTATAATTTTTATTTGTGCTACAGTGAAAGTTTAAGATGAAGATTAAGCCAGCTTTTATGAAATGGGTTTTTGTTTTTGTTTTTTTTTTCCAGCATAGAAATAAGCTTTTTCCTTAAATTTTTAAAATAACTCACCAGAATCTTATCTGGCCCTGCAACAAATTTTAGAATACATTCTTTAACTATTTTTATATTTCTTTCATGTGCATTGATTTGTTTGGGGATTTTATTCTCCATAGAACAATTTTGAACTTTCTCAACAAAACATCCATTTATTGAAACTTCCATTTTTACCATGGTGTTTATTCTTTTATAGTTTTAAAATGTACTTCAAATCTGTAATGGTTACAGCTGCTTATTTTTGTAAAATTGTTCTTTTTCTCGTTTTCTTTTTAAGTTTTCCAGAAAGAAACAACAGCTCTTAGATTTATGTGTCAGTTACACTGGAGTTTTTTTCTAGACCCTAAATCAGAATTTGTGCTTCAATTATAATTTTTTTCACTATTTGATATATTGCCCTTTAACTTGATTTTCTGAAATAATTACTTCACTGTTTATGTTTTTTAAAAAGTTGATTATTTGCTGTTATCATTTTCCCTCTAAGTTCAACTTTAGCTACATTTCATGTTTTTGTTGTAAGTTTTTTCTTATTACTATTTCTCAATAAAATATTTTTAAAATGCATTTGCTTTTTAGAGGGTTTGGAGATTTTATTGTTTATTTCTTAAGAGACTGGATTTCTTTGTTTAATTTTTATAATTAGTTTCAATGTTTATAACACTGACATTAGAGAACATGACCTGTATAGCTAGTACGATAAATTTGGAATCAGTCGATATTTTCTTTGTGACAATGTCTGTTAATCATTTCAAACAAATATTGGTAAAGATTGGTAAAGCTACTATGCAACTTTGATGTTCACTTCTCTTTGTGTGTCAAACATTTGATTAATATATATTTAGTCGGGCTGTTGAAGGGCACAAAGGGGAATTCAGTGGTCAAGCATCAGGCTCTGGACACAGACCTTAAATCTGTCCCTCAGCAATTGTGAGGTTCTCTAATGCTCAGTTTCCCTTCCTCTGAATTGGGGATGGTGGCATTCGAGATATAATCCAGGTCAAGTGCTTAGCATCATCACTGAGACATTGCATGAGATCAGAAGGCGCATATATTGTAACATAAAATTTATCAGTATAAAATGATCTTTGCTCTTCACCCTGTGCCTAGAAATCACTTTTTGGAAAGCAACATGTCAGCCCCTTTCTTTGAATCTGTATTTACCTATTCAATCTTAGTTTGTTATTTTATTTTCAATCTTGCTGCAGTTTATTTTAAAAGTGTTCCTTATTAACAGAGTATGACTTCCTGGTTTTAAAGTACAATTCAAAAGGCTGTGTAAAAGAACTTAAATCAATGTGCTTACTGTCTAGGCTAATATGTTGTCATATGAGGGTTATATCTTGGGTACATTTTGGCTCTTTGGCTTCTGTGCTGCATCAATTTCCTCTCATTTGCCTTTATGAATTAGGTCTTATTTTTTTCTTCTATTCTAAAGTTGTGGACTTCATGTTTGTTATTTTAGGAATTCTACTAGTTTGGGGGGGGGGTTTGGAGGCGGTTTGTTTTACTCAGGGGAAATTCACAAAACTAAAAGTAACCATTTTAAAGTCAGTAGCAGCTCAGTGGCATCTAGAACATTCACAAATTTGAAAAGTCATGAATCCTACTCCATTAAACTTTACAAAGAAGATGGTCACTTTATTAATTTAATTCTTTGTGTTTCCCTGAGTAAGATGAGGACTGCATCAGGCTCATTCTCTCCTCAGTGTTTCTCTAGCATAATTTTCTCTTCCATATTTCAGGTGTGCAGTACATTCACAAAAATTATTAATAGATAGGATTAGTTTTTTTAAACTCTACAATCTCTTTCAAGAATTGTCATTATGGGGGCTGGGATTGTGGTGCAGTGGTTGAGCACTCATCTAGTACACGTGAGGCACTGGGTTCGATCCTCTAGCACCACATAAAAATAAATAAATAAAAGAAAGGTATTGTGTCCATCTACAACTAAAATAAAATATTTTTTTTACTATTTATGCTTTAGTTTTCGGTGGACACAACATCTTTATTTTATTTTTATGTGGTGTTGAGGATTGAACACAGCGCCCCGCGCATGCCAGGCGAGCACGCTACTGCTTGAGCCACATCCCCAGCCCTAAAAACACATTTTTTAAAAAAAGAATTGTTATTATGAACATGCAATTTTGAAACTTGGAAATTGCAATTGATTTTTATAGAGTGTTATGTGTTAAATTTTGTCCCCACCACCACCAAATTTGTATGTTGAAACCCTCATCTCCAGAATTTCAGAATATGGCCATTCTTGGAGATAGGACCTTTAAAGAGGTAGTCTAGTTGGAACAAAGTCTTTGGGATGGTCCCTTATCCCACACAACCAGTTTTCTCTCAAGAAGAAGAAATGTGAACACAGACACATAGAGGGAACCATGTGAACCTGTGAACACAAAAGAAGATGGCCATGGACACGCTCAGGAGAGAGACTGGAAGAAACCTACCCTGCTGTGGTCAAGCTCTCCCCTTTCAAGCTTCAGGACAGTGAGACAATAGTTTTCTGTTATTTGAGGCACTCAGACTATGGTACTTTGTGATGGCAGCCCTAGCAAATGAATGCACATGCCTAACACCTTCTCCACCTCAGAATCTCAAACACACGAATTCCCACTTCATCACCACCAGTAGCTGACCATGTGCAGGTGTTTATACACGTATATGCACTTCCCCTAGTTCACTCCTGCCCATCAAGGGACCCTTTTCTGACCACCTCCACCCATTCCCCTTTCATTGCACCTTGCATTTGAGCTTCTGAGCCATTTGTACAATTAGACTTACATATCTGTTTCCATGACAATAATTTACTGAATATCCCAGTACTGAGCTCATAGCTTGGCACATGTTAAGTGCTGCCAAGGATTCATGAAATGAAGGAAGTGCTGAATAAATTAAAGAGATGCTGATTTTGCTACCTGGGCTATAACACATTGCCTTCATTTTTAGCCCAAATGGTTTTCATTTTCACAAAATGTATTTCTTTTATTGCTCTGTTTTGCCCCATAGCCTATATTTTGAAATATCTTGATAATGCTGATTATACAGCAATAGCCCCCAAAACCTGGCTTGCAAGCAGCGAGTGCAATTTGAGATAGGCTGAACATTTTTAATACCACTCAGACAAAAACAAAACCCACCTATCATGAAAATACATATCCTTTATTGAAACCCCAAGCCCTTACTTTATATCCAGCCACCATGATTCATTGAAAATTAATGAATCCAACCAGGAAGGATTAAGAAGTATTTCTACACATACACAAGCTTAAATATTTCATGCAAAACATATTCCACATAGCCCTCATCCTCAGATCCTGTAGATAATTAAAAGCACACCAATACACTGAGCTGCACTTGCTGCCAGTAACTTTCAGGGTAGAAAATAATTATTCCGACAATTAGACCCAGAGCAACGCGCTCCTTGTCAAAGAAGGCCAAAGATGCTTCCGCATCACCTTTTAAGAGCTTAATTAATTTGCTCACTGATAAATCTCAAAATCACCCTGGGAACCCACCTGTTAATAAAATGATGGATGGATTTTTAATTCTGGGGGCTTCTACCCAGCCTTATTTGCATATGAGAAGTCCTTTGCATTTCTTCCTCAGCAGCCTCCAAGAGCCATTTGTGACACATGTTATTCCTATAAGTTCAATTACTCTTACTAGGGGTCGAGAGGCCACATATTCCACCCTGCAGTCTGACCAGCATTTTTATATAGACCATCTTCTGCCCTTGAACCACTGTCCCTCACTATGGCCTTAGATGTTTTTTTTTTTTTTTAATTCTCTACTAAAGAAGTCCTTTACAAAACAGGAATGTAATCTATCTGACAACAGTAGGGCCTCACAGCCCACACGTGGGGACCTGTCTCCCCCTTCAGGGTTCTGTCATATCGTGCCCTCCTCCCAGCTTCCCACCTAGAATCTGCCCCTCTTGTCAATCAGAATTTTTCACAGCTGCCAGGAAAGCAGACAAAACTCTTCACACTGGCAAGGGTCTTCTAACCCCACCCACCCCAGCTCAGCAAAGCAAAACAACAGGCTAGGAGGATGGGGGTTTCCATCAGAGGCTGGCTTCAGGCAAAAAAAAAAAAAAAAAAGGAATGCAGTATCTAGTCACGGATGTGCATCTCGTGCCCAATAATGTTTGTGGAGTATAAACAAGCCTGGGTGCCGAGGAGCTGGTGGATGTGGAGGAGATGAGTTGACTTGCATTTTTCCTTCTTTTGCTCCTTCATTCCCCTGCTTCAGTTACCATTTCAAAAAATCATATTACGGCCATGGTAGACATGGATTCTACCCTCCAAGGAAAGAGGGCAGAGAAAACGCAGGCACAGGGTCCTATTTATGGAGTGTCAACTAAGTGCCCAGTAGATTGCGACAATCCCGTGAGATGAGTCTGTTGACAACACGTCTGGAGGTACAGAGATGTGCACAAAGTCATCCATCACCCTACAGAAAGAGGGAGATGAGCCTCAGGGAAGATTCCGGAGCCAGGGTTCTCTCTATTCCTACCAGCACTTTTTCCTTTCTCGATCTTCCCCCAGAATTCCAGGATCAGCAGGCAAACACTTGGACGGCCCCAGAACTCAGACCAAGGCACCAACAGGAACAAAAGACACAAAGCTAGCTGGTGGCCTTTGAAATCCCTTTTCCTGCTATAAGCAATTTCTTTTCTCACTAGTGTTTCTCTGAAACTGATTGATTCTCCTGGAGCGGGAAACCCATGAGAAAGTCCCTTTCCCCTCTCAAAATGGAGGGCTTCCAGTAGGCTCAGCAAATGTGCCAAGCCCCCCCAGCTGCCACTCCCGAGCTTTCCATGGTGAATGGCGGCATGGGGCAGGAAGCAAGCCTGCCAAGTACTGTTCTCAGCTCAACACTCCCCGGGCTTCTCCAGCGTCCCATGTCCATGCAGAAGCCTCTGTGCTTTCTGAAGGACTGGACCTTGATGAATATGTGAGAAAAACAAACATTTGTCCCAGAGTTTGGGGGGGGGGGGGAAGGAAGGGAAGATTGAAGACAGACTTCACCCCCAGACAAGCCTGGGAAACCCCAAGGGTCTAATTGAAAGGGTTTAAAATAGTAAATATGAAATATAAACCCAGATGGTTCTTTTTCAAAGGAAGCAAACCCCTCATTAAGCTGATTCCTTCCTATAGGATCCCCTTAAAAACAACGACCTCCCCCCACCCCGATCCTGCTGCTGAATCCCATTCTGATCATCTGGCTGGGCGGGAAAAGAGCAAAGTAGGTGAACTCGGTGAGAGAAAGGGGACAGATTTCTTACTGATTTGTCTTTTGGGGTGAGGCCAATAATAGGGACGTTGTTGGCTCCCTCTGGACCCTGGGTTCAGTTTCAAAGTCCTTCCCTGAAAGGAGACACAAAGAAAAAGAGGATGGAACCTGTTGAATTCAAATGACCCAGAGAGAGTCAACAGGGCGAGTTTGGAAATGAGCTGGAAGAGAAAGGCACGAGATAAACACAGCTTCCTCCTTAACCTTTCTCAGCCAGTTCAAGCTGCCCTGGTCTCAAGTGCTCCAAGAGAAACCTGAGCAGGGCTCAGGAAAGGGCAAGTGAGCAGGCACACCCGGAATCCTGGAGACCCCACCAGAGAGATGCGAACCCGCACACCTTGCTTATTCAGCACTCACTTGATTTACTCCTTCATGTGCAGAGGCTTTGGACACAGTTTAGACAGACCTAGTATTCCCCAAATTCCAGCACTCTTCCAGGAGGCCTTGTGGTTGACAGCACTGTACTTCAGGACCTTTACACACCCCTTATCTCACCAAGTCTGGACACCACCTATTGTAAGATGCACTATTGTTTTAAAGACCACTAAGAAGGAAAAAATGCTACCATTGAGACCATGACATGCCAAAAATTTTTTAAAAGTAGACTGATTTCAGAAATTTTAATATGCACCAAAAAAAAAGCATCTTAGAATCAACAAAATACATGAATAGCTGACATTTACCGGGAACATAGCAGGTGCCAGGCCTAGTGCCAAATGCTTCCCATGGATTATCTCATTCACTCCCCACAACTATAATTATCCCCATTTTTTCAAATGAGGAAAGCAGGTCTTCAAGAGCTGAATTAACTCACCCAACATCACACAACATGACCAGGGTATACATACAGGCCAGTCTGAATCCACAGCCTAACATTTATACTTAGGGATTCCCAAAATCTCCTGGAAAGAATCTTGAATACATGTATCCAGCCCTCTGCTCCAGTAGTTTCTGAAGTGCTGTTGACAACACTGCACTTTATAGAAACATACAGATAAGCCATTCTGTGGAGGTGGTCTGGGGTTCATGATTAAAGAAACTGAAGGATGTCCTCATGTACAGGTTCATAAATATCAGTCCTGATTTGGGCTGCCCCATGCAGAGAAATTTGGTTCTACTGACCCCAGAACAGGGGAAGTTTGCTTCTTTCCAATGCTGTGTTCTTGGAACTACCCCGCAGTCCTCAGGACAGCTCGGTACCCCAAAAGTAAATGATGCAGCCTCCAAAAGGTGGAGGCAGTACTGATTCTTTCTATTTAAACAGTAACTTGCTCATCACTGGGTGATGACAGACATTGGATGGGAGAGACGTCGGTTTAATCACAGCTCAGCAACACCGGCCTCACAACTTTGAGTCTCTGCTCACCTGTGTAACGGGGAGTGCTAATAATATTCCCCTTAACTGATGGTTGTAAAGATAGAATAAGATCTCAGGGTTTAAGCAGTTAGCTCATTGCCTGACCATTATTAAGAACTCAATAAATGTGAGTTCATTTCATTTCCTAAAACTTAAACATATATAATGCAGAGTTTCTACATCAAGAAAATGTCTACATCTCGAAGTCAAATAATAGGAGGAACAATGAATTCAAAAGAAGAGCAGATAATCTTTCAGTTGGTAGTTCCTAAGCCTTTCTAGCAACAGAGCAGTTGTTAAGGATACTGGCACTAGATTGCTGGAATTTGCATCCTGGTCATATGACCTTAAACTGATCTCTATCTTGGTGAAAGATCAGGGAAGACTTTGAAATAAGCTAAAAATAAAACAACTAGGTGTTCTGGCTAATATACCTTATGCATTACCTACCTGGCATTCACCTAAAGCTATTTTTCAGTTTTCTATATTGCAGAAAATGCGAAGTATATAGTAATGCCAAGTCTTTCTTGTCCGTGAAAATGCAGATGTATCCTGTGGAGACACAATTTGTATTTCCCTGTGAATTCTTGATTGCCCGTGTATGCTGTGGTCTTGGAATTCTCCTTCGAATAGGTTATAGCATCTTCATTACTAGTTCCCTCATTAATTAATGAGCTAAATTAAATCACAGAACTGTGTTTATTTTATATTGGTAGTAGAGTCACGGTGTTTCTTTTTGAAAATACTTAATGTTAGACAGTAGCCTCCGTTTTCTCATCTTGTGTTAGTCAGCTTCTCTGACCAAATACCTGATAAGAACAACTTAAAGGGGCTCACAGTTTCAGAGGTTCATTCCATGGACTGCTGACTGCATTGCTCTGGGCCAGAGGTGAGGCAGAACGTTATGATAGAAGGGCGTGGCAGAGAAGCTGCTCAGCTCATAACAGGCAGGAAGAAGAGAGAGTTGGAGGAGCCAGGGACAAAATACAGTCCCCAAGACACTCCTCCGCTGACCTACTTCCCCCAGGCACAACCCACCTGTCTACAGTTACCACCCAGTAATCCATTCAATTTACGTAATCTACTCATTAGGTTCCATCTCTCATCATCTAGTCGTTTCACCTCTGAACATTCCTCCACTGCCTAACATAAGCTTTTTTTTTTTTTGACACAAACTTTATTGATGAAGACAATAAAAATGTCCATGTCATAGAGTGGTTGTGAGGATAAATGAAATAGCCACGCAAGACCCTGGACTGTGTCTGGTACATCATAGATACTCAACAGACTTTGCTAAACATGTCAATTAAGCTGTCAACATTGAGTCATGATTAATGAATCGACTGTTCTCCAGCAATTTCTTCTTAAAGAGTTAATGCTCATTATTACTTCTTGTGAGCACTCACTGATCAAGTAAATAAACAAACAGCAAATGAATATTCATTTTTAAAATTTGGTGAGATGTAATTATGACTCATTTCTCATTTTCTTGACTGTTGTCAAGAAAGCTTTCTCCAAGACAGGAAAAAGAGCAAGATGAAGAGAAACAGAAATGCAGGGGAGGCAGGACTGAGTGTATTTTAGAAATACATCCCAATATCATAGGAGAGACACCATGCACACTGACTCTTGAAGGATGCCCTGAGCTGGAGAGGTGACAGTAGGGAGATGATAGCTCAGAGAGGGGGACAGGCCAGTGTGAAGATGAAGAGAGGTGAAAACACGACTGATGGAGAAAAGAGCAGAGGCTTTGGCGTTTGGCTTGACATGTTGGGAAAGAATGGCACAGAGCTGAAAAGGCAGTTCAGGGGCACAGGACAACCAGCCCTTCGAGCCCTATGACCCCTCCAAGGTTGGTATAACAGTCTCTATTATAAAGATGGAGGAAATCTAAGACCAGAGAAGTTCAAAGATCTAAAATAATGATTTTTTTGTAATCACTAAAGATGCATTTTCAAAAACCTGCATTGCAAAGACCTAAGAAACATAAAGAATCAGACAAGATAACTAAAAGCCTTAACAAAAAACAGATTCCTAGGATATATCTAACTCCTATACTGTGTCTCTTATTGATGGGGGAAACAAATAATTGTTTTCCGACAAGTCATGGATGCCCAAGCTTCCTTCCAGTTGTTGCTTAGCACAGACTCTGTTAACAAATAAGAGTTCATGGAAATATTTGACTGTTTCCTATCCATCGCTCTGTCATTTTCCCAAAGCTATTCTTTGCCAGGGAAGCAGCAGCCACTAACCCTTTCCCACCAACTCTGTCCTCCCTACACTGAACTAAATATACATTACTGCACTGCATGAGAGCTGGTACAGAGGAGACATTCCTAAGGCAAATTTGACATTTGGTCATCTGGAGCCCTGAAGGGGTCATGGCTAGGAGGATCCTTGCAAGAGATCAAGAGGGTGTCCTTGTTTTTATTTGGTTTTTGTTTGTTTGTTTGCTCATTTGTTTGCAGTGAGGGGTAGTGGTGATTGAACTCAGGGGCACTCAACTATTTAGCCACATCCCCAGCCCTATTTTGTATTTTATTTAGAGACAGGGTCAGGCTGAGTTACTTAGCACCTTGCTTCTGCTGAGCCTGGCTTTGAAGTTACCCTCCTCCTACCTCAGCCTCCCAAGACACTGGGATTATAGGCGTGTGCCACCACACCTGGCAAGAGGGTTTCCTTGTTTAATCTTTTCATTCCTTTGTCCTCAATAAACATTTCCCCAACAAGGAGAAGATGACCAGGAGATTCCTCCATGTTCTGTTCAAGTGATTGCCATCATCTGGCAGAACTGCATGCCAGCAGCAGCTGAAGTGATCTGACAGGCGTCACAGACCTTCAGAACATTCACACCAGCTGAAATATAAGCACAAATAAAAGCTGATTTCCCCCTGCTTTCTCCATATTTCTCATTACCAAATGCAAGAGGTCAAGCTTTAGACTTCCAGCCTGGAAATGTTGGCAGGAACATAGGCTCCAAGAATCAACCCCATTCATTCAAGTCAAGCCTACAACTTTCCAATATGGTGGCCGGTATCCCAAGTGCGGAGGTTGGGTCTCTTCCCCAGCTACTCCCATCTGAGCACAAACTGGAAATGAAGATCTATCCTACTGCATGTTAACTAGGAACACCAGCTTATATTTGAACCTTAATTGCATATTATATTGAAAGCTAAATCCTTACCATACTATGGATCATGTAAGTAAGGAACCCAGTTTTGACTGTAAGGGCAGAATCACACAAAATTCTAATAATAACTCTGGAAGCAATGTTGAGAAGAGAAAGCTAGGAGGCTTATAGAAATCTCTTGATATTCAAGGCAGATGGTTTTTATAACAATGTCCAGAATAGTCTCCTTTTTAAATATGCCAACTTATATATCTTCTGGATGGAAATAATTATTCATAGTATTTTATAACCTACTGTTTTCCTTAATTTTGTGTACATGTGTGTATATATCTTTCCACATCAGCAAATATACATTGACATTATTATCTTTGCCTCTATACTGTTCCATTTAGATGATGTGCTATTTTATTTATTTGTTTGTTTGTTTATTTTCTCTATCGAGAGAAACAGGATGTTTCCAGTAAAGCTGTTATAAACATTCTGGACTAACATCCTTGTGCATAATACTTCACTCACTTTCTAATTAGTTTTCTAGGGAAATGATTCCCTATAAGTGAAATTGCTCTTTGGTGTGTTCACACTTTTCCTAAGGATGATAAGCCACATTGCCAAAAACTGGATCAATTTACCCTTCCCCAGCAATTTAGGAAAACACCCATTCCCTACACTCTCACCACTGTGGGCACTGTAAAACTTTTTGATCTTTGTTTGCACATTTTTGATAAAGCACAGGCTTGTTCTGCTGCTTCTTGACCTCCCATGTGCCTGGACAGAAGCTCCACCCAGGGGAGCCGACAAGCAGGCAGAGCCAGGAACTCTGGGTGCAGGGAGCTCCTTTCCCTGGGTCTTTCTCTTCCCAAGCAGAAAATGAAAAGGCCCCAGGGAACAGTCTCTTTCTGTGTCAACCAGAGGGTGGAGAAACTCGAGGGAAAGAAGGGGCCAAGGGCATCTGTGACGCGCGCCTCCTTCACACTCCCAGGTGGAAAGCATTTCACTATCCCCCTGGCTTCCTCCATGCCAAACAACATCTGCTGGTGAAAGCCACTCGGGGAAGAAAAGGGAAAAGCAAACACAAGGGCAAGACGGGAACAGCTTGGTCCTGCAGGTTAGAAGGGCAGTCTGTTCCCACCGGGACCCCCTTTCAGCTGCAAACTGCTGTATTTGACATTTCAATGCAACCCGGGGGGAGGAAACCAGGAGGGAGAGAAGAGAGCAAAGAGATGCCTGGTCCCCGACCTGAATGAGGCCAGGGAGACAAAAAAAAAAAAAAATCCTCATCTCTTTCATTCGGCCACTTGTTCTTTCTCCCCTTTTTTGCCTCACCAGAATGTGACATTCAGAAGCAAAAAAGGGTTTTCTCTCACTCTTTCTTTTCCTTTTCCTTTTTTTTTCTTTGACATTTAAAAACAATGTACACTTGGATGCATTGAAAGTTGGGGAGGGATGGGGGAGGAGATTGTCTCTGGAAGAATTGAACCTCAGGAAAGCTGCTTTCATCTTCCTTGTGACGTGTCCTGGCGGCCAGATTCCTTTTCATGGCTTTGGAGAGGAAAAGAGAAAAGACTTGGGTTTTGAAAACAAAAAAAAAAAAAAAAAAAACGTGAAGTCTACCCTATCCAGTGAATGTGCTCTAGGGTGGGGGAGGGAGTTGCTTGTTTCTTGAGAAGGATCTTAGTGTTCTCAGGAAGATAACCTCAGAGAACAACAGCAAGGATGCTTTGGATGGGGTTAGGGTTAAGGTGGGGTCCAAGCAAGACTTTTCTTTCCCCACCCATCCCTGAGTCTAAATCTGCTATAAAGGGATGAGGACTCTTAGGCCAAGAATACCCGAGGAGGAGTCTGTTTCTACCCACCCCCTGCAGATCTGCCTCTTAGATACACCACTGACTGGAGGAGAGAATGCGCTCTACAATCAGGCTCGTCTCTTCCAATACTCCCTCCCTCTGCCCAGTTTGCAGATGAGAAAACTGAGGTCCAGCATGATTAAATATGAAACTTAGAGTCTCTGAGTTGAGTACAGAGGGCTCAGGACCCAAGCTCTTTTTCTTCCAGTGCAAGAAGCACCCCATCTATCTCACCCCATCCCATTATCTCCCCCTGTTTTAAGAGACTGAGCCACATCTCCTCAAGGAATTCACACAGTCACACAGCAGCAGCAGCTGTCTCCACCCCCAGCAGAACAGAAATAGCTGGGAAATCAAGTGACGTGTCCCCTGGGGGAAAGCAGGAGGAGGAATATCAATAATACTAGGGCAGGAAATGGACAGGCTTGAAATGGAGGAGAAAGGACAATATTTTCACTCTGAATTCGAGAACTTCAGGTGACCACCCTGGAGAGGTGAGGTTTCCTGACCTGTTACCCTGAACCCTGAAGACAACTGGGAGGAATGGCTGTTTTCATAGCCTAGAAGGTAACCAAAGGAGTCCAGGCCATTAGGGAGCAGGCCTGAAGCTAAGCTGAGTAGGTGCCATAGAGGGGTGGCTTCTGCCCAGCATCCCCAGATGCCTGGTGACAATGCTCACGGTGCCACATTGCAGTTAACTCTAGAGTACAGCACCAAGCTGGGGTCAAGGCATGGAAGTACATTCTCCAGTCAGACTAAGGGAACAGGAGCCCTTTACATGTACATTTTAAAAGATGTGAACTTATTCTGTACCCAAGCTGGTGAAGTGAGACATATGGATTATATAAATTCATGTCTAGACCCTTGTCACAGTATTTTAAATCCCTTTAGTCTCCATGTATGACCAGAGAGGACTAGACTGGATTTTTTAAAACCCTTTTCCTACACTAGAAAATATTATGTAATGGAATGAACCTTTTTTTTTCAAATAAACTTTTAATTTTAGAATGGTTTTGGACTTCCAGAAAAATTTCAATGACACTACAGAGAGTTCCCATATATCTACCTCAAACCCAGTGTCCCCTGTTGGTCTTTATTATGTTAGTCTTTAGTGTGGTACATTTTACAGCTAATGAATAGATATCAATTCATAGTTAATAACTAAGGTCCATACTTTATTCATATTGCCTTAGCTTTTTATTAAATGTTCTTTTTCTGTTCCAGGATCCCATCCAGGATACCAAATCACATTCAGATGTCATCTCTCCTTAGAGTCATCTAGGTTCTGTTTCCCAGATTTTCCTTGTTTTTGATGACTTTGACAGATTTGGAGGGGGACTGATCAGATATTATGCAGACAATCCCTCCATTGAGATTAATCTGAAACTTTTTCTTATAATCAGATTGGGATTATGAGTTTGGGAGAAGAATCTCAAAGATAAAGTACTATTCGTGTCACATTGTACCAAAGGCACATACCAATAACACAACTTATCAGTGTTGCTATAAACCTTGATCACCTGGCTGAAGTAGTATTCCTTAGGTTTGTTCACTGTGAGTTACTCTCCACCCCCCATCTCCTTTCCATACTGTACTTTTGGAAGAAAATGACTATGCATAGCTCACACTTAAGGGTCCAAGAATTATGTCCCAAGTCTTATATGAAGTATCTACATAAATTATCTGGAATTCTACATAGGGGAAGTTTGGAAGAAACCATTTTTTTAAAATGAAGGCTGAAATCACTCATTTAACATTTGCATTTTTAAGAGATATGTATTACGGTATGTCAGGGGCTTCCCAAATTGTGTTCCACAATGCTGTGGGACTCCAGAAAGAAACTGTAAGGGCTTCAGGACATTAAACTAAATTTGGCCTGAGAATACCCTCATACAGGAGTCCTTATGAAGTGAACTGTAAACTAATTTAGTTGCATAACTGGTATGAAAGCCTAATTCAGGATTATATTTTTGTAACAAATAGCTGAGTGTCAGTCAATCACCTAAGCATCAGTCAATCATAGGCAGACAATTGTTCAAACCATAATCGATTAAGGCAAAGGCCAAAGTGTGACCAATCAGTTGTCTCTAAATCTCACTTCTACTTCCTGTCTAGCATTTCCGTTTCCTGCCTGGCATTTTCTTTTTCTATCCTTAAACACTGCCTGACGGTTTTACAGACTAAAGTTCTTTGAACCTATTCTGGTTCTGAAGCTTGCCCAATTCTGGAATCATGAAGAAAAGCCAATTGTGATCTTAACTAAATTTCTTGTGATTCTGTCTTTTAACAAATGGAAGGGAGGCAATCTCTAGTATCCTATCACTCACGGTTCCTATTTTGAGTATCCATATAAAATAAATTTGGAGGGAATATAATTTTGCTTATTAAAAAAAAAGAAGCTTGGAACACTCTGAAAGTGGTGAGTTGCTGTGGTTGACTGTGAAACTCTGTCACAATTTACTACCATCTGACAACCTTATTACAAGGTTACAAATTGCTCGGGCTCTGTTTTAAAAGAAAGAATTAAAAATGTTCTGTAGGAAAATTGGGAGGGGCTGTTCTAATTTTCCCTGAAGAAAATACTGAGTCAAAAAGAATATCACGTTCAGGTATGAAACCTGCAAGTCTAGATCATCTACTATAGGTGATATGAATATGAAGAGTGGCCCTCTCAGTAGTCCTCAGAATGTGTCATCCATTTCTTATTTAAACAGGTGACATGAATGGCCTAAAGATCTAACTGCGCAAAAGGTTAAAATCTCACCTTTCTTCTTTACTTAAACATCACCATGCAACCCGAAGTGTGTGTTTGAGTTGCTTTGAGTCACCAGGCAACAGTAATCCCTCCAAATTACTATTCAACATAATTTTCGAAAGTGCTGGATTTGAGATGATGTAGCTAAAGAAGCCAGCAAAGTGTTTTCCTGAGAATTATCTCTTCTTTCTTTCTAAAGGAAGAACAGATGTTGCCGCAGTGGCAGCTGGTTGGGTCCCAATTTTCCTGTCCACAGAGAAAAGACCCTTTTATATTGACATTTTTTAATAGATGGTTTGGGGAGCAATTAGCCAAATACACTAGAACCCATCAAACCCTAGGGGAGACAGTCAACATGGTTCACTGGACAGGGCTTTGCTTGATGGCCAGACTGAAGTTCTAGCTGCAACCTTGGGGCAGGTGACTTGACTTCTGAGCTCTAGTCTAAATTGTGCAGAATGGCAATAGTAATACTCTCTTCCCACAGCTGCTGTGAGGAGCAAGAGATGGTACACATAGTGTCTGGCCCAAGCGCATAAGAGATATTGATATGTCTAAAGGTTGGGAAAGTTTGGTTTTGTCAGGGTTGGGGGATGTGCAGGGATAGTAATTAAACCTAGGCCCTCACATGGGGCTAGGCAAGCTCTCTGCCACTGAATCAGCCTGGTGCAAGTTATTTCTAAGTATATCACCTATAGAACCCATTCCTGCTCCCTAACAAAAATTCTAAAGCACCATTCACAAAGAAGAGAGCTGGTACTACCTCCATTCAATGGAAAAAATGGAGCATGGAGCCATTTTCTTCCTTTGGGTCCACTTTACAAGGAAACAAGTGACCAAGGGAACAAGAAATTGGGAGAACACACCAGGAATAGGTTACGTCACTAAAGCACACCCTTACCCAGCAGTCAAAGTGTATCTGGATGACAGTTCTAAGCCCTTTCCATCCATAACTCTTAGTCTTGTCAATAACTCTAAGCAATAGAGACTAGTATCATTATGCATTTTCACAATTGGGAAACTGGTCATCATTATAATTAAGCAACTTACCCTACCCCAAGTGGGGGGCAGTTCCAACCAATTCCTGTGTATGCAGGCCAGATTAATAAGTAACAGGACAAGACTCGAGCCACTTTGATCAGAAAAGGAATTTATTTTAAGTGTCTGAAGTCAAAAGTATTTTCAAACTGCAGCAAATACAGACAATATCTGGGAAGGGAAGGAGATGTTCTAGATCTAAAGAGACTAACAGATATGAGTGGTGAGGTTGTAGAAATTTGAATAAAAACTAGATATTTAAAGATATTGTAGAATTGTTTGATTTCTGAAACAATTCTACAATATCATCAATTCTACAATTCTCCATGATAATGGAGATCTGAAGTTGGAGAGTTTCCTTATTCTTATAGGGGTAAAGGATCAAGATGTGGGCAACTTAATTTCAAAACTTCAGCAAACGTGCATATCCATAACAAAGAGAAAGAGGGAGAGCAGATGCTCACACAAGCAAAAAGATGTTAAAAATATTAAATATTGATAAAGGTATATAGATATTCATTGTAGTATTCTTTCTGTTTCATTGTAGATTGGAAATTGTTCAAATGAAAATTCAAAGTTGGAGGAAAAAAACCTCTTTATATATTGATTGAAGATTAATACTCCCAGTCCTGAAGCAGAACAGCCCAGCTTCTGCCACCTGCCCCACCAGCACCGGCCACTTGTCATTGCCACCAGTACCCCTGTGAGTGCTTCTCATAAGCCATTCCCAATCCAGGTTCAAACTCTGGGCAGGGTGTGTCCAGTGGGTGTCTTCTCCTTGGGTACAAAGGGAGGCCTAGAAGAAGTATCCGTTGTTTCAACTTCTACAGACAAAGGCAGGACCTTTGGGATGAAGCATTCCCTAAGAAATAGATTCAGGGTGGTCAGAAACACCACAGAGAACTGCAAGGAGAGGTGACCTGCAGGGAACCCATATCGTGTTGACTCCCTAGAGCTCCGAGTTCCGTGTTCTTCCTTCTGCCCCCACTGTCCTTAGTGATCTTGATAGTTACCTTTCCTTTTAACTACTTGGTTCTTATTCTCTTTGTTTCTTCATCATTTTCTTTGCTTTCTGCCTTTCTTTATTATCCACCTCCAATTCTTTACTCATTTGTTTACTTATTGGTGAATGGGTCGCCTATCAATAACAAATAAATGATTCAATCTGTAAGGTGCAGGAAAGAATACTGGACCACAGAGCGTTGCTGGTCACTCCCCACCTGGTGCCCCACATAAGGCCCTTGCTCTCTTTCCTCCAACTCTGGATTCAGACAGTCTTTTCCATCACTTCAACTGAAATTGAGTCCAAGTCCTCAACCCCTCTGAGTGTCACTTTCCTCCTATATAATGGGGCCAATTTTGAGCATTCTTTATTGTCTTTTGCTTACCACCACCTATGAAGCAGGACTAATTTAACCTTCACTTTAAAGGTAAAAAAGAAAAGATGAGAGTCTTACTTAGGCCACACAATTAGCAAACAGGCATGTAGAGACCCAGTTGCAATCCAGTTGGCCATTGCCCAAGAAGGATTTCGGGAAACATCAGTAGTGCAAGGGCCCAGGGCAGTGTCCATCAGATCAGCTAGAGACTCTCTGTTATGTAGGCTCCCTTTCTCTCTGCCACGTTCTCCACAATCTTCTGTAGACTACTCCACAAGGCCAGGTGGATATACTAAACCCATGTGATATGATGAGATATCAGAAACCTTTCAGCTGATGGGGAAGCTCCCATCATGCAGAGATAGCCTCTCAGGTGTTTTTATCAGTCTAATAGATACTCCAAAACTAAACAGTCTTCTTCACCAGAGGGTGAGATATTGCAGGCATCTTTCCCCTTTTTGTGTGTGGGCTTTCCCCCCCCCCCTTTTGATCTACTGACATTTTTTATTCCAAACTGAAAATCACTCCTGGTGTTCATATTAGTCAGCTTCACGTTACTACAATGAAACACGTGGGGCAACTAACTTTATAAAGAGAAAAAGGTTATTTCACTCATAGTTTTAAAGGTTCGAAGGCATGGAGATGGGTCAAAAGGTATGGCTGAGTATCCATTCAGTCAGTGCCTAGGGATTAGTCAACATTTATTTATCAGGCACAGTGTTTTCCAGAATACACGGTGTTGCTTTCTGTTTTGTTTTTTGTTTTTTGTTTTTTCCTTTGCAAAATGGATCCCTCTTTTCTCTTTTGCCTTCCTCCCTCCTGCTTATCTTCCAGATTTATCAAAGAGCCTTCTTTAAACCACAGTCTGGCTAGGATGTCCCACCTTACCCACATTCCCTGCTGTGCTCTCTAAGCCACATCAGTGGGCTCCCCCACTGCAAGCCTATTTGGTTTTATGTAGTCCACCATTTGTTTCTCCTCTTCTCCCTTTGAAGTCCCATGTCTGGTGGTAGTCAAATCTCAACCCCTAAAAATTTAGTGTGCCTGGCTGGAGCAGAAGTTCCAAAAATGGTTCACTGAGTGGGTCTCCTGCCCTCCACTGCTTATTGGCTGAGAACCCTCTTTGCTATTGACTAAATGCTTTATGAAACAAAGAGAGAGAAAAAGATGCCTGGCCCTGGTGGCCCCAGAATTCATGTGTTGAAATCCGAACACCCAATGTGATGGCGTAAGGAGGTGGACCCTTGGGGGCATGAGAAGGGAGCCCCTGTGAATGGGATCAGTGGCTATGCACATCTGCCCTTCCCCTCTCCTCGTGCGAGGGCACCGTGAGGAAGTTCCTTCTGTGAACAAGAACGTGACCCCCACCAGATGCCAAATCTGCCAGTGCCTTAAGCATGGGCTTCCCAGTCTCCAAAATGTGAGAAATGACTGTCTGTTGTTCAGAAGGCATCGGTCTATGGTGTTTTGTTCTGAGAGCCCAAGCTAACAAAAACACTCTTGATGGTTCAATTGTCCCATGTTAAGTGGGAGATGATAATGGCTCCTCCCTCCTAGTTAAGTGAGAGGAAAACAAGGATGTACCTGCCAGGTACTTCCCAGCCGGGACCAGGCCAGCCAGTAGAACTTGGCAATTATTATTAGTTGATCTTGTGTCGGACGAGTGGGCTCCAAAACAGCTCCTATGAGTTATGGAAGAAGGAATTGAAATGCCCCAGTGACAAACGCTGACGGGTGGGAATGTAAAGAAGTGTCTGAGCATTACTCAGTGTCCCGCTGAGCTCCCAGCAGGACCTGGAGATAATCCTCAACTTCCAGGAAACACAGCAAGGCTGGATCCCAGGGCCCTTTGCTGGACCACAATTAATGGTTAATGCTGCTTTATAAACAATGTTTTACTTGTGCTTTTTAGTTACACATGACAGCGGAGTGTATTTTGGCATATGATACATACATGGAATATAACTTCCCATTCTGTGGTTGTACATGATGTGGAGTCACACAGGTCATGAACTCATATATGAACATAGGAAAGTTATGGCCAATTCATTCTACTGTCTTTCCTATTCCCATTCCCCCTCCCTTCCCTTCATTCCCCTTTGTCTAATCATATTGTGTATTAGCATCTGCATATCAGAGAGAGCATTCAGCCTTTGGTTCTTTGGGATTGGCTTATTTCACTTAGCATGACAGTCTCCTGTTCCATCCATTTACCAGCAAATGATGCCATAATTTCATTCTTCTTTATGGCTAAGTAACATTCCATTGTGTATATGTACCACATTTCCTTCATCCATTCATCCTGTGAAGGGCACCTAGATTGGTTCCTTAGCTTAGCTATTGTGAATTGAGCTGCTATAGACATTAATGTGGCTGCATTACTATAATATGCTGGTTTTTAAGTTCTTTGGGTATAGACCGAGGAGTGGGATAGCTGCGTCAAATGGTGGTTCCATTCCAAGTTTTCTGAGGAATGTCCATACTGCTTTTCATAGCGGTTGCACCAATTTGCAGTCCCACCAGCAATGTATGAGTCTACCTTTTTCCCCCACATCCTCGCCAACATTTATCATTTGATGCTGCTTTAACCATTCCTGTTCCCCATTGGCAGCAGGAGACAAGCAGTGTCCTCAGCTGGGTCGGCTCAGGCCCTGTGCTTCCCTGGCTGGAGCTGTAGGACTGTCCACATGGAGACAGAGCTGGGAGCCACAAAGGCCATGGGTACCTGAAGAGCCCCAGAGTTGGTAACCAAGAAAGTGAGGGAGGGGAAGCAGATGGTCAGAGAGAGGGTCAATGGCAGACTCAGGTTTGTCCTTAGCTCAGTATGTCATGAAGTGAGGAATTGCACACCTATTCCAGAAACTTCTTTAATTATAGATTGGAGCAAAAAAGAGAGAAGAAAATGTCTGGCCCTAGTGGCCCCAGAAATCAGAGAAAGAGCTTATTTTTATCCACATTTTTGTAGCTACTCTGCTGTGGTTTCCTAATAACAGAGGTAAAATCCCCTGTTTCTGTCACTCCTGCAGGTCAAAGCATTGCACCCACCAAGCACTCTTGATAGGCTAATCTGCCACTTGGGACAACAGATGACTCAATGGCACACTGACCCTCCCATTACTGCCCATTGAAATGGTGTATGGGATTCATTTTGAATGAAAGAAAGAGGGCTTCCTTTTGAAGAGAGTAGCCATAGGTAGGAAGAAGCCATGGTGGCTTCAGAAGCCCTCAGGAAACCGATTAGCCTGGGGTTCAGCAGTCCCATCCTGGTCCTTAGTCAACAGCCTAGCTGGGAAATGTTGACAAAGCATATGTTTTGGGAAGCCCGAGGTATTCAACACTAAGGATGGGAATAAAACCCAAATGAAACCCATCTAGCAAACCTCCCCAGTTGGCACACACGCCTGGACATGCCCAGCCACCTGCCGCCATCACCCCTGTGAAACTGACATGGTCAGATGTCACACTAGCGGAAGACTTTAATTGAAACTGAGTTAAATTAATTACATCATTTTGCTGTCCAAGCCTAATTCCCCCGAAGTTACATCATGAAACTAGGGCATTACAAAGGATTAGGGACCAAAGGAAGGTATAGATGAATAAGGTTTCCATATGCCCATGACTCATGGACCAAATGTGGACCTGCATGACTCACCACCGATATCAGCAAGGATCCCATGTGGCTGCTACACGTGCGGATGTCTAGCCGGCCTCCTGCTGCTGAGAACACTCAGAGGCTGCCGGTTTAGTCAGAGGTGAAGGAAGCCACAGTCGAGACTCAGCATTCCAGACAGGGAATCATTCTGGAAGACATCAAGACTGCTTTAATTCAGGATCTCCCCCAACAGTGGTGTCACCCGGGACACTCGCAGGTGCCAAGTGGAAAATAAAGGGTCATGTGTTCCCATGTATTGAAGGATATGTGGGTTTAAGAAACAGATTTCTGCACTAGAGACCTTGTTGGAGCCCTCAATCCACAGTTGTGCACTGCGAGGTAGAAGGAGGTGGAACCCTTCCTAAGCTCCCCATCACTGGGCTTTCCAGAACACCTGCATAAGATCACTGCCCCATCTTCCTCACTGTGCATCTGGACCTGGAGGAGGTACATGTGCTAGGCCAGGCTGGATCACACGTCTTGGCCTGTGTTATGGATTCGATTGTATTGCCCCAAAATTCATGTTGAAGCTCCAACTCCCAACATGGCTATACTTGGAGGTAAGACCTTAGAGAAGAAATTAAGATTAAATGGGGGCATAAGAGGATGGGGGCTATTCCATATTACTGTGTCCTTATAAGAAGAGGAAAGACACCAATAAATGCATGTACACAGAAAAAAGAACATGTGAGAAGGTGCCATCTGCAAGCCTGGGAGAGAAAGGCTCCATGGGGAAACAATTCTGATACTTGGCTCTTGGTCTCCCAACACTCAGAACAATGAGAAAATAAATTTCCATTGTTTAAACCACCTAGTCTGTGGTATTTCGTTATGGCAATTCTGGTAAACTAATACACTCTGAATGCAAAGGAGCCTGGGAAACAGTCTGTAGCATTCAAGCTTCTTGGAGGAGCCAATCCACAGACTCCAGCACTCCACTTTATCTAAACAACAGGCTCTCCTCTGAGTTGGAAAAGACAGAGAGGAAATTTTTAGTGAGGCGCTAAATTTATTGCTACAATGGAAAGAGGGGATGCTGCTGGAATTTAGAGGATGAGACCAGTATTGCTAAATATCCCCTAATACATGGACTATCTCAGGTCAAATCATTTTTACACAAAAATACTAATACTCTGTCCTCTGAGAAACACGAGACTAGAATATGAGTTTCACAAAGACAGAAATTGTCTTTTCTTCTCTCCAACACCAGCACAGGTCCTAGTCCAGAGGAGCTGCTCCATCCAGCTGCGTTTGATACTCATACAAGAAGTGAGGAGTTGCTGGGCGATGCACACCTGTAATCCCAGCAGCTCGGGAGGTGAGGCAGGAGGATCACGAGTTCAAACCCGGCCTCAGCAAACATGAGGCATTAAGCAACTCAGTGAGACTCTGTCTCTAAATAAAATTCAAAAGAGGGCTCCGGATGTGGCTCAGTGATCAACTGAGTGCCTCTGAGTTCAATCCCCAGTATACCCTCCACCCCCCCCCCAAAAAAATGTGAATGGTTGTAAGGAAGAGAGAAAGAATGATGGATGACCAGAATCAGAAGGGAAACATAGCACAGAACCAGAAGCAACTAAACTTCTGAGCCCTACAGGATGCAAAATGTATTTTCCTCTATATTATTTCTTAGCACAGAACGTTGATCCTAAAATGTAAAGGAAATGGAAACCCAGGTGCACTGAGGCCATTGCGTGACTACTCGATTGGTTGGTCAGTTAAGGAGGGGCTCAGTGGTGGGGGGTGGAGTCAAGGGGGGGACAGGGCCCGGGTTGGCCATGCGAGTCTGTCAGTCACATGCGAGCAGGCATCGAGGAGAGAGGGTTGGGTAATTCCTGGGGTCGTGAACTTATGCACGACCCAAACGTTCTTTTTAGATTTATCCCTCACCATATCTTAGATACGAGAATGATATCAAAGTCCCTACTAGCCACGTCACTCTTTTAGACCAAAGCCTTGTCCCCACCAAGCATTTTCAATCGGTTAATATGATACTTAAGATTTGGTGCAGGAAGCACAGTCCCTGGCCCTGACTTACGAGGTGGGTCAGGAAATGTTTATGAAGTGTGGGTTCCACGGAAACCCATGGCCTTCAACACCACGGACTTGAATAAAACCCTAATGGAACCACCTAGCACCCTCCGCCCGCCGTGGGCACACTCACATACCTGGATGAGCCACCTTCGGCGGTGACCCCTGTGAAACTGGCACCATCAGGTATCCCCTAGGCATGTTCTGAAACGTCCCTGGACCCACCCCATGTCCCTCCCACCCTCATCTCACCACCTCCCACCTTGGCCACAACTACTGAGTGTCCCCCTGCCGTGACCCTGTCACCCTTCAGCACCCATCAGCACCCTGACGCCGCACTTTCCTCTTTTCATAGCCTCTTGAAGGTTCCTGTTTCCTGCCGTTTTCACATGCACATCCACTGGGGCAAGGGATGTGCCAGGAGAAATGGGAAACCAGAACCAAAGAACCTGCAGGAGTCCAGCCATTTGCCTCCACGTTTCCTGGAAGCCGTGATGTTGTGTCAGTTTCCTTGATGGAGAAGAAGAAAACCACAAACTCCTGTTGGAGGGCAGCTTTTTTGTTTTGTTTTGTTTAAGTTCTACTTGAAAAAAACTCCGCTGCTGTGGGATTTCACACAGAGAACAGAGAGGGACACTTAGGAACAAAGTCCTCACCACGGATACCATGGCAGGTTTTATATGGTGGCTTCTACCCTCTGAGCCAAGAAGAGAAAATTAAAATGCAATTTAGAGATGGCGTCCTTCCCAACAGAGTCACTTTTCTTAAACCTGCACTTCTCCTGATGTGCCACTGCTGGGGGCCGTTGGTGCCTCCCTACTTTTAGGTGGCCTTCTCTAGACTGGCTCCTCATGCAAACTCCGTCCTGCACTCCCTGGCAGGCCCTCCAGCTCCATCCTCCAGAGCGCAGCCTGCCAGGCTCCCAGCCTCCCCACTGGTGTCTAACTAGAAGGCTCACCTCCTCCTGACACACCCAAGCCCTGAGTTCCCTGCACAGCAGGCAGGATGGGAAGACAGAGAAGGAAGGAGGAGAAAACAAAGGAAGAAAGGAGGCAGAAGAAGAAAGGGGACCTGAGGCTCTATCCCCAGGGCAGGTTCGCACAGAAGGCTGGTCCAAGCTGCCCACTTGCTTATGAGGTCTGGTCTGCCTCCCGCTTCCCTGAATGGTTGCTGCTCTGCAAGTCTGCACCATGTTCCTCCCTCCACATGCCCTCTGGCACCTGAGGCTCTGGCAATACCAGGAACTTGATGTTCCTCCAAACACACTATGGCAGTGTCCCAGATATCCATTCTCCTCTTCTTCCTTAATAACAGGCCCTCGCTGCAGTTTGATTCGCTAAAGCACTGTATTTTGCTGCCTCTCTTGAACCTAGGCAGAAGTCACTGGGTGAGGCTTCTGAGAAGTCTCTTTCAAGGGCATTTATCCTACTGGAAGAAGTAACCTCTTATCTCTTGTCCTTCTTCTTCATTCTGCTTAAAATACAGATACCCTGGCTGGTGCTCCAGCAGCCATCTTGTGACCTTGAGAATAGAAATTACATGCCAAGAATGCCAAAGCAGAAAGAAAGAGAAGCCTCCTTAGCAGCCCTGAATTGCTAGCTTTGGGACTTCTTTATGAAAGAGAAGCAAGCCTTCATTTAATTTAAGCCATTTATTTGATTTTCTTTTTCAGTCCAGCTAAATCTAAATCTAATACAATAGCCATGTGGTTTTCTGCTTCTGACTCTGCATAGCTGTTCTCTTGCCAGGAACGCCTTCCTTCTGCTCCTCCTGGTGAACTCCTAGTCATGTGTGCAGCCTCCATGGAAGCATGCCTCCCTGTTGTGGAGCTTCTTGAACTGACCCCTCGGGCAGGCTTGGTCCCAGCCTCCTGAGCTACACCTCCTAGATGTACGCACAAGCTAGATTCACGCACACGGATAGTTTTGTGACAGTTGACTCGATGGTTCTCAAAGTAGGTCCTGGACCAGCAGCAGCACCTGGGATCCCCACCCCAGACTACTGAATCAGAAACCCCAGGAGAGCAGCCTTTTGAAGTCCAGGTGTAACAAGCCCTCCAGGGGATGCTGACCACAGCTCAAGTTTTAGAACCCCTTCTTCACTCACCTTGAGTCCTCTTTTACCCAGCAACTGAGAAGTGCCTGGTACATAGCAACTGTTTAATAAATGTGTGAAGAATTAAATGACAATGGGTGAATGAAAACTCCTGAGACATAACGGGTAAATAATAGTATACACAAAACCAACCTAGAGACCCTGCACCAGAGGGACCCTGGATATTTGCCAGTTCCCTTCCATCCCAAGTCTTTAAGGGTCTTCTCGGATCCGAACACCCCAGGGAGAGAAGCGGCGCCTAATCTGGAGCAGAGGTTCTGGTTCACACGCTCTTTAGTATGATTCCCACAAAGGATGAAAAATAAAAATAAAAAACAGGAGGAGAGGAAAAGGAAGAAAACACATATTTTTGAGGATTGAAGGGAAAATACCTAACATTTTTTTGGTACTTGCTTCAAATGTTCCATGAAAATTTAAAGCTGTGGTCTACCTACACATCAGAACCGGGTTCACCCCGAAAGGGCTGTCACGCTGCAGAGAGCAGCACTGAGCAGCAACGGAAAGGAAACCGGGGAGACTTGGAGCCCGTGTTCCATGTGAGGACAGAGTGACGAGAGAGGCCTGTAGCTCACTGGGGCAGGTAATGAGACTTGACTACAGACCCTCAGAAACACTTCAAAGTTAGTCTTGGCAAACAAGGAATGTCCTTCCCAGAAAACAGACCAATATTCATCTAATCTGGGACCCAGGTCATGAGGTTTTTGGTTTGTTTGGTTTTTTTAAGGCATTTCAACAATTTCTCTACACTTCTCCTACTTGACTGTGAGAGAAGTAAGGAAGAGGGAAATATTTTCCTACCCATTCATCTCAACAAACTTTCTAGGTCCTAATTATGTCAGGCAGAGCTGGGTGCTGGGGGTCTAGGGTGACCCCACACCAACTCTCAAGCCTTATTGTCAGACCCAGAAAGTGGGAACTGGCCTCGTCATTATCATCTTTGCTGTTGCCATTCTCACCTTTGGGACTGTTGTGTACAGAAAATTCATGACCTGAAAGTGAGCCTAACCTGTACACGTCGTTTTTAAGGCAATGAGATAAGTATAGTATACGAAGTTTTGTTTTCAGTGAAGTGTAAGGAGGAGAGAGATGGGAAGATCAGGAAGGGTGTGACCAAGAACACCACATCGAGCAAGGTTTTGAAGGGTATGTAGGAATCTGCCAATCTTAAGGCCGGACACCTTTATCTCCAGAGGTCTTTATGATGAACCTCAATATTTGTATTCATTCCACAGAAACATTCCCTAGAACAGCACCTTTCAGACATCAGCATGCACACAAATCAGCTGGGAAACTTGTTAAATGATCCTGTTAAATGAGTCTGGGCAAAGGCCTAAGAGTTTGCATTTCTAATAAGCTCCCCGTGATGCCAGTCCTGCTACATTTTGATTAGCAAGGTTTAGGCGGAGATGCTCTATCTGCTCCCTAGTCTCACTCCATCCCCACGAGGGAGACACACTTTACAGTGTTTGAAAGATGAGTCTTACTGGGGTTGATTTGTCCCAGAAGACACAGGTGTTTTAGTTCGCTTTTTCGCTGCTGTGACCAAAAAGGAACAATTAGAGGAGAATAAGTTTATTGGAGGGCACATGGTCTCAGACATCTTGGTGCATAGATGGCTGATTCCATGGCTCTGGGCCTGAGGTGAGGCAGAACATCATGGCAGAAGGATGTGGTCAAGACGTTGAGCCAAGAAGCAAACACAGAGCTCACTCCACCAAGAACGAAATACATTCCCCAAATTCATGCCCCAGGGACCCACCTCCTCAGTCATACCCTGACTGCCTGCAATTGCCACCAGTTCATCCCTATCAGGGGATTAGTGCACTGATTAGGTTAAGGTTCTAATAACCCAATCATTTCACCTCTAAATGTTCTTCCATTGTCTCACACACGAGTTTTGGGGGGACTCCTAACATCTAAACCATATCAACAAGAAAAATTAAGAAGTGGCGGAGCTGGGATTTGAACCCAGGTCTGCCTGACGAAGCACCACAGGGCCTCACGTTCTCCTCTCTTTACAAAGAATGAGCTTCTACCCCCACTAAATGAGAGTCCTGACATGAGACAAGCTGGGGAAATGGAGCAATTCCCTCTGGCAAGGAAGGAGAGAGAAGCTCGAGCTCACCCTCACTGACCCAGGGCACCCAGATCTAGTGGCTCTCAAGAGCTAACTCGGACTGGTGTCTTTCCTGCAAGCAGCTGTCGCTTGGCCTCTTTGGTTTTCGGTAGCAGTGGGCAGTACCGCTCTCAGACATCATAGCACCCGGTATGCAGGGAGAAATCCAAGCATGGCCAGTGGGGAGGAGTGTTTGTGTCATCGCCTCACCCTGGGTACAAATCCCAGCCCTCTGCAGAGCAGACTCTATCATTTGTAAGATCCGAAGCAAAATAGCAATGCAAGGCCTCTTGTTCCAAAATAGGGGGGAAAAGGTGTTTGGGTTTTTTTTTTCCTTCCTTTTTAGTCCTCCTCTTAAGCTGTCCTGATAGTTTTCTTCTTGCTGTCTAATGTTCCCCTCTGGCTTGGGGATACACATGTGGCAAATGCAGCCCCTACAGGTGCCCAGGCCTGCCTCATGACCCAGTGCTTGGGGCTTACATGCCAGCCCTCCCCACACCCCCTCCCAGAGCACCATGGGGTTGCCAGGAGGTCATAGGGGAGCAAGAACCCCTACTGGGGAAATGTGGAGGTGGTCACGCAGAGAGGCAGGACTGGGCATGAGTCAAAGCTCTAAGTCACCAGTGCATGCACCACTGTGCCCCGGACCACACATACTCAACATGAAATGACTAGGAACTTCAGGATGGCAGCCACAGAGCAGTAAACCCGGAGTGTGAGGCCTTGTGTGACCACACTGGGTCACATGCCCATCAAGTCCTGCCTTATCATGGCCCCGAGATCCATGGCTAGAGCAGGTGGCTTGATCTCACCAAGTCTGTTTCCCCATCTGCAGATGAGGGTGAGGGTCAAGGAGAAAACCAGGAAGGGGAGAGAGGAAGGACAGGAAGCTGTCTCGTTTCCAGCCCTTGGCACCGTGACATGCACTCCCTCGGCTCGTGGACCCCAGCTCCTGCCCGCTGCAACCTCTCCATGAGATCTGGTGGCACCAGAGTGGCACCACACCTTTCCGACAAGATGAGCCCCGATGGCATGCTCAGAGGCCTGGCGGGATGGAGATGCCAAAGGAGTTCCTGGACACTCTCCGTTTCTGTGCTTGCTGACCAAAACCAAGCAGTTCTCAAGAAGCAACAGTCTGTGGACCATGCTTGGGGGATAACTGAGGTAAAGTTTCTCAGACACTCCAAAGGGGTGGGCCATTTAGCCATTTCTTCAACCCTGACTACCCTCAGGAGAGTGATTTTCAACCGCAAACAGAGCCTCCGGGGAGCCACCACCTCCCTGTGCCAGCTCACACTTGAACACTTATATTGGGCTGCCTGGGAAGGAAGTGTCTAAAGTTCCCAGGCAGTCCCAACGTGCAGACAGGGCAGCAGAGCACCTGCGGTGACGCACAAGGGCTGTGACAGCATCCCTCCTCCGGATGTTGTGATCATCCCCCTTGGGCACCTGAGGAAACAAAAGCCCAGAGAGTGGCCTTTCCAGGGGCCACTTGGTTAGACGTACATTCCATCCTGGCCCCTCAGTTTTCAAAGTATGGTCCTTAGACCAACAGCAAGAACCTCCCCTGGGAGTATTCTTAAAGGTTTTCTTTAATAAAATGACTTGAGTCCCCGCCCCCCATTATATGTAATAATTGTCCATCTCCAAAGAACCACCCCTTTTTGTTGTGATTTCTATTGGAGGCAGTTTTTGCATCACTGTGAGCAGAAGACTGAGAGGAACTACATAGAGGAGGAAAAGTCTATCTTAGCTCCCAGCTTCAGAGCTTCAGTCCATGGTCAGCAGGCACCATAGCTCTGGGCCCAAGATGAGGCAGAACGTCATGGCAGAAAGGTGTGACGGAGGAAAGCAGCTCAGGACATGACAACCAGGAAGGAGAGAGAGAGAGGGGGGAGAGAGAGAGAGGGAGAGAGAGAGAAAGAGAGAGCTCCGTTCATCAGGGAGAAAATATAAACCACAAAGGCACCCCCTATACTGTGACCTGCCTCCTGTACCCTCCTGTCCACACCCTATCGTGCAATTAATCTATATAAATAGATCAATCCACTGATTAGATCTCTCACGATCTAATCATTTCACCCTCAAAACTTCTTGCATTGTCTCCTACCTAAGCCTTTGGGGGACACCTCATTTCTGAACCATATGACATCTGAGACCATCGTAGAAGAAAAGCAGGAAACAGAGCAGATGCCCTGCATGTGAGTGCCAGTGGGCTCACTTCCTAGCTGTGTGCTGGTCTCTTCCGAGTTCTAACCAGGGCTAAGCAATAACAGCACCTGAGCTTCTTCCAGTGGCCATGGGCACCTGAACGTGTAAAGGACAGAGCCCTGCGTCCAGCCAACTTCAGGAAACAGCAGCAGCTACTGACCCAACAGCCATGAGAAACACTTCCGCCATGGAATATCCAACCCAGCTAGGGCCAGAGTGTTTCCCCATGTCTCCTGGCAAAAGGCTGTTCCCACGTTTCTTGTGACAGATGTGGCTCTTGCTTTGATCCCTCCCTCCAAAAAAAAAAGTACCACGGGTCTTCTGCAAGCCCTTTGTTCCCAGAGCAGCTTAGCAAGGAATCTGGGGAGCTGCTGTGGAAAGCCATCCGGGCCTAATCCCTGGTGGAGAAGCAGCTGGCCTTCCAGCTGGGACCAGGTGGCCAGGATGCAGGACCCAGGGAGGTAGGCTGGGATGAGCCAGTTGCAGCCCTGAGCCAGGGTTCTGCAGGCCATCAGCACAGCCATAGCAGAAATCCCCCCAGCCCCCAGGAGATTTTTTTCCTTTTGATAATGCAGGCCAGCCGATAGAGGGGAGCTGGCCACTGTGGACAGGCAGCTCTGTGCTGTTCCTCCCCTGCAGGGCTACCCTGGAGGGTTTGGTGCTCTGCTTTGTAATGGTGACAGCAGGGTTTCTCAAACTTCTCTGTGAGTATAAATCACTGGGCGTCTCATTCTAAATCAGGGTCAGGTTCAGCTGGTCAGGGTGGGGGTGGCCCTGAGATTTTGAATCTCTCACCAGCTCCTAGGTGATGGCAGCACCCCACGATCCACACCTCGAATAGGCAGGGCTCAGGTCTGAAAACATCTTTATCCCTTGCCTGCCTGGCACTGAGAGAGGACTTTACTCTCTGAACCTCTGTCTCCTCATCTTCAAGAAGCAAGAGGAAGACCCCTACCGGGTGTTTCAGGAGCGTTTGGGGCCTGGCGACATTATTTCCAAGGGGTGAGGTGAAAATATGGGTTTAGGACCAATAAATCTGAGACTCAAACCAGTCCTCTGTAACTCAGGGACAGTAACACTTACAATTATTTATATTTTTGATACTGGCCATTGTCAAAAATACAAATAATTGTTGTTGTTGTTGTTGTTTGTTGGGGGGGTTCCCCCAGGGAAGAGGAAGGAAGCAAGGAAATGAGGTGGGGAGGAGGAAGGGCGGGCTGATTTTAAGTGCCTGGCACATAGGAGAGACTCAGATATTTGTTTTCTTTTTCCAATGTCAGTTTTTCTTTCTGTTTTTCATTTTCCTATGTTTCCACAGAAAATGTAACTACAATCCAACAGGACCAACTAGAAGCTCCTGAGGAAAATCATTCCATGAAAATGAATACTTGGCTGTAAGTCACACTTAATAATCAGTATTGCTTGGTTCCAAGTGACAGAAACCTCAACTTCAGCTGCCTTAAAAGGATATTATGGGTCCCTTAATTTAAAAGTCCCCTGAGGACTAATATTCAGAATATAAAAAGAACACCAAAACCTTAAAAACAGCAACAACCAATAATAACCCAATCTATAAATTGACAAAAGAACCAAACAGATGCTTCTCAAAAGAAGAAATACAAATAGCCAACAAATGCATAAAACAGTGTTCAACTTCCCTAGCAATCAGGGAAATGCAAATCAGAACTACACTGAGATCCCTCCAGTCCTAATGGCAATTATCAAGAATATAAATAATAACAAATGTTGGTGAGAATGTCGGGGGAAAGGAAAAAGGTACACTGATATATTGTTGGTGGGATAGCAAATCAGTACAACCACTCTGGAAAGCGGTATGGAGATCTATCAAAAAACTAAGGATGAAACCCAGCTATCTTACTCCTTGGTATTTATCCAAAAGAACTCAAATCAGCACAGTATAGTAATACAGCCACTTCAATGTTTATAGCAGCACAATGCACGATAATCAAGTTATGGAACCAGCCCAGGTGACTGTCAATGGATGAATGGATTAAGAAAACGTTGTATATATACACAATGGAGCCATTAAGAAGAATGAAGTTATGGCATTTGTAGGAAAATGGATAGATCTGAAGAACATCATTCTAAGTGAAATAAGCCAGACCCAGAAATCGAGGATTAAATGTTTTTTCTCATGGAGAAGCTAGAGCAAAGTAATAGAAAAAAAGGTGGTGGTGGGAGTGGGGGACACTGGATATAAGGATAGCGGGAAGATCAGTGGAATAGGGGGAGAGAGAGGAAAGGGGAAGAAATGCAGAATGAATTTGAGTCACTGGGGATTGAAATGGAGCAGATTAAATTCCATGCATGTATGATTATATCAAAATGAACCCAACTATTATGTACAACTATAATGCACTAATAAAAGCATTTTTTAAGTCTCCTGGGATTCAAGCATAGCTGGATTTAGGTACATCAATGATGTGGTCAGGAATGTACCCTATTTCTTTGTTCTTTCCTCATCATTGGCTTCATTTTGTTCTTTCTTTCACCATTGATCTTTTCATGTGGCAAGAAAAGATGATCTGCAACTCAAAACATTTAACACCAAAAAAAAAAAAAAACCTAATTAATAAATAAACTAAGGAATGGAACAGACACATATGTGAAAAAATGTTCAACATCTCTAACAATTGGAAAAATGAAAATCAAAATTACACTGAGATTCCATCTCACTCCATTCATAATGGCAGTTGTCAAGAATACAAACAATAAATGTTGGTGAGGATGTAGGGGAGAAGGCTTACTCATACATTGCTCGTGGAACTACAAATTGGTGCAAAAACTCTGGAAAGCAGTATGGAGATTCCTCAGAAAACTTGGAATGGAACCACCATTTGTCCCAGCTATCCCACTCCTCAGTTATACCCAAAGGACTTAAAATCAGTATACTACAGTGGCACAGACACATCAATGTTTACAGCAGTTAAATTCACAATAGCTAAACTATGGAACCAACCTACATGCCCTTCAACAGATTAATGGATTAAGAAAATGTGATATATATACACACAATGAAATATTACTCAGCCTTAAAGAAGAATGAAATTATGGCAAAAGGATGGAGCTGGAGAATATCATGCTAAGCAAAAATAAGCCAATCCCAAAAAACCAAAGGCCAAATGTTTTCTCTGATAAGTCAATGTTAATCTATACTAGGGGGAAGGGCAATGGGAGAATGAAAGAACTTTAGATTGGGCAGAGGGGAGTGAGGGAAAGGGAGTGGGTATGGGGATGGGAAAGATGGTGGAATGCAACAAACATTATTATGCACATGTATGATTGCATAAATGGTGTTACTCTGCAACGTGTACAAGAAGAAGAATGAGAAATTATTCTCCATTTATGCATGATGTGTCAAAATGCATTCTGCTGTCATGTGCAACCAATTAGAACAAATTTAAAAATTAAAAAATAATAATAATAAGGATGATCTGCAGCAGCTCCATGTTGATAGACTGGCACAAAAGACACCTTTCTGAAACAATTTAAAAAAAAAAAACAGAGCTATTTCTTGATTGTTGAGTGATACACCTGTCCCTGAATGACCTGCTGTGTGTGAAATGTCCCTCCTGGAGGTGGGAATGAAGCCCCGCCACCCAGCCCATTTGACAGGGCCAAAGGGAGCTATGTGTCAGATAGGACTGCCATAACCAAGTGCCACAAACTGGGTGGCCTAAACTACAGGAATTTATTTTCTCACTGTTCTGGAGGCTTGGGGCCCAAGATCAAAGTGCCAGAAGAATTGGTTCGCTCTGGAAGCTCTCAGGGAGAGTCATTGCCAGTCTGTCCCAGCTTCCAGTGGGGACCACCAGTCCTTGATATTTTTCCACAGTGCAGCTGTGTCGCTCCACCCTCTGCCTGTTTTCTTCCCTCTGGGTGTGTCTCTGTGTTTTCATGTCCTTTTAATGATATCAGTCGTTTGAATTTAGGATCCACCCTAA
Organism: Marmota monax; assembly: GCF_021218885.2. NCBI lineage: Eukaryota > Metazoa > Chordata > Mammalia > Rodentia > Sciuridae > Marmota > Marmota monax. Next base: position 21,739,350 of record NW_026692254.1, read on the forward strand.
TCCAGATCAGAATAATTATCCTAATTAATTAAATCTGCAAAGATCCTGTGTCCAAGCGAAGTTATACTCTGAGCATTCCAGATGGCCATGAATTTTGAGGGGACCCTATTTAACCCAATATAGGTGGTAAACCAGAAGAAAGATTGAGCATGGATGCTTAGCAGGCAAAACCCAAAATCACCAAGATCCCATCGTACCACTTAGGTTTCCAGTCACCATATGATCAAAACATTTTTGAGCCAGGCCTGTTTTACCCACTGCACAGTAGGCTAATCACCAAAAAAAAAAAAAAGAATTCTGCTAAACACAAAGCTTTTAATTATGTAGTGACCACACATAGAGACAAAAGAGCAAGTCTCCAATCGGCCTCCTAGAGGACAAGGTTTGAGGAATTTATGGGCCAAGTCCAGGGAAAGTGATGGAACAAACACCCTTGGATATTCCTATCATGACCCAGATGCCAGAAATTTCTTCTATATTCGACTAAAGACAGTAACTAACAGCAGGGGACGCCAGTTAAGTCTAGAAAACCAACCAACCAAGAGCAAGTGGCTTATTTAGGTTTTCCCTGGGTTTCAACAAATCTGCCCCTACCTAGGAGCCACTGTGCCTAGTTAACTCTGCAAGGGAAATCTCACAGGGGACCCAGTTCTACAGCAACCAGGACTCTCTCCTGGATGGGAATGTTTCTTAGAAGCTGAGCTAAATCCATAACTGCAATTCTCTTCGAGCCAACTTACCGCCTGCCCAACTGCTGGAACTTCACATGTGTCTGAAATATCGAGAGCTCTGCCTCTCCAGGGAATCCAATTTCCGGCCCACAGTGTCCAGCTGAATCTAAAAATATAAGTTATTTTGTGAAGGCAAAAGCAACTATTTCTGAGTCTTCAGCCTCAAGAGCATATCTTCCAGCTTGGCTAAATGGGCCCTATCTTTTCAGAGCTACCATAACTTCTCAGAATCTAGCCCTGTTACAGGTTTTACTTCTTTTCCTTGAGGCAAAAGGAAATTCAATTTTCAGTTTCTGGGGGAAAAAATCAAGAAGGTAGTCCAAACCCTTATGGGGGGGTTTATCTCTAGGTGGTAGGATAAAGGAGAGTTTCACTGGAGCATAAGTTATTGTTGAAATAAGAAAAGTATGCAAAGACACTTTTAAATTAAAAATAACTCCTGTTAAAGCCATTATACCGTGTGATTGAACTATTGACCACTGACTCATGATCTTAAACAAATAGCAAAATTTCCCCTCCAACAACAACAACAAAGAAAAAAACAAAATCTAAGGAAAACAAAAACTGTGAAAACAGAAAAGTGCATTGAAAAAATCCCCAGTGACAGTTTCATTTCCAATTTCTTCTAAAAAGCAATGAGTTCCCATTTGATGTTAGTGATACTCTCCAGGAACTGAGGCCTGGGGGAGGGTCCAGAGTCCCAGATCCTAGTCACCATGCTGTCACTTCACAGCTGTGTGGCTCCAGGCCAGTCACTTTAGCCATCTGGGCCTCAGTTTCCCCATTTTCTAAAACATTCCCACTCACTCATGTATATAGTTGTCAACAGTCAAGTGGGCTGACCCTGTGGGAAGGAGCTTGGAAAACACATTAAAAGGGATTATTAATCACATTTGCTTAATATTTTAAAATATTTAAGTATATGTGACATCCTGCCAGACCCTGATAAAATATATACACAAAAGGCAATCCTCCTCAGAGTGATGGGCTTTTCACTAATTTATTCTAACTTCAGGTGCCAAGGGCTGAAATCATCGTGCTCCTCAATCCATGAAATGTAACTGTGAGAGGTTTTACTCTGATTATTTATTTATTCCCTTCTAGCTCATTCCCTGCCCCCACCCACCCACTCTCCTCCCTCCCTATGAACAGCCATTTTATTTGCTTAATGGATAGCTTTGGAGACGTCTTCCTTGAAAGCTGTACATATCTGTGTGGGTGTGTTTTTAATTTATACAAAGGTCATTAGTGATCCATGTTGCTTCCCAGAGCGTTCACTACCACGATGTCCTTAAGATCCAGTTCTGTTGCTATTGGCCAGCCACCCAGCTTCCTCATCCTGTGGCATCAAGTGCATCCATGGTGCCCTGCCAATCTCACCTCCTGAATGACGGACAGCTCCCACCTCTGTAAATAACACTACGATGGACATCTCTGTCCAGACATCCAGGGATCTGCTGGATGGACCGTCCCTGGTTGATAAGTTGCAAGTTCAGAAGCAAATGCCTACCAAAACCCAAACCACCAAATGATATCAGTCGTTTGGATTTAGGATCCACCCTAACCCATATCAGAATAATTATCCTAATTAATTATATCTGCAAAGATCCTGTGTCCAAGCGAAGTTACAGTGTAAGCCTCCAGGCGGCCATGAATTTTGAGGGGATCCTATTTAACCCAATATAGGTGGTAAACCATTCTGCTCTTCACCTTCTGTGTTGTAATCACTAAATTAAATGAGATATTCAACGTTTAATTATAAAATTGGCTTTGTAGTTGATGATTTTGTCCAAGCGTAGACTAATGTAAATGTTCTGAACACATTCAAGTTAGGCTGTGAAGGTTAAGTGTATTAAATATGTTACCCACTTACTATTTTGGATTTGCAATAGTTTTATGTGGACAGAAACTCATCATAAATCAAGAAACATCTGTCCTCAATTGATTTTCTCCCCCATCTGGTCTGCCTGCAGCAGTGAGCAAGGTCCTCATTGGCCCATCCCCACCAAGATGATACTACCCAGCTTGCTAATCAATTTAAAGGTAAGTCACAGGGGACAGGATCACAGAGGTAAGTCTAGTAGATGTAAAGTTATCTCCCTTTTTTTCATTTTAATCTAATTGATTCTAATGATATTAAAGCACCTCTTCATATGTTTATTACTGGGGTTGGAGGGATTTTTCTAAAATTTACCAATTGTGTCTTTTCCCCATTCTGTTAGGAGTTGCTATCTTTTTCCCTGTGAATTTGAGGATTTTTGTGAAGAGCCCAGGTTAGGTCTTCTCCTCCTATTCTGTCATCTGTAGTAAGTTTCATCTGTGGTGACTAGACCAGAATTCATTGATTTTGATGGAATCAGATTCATATCTTTTCTCCCTTACGGCTTGTTCTCCCCTTGAACTCTCCTACCTATACTACTGCCTGCTCCCCGACTCTGTGGGCCACCATGCCATGGCAAGTACCCATCCCAGTAGGCGAAACTCACTTGGTGGCATACATTATAAGGGATTATTAATAAAATTTGCTTAATATTTTAAAATATTTAAGTATATGTGGTGGCTTCAACTCAATTCCAAACCTACTTACTCTCAACCTTTGTTACCTCTTTTCTGCTACATAAGCCCCCACTTTCATCCACAACTCAGTCTTTACAGGCTGTCCACTCTTTTAAGACATCCTTGTCCCTTTTGTTTAGCTGGTAATGTGAGGAATCTTTTGCCGACTGCTTTTGCATTTGAGTACACAGATTTTCCCCAGCCAATACCCCATTGATATTTGCACATTTAACAAACATGATTTCCACTTTGGGAGACAAATCCTAATGGCCCATGACATGTCACTACTATTACAGCCATCATCATAGAGCACTACACACTTGGAAGAAGGAACACTCACATCTCCACCGTGTCCATCAGAAGGCTGAGCTTTTGACAGTGCAGAACAGAGCTGGACACATGCTAAAGGTGGCAAGGCAGATTTTGTTCAACTACCAAAGAGACTCCAGTTTGAACCGAGCACAACCCCAGCTAATGCAACAGTCTTCTCATGCTATCCTGGGCCCCCAAATCCTCCTTTAGAGAAGACCAGGTTCTAGAACAGCAGCTAAGATAGGTGACTGAGGATTTTAAAGGGAGAACAGCAAGGAAACAAAATAGGGGCATGGGGAAGTGAAAAGGGAGGAATTTAAAAAAAAAAAAAAGAAAATAGAGGAGATACAGGGAATTGGGAAAAAAAACAGGAGGAGTTAGTGGAAAATTGCTGAAATGGGTTGGCAGGGCAGGTGAAGACACTCTACACTATGTGATTTGGCAGCATCACACTCTGTGCAGAGGGGACAAGGTCACACATTGGAACAGGGATGATACAGGTGGAAGCCAGAGTGGCATGTCTCAGCACAGTGTCGAGGCAAGTCCTTAGTGCCACAGGGAACATAGCTGGCTAGGAAGTTCACACATAGCTATAAAATCAACAGGAGGCCCAGCCTGGATTTAAACAGAGTCTGCCTAAGCACCAAGCCCAAATTCAGCCCCTGCTCTAGGTGTTGGTCATTTTGCTGAAGTGCCTATTTACAGCAAGTTCTACAAGAGGCTTGTGAGTAGACAGGTGTGTCACTGACTAGTGAGGCTGCCCACCTGCCCTCAGCTTCGTGGTTCTCCCCTGGGTTTGAGGTGACAGGAACTCTCATGAAGAAAGTCACTAGAAATTTGCCATCACTTGAAGAGTGGGATTGGAGGAAGACTGCTGAATCTGAGGTATATGAATGCACAAGAACTACTTGACTCTTAATGGTAATAGAATTTAGCAAAGTCTAAACATTTCCTTCATCAACATGGGGACTCTCCGAAGTTTCTAGAAGAAGCCCTCTCAATCCCCACTATCCTGAGGCACAGTGAACTCCCTGAGTAGGTTTCTGTCATGTGGAAATGAACCAGGAGGGACTTCCTTGGAAGCCGCACCTTCTTCAGCAGAAAGAGACATCAGTGACACTCCTTCCTATGGCAGAGAACATGAGGATATAAAACCTACATCCCCCTCAGAGTCTAATTTAGATAATTATAGTTTGCCTCCTAGGACTCTCCTTGAGGATTCAACTGGCTTTGCTTGTCATCATTCCTGCTATTCTTCTAAATTACTGGGCAGGGCAGGATTATAGGGCTAAGCCTACTGCAGGTAAAGCAGACAGGAAAGGAGATTTCCCAGCAGCAGACACGATTATCTGGTGTAACATAATTGGAAAACTGAACAAGTGTCCTATGTAGTTTTTCCTGTGGGTGAGCCTTTCCAAAAGGCAACAGGCTTCTTGTGCTATCCTGGGACCCCAAATTCTCCTTCAGAGCAGACCAGTTCTAGATCAGCAGCTTTCCTAGCTCAGAGGCACCACCACATAAAGGTTAAAGAGACCTTGGGCTGCGGATGTAGCTCTCAGTGGTCAGAGTGCTTGCCTAGCAAACACCAGGCTCTGGGTTCCATTCCCAGTGCTTAAAAAAAAAAAAAAAAAAAAAAAAAAAAAGTCTTGTGTGTGTCCAAATCCTGGGTCTGCCACTCTGATGTGTGATTTGGCTAACTTCTCCCTTTGTGTGCCTACGTCTCCTGTCTGTAACCCAGGATAACAGAAATGCCTTCTTCATGGGTAGTCATGAGGAGTAACTGAGTTCATATTTGCACACACACACACACACACACACACACACACACACACACCAGAGCCGGGCTATATGCTCCATCCAGGATCGGGCTCCAAACCTCCCTGAGCTGGACTGTGACCAGTGTCCTGTAATTAGAGTACAACCCCTTACAGTTTCATTTTCTACAGTTCTGGTTGACCCCAGTTAACTGCAGTCTGAATATATTAAATGGAAAATTCCAGAAATAACCAATGTATAAGTTTTAAATTGCACACCATTCTGAGTAGTGTGATGAAATCTCACTCGGTCCAGCTCTGTCCCACATGGGAGGTGAGCCATCCCTTTGTCCAGCACATCCATGATGAATATGCTACCCACTCATTGGCCACTTGGTAGCCCTACATAGACTGTCAAAGTCTCACAGTGCTGGTACATAGCATTCATTATCATCTGCAGTTTCAGGCTTCTATTATATACATTCCTTTTGGATAAGGGGGCACTACAGTATAAACTGAGTATCCCTAATGCAAAAATCCAAAATCCAAAGTGTTCCAAAATACAACATTTTTGAGCATCAACATCACAAGTGAGAGATGGCACACCAAACCTTACATGACAGGTCACTATCAAAATGTGGGCACACTAAAAATATCTCATAAAATATCTTCAGGCTATGTGGACAAGACATGTACAAAATATAAGTGAATAACATGCTCAGACATGAGATCTCATTATGGATATGCAAATATTCCAAGTCTGAAAAAAAAACCCAGATCTGAAACACTGCTAGTCCCAAGCATTTCAGATAAGGGATGCTCTACCTGTGCCACCAATAATGAGTAGAGTTGGTGCAAATATGTTGCTGTGAACAGGTGGGATGTTATGAGAGTTTGTGTGCAGGAGAGAATGGGCTGCAGGGGTCTTGAGTCTCACAGCCTCCCTCTGTCTACCACCATCTCCCAATCTGAAAAATGCCAACTGTGGGATACACCATTTCTTAATTCTCACATTTCCAATCCTAAGACCTCTAGCCACTGACTAGGCCTAACATTCTCGGAAAATCAGATCCTATAATCATTATGACTTGTGGTTTTTCTATATAGTATAAAATCATTGCCTAAAGACTAAATTGTGAAACCTAGAGAAGAGAGCCCGAAAGACCCCCTATGCCAAGAGTATTGCTGAGATTGGAGGCTGAAGAGGGGAGGAAGGGAGTGGATTCCTCAGGCAGTCTGATGAAAGATAAAGAGTGTTTGCCAGGAGACATTTTGTAAGTCAAGTATGAAGGGGCTGTTCAGAGACACCCTCAGGGACCTAACACTATCACTGCCATAAAGCACAGGTGGCTACAAAACCCCAAGTCTCAGTCCCTTAGAGAAGAAGTGGCTGAGGAGCCACCTGGGACACACTGCCGACTTATTTGGCCTCAACCCTGGGAAACTCAGTGATGTCCTCTCTTCTGGCCTTTCTTGTGTGGCCACCAGTTTAGACAATCAATGTAACTAACAATGAAGTCTCCTCACTGTCAGACTCTGCCCAGCCTTCTTTGATGGGGATTGTGGCCTGATGGCCAAGAGTAGAGAAAGCCAAGGCCGAGATTGACCCAGGCAGACAACAACAAACAGGCTGAGGAGTCTATGGGGACCTTGAGCTCAAGCATGATGTCCAAGGATACTCTGCCTTTCAGTTCACACATAGCAGAGAGAGAGGCAAGCATCTCAGGGAGTACTGTCCAGAAAGGAGATGAACCTCCATAGACTAGGAATGAGGGCTCTGGGCCCCCACTGTTCACTAGGGAGAAGAGCCATCAAGAGCTACACACCACAGAACCACCCACCCACGCCAGGTGCAGAGTCAGTGCTGTGCTGAGTGCTGCAGCTCAGCTGGGTCAACTGGGTCTCACCCAGAGGGAGAAGAGGGCCCACTGAGGCAGGCAGGAGGGCATCCCACCTATCCTATCCAAACACCTGATTCGACTCAGCACTTCTGGCACCTGGAAATCTAGCCAGCACACAGTAGGCACTCAGCAAATGACAGCCAAGGAGGGGACTCTCACACACATCTGGATCTCCGGGTGGTCTTGGATAAGTCCTCTACCTCTGAACTTTGGTCCTCTCTGATAACTGCAGTAATAATAATACCTGCAACCAGCATCATAAGAGATGAGACCGGGATAAGGCATGGACACCACTAAGTTGACTGGAAATGCTGCCCAAAGGCAAGAGATAAAAGATTAGAAAAGTGTCCCTCCCCAACTTGGATGAAATTGGAGAAACTTCTGTTAAGTAAAATCAGCCAGATGCCAAAGGACAAATACCACACAATCTCTCAAATATGTGGAATCTGAAAAAATTGAATTCCTAGATACAGAGAGCACAAGGGTAGTTGCCAAGGACTAGGGAGAGAAAGGTGGAAGATGTTGATCAAAGGACAAAAAACTCTAGTGAGATAAAAGAAAGAAATCTGTTGTCAAGCACAGTATAGTTATTAATATTATATTGTATTCTTGATAATTACCAAGGAAGTAAAATCTACTTAAAACCCTTCAAATCTAAGTGTTCTCGTCACAAAAATAAACAAATAAGGCAATATGTGTGCTAGCTCGATGAGCCTTTTCACAACGTATACATATTTCAAAACAACATATACATGATAAATATATATGTGCATTTTTTTTTTGTGTGTGTGTGTGTGTGTGTGTCAAAAAACTGTTCAAGAAGCTGGGCATGAGTTGGGCATGGTGGCGCATGCTATAATCCCAGCAGCTCAGGAAGCTGAGGCAAAAGGATCACAAGTTCAAAGCCAGCCTCAGCACCAGCGAGATGCAAAGCAACTCTGAGACCCTATTTCTAAATAAAATACAAAATAGGGCTGGGGATGTGGCTCAGTGGTCAAGTGCCCCTGAGTTTAATTCCTGGTACACCCTCCACCAAAAAAAAAAAAAAAAAAAACAATTGGGTGCTGCAATGCAGGCCAGAAATCCTAGCTACTCTGGAGACAAGAGGACTGCAAGTTCAAAACCAATCTGGGTAACTTAGTGAGACTTTGTCTCAAAAAATTAAGAGGGCTGGAGGTATAGCTCAGTGGTAGAGCATTCCTGGGTTCAATCCCCAGTACAAAAAAAAAAAAAGATTTTTCAGAAATTGACCTCCTACTCAAATTTGCTCAAATATTAATATTTTATAGCTAAATAAAGAAAAATTTATTGCCTCACTTTTACCTATTAAAATGACCATAAACCAGGCTCATAATTAACATGCAAACAAGCACCTGTCTCAGACACACACAAGCATTCACACCCGTGTGTGCGCACACTTTGCCACCTCAGCCCCATGGCTCCCTGGGTTTCCATCTCATGTCTCATGACATTAGCATCCATGCTGCCATGACTCAGCACCCAAGAATCCTGATTGACACCACAGCCACTCCCAGGTCCCATTCCAAATCTTGAGTCCCTCCAACCCTTACAGAACTTTCAAACTCCTCCCCACCTGGACTAAGAAGCCATCATGGACAAGTCCAGCAGCCACCTAGCAGGCCCCTACTTCTGCTCCCACCCCACAGCTGCATTCTCCCTGCTGCAGCCTGCTGCTCCTCAACAACTCAGGCTCCCAGGAAGAAGCACCTGAAGCAACAGAGCCCCTGGCTCTATTTTGGGGCCTCATATCCAGTCACTCTCTCCCCCTTGGTTTCCTGACTCCAGAAACAGGCCCTTTGTCACACCTTTCAAGACAACAGGTTTCACTTGCCTTAGGTGTTCCACCCCACCTGGAACACTCTGGTCCACCCTCTGGGCCACCTGGGAAGTCCCATTCATCTCATTGCTCTTCCCTGAGGAATCCCTTCCCTGACCCCACTTGGACTTGCTCAATCCCCAAGTGAAATTGTTCTCTTCGCACTTCCCCACCCTCCTCTTTGGCACCAAATGCTAGATTTATTACTAAATGCTAGATTGGGGTCATTCATCTAGTCTCCACTAACACAGGGAAAATTGCTGGAGTTGTATTACAACTGTATCTCTTTGTTCGCTTTTGTATCTTTAGAGCGTGGCTGGGCACATATCAAGCAACAATGGCTGAATGAAGGATCCCATGGGAAACAAAATTATCTTCATATTTATTTTGGATTATTTAAAAAAATCTACCTGTAAATATTTTTATTCTATCTAAATGGCCCTCAAATAAATAGAATTGTTTGCTATTGATCTATGGCAGTGTCTCTCAAAAGTGGCAGCAGATTGTGTCAATAGGGGAGCTTTCAAAAAATACTAAAGCCTAGCTCCCAACACCAAAGGGCTTGTTTTAAAATGTCTAAATGGAACCAGGCCCTTGTATTTTTTAAAATCCCCCTCACTGACTCCACTGTGCAGCCAGGACAGAGAATCACTAGCCTAAGTGGTGCACTCTGGGTCTGTCCTTGGGCCTTACAGTCAGGAAACTGTTGTGCCCTTCTAATTTGAAGGAGAAACTAAACTGGTATTTGATGGAGAGGAGGTGATGCTGGATCTAACCCCTAAATAAGGGACAAGTAAGATGTAGCCTACCTGGCAGGGTTCTCACTAAGCCATAGGGAAACAGAAGGCCTATTCCTGAAGACAGCGTAACCATGGAGGAAGGTAGAGCTGGGGGCATCTTGGGAAACCACTGCACATGCACTGGCCTTCAACAGAACAAGCCTAGAACAGCAAGCCTGGAGGACAAGGGATCTGAGGAACTGCCTGGTACACTCTGCTTTGGCTCCTGCCCAGGATGTGATGGACACACCAGCCTGAAATTCTTCAGGGCCCTGGGACTGCTGAACTGAGGACAGCAGAGACTAATTACAGCCAGAAAAAAATGCCTAAGTTTCAAGGCCCATTTCAAGTTTGATGTTTAGACAGCAAACTCTTCATTTGTGACCATCCAAAGTGCCAAAGCCCCAAATAAACAAAATTGTTATTTGCAAGCCTGGACTCCCCTCCTTCCCTTTCTTTGGTTTGTGAGCTGGTGGGTAAGTCAGTTGTTTTGTCTGTTTGTGCTTGGTTCTAGTAAGTTCTAGTAAGTGTGTATATATAGTTATATATATATATATATATATATATATATATATATATATATATATATATATATATATATATATTGTAGTTGTAGATGGATACAATGCCTTTATTTTTATTTATTTATTTTTATGTGGTGCTGAGGATCGAACCCAGGGCCTCACACATGCTAGGCAAGCACTCTACCACTGAGCTACAACCCCAGCCTTGGTTCTAGTTTTTAAAGGTGGTTCTGTTCTCCAAGGGAAGGTCAAGACTGACAACTTGAAGAGAGAATGGTCCACACCTCTCAAGCTTGAAAGGGCCAAGATCCTCCTGGCTATTAGCCAACCTGCCTTAATGGTCTTCCTAAGGCTGGGGAAGGGCTGTTGATTAAAAGTCTGCAGACACTCCTTCTTCGGGAGGTGTGGCAACCCAAGGGCACTCAGGTAGCCACAATGGGGCTGCCAGTTGCTTACAACCCTGGTGCCTGCATCAATGGGTCAGATTTACAACAAAACTGCACTGCCTTCACCCATACCAGACACACGGAGCGTGTGCCGGGGGAGGCATTAGGGGTAAGGCTGAGTGTTCCCTAGAAAGTGTGCCAGGCCACGCAAGGCACTGAGTGTAGAGATTCACAGGGAGTAGTACATCTCACTTAGCAGAAAGATTCCAGGAAGGGAGAGGCAGGCCAGCTCTCTTAAGAGCTTGAGGGCCTCACTTAGATATCACTTCACTGCAAAGATAGACTGACAATGGCAGAAGGTCCAAGGCCAGGGAACTGAGCAAGCCACGTACCCAGCCTAATGGGGCAAAATAAAAGGACAAAAAATGGCTTCCACCTAACGGAAACTACTTCCAAGAGTACCTTGAAGGGAAAAGTTCAAAATGACAGTATTTGATTGACAAGCCCCTCCTAAGGCACAGCCTTACTTGCAAGTTCTGCCATAATTCTTCATTGAATCAGACTTGTGGTTTTGGGATTCATTGTCCCTGAGTCCCGCTAAAGTGACAATGGGCTTAGAAAAGGAGGGGAAGGTGACACTGTGGGCTGGCTGGGAGAAAGGACCCCTGAGAGCCAATGTTGGCATCCTAAACACTCTACACACAGGCCACAGAGTGGTCCCCACTTCCTGGCCTGTGCGATGACAGGATTTCACTAACATCCTGTGTTTGACTCTTGAACAACTGGACTGGGGAAAGAATTCTATGGATCCTCCTGATGAAGACTTCCTTTCTCTCGTGTAACTTTTTTCCCTTCTGAACTGCCTTCAATATTCATTTCCACGATTAAGCCCATCTCCCCATGGTAGAATGTGAATGTGTGGGAGAACACAATGGGATTTGCCTTGGAACCCACCCCCGACCCACAAAAGCCACACAATTGTGAGTACATTGTGAGCAACGAAAACCAATATCACTCACCACTGCCACACCACAATGATAAAGAAGGTTGTCGAGCATCTACCATGAGCCACGTACAGTGGCTCCTCACCTCCCTCATCCTCTGTGTGGAACCCCATCAATTTAATCTGTCTTATCTACTCCTCCAATTGGCCACAACCATCCCAGCCTGTTCACTTTCTATCCAGCCACAAGAGGACTCTTTGAAAAAAATCCAGCTCTTATCATCTCCCTGCTCCAACCCTGCTGGCACATCTTCTGTCTTTTGCAGAGAGACATAGATCCCTTCCCTGACCCCATGACCTGGTAGGGTGGCCTCATCACCTTCTCCATGCTTCTTCCCATTCTAGGCTCTCCAATTACTAGTTCACTGGTTCCCAAACCGGCCTCACATCAGAATCACCCAAGATCTTTTAAAACTGACCAAAATCACAATGTGTTGGGGTATAGCCCAGGCATCAGTATTTCTCTGAGGCTCCCCAGATGACCAAACACACAGACAGATTTGGGGACTGTGTTTCCTCAACCTTGCGGTGCTATCTTCACCTGGACCAAGATACATGGGCCTTCACACATGGTCTTCTTGCTAGATGCCCCACTCAGCCCACCCCATCTGCCACCTGGCCCCTTCCCCAATACCTTCACACCCACCCTTCCTCTAATAGCTCAAAAGTCACTGTCTCAGGGGAGTTCTTCCAAGCCCCCACCTAGACAGGGTGTGCCTGTTCCAAACTCTCAGTCTGTGATTCTTTTCCAGAGAACACTGACTGCAGCTGGTCATTCAGCTTTTATTTTGTGAAAATTTGCTCAAATGTCTGTCTCCTCTTGTGTTAACTTTTCATCACTGTGACCACAGTACTTGACACAAACAACCTGGAGGAAGAAAGCTTTACTTTGGGTCAGTTTCAGAGGTTTCATACCATGGTGGGCTGGCTCCATTGCTCTGGGCCCAAGGTGGGACAGGACATCATGGCAGCAGAATGTAACAGAAGAAAGCTGCGTAGTTCACAACAGCCAGGAAGCAGAGAGAAAGGGGCTTGTGCTCAGCTTTCCAGGGCACATCCCCAGTTACCAACTTTCTATGACTAGACCCACCTCCTAAAATTTTTCCCACTTCCCCTCATGCCATCAAATTACTGATCCCTCTGTGGATTAACCCACTGGTGAAGTCAAAGCCCTCGTGATCCAATCATTTCCTAAAAGCCCCACCTCTGGACAATGTTGCAGAGAGGACCAAGCCTTCAATACATGAGTTTTGGGGGAACATTCCAGACCCAAACTATAGCAGCCCTACAGACAACCCAAATTCTGAAGCCAGGTCCTTTCTGGTTTTTCTGTCATCAGCGATGAGCACACATATTTGTTGCATGAATGAGTGATACATATTATCTCCACCTTCTAGATGTGGACACTGAAAGTCAAAATCTGAGATTCCACTGATGGTGTGTTACAAGGAGTGCTCAAACCCAGATTTTAATATGCCTTCCAACCACTGGTTCTCAGACTTCTGCTGCAACATAATCACCCAAAGGGCTAAACACAGAGGTGCTGGGCCTCAGCTCTGGTGTTTCTGATGCGCTGGATCAGGGGGGAAGTCAGAAAATGCACAGTTTGCATTCATGTTCCCAGAAGGTGCTAATGCTGCAAATCCAGGGACTACACCACCTGAGGACCACTCCCCAAGCCACCCACTGCCTGTGAGCATCTTCCCTGAATTGGCGCATTTGAAGGCACAGTGAATGCAAATCTCCTTTAATCTTACAACTCCTTTTTTTTCCCTTTCTTTAGAGTTTTTACCCAAAAGTTATCTTCACATCATTAGAATTTGGTGTTGGTGCCTGGCTATAGAAGAACCTCATTCCTCCCCACCACCCGGCTGACAGAGAGTGCACCTGTGACAAAGCTCAGAGTCCCCAACAGGCTGGCACAGCCTCAAATGTTTTGGGACTTGAATGGCAAAGGGACCAAAGAGACCTAGCACACACAACTCTCCAGGAAAGGGAGAAGCATGAAATTCTGCCTGGAGAGAAACGGAAAGGACATAGCCCTCACTGCAGCCCTGGAGATTTCTAAGAAGACTCCACAGCCACACTTCCAGTCATCCCACAGTCTGCTTCAAATCCCCCCTTACTCTGCCCTTTCTTCTCCTCTTCCATGTATTTGAACAAACTTTCACAAATCTGCTCATATCTCTAATGCATATTTAGGTGCCTCATTTACAGCTGGTTTCACCTAGATCATTAGTATTTCCAGCCTGCAAGGTTTGTTTCTGGGTTGAAATTCCAATCCACAGGTAGGACACTCATTCTGACATCCCTTGTCAGGAACAGTGGCCACTAAAAAATATAATTCCTCAGTCAACAGCTCATTTTGAATAGAGACAGATTTTACAAGTGAAAACACTTCCCTAGGGGGAAATGGAGACATCTGAAACATTTTAAACAAAACCTTTCAGATGATGAAGGCTGTGAGGACAAGAATAGCCAGATCTGCAACCAAGTACACTAACTCTTTCATCTGCATTTCAATACAGCAGAATTTTAGGAGCAATTGTGCTGTAAGTGAGGTCTTCCCCCACTGGACTTGGGAAGAAAGCTTTGTGTCTATTGTTCTGTTAATTAACCATGTCAACAAGATTGTAGAGAAATGTTCTTAAGGCTCTTGAGAGGACAAACAATTTTTAAGCACCTCCAGAATACTGGAGGATTTAAGTTGACAATGATCACAATCACTAATTATAGTCATTCTTAACTGATTCTCACCCAAGCTCTCTTTATTAGTTAACACTTGTTAACCTGCTTTCAACTGCAGAATGTATTTAAGGAAGATTAAATTCAATTTCATTCAAATCTGCCTTTATGGAGCTTCCCATGCTAAGAGGAACATCTAGAAATATGCTGCCCTTCATATTGTCTCTTCCTCAGCATCCAAAACCTATAAACATCGAAAGATAACATTTTGGTTCATTGGATTAAAATGGCTAGGATGTTCCACACTGGGGACCAAAGTATCCTCCTGGTGCACACGGCTCCTAGTACAGCATTCATCCCAGGGGGACCCAATACATGTTGGCCCAACACAACCTCCTCAGTGGTGGATTGTTCTAGAAGATGATAGGACAGGAGCTGCTGTTGCCAGTTTTGGAAAACAGGGCTTGCACCTTTCGTTGCATGTTTCTCATGAACAGGCCTCTGCGTTGACTTCTTTAGTGCTTTATCTTTGTTTTAATCAGCTTTTTCTGCTGCTGGGACTTAAAGACCCAACCAGAACAACTGTAGAGGAGGAAAGATTTATTTGAGGGCTCAGAGGTCTCAATCCATAGATAGCAGGCTCCATTCTTCCAGGCTCAAGTCGAGGCGGGACATCATGGTAGAAGTGTGTGGCAGAGGGCAGTAGAGAGAGACACTCCACTCTCCAGATACAAAATATATACCCCATAGCCACGCCCCCAAGGAACCACTTCCTCTAGCCACACCCCACCTTCCTCTAGCCACACCCCACCTTCCTCTAGTCCCCACTCAGTTAATCCCATGAAGGATTAGTTCACTGATTAGTTTAAGGATATAACCCAGTAATTTCTCCTGTGAATTTTCTTGCATTATCTCACACATAAGCTTTTGGGAGACACCTCACAAACCATAACAATCTTACTCAAGTCTCCAGACCGCCTTACTAGAAGCACTCTCTCGGGCACCCATTTTGCAAATGCAAAGCCAATAGGGTTAAATGTGGGAACGAAGTGAGAACCCAGTCCCCTTCATACTGGCCTCCACACCTCCCTTCAGGTGCAGCCCTCTCACAGCATAGTTCATACTCCCTGGGGCTTGGAGTCTTAGCAGCAGTTCCCATGAGATCAGATAACAGAAGGAGAACAAATGTCAACAGCAAGGAAGAAGGGAAGGGCAGCTCAGGGGATGAGTGTGCAGAGGGCAGGGGAAGGCTTTGCACAACACAAAGGGTTGCTTCATTTTTCTCTTTGGTGTAGTCAAGCAATGTGACCAAGCAGGAAGAAAAAAAAAAAAACTTTTTGGCCATTGTGATCTTTCAACAAATTAGCTGAGTAGGAAATACAGCAAAGCTTTCCACCTGTTGAAGCTAGTAATGTTATTGTTGTCATTTAAAGTATTGTTACTTATACAGTACACTAAAGTAATATCCCTTATGCTGAAGTACTGTTACAAGTCAAGTAAATGCTGAAATGAGAGCAGGAAAATGAGTTGAAAGGGGAGGACCAAGTTCTGGCTTCCAGATTGGGAGAATACTGTTTTACTGAAGAAAAAAAAAAAGTCAGGGAAAAAACTAGAGTCTAAAAAAAATGGTTCACAAATTTCAGAGAGCATCAAAATCTCCAGAAGGGATGCTTAAAAACAGATTTCAGAGTCCCATTCCCAGAGACTAGTGTGAAGTCCAATTTGTATTTTTCACACACACACACACACACACACACACACAAGCAGTCTATTCATTGATTAAACATCTGTTTAATGAACACCTACCTCTTGCCAGGAGGAATTCTAGATGCTGGAGTTATGGCAGGGTGCACAGCTATCAGAAAGTTTTCATTGTACATCAAGAAGACAGGCCATAGCTAGATAAATACACAGATAATGTGCGAGGCAGAAATAAGGGTTGTCTTGAGAAACACTGAAGATTAGGAGGGAAGACACTCCCTCCTTCCTTAGGGTGTTCTGGGAAGTTTCTCTAATAAAGTAAGAGCAGATGTCTGCACAGATTTCTAAGGGGAAATCATTCCAAATACAGGGAACACCAAGTGCAAACACACTTCTGGTGCAACTGATTAACACTGGTTAAGGAGCACTTGCTGCGTGTTTATAGCATCCATCTCATTTCAATGGCACAGCAGCTCTGCATCACTAATTGTTATTATTACTCCCATTTTCCCCACTCCCACAGAAGGATCTAGCCTCAGACCTAGCAAAGGGTGGCATTCGAGTATAACTGAGGTGGCTAATGGAGTCTCCCTAAGGACAACACTTTAAAGAGTGCACTGTGGGGAAACAGGTCCCTCCTGGAAGGTGGTAAATATGCACAGGGCATAAGTAGGTAATGATTTAACAACTATCTGATAGCACAGGTAGTTGTCCCAGGTGATATTTAGGAAGTCCTCTCTTTAATGATTTGAGTAAGTGATAGTGTAGTTTTAAGCAAAACAGTACAAAGGGTTGTATATAGAGAGTGAACTTAATTACATAATGAAAAAGTATACAAAATCTAAAATGTAAAGAATATACGCCATAACATGAGCTGTCATAAGTAGTTCACTTCCTTCATTTTCAGTACTTCCCGAATGAGTATCTTATGATAAGCAAGCGTTTCTCTGATCTTCAGGGGGAACATCACGAAAAATACTGTGAAGAAGTGCTCCTTCATGCACCCATGTCTGGAGTATTGGCCATGGCTCTGTCTGCAGGCAGGAGCAGCCATTCCATGCTCTTAAGTCCTACATGTCACTCCCTTGCAGTTTCCTCCAAGGCCTGATCAAGGCATGCCCACGGTCCCCAGAGCCAGGATCTGGACAGTATTCACCTACCTGATGAAGGAGGGTGGGAGAGGTGGGAGCACGTGCTGTCTCCATCCATCATGTGGGCTGGCCAACAGAGCCACACTTTACAAGAGATGCGAGGGCTCCACTTGCAAATCTTTCTGCTTTCCACTGCTATAAACTCTCCTGGCTCTGGTTAATAAAACATAACCATAATTCCTAGAATAATGGTCTATTACCCAAAGTCACAGAATGACAAAACAATCAGAATCAGAAAGAGTTATGGGGCCCAAGGATACCGTTCAAGTGGGAGGACTAAGTTCTGGCTTCCAGATCAGCAGCATTAGGTGCAGGTAGCAAATCAAAGGCCTAATATTCAAGTCAGTTCTTTAAGTTGCTTGAGGATTAAAAAAAAATGATAGTTTCATAAACTGAATACAAGAATATTTAAAAACCAGATGTGGATGCTGCTCCAAAGAAGACAGGCAAACATTTGATGGTCTATAAACTGACCCCTACCTAGCTACACGAGTCAAGTTTTCTACACTGTGCTTATTTAACGCTCCTCCCAGTGTGTTTCCATTTGAATTTTGTGGAGTTGGAGGTTGACAGTTCTATCTGTGGTTTCTTCTTCCATCAGGTACAAACAATTCCACGCGTACAATTCAGACCTGACCGGGCCATTTTGAGGGTAAAAGAGAACTAGAACAATTAGAAGGACTCAGAGCAAGGTGAGCTTGGCAACTTAATCTCTCCTGACCAAGAGACTTGCTGACTGCAGAAGTCCTTAATTAGCGCTGAGCCAAGAGCACTCTGAAACCACAGGGTGAGCCAAGCATGGCTTCTCCAGAGAGGCCAATAGCACCTTCCATGATGAATTATACTGACCTCCAAGCAAACATGGAGATCCTTCTGCCAATTCCACACAGAGGCGACCCCTACCAGACCAGTTGTCACATCCCTGCAGTGAGGTGAATTTTCATCATGTGGCTTCCCTCAAGTTCCTGCATCCCCATCCTTTATTAGGTACGAAGGCAATGGCTCTCAATCCTAAAACTCTGGGGCTATTCTCTCCCACACAAACGGCTTATATCTACCTCCTAGTGATGGTGATTGAATTATTCTAGACCCTTATTACTCAAAGTCTGACCTTTGAACTAGCAACAACAGCATCACCCAGGAGCTTGATAGACACAGAGTTTTAGGTCCGACCCGACACCTAATTCATCAGAATCTGTACTTCGGCAAGATTCCTGGATAATTCTCCTGCACAGCCGAGTTTGAGAAGCACTGTCTAGGGTAGAGCCCAGCAATGTTGGGTTTGGTTTTGTTTTAATTCCTCAAAATAGTCTAATGTCCAGCCAAGGCTAGCAACTCCCCACTTAACATTATACCAATTCTCTTTTCTTCTTATCACTGACCACAGCTAAATCGAATCCTGGGCTCCAGATCCAGGTAATCCCCAAGTCATTCCTGATAAGAGAGGCTATTGTTAGCAGTGGCAATGTCCCTTAGTCACACTCCTGCTTCCCCAGGGTTTACTCCAGCTTCCAATCCTAGGCTGTGCTCCAGAAATCTTGGATTGTCTTCGTGCTCCATCACAGCCGCACATCTTCCTCCCTTATTTGGGGGATTTCACTCCTTACCTTCTCCTGTCCTCTTCTCCTGCCATTTTATATTTTGGCATCTTTCAATTCAAGTGTTTCCACAATAAAAAGACTTGAATGGAAGATGGGCTGTCTTCTCTTTCTCTTGTTTCCACAAACCTGTGTCCTCACCTGAACACAGCTTTCTACATAACATGCATGTAAAGAAATCTGAATGGTACAAAGAGCGGAAGACAGAGGACTCAGCAGATGAGAGCCATGGGGAGGCATTATGTGTCATCCAAAGATAACAGGAGCAGCCCCTTTCCAATGTTCACAACAAAGCCCATGTTAGACAAGCAGGAGACAGAAACTGGGGGCAAGCAATACACTTAACATTAGAAGATTCCACAAAATGACTCAAACTCTTAAAGGCACTCGAGGGTCCTGAGATTATCCAATTTCAAATTGCAGCCCCAGTGGGAGAAAAGAGTCATCTCACAAATAATGCCCATTGCAATCCAGGTCCTTTTGCTGTTGTCACCTCTCAGGCCATGGTTACAAGAGCAGCACCCAGCTTGTAGAAACAGCAGTCTTTTTGTGCCTAGATTACTATGCAGCTAAAATGACAATGACAACATCAAAAAAAAAAAAGAGAGATTGTCCTGTGTAAGTTTAGATGAAGTAGCCTGTGATTATGCCCAGATATCTCTTCACCTTATTCATCCTTCACCCAAAATTTATTAAAATTAGAATGAAAAGTAGAAAATTCTAGAAGCCTGAAAAATTGCTCTGCTTCAAGGTGCACTAAATTATGCAGGCCATTTGGTGAGAGAGTAAGGTCCAAAATACTGGGAACCAAATATATTCCAGATATTGAATTTTTTTAAATTTTGGAATATTTGCAAATATATAATGAGATCTCTTGGGGATGAGGCTCGAGTATAAACATGAAAGTCATTTATGTTTTATATATATCTTATACACATATCCCGAAGGTAATTTTACACATTATTTTCAGTAATTTTTTGTATGGAGCAAAGTTTTATGGCATGGAAATTCACACTTGTAGCATTACATCAGCACTCAAAAAATTTCGGATTTTGGAGCATTTCTGATTTCACACTTTCGCACTGGGAATGCTCAACCTGTAGGCCATCCTCCCTGGTGGCCTGTCACAGACATACTCAGAAGGGGACAAGGCACAATGATTTTTGTGTTCTGTTGTTGCTTTGGCTCTGGATTTTACCTGGTTCCCACAGAGCCAGCCTCCCTGGGTCCTGAAGCCTTGGTCTTCTGTCTCCTCTACCCTCTCCTCTCCTACTCCTCTGCCCTCACTAGGTCCCCAAGTCATCTCGAGGGCTGCCAAGGGGCCAAGGCTGAGACGACCAGCAGTCCAGCTCTCATCCTGGAGGGCTCTTCTCAGTCCTTAGCATCTCCCCCTTCTTCCCTATTCTTTATCAAGAAGCAAAATGACATTTTGCCTAGGAAACTACATCTCCAAACATACTTTAATGCATTGTTATGGCAAGTGATCTCTTGCTGCCAGAGAAAAGGGAATCAAGAAAATGGGTTTCCTGTGAAGGACTATGCCTCTCAGACTGTGCTCAGAGAGAAGAACAGACCAAGAGACTTCAGGGTTCCAAGCAGCCGGGTTATTTTCTGTTGTTTGCAAGAATCAGTAAATCTGGGCAAAACTTCTGACGGGACCAGTCATCAGAGGGGAAGAGAGAAACAGAGCATATCTCAAGAAAATCTTTATGAATAAAGGACTGGAGACTCCTTCAAGGGGAAGAGTCAGTCCTGCACTGAGTAATGGCCTTGCGTAGTTCTGGGATCTCCAGAGCATTGTTCCACTGTCTTGTCTTCTACAAGGAGACCAGGCAGAAGAGTTTAAACTCCTATCAAAACAACCGCTGCAAGTCTAAATGTTCTCAAAGTCTTAAAGCTTCGACTGAAAATTTCCTGCCGATCCTGCAGTCTTGCAATTCTTCAGCATCAATTCCAAATATTTGAACAAAGTGCTCCAGTCTGGGAACATGGGACGGATGGATGAGGTCGGGGAGGGCAATTGACAGGCTCACGAGTCAAGCAAATACCCTCTAAAGGTTCAGAAATAGAACTCTTTGGTGTGGGTGTGGCAGGGAACAATTCCAGATGGATTAACAAGCACCAAACAAAAATACAACTATAAGCATGAAGATGGCAATGACCAAAGCAGGTGACACCTATTTCCGAAACTCAACCAGAGTAGTCCTTCAAGGAAATGCCTCCACAGAGCAGCTCTTGACATCCTTGGGTGTCAAGGAAAAGGTTCTCACTCTGAGCGAAATCATTATGGGGCCTGAGCTATTAAAAACACTCAAATTCTTCTGCTGCCCCAGTATCTAATTTATGTACTCGTCAGACACAATTTTCAGTTAATCAAGAGCTATCTTTTCCAACCTTTCAACTGCAAGTAACTTGGTACAAGATGAAAATAACTTAATCCATCATGATGATAGAAATTTTTCTTTACCTTCCAGGCCCTTACTGCCAACAAAATGCCAGGAATCTTGCTCTCTTGGATGGCTTATTAAAGTATAGCAGACCCAAGTTTCATTAGGACTGTGTAATAGCATGCCCTGCCCACAGTCTAATGCATGCCACATGTGCAGAGCCGGCCACAGCTGCAAGCACCAACCACCTGCTAGAGCAGAGGGCCTCCAGAGGCAGTGGAGAGAGAATACTGCTAACATTTTATCCCCCACCCCAATGCACCCTGGGGCAAAACATTAAATTAAAATGGAGAGGGGGGGTTGCCAGGTTGAATGGTGGTGTTCACAGGAGCAATGTTTCAGATGAAGCTATGTTCCCACTAGATTTTTCCAGGTATGTTTTTTTTGTTTGTTTTTTGGGGGTTTTTTTTGTTTTGTTTTTTGTTTTTTAATTTCTGCACCCATGGATTCAGAGTCCAAAAACAAAGTTCCCACCCTCATCAGAGTGACCATGGGTGAATGCTTAGTCTCCCTGAGCTGTGCATTCCTAATCTATACAATGGGAGCAACTATATGAAATTGCAGGGCTGCTGTGAGGATGAAATAAGATGAAATATAAGGAATTTCTTTGCACAGAGAGAGGAGTATAGTAATTGCTCAATAAATGTCATCCACTCCACATAAATAATCTTTTCTTGGATAGATAGGGAGGGCCAGGAAAACTGGCTTCTCAAACCATACACACACACACACACACACACACACACACACCCTATACACATACAACCTGTCCTTCTCCCTCTCTTCTTTCTCTCCCTCCTTCCCTCTTTGTTCTTTCCCTCTCAACTTTTTGGTTGGGTCTGTACAATAACACAGGGGTTGGCATGAGAAGCAGAAAGGGCAGGAGGGCGAAAGGAGTTCAATTTTCTGGTCAGAAACAGAGAGATGGAGAAATGGAGGCCTGATCTACCTCTCTCCTCATCAACCCTCTGCCCTCCAGAATATGTGGCAAGGCTAGCATGAATCCACCCACATACATACCACCCACATAACTCTAAGCACTATATTGCTTAGTGTTATATAGTTTTGAACTCTATATAAATTAACTCATCTTTATATATTTCTATGTGACTTATGTTTTGCAACTCAACATGATATATCTGAGATCATTCATAGTAATGCATGAGGCTGTTATTATTCACATTTACTACTGGGTAATATTCCATTGTGTGACTATAATTTATCCTACCATCAATGAACATTTGTAATGTTGCCAGGTGTTTGCTATGATAACCAGTGCTGCAGGGACCATTCTTGTGTGGATGTACATGAGCAAAATATTCCTCAATGTATGCAGCTAGGAGTGCCCTGCTAGATCACAGGTTATGCATCATCTTGACTAGTCTATTTGGACTTTTGATTATAATGTCTAGTTATTTTTCCTAAGAGCTTGTTCCAGTTTACACTGTGATTGGCAGGGAGTGTTAAAAACTACCTTGGAGAATGTTATTCCTGCAAGCGGAGGTTGCTGGGGTTTTGGAACCCTGAGTGACCTGGAAGTTCACAGTCACAAACATCCCACGGAGGGAAGGAGAGGTGTCAAAATTCCTGACAAAGTGAGTCTTTTAGGGAGTGGTTTTGCGGCTCTCTGGCTTTGGGGATAAACCTCCCCAGGATTAACTTGTCCTGTCCTGCCCAAGAATGGAACAGTCTGTAGCTGCTACTGTTTTTCACCTGGGGATGGTGGAAACCTGCCTTAGACTTCACTTCCAAACCCCCTTTCATCAAACAGGCGCTTCCAGACAAACTCTGATGTCTTTAAGGACGAGATACATACTTTTTCTACCTCATTGGTATCCCCCATGCTTAGTACAATGTCTCCCCTTTGTAAATGCTCAATTAATCATCAAGTAATCGAATTAAAAGTTAATCATTTTAGCAGACAATGCTATCTGTTGCCAAAATCTGTTACTTCCTCTTTCAAAACACAGTGCTAGACTCTATTTCCCAGCTTCCCTAGCAACTTGCTGTGACCACGTGACTGAATTCCAGCAGATGCAATGGAAGCAGAAGGAATATTTGCCACCTTGAGTTCTGGCCCATCAACACCTCCCCAGGAACCCCCACAGGTCCCTGGCTGCCAGCTGAGTGCCTTTCGTCCCTCTACCATCACCTGGGTTCACATCAGGAAAGGTGACAATGGTATCTTTTACAAATCAATGAAAGAAATGAACCCATTTTCTCTTTAAAGAAAATAGACTGCCCGAGAGCTTCCTGGGTGTGTTTAATGTGATTGTTTAGGTGAGTAAATGAGCACATTTGTGATTCAGACCCTCAGGTAATTTGCTGCTCAGCTGCACCAAGCTAGCTGGCAGGCTGCTTTGAATGAAGCCATTGTATTTCTAATACTATGCCATTTGTACTCATATGCTTCTTGACGTACACCGATTGGTTAAAAACAGGGAGCTTCAGAAGAGTGATGCTGAAAGTCAATGAGGAAGTAAAGAGATCTATTAATTACCTACTGCTGCAGAACAAATTACCCCAAACTATAGTGGATTAAAACAACACTTATTTCATGCTGGTTTTGTGGGTCAAGAGTCTGGGTACAGCTGGGTTGCATCCTCTGGCTCAAAGTCTCTCACAGGCTGCAATCACAAGTCAGCTGGGGCTACGGTGACTGGAAAGCTCAACAGGGGAAAGGATTCATTTCTAAGCTTACTCCTTGGTTATTGGTAGGATTCACCTCTTCATAGATATTGGACTGGGGACTTCAGTTCCTCACCAGCTTTGGCTGGAGGCTACCCTGGAGGTCGAGCATGGAGGCTTCCTCATAACATGACAGCCAATCAAGTGAGGAAAGAGAGAAAATTGATTCTTGTAAGTGATATTCCGACTCTGTCTTCATTAGAAGCAATTCATTAGGTCCAGCCCACCCTCTAGGGAAGGAGGACCCTTTTAAAAGCTGCCTACCACACCAGCCGCTTAAAAATGGTGATTCTGCCAGTTCAGTCCTGATTTTCTGAGCTTAATTTCTAAATTCCATTTATCTGGCAAAAAAAAAAAAAACACTTTAGATGCACTTCAAATTATCTCCAATATTTCAGAAGCTCATGTTAAATCGAGGAAACTATGAGAATTTCATCCAATTTGTTTCTTCCGTAACTAGGAAAATCTAGCCATTCTTGCAATGGGATACTTTGGAGAAATAATGCCAAGTGGCCTTAATTCCTTTTATGTCAACACTTAGAAGTATAATTCAAAATTCCCACCAATTTGCAAATTGATTTTTAAATGCAAAATGCAGGAATTCTAAACATTAGTTCACAAAAGCAGATTTTACCTATTGCCAATGCTAATATATAACTAAATTTTTATTTGCACTTTAAAATTGTGTTTCTCAACCAAATATGATAATTTATATAATTTGTGAATAAACTTGTTGACAAATCATGCTTCTCTTACATAAGTAATAGATTTACATAAGCAATTTAATTTACATAAGTAAATTAAACAGCATGTATCACTTAAGAGATGGGAAAAATATGTTTAAAAATTCCTCAGTTCAATTTTTTGTTACATTCAAAAATGACCAAAAAATTATTTTTTGAAAATTTCCTACAGTGTGGAGAAAAGTTAAGAGATTGTACGTTCCCAGAAGGAAATTACAGGTGCAAACTTTTGGGAAGTGTCTCTCTGCCTTACACATATTCCTCCCCTCTCCAACTCACATGACCATGACCACAGACAAATCAGACTCATTGGAAAAGACCCACTCTAATCTGTTTCCACAGCCCTATGAGCAGCACAGATTTGGAAATACCAGTCCCCAGCAAGCCCAAGCATTTTAATGAGCCGTGGCCAACTGGAGTGACGAAGTCCTTCAGCCATGTCAGATGCTGCCACAGCTGGCCCAGGGTGGGAGAAACCACCCCCTCCTTGAGACACCACCCTGTCTCCAAACAGTCACAACCACATGAGACCTAAATGCAGAGCTAATTTTCCCAGCTGCTCCCTATGCCCAGGAGAAATGTTGACTAAGTGGAAACTGGTAGCATTGGTTGGGAGCCCAATGAGTGCAGGAAATAAGTAGGGAGGTGGGTAAAAGGCAAGAGCCAAAGGCGAACCTAATCAGTTCAGCAACCTTGCAATGACATTTTGAAGTGCAAGGTCATTCTGAGTTCCAAAACAGAGAACACGTTTAGATGATGAAATGCCTTTTCCAAATGCCCACTTGGTAAATTCTTTTTTTTCCTTTGACTCATTAAAAACATAATAATGACCACTTAAGCAATTATGAAAAGAAATATGATCCTCCAAAATCTATGGGCATCTACCTGGAGACTGACCTAGTCTCTCCCTGTGAGTTAATTTTAATCTCTCTTTATATCGGCAAATATTTATTGGCTACAGGGTATCCAGGCACCTGAGAATCAGTTCCTGCCCTCAAACTGCTTACAGTCTGGTGCAGGGACAGACTGAGATTTAATGATTATGACATCACATGGATTGTGGATCACTCTACTGAAGTGGTAATCACTACACTGCAAAAGCACATTACAGGGGAAGATGGGGTTTCTGGGTGATAATTAGCAATGGTGGCATTGGTAGTGCAGCTAAAACTTCAAGATGATTAGGAGCAAACCACAGAAAATGGGAGGGAGGTCAAGGTGCAAAGTTGCTGTATACAAAGAGACTAGAGAAGCTAGGGATCACCTCAAAATGGTTAGCACATGCTTCAGGAGGATGGGAGGTGCTGGGGTGTTGGGGGTGAGGGGCAAACATGTTATGGAGAGGTAGAAAAGCAGGAAGAGGTCAGATTTTGAAGGTCCAAGCACATCCTGCTGGGAATTTACCAGCATTTACTCAAACCCTGAAGGAGTTCAAGGGGTGGTGCCAGAAGCTGATGTGGGTTCCAGAAAGCTCATACTGTGTGCACTGTGGAAAACGAACAAAAGTCCAGCAAGGCTGGTGGTGAGAGTCCAACAATCTAGTGAGAGATAATCGTGGCCTGAACTACAGGAGTGGCAATTGGGATAACAGGAGCCAGGATAATTTCAGGAACCTCTGGTAAGTAAATTTTTTTTTTTGAACCAGGGATAGAACTCAGGGCACTTAACCACTGAGCCACATTCCCAGTCCTTTTTATATTATTATTTTGAAACAGGTTCTCCAAGTTACTTAGGGTCTCACTAAACTGCTGAGGCTGGCTTTGAACTCTCAATCCTTCTGCCTCATTTTCTGAGTGGCTGGTATTATAGGCATGTGCCACCACAATCAGCTAATAAGTAGAATCACTGGGTAATGAAGAGCTGGCAGAATGAGAGAGGTGAGGCAAAGAGGACCCACTGGGAAAGCCAATTTCCAAGGCCCTAGCTTGGGCTCCATGCAGAATTCCCTGAGATCCTAGAATAATGATAATGCAACTAGCTCAATCCTCAACTGTTCAGTGGCATCAGGACCCTTAGAAGAATGCAGTTCCATGGGAGCTAGCTCTGCCAATGTGACCAAATTTTTAGGCTCCCCTCCTTTGCCCTGTGTTTGGAAGAACACTGTGTCCACACTGTTTTTCTGGACAATTCCTCCCTTTCCCACCCCCAGTACTGGGGATTGAACCCAGGAATGCTCTACCACTGAGTTACATCCCCACCCCTTTTTATTTCTTATTTTGAAAAAGGATCTCACTAAGTTGCTCCAGCTGGCCTTGAACTTGCAATCCTCCTGCCTCAGCCTCCCAAGTACATGGGATTTCAGGCATGTACCCCCATACCAAGCTCTGGACGATTTCTTTTTAACAAGCTCTGCTTTGGTCTTCCCAAGAGGGACGTTTGACCCCATGAGTCTTGGTGAAAAGTGATCAGATGCATCCAGTTGCCTCTATTCTTTCCCATCTCCATTCAACAGATCTGGATTCTTTTTTAAACCCCAAATCAGATCTGGCCCCAGGCATATTTTCCCAACACTTATAAAACCACGTGTGGGTTTTAAGTGAAATCTAATCCTTGTGTTTCTGAGTCTTCTATACTGAACTCATTCACATGGTGTGAGGAAACAGCTACTTGACATCCAGAAAACCTTTCTGGGTATTTTATGACATTTTTAAGCTTTATTTTGTCTTAGACCTAGGAAGCGACCACCTGCCAAATACAAACAAATTCCTTCTACAAGATGTTTGAATCTAACGTTAAATGTCTCTCGGGACAGAGGTAAGAGAAAAGAAAACAAGGGGTGGAGAAGGAGCAGAAAGCATAGCAAAGAAAGGAAACCAGTCTTACGATGGGAGGTTCCAGAGTGGTCCACAGATCACCTTATTGCTACCCATCTGCCTTATGTCTGCCCACAGAAAACACACTTTTCTAGACAGATACAATCACTTGAAGATGCCAAGAGAACAGATATGCTCTGTGACTAAATACTGCTTTGTGGATGTTCCCAACTCTCCTCTTTTTATCAGTAAGTTGTTGAAACACCCTGAACTAATCAGTGCTTCTCACATTTTTGTTCCTAACGTAGCCATAAGAAAGAGGTCAGTCCATGTATAAAGTATTTCTAATTAAATCAGTTTTACTTTAGAGACTGCCTCCTCCTTCTTGGGAAAGAGACCTTAGAAATCCCTCAGAAACAGTCGTTTTTGATAACCACGGGCACAGCTGGGGTTATGAAAGATGTCTGCATTCCTTCTCATGGTTGAGCCAGCACTTTGGGGAGCCTGCTTTTGGACTTCTGCACTCTGCTTCTGTCTCCTTTCTAGTTCAGGCTGTCCTCACCTTGGTCCTTTTCTGCTGACCCCTCACCCAGAGCCCACCTCTGAGTAGTTAGTTTGTAGAGCTTTGAGAAGTGAGGGATCACGTGTGCAAGGAGGTATCTATATATACATGGCCAAATCCAGGGTGGAGCATACTTTCCAAAGAGGGTGGCTCCGTGGTGCCCTTTGAGTCTGGACCCAAGGACTATAAGCCCTCTTCCCCCATCTCAAGCTCTTCCCTAATGGAAGCAGTCTCTAATTGACCCCAGTTGTTCAGGGACTGTTCAGTGAGAGAAGGGGCTCATCAAGAATTCACCTGAGCTATTGGTAGAGCATAGCCATCGATTACTTAGGGCTTTTGAAGTCAGTATCCTCCAGATAAAACATACTCCAAAAGAATACTGTGTGAACCAGCTGAAGTCACTGTCAACAAGAGCTCCCTGTCCACACACCAACTCAAGGCAAATAGATATCAGGGACACCTTAGATGCCCTTATCTCTTCAGCTCTTAGTCACAATGAGTCACTTAATAGGAGGTCTGCTCAGAGACATTGACTTACTGCTGTCATCAGCTTTAGTGACATATTTCTCCCTCTCTTCCTCCCTCCCTTCCCCTGCTAGGAAAGAAGCTCTGAGGTGACAGGCAGGTTTTTCAAACTAAGGAAACACTGTCATCATGTTTGTATATATTTGCTTATTGGTTTATTTGAAGGTATTTATTTATGAATTTGTCCCTAGACCTTCCACATGGAATTTGAGGTGGCTATCAGGAAACCATAGAGCTGGAACTATAAATTAAAAAAAAATCAGAACTAAATAATTATAATTGGATTGGAAGGCATGGGCTTCCAGTTCAAGATGGCAGCCTGGAATCCACTCACTCATCAACTTCTGTCTCTCCCAAGATTCTGCTAAGTAAAAATACAGAAGGACAGAAATGAATATGCCCACCTAGTAACTCTGTCACCTTGGGGATCTAATGAACTAAAATTGAATCCATGTTGAGTATAGTCCTAAAGCCTTTCAGTCTTCCACCAGGCTGGGTGCCCAGTGTGTAGGAGAGAAAAATTAATTGGCCCAAATAAAGATAAAGCTTATAAACATGTTCAACATAGTTTTCAAATAAAAACATCCACGTCCAGACATCTGTGCTAATGATCCCCAGGAAATGGCACTTTCTGGCGCTGAGCCAATCCTTAAGCAACAGTGCAGACATTCCCCTCTTTCCTCCTGCCCCATGGCAGGGGTCCATCATCTCTATGCAGATTCAAACAGGCCTCATGGTGCTCAGCTGAACAGGAGGCTTAAATTACACACAAAAAAAAAACTAAAATCAAGTCATACAGAGAATTTTTCCTGAGAAGTCCAACAATCAAGATTTTTCCCTGGAGAAGTTGAAAGAAAGCAGCTTGTTATTTGGGAAAAACAACAGCAAGAAACTACACTACCAGGAAGAGGTGTGAAAATCAAAGGTACATTGCAGACCATTCCACATAAATAGTCTCTATCTTCAGTCTAACTAGAGTCACCTGACTTCGTCTGTAGGACTCCATCTCCTCATCCCTAAACAGCAATAACATTACCCACTCCATAGGGAGGAATGATGGGGTCCAAGATCATAATGTACACAACAGCTCAGAACAGGTCTGCCATATTGCAAATAGTCGATAAGCAGTTATCATTACTCTTTCTACAAACTATGTTCAAATTTTTAATTATAATAAATATTAAAGACCCATATTTGTTTCTGCCATGGGCTCTGTGCTCTGATGTGGTCCCACTGATACATTGTGCCTGTCCCTACTCAGTCCTTCCCACTAGGCTCCAGGCCCGAGTTCCGCCCAGAGCTCCTTATCATTCCTGCATATTTTTAGATCCTAGCTGAGTGTATTCTCTCCCTTCTCAAAAGAGCTGGATGACAGCTTGCCGCCAAGAATAGCAGTTTTCCAGTTTAATCAACAAGTCTCTTGGCTTCATGGTTACGCTGGCACTCTGGGAGGTCAATTGACTGCATTCACCTGCAGAACCTGAGCTGCCCATGCAGATGCTGGCCGGCCCTGCTGCTCTCCCCACTGCCCTCACTCTGCTCCTCGTGGGATTTTCACGACATCCAGAGGAGGGGCAGAAATTTCTCCTCTCTCAGGACAAAGAAAGGGAGAAAGACAGTTAAGAGAGAGAGAGGAAAAGATTTGATCCCATCAGTGGCACCCTTTCTGCAATCCTTGAACCTGGACTTGATGGGATTATGTCACACAGAGAACCCAGGCTCAAGCGTTACAGCATCATTATTACCTCCATTTCACAGAGAGGACACTGGGACTCACAGAGGCCAAGTCCCCTGCTCTGGGTCACAGCACTGTCCAGTGAAAGGGCAGAATTTGTTTCTAGGTATTCTGAACCATACCCAGGGCTTGCTTTTTTTCCTCCCAGTACTCTACAATGTTTGGAGGCTCGGGGCTTCACCCCATTATGTCGTTCCAGCCAGTGCTGCATTCCACGTCCTCCTTCCATGTGCTGTCAGTCACCTCCGAAGGCCCTGATGCCCACAGTCCCATCACTGACTCAAGGACATCCAATGGCTCACCACAGACCCTTAGTTTGTGCCTCTACAAGGTTAGGAGCACACCCCAACCAGGCAAGAGGACAAAAGGAGCAATTCCACCTCAAAATGAGGGCCTTCCAGAAGGATGCATGGATCTGAAACTCATGCCCTCTCACCTAGAATCGCCTTTTCTGAAAATATGAAAGTAAGTAACTTGGGAGCAAAAGGTTCAGGACAAACTTTGAACAGTAAAAGATTGAAACCACCCAGGAACAGGGGGAGTATATAGCAATCGTCTTAGTCTGTTCGGGCTGCTATAACACGATGGGGTAGCTTATACAGAACAGAAATGTATCTCTCACTGCTTTGGAGGCTGGGAAGGATAAGGTCAAGGCACCAGCAATTCTGTGTCTGGTTAGGGCCCATTTTCTGAATCTACAGATGGTGGAAGGGGCAAACAGCTATCAAGGGTCTCTTTCATAAGGGCACTAACCCCATCCCTAGGGCTCCACCCTCATTACTTCATCACTCCCAAAGGCCTCTTCTAGTACCATCACCTTGGGGGTTAGGATTTCAACACATGAATGGGGCAGATTTAAACTACAGCAGATATTATTGCATATGCACAAACCAAAACAAATTATGTAAAAACTATGTTAAAAGGATGTTTATTGTGTAAAACACATATGTGATGTGAAATTGACAGGTTGCATATAAAAAGTAAATATGTGGTAGAATCTCAGTTACTTATGCTAAGCAGATAGGTGATGATTATGTTCATTCATTGATTCAAATAAGCACCACTACTGTGTTCTCACATCATAAAGAAAAGTGCCCTTGCCTGTAAGGCTGGCCTGCTTCAGAGGGGGCAGAGACAGATGAGCAACAAGTAAAATCTACAGGTCACCAGTGACACCTGCAGTGGGGATATATCAAGGAAGGAAGTAGGAAAGGACACGGTGGGGTGCGGGCAACTACAATCTAGGGTGGTGAGAAGGGCCTGCTGTGAGTAAGCCCCTTGAGTAAAGATCCTCCTTCAAGAAGTCAGGGACTGGCCATGAAGAGATCCTGAACTAGAGAGTTCTCTACAGAGAGAAAATGAGGGTTAAGTCCCCTGAGGCAAGAACCAGCCTGGCTGAGTCCTAGAAAACTGCAGGAGCCCAGCCCGAGGGGGCAAGGGTTCAGCACCCAGAGAAGAGGCCAGCCCAGAGTAAGGGGGCTATAGCTCATATGAGAAGCTACTGGGGCTCTGCAGAACACTATGATCTGAAAACTGCGTGACAGGATTCCCCTGCCTGATTGTGTTGCTCCACTAGCAACATATGGGAACAGTGGGAAGATCTATGTCATAAATATATCCCCTATATATGGTAGGTGTATATAGGAGGAGCTCAGATACTGATGTAAGTATATGGGTAATCTGAGTACGTTCTTTCATTCAGTGAGCACACTGTGTGCCCAGCAGTGATCTCAGCTTCTCAGTGTTCTCAGTTAATAAAGGCAGACTCTTTTCTTTAGTCAAAGAAGAGCAAATATGACCAAAAAAAAAAAAAAAGATGAAAAGGGACCAGAATTTGCAAGATGCTTTACATTTCTCACAAATAGATACCAGATTTTATGACCTATCCTAGGTGCAAAGTTTAATGTACTAAACTTTACTGACAGCATGAGTCAATTGTATTGATTGCAATAGTAACACCAAAGTACGAAAAACACCACACATAAAAATGCTTTCTAATTTTCTGCTGAATTCCCATAATTTCTTTGCAATCCATTTAAAATATCACTTTCCTGACAACTTTGTCATATTCTCGTGATCCCCAGGCTATCTAAATTGCTTTCTCCTCTGTTTTACTATAGAACTTTCTATAAACCAATGTCATAGAACTTATCCCATGATTTCCTAATTTTTTTTTATCTGTCTTCTCTGTTAGGATTAGTGCAAATTATCTTTATATTCCCAGTTCCTAGCACAAGGTGATAAATATTTTGTCAATGGAATCCCACTCTCTATTCCTGGGTCTGTGTCAGACATGACTAATCAATCACAACTTTCTTTCCCACTGAGCATAAGCTTGAATTCAGAGGGTTTTTTTCAACACAGTGAAATCAACACCTAGACTTGGCAAGCAAATGAAGCCTAATTGCCATCAGACTGATTATAGTGTCTGAAGCCAGGTAGATGCACAAGTTTTGTTGATTGAACAGGTAAATGAATAAATATTGTTAGGTTTCTGGAAATAAGACTAGCAAATCAGTAAAGTAATAACAAATGCCAAAACTATGAAAACTAGAACAGGTATCTAAACACCCAATTGGCAAATTCAGACATGAAACCAAAAGATCTTCATGGAACTCACCCAAACTAGCCCAGCCACAATGATGTAATGGTAGTTAGATCAGACATGTTGCTAAAACCAACCAGGCTGATCACCCGTGATGAGTCACAATGGAGTGATAGCCATCAGGTCAATATAAGTTGGCAGGAAGTAGCTGTACTGCAATTTTGACGAGCATGACATCGCCAGGATCATCCGGTTCACACATAAGTATAGGCAGAAGCATTAAAACATTTCCGAAAGCTTCTCTGAACCTTTTTAAATAGGCAATGTCAGGCTCTTGGGAAGAGCCACAAGAACACATCAGCTTAATACCATTCAAAAGGTTAATTTTTTATTTGTGAAGTAGTAAAACACCTGAACATGTATTGATATAGTTTTCATATTTCATAAGAATATCCATGCAGGTTAAATAGTTCTTATTCAAAATGTTTGGGCCCAGGGAGCTGGGGTTGTAGCTCAGTGGCAGAATGCTCGTCTAGCAGGTGGAAGGCTCTGGGTTTGATCCTCAACACCACATAAAAATAAAATAAAGGTATTGTGTTCAACTACAACTAAAATAAAATATTTAAAAAAATGTTTGGACCCAGAAGAATTCTGGATTGGAGATTTTTTCCAGATTTGCGAATATTTGCATATTCATAATAAGATATCTCAACAAAGTCTAAACAATTCATAAATTCAAACAGAATTTATTTGTTTCATATACACCTTCTGCACATAGCCTGGAGGTAATTTTATATAAACTTTATAAAACATTTTAAATATTTTTGTGCCTAAAACAAATTTTCATAGCATGGAATTTTCTACTTGGGGCATAATATCAATGCTCAAAATTTAATTTTGAATTTTGGAGCAATTAAGATTTTAGATTGTAGCTCTGAGTCAGGAGTTTTTCTTTCTTTCTTTTTTGTTTTTCTTTTCTTTCTTTTTTTTTTTTTGTTAATATCCCAAGAGTCTTCTACCCCAATTTGTTCCTGTCTCTATATTTACAGGTTGTACAGCCAATAATGGAGTTTTATTTTGCAATAATTTGGCCCCAAATTCATCTTCTATGTGTTAAAATCATCTGGAAAGGTTTTTGTTTTGTTTTGTTTTGTTTTAAATACTCATGCTCAGAACACACTCCCTGAAATTCAATTTCTACTAATCCAAAAGGACTGATGCTGGTATTTTTAGATCTCCAGATCTGAGAAGCACATATTTAACCCATACAATTGTACCTTGCATTAATCTAAAATGATCTCAAGTCAGTAAGCACTTACTGAGCTGGATCACGCACTAGGACAGAACAAATGTTCCATACCGGAATGGCTGAAGTGAAGATGTGCGTACCTGCAAAAACCAGACCTTATGGGCGGGGTTGTGGCTCAGCGGTGGAGCTCTAGCATGTGCGAGGTCCTGGGTTCTATATACCCAGCACCACATAAAAACAAATAAATAAAGATATTGTGTTCGACTACAACTAAAAAAAATAAATAAATATTTTTAAAAAAGTCAAACCTTACTAGAAACCAAAGACCATACACCAGATGCTTTAGGATTCATACCTTCATTCAGGATCCCAACAGCCTTGTAAGTTGTGACCATTGTCATACTTTTTTACAGGTGAGCCCATTGAGGCTCACAGTTACCTGCCCAAGCATCACAGCACAGCACAGCACACCTGGGCTGGGACCCTGGTCTTCCACACCCCAAATTTAAACTCTTTCTGTTTCATCACAAATCCTTCTTTTCTGATGTAAGTTCTTTAATCAGAAATTCATTGCACATGATTTTTTTTTTCTTTTACTATAAGCCTCTTCTCAGAGCATACCATGGCTCTGCCTAGTCAAGCAATTAAGAGTGAGGAAACTCCGCAAATCTTTCCTCTCCAAACACAGCTCAGCCAAGGGCCCACACAGTGTGTGGCACTGGGAAGCCTACTGGCATGGGGTGGGCCCCTCGCTCTGTGTTTGCCTAGGACTCAACAAGTAGGCTCTGGGGCACCCTTAGGGTGTCTTTCTAGGCTGCTGGAATCAGTCAACATCATTGTTTGCTTCTTGGATTCCAATAAAAATAAGCCCAGAGAACAACATTGTGGACATCTCCAACAAAGCTGTTTCAAACCAGAAAATTGAAGAAGACAGGGTGTCTTGGGGTATCCATCAGCAGCAGGTCTTGACTGAGCACGCATGGGGAACCCTGCTCTGCCCAAGCTCCGAGGGTCCAGGGTTCCAAATTTGAAGAGACTTCTCAGAGTTTCCTGGGAGCAGATTCCCAAGGCAAGCCAAGATGAAGGCTTCCGCCTTCAGGCATTGCTTTTGCTACAGACCATGGGAATTCAGGTCCTAGAAGCTTCTGGCAAGTTCTGGGGCCATGGTCAGATTGGGTGTCAGCTCTGGGCTCCAAGCTCAAGTCTGCCAGAAGAGAGAACTTTAGAAAATGTACAACTGACAGAAAGAGAAAGCTCTAGACTGCTCCACTCAACCCTCCCCGGCTTCCTCCAGCCTCAGGCTGGGCTCCCCCAGTGGCAGGTCTGAGCTGTGGCAGAGGGTGCATGGTCTGTGCCTGTGAGATCCCATACCAGGTCACCAAGGAATTAGGGATTTCCTGCATCTCTTTTAGTACTAAGATTTACAAAAAGGGAAAGACTTTGTAGCATGAATAAAGATATCACTTCCAACATATTAACAGAACCCAGAGGAATTACACAACTATGTGTGTACAAGCAATCGTGCAAGTGTGCATCCTCTCAAGGGTGTGTGTGTATGTGTGTGTGTGTGTGTGTGTGTGTGTCTGAGAGCCTTAGAGTTTTATACAAGGGTATTCATGGACTAAAAATACGGTTCATTCCAGGAAAGGAGATGTTCATTAATTAACCTACCACCCACCCAACACTGTTAGAAAGATTCAATGATATCATTTATGAGAAAGCATTTTCATAAGAAAAACTCCTTCTGTGAGTATTAGGGATTCTTTCATCATATTCTGATGGTCAAGTGAAAAAAAGTCACTTATGAAAAAGTCAATTATGAAAAAGAGGAATGGAAGTATTGAAAAAGGAATTGATAGTTCAGATTCAAAAATGTGAATTTTTTCAGGCATGGAATTGAGAGGGACCAACAAAAAAGGGGGCTCTTCCACCAGGACAGAGAGTTAGAGTCATTCCCCCAAACACACTCAACCTGGCTCCCTGCAGCTGTTGTCCCAATGTCATGCTTAGAGGGACTGCACTGGTATTTCTGTTCAAGTCAGCTTTTTTTGCTACTGTGACCAAAAGACCCATCAAGAAAAATTTTAGAGCATACAGGTCTATTGGGGGGTTCACGGTTTCAGAAGTCTCCATCCATAGATGGCCAATTCTTTGGAACCCAAGACAAGGCAGGATATCAGGGCAGAAGTATGTGGCAGAGGAAAGCAGCTCAGGACATGGCACCAGGAAGCAGAGAGAGAGAGACAGCTTCCCTCACCATGGACAAAATATATACCCAAAGGCACACCCCCAATGAACCACCTCCTCCAGCCACATTAATGCACTGATTAGGTTAAAACTCATATCCTGATAATTTCATCTCTAAGCTTTCTTGCATTGTCTCATGTGAGCTTTTGGGGGGCACCTAATATCTAAACCACAACAGCCCCTGACTTTGAGCAAGAGATGAAGTAGCTCCAGCTAAAGACCCGAGAATCCAGTATGGTTTAGCAGCATGCCAAAAACAACCACAACCACCACCTTAGATTTAGCGGACAATGTTCTCAACATACATGAAAAGGAAATAAGAAAATGACCACATTAGTTTGCCATTGCAGCTGTAATGAATTACCACATATTTCATGGAATAAATAACCTAAATTTATTCTCACAGTTATGGAAGCCAGGCATCGGCAGGGCTATTTCCTTCTGGATTCTCCAGAGAAGAGAATCTGTTTATTTGCCTTTTCCATGTTTAAAGGTTGTCTATATTCCTTGACTTATGTCCCCCTCCTCCATCTTTAAACCCAGCAGCCAAATGTCTTCCAATCTCCCTGTCCCTCCCTCTCCCAACACTTCTCTCCCTCTCTCCTTACATCATCACTTCACCTTTTTCTTCCTAAGAACCTTTGTGATTGAACTGGGTCCACCTGAATAATTCAGAGTAGTCTCCCCATTTCAAGATCCTTAATAAAATCACATATGCAAATCACTTTTACCATGTTAAAAGTTTCCTATTCACAGGTTCCAGAGATGTAGAATGTGGACATTTGGGCAGGGGGTCTTATTCAGCTTACCACAGAAACTGTCATATTAGGCTATATCAATCAAAGTATTAAGCTCAAAAGAAAGAAGGAGATGAGTCTGTTTCTGTCTGGAGTTTGTGCTCACTTCCAGAGATGTCACATTAAAAGTGAAGTAGACTACCTATCCCATGGCATAGTATCATTATATTGGAATATTATATATTGGAAACAGTGTGGGGAAAGAGATCTTTTTGCACATGGTTGGAGACAATGTAAGTTTGTAAAGATTTTTGGAAGGAAATCTGGCAACACACAGCAAAACTTTTTCAGATGTTCATTTGTATTGATCCAGAAGTTATAACTTCTACAAATTTATCCTAGGGAAATAATCATGAACATGTGCATCTGAAAGGATATCCATCAAAGTACTTCCAAAGGAATAGGAAAAAAAAAATCAATCGATGGGGGCGGGGGGGAACCTAATCTTCTATTCCTCGAGCTTCAAATAAACTATGGTACATTTGTTTTAAACAGATATAAAACCCATCTGGCCTTTAATAAAATGTTATGGAGGAAAAATTGACAATATGAAAAGAGGTTTTCAACCTCCCAAGAAATGATACGGCAGGGTCTAAATCAGCATGCCCTGTGTGCACAGTACACAGTTGTGAGACACAACTGCCTCAGTCAGTGCCCCACTGGAAACAGATGACACATCCTCTAGGACAACCAGGAGGGTTCACTGCCAAAGGGGAGGGGTAGGGAAGCACAAGGGATGTCGAAGTTGCCCCAACCAGTGGCCCAGGGTGGAGGGCAGAAGCCAGTACAGGCCCTGGAGGAGAGCAGGCTGCCCAGGAGGAGGGACCCCCAGGGGACTGACTCGCTAGCCCCTGGCAGCTTGGGATGGGGGGGACATGAACATCCTGACCTCTCTCCTTTGTGGGATCTGTGCCCTGAGGACCCCTTTGTCCTAACATCGCAGGAAAGCAGGGGACAGAAGTGGGGCCCACTGCAGGGAGCACAGCAAGGATCCCGCACAACCACGCGTGTACCTGTCATTGTGGACACAAAGGCTGCAGTACATCCACCGTGGGCCACATATGGCCATCCCTTGGCAGCTTACTTACTGGTAAATTTTCACTTCTCTTTTCTGAAGGTTCTGCAATGGACACATATCACTGTAGGAGTCACAGCAGAAGAAATTCTAACTGAAACGTGGAGCAGAACGGAAGACCAAAGCTGGCTCCGCTGGTGAGGACTGGGGTGTTTTCCTGGTGTGAGAGAGAGAAGGCTTGGCTATTTTCAAAAATCGGGAAGCCTGTCTGTCCACTGGAGGAGGGATTAGACCTGGTGTGCAGTCAGCCGAGGGCCAGAAGCTAACACGACAAGCAGAGTCCAAATCTGCCTTATTCGAGCAGCTGAGAATGGCCCTTGCTCCCTCTAGAAGCACTGAGCAGCCTGATCATGAGGTGTTTAAGCAGAAGACAGAAAATGTCCTGGTGGGCCTTCCATGGAGTCATCTGAAGGACCAGATGGAGGCTTGGACCAAACTCTCAAATATCTTAAGTATCTTCTAGAAAACAAGGAGGGAATCATTGTTGTCTATATGACGATGATGATGATGATGATTGCCATAACTTAATTTGTTTAATAGTGCTTACTCTGGAAGGTCTCGGATGAGGAGTGTCTGAAAAAAAACAACCTTGCAGTTTCGAATCCCAGGAAACTCAGCTCAGACTGGCACAACCAAACAGCACAGAGCTTAGACTTGATGGATCCTGGCACTTGAATGATTTATCGGGGCCTGACCTCTCTCCATTTCTTGGTTCATTTCCTCTATCAGGCTGTGCTCTAGTTGGGATCTGAAGTGTCCCCAAAAGGCACATGGGTTAAAGGCTTTGTCTCCAGTTTAGTGTTATTGGGAGTTGGTGGAACCTTTAAGAAGTGGTATTATCGTTTGGATGTGAGGTGTCCCCAAGAGCTCACATGTGAGACAATGCAAGAAATGATTGGCTAAGCCTTAACCCAACCAGTGACTTAATCCCCGATGGGATTAACTGGGTGGTGACTGAAGGCAGGTAGGGTGTGGCTGGAGGAGGTGGGTCATTGGGGGCTTGGCTTTGGGGTCTATATATTTTGTATCTGGAGAGTGGAGTCTGTTTCCTGATCATCATGTGAGCTGCTTCCCTCTGTCACACTCTTCTGCCATGACATTCTGTCTCACTCAAACCCTGAGGAATGCAGACAGCTGTCTATGAATGAGGACTTCTGAATCCACGAAGCCCCAAATCAACTTTGTCTCCTTTAAAATTGTTCTTATCATTTCTTTTAGTCACAGCAGAAAAAAGCTGACTAAAACAAGGGGGGTACTAATGGGACATTTCAGGTCACTGGGATGTGTCCTTAGAGGGGACAGTAGGACCCCAGACTCTTTCTCTTCCTCTTTCATTTTCTAGCCGTGAGATGAAGAGCTTTGTTCAGCCACATGCTCCCACCATAATGTGCTTTCTTGACGCAGGTCCAAAACAATGCACTCAGAGACGGAAACTTCCAAAACTGTGAGCCAAAATGAACCTTTTCACTATTTTTTATATACCATCTTTTAAAATTTATTTATTCTAATTTGTTATATCTGACAGGAGAATGCATTTCAATTCATAGGACACATATAGAGCACAACTTTTCATGTCTCTGATTGTACACAAAGTAGAATCACACCATTTGTGTCTTCATGTGTATAGTTGGGGTAATGATGTCCATATCATTCCACCTGAACCTTTTCACTTTATAAGTAGATTATGTCAGGTATTTATAATAGTAATGGAAAGCTGACCAACACAGGCTCTCTATCATGGCAAGAAGAATTTAAATAGGTTTCCATCCTCACAGCTGCAAATCTAGTGGGAAAGACAATGCCTATTTATAAATTGCTCGACTGAAAGTCCTGAGATAATCTCTACTTGGGCCTTACAGGTTTATGGGTCAACAACACATTCCTGAAATACTGTCACCAACAGAATGCAACTTTCTGGCTGCTTCTGCTTCCCTCTATATAACATATAGAGAGAAAATAAGGAGTCAGGCATTAAAAACAGCCTCATTCTAAGTCCTGAAATTTTTTTCCTTGGTGTGGGCATGGGTCTCAACCATGTTTTCAGTCTTTGGTCTTTTTCTATAATGAAAATGAAATTATTTTTCAAATGAAACCAGGAGTTGACCTGCTGAATCCACAAGAAGAGGAGTGGGCTCCTCTTAGAATTTCCAAGTCATTGATGCCACCAAGGAGAAAAGGGGCAGCATTAGGAACCCCCCTTCCATGGGTGCCTAATGGAGACCTCTATTTCCCCAATCTGGAGCCCAGCCTTTCCTGAAGGTACATCTTCTTGGGATCAATCAGTGCCTCCCCCTGCCCAACCAAAAAAGAGTATACTTCCTTGGTGGATTAAGTCTGGGAAATTTCCTGCTTAAAACAATCAAAGAATTCTTGACTGTAGGACATTTCAGAGCCTTTAGTATTCAAGGAATCTCCAGAGGAAAACTCAGCATGAAGGATTTCCCAAACCTATGGAATCATGAATCCTTTGCAGCATCTTTTGGACTAGTATTCCCAGGAAGGAAACTCAGTAACAAGATACTACAAGGCTCATTTTCTGGCCCAGCCCTGCCCTGTTCATCATTTTAACTGAGATCACGCAGCGCACAAAAAGGTTACTGAGGAAGGCGGGTTTGGTCCCTCCATCACCTCTCTGGAATGTTTAGAAATGAATAGAATAATACAGATAAAACCCACCAAATCCCTGGCTTCTCAAAAGAATCCTTTCTCCATCCAACCTGTTCCATGGTTGCTGGAATCAAATTGCAGAAACCCTCCACTCCAGCTTTGGGCAGAGAAGAGACCACCAGAGACCACATACCAAGAGGACTCTGGCTGCTCCAGGATCTCGCATTCACCTCTGGCACACCTCCGTCCGCAGCTGCGGAAGATCAAGTCAGGCGCACATCTGTTCCCCAGACACCCGTTGCTCCACCCCAGTGTCCCCGTCCAAAAAAGCCTGGCCAGGTTTTCACAGTTAATTCCTCCAGGGTCCGTGGTTCATCTCCTCCCTTCTTGCTCCTATGAATTCTCAGAGATCAAAGCACCAGTGAGCCAGAGCCTTGTTTGCTCAGCACTCAGCAGAACACCTTAAATTCTCCATTTGAAAGGAGCTGAAAGAAGGTCAGATGTACTCCATTGTTGAAAAACTTGAAACCTGCAAGACACAACCCAAGTATTAACAGATGAACTGCCGTCCCTCTCTGGGATTCAGGGTCCTGTAAAGTGAGGGTCTTCCTCCAGCCAGTCGAATATAAGAATCTGATGGGAAGTCAGCCAGAATTTTCCTTGGAGGTTACTCTCAGTTGACTCAGGCAATGCACCAGTTCTGAGATGGAAATAGGGAGCTACTGCCACAGTCCAGAGGGTCAGCCTTCAAATTAAAATGTGGCCTTAAATATCCATTCCTCGGACCCATTCAGCCCCATGTTCCAGGCTGTGGCTTCCTCCTTCTGACCTTAGTTCACAAAATTATATGGCTTTTTAGAACTGAAAGACCATTCAGACTGGGAATTTCAAACTTTTTAGCAACAGAAAAAAAAAATTTCCAAGTAAAATCTTACATGGAACCTGTTATGGTTGAGATGTAAGCTGTCCCCTCTCCCCCAAAGCTCCTGTGTTAATGCAGGGATGTTCAGAAGTGAAATTATTAGATTGTGAGAACTATAACCTATTCAATCCATCCTAGTTTGAATGGAGTGGCCGGGTGGTAACTGCAGGCAGGTGGGTCATGGCTGCAGGGGGTGTGTCACTGGGGGTGGGTCCTAGAATGGTTCCTCTTCCCTGTGGCACCTTCCTCTTTTGCTCTGTGCTTTCTGGCTACTGTAAGGTGAGCAGCTTTCCTCCCATTGGACCTTTCCGCCATGATGTTCTGCCTCACCTTGGGCCCAGAGCAATGGAGTCAATTGACCATGGGCTAAACCTCTGATACCATGAGCCAAAATAAACTTTTTCTTCTCTAAGCAGTTTTTGTCAGGGCTTTTGGTCACAGCAACTACAAGGTGACTAACACATAATCCTAACATAAAATAGATTAAGTTGGTATCCTTGGAGGAAAGAGGCAGGCATAGCAAAGATTTCCACCTACTTAGCATCCCCCCTCCATAATTGCGGATCTGGGTTCCCAGTTTTAAAAGTCCCTGACATAGTTCTATAGTTCAGCCCCTTCAGTTTACACAGCACTGAGGACACAGAAGGAAAAGGAGTAGCCCAGCCTCCAAGGGTACAGCACAACAAGCCAACTGGAATCCAGGTCTCAATTCTCGTGATGCTGTCTTCTTCTTCCTGCAAACAACTGCACAATCCCACATCACA
This sequence comes from Marmota monax, assembly GCF_021218885.2. Taxonomy (NCBI): domain Eukaryota; kingdom Metazoa; phylum Chordata; class Mammalia; order Rodentia; family Sciuridae; genus Marmota; species Marmota monax. The sequence continues at coordinate 21,781,927 of NW_026692254.1, forward strand.
CAGATGCTTCAGCTCCAAATGAGAAGTCTTTTTGACAGTTTGTACCTTTGCTTTGCACACCAACAGACTGCAAAGCCAGTCCGACTTTTCAATATGCTATTTCTGTTCTCCCCATCACCACATCCCCTACTGGGAAACACCTGGGCCAGCTTTGTCCCTGTCTACCCCATCCCCCAAGCCCCATGCCCTGAGCACTTCAGCTGCCAGATCCCATTTCCTAAACTCTGCTAATCATTAGCATCACCTGGAAGCTTGTTAAAAGTATAGATTCCTGGGCCCGGCACTGGACTTCGTGAATCAGAATTTCCAAGGGTAAGTCCAAGAATCTGGGATTGAAATAAGTACACCAGATCATTCTGATGACGGGCCAGCTTTGGAAAGAAAGCAGGATATTCAATGAAGTTGTGCTCCTTCTCCCTACCCATTAGTCAGAGATAAGGGATCCTTACCTTAAATCATAGCTTCTGTTGCGGGTAGCATGGTAATGAGGCACACCTTCTCTGGACACCCTTTTGGAATTATGAAGGGAAATCACCTCTTAAAGAACTTTCCTTCACGTGTTCCCAAGAAATAACTGTAGCCATAACCGAAGATTTGTTTGTGAGGCTGCTCATGGCTACATTTAAAAAAAAATGCAGAAATATTCACTAATGAGGGAATTGAGCTAATAAATTTTGGCATATGCCTATAATATTATAAATTCACCTTAAATTGTTAAAAATATTAGTAGCATATAAATATGTTCACAATATACATAGCATAAGCATGGCATGTTATAAACATAAATGTACAGTAGGATTTCATTCTTTCATATTCCTTAAAAACTAGAAGGATAAAAAAGAAAATTTTAAGATTATCTTTAGTACGGTTTAGGGATCAGTGGCATTGTTTATTTTTTGTTGCTCATATGTCTTTTAATCTTCCAAAATTTCTACAAAGAACATGAGTTTTGGAACCTATGAAAAAATAAAAGTTACCTTTAAATCATCTTTGGGAGTGAAAAAAAATAGACAAGTGACGGAATTAGGATGATAGCTTCAGATATGTTACCAATTATAATCTTATTCGTATCACTTAAAAGGATAAAGAAGTTTTATTGTTTGGTTGTTGCTTCTTTTTTTAGTACAAATTCATAAAAGCTCTGGAAAATATCCTTAGACAAGATAGGACAAGAAATGTCTGGCACATAGAAAGCAAATGGGATCCCTAGATATTTAGGGAAAATCAATGATATGAAGGCTGAGGATAAAAATACAATTAGTAGGTAGGAAAAAAAGATAAGAAATTTCATATATTGGAAGAATCTATCCAAGAAGTCTAATTTCTATTCCATGAGAGGAGAAAAGAAAGAAAAGGGGGAAGTCTCCAAGACCTAACAGAAGAGAGGAAATGTTCACAATAAAGTAAAGTAAGAACATTCAGAATAAAATAGCTCACTAAATACAGAGCAAAGCAAATAATTTTAAAATTTCACTCTTTCAGAGAGTCACTCAGCTAAATTAGTTACAGATAGTATATATTTTATCTTCATGACAACCCCATGAATTCCTTAATTAGTTATTTTCCCCATATTACATATGAGACAGCTGAACAGAGAAACCAAAATTACTTAACCAAGTCTACGCTACTAGTCATGAATGGAGCCAAGTCCTTGATGAAATCTTAAGACACCTAAGAAACAAAATTTCTAAGAATAGCTAAAAAGGTGGTGGGGGGGGCAGCTCCTTGTTAAAGAAATAAGAAATAGACATGAAATGTCTTTTCAACAACACTGGATTTTAGAAAACAAGTACACCAAAGTCATAGAGAACATTATCTTGAATCTAGAATCCTATTTGCAGCAACTGTCTTCCAGTTGGAAGAAGCAGGTCACTAGGGTCATGCTCTGGAAGGGTATATCTTGTCCCCAGTGCCTTCCTCTCTCTGTCTCTTTGCTTCCTGGCTGCCATCCTGTGAGCAGCCATCTCTACTGCATGTTCCCACCACCATGAGAAACACCACCCCAAGGCTCAAAGCAATGGAGGCAGCTGACCTTATACTGAAACCTCTGAAACTGTGAGCCAAAGTAAATATTTTCTCCTTTAATTTGATTTTCTCAGGTATTTTATCACAGCAATGGACAACTAACTAATACAAATAGCTGATAATTAGAATAGCAAAGAGGGGGAAAGCAATGGCTTTTTAAAGTCAAAAAGAAAAACGGTAAGAAAACTGGAACATGTTTATAAACAAATGATATGAGGACATAACACGTCAAAACTTGTGAGAGTACAGCTAAGGTAGTTCTTAGAGGAATATTCATGTGTGTATACATGTATGTGTATCTATGTCACTCATTCATGTATACACACACAATAACAACTTATTAAGAAAGAGTGACATCAGGGGAGATAGTGGAGTAAGTGCTTCTGAAGTTTCTCCCTCCCATTAAAGAAATGAAAACACTGGAAGAAGTTGTCATGATCAATTTTTTTTTCAGAACTGTAGAAGTGAACCAAAGGCTTGTAACAAACCATGAAACATTTACTCAAGAAAAAGGACTGGATCTCAATAAGAACACCAAGCTTTGTGGCATCTTGACTTGCCCTATTCCCAAACCCACTTCTCTAGATCTGCTACTAGCCTTGGAAATCTAGAGCCAAGGAATCATGGGGAAACCAGCAGGCTTGCTGCCACTAGAAGGAAGACAATGAGATCAGGGCTCCTCCTCCAAAGCCCCATTCCCACAGAATTGTCCTAATCTGTATTATCTAGCATTGCTTTGGGAAATTCCACTCAGAGATGTCTTTATGTCCCCTGACTCTAAACTTGCCCAGTACAAACTGCATTTCCCCGAACTTTTGTCCAAAACAATCAGCAGCAGTTGTTCAACGAGGCCACCGTCTCAGGCTGTGATACCAATGGGTGCAAACAACGAACTGACCAAAAGACATCAAAGGAAAATCTGAGGAGTGAGATACCCTTAGAGCTTTAAATGTGTTCAGCGCATTCCTGGGAACCTAGTCGGCTACACACATGCACAGAAATGTGGCTGATCCAGAGGCCCCCATAACAGCCAGTGAAGGGAAAGGCAGAGGGTGAACTGTCTACCTGAGGTTGAAGCACGCTCCCAAACACACGTCACTGACCAACCTGCCCCAAAGGTACCAGGAGTCCTTTTGGCAGAAAAGAAAGGGTATGAGATAGTAATTCAGAACTACATGAAATCGAACTAAGAAAGGTAACTAGAAAATAAATAGAAAAGACAGAATACACTCTTTCTGTTTTTGTTTATAAGTTCTTTATTCCCATTTAAACATAACTGAGTAAAGAAGTAATTGTGTTATGGTTTGGATCTTAAATGTCCCTCAGAGGCTCATGATTTAAAGGCTGGTTCCCCAGCTGGTGAGGATATTGGGAGGTAGTGGAAACTGTAGAAGGTGGGTCTAGTTGGAGGAAGCAGGTCTCTGGGGGATGCCCTGGAAGGTATATTTTGTCTGTGGCCCTGGCTCCTTCCTCTCTGCCTTTCCTGGCTACCATGAGCTGAGAAGCCTCCTCTACCACATGCTCCTGCCACCAGATGTTCTGCCCCACCTCAAGCCCAAAGCAATGGAGTCACTTGACCTTGGATGAAACCTCTGAGCCAAAATAAATCTTTCCTCCTATAGGTTATTTTTCACTTGTATTTTGTCATAGCCACATTAAGCTTATTAACACAAATTGTAAACATTTTTATAAAGTATAATAGTAGTCTGCTCAGGTGCCAGAACAAAATTTACATAACAAAGTACAGATCCAGTGGCATAAACAATAGAAAATTACCTCAATTCTGGCCACTGACAAGTCCAAGATGAAGGAGCCAATTTATCTGGTTCCTCATTAGGGCTCTCTTCCTTATTAGTAAATGGCCACCTTCTTGCTATGTCCTCAAATGGCCAAGAGAAAATGCTTATAAAAGCACTGGCCCTTATAAGAGCACACTTGTGACCTTATTTGACCTTCACCACTTCATCACATCTTTGCCTCCAAAAACAGTCACATTGGGGATTAGAACTTCAACATATGAACTTGGGGGAGGAGGGACACACAAACTTTCAGTCCATAACAAAAAGTTCATAAATTATGAAAGTGATTGTATATTATTATTAATTATAGTAAACATATTGAATATTGGGTTTCTAGAATGTACCCATCTAATAATAGCTGAAAGCCTGCACCCTTTGACCAACCTCTCCCCATATCTCCAACCCGCTGGGCCCTGGCAATCAATTTTCACTGAATGCTTCTATGAATTCAACATTTTTAGATTTTACATACAAATGGGTCACACAGTGTTTGTCTTTGTCTTTCTGTGTCTGACTTATTTTGCTTAGCATAATATCTTCCACAAATTTTCTAAAATAGTAGATATTAAGTATTTTCATTTCATGCATACACACACACAATAAAAGGTAATTATATGAGACGATGGATTGTTAACTCGATTGTAATCAAGAAGGTAATCATGTAACAATGTGTATATCAAAATATCACATTGTATATCTTAAATACATACAATTTTTGTCAATTATACCTTGATAAGGCTAAAAAATGATTATTATGTATAATGCTGGTGGGCACGTAGTATAGACATTTTGTGATAATAACAGCATAAAGAGAGGAGGAATAGAGATATCTGAAAAGAAAGTTTTTATACACTGTTGAATTAGTATTAATCTGAGCTAGATTTTTATAAATTAAGTGTTAGTTAGGGCATGGTGTGCACACCTGTAATCCCAGCTACTCTGGAGGCTGGGACAGGAGGATTGCCAAATTCTTAGCCAGCTGAACATCCTAGTGAGACCCTGTCTGAATTTAAAATTAAAAAAAGAAAAAAATTGAAAGGGCTGGGGATGTAGCTCATTAGTAGAGCACCTCTGAGTTCAATCCACAGCACCAAAAAAGAAAAAGAAAAAAGATTTCATTAAAATGATACACCAGGGGGACTGGGGTTGTGGCTCAGTGGTGGAGCACTCGCCTAACATGTGTGAGGCCCTGGGTTCACTTCTCAGCACCGCATATAAATAAATTTAAGAAAAGATCCGTAGACAACTAAAAAAATATATTTAAAAAATATATACCAATATATATATACTTCATACATCAATAGAAAATTAACCAGAGTTATTAAAAATAATATTCAACAAATAAATATAAATTGAAAATAAATATATGAAAAGATGATCAATGACACTACTAAATGGGGAAATGTTTTAGAAGGAGAGATAGTTTTATTCATCTTATTAGCCCAAATTAAAGATCATTGCCAAAGTATGAGAAAATGAGGCCCATCCTATGCTAGACGTGGGAGTCAAAATTGGTGCAACTTTGAGCAAAGGATTTTGTCTGAGTCCACCAAAATTTAAAATATATAGGCATTCTTGACCCAGGAGGTCCATTTTCAGAGTCATACTCATACATGTAAACTCAGGGGCAAGTGTGAGAACATGACTTTGAGCAGCTAGGTATGGTGTAGGGTGTTTTTTTGTCATAAAAAAATAATCTGGGAGCTGGATGAGATGACACATGCCTGTAATCCCTCAGGAGGCTGAGGCAGGAGGATCACAGGTTCAAAGCCAGCCTTGGCAAGAGTGAGGCACTAAGCAACTCAGCAAGACCCTGTCTCTAAAGAAAATACAAAATAGGGCTGGGGATGTGGCTCAGTGGTCAAATGTCCCTGAGTTCAATCCCCAGTACCCCCGGTCCCCCGCACACACACACATACACAAAAGAGAGATCAGTATAAAGGAGGAGAGGGAGCAGGGGGAGGGAGGAGGGGAGTGACATTGTGTTATGTTGTGTACACGTACAAATATGAAACAACAAACCCCACCATATGTACAACTACAATGCACCAATAAAAAAGGAAGAAAAAAGGAGGAAAGTAAAAATGCTTTATATATTCCTAAGCCTCACAAAAATTACACCAATAACAATGTGTCCTTTTTTGTCTTCTTGTCTCGGCAGCTGGCAGAAGAATTTTGCAGAAAGAGACTGACTTAGAGAAAACCGTGAAAATGTTTTGCTAAGACCTTTGAAGGGTAGGAGCTGAGCTTCTGGCACGTGCAAGTGGGCAGAAGCCAATGTTACTCCACACAGAGAGCAAAGAGGAAGAAAGGAAGGGGAGACCATTTTTCCAAGACTCTTCACCTCCTACCCAAAAAACTTATCAACAACATTACTAAATTCATCTACAACTACAGGTCCAACACATTTAATCCCCATGTCCCAAATCAGTCCTTGGATATGTCTAGGATATGTCTAGGATATAAATCCTGGAAAGAAAAATTCAAGCCCAGGGAATAACAATGCAATGAATATTTCATTGTCCCTTCTGAGAGCTTGGCACAGCTCTAAATGCCTCGTGCATCTAACCTCATTTAATCTTCACACTAATTCTCTGAGGTACAGACTCTTACTGTGTCCATTTCACAGATTGGTAAATGGAGGTATAGAGAAGTAACCTAGCCAAGATGCACTCAGAGCCAGAGCCTAATCCCTTTGCTCTAGCTCCAGAGTCCAGGCTCTTCACCAATCCACCGTCCTGCCTCCAAGAAAATAGAATATGGAGAAAATTCCCAGTACTCCTTTAATTCTATTAAGAGGTGGGCTGAGCCGCCAACAGAGCTTCTCTGTCCTGTGCCTACTCACTCATGGCTCTGACCATACTTTACTGGAAGTCTCACCTCACTCCCACCACCTCCCACTAACTCTTTCCTGAGGGCAGAAACGCCCCTTTCATCTGTGAGTCAGGATTTGCCACCGGGAAACTCTTGCCTGCATCCTAACACCTGTCATTTATTAGACATTGGAGCCGTCCTGGGATCCTGAGGTCTTTAGATCACCTATGCCACATTTCTAGGAGGCTGCTATGTCCGGAATTGTCCTGTCATTCTGATGGAACCCTCAGCTCTCCCAGCTGCTCTGCAGAGTCGCCTTTCAACAATGCAACACGCCCTGTAACAGCTCCTGGGACTTCTTCCTTCTATAGGGCGGCCCCAGTTCACCCGGACCTGACTTTTCTCAATCAGAGCAATTTGCAAAGGGTTCAAGCATCCTAACTGTGATTTGTTACATTTGATATGAGGCTTTTTGTGTCGATGAATTTGCAAGATAAACAAGATGTTTTGTTAGCTCACAGTTCTCTTCTTAACTACTTCTGTTAACAATCTTAAAGAAACTAAGTTTCCCCAGAAACCAGGACCATCAGTAAAGAACATATGCATAGAGAGCAGGGGAGAGAGTAATGCAGAAAATGTTCTAAATCTCTTCAATTTTTAAATTAAGTACTTTAATAGAAGAAGATGGATATGCTCACAGGCAACAAGAGGAGAAAAAAAAAATCACCCTGTCTAGAAATAACTACCTTAGTGTTTCAATGTACGCCCCTCCAGGCATTTTTCTTTACATATGTATTTGTGCAAAAATGAAATTATATGTACTGCTTTTAACTTGCCTTTTCCCCTTCCTGTTCCTGTGAATAATCTTGTTCCAGTCTTCTATGTTTATCATTATGCTGACTGCTTTTTCTTGGAACTTTCCATTTTTTATGACCTGAAAATATTCTACAAAATGGATTTACCTTGCTTCTTTTACCAATCCCCTATTCTTGTGCATGAGGTCGATTCTAGTTTTTCCTGTTATAAACAATTCTTTAACTTTTCAACATTTTGGGAGAAAAAAAATGCCACTCATCTGAAAGAATGAAAGTCAAGAAATACAACTACCAGTCACATAGTCAGAAATCACATGGAACCCTTTCTTTCTGGACTTTTTGTTTTTAAATCCTTCTTGCCTGTCACCAAACCATTTTGGTCATCCACTAATCCCTCCCCTTGATCTTCCACTCCCTCACTGTCTGCTCATCTCAGTTTTCCCAAAACAGCTTCTTCTTTCCCTTTAATTCAGTCCACTTCTGCTATCTCCTCTCTTGCTTTCATCCTCTCCCCGCCCCCATCCCTTGACTCAGACCGTCCTTTGAAGCCTACTGTACAAAAGACCCTTGCAAGGCCCTGCAGGGATCAGAGGGTGAATGCAGCACATCCTGAAGTCCTAAAGGAATTTGTAGTCTGATTGGAAATGCAAGATACATATACACAGTGGTGTGCTGGTAAATTGGCTCCCTGAGGGGGGAAAAGTCCTTGATGTAAAGGTTTGCCAATTTCCATGCTATAAAATATTCCCACCATGGCCACGCACCAATACGATGTAACCGGGCCAAGAGCTGGGAGGAGACACACACAAACTGGATCCGGGACACAAACATATGAATGTGGAAAGCTAAACTGTGTACGCATATGCCTGTGTGTGTGTACACACATATAAACATAGAAGTGTATATTGCATGTACCTATGTATACATGTATACCTATGAATATGTATTATTTTAGCTTTTTATAAACATTCAGTCTTATATACAGATATTTAGGAAAACAAAGTCATGTCGTCCTCCTCATCATCGTCAGTAATGATCATTCACCATTTACCATGTGCTTGGCACTGCGTTTCATGTTTTACATACATGGCTTTACAACACACTCCTAAGAGGTATCATTAGTACCATCCATTTCACACCTCCACCTTTGCAAAATCGGAGTCTGGAAGAGGAAGGTAATTGATGCTAAATGACGAAACCAGGATCGAATCAAGGTCCACCTGACTCCAGAGACCAGGATGAGCACCCTTTCCTACTGTTTCCTGCCAGGAAGCCAAGCCAGGACCCAAACTATGGATTCCAAGGGGCAGATCAGCCACAAGTTCAAAGAAATAGACTGGCAGCCTAAGGAGCCATGGGACCAAACTGCTTCATCATACATCACTTCTCTTCTCCAATGCATGAAGGCCAATTGTTAGCTCTCAAAGTTGCCCTTCAAGTTACCATAGAACTCTCCATTTCTCCTTTTTCCTGATAAAAGTCCCCCTGGGTCTTTTTCTTTTCTTTTTTTTTTTTTTTTTGGTACTGGGGATTGAACCCAGAGGCACTTGCTTAACCACTGAGTCACATCCTCCGCCTTTTTTTTTTTTTTTTTTGTATTTCACTTCGAGACAGAGTCTCACTAAGTTGCTTAGGGCCTCACTAAGTTGCTGAGGCTACTCTTGAACTTGCGATCCCCCTGCCTCAGCCTCCCAAGTCACTGGAATTAAAGGCATGCGTGACCACACCTGGCTGTTTTATTTTATTTTTAACCATGGCTTTCTTGTACCTATTTGTTTATGATTTGTCCTGAGTGTTTTATTTCTATTTCCCTGTTAATTGCCATTGACGACTCCTCTATGAAACTGGGAGGCAGACGAAGAACTTGTATAACCAGAAGGAAGGCACCCACCTAGGGAGGGCAGGTGAAAGGTCCCCGGGGATGGCCAGACGTCGCAGTGTCATCGCGGTGTGGGCAGGATAAATTTGCCATTCTGAAGGCGCAACGTACTCAACGGGAGTGTAGGTGAAGGTATTTTGCAATTCTTCTCCTTGGCTCTGGGGAATCTGAATCTGAATCTGAATCTGAGTTCCACAACAGAAGGATTTGGAAAATTGAACAGAATTCATCAGAATACCACAAAAAAATGGTTAAAGAATTGAAAAATGAGACCAACTATGGAAAGTCAAACATACCACGACTGAGAGGGGGATGAAAAAAATAGTGTTCATCAAAGGCAGAGCCTCGCACATGGAAAGCTCTCAAAGGGTTAATGGCACCTTCCTGCCTTTGCTTGTAGTAGCCCTTCTCAGGCTGCCTTACAGTCTCCTCGCTTCCAAACAGCAGCACGTGTCCACAGGGTGTTGGTAGCTTGTTGCATGACACAGAACTGGCATTCGAGGAGTTGGAAAGCAAACCTTGTCTCATGGAGCTTGGAACCCACGTCTTTTCCAAGGTCGGGGTTCACTACTGTGGCACTAGTGACCCTGGGGTCAGGTAATTCCACAGGTGACTCTTCATTGTGGGCAGCTGTCCTGGCACGATAAGATATTTAAAAGCATCCTTGGCCTCTACCCTCTAAATACCGGTCGCATCCACAACAACATGCCAGCTGTGACATGGCCAAGTGTCCCCAGGGGCAAAAATCCCCTCAGGTGGAGAACCACTGAAACAGATCAGATGTTCATACCAAATCTAGTGCCAAATTGCTCTCCATTTCACCAAAGGGACTTTTTTAGGCAGTTGTTTTGGTCAAAAATGAATTAAAATGTACTGACCACATGTGCTATTAACTTTGGCCCACGCGGCCGTGCTGTAGGCTTCCTGTACGTTGGAGAACAGACAAGACGATCGGCAAAGGTTTTTTTCTTACCTAAGATGATGAAACAAAAGCAAAAGCATTTATTGAGCCGGCAGTTCAGGTGGGTACTACTCTAAGTGCTTTCTACATATTAACTCATTTCATCTTCACAGTGGTCTCCCAGGTGGGTACTATGATCATTCCCATTTTACAGATGAGGACACTAAGGCAGAAAGACTAAGGAAATCTCCCAAGGCTGCACTTCCAGGGAGTAGCAAGCAGAGAGCAGTCTCTTCCTTGGGTCACTCCTGGCCGGAGCTTTGTCCCCAACACTGTCTCAGTTTACTGCAACCCCTACCTTGAGGCCTTGCATCTGGCCCAGAAATACCACAACTGGGCCACTGGGCAGTTCTGAAAGGCCCACTCCTGTTCTCTGAGCTCAGAAGCCTGGCTCTTGGGAGTCCTGCTACACACACACGGCAAACCTCTTCTCCTCTACCCGGTCCAGCCTGGCTCCTTCCAGAAAGTCATGCTTTCGTGCCTCTGTGTTTACCCTCGACCTGTGGCCCGGGCCTATTTTCTCTCCCTGAGCTGTGACCCTGCCACCCACATGCTGCCATTTGTCTGTTGATTTTTCTCCTTCCTGTCTTCTCATAATTTTCTGCCCCTTTGCCATCTGTAAAGGCCCTTCTTGGGGTCTAAGAGAGGTGCTGGACCACAGGTATGTTTTCTGTCTCTGCCGAGCTATGGACTGTTCCTGCCAGAGGCCTGTGGTGAGCCTGTCCCAGCAGGAGAGAGGATCCAGCCCCTGCGGTGTGGCCAGAGGGGAACCGTGGGCTCCTTTGTGGCCGTGCGCCTCGGGTGACAGCACGCTCTCCACGTCACTGGGTTCACTTGGGAAAGACAACCTCTGCTCTCTGGGGGCGCCTGTCCTGCAAGGGCAGCAAGGTAGTGAGGAACCAGAGAGTCCTGGGTTCAAATCTTGCAGGGATTCATTATTAGCCCCTACCTTTTCTCCTTGGGAAGGGGGACACTGCTCGAGGGAGGGGAGACAGTGCAGTACCTGCCCCAGGATAGCTGTTGTGGGGACGAGGTGGCTGAGGCTATGGAAAGGTCTGGCGCCTGGTGGGCACTCCCCCACGTCTGACACCTCCCTGTTCCTCCCCACAAGCCCCAAATCTGCAGCCTGTGCTGGATCCACCAGGAGAAGTGCCAGGGACCCTGCCACTCATGTTCGTGGACGGCTTGCTAGTCCCAGAACTGACCTACGTCCCAGGGAAGCTACTAGGGACAGGAAGCCCCATGTTGACCCACATTAGCCTTTTATGCCCTGAGTTTCTATTGTTTGACACAATTACTGTCATATTTCATGTAGAAAAAACAATGTCTTCTTCTTTGCAAGAAATACATTATTTTTTAAGTGAAAGTGAAAATTTTACCTAGATTGTAAGAAATTTCTGCTGCCGAGATTAGAGTCTGCAGGATCCACAAAGCACCCAGCTGCTCTTGAGGAAAACTGGGCTAACTCCCTTCTGACGTCACCAGAAGGAGGACGTTTTTTACTACTGACATAAGATCAAGGTGGGAGTGGTATAAATATTTTGATCTCATACACATTCCTCCCTCCCTCTCCCCTTGAACCCTTTCTTTCCCAACATCCCCCCACTCAGTGCCATCTCCCACTGTACTCCCTGATGGCTGCTGCCAAGGGAAAGAGTCCCACCTTTAGAGGTCAAAACTCTGGGGTTCAAATCCAACTTAGTTTCTAACTGCCTGTGTGATTTAGGGAAGTTGCTTAACCTCTCTGAGCCTCAGGATATTCATCTGCACCATCAGTAGGGCTGGTGGCCATATCTTCCCTATGAGGTTGGTGGAATATTGAAAGATGCTGCTGATGAAGTTAGTGGTGCAGGGTGGGAACTCCTCAGGGATGGTGTCCATGATCGCAGCCCCTGCAAGGGGATCCAGCTTAATGGTCTTCCACCAGGGGAGAGGAAGAAAGCAGTGGTCCCTTCCCAGGCCTAATTGACAAAGGTATCCCAGCCCACTGCGCTGGATAAAAGGTCAGCAGGGCCCTCTGGGTTCTCCCAAGAATATCCCTGTCTAGCAAGCCCAAGGCAGAGCTGCCAGGCTGGCTCTAGGGACAGCTACCCAGGGGAAGCAGCAAGAGACTGGGAGATAAGCTACAGATGTGAATCTTTCAACTTTTAAAGGTAATGCTTCATGAAAATTTTAGGTTGCCATTATGGAAAATCTGGAAAGTACAAAGTCAAACACTTTATTTTTATTTATGTATTTATGTATGTATGTATGTATTTATGTATGTATTTGGTGCTGAGGATTGAACCTAACTGTGCTCTACCACTGAGGTATATCCCCAGCCCTTTTTGTTTGTTTGTTTGTTTTGAGACAGAGTCTTACTAAGTTGATGAGCCTGGCCTCAAACTTGCAATCCTCTTGACTTGGCCTCATGAGTTGTTGGAATTTCAGATATGTGCCACCACATCTGACAGCCAAACACATTTTTAAAAGCTTATGATCATTCCCGCACTGAGAGTAGTGACTGTGGAGGATGGATCCTGTCCTCCATCTACCACCTGTGTCTTTTGTTCACCAATTGATGATATTCTATGTATACTCTGCTTTCCATCCTGACTTTGGAGCCTAATGTCATATGGTCATGAGTACAAAAAAAAATGGTATTAATATTTCCTAATTTTATTGATGAAGGTATTCTGGCTCCAAATAACTTGTCCTAGGTCATAGAGGTCAAGGTCATACCAAAGAGCCACTTGCATTATATACACCTGCAGCTAATGGTTCACATTCACCTCTGAAAAACATCCACAAGTAACAAACATAGAAATATTAATCCTTGACCTTCAAACCCTACTCTATTCTTTTGTGGTGGGGGGGGGATAATTTTTTATTTGTTTTAATTAGTTATACATGACAGTAGAATGCATTTATTCAATTTGATATATCATACATAGATGGGATATAATTTCTCATTTTTCTGAGTGTACATGATGCAGAATCATATTGGTCATGTAGTCACATATATATATACAGTAATAATGTCTGTTTCATTCTACCATCTTTCCTATTCCTACACCCCTTCCCCACCCATCCCATCACTTCCCTCTACCTAATCTAAGGTAACACTAATCTTCCCTAGTGCCCCTCCGGCTTATTGTGAATTAACATTGGTTTTTGTGGATTTAGCTTATTCCACTTAGTATCATATTCTCCAATTCTAACCATTTACTGACAAATGCCATAATTTCACTCCTCTTTACAGCTGAGTAATATTCCATTGAAAATATATATACACACACACACACACATACACACACACACCACATTTTCTTAAAACTGGGAATGGACCCACCATTTGACTCAGCTATCCCACGCCTTGGTTTACACCCAAAGGACTTAAAATCAGCATACAAAGTGACACAGCCACATCAATGTTTATAGCAGCTCAATTCACAATAGCTAGAACCAACCTTGGTATCCTTGCTCTATTCTTTGTGAATTGCTTTTATGATTGTATTTCTTGTCCTTCGAACACCCATGCAAAATAAGCAAGAAGGCTACCAATATCCCCATTTCACAAATGAGGCCAGAAGTAATTAATGACGGGGCTAACATCACATAGATGAAAAGTGGCAGTAAAAGCAAAGGCGGGCTCCCACCTCTGAGCTCCACCACCACCGTGTTGGGTGGCCCTGAGTGGCCCTTGGCTGCCCAAGAGCTTCAGCAGGGTAAAGAAGAAGAGATGAAAGGAAGAGGGAGCAAACAGGAGCTGGGAGAACAGGGCTAAAGGAAAATCGAGAGCCAGGGATGCAGAAGACATCTTTCCCTGCAGCTCCTCCCCGGCAGGGCACCAGCATGAGGTCCCCAGCCCTGCATTCCCTACACGTCCTGAGCTACGTGCATCCTGAATATAAGGCAGCTGAGTGCCTCACACCCCTCAGGCCAAATGTGCTGCTGAGCTGTTTCCCAGGTGATTCATTATGGGTCAGGACCCTAATCAATTCCAATTCAATTTAACTGTTGCTGACTTCAGGATGGTGTGCTGAGCTTCCATTTAAATGCAGGGGGAAATAGAGTTTCCGTATCTTTCCACCCACACCTAGGTGTAGCCAAAGTTCACATTGTGCACCTGAAATGAACGGTGGCTCCTTCTGGGCACACCTGACTCTGGCCTTGAGCCAGGATCCTGCCAGAGGGGAGATGCATCCCGCAGCAAGAAGGCAGCTCCCTCCTTCTCAGCTCACTCTCAAATCTGAACATGCAGGGTCACCAAAAGGCCCAAGGGGCCCTGACACAACTAGACCACAGTGCAAACAGGGAACAGCGTCACCAGGCACGCACTCTCACTCTTTCTGTATCTCTTTCTGTCTCGGCTCCTCTCTCTCTTTCTCTGTCTCCATCTGTCTCTCGTATATTCTCAGATATTTATGCAATGTGAGTGTTTTCACCAAACTTTCAAGTCTGAATTATCATCTGGGATTTCTATCGGGCTCCATCTGCTTCCAGAACTGTGTGCAAACAGTAACATCCAAAGCTCAGAAAAGGAGGGGACAGAAAGCATTTTTATTTGTTCTGACCAGAAAAGCCATATGATCCAGAATGTGTGGAAGAAAAATGAGAAAAAGAAAGTGGAAACAGATTGTCGGTCCTGGTCGTAGTCCACAAAGAGCGTCTCAGATCCAAACAGCGTGGCCCAGTTGGACATAAAACAAGCCCCCGGCTCGTGCCTTACACCCAGCAACGCAGCTTCTGAACCCCCTTGCCTTCACAGACACGGGTTGACATCCTGGCTTTCCAGCTCTCCACTGTGTGAGCTTGAGGAAACTGTTGGACCTCTCTGAGCTTCAGTCCCCATCCCCACCTCCACTCTAAAACAGGACTGATCATTTCTACTATGGAAGCGTGTCGTAAGAATAAAATGCATTTAAAACTTTTAGCATGGCACCTGCAAATACAAATGTCCAGTAAACGGTAATGGTGGAGACCATGGTGGGGCTGGTGCTGGTAGAGGAGGATGCTGGAGGTGGTGACGGTAGAGGCAGTGGTAACGGTGGCGGAGGTGGTGGTAGTGTTACAGGTGCTGTTAGTAGGCGGATGTGGTGGTCATGGTAGTGCTGGTGGTGGGGACAGTGGAAGGGGTGATTAAGATGGTGCTGGTGGAAATGGTAGAGGTATTGAGGAAACAGCCTGTTCATGTCCGTACTTTCTACAATCTACTTGCACTTACCAGGGGTTTCGGGGGGGAGGGGTTGTTTTGTTTTGTTTTGTTTTTGCTCATAGTCCACAAAGAGCCTCTCTTTGCAGGGCTGATTTTTACATGGAGATGAGCTCTGAAAAGATGAGCTTCTTTCATTCCTGTAATTCATTTGAACATCTTTCTAGAACAACCAAACTCTCATCCTTCAAGCAAGGCAATGGCTCCCACCTGTCCCTATGCAGTGTCCATGAGCCTAGCTCAGTCTCTATTCAAGCCCCTTCCTAAATACCCAGGTTACAATAAGATCTGTGAAAAACCCTGGGGAGGTCTGGGTAGGCCCTGAATGCCAGTCTGTGATTGGTACCATCAATGGAAGCCCCTGGTGTGTCAAGGTTGGGCCACAGCAAACCTTTTGCATAGCAATTTGCATGTCTATGTCTCTTCCTGGGCTTATGAAACTTCTTGGGGGAACTTTCCAGCACGTTAGGGAATGGACTGATTTTTCTTAATCTACTCTGCCTATTTCTAGTAATTCCATTCTCACCAGACTGGGTGTTTTTATAGGGTAGGACAAAGAAAATAAAACTGTGAGATACCAAAAATCCCACCTGAGACTCAGTAGAGAAGACTGTTGTGACACACATTGGAGGATGATGCCTAGTGTGTCATAACAATTCAAGAAGTATTGGGTGAGCTGATGGCTAGGACTGAGGCTGCACCTGCTCCTCCCTCCGCCTGCAATGCTTTCTACCTGTCTTCCTGCCTTGGCCAATTGTTTTCCTCCACCCCAAAATTCAACTCTGTTTCCCTATTCTGTAAAGCTTTCTCCTGCCCCTGTCTTCTACTTTCATCCCTCTACATGGTCCATGTCCCTAGACACCTCCTGCCCTGTTCTGGAACCATCAGTTGAGTGCTGACCCTTCCACTGATCCATGAGCCACTTGGAATCAAAGACGGTGGTTTCTTATTGTATCTCCTCATCTCAAGTCCAAGGACATGGGAATGAACCTACTAATTACCATCAAGAGCTCACTTAGGATCTATCCTCTTCGAGTTCTAGCATTGCATGACAAAGGAGAAATAACCCAAACTAAAGGTGGACGTTTTGTAATCCCATGAAACAGTGGCGACAGGTTACAGGTCAGAAAAGGCCTTTTCCATTCACCCATGGCTTTAAACACCGGTAACACCCAAAAGAACAACCGCAGATCACCTGAGGATTGGGGCTTACCTAGGAGCCTCTTCAGTGACCATGGTTTTGCCAGGAGCAGACTGGTTCTGCTGCTGTTTGAGCCAACCTGGAGACACTTGGCTTCCTTCTTCAACTTACTAATGATCCCTGACCCAAGAGAGAGCTTCAGAGTCCTGAATAACATTTGGGAACACTTGTCCCTCACCCCCATCCCTAGCTCACTACTTTTGAGAATGTTGGTATCATTTCATTTTTAACCATAGAACAGTAGCCTAAGTGTCTCATAGCCAGGTGGTGCTCCCAGGCAGACCCTGGGTCTGCCTCTGTCACCGTCAGAAGCTGAGTCTGATCCGGAGCCACGAAACTCACGTTAGCCTGACCATTGTAACTCCACATCATGCACAACCACGAGAATGGAAAGTTACACTCCATGAATGTAGAACATGTCAAAATAAATGCTACTGTCATGTATAACTAAAAAGAACAAATTTTAAAAATCTTCACTTACAAAAAAAGAAAGAAAGAAATTCACAGGAGCTGGGCACAGTGGCATACACCTGTAATCCCAGCAGTTTGGAAAGTTGAAGCAGGAGAATCTCGAGTTCAAAGCCACCTTCAGTAACTCAGCAAGACCCTGTTTCTAAATAAAATATTTAAAAAGGGGGCTTAGGTTAAGTACCCCTGGCTCTATCCCAGATACCAAAAAGAAGAAGAAGAGGAGGAGGAGAAGGAGGAGGAGGAGGAGGAGGAGGAGGAAGAGGAAGAAATTCATGGGATTCCCAAGCCAAAAGACCTGTTTTCAACATCTCTTCCAGTATCTTTGGTGTGGTGTTTTCAAAAGCCAGGGCTTGGCTGCTTAGGCAAATGGAGCTGTGCCTTTGTGCTAAGCAGCACATGTCACCCCCTGACTGCAGGGGAAAGCTTTTAAAATCAGTGTATAGTAACAGCAGAGCACAGTGACTAGGTTAGCCTTCAGAGTCTGTGATCAATGGTCCCCTGAAACGTATCTGGGCTGGGTTTAATTCAGCCCTGCAGAAAACTTCCAGCCACTTGACCGGTACTTCTGAGTGCCAAATAAAGAATAAAAAGGTATCCCACTGAAACCATACAAAGGAAGAGATACAAATGGCTTATGTTGCACTGATCATTAAAATTAAGTCTTGTTGCACTGATCATTTTTAAAATTAAGTCTTGTTGCACTGATCATTTTTAAAAGGCAAATTAAAATGATGGTAAGGAGACATTTTATCCCCAGTCAAATCAATACTGATATTATAGAATTATTTCCACCAAGTGAAGGTACTGGGGAATGAAAGTGGCCAAATTATATTGTTATATTGCATGCATGAAAAAATATGTAGCAATAAAACTCTATTATTTTAAAAAAATAATAAATAAATATATCCATCAGTTTTGGGGAATGTAGAAATAAATAAATTTATTTATTTACAGTAGGTAAGAATATAAAATACTACCTTTCTGACAGATTACTAGAAAGACAGGCAAACCTGCAAAATATCTGACCTTTAATTAAACAGTCCCACTTTTAGAAATTGATTCTAAGGAAATAATTATCTTTGAATATATATATGGATATATATATATCTACATTGTTTAAACAGGAAACATCTGGAAACAATATAGAATAATAATATAAACACAAGATTATAATAATATGTACTTATGATTAAAATTTATAGAATATACTTACAGTTTTAAGAACGCATTCTACATAATGGGGCTTAGCAAATATTTTCTATCAAGTGTCAGAGGGTAAATATTTTAGGCTTTGTGGGCCAAGAGGCAAAATCAAGGATATTATGTGGTATTTATCATAATGAAAGAAAACAGATTTCCACCAATATTTTAGATGAGCTTACTAAAATGTAAGAGCCATTGAGTATAATTTTTTTTAGTACAGGTCACTAGGGAGAAGAATCTAATTCTTTTGGGAATAATAATGTTTGATAAACCGGGGTTCAAAGTCAATTTTTCTTATCTTCAAATTGATTTTAAATGTTCATCTGTTTAAAAAAAAAAAAAGCTTGCAGGATCAAAGATAAGCAAATGACAGGCTGGTCAGCCCTATAATCTGCTGATCCCTGCAATAAAGAAATGCTTGCTGACATGGAAGAGCATACACCAAATACTGCTATGCAGATCCTAAAATAGAGTGAGTGGCATACACAGTGAGCCTTGATGCTCTTCACCAGGTGTCTCCAATCTCTGCCTTTTCCAGGCACAGAGCAGAACGGCACTTCCAAGCTTTTTCATGATCATATGTGATCCTGTCACTAGTCCTGGCCAATGGGACTCAAATGGAAATAATGCCTGTCACTCCAAGGCCACAGACTGTGAGAAAATAATTGCAAATCACATATCTGACATCTATCCAGGGTATATTCTTTAGCACTCTCAAAGCTCAGCAATAAGAAAACAAACAACCCAGCCAGGCGCAATGAAGCCCACCTGTAATCCCAGTGGCTCAGAGTTCAAAGCCAGCCTCAGCAACTCAGTGAGACCCTATCTCTAAATAAAATATAAAAAAAGAGCTGGGGACATGGCTCAGTGATAAAGCCCCTGGGTTTAATCTCCGAAGGAAAGAAAGAAAGAAAGAAAGAAAGAAAGAAAGAAAGGAAGGAAGGAAGGAAGGAAGGAAGGAAGGAAGGAAGGAAGGAAGGAAGGAAGGAAGAGGAAAGGAAACAACCCAATTTTTTTTTAATGGGCAAAAGACTCAGACACTTCACCAAAGATCTATGGATGGCAAACAAGCTCATGAAAAGATGCTCAACATCATTAGTCATTAGAGATATGCAAATTAAAGTTACCAATTCACATCTATTAGAATAGCCTCAATTTAAGAAAAATAAACTGACAATACTAAATTGTTGGATACTGCGTTAGTCAGCTTTCCTTCACTATGACAAATACTCTAGATAATCATTTCATAAAGAAAAAAAAGGTTTATTCTGGCTCATAATGTTGGGGGTTACAGTCCATGGTCTGTTTGCCAGGGTGCAAAAGAGAAAAAATGGGGCAGAGGTCTTACCATTCCCTCCAATGGCATGTCCCCAGTGACCTGAGGACCTCCACTTGGCCCTACCCCTTAAAGGTTCCGTAATCTCCCAATGGTACCGCTCTGGGATCTACCGCTTTAACACATGGGCTTTGGGGAGACACTTCAGATCTAAATGATAGCAGTGGGAATGTGAAATGTTACAGCCACTTTGGAGAAGTTTGGCAGATTCTTAGAAAACTAAATATGCCATCTGGCCCAACAGTTCTGCTCTTATGTATTTATCCAAGTAATATAAAAACTATTTCTTTATATTGTCTTAGTCCATTTTCTACAGCTGTAATAAAATCCCTGAGGCAGTGCAAGTTTAAAAGAACTGAGATTTCTTTTTTCACAGTTCTGGAGGCTAGGAAGTTCCAAAGCATCGTGCCCACATCTGCCAAGTACTTGGTAAGAGCCTTCTTGCTCTGTCACCCATGGTGGAAGGCACAAGGACAAGAAAGGGTGAGATCAAGAGAAGAAGAAACTAGCTTTTGTAACAAATCCACCCTCGTGATAACTAACCCACTCCCACCTCCACAACATCTGTTCATGAGCCCTCTATACCTCATACCTAATCCCTTCTAAGCAGACCCTACCCCAACACTGCCACGTTAGGGTTTAAACTTCCAACTCAGAAACTTTGGCAGGGGGCGGGGAGAGGGGGAGACCACATTCAAACTATAGCACCTGTGCTCACACAAAAGCCTAATGAGAATGTTTATGGCAGTTTCATTCATAATCATCAAAACCTGGAGACAACCCAAGTGTTCTTTAACTGGGGAATAGATAAACAAGCTGTGCTACTTCCATATAAGAATACTACTCAGCAATGAAAAATAGTGGAACTATTGATCCATAACAGCATTATGGATCAACCTCCAGTGCAATTTGTAAGTAAAAATGGTCAGATCCAAGTGGTTAGATAGCATATGATTCCAAACATATTACATGGCAGAAAGGGCAAAATTATAGGGACAGAGAACACATGGCTACAGGCCCTGGGTATGAGGGTAGTGGTGACCACAAGGGCCCACATGAGAAATGTTTCAGGGGAGTTGTACAGCTACTTTTTATCTTGATTATGGTGTAGTTCTGACTCTACACACTTGTCGAATCTCATAAAACTATATACCAAAAAAAGTGAATTTCATTGACTGTAAATAAGCCAGGTGCAGTGGTGCATGCCTGCGATCCTCGTTACTCGGGAGGCTGAGGCTAGAGGACTGAAAGTTGGAGGCCAGCCTGGGCAACTTAGTGAGACCCTATCTCAAAATTTTAAAAAAGTCTGGGGATGTAGCTCAGTGGTAGACAGCCCCTGGGTCCAATTCCCAGGACCCTGGCAAAATGATGATGATGATGATGATGATGATTTTTCAAAGTATTTATGGATCTTATAGAAAAGAACAAAGAGAAAAAGAGAGTGATACAGGTTTGGGGGTTGGAGAGGAAAGGAGGGAGGGAGGAAGAAAGGGGAAGTGGTGACCACAGGGGTGGGCAGCTCCACCCTGTCAGTGCAGAGAGCCAGCGGGCTGCTGCCCACTCTGTAGTCCAGCTTGGGCATCCATGGAGGCGGAGGCTGCAGTGGAAGCAAATGAAGAATCACCACCTCATGTGAGGCCCGTGGGCAGGGGGAGCCTGGAGTCACCCCAGGAGCACCTTCAGGGAAGGCTTGAAGACTCTTCGGGCACCTGACTGTGACTCTGCCCCTTGCACCAGGTCGAGCAGCCCCCTGGGTCTGTAGACAGAGGTTCCACTACATCCCTATGCTGGCCTCTTAAACTCCTTCAGACCCAGTTCTCCCAAACAGAGCGAGTGGAAGATGGGAAGAGAAGTCGATGCTCAGGGCAGATCAGCAGCTGAGCCGAGGTCTTGCTGAATCCAGGTGGAGTGTTCAGAGGTGACCACAGGTGCTCCCACCACCCTGTCCTTTCACCCAGGGGTCTTCCTCCTAAGCCCCACAGGCATCTGCATCAGTGTGAAGATTCAATGAGATGAAGCACAGTGTCTGACACCAATTAGTCCCAGGCGAATGGCCGCAGATAGGTGGCTTTTGTTCTTCCCTGGATCCTAAGGTCAGCATCCTGGCCTGGGAGCCCTGGTTGAAGGTGGAAGGTAAAACAATCAACGGGAGTTTTATGAAGCCACCAGGTAGCCAATCACCCTGCCCCTCACATACACATCAGGATCCCAAGGCTGTGTGCTGCCAAGAACAAGCCTTCAGTGGAAGCTCGGATCTGCAGAGAACCAGCCCCTCAGCTGCTTGAGGGAGGGTGTGGCCTCACTCCGCTACGTTCCCAGTGAACGTGGCAGTAAGCACAGGTGTGGGTCATATCCATGAGGAATGAATGAACTTACGAATCAATGAATGAATACATCTGACTGCACACGTATCCGTTCAAACCAGGAGTGAACGAATAAAGCACAGAGCACACAGTGAGCACTAGGGAGAGCTCAGAGGCCAGCTGAGGGTGGATGAGACCAGATCAAATCCTGCCCCATCATTGACCAGCTGGGTGGGGCTGGACTTAATCTCGGTTTTTCACCAGGACCACAGGGGTGTTTGTAATATCTCCCTCCCAGGGTTGCTGTGGGATTAAATGATGTGATTCATTCAGAGCACTTAGGATAATGTCAGGAACAAAGCAAGTATCCACAAAAGATAGCCATTATTATCACTGTCATAATCGTTATCACTGTTCAGCTGTATCCAAGGAACAGAGTGAGACAGGTTGATGCAGCCAAGCGGGCCTGGAAGTGTCTGCCTGGAAGCCCCAAACTCTAACGACAGGCTTAATGAAAAGGGCCAAATTAACAGTGTTTCCATTATTTATAAGAAGAAAGTTCCATGGATAGTCCGTGATAATGCTCTCTTATTTCCTCCAGTGCCTCCCAGAATGGAAGACAGTTAACAATACCAAACAGCCCATACCCGCCAGGCCTCGCACCATGTCCCTGGCATCCTGTGGATGTCATTGCTCTCTGTGCTCCATGTGCTTATTTCTCCATCACTCTCCTGGGCAAAATTGATCCCCTCATCAGCAGCTGGGAGACAACCAGATGTGACCTCAAGCCTTTGGAAGGTCAGCTCAAGAGGCAGCATCTTCCTAGCAACAGTTGCCAGGGAAGATTATGAGGGTGGACTCAACTCCCAGGGGAGATAAAGACCTGGAGGGCTAAATAATTGGCATTTGTTTGAATGGGGCAGGAGGTGGGGACTTGCCACTAGGAGGGACAGATGCAACCTCTTTGATTAGTGTGTTGTTCATTTTCTTTGTCAGAGTTCTGGCTGGCCTTTGTGCTTTATTTAATGTCATTTCATTTTCCTAAAATATAAGAGCCGAAAAATATTCAGTCTAAAGTTTCTTAGTTGCTAGGACTAACAGACCCAACATTCCATTTTTAGAAGAAATATTTTGCAACCTCTCCTTTGCTATTTTCAAGTGAAACTATAGACATGCAACCTAAGTCCATAATTGTATAACTAAATATGATATTCTATAGTAAATTGAAACAAAGTAATTGCAGTAAAATAAGGTAAATTTCCAATATGTGAATGTTTGTGAACAAATACACATAGAAAACATACTGAATAAACCAGATGCTTACACCTGTTTATGATATATTATCCACACTTGTCCTCTCTAGTTGACGTTTTGAAAAAAGGGCTAAATAAATACATTAGTGACTGTTGTAGAATCACCAAGAATGCAGTGTCTCTGAGGACAGAATGAGAGAATACCACATTGACACCTCAATTCCCAAGAATGGCAATGTTATCAGTGACATGTTTATGAAAAAGTAGTTCACTCCTGGTAAAACTAAAAGCAAAACAAAGTACTCTCCCATTCCAGTTCCGTGGCACTTTCCTTCCCAGACAATTCAGTACACATTAAAAGCAGGAGGGAAACGTTAGCTCAGGATGCCTTGTAGCTACAAGACACCAGGACTCTGTGGTCCCCACTCACTGAATGCCAGTAGAACCCTGCCCCAACCCTCGGGACAATTAAAAATTTCCCCCAAAGAATTCCAAAATGTTCTTTAGGAACGTCAGCAATCTAGTCCAATCCCCCTATTATAAAGGTGCATAAACGGAGTTCAGGGGAGAAAAGTGACCTTGTCTAAGGGAAGCCAAAGTGCAAACCAAAGTCTTCCAACACCTGGATCAGGGATAAGAATAGGTCACTGAAATTTTGTGAATCTCCCCACTTCCTGGATGCATAAGCCATGGCTTATTTATCATCTCTTCTTTGGTCCATTTTCAGGATCAACCTTGCTCTCTGATTGTCAGTACTTTCTAGTCATGGACTAAAGCATGCTATTTTGAATCTCTGCCGTGGGCAGAAAGATAGTACCCTACAGAGAAACCTGACATCTCCACCTTCGTGCTTATTTCACTTGGAAGGACTTAATAATAGAGTCTATTGACACCTGGTCAACGGGGAGAGAGAGAACAAAAACACTGTGAAGTGTTTTTAATTTCATTGTACTACATGCAAAGGAAAGGTTTTATGGATAAGAGTTTCATCATCTGGTTTCCTTTTTAAAAAAAAATTAATATATTATCATTATTATAAAGATACATTAATTGATTGACACTTGTTCAAAGGCAGGATGTGAAGAAAATATACCCAAAGAGACACCCAGGGAGGATGAGACAGGGGACTCTCTGCAGCTGAGAGAGAGAGGTCTGTAATGAGAAAATGAGTTCAAAGAGGAGGCAATGGGACATCCCTGTGGAAAAGACCAGCAAGCTTTTGGCCAGGGAGTCTGACCTCTGCAATGAAGGGACTGGTCTAGAAGCCCAGATTTGAGCCTCATAAAAAAAGGGTGGACACCACAGGGTTAAGTCACCCCCAAAATGTGTAATAAGAAGGGGAGGAAAAAACAGGTTCAAGATAGAACTTTCTGGAAAACCCATGTTTGAGTGTCAGTCAGAGGCACAATCCATGAAAGGACAATGAGAAGCAACAGGAGGCAAAGTAAGAGAGCATTGTCAAAAAGCAGAATAGCCACTAAGGGTAAGGCGCTGAGCGAAGAGCTTCAGGACATTCACCATCTCCATCAGTCCTCACAACCACGCTAATGGAGAGGTATTTTTGTCAGCTTTTTGCCACGCTAATCAAAACACCTGACAAGAAAAATTTGGGAGGGGAAAACATTTATTTGGGGCTCACAGTTTCAGAGGTCTCAGTCCATAGACAGCCAGCTCCATCGCTCTGGACCCAAGATGAGGCAGAACATCATGGCGGAAGAGTGTGGTGGAGGAGAGCAGCTCAACGGGACACCAGGAAGCAGAGAACACTCCCCCTACCCCAGCAAAATATATACTGCAAAGGCACACCCCTCAGTGACCCACCTTCTCCAGCCACACTCTGGCTGCCTACCATTACCACCCAGTGGATTAACACACTGACTAGGTTAGAGCTCTCATAACCCAAACATCTCACCTCTACACTTTCCTGCATTTTTCTCGCACATGAGTTTTTCCATGGACACTTCATAACTAAACAATAACAAGAGGTCATAATATGATGCCCCAGTTTATACTTGGAGAAACCCCAGCAAAAAAAAAAAAAAAAAAACATTTAAGTAACTTGTCCAAGAAAACAGCAAGGAAGAGGCATAACTAGAATTTATGACCACATAATCTGACAGTACAGACGGCACTTTAACCTTCTGCAGAACCAAAGACAAATAAGGGCTGAAAAATGTGCCTTGCATCTAACAGTCATAAGAGAATGCTAAGAAAAACCTCATGTTTCGGCTCATGCAGTCGAATTGGGGGCTGTGACTCCTGCCCTGGAGAGCCCTTCAGACAAGGGGCAGTGACGACAGCCACCTCCCAGTCTCCCTCCGCCATCCTCACCCTCCTGCAGCACAAGCGTGAAGATGGAAAATTTCTCATTATGGATCACATTGTCCTCTCAATGAAGTAAAAATTATGCCCCCAAATCAAGCTTTGCAGACAACAGAGCAAATGGGTGTGAACAAAGAAAACATGTGTCCAGTCTATTATATGGAGCAAATGAATTCAATGTTAATATGTGGAAAGGGAAAAATTGATTATATCACTGACGTTGGTGATTTCTTGCTCTTATCCTTAGGAGTCTGGTTATCCACATGAAACAGCAATTCCAACAAGCTCAGGGAGAATGTTCTAGAAGGCAGTAAGAGATGAGCTCCAATTCTACCTCACAAAAGAAAATCAAGCCTGGGCTAAGGGGTCAAGCCATCCCACAAGAATGGTTTTCTACCATTATTGAAAGTTTATTGCAGAAAAGATATGAATTGCATTGTTTACCCTGGACTCTGACTGAACACTTGTCTTTGCCAATCTCCTCCAGTGGAGAAAAAAATCAGGTGATGCTTAAAACCAAACTAACAATCACAGCCCTGCTGGGCTTATGGAGAAAGCAGTTAAGAAAAGTGGCCAGCTATGGGAGGCAGGATTGGGACCTGGTCTCCCAATCGCTCTACTCTACTCTGTGGCACTTGCCTCACTCTGCAGCAAGCTGGGGAGAGGTGACAGAGAGCTGGCAGCAAGCCAGCCTCCACAGAGCTTGAGATAGCTGACTCCTAGGGACTCTTGCTCTGGAGGACACAGCCCTGCACTGCCCATAAGCAGAACCCTGCATCTAAGGTGCCAGGGAAGATTTGCCAGAAGCTCTGTGGGTATGAGCATTAGGACAAAGGGACCAAACACTGGAAGGAAGGGAGCCCCCAACCCTGCTGGAGGGGAGGGGATAAAAAGGAAAAGCCCTGAGGCTGGGATACAGAGCTGAGTCTCAACAGATGGAAGTCCCCAACCTGATCAAGAGGACCAAGGGCACAACCAGGCAGAGGGAAGCTTCAGGAAAAGACAGGGCAAACGCTAAGGAGTGGAGACTTGGCCTAACTTAGCATGCAGCAAAGTCAACCAGGGAACAAGATTATAATTTAAAAAGCTAATTCTCCAGTCCAGCCAAGAAAAATCCCAATTCCATAGAGATGGGGAGGGGCCAGGAAATACACATGTTGAGCTATCATCCTAGACCATTTCTATGCCGGTGGTCCCCAGAAGGAACTGTGAAGAACACCACTAAGTGGACATGCTTGACTGACCCCTTAGCGAGGAAGGAGGAAGATACAGAAGATGGAGAGGGAGAGAGACCCAGAGTTTTCCATTCTTGGAGACTGAGAGATAAGGGGACAGATCACTTTGGGGAAAGACTACACTAAGCAATAGCTGCCACTCACACAGGGAAAGAAACTCCCAGAGAGACTATTTTTACTGTCACTGTTTTGCTACCTGAGTGTAGTAAGCACACAGTACTTCTTGAATGAATGAATGAATGAATGAATGAATGAGGAAGCAGATAGTGGCAGAATAGGGGAGGTGTTTGAAGGAGATTGGGTACCTGGAAGTCTCTTCCCGTGATCTGAGCCTGGGATAAGGGCCAAATCTACAGCACACAACTCAGGGTTGTGAAGAAGTGCAGAACCTATCGTCATCCTGGCATGTTCGAAGCCAGGGAGGCCTCACAGTGCTTCTTGGAGGCATTTCTTTATTTCTGTAGTACTCAGGAATGTCTTCAAAACTAAAAACTTCATGAGCTATAATCAGAATTGAAAGGCACTCTAAAGCTCGTCCCCCACCTCACCCCAAGTCTGGGAAAAAGCATTCTTCCAGCGCAGACAGCTGGACAGTGGGACAGGGATCCACACTCAAAACTCGTGCCAACCAGGGGTTTCTTTCTGGGCTTGGCAGTCGTTTTGGGGTTTTTGTGTCTTAGAGTCATTTAATTTTGTACTTAATTTAGGTTTAATAGGCAGCTATTATGTTAAATAGAGACCAGCTGAACTGATTATTTAAGACATAGTTATGGTGGTTTAACAACTATGTGGTTTGACTGCTACATCTCAATAAAGGTTTTCCAGTACCCAGCTATTATTACGATTTTGCATTTTGTAACTGTCCTTACTGTCGCCCTCCCTAACTATTAGCCTGAGGGGCCAGGAACTCCCAGCTGCGGCTCTTCTCCTGGTCCCCACTCTGATTTCTTTGTGGGTGACTGGGTATCCATGAGTATCCACAGGTATCACAGAGATCGGGAAAACAGCTGAGACGGACTGCGTGTGGCCCTGCAGGAGGGCTGGCGCTGCAGACAAGGAACTGGCTCCTGGCTGCAGGCCAACCACCTGTCAGCAGGGTTCTGGATGAGTCTACCAATGGCAGAGTGGTTTTGCTGGGAAACTCAGAAGCCACAGCCGGGTCCAGGAAGTGACTAAGGCTTTGGGATTCCTATAGAAGAAAGTGTCTGCATGTAAGAGAATCCAGAAGAAAACCAAAGGGGTACTAATTTTCTAGAAGTGCTCTCTAACATACTATTACTTATGGCATGATTCCTGGACCCCTGCAAGTTTGCCACCTGTTCTAACTGGTTTGCAAATTGAGAATGAGCATTTAGGAGCTTGTGCATCCATGTGAAATTGCTACAGTATCCAAGCATGGAGATGGATAGACCTTGGTCACAGAACAGGATAGACCAATTAGGGCATCATGGAACTCAAGAATGGAGGCACACCTGGCCAGAGTCACAGCCAGTCAGGTGCTGTAGGACCACCTACGTCACCAAGGATTGCAAGCTTAAAAAAATAAATAAATAAAACAAACAAACAAACAAAAACTGGTCTTTCAGCTCACTTTGAGGACCACCACTTTAATGCTTTTACTTCTCCTCTGTATGCGTACTTTGTAGGACTTTTAAATTAAATCTTCCTTGTGTATATTTAGAAATGATGAAAATGGTAGCTATTACATTATATATATTTTATCACAATTAAAAACATGAACATCTTCCACAAACTGACTCCTTCTGTCTCTGGGATCAAATGGGACTTATCTGTTGTTTTTTTCTAGAAATCATGAAAGACTGTGTCTATACTAACAATCGCTGAATTAGACGTATTTAAGAGGTGAATTTTACGGTGTGTGAATGATATTGCGATAAAGCTATATGTAAAAGATTGGACGGATGGATGGATAGATAGACAGATAGACCATAAATGTCCTCTGTCAAAACAAAACCCAGGAGGTTAGGCACAAATGTATTTTGCACAACCTGTGCTGGATCCTCTCCATTTGCTCCTCAGGACATTCTCCCCACTGCTCCATGCTGCCCCAGGGACAGTCCTCCGTAGCCTCCATCACTTTGAAGGATGCCCTGGAATAGAGATCAGAAGTTAGAGAGGGTCTGGCATTTACTCCCCAGCTCTCTCCTTGCTGGTCTGCAGTGTGGTCATGATTGGTTTTCCCCAAAAGCTCAATTAGTTCTGGCTACTAACAGCTCCCTGCTGTCTCTAGCCCAGGGTGCTTCCCCACCCCCACATGGTGCCCTCAATACTACTCACATTCAGATAGTCAGTAGGCTAGACCTTTCCCACTACTCTTCCTGCTTATGCCACCTGTCCCCTGCCAGGACCCTAGTTAATACACAACTGACTTTGGATCTCATGAATCTTCCCTGTTTCCAAGTCAGACGTACTTTTTCCTGCCCTATTAGAAATAAAACCTGCTGTCAGTGAGACACAAAATTCTAGTTTACAGAACTGCAGGCAGATATGAAATAGAAAGTGTGAGCTGTTGTATTGTTAGACAGTTTATTCTGAGTCGTATGTAAATTGAGATAGATGGCTTAAGTCTGCTTTTGTACCACCTTATCAATGTAGGATGTGCCCTTACCCAAAAGCTGCCAAGCCTGGAACCCTAATACCAGTCTGTTGGAAACTCCATGAGAAAAAAGAATCAATCCTAGAAAGATTCCAAAAGCAAGTCTATCACATTCAGTGCTGAGCTCATGATTCATCCTTTCCAAAATGCCCAACTAAACTTTTTTATCTTGATGTCCCCTGTGGAGTTGTGACTCAACTCCACAGACCCAAAGCTGAGGCAAGGAACTGGGACTCTCCGATTTCCAAGGGCAGTTGGTTGCCAGACTTTCCTGAACATCTTAAATTACATCAAAGCCAAAGATCAAGACTTCATTTAGGATTTGAGTATTCCATATATGCTTAAAAGTGGGCCACCAAAGAGAAGGTGGATTGGATGGAGATTTAAATATTTGACAATGTTTTGTCTTATCTTTTCACTATCAAATGTTTTCCTTTAAAATGTTATTTTCATTTGTTTTGTTTTAAAGCTTGATACTGTGTAACAAACCATGTTAACACCAGTCCCATCCTTAGCAATGCATTCAGTTATCGGCAATTAATCATAGTCCAAAAATATTAAAAGGAATATTCTAAAAATAAATTATTGATAAGTTTTAAATTGCATATTCTTCTGAGAAGAGTGATGAATCACCCACTATTCACCACCATCCTTTCCTGGATGTGAGTCATCCTTTATCCTACATAGACCTTCTGTTGACACTACCCACCTGTCAGTCACTTAGTAGCCATCTCAGTTATCAAATCAACTGTCACAGTATTGCAATGCTTATATTCAGATAACCCTTATTTTACTTAATAATGACCCCAAAGTTTATAAGTGCAGTGATGCTGGCAACTCAGATGTGCCAAAGAGAAGTCAGAAAGTGCTTCCCTAAGTGGCATTCATATCGTCACAAAAAGGGTGAGGATAGAACATGACACACCTTGAGAGAGAGACGGAGACCACATTCAAATATCTTTTATTATGCTTACTGTATATTGTTACAATTGCTTTATTTAATTATTAGTTATTATTGTTAATCTCATGTTTGCCTAGTTTAATTAAACTTTATCATAAGTATCTACGTATAGGAAAAAGCATAGTTGAGCTGGGGTTGTAGCTCAGCAGTAGAGTGCTCGCCTCGCATGTGGAAGGCACTGGGTTCGATCCTTAGCACCACATAAAAATAAAATAAAGGTATTGTGTCCATCTACAACTAAAAAAAATAAAAATTAAAAAAGCATAGTTTACACAGGGTTCAGTCCTAGCAGAGGATTCAGGCATCCACTGAGGGTCTTGGAACATATCTCCTGGGGATAAAAGACTACTGCATCCTGGATCTCCCAAGTTTCTCTTTTATGTGCTACAGTGCATTTCCTTATTGGTTAAACTAGCTCTAAATGAACCTTCTTTACTTGCAGCCCAAAGCATTCTAGTTGATACAAGAGGTATCACTAAAAATATCCATAATTTGTCTTCTTGTCCCTGTTATCCCTTTTACCTCCTTTTCTTCAGTAAGTCATTGTTTCCCTTTCCAAATGAGTCTGAACACATAATCAGTCCTGTGGAGGAGTTGTGTGTATCTGTCCAGAGCAATTGTTCTCCACAAGGAGAGAGAGGGGTTATGCTAGAAATGTGGGAGTCAACACTGTCATAGTGATGGCAGTGGCCTTTAGTGGTCAGGAGACAAAGACGTCAGCTCTCTCAATGTACAGACTGTTCTGCACAATGAAGAGGTGTCCTGAGTCCCATATGACCTCCAAATGTACTTACAGACATCCTACAGGTGAAAATACTGCTTCTCATATCTGAGTTGAAAACCTAAGTTCAATTATATAAAACCAAGGTAATCATCTTACATGATTGAGTTTTCCAGGACTGCACCTACTATAAAGAATTATTCTTTGTTTTCTTCAGAAATTTTTCAAGAGTCACTCACCATTTGGGAAAACCCTATCCCCACCAGTACTATCTCCCACAGGATCTCTCTTGCTTGTGAACACACCTGAATAGGTCCATATCTAAAGTTACTGCATCCCAAATAATCACTTGCTCATATTTAAAAGGGTCCTATATGGTTGAAGTTTGGAAATTATTCAATTGAATATTACCTTACCTCTCATGAATCCAAATCCATTCACCAAAACTTCATTATTAGGTGCAAAATATTTACTTATAAAATTATTTCCTGGCATGTCTTCTTTAGATGATGGCAAAAGCCATATTATTTTGTTGTTATTGTTTATTGACTTCCTTGTTTGCTTTTTTTGTTTTGTTTTGAGATGGATTTCACTAGGCTTCCCCGGGCTGGTCTCAAACTCCTAGACTCAAGCCATCCTCTTGCCTCAGCCTCCTGAGTTGCTGAGATTACATAAATGGACCACCACGCCCAGCTCTTATTTTCATTATATAGGTAGGTAGGTTCTATGAACTATGAATTTCATTTCAGGAGCACGGATGGAGAATTTCAATATGATTCCATGGAAAGAGGAGGCGGATCTGGCAAGGTTGGTGCCACTGGCTGGGGTTTCCAGCTGTCACTACCACCCTCACCTCGTAGACATCCTCGACAGGACACAGATGGATCATTTCCTTTCTCTGTGTGTGTTTTACTGGAATATTATAAAAAGCAATGAGATGGCCAGTGAGTTGTTTAAAGGACTCACTGTACCCAGATTCTTGGA
This sequence comes from Marmota monax, assembly GCF_021218885.2. Classification (NCBI taxonomy): domain Eukaryota; kingdom Metazoa; phylum Chordata; class Mammalia; order Rodentia; family Sciuridae; genus Marmota; species Marmota monax. The sequence continues at coordinate 21,814,021 of NW_026692254.1, forward strand.
AACCATCTTCTTCTCCTATTAGGTCTTTTAACAAACGAGAGGACAGAGGTGCTGGGAAGCCAGACTGGAATGGCCGGCTCTGTTCCCCCTTTCCCTAAGAGCCTGGCCCAGATGCTGACAGCCAGCCCAGAACCTCCTAGTTTTGGATATGCCCCCAAGTGAGGTAGTCAGCATGACAATGACCTTGTCCCCACAGGCCAGGGTTAGATCATTCAGTCAGTCAACAACCATCTGTGGACACCAACTACTCTCTGTTCACTGTCACAGGCCCAAAACACAGACCCTGTCCTCAGCATCTAATGGTGCCTCGGTGATGGCTTAGTAGACTGTCTGAACAAAGAGCACTGAGAAGGGAGTGACCATGTGTTTCTTGTTCAGTTTTAACTTTACATTTAAAAAAGGAATAAAGAAAAGTTGTGGGGTTTTTTTTAATTTTTAAAAAGAGTCCTACATTCTTGATGACAAAAATTTACCATCACAGCTAACACAGATACATTTTGTCACAGTTTTTTGGCTGCAGTATTTTGATCTCCAGTCAAACTCTGTTTAACCACCTTCCTGATCTACCCACGACCCACAGATGCTCTGAAGTGCAGGGCTCCTTAGGCCAATAAGTGAACCAGAGGCTTTGGGCTCTGTGACTTTGACTACAACAAGCTCTGACATGCTAAAGCCTGAGACAAATTTGGAGGAGGAAGACCTCCCCTCAGCCTCCTCGGAGGCCAAGATACTGAGCATCAGAAACACATGTTTTAATCGCCACAAAGTGAAAAATGGGATCGACAGAAATCCCAAAATCAGCAATAAGAGAGAGAGAGAGAGAGAGAGAGAGAGAGAGAGAGAGAGGAAAAACAAAATCCCAGGAGATCAGATGTAAAGATGATCACAGAGGATCTTTTCATTGAAGAAAAAAAAAAAAAATCATGACCCAAACTTAAAATGATAGAATTGAGGACAAAAATAGTTAAAAAGAGAATCTTCTCCAGCAGCTTTTGGAATGAGGAAAATCAGACATTTGGAGGTAAGTTCCAGGATAGTGTCTGTTTGGGGCCTTGAGTGGGTAAAGGCCTTTGATGGGCAAAACTTTCTGAATTCCCGGGAACAAATCGGAGGTCAACTTGGAATTATGCACGCTTAGCAGGGTGGGTGTAGCGTGAATGATTTAAAACTAAACCCCATGGGCCATCCATCTCCACCTCCACTAACCTCCTCCACAGCACATTTCTCACCAGAGCCATTTGCATGCCATTAAATGACTCCACTTACGTCGTATCCTCTATCAGGAAAACACTCTTTGCCCAAAACCCTTATTTAAATTTCGCCTCAAATATTCTACTTGGTGTTTTTTTTTTTTAAAGTTCCCTTAACAGAAGCAATTTGTAACTGAAGCCATGGTCTCTAATTTTTGCTAGAGAGTTATTGACTAATTTGTGAGTCAAAAAAGCTGGTTTTAGCCAGTTCCTGCCTAAGTGGAATGTGCTGTCCCCATCTTTCTGCAAATTACAAACACAAACTCCTGGCTCACAAAATCTAATTTTTCATCATAAATTCTGAGAGAAAAGCCTCGCCTGGGTGTCTCCATCACCCCAGCCCGTGTTCCCAGACAACTCGCAAGCATCCCAGTCTCTGTATGTCTCCCCAAAGGCCAGCCCTGCAGACCTGCCAATGGCTCAAAGTTATAAATAGGACAGTTTGGGACAGTGGGGCCGGGTGGGGGAGGATCAAGAAGCAAAATCTACTAAGTATTCAGATGCAACGGCCAAGAAAACTCTTTGGAGGGATAAAAGAAGGAAAATACTTGGTGGAGTACTTCTAAAACCAAAAGCAACCGTCTACAGGAACTTCATCTATGAAGTTGCTTGGTCAGAGGGACTCTGCCCAGCCAAGGGAGACTGAGGGATATTTTTTTTAAAAAGCAGTGACATTTGCAAATGTTCCTTCCTTGATTAGATTCTACACCTCCTATTGGGACTTTGAAACAACCAGCTCAGTCATCCAGGTCAGCCAGCTGGTTTGTGGTGGGGCAGGCATCTGGGCTTTTGCCATTCTGTGCCACCCTGCCCAGCCTAGCATGTACTCTCTCCCTCCTGTCTCTCATTCATCAAGCTGCAAATGCACTTCCCTGTGTGTTTCAGGAAGCTGAAACAAAACTACATCCACTGAGTAACTTCATTTGTTTTTAAGAAAAATGTCACTCTATTTTTTTAATTAGTTTCTTTTGGATGTACATGATGGTGAGGTTCACTGTGGTGTATTCATATATGAACACAGGAAAGTTATGTCGGATGCATTCCACGGTCTTTCCTTTTCCTATCCCCTTCCCTTCCCTTCATTTCCCTTTGTCTAATCCAATGAACTTCTATTCTCCCCACCCCCTTAATCATGGGTTAGCTTCCACATATCAGAGAGTACATTCAACCTTTGATTTTTTTGGAATTGGCTTATTTCACTAGCATAATAATGTCCAGATCCATCCATTTATTAGCAAATGTCATAAAGTCTTCTTCTTTATGGCTAAGTGATATTCCATTGTGTATATACATATCACATTTTCTTTATCCATTCACCTGTTGAAGGGTGCGAGGTTGATTCCATAGTTCAGTTATTGTGCATCCAGCTGCTATAAACATTGATGTGACTACGTCACTGTAGTATACTGATTTTTAACTCCTTTGGATATAGATATATATAGAAAACAAGGAGTGGAATAACTGGGTCAAATGGTTGTTCCATTCTTAGTTTTTTGAGGAATCAATGGAGTGGCTTATAAGCAACAGAAATATATCACTCATGTCCTAGAAGCCAAAATCCAGAATCAGCATTCATGCAGACTGGGTGCCTAGTGAGAGCTTCCTTGTTCATAGAAGGTTGGTTTCTGCTGCGTCCTCATGTGTGGAAGGGGAACGGTGACTCTCTGGGGCATCCTTTACAATGGCACTGGTCCCATTCATGGTGGCTTTGCCCTGCTCCACCCATGCAAAGTCCCCACCTCCCAATGCAATCCTTGGGGAGCTAGGTTGAACATACGACTTTGGGGACAACACAAACATTCAAACCACAGCACTGTCTGAAAACCTCCTCACAGCCTGTTTACTCACTCACCGCAGTGAACTTATCCCCAGCAAGTCTAATGTTGCCCGGTTGGCCGGGGTTTATGGAGGGATAACTTTCTCCCTGGGGAAGACACACACAGTTTAAAGAAGCGCCACTCAGGAGGCTTCCCTGTTCTGTACATTAGCAGTTTAAAGCTTCTTTGTTTATCCATGATGTCCTATATTCCTCCCCTAGAAGCACCTTCAACTTGGGAATTATGAGTAAGCTCTTCCTTTATAAAACACTCTGCAAAGCTTGGCGGTCACAGAGGAGAAACTGCAGAAGGGAAATGATCCTGTTCGTATTCACATCAAACTGGTTTTTAAGTTTTCTGACACATCAGGATCAGAAAGTTGTGGGTGAGTCTGGGCTTTCCTGCTCACAAGGACTGTCCACCACTATTTGTCTTTGAACCTCCATTCTTGGAACGTTAGGATCCACCCTGAACACACAGGAACCACTGACCACAATTAGACTCCTTCTTGGAGCCAGGCTGCGAGCACCCACTCATCTCCTGTTTGCCCCAGTGTGTGTCAGGTGCTACCATCCACGGCTCACTCTGTGTCCTTGGTCGACACAAAACATCCATAAAAATTGAAATAAACATCAGCCTGCTTACTCCTCTCCCCAGTCCTGAATAGTCTGCAGTGAGAGGCAGAGAGAAGGAGCAAGTCTGAATGCATCTGCCCCCAAACAGTGAGGATGAGCAGGCAGTGATGTCCTTCTGAGTTCTTCAAATGATATTTTAGAAATGAATTCATTTCTAGTCACAATCCAGTTTATACACATGCAGGCTTCCATTCCTGGTAATTCAACCAAACGTGAAGTTAGGTGTTGCTTTGAAGATATTATGGAGCTCTGATTAAAGTCTAGAATCTGTTGACTTGGAGCAAGGAAGGTTATCTTAGACACCTGGGTGGGCCTGGTTTAATCAATTGCAAGGTCTTAAGAGCAGAACTGGGGCTTTCCCGAAGAAGACATTCTCCTCAGGGATAGTAACATCAATGTGTGCTTGAAAGTTTCATCCATCCTTCCTGCAGCCTGCCCAACAGATTTCAGACTTGCCTCCCACCCCTCCACATCACATAAACCAACTCTTTGCAATAAATAAATGTGTCCTACTAGTTTTGTTTCTCTGGTGGAACCCTGACTCATACACATAGGCACATGCCTACGACTAGCAAAAGATGCTCAGGACGATTTCTACTCTTCCTATTTACAAGAAACTTCCCTATACTCAGTGCTGGACAACCCTCTAAATCAATTTGACGCTCTACCAAAAGGTCATAAACTACAGTTTGAAAACTAAATAATGACAGTGAAATTGCATGCCACTGGGAGATTCCAGTATTAAAGAAGTCTTGTGGAGAATCTTCTAAGAGGAATTTGTGAAGGTAAACACCCCACAAACTGTACCGAGTAGTCCTGCCCATCTAGCACTGAGCAAGGCCCTCAGGCCAGCCCCTGAAGCAATGTGAACACCTGTTCTCCATGCGTGGGAGCAGGAGGGTACCAGCCAGTGACCCTGGGTCCCCTAAGAGACACAGAGAGGAAGGTGGAGGTGTTGATGGACTCCCTGGAGAACAGAGCAAGGGAGGACAGGCTATTCCTTCCCAGGAGCTGAGAACTAGCCAAGAAAATCCTTGGCCGAAACCCAGCTGGAGACAGCAGTGCAGATCCATGGGACCAGATTTTGGCAGTGGGAACAATGTGATACTCCGTGGCAGGGCTTCCTGTGAAGACAGGACTTCACCTGCTGGGTTGATGGGAAACACACAGGTAACTTCAGGTGATGGCATGCACCCTTGTCCTAAGTACATTTATGGGAAAGAAGGCTGAGGGCTCTTGCTTACCATGAGCTCAACTTGAATCATTTGTGTTTAAATAGATAGATAGAGGTGCAGGCCTGTAATACCAGCAGTTGGGAGGCTGAGGCAAGAGGATCACAAGTTCAAAGCCAGCCTCAGCAATAGTGAAGTGCTTACCAAATCAGTGAGACCCTGTCTCTAAATAAAATATTTAAAAAAAAAAAAAGGGTGAGGATGGGGTTGAGCATTCCTGAGTTCAATCCCTGGTACCAAAAAAAAAAAAGTGTGTGTGTGTGTGTGTGTGTGTGTGTGTGTGGTGGGTGAGGGGAGAATAAAAGCTCATTATAGTAGACAAAGGGGAATGAAGGGAAGGGAGGAGAGGGGGATGGGAATAGGAAAGACAATAGATGAATCCAACATAATTATCCTATGTTCACATGTGACCAGTGAAACTCCACATCATGTACAACCACAGAATGGGAAGTTTCACTCCATGTATGTATGATATGTCAAAGTACACTCTAGTATCATATATATTTAAAAAGAACAACTTTTAAAAGCCTATTGTATAAACCTATCGTATCAGGCAGATGAAGTTAAAGTACCATGAAACATTCCACCTAGTTCACGAGGAAGGAATTAACACAAGGAATGGTGCCTCCGTGAAGCTGGAGGAGAAGGCTCAGAGCTGAGATGCCTCAAATGACAAGCTTCTGCCTCAGCCATGATGGAGAAGCCGGGTAATGAGGAGGCCGCTGTCTCAGCCTGGCCACCCTGCAGCCCGCTCTGACTCTCTTGCCTTCCCAACAGTGGGTCCTCTGCTCTAACGGTTCCAGGAAAATCCAACACTGCCACAGTCCTGCAGACCCAGTGGAAACAGAGCCCCACCTCGTGCTGTTCATCTACTTGTTCCAGATCCCATGGGGTGCATCTGCCTCGGGGGATACAGGCCACAGGCCCAAGCTGAGCTGCAAGGCAGCATGGGAAACAGAGCCTGCAGCCTGGTAGCCTCCAAGGCTAATGTGGCAGATCCCCCGCAGAGCCCCTCTCATACCACATCACAGTGGTATGTCTAGGCACATACGCAAAAATCAAAGAACAACCACCAAACACACACACCAAAACACACACACACACACTCACACCAGAAACTCCTAGGATCACTGGAAGTTTAAGACTCAGAGCTGATCTGCTAAAATCTTGGGAGAAATATAGCAGATACGAACCCTACAGAGTGTACTCTGGGGACATGTCAGTGACTGGCAGAGGACTTTGTTGTGGATGTGGATTAAGAGAAGATAAAGCACATGTGGGTAGGAAAGATAGTAGAATGAATCGGACATTATCAGCCTACGTGCATGATTACACCACCTGTGTGACTCTACATCACATACAACCAGACAAGTGAGAAGTTATACTCCACTTACGTATGATGCGTCAAAATGCATTCTACTGTCATGTATAACTAATTAGAACAAGTAAATATATATATTAAAAAAGAGAGAGAAAATAAGGAGATGTTTCCTCCCTCTCTGGCTGCCTGCATCCAAACTCATAAACACAGGGTTTGAAAATAGGGTGGCCATCTTGGGCTGTGGAGTATTGACTTTCAAAATGACCAAAATACTTTCTTTACCTGTGAACCTTCCTTCCACCCATCTGCAGATCATCAGCACAGACTGCCTAGCTTTTAATCCTGATCTCACCATTGACATCCTCTGAACTCTCATTGTCCCCAACTTAGGCTGAGCTGGACCACATGCCCATGGTAGGAGTTCCAGGAGAGAAGAATGCATGTCCGTGAAGTTCCACATCAGCTATTGGGTGATGAGGCAGTTATAGGTATGAAACCATGTACTAGGGAAGCTCTTGCTCTGGAGAGGGGGCAGTCCAAAAATTCAGAGACTGGCACCAGCCAGTTCAGCCACCGATCTAGCTCAGATCTGGCCAGCCAGCACTCTGTGATGCTGATGAAAGAGAAGCAGAGAGGAGACTTCAGTCAGGCAGATCTCTCTGCTCTCAGTCCATTACTGGCTTGTGGAGGTCATGAACTCCAAGTTCCTCCATAGGTTCCAATTGAAATGAGGATTTGTGTTTTTCATAGCATTTCATCATATCTGGGAGTGAAGTGTTAGAAAGGTCCCCTCCTTATGTCAGATGGGGGGTGGACACATTCCACACCGGGAGTGGTTTTCAGTTGATTTCCTGCCTGGGGCGACCCAGGACCACCCTGTCCGGCCGCGCATACCCATAACTGGAAAGAGTCCTTAGTATATCCCCTCTGGCCCTTCACCACACCCCTAGGGACAGACTCCTTCACTTCTTTCCAATGGAGGTCTCTCTGTTCTTTGTCAATGAGCCAGAGAGTCGCTCTTTACTCCAGAGTGATGACTTCCACAGGGATCAAGGTGCCACTGTTTGTCATCATAAGTGATCTGGAGGGCAAAGGAAGGGGCTGGAGAACCTCCGAAGGCAAAGTCAAGGTCAAGTGTCCATTTGTTCAGGTATGTCCACTCACAATATGAGCCATTAGAGGACACATGAATCTCCCTCATGGACTGCCATACCAGGCTCCCCAGAGCCAGAGATAGAAAGCAACAGCATCCATCAGAAGAAAACAGAAAAGTGGTTGCTTTTCTCCCTGCACTGAAGGGGCTGCCTTGCTTGGGAAGAGGAAGGCGAGGAGGGAGTAAGAGCCAGAGGCTCCAAGTCAAGCCTGAGTGGGGGAAGGCAAGTGGGTGCGGTTTGTTTGATTGGATTTGAGACTGAAGCGTTAAACTGGCTAGATTTTAATAGAGGACACTGAGCACTACAGAACCTGGCCCCTTCTCAAATTCAGCCCCTATGGGGAGGCAAATAGAGTGTGGCTAACGTGAGTGCCCCATGAAGGGCATGGGCTTTTCTTCTTTTAATTTTCTAATTTTCTACAAGCGTAGATGGCTTTCACAATGCGGGGGGATGGATTAAAATTGAAACCCTCCAGTCTGGATTGTACAGAGAGGAAAAGGTTGCCATTTAAGGAATGTTGAAAGCTGGCGATAGTTATCTCACCTAGAGAAGATTTACACGAGGTTTATCATCACACATCAGAAGGACTAGCCTTTGTATTTGCCAACTCCATAAACATGTAAACTATAAACCATAATGCTAATAATTGGAAGAAAGAATAGGCTTATTATGTGATCTTGCAGAGGCTGGAACAAGGGTCATGATTACTGGTCTCACAGAGACAGATTTCTATTCTCACAGAATGGGAGAGAATCTGCCCACATTCTACACAGCTGCATTCCTGACTTCTGAAGAGGGACTGCAGTGGCCCATCCAAACTATGTTCTTGTGTTTCCTACCTGCCAGGGCTGGCCCAGCACTTGCTGTTTGGATTAGTCAGCTTTCCCTTGCTGTGACAAAATACCTGATAAAATCATCTAATAAGGAGAAAGGGTGTTTGGGCTTATGATTTCAGAGGTCCTGGTGAGCCAGCTCCACTGCTTTGATGCTTGTGTGAAGCAGCACAGGATGGCAGGAAGCACATGGTAGAGCAAATCTGTTCATTTCATGGAAGCTGGGGAGCAAAGAAAGAGAGAATGAAGGACCAGGATCCCACTATCCCCTTCAAGGGCATGACCAAATGACCTAACTTCCTCTTACTAGGCTCTACCTCTTAAAGGACCAACCTGTTAGTATGTGGGCCCTTAGGGGACATTTAAGATCCAAACCATAACACTGCTAGTCTAGGTACAGCCAAGAAGGAATTGCCCATAACTGATATTATCCTCAAATAGTAAAAAATTGAGATTGTCTCAAATTCAAATACACAAGTTCATGTATTCAAGATGGCTCACTATGGATAATGCAGTGGAAAATGAGGGTCAGGACATTGAGATCTGGAAGCAACACTTTATTAAGCTACCTGTTTTAGTCAGCTTTTCATTACTGTACCCAAAATACCTGATAAGAACAACTCAGAGAAAGAAATGTTTATTTTGGCTCACGATTTCAGAGGTCTCAGTCCATGGTTGGATAACTCCATTGCTCTGAGCCTGAGATGAGGCAAGACGTCATGGCGGAAGGCCACGACAAAAGAAAGCTTCTCAGCTCCTAGCAGGCAGGAAGCAGACAGAAGTGAGAACAGCCAAGGTTAAGATACAGTCCCCAAGGGCACACCCCAGTGACCTTCTTTCTGTAGCAACACCCCAACTACCTACAATTACCACCCAGTAGTCCATTCAAATTATTGATCCATCAAATGGATTAATCCACTGATGAGCTTAGCCTTCTCATAATCCAATCACTGTATAAAAGCCCCACCTTTCAGTCTTGCATTAGGGACCATGTTTTCAACACAAGCTTTTGCAGAACATTCCAGATACAAACTGTAACACTCTCCTAAAAGCTCAGGTGGGTTTGGGGTAGGGTGGGGCTGAAGGATGGGAAGGAGGCAGGGGAACCAGACTTTAGAAAGGAAACTTTCCCTTCTCCCTGTGGAGGGACAGCAAAGCCAGTCGGTGTACCCACAACTGGAGGCAGCCCATGCCCAGTGGCCCTGGGAGCAACCCTCTCTCAATTAAGAGACTTCAGAGTGGCCACTTGGCAGGGTCAGAAGCTCGGGTGGAGGAAGCCCAGGAATCTTTTTTTGTCAGCACTTAGGAGACAAGAACCCTGAGCCAAGTATCCAAGCCCTCGACAAAGAGCTCCTGGTCAAAGCCAAGCCACCCTCCAATGCAAGGGCAAGGGGCAGGTGGCCATAAGTATAGGTCAGTACCCAGCCCCTCAGGTGTCTGGTCTCATAGGCCCCTCACCCGAGGCCACTCTGGCGCAAGCGACACTTGCAGAGGACACAGGAAGGCAATGGTACAATTTTTTTTCTCCCTCTGTTCTTTATAATAAGATGATGAGATCCTTTAGGGAAGCCCTAGGGACTGGGAGGAAGTGAGCTTTACCTTTATCATAAAATGATGGATCTGGTGAAGCAGTTACAGAGCCTGACATTGCTAGAAGCCTTTCTATGTGTTTCCACACAGAGAGTCACACGGGCCCTAAAGTCATGAAATATTATATATACAGTGTTAGGAGGAATAGGGTCACCAAATTCTCCATGTCAGATAACTGGATAGAGGAATTGACCTACAAGGCAGTGGTTAGGATAGTACGCAGCTCCTGGACAGGTACAAGAAACCCTGGCACCCCAGCTCCTGCCATCCAGCCCACAACCATCCCTCTAGCACCCACATTCCAGTCCTCCAGCAAGCCTGGGGAGGCCCCTCACCCTGCTCTTCACAGCACCCCCTCATCCTCCCAAATCCTCCTTCTTTATCCAGATCATATTTTACAGGTCTCTTCTGTCCTCTCTCTTCTAATGGCCTCCACATACCTCTCCCACAGCACCTATAACACTCCGATGTCATTGCCTGCCTGCCATTAGGCTGTGTGCACCTTGGGGTGGGACTTCTGTCTCTTGACTGTGAAACCCCAGCACCAGTCCAGCTCAAGCAGCTGGTCAGCAAGCACTGACTGGACAATGGAATAAAGGGACCAAACCATGGCAAATATGTCCTCTTTTTTAATACAATTAATACACCACCATCTGAAGCCAAACTGAACATGTTTGGACACTGATTAAAATCCTGGTCTCTTCTAGTCCTTCTGTAACTCTCTAAACACTCTGCATCCCAGACATCCGTCAGAGCAGACATGATTGTTGTGCACTTTAGTTAATTGCAAACCCGATCGGTTCCAATAAACAGCAGGTTATTTTACATAAAGTCAAAACAGGCCACAGTTTTAAAAGTGCACAGGATGCGTTTCCTGATGGGCAAAGGAACATCAGGGAAATATTTACTGCACTCACAGATGACATTCTAGCTATTGTCCATGTTCCTTTTTATGGAGTCATAAAGATTACGTTTTACGGTCAGGCTGGCTGACATCTTCATCCAATCCCCTCACGTGCACATTCATTGTATAAATGAGTAACGTTCAGCAACATGCAACAAAGGTTTATTGAGTGCCTGCTCTGGGCACTGCACTGAGTAATGGAATTTGTCTCCAAATCTTTCGAATTTGCTGAAAATATATTCTCAATTTCATAATCAGGACAATTTTTTTTTTTTTGCTCCAGTCTCCCCTCTGGGGGCTATTGGGTGAAAATGTACCTAGAGCTGCCCAGGAAATAAAACCTTCCTTCATGGACTGTCCAGATCTCCTGAAAGGTTTCTCTCCAGCTGGCTCCAGAGGGCTTGCTCATTAAATTCAGTACACAAGCTCTGTCTCTAGGCAGCTCAGCTTTGGGGCACACTGCAATCCGTCACCCTAGGAACTTGCCCAAGCTGAGTTCCAGAGCCTGGAGGAAGCAGAGATGACCACTGAATCCTGATGCTCCCTGAGTCCAAGTCCTAAGGAGCCTTCCAAACAGAGGGAACCCCACAATTCCTTAACCCCTCTGAGCCCCAGTTTCTCATCTTCAAATGGAATAAAACTGTCATACTACTCAGAAATGTTATAAAAATTAAAGATAATCTAGTTAAGCTGCCCAGATGTCAAGCATCTAGCAGATGTCCAAGAAAGGCTCAGCTATTTGCATTTTTTCTGGCCAAGCAATAGCCGGATAAGACATCTGGCTGCCATGCAGATGTGGGAGAAAAGATGAAGAAGAGGAGACCAACAGGTGAGGAGCATGCCGGGAGACTCAACCAGCCTGCACAGCAAGCCAGGGTGGTGAGCAACAAGGAAGGGTTGGTGACGGTGCCAAAGCTTCAAGCTCAGTGATCACGTGGAGGTGACGCGTGGGGGCAGCCGGACCTTTAAGAACACCCTGTTCCAACTCCTGCTATTACCTCTGCCTTCTCCACTCTCCAGACTGCTCCCTGCATAGCCCTTGTGTCCTCCTCCCGGAAGCCTTCCCTGATGGGGGGGGGGAACGGTTCCTCTCTCTTGTCATGTGTTTGTCACCTTTTTCCATAGTCCTGGGTTCTCATCCTTCTCTTAGGGAGGAGGGATGAACCTGGGTGCTGAGAGCAGAAGGCAGAAGACCCATGGGGCTGAAAAAAACTGGGAAAGAACAAATCACACCCATCAACACCACCTGGGGAAACTGAACCCAGTTCAGGTGGTTGAAATGGGCACACTCTGATGAAGGGAACATTTCAGAAGTATGGGCAGGATTCAGGGAAAACACAAAGGAAATTGAGGCATCCAGAGACAGATCCCAGAGAGGGAGGGGATGGTCCAGAAGGGAACTGGGCAAGACAAGTGCTGTCTCTGTCCGTCAGAGTGCTCAAGTAGTAAGAGGTGGGGAGAACGTCCTGACCTCTACACCTTCTGGGCTCCAGCACCTGGCCACTGTTGCAGGCTAGACTGTGGCCCTCCAATTCATAAGTTAAAGTCCTAATCTCCAGCACCTCACAATAGGGCCCTTAAAGAGGTGATTAAGTTAAAATGGAGTCATTAGGGTGGGTCTGATCCAGTTCTTATTATAAAAGGAGACAAGGACACAGACACAAAGAGAATAAACCATGGGAGGACACCAGAAGGTGTCCATCCTCAAATCAAGAGGAGCCCACCCTACTGGCTGCTTCATGTTAGACTTCATACCTCCAGAACTGTTTGAGCCATTCAGTTTGAGGGACTTTGTTATAGCAGCTCCAGCAGACTAATACAGCCACCCACCAGAATCTAGCAGAAAAACAACCTGACCAGAGGAGGGCAGAATGTAGACAGGGCCTGGAGAGAAAGGAAAGGGAAAATACCCAGAACACATTCATCATTAGTTCAAAAATGGATGTTAAGTAGGGAGCTGAGAGTAGTCCATGTGTGCTCAGAATGTAGTATGTCCTAGGATAGTTGGAGCTGTGTCAGTGGAGTGCCTATACCATGTGAGCCCATGACCCCCAAGGAGAATGAAAACCATGGGATTCGACAGCATTGCTAGAAGAGAATCCAGAGATCATAATGAGTTACAAGTATTCATAGAATCAACACATAGGTGTGGTTTACCCTGAAAGCCCAGAATGGATATAATACCAGTGGGTCACATTTGCACGAACTTTAGTCTTGTACTTACAGAAACCATGCAAAATGGAAGCATCTTAGAATAGGCTTCTCACTGCAGAGCTCTCAGGAGACCCAGCCAGCATCTAGCCCTGCACTAAAATGAGAATTCAAGAGCCTGAGGAGAACTCAGGAGAGATGGAGGTGCGGATACCGTTTAGTAACTTCTGGGCCATGAACCGTGTTTCACGTTATGTTATCTTATCTCACAAGTCCATTTATACCCAGGTACTGAGTTTGTTCAGGTAAAGAAACTGAAGCTCCAGAAAAGATCTCAGACATGGCAGGAAAAAAAAAAAAAAAAAAAACTTGACCTTGTTCCATAGCACGGATCCCAAACTAGTAAACCTTACAGATCTCCTGAGGAGCATATTGAGAATGCAGATTCCTGGGCCCAGGACAGGAATCCTGAGCCAGTGGGTTAATGGTGGGGCCTGGTCATGTGCATTTTATATAAAAGCCCTGGGCTGCAGGCAGGCAGTCCCTCTGATTGCACTGCTGCAGGGAGGGTTGAAGCATCACAGGGCTAGAGTAAGGCCCTGCCCCAATGGGGCTTGCTAGCAAATCCATATCCCCAGCCATCGTGTGGCCACAGGGTGGGTAAGGTCACAGCTGGTGAAGGTGACCAGAGCCCTGCCTGAGGAGAGTAGAGGAACAGTGACTGTGATAGGAGCTGCATACCTAGATCAGCATCAACACACCTGGATGCTCTCCCCAAACATGGCCCAGAGGCAGTGCAGTGGCCTGGCACATGGTGACACAATTACCTCCTTGGCAGGCCCAGAAGAGGAGTACCTGTGGAGGGGGACCTGGGTGAGGAGTCTGCCACCTTTAGATGGCCTGTCAGGAGGCAGGTGGCTTCTATACTGAGGCCAGCAGAGGACCTGACTGGGAGACCATCCCAGAGGCCTCAGGATCCCCAGGGACCATCTAGACAGGAATGAGCAAGAAAAAATGAAGAGAATCCCTGAGGACACCTTTTAAAGAAGGGAAGGAGTCACCATAAGGTAACTCCACCATGGAATCATTTGTAAATCAATGGAACAATTTCTAGAAGTTGACAACAATGCAGTAGGTCTGTTTATGCTGCTATGAAAAGAGCCAGGGGACAGTCAGTGAAAAAGACAAACTACAGGATGAATATGTATAACATTTCGATATGGTCCAAATACAAATGGTCCCTGACTTATGAATACAATTTTGCAACTTTATAATGGTGCCAAAGCAATATGCTTTTCAGTAGAAACCATACTTGGAATTTTGAAATTGACTTTTTCCTGACCTAGCAACATGCTGTACAGCACGTACCCATGATGCTGGTCGGGTGCAGCGAGCCACGGTGCCCATCAACCACACTATCAGGAGGGATGGCAGCCAGGACTCAGGGTGCACCATGCTGCTGAGCTATGGCACTCAGTAGGTTAGGTGTGTTCAACGCCTTTTCAACTTCAGATATTTTAACTGAACAATAAGTTTGTGAGGATGTTATCCCATCGTAAGTCTGGGAGCATCTGTATGTTAAAAAAAAAATAGTAGAGATTGGAGAGTTGCACCATATAGATTCAGACACATGTGGAAAAGTCAAGAATTTTTTTAAAAAATGAACAATAAGCTGGGCGAGTTGGCATACCCGTAATCTCAGCTATTTCAGAGGCTGAGGCAGGAGGATACCAAGTTTGAGGTCAGCCTGAACAACTTAACAACTCTGAGTCAAAATTAAAAAAATAAAAAGGGGTGGGGATGTAGCTCAGTAGTAGAATACTGCTGGGTTCAACCCCTGTACCAAAATTTAAAATTTTTATTTTTAATAACTTAGTAGTAAAATTATTAAAATTTGCTATTCTGTATTATAGGTAAAACATTGTTGATATATGTATATATGTGTATAAAATATCTATATACACACACAACTAGGAGGAGGGCAAGTTAATTTTTGTCTAATTCTCTTTGTGGTAAAATAAACACCAAGTCATTAAGTCTCCTTTCTTCTCTAAAAGTAACTGTCCACAGAAAAAATAGATCTCTGCCTCTGCAGCTGTGATAGATGATATCATATTCCCTCCTTCCTGCCCTCACCCTTTGCCCTATGACTTTATGGGAACTCCCTCTAGACTGCCCACTTCCTGCAATGAACCAGATCATAGGACCTGCTTTAGCAGGTGGTGTGTTGGCAGAGAGAAGATGAGAAGTTTCCACTTGATCTCAGCCAAAAGACTGAGAAGCAGTAAGATGAGCAGAAATTTAAATGTGACTGAGTGATTTGGCTTGACCTAACATGGGCAGTCAGGACATCCTTCTACCATTAGCTTTATTTCACATATGATAGTTAATTGTTAACATGTCAGCCTCCTGCTCTGGGCTGTGGACATTGAGACACAGACTATGTCAACTTTGTGTGTATATGACCAAGCGTAGTACTTCGTGGTAAATATATTTTAAGTGGAAGGGTAACTGGACAGATGAATCGGTATACAAAGAGATGGATTTTTCTTCATAATCACCTACATTATTTTTATAAGAAAATACAAATAAATAAAAGATAACAAAACAATGATGATAATAAACCAATTACTGGATAAGTGTCCTCTGTGTCTTAGGGAGTCCCAATTCCCTACCTCCCTTCCCTTTCCAGCACAAAATCATGACTACTGTCCAATTCCCTCTAACTGGCAGGTCACCTAGGGAGTGTGCTTACATTCATTCATCCCTGGTAACACAGCAAATACTGACCCATGCACAAAACCACTCATTTCTCCTCCCTACCTCTAGGGAACACAGTCCCTGGCCCTTCTTTTTCTCCAATGATCACCTCTACAGGGGGTACCCCAGGGCTAGGCTTGTCATGGCAACAACAATAGAAATCCTAGGTGGTGTCTTAGATGCCACCATCTTCCCTGGAGGTGACACACATTGTCCACTTGAGTAGGCCAAGATCTGCCATCTAACATGCAGAGCTCCCATCACCCTTGTCCAGCAGGTGTTTTGAGGCTATGAAGACAGCTAAATACTTTCTTCAAATAGAAACTTGCCACAGTCTGGCTGGGCACAAATGCCGCAGTCTGGCTGGGCACACAATCACGAGCCACCACACAGCTTGTAGATTCAAACAGCAACTCTTTATTCCCGAACTCACACCAGCCGTCTACAATCACGTTCTGGGGAAATCCACGTTCTCTGCCCAAATCCACATCCACTGGGCTTCTGTCTCCCAAAAAATACTGTCTGAATCCCGTGAGAACTCATGGGGAACACATGCAGCAGGATACGCCCTATTCCCAGCAGGAATAATCTTAAACCTGGAACGCCCTAAACCCGATTATCCTAAACCGGGAACACCCTAATCCCGGATCCGCCCTGGTCCTTGAGCAAGGTCACATAACTGCAATGTCACTGCAAAATGTCCTATTTCCACGAGTCCTTCCACTAAGCAACATGGGGTACGCTGGCAAGGAAATTGTCATACCTACTTGGCTAATGGCTCCCAGCAGAAACTGATGATACAAAATAGATACAAGATGTAACTAGAGTTAAAACTGGGTTGAACTGCTCAGATGACCCTGCTCAGTGGCCACCTCCATCCTGAGATTGCTCCACCAGGCCATTATATGACTCTGTGGCCAATGGTCTAAAATCTACTACCCTTATCTCCAGCTTTGGAATTGGGCCTTGATACCCCCTACCCACTGGAAACGTTCAGACACCCTTCCTGTTATTTCCAACCCCTTTCAAAACAGAGACCTCACCTGGCCTAAGTAGATCACTTTCTTCATGACACTAGGGCCCTATTGTGAACAGAGAGATCACAAAAGAATGACAATGCAACTTGAAGCCACCTGCACCAAGTCCTTCCCCACCTTATTGTGAGACCCCATAGTCTTGCTTTTGTAGATTTCACTCAGAACCCTGATATTCCTTGGGAGAACATCCTTCTCTTAACTTTATCCCATGTCATTGGGTTGAGGTCGGCCCCATCTCTCCCATCTCAGCAGGTTGATACCCAACCGAAGCCAGGTCCCTCAGAGAGCCATCTCTGTGGCCACAGTGATGGACTCAGTGATGGACAGGGGGTCCAGCAAACACAAATGAGATTCAGTTCTAGGATTTTTGCTGGAACTTTCCTTCAACTGCTGTTGCTAAGCTGAATGAAAGAAGCTACAGCTGCTGGTAGCCATTGCACCACTGTGTGGGGAAAGTCTGCCCTAAAAATGGATACACACAGAGGAAAGAGATGCAGAGAGACACATCCTGGTACATCTGAGCATCCATATCTGACCATGCTTAATATTGACCTACCCCGGGGCTTCTCAGTAATGTGAGGCATAATATCATTGTCCTTTATTTTAACCAGTTTGAGTTGGGTTTAAATATAATCATTCCAGTACTTGAGCTATTCCCGACCTTGCTTTGCACCTTAGAATGTATGTTGGACAAAACAGACTAGAATATATATTGCCCATCCCCTCTTAGGCAGCTTCTGTACTTGATGCCCCCAGCACCCCACTTCCTGGGCCCATGCCTGTTGTGACATTCAGGTTCTCCTCTGTCCTTTCGTCTTCCAGGGGCTACTATCACAGGGGTCTGAGATCCTCCTGTATTCATGCTCCTCTTACACTCAGCAATGCCACTTCTTCCAGCTCTTATCCCTGTACTATTCACCTAGGATGACTTAAGAAAAACATCAAACACTTCACTCAAAAGCTAAGGCTAACATTCTTTCTTCTTATTTCTTTTCAACCCAGACCTGACTGTAAGCTGCAGTCTCCCTGTTTTAAGATTATGAGTAGCTCATCAATATCTCCTCCTGTGTGCTTAACTACCTGCCTCCTTCCCTGCTCCAGACAGAACAAGAATAGTTGCAGCCATGGGAAAGAAAGAGCTCAACTGTGGACACATGCAGCAGAATTTTTACATAAATATACTTTTCTCAGGCATTTCTTTCTTTCAAATGATCTGAGTTTCAATGGCCCACCACTTAGTCACCATGATCTTTCTTGGTATCCATTCGCCTCACAAATACTCACTAGGATACTAAGTACACTAAATTCAAGCCCTTGCCCTCTACCAAGAAGCTGTGTCCCTCCCTGCTTACACACATGCTCAGAAGAAGATTCTCAGGCAGGTCCAGGGATTGGCCCTTAGAGTAAAATGTGTCGGTTACAACAGATTCGGCTTCTTTCAACATGATCAGAGAGTTGTATGTGAGAACTTTTAATGCATACTATTGGCTAATCAGGAACAGTGTTCATTTATCTTCCTGGGCAATCCATCCACTTTGAAATCCATTTCTACTCTAAAGCTGATGTTTCCAAAGTCTGAATATTTGTCTGACGTGACAATATCTTTGAGCTCATCCCTGCCTCTTTAGATCGTTCTCAAATGGCCTGTAAACACCTCCAGGTCATTATGTCCAAAACTGAACAAGGTATCTTCCCTCAAAACCTAATCACCCAACTCCATTCCGTGTTGGAGGTTTATTAAACCACCCATGCACTCAAGCCATATCCATGACATTATTCTCAGGTTCCCCAATAGCCTGTTGATACTGTATGCATGATCTCTCTTTGCCACCCCACCTGCTCCTCTCCATCCCTGCCACAGCTTTAGCTGGCCTAGAACAATAACCTCTACCTGATCTCCCTCTTCCCCCACAATCCACCTTGTCACCCCATAGCCCTGATGTTTTCTACAGCGCACATCGGATTTGCCCAGTGCTGAGCTTCTAGAGGTAACTCTGCTTCCAAATCCAATGCTCCAGTCAGATAGATCTGCATTTGCTTACCCAAGAAATTTCTGCTACCTCCAGGACTTTGTTCGGTCCATCTGTTCCCCCAAGGGCCACCTTACCTAACTCTTTTCTCTCCCATCGGTGGCGATCATCCCATGTTCCATGTCCCCTATAATTTGAATATTCCTCTAGTAATGATAATAATATTAATATTTCAGTCATCATTTGCCTTAGAGACCTTTAATTCTGGGTAAGCCTCACTTCTTCAGGGAATGAGCTCCATGTTTTTACCCATCAGCTGAATCACCAAGTAATCAGCATTCAGAAAATCCTTTATAATTAAAGATCAGAAGCAAAAGAGTTCTGCCTTGTCAATAATGCTTCCCTTATTCCTAGATGATTCTCAGGCTGACTGGTCTTGGTACACAGCCCCCAAGCACAAAAATCTATGGGGCAATTCTGATTCCTGAGCTAAAGGAGGTGCTACAAATGTTTGAGCAGGGAAGCCTGCCCTTTAAGGAGGAAGAGAAGGCAGTAAGCTCCCTCCCCACCCCAGCGAGCCCAGCATGCCCCCAGAATACTCCCTGTGCTCCCTTGCATTATCTGTGGTCACCTAGGAGCCCTGCTTGGTATTTATGAGTGTAGGGACTATTGCTATCAAGGCCATTTAACCTCCAAAGACAGCATTCTGCTTTTGAAGAGAGTGGCCTTTTTTCTTCTTTTTCATTAGCCAGGACTATTTTATGGTTTAATGCTGGCTCTTCTTCTCAGATGCAGAAATGTTAGTGGCTCCTTACTGTGAAGGTCTTTCTTATTCCCAGAGAGTCTTTTCACCCGGAAGTAATCTACAGGATGATGCTTCAAGAGCCTCAGCTTGACCTCTGGAAAAAACACCAGGAGGTGGCTCTCAAACCCCAGGGTCCCCAGCTCAGATGACAGCTTTGCTTCCAGATGAAAGGACAGAAGGGGTAAAGGAGAAGAATCAACCCTTCTGACAAATTCCAATCCACAGTGTAATACTTTGTCTTGAGGCTTCATGTCGCATTTACTATGTGTGATAATATCGATATTTTCAAATGAGTTCACTTATCACAAAATCTCTGCATTGCCATCACTCTTCACTACTGCCCTGAAATTCATCGTCAGCATGTCCAGAGTCAAACAGTCAGACATAACAGCAGAGAGGCAACAGCAAGAGAAGAACCACCAGCCAACCAACTCAATTAACCAATAGTTCCTACTATGTGTCTGCTCCTACTGTGTGCCAGGCACTGCAGGCTCGATGGTGCACAAGACAGGAGTGCCCCTGCCCAAGAAGCTTTTATTCCACAGTGAGGTGACACACAGTGGAAATGCGTGGAGTGCCTCAAAACAAAAGGTGTCTGGATTTGATTCTAGGGGCAATCGGAGGTCATTGAAGGCTTTTAAGTTAGAAAGCAACGTGGGCTGTTGGTGTAGAAGCAGGAAGACTTGTTCAGGGTGATTGTTGTAGCCCCTGAGGGGAAGCATTCCAGTGGGTGGCTCTGCAGATGCCAGGTTGAAATAAATTCCAGATGCACCTTGGGTATACCAGTGAATGCAATGTGAGAGGTGAGAGATGGAAAATCAGATGAGATTCTCCTCAATTCTTTACTTGAGCAGCTACCAGGACAGTGATGCTATGGATGAAATGGAAAAGGTTGAAAGCAGGAACAGCTGTTTTTAGGGAAGAGACAATCAGAGGTTTGTGCTGGACGTTTTAGGCTTGAGACATCATGTTCCAACACCCAGGAAGCATTTGAACACACAATTCTAAAGTTCAGGGTTGGGAACAAGGAGTCTGAGCTAGAACCAAAAAGAAACTTAAAAGACTACAGAACAAAAATATACTGTTACATTCCAGGAGGGAACTCAAAGAATGGGAGGGACCCAGAGTTTCCATTTAAAAGACAGGCTTGTTTCAGGGTAAAAATAAAAAAGAGGGCCTGTGGGGAGGATGGCTCAGAGGTACAACTTTTGCCTAGAATGCCCACGGCCCTGGGTTCCCGCCTCAGCACCACAAATAATAATAATAATTTTAAATTTAAAAATGGTTCTGAAGGGAAGAAACCAGTCTCTGCAAAATATTCTATATTTCCTGTGCTTTCAGGGTGGTACAAACCATCCAGCAATAAAACCCAACCCTGGTTCAGCTTATGCCAACATTCTTCTCAAGTGCTGGTTTAAGCCTCAGGGTCCTCACCTATGAAATGTCTGAGTTGGACTTGGTGACATAACTGTGGTTTCTTTAGCCTTTACCTCAGATCCCATGTCACTTTTGAGGTCACATCCTTAGGTTGGTACAGAGTTAAGTATGGGGCAGGAGTGCTCGAGAGTCTTTAAAAGGTCCCCACATTAAGAAAGTCTTGGATAAAGACTTGGAGAAGCCAGCCATGAGTGAGGGGAACCCATGAAGTCACATGTGGATATGTCACAAATTATACCTTCTGAGTGAGCTAGCCCCTTCCCAACCCATGCCTTGGAGACCTGCATACCTAGGTTGCCTTGGTGATGGCAAACTCTTCTCTTTGTGATGGGGCAGCTGAGAGCCTCTACTCACTGTCCCATGTGTTGTGGGCAAAGCCACCAGGGAGTTTACAAGGGAAAGAGATTAAGAAAATTATCTGCTAGATTCTGGTTCCTTAAGCTCTGAGCCTGGCAATAAGATTCAGACGGCTCAACAATGGCTCAACCCCAGAGCCAGGTGCCCACATTGCAGCATGAGGGAAAAGGGACAGAAGGAGGAAAGAGGCTGCTGATGATAAATCTAATCATAAATGACTATCGATATTAAAATTACATGCACACAGGTTCTGGAACTAAACCCCAACTTAAGAAGTGCTGCATTACTGAAGAGAGAAAGAAGGTGAATATGGGCTAGGATTCAATCATAACAAAGAATGAAATGCTCATATCTGTTATGGCAGATGAACCTTGAAAACATCATGAAAAAACAGTTTGCAGAAGACCACATATTGTGTAATTCTATTCATATGAAATATATTCCATATCAAGAACAGGAAAATCCATAGAAACAGAAAGTAGATGCAGGATTGCCTAAAGCTGTAGGGGAGAGGGGAAATGGGAGGAGATGGCTAAAGGGTCCAGGGTTTCTTTACAGGGTAATGAAAACATTTTAAAACTGATTATATGAATGGTTGCACAATGCTGAAAAAATCACTGAATTGTCTACTTTATCTAGGTGAATTATAGAGTATGTGATTTATAGCTCATTACAGCTGATAAATACATATATATGTTTTATATGTGTGTTTTTTATATATTATATATATGTACGCATAAGATACATATCTTATATTTATATTACATATAATATATGATAGTATAATTATATATTATATTTATACATAAGATATATAACACATAATATAATAATATATTACATATTATATTTTTATTTATATATATTATATATAATATAATTATAAGA
Organism: Marmota monax; assembly: GCF_021218885.2. NCBI lineage: Eukaryota > Metazoa > Chordata > Mammalia > Rodentia > Sciuridae > Marmota > Marmota monax. The sequence goes on from NW_026692254.1 coordinate 21,836,162, forward strand.
TATATAGCTTATGTGTACATGATATATGTCTTGTGTGTACAAAAGTATTTGCTCTTATTGTGTATGTTGGGTAGGGGTGGATATAGATACTACTTTATTCTAAATGATGATAAATGAAATGCTGGCTGTTAATTCAATTATTGAACTAAGAGCCAATCCTCTGTCACAAGAGAACAGAGACTAATCAAAAAAATGTTGTCCTCAAAAACAAATTGCCAAATTTATTCTATTCCTAGATTTGTTTGGGGGTTGGAAGGAATGTCATAGTGGATGTTTAGAAGACATGATAAAATGAAATACATGTTTTATAATAAATGTCATTCCTGTCAATTCTGGCTGTTGCAATATGTGCAAAAACAGAACTCTCCCTGTAGGGTGTGAAAGAGGGAGCTAAGTTTGCAAAAGCCATGGAGCAGAGCCAGAGCATGGAGCATGCCACAAGGAGAAAATACTGGAAGCCATGAGGATGTAACCCAGGCATGGGATCAAGAAGAGCATAATTTGCTACTCATAATTCTTAGAGGCCACAGTAAAGCTGATTGTGTATTAGAACTGAAATCCACTTCTACTTCTTCTACTTTCAGTTATTTTCTTTATATTTGGTTCTGCCCTAATTCAATCCTAGTCCAAAACTTCAGTGTGCATCAGAATCACCTGGAAGGCTTGTTAGCTCATGGCTTTCTCGGCCCACCCCAGAGTCTCCGATCCAGTAGGTATGAGAAGTTACATTTCTAACAAGGTTTAAATGATGTCAATGCTGAAGCTGATGCCAATGTTGAAGCAGCCAGAACATGGACCACACTTTGAGTAGGAACCTACCACATGCATTCTGGCACTGGTTAATATTGCACTGAGGACTCTTCAACAGGCATTTCTTCAGATCACTCTTGGGATGCCCCAGGGGCAGAAAGGGTTAAGGAAGGAAGGGTTATGTCTGCCCAGGAAGACCTGCTGGGGCCCTCATGAGGTTTAGATTGGATTCTCAGCTTCTTGCTTATTGATTGCAATCAGTCAAGTTATCCCTGTAACAAATTGCTTTAAATTATTGAAATAGTAATAGGCGCAGCTGGGTAAATAATGCACAGAACGGTGCAAGTCTATATTCATTAAGAGGTTGCCCATACTGCACAGCTCCCACTGGGTCTGACTCAAAATGATTTGTTCCCACAAATCTGATATTTCTCCGTGCCTGCCCATCTGCAAACTCTCCAGTTCAGGAGATTGAAAGCCCTCATGCATTTTGCTCAGGTCTCTGAACCTAGTCTTCAGGGTTTTGTTGCACATATCCATGAATTGGCCACACAGACATGAATCCTAAGTATCTTTAAGCAGCTTAACAGCATGTATGCTGAGTTTGTTTAATATCTCCTGATGATAATGAAACTCATGATGAGAAACAAGTTACTCTCAATTACAGGCTGCATTAGAGGCAAATTAATGAATCTGAACCCAAGAAGCCTTTGTTTTCAAAGTGCAATTTTTTTTTTAAGTTGAGACTTTGAGGTTGTGATTTTTATCTTTGTGAAATGAGCATTAGGAAATATACTTTTTCTTAAGGAAACTTTCCCTGTAATGAGATATGGCAGAAACTAGCCATGGTACAGCTGAGGGGGATTAAGATAGGCTCCTTGGAAAGCATCATGAGACAGAACATGCAAATCACCATGGAAACCAAAGCATCTAGTTATTGCATAATAGGTTTGCTAATTATCCTAAAAGGTAAGAAAGTCCACCGCTTAACAGGAGTTCAGGGTAGGTATTAATGATTAATACAGCAAGAAAATGGAAGGATGGGACAGATTGGAATGGGCATCTCTCTGACCTGCCAGGTAGCTATGTTTGTAGGGCATCACAATAGTGAGTCTTCTGTCTCTGTTGGAGGCAGGGACATGAAGGATCAACTATGGGCTAATGCCCAGCTTCCTCATCTCCTGAAGTTTCCTGGGGCCTGTGATCTTTCCAGTGCTCATGAGGCCCCTCAGATTCTTGAGTTGTAGGGAATTGTGCAGCTTCTGTCACAACCTAGAAGTCAGCCTGACTCTCTTATATGTGTTCTCCAGTGAGGGCTGGACCCTGGCCTGCAGAGAGGGGAAAGAGGGTAAAAACCCATCCTGAGCACCTGTACCAGGCAGGTCCTGTCCTAGGAACTTGCACCTACTAATGCTCATCCTGGCCTGGAAAAAAAAAATGGCCAGGACAAAACATTTCCTTTGGGGTCCAATATTGAGCCCTTTTCTTTTCAACTCTGACAATCTCAAGCCTGAAGGACCATGGTGTAAAGGATTTGAGAAACTCTAGGTAAACACAAGCTAGGCTTAACAGATATAAAAATTGCCATACTTGGGGCTGGGTTGTGGCTCTGTGATGGAGCGTTTGCCTTGCATGTGTGAGGCACTGGGTTCCATTCTCAGCACAGCATATAAATAAATAAATAAAGTCCGTCAACAACTAAAAAAAAATTTCAAAACAATGCCACACTAATTTCTGACTTTTCTATTTTTTAAGCATGAATTTTCTGATATAATTAAAGCAACTTCTGAAACCTTCATCTATAGTTGCATAAATCCTAACTTCTATGTGTTTATCTTCTTACTAAGTATTTATCATAAGCAGACAAATAATATTGTGTCCTAAATTTTACATAATAGATATACATTGTATAATATATATATATATATATATATATATATATATATATATTCTGCAACATAATATTTTCACTTGACATAAAGTATTCAAGAACTGTAGGTACTGCCACATGTAGATCAATATGTAAATTCAGTACATTGTGAGTTTTACCCCATCAACAGAGGGCTGTTGCAAGAAAAGGAGTCCAAATGATATATTCCCAAAGGACCTGAGACCTTAAGATCTACAATGTGACCAATTTTATGTAAATGTTCTATGTTGGCCCAAGAAGTATGCACATGTCACTGTTTATTGGGATATGTGTGTATATTATGATCATATGTATATTATATGCCATGAAGATATATATAAAATAAAGTTTGGGAATGACATATGTATACTAAATTGTGTCTGCTTGGTCTGGTTTCTAAAGAATTGTGTTAAATATTGTAGTTTTACAACATTACCTATAACAATTATTTTGATCATCACAACTTTTCAAAAACATGTATGAGTCCTATGCATGAAGAAATATGAGGCCCAAAGCTAGGAAGAGACAGACAGAAGTATGTACTTCCAAAGGCAGTCAATGCTTTTTCCCCTAGAAGTCTACAGAATTTGCACTAAAGGAATAATGTAGGCACAGGACAAATAGAAGCAATTTAGCTTGTGTTTAAATTCAAATCTGTGGAAATCTCTCTATATATAAGGCTGTAATATATAAGGCTCTAAAATGAAAACTCAGCTCCTATCATGCTAAATCTAGCAAGTAAAAATCTGCCCATTCTACCATGAAGCCAATCTGAAATGGTGGTACAGTGAGCATGCTATGTGAGGCCACCATATGACATTACCCAGTGGCATCCTAAAACCACTCCCCCACTTATTCTTGACCACCTTCCTCCTTTGTCAGATCTGATCCAGTTCTTGGTTCTCAGTGGCCTCTCTGAATTCCATCCTGCTATTGTGCACTTGGCATTTTAACTGGCCTGATCATGTCTGTTGACTTTTAAATGGTCCCACTGACTTTCCCAAATGTGTGCTAGCCCCCAAGGGACATCCCTTCACACATCGGGACCTCCAGGTCTCAGACTCTGTTACCCTGTCCCTCCTGTTTCTTCTCCCCTAGTCTTCTAGTGACCCAGCAATGGCAGGTTTACAAAGTACCCACCAAAGTCCAGCTGATGTCTTCCCTCTGTATGTTTGGCTTTTCTGCCTATTAACTGTGGAGGCTGGAATGGCAGGTTTACCGTGACACTAGCATAGCTTAGGCTTCAGGGTTCCTCCCTCTCTTGTGAGGTCTCCCTCAAAGGCCCCATACTTTATTTTGTCTTTGTAATTTACTACCCAAAATCTGGGTCCACCCTGTAGGAATGATTTCTTTATCTTGGAAATGTCCTAGTCCAGTAGTGAGGGGCTGGGGAAATTCAGAGGTTTAGTCCTGGGGATGAACTGTGAGTCAGACACCCCCTTGCTTCTGCTATTCAGGCTTGGCACCCCTGCCCCCTGCACCTGGGGCTCACTGACCTTGGCCTGCCCTGCTCTACTGTGGCCTTCAGCTGGAGGGAGGGCCCCAGATCCCAGTTCAATGACCTGCCTGGGCCCCACCCTGCTCCAGCTGTGTCCACTGGGCTCTTGGGGAAGGGCCAGGCCTAAGCCAGATGATCTGACATGCTGGAACGGGAAATTCTCAGCATTCCTTCTCCAGAAGACATTTGCCAAATTCGTTGCAATGAGGAACAGCAGCCTGGGTTTTCTTGAACAGCCAAATGCATCTTCCACCCTAACAGAGTCCAGTGGGGAAAAGGTCACCTCTAATTACACTCAGTTTTGCAGCAATGGGCATCCACTTTGGAGCAGGGAGCTGGTATAAGAGGAGAACATAAGGGAAGCCAAGGGAGGATGTAAGACCAAGGCCTCAAATACTCTCTTAATGCACAGACTTCCAGTTTTGGAAAAAATATCTTCATATTCCCAGAAATGACCCAGTGGAACAATCAGATTGCATGATTTTCTCTAGTCATCAATGCACAGCGATGGTTCCAGACGACAGGACCAAAACCCTGTTTTTAACACTATCTTGACTCACACAAACTTGCTGACTGGAAACCTTCTCATAAAGATCCTGTTCCTCAGTTGCTCGTTTTCCTTTCTCACCATCAACAAAGGAGGTTTGCTGGGAAGTCCTCAGCCTGCCAGTGTGAACTCCCCAAGCCAGCCTCATTGTCAGCCTCACTGGAGGGGTGTCCAGAAAGTTGACCAGGACTCTCTTCCCTCAGCCCATGAACAATCTATAGCACTGGAGTAGCTTCTAACAGACCCTCACAGAAGCCTGTGCATTTTAATCAGCCCTCTGAGGCTCGATTAAATATCTCTTATGGTATTGTGGCCTCTTAGTAAAACTAAATTAATCAAGTCTCAGCTTCTCAACTCCTCCTGAAGCCCTGTCCGACCACCCCCCACCATGAGGATGAACCAAGCACCTGCCACCCCCTCAGCACCTCTATATACAGCCAGCCTCTGTATCTAGAAGTTCCAGATCCAAGAACTCAGCCAACCACAGATCAAAAATACAGTACTCAGGGGAAAAAAAAAATGGCACTTGTACTAAACAAGAACAGGCTTTTTTTCTTATCGATATTTCTTTATCAATACCTGTTTTAGTCAGTTTTTTCTTTGCTCCAACTAAAAGACCTGACCAGAACAACTGTACAGAAGGAAAAGTTTATTTAGGGACTCATGGTTTCAGGGGTCTCAGTCCATAAAAGGCTTACTCCATTCCTCAGGGCTCAAGGTGAGGCAGGACATCATGGAGGAAGAGTGTGATAGAGGGAAGCAGCTCACATGAGGATCAGGAAGCAGAGAGACTCCACTCTCCAGATACAAAATGTGTACCCCATAGCCCTGCCCCCAAGGAACCACTTCCTCCAGCCACATTCCACCTGCTTCCAGTTACCACTCAGTTAATCCAATCAGGGATTAACTCACTGATTAGTTTAAGGCTATAACCGGACCATTTCTCCTCCAAACTTTCTTGCATTGTCTCACACGTGAGCTTTTGGGGGACACCTCACATCCAAACCATAACAATATAGTATGACAATTATTTACCTAACATTGGCATTGCATTAGGAATTACAAATCATCTAGAGATGATTTAAAGTATATGCAAGGATGTAGCATATGCTGTGCCATTTTCTATAAGGGACTTGAGCATGCCTGGATTTGGGGGACCTAGGAGGGTTCTATGGATGCTGAGAGACAGCTATAATAGCACTTAAGATTTCTGTATAATCGCTTTTTGTCAATTCTACCTTCCCAGAAGACTCTTGCTGGCCTGAAAGTGTAACACTTTCTCCCTCATCTCCTGTGGTCCCCTCCATCTCTACCACCCTTTCCAGCCCACAGAGACCTCTCCCTTATTGTTCATTTAATTGTTATAATAATGAGGTAGCATTTTACAAATAGGGAAGCTGTGACTTGGAAAGATGAAGGGTTTGCCCAAGGTCCCAAGACATCCAGAAAACACCCAGATCTGATTTTGACTTTGATGTCTCTTTGACTGGCCAACAGTAACCAAGCCTTAAGGATGTGAAGGTGTTATGGGGGAGGGGGACCAAAAATCTAAAGCACAGCTTCTCTGCTTCCCAACAAAAGACTAGATGATAGAAATCGTGAACAGAGGTGCCGAAAATCTAACCTAGTCACAAACAAAAATGCCTGCAGAGAAAAGGCAAAAACTGTGGATGGCCCAAGCAGCAGGGTAGGGACAATGATCCAGTGAGAAGAGAGGCCCACCTTTATTCAGAGCCAGCAGACGTCTATCACACAGGAACCCAGAACCGGAAGTACTCATTTTGTAGCTGCAATCAGGACTTGAATATATTATTTTCAATGTTTTACTGAAGGCAGGTAATCCACATGTCTAAGATACCTTCAGAGCTGAAGAAATGTGAAGGTCAAACATGGCCTCTTGGCTCCCGGTTTGCAAGTCCCAGAAATGGCAGTCCTCCTCCACCAGGCCATCTGCTAACTGCTTATTCATCCAGAGTACTTTTATCTTACAACTCACAGAATAAACTCATGATAGTGATTGACCAACCTGCCATTCTATTCAGTCCACCCTTTTGGGGGGGGGGGTTGGGGGAGGGAGTTGGTACTGGGGGATTGGACTTGGGGAAGCTTCACCACTGAGGTACATCCCCAGTCCTTTTGGTTTGGTTTGGTTTGGTTTGGTTCAAAACAGGGTCTGGCTAAGGTGCTGAGCCTTGGCCTCTCAAACTTGGAATCCTCCAGCCTCAGGCCACAAATCCTCACACGGTATTTTCACGAAGTGAGCTTGGCTGTGATGGAAGAACTCAGAAATTGCATTGAGTTGGGTTCAAATCTCAGCTTTGCTACTTTTTTTTTTTCCTGGGTCTCAGACTGCTCATATTGTTATGGTGTGAACTGATCAATATAATCAATAAATCATAGACATAGGTTATAGATTATAGGAATAAGGTAAGATAACAAGGCTAAGCAACAGTAAGACATAAGTTCATAGATAAGTTCATCAGGAATAAACCTAAGAAATAGTAATAAAATCATGTAACTGTAAGACATAGGATTTAAGCCATAGGAAAAAAGACATGAAACAGTGAAAGGTGATAAGTCAGTATGCTAGTCTAATTATAGATAAATATAGGCTGATAGGATAATATAGATATAGACAAGGTTAATCAATATAGTTGTGAACAATTATATTAGCTTGATCATGTAGACATAAAGCTTAGAGATATAAGTAGTAAAATGATGAGTAACTGAGATAAATTCAAGCATCAAATAAGTCACTAGTACTGGGATAGCGGGAATGGAGTCACTGTGGCTATATGAACAAAAAGTGTGGCCATAGGGACTCCACCTTAGTTGTTCTAGACTCCATCCTAGTTTTTCTGTGAAGAAGGAACTGCATAACCCATTTCTGAGAAACAGAAACGAAAGCTGTCTTCTTTGAAAAATTTTTGTTTTCTGTACTTTGTACCCCACAGAATGTACCCAACTCAGGACATAGTGGTGGTCGTGGTGAGCTACATCTTGGGTTTGAGTACATCGATGGGTCTACATGACTACATGACTGCTCACTGAAATTCAGGATACGGTTGTCTAACACTTGTTGGGACCCGAGATGCAATTAAGCTAACTGCTTTTTTAAGCTTCTGTAACTTGCTTGCTTACATGACACTGAGAAAAGCCCCTGAGTTGTGATTTTTCTGTCCTTAAATTCCCAAGACACAGGCCAGGAAATTGCTGTTCTTGCACAGAGCATCAGTCTCTATGGGTGAGAGACAGTCCCTGGCTAGGTAAGTAAAGCTCTCTTTGATTTGAATTTGGACTTAGAGTGTTTTCTGAAGCGACTCCCCATAACAAAATGTAACATGGGTCCAAGCCAAGAGCTGTCTTAGAGGGTGTTTTGCAGATTTGCTGAGGAATACTGCCTGGTAATGCAGGTGCTCAGGGATGGTAGGTGAAAGGCTTAAAAGCCTGGGTGTCCATACACTGCTTTGCCTCTGCTACTCCTGCCACCGCTAAGCACCTGTCATGTGTCAGGCACTATTCCTCAGTGAAACCTCAAAATTCTTCTTTAAGACAAGTCCTGGCTTGGCTTGTTTCCATATTACAGATGAACAGACTGAGGTCCAGAAAAGGAGGAGGGGAAAAAAAGCCCCAGTAGCAAAGCTGGGACTTGAACCCCAGGCAATACAGTTCTAGAGTCCACATCCAAGGATGCCAGCCGCCATTTTACATTCATTTTACAGGTAGAGGCTCAGAGAGATTAGAAAACTTCCTAAAAGTCACACACCCACTGTCAAAAAAATTTCACGATTATATCGGGTCAGCAATAGGCTCTGATCCAAGAAGCAGTTCTAGATGCATTTCTAAATTTTAACATAGGCCTTGTTGAAATGAAAAAATTGATCCCAAGAACAAAGTTTAATGCTACCTTTGCTCTGCTCTCTGCCAATCATACTTTTAATTAAACTCTAAAACAGTGCAGATATGCTTAGCATGTTGTAACTCCCATCCATCTGTGAGTCTGACTTCTCCTTGTTTACTGATATAGCCTTGTCTCCCAGCCTCTCTATACCATGAATCAGCAGCAACAGCATCAGCTGTGAGTCACTCTAGAATCAGAGAGTGCATGCCTACGAAATGGCCAAGTGATTGGTGTGCATAGGAAAGGTGAACAGGCACAAGGCCCCAAGAAATCTCAGCTACCAGCGATTGCAGGAACCATTCTCTTGGGCCTACCTAAAGACAACACTGACTAGTAAATGCTGGGGTTTTTGTTTTGTTTTGTTTTGTTTTCTGTACAAAGACAGAGACACTGCCCTCCAGACAAGATCCACCTGGGTGGCCCACAGGGCACTGTCTCAGGAACTTCATTTTCCAGGGGAATGAGCTAGCTCTTCAGCAGCCATCTTATACCTGAGCCCCAAGTTTCCTCAGCACCCACCCTGGAGTGTTGCCCACCTCTTCACCCAATACACCCACCACCCTTCCTGTAAGTAATCTGGTCCTCTTATTCCCAGAGCTACAAGGAGGATGTCATGGGTTTACCCAAAATTTTGAAAAAAAAAAAAAAAAAAAGGGAGCGAGGGAGAAGTGGCTTTTTGAACCCCTGGTTAAATGACTAGAGAATAAAACTGATGTTTAGCCACATGGAAAAACGTACCCAAAAAATGAGGCAATAGGGGAATAGCAATGAACCTCAGGGGCCGTCCATTAACCAAACCTAGGATGGGGTTGAAAATGTCCTTATAAAGCCATATTGGACATGCCACTGGCGATTCCTTGGTGGCCGAGCTGTGTGTGGTATGGAGCTGAGACTGGAACCGTGGAATCCTGGGTTACAGGAAGGTCACAGTGTTTTCCATCACCAGCCAAATCTGCAATTAGTCCTGGGGGGGGGGGGGAGGAGGCGCTCAGAATGGGACCCCTGGCTGAAAGAAGGACCCAAGCCAGAAAAAGGAGACAATTTCTCCAAAAGTGGGGCTCAGCTTCTCTCGGGGCCTTCTGGAATTTTATTAGCCTGTTCACACTGTACAGATGGGAGTTTAATAATTAATTAGGGAGTAGCTTACCCCAGAGCCCATGCAGGGGGATTATGCAAATCAGCCAAGACTGTGACATGGGGCTGAATATTTTATAGTGTGTTTAATTTGCAAATATTACCCACAGAGAAGGCTTAGGCAGGAAACTATCATAATAATTATTATTACTCATGCAAAACTACTTGAGTTACCCCAGCAAATCTCCTTTCTTTCAACTGCTTTCACCACTTTCCCCAAGAAATGCAATTTTTTTAATAAAAAAACAGAAAGTAAGTGAAATGCAAAAGCATATTAAGAATGAAATGAACATGTCTGAATAAAATAAAATTTAAGTTGCCCTCTATCTTTTGCCCAGACTACAACTCTCTTAATGCTCAAATGTTTTGCATGCAGATAATTTTCTCTCATACACTCTCCGAGCACCAACTGAGCTAGGAAGCAGGACACCAAAAGAATGCAACGTGCGTCCTCTTGTGCTTTCACACACAACTTAATTCATTAATTAAGCCACCCATCGACTCTGTGAGCATCCCCATGTCCTTTCAATAAATTCTCCTTTGCTTAAATAAACTGCACAGTTTTCTCTTTTCTCTGTGGTACTGAGGATTGAACCCAGGGTCTCACACATGCTAGGTAAGCGCTCTACCACTTCATAAGATAAATGGTTTTCTATTGCTTCCCAAAGAGAACCATAATGGCGCTAATGTGTGTGGGTAATACGGACTAGAGAATCACATACCCCAAAGGCTTCTAGATAATTCCACACACTCCACTACCACCACAGGATGAAAACTTGATCATTCAGAACAGGGTTGGCAAACTTTGCTGTAACAGGCCAGACAGTAAATATTTTAGGTATTCTGGGCCATACAGTCTCTGCTGCAACTTCTCAGCTCTGCTGTTGTGGCACAAGAACAGCTCCAGCCAATATATCAACAAATGAACATGGCTGTGTTCCAATAAAGCTTTATTTACAAAAACAGGTGGTGGGCCAGATTTGGCTGCCAGCCAGACCTTCTGTCAGTTGATATTCTGCATTTTTTTAAGCTCTCATATAATTTTATTCTTTTTTTTAAAAGCCATTCTGATTTGGAGCATATGTATTTGAAGACTAGAATGTATTAGATTAAACTGGATGGGGGTCAATTTGGTAATGTTGGTAATGTCTGGAGACCTGGGCCTTCTCTGTGGGTATATTCATTTTGCAGTCAAATGGGATTCTGAGCTGAGAAGAGCCCCAACCCCATATTTGATTTGCTGCTCTGCTGTTGCCATCTGAAATTCTTTTTTTTATTTTTTATTTTTTTTTCCTCCTGCTATTCTAGTGCTGGGGATCGAACCCACAGCCTTGCTTACGATAGGCAAGCACTCTGCTCTACCACTGAGCTGTAGCTCCAGCCCTTGAAATTCTGAATAAATTTTTGTACGAACAGCCCTGCATTTTTATTTTGCATTTGGGCCCTCAAACTATGTTGCTAGACCTGCTGAAGACATAAAAACATCAAAGACTGTCACAACTGAGCACGTGCTACTGGCATCTAGCACAGAGGCCAGGATGCTACTAACCATCCTACACAGGGGACTGTCCCACAACACAACAAAGAATCACCAAAATGTCAATAGCACCTAGGTTGAGAGACCTTGGGTTAAACCAGGTAGAACTGCTAATAGTCTACTACTGTCCATCTATAAATATAGGACTTTCAAATGGAACAAAGTTACATTTTTTATCTTTATAAAACATATAAAAATATTTACAATCCAAGAAAATCTTCAACTGGGCAGAGTGGTGGACACATGTAATTCCAGCTAGGCGGGAGGCTGAGGCAGAAGGATTGTAATTGGAGACCAGCCTGGGCAACTCAGGAAGACTTTGTCTCAAAATAAAATAAAAAGGGCAAGGAGTATAACTCAGTGGTAGAGCACTTGCCTACCTTCTGCAAGGCCCTGCATTCAATCCCTGGCACTGCAAAATAATAATAATAATAATAATAATAATTATTATTATTATTATTATTATTATAATAACAACAACAACAATAATAATAATCTTCTCCTGACATAAATATTCTAATTTTTGCTCACCACAATAAACGTCTCTTTATCTTCCCCAACTTCTATACTCTTGGATTTATCTGCTTATCTGTTTATTGATTTTTTTCTGATAACTAATATATGCCAATGGCTCAAGTTCCTAAGGTTTGGAGACATAGTAAAAGTGACTCTCCCACCTGTCCCATCCCCCATCTCTGGTCACCTTCTCAGAACAATTCCATTGATCATTTTCCCATTGGTCTTCCACAAATATTTTGCAAATGGGGGCACTCTATACCTTCCCTCCTGTTGACTTCAGTCCTTCTATTATCTGCCCACCTGAAATGCTCACGAAAGATAGATCCCCTGCACCTGGCGGTCTTTCTCTGCTTCACTTCCTTTTTCTCATAGGGCATCTACTTCCCTAACTAGGACCCTGATCCTCCAGGGCCTTCTGCTTCAGCCTCCTGGAATTAACAGATGTCATCACTCCCCCTCTTGGCAAGTTCTGACTGATTTAAAAGCCCCATTCCACTTTCTATTTCCTAATTTTTTTCTTTCTCAGTACTATTTGTCACAAAATGTATTATTGTTCTATTTAAATTATATTGTTACATTGTCTTCACGTACCAATATGTAACAATGAATCCCACCATTTTGTACAATTATAATGTATCAATGAAAAACATGGAAAAAAAGTCTATTGACACTGTCAAAATCATTGTACAAAATAAAAAGCTCTTGCACTTGATTTGGCCAAACCTCTATACACAGGCTTGCCACTCATTTCTGCTCCAAGAAGAGACAATTGGTTATTGAAGACTATCTGCCTGCACTGATGTTGAAGAGCAAAGGCCACCCCCGCCCCACCCTGAGCCTGAGCATGGGTATATGTGGCCACATGTGTGCTCATACAGTGTTAATATCATCTGCAAATGAAAACAAGAAATTAATAAAAAGACAAGCAGAAGCAGGCAGAGAACACCAAGTCAAGAGAATGACTAATTATTCCGAGGCATTTAACCACTATCTTGATTCAAGGGCAACATCTCCAGTTGGTAGTAGAAGCTTGCAGGATGGCTGGGACCCAGCTCACAGCAGATGGCGGCTGGGAGAGCAGCAGGTCCCTGAAGAGGTTTGCATTCCTTTTCCTTCTTGACCTTTCAACTCCACCAAGGTCATGCTTGGTCTCCCAGGAGGAAAGCTGCAGGCTCAGACTGCCCCTAACCTTCCAAGAAGATGAGAATGAGCTGCACCACGCAGGTTGTCCTGGCTACTTGATGTTGAGGTGGCAGCTCATGCTGGAGACAATCTGGGCCACCTTGCTGATGGGGAAGAATGGTCTCAACGACCCGAGTGGGTGTCGCCATTACCTTCCCCAAGCACTGCTGTCATCACCCTCCAAGGTGACATGGATGGTGGAGAGTGTGGACAGGAAGGAGGAAGCTGAACTGTCCTGCCTCCTTGTGCTGCTACTACGTAGTCCTTTGGGAAATGTTGGGTCCTCCCCAGCTCTAGCCACACAGCTGTCTAAATGGACACTTTGAGATGTTGGGTGCTGGGAGGCAGGCTGCAGGATAAGCATGCAGTAAAAGAACAGAAAATAGGCATTGGAATAGAGGAATAATCTCAAGTCCAGGTTCCCAGACTCACTGTGTTACAATAGATGTTAAATTATATATTTATAATATATATATATTTAAATTATATATTTATAATATATATTTAAATAGTAGCAAAATATACATAGCATAAAACTGACATTTAAACTTATGTAAATGTTTGTGACATTAAGTACTTCTACATTGTTGTACAACTATCACCACCATCCATCTTTAGAAGTTTCTCATCATCCCAAATTGAAACGCTATGCCTATTAAACAATAACTCTCCATTCCCTTCCCCACCCGCCCCTGACAACCACTGTTCTGCTTTCTATCTCTATGTATTTGACAGCTCAATGTCCCTCATGTAAGTGGGATCATACAGTATTTGTTATTTTGTGACTTATTTTGCTTGCCATAATGTCTTCAAAATTCATCCATGTTGCAGCATGTCAGAATTTCCTTCATTTTCATTGCTGAATAATTTTCCATGGTATGCATATACCACATTGTTTTTATCCCATTCCTCAGCTGATGGACACTTACATTGCTTTCAAATTTTGGCCATTATGAATGATGCTCCTATAAATATGGGAGCACTAAATTTACTTGAGTTATGTAACTTCTTTAAAAAATACACATTTCCAAGTCCTACTTTGGGAGATGCTATTCTAGCACTCTGCGGTCAAACCCGGGAGCCTATATATATATATATATATATATATATATATATATTATTTTTTTGGCATTTTTATTTTTTTTATTTTTATTTTTTTTTAATTTTTTATTGTTGTTTGTTCTTGATATATCATATTTCACACTTTGATTCAAGTGGGTTATGAACTCCCATTTTTACCCCGTATACAGATTGCAGAATCACATCAGTTACACATCCATTGATTTACATATTGCCATACTAGTGTCTGTTGTATTCTGCCGCCTTTCCTATCCTCTACTATCCCCCCTCCCCTCCCCTCCCCTCCCCTCTTCTCTCTCTACCCCCTCTACTGTCATTCATTTCTCCCCCTTGTATTATTTTCCCCTTTCCCCTCACTTCCTCTTGTATGTAATTTTGTATAACCCTGAGGGTCTCCTTCCATTTCCATGCAATTTCCCTTCTCTCTCCCTTTCCCTCCAACCTCTCATCCCTGTTTAATGTTAATCTTCTTCTCATGCTCTTCGTCCCTACTGTGTTCTTAGTTACTCTCCTTATATCAAAGAAGACATTTGGCATTTGTTTTTTAGGGATTGGCTAGCTTCACTTAGCATAATCTGCTCTAATGCCATCCATTTCCCTGCAAATTCTATGATTTTGTCATTTTTTAATGCAGAGTAATACTCCATTGTGTATAAATGCCACATTTTTTTTATCCATTCCTCTATTGAAGGGCATCTAGGTTGGTTCCACAGTCTTGCTATTGTGAATTGTGCTGCTATGAACATCGATGTAGCAGTGTCCCTGTAGCATGCTCTTTTTAGGTCTTTAGGGAATAGACCAAGAAGGGGAATAGCTGGGTCAAATGGTGGTTCCATTCCCAGCTTTCCAAGAAATCTCCATACTGCTTTCCAAATTGGCTGCACCAATTTGCAGTCCCACCAGCAATGTACAAGTGTACCCTTTTCCCCACATCCTTGCCAGCACTTGTTGTTGTTTGACTTCATAATGGCTGCTAATCTTACTGGAGTGAGATGGTATCTTAGGGTGGTTTTGATTTGCATTTCTCTGACTGCTAGAGATGGTGAGCATTTTTTCATGTACTTGTTGATTGATTGTATGTCCTCCTCTGAGAAGTGTCTGTTCAGGTCCTTGGCCCATTTGTTGATTGGGTTATTTGTTATCTTATTGTCTAATTTTTTGAGTTCTTTGTATACTCTGGATATTAGGGCTCTATCTGAAGTGTGAGGAGTAAAGATTTGTTCCCAGGATGTAGGCTCCCTATTTACCTCTCTTATTGTTTCTTTTGCTGAGAAAAAACTTTTTAGTTTGAGTAAGTCCCATTTGTTGATTCTAGTTATTAACTTTTGTGCTATGGGTGTCCTTTTGAGGAATTTGGAGCCCGACCCCACAGTATGTAGATCGTAGCCAACTTTTTCTTCTATCAGACGGCGTGTCTCTGATTTGATATCAAGCTCCTTGATCCATTTTGAATTAACTTTTGTGCATGGTGAGAGAAAGGGATTCAGTTTCATTTTGTTGCATATGGATTTCCAGTTTTCCCAGCACCATTTGTTGAAGATGCTATCCTTCCTCCATTGCATGCTTTTAGCCCCTTTATCAAATATAAGATAGTTGTAGTTTTGTGGATTGGTTTCTGTGTCCTCTATTCTGTACCATTGGTCCACCTGCCTGTTTTGGTACCAGTACCATGCTGTTTTTGTTACTATTGCTCTGTAGTATAGTTTGAAGTCTGGTATCGCTATACCGCCTGATTCACACTTCCTGCTTAGCATTGTTTTTGCTATTCTGGGTCTTTTATTTTTCCATATGAATTTCATGATTGCTTTCTCTATTTCTACAAGAAATGCCATTGGGATTTTGATTGGCATTGCATTAAACCTATAGAGAACTTTTGGTAATATCGCCATTTTGATGAGGTTAGTTATGCCTATCCATGAACAGGGTATATTTTTCCATCTTCTAAGATCTTCTTCTATTTCTCTCTTTAGGGTTCTGTAGTTTTCATTGTATAAGTCTTTCACCTCTTTTGTTAGGTTGATTCCCAAGTATTTTATTTTTTTGAGGATATTGTGAATGGAGTGGTTGTCCTCATTTCCATTTCAGAGGATTTGTCACTGATATACAGGAATGCCTTTGATTTATGCGTGTTGATTTTATAGCCTGCCGCTTTGCTGAATTCATTTATTAGCTCTAATAGTTTCTTTGTAGACCCTTTTGGGTCTGCTAGGTATAGAATCATGTCGACTGCAAATAGTGATAATTTAAGTTCTTCTTTTCCTATTTTTATGCCTTTAATTTCTTTCATCTGTCTAATTGCTCTGGCCAGTGTTTCAAGAACTATGTTGAACAGAGGTGGTGAGAGAGGGCATCCCTGTCTTGTTCCAGATTTTAGAGGAAATGCCTTCAATTTTTCTCCATTCAGAATGATGCTAGCCTGAGGCTTAGCATAGATTGCTTTTACAATATTGAGGTATGTTCCTGTTATCCCTAGTTTTTCTAGAGTTTTGAACATAAAGGGATGCTGTACTTTGTCAAATGCTTTTTCCGCATCTATCGAGATGATCATATGGTTCTTATTTTTAAGTCTATTGATGTGGTGAATAACATTTATTGATTTCTGTATATTGAACCAGCCTTGCATCCCAGGGATGAATCCTACTTGATCATGGTGCACAATTTTTTTGATATGTTTTTGTATCCGATTCGCCAGAATTTTATTGAGGATTTTTGCATCTAGGTTCATTAGAGATATTGGTCTGTAGTTTTCTTTCTTTGAAATGTCTTTGTCTGGTTTAGGAATCAGGGTGATGTTGGCCTCGTAGAATGAATTTGGAAGTTCTCTCTCTTTTTCTATTTCCTGAAGTAGCTTGAAAAGTATTGGTATTAGTTCCTCTTTAAAGGTTTTGTAAAACTCTGCTGTATACCCATCCGGTCCTGGGCTTTTCTTAGTTGGTAGTCTTTTGATGATTTCTTCTATTTCCTCAATTGATATTGGTCTGTTTAGGTTGTCTATATCCTCCTGACTAAATCTGGGCAGATCATATGACTTAAGAAATTTATCGATGCCTTCACTATCTTCTAATTTATTGGAGTATAAGGATTCAAAATAATTTTTGATTATCTTCTGTATTTCTGAAGTGTCTGTTGTGATATTGCCTTTTTCATCCCATATGCTAGTAATTTGAGTTCTCTCTCTTCTTCTCTTCATTAGCACGGCTAAGGGTCTATCGATTTTATTTATTTTTTCAAAGAACCAACTTTTAGTTTTGTCAATTTTTTCAATTGTTTCTTTTGTTTCAATTTCATTAATTTCAGCTCTGATTTTAATTATTTCTTGCCTTCTACTTCTTTTGCTGTTGTTTTGCTCTTCTTTTTCAAGGATTTTGAGATGAAGTATGAGATCATTTATTTGTTGGTTTTTTCTTTTTTTAAGGAATGAACTCCAAGCAATGAATTTTCCTCTTAGAACTGCTTTCAATGTGTCCCATAGATTCCGATATGTTGTGTCTGTGTTTTCATTTATCTCTAAGAATTTTTTAATTTCCTCCTTGATGTCTTCTATAACCCATTGATCATTCAGTAACCTATTGTTCATTCTCCAAGGGATGAATGATTTTTCCTTCCTTCTTTTATCGTTGATTTTCAGTTTCATTCCATTATGATCAGATAAGATGCATGGTATTATCTCTACTCCTTTATATTGTCCTTTATATTATGCCCTGTGACATAATATGTGATCTATTTTTGAGAAGGATCCATGTGCTGCTGAGAAAAAAGTGTAACTGCTTGATGTTGGGTGGTATATTCTATATATGTCAATTAAGTCTAGGTTATTAATTGTGTTATTGAGTTCTATAGCTTCCTTATTCAACTTTTGTTTGGAAGATCTGTCCAGTGGTGAGAGAGGTGTGTTGAAGTCTCCCATGATTATTGTATGGTGGTCTATTAGACTCTTGAACTTGAGAAGAGTTTGTTTGATGAACATAGCTGCACCATTGTTTGGGGCATATATATTTATGATTGTTATGTCTTGTTGGTGTATTGTTCCCTTGAGCAGTATGTAGTGTCCCTCTTTATCCCTTTTGATTAACTTTGGCTTGAAATCTATTTTATTTGATATGAGTATGGACACTCCTGCTTGTTTCCGAAGTCCATATGAGTGATATGATTTTTCCCAACCTTTCACCTTCAGCCTATGTATGTCTTTTCCTATCAAATGCGTCTCCTGTAGGCAGCATATTGTTGGGTCTTGTTTTGTGATCCATTCTACTAGCCTGTGTCTCTTAATTGGTGAGTTTAAGCCATTAACATTTAGGGTTATTATTGAGATATGGGTTGTTCTTCCAGCCATGTTTCTGTTACTAAACATGGTTTGTTTTCCTCTTTGATTATTTTCCCCCCTTTACTGTCCTACCTCCCACTGTTGGTTTTCATTGTTATTTTCCAGTTCCTCTTCCTGTAATGTTTTGCCAAGGATGTTTTGAAGAGATGGTTTTCTAGGTGCAAATTCTTTTAACTTTTGTTTATCGTGGAAGGTTTTAATTTCATCTTCCATCCTGAAGCTTAATTTCACTGGATACACAATTCTTGGTTGGAACCCATTTTCTTTCGGTGTTTGAAATATGTTATTCCAGGATCTTCTAGCTTTCAGAGTCTGTGTTGAAAGATCAGCTGTTATCCTGATTGGCTTATCCCTAAATGTAATCTGCTTCCTTTCTCTTGTAGCTTTTAAAATTCTCTCCTTATTCTGTATGTTGGGCATCTTCATTGTAATGTGTCTAGGTGTGGATCTCTTATGATTTTGCACATTCGGCGTCCTGTTGGCTTCTAGGATTTGGGATTCTGTCTCATTCTTCAAGTCTGGGAAGTTTTCTCATATTATTTCATTGACTATTCATTGCTCATTCCTTTGGTTTGGACCTCTATACCTTCCTGTATCCCAATGACTCTTAAGTTTGGTCTCTTTATGTTATCCCATATTTCTTGGATGTTCTTCTCATGGTTTCTTAACAGTCTTGCTGAGCTGTCTATGTTCTTTTCAAGTTGAAATACTTTGTCTTCATTGTCTGATGTTCTGTCTTCTAAGTGTTCTACTCTGCAGGTAGTATTCTCAATTGAGTTTTTAAGTTGGTTTATTGCTTCCTGAATTTCTAGGATTTCTGTTTGTTTTTTATAACCTCTATCTCCCTGTAGAGTTGATCTTTTGCTTCCTGGATTTGTTTGTGTAATTCATTGTTGAAGTGATCTTTCATTGTCTGATTTTGCTGTCTAATGTCTTCCTTGATACTCCAGGTCATCTGAAGCATGTATATCCTGAATTCTTTATCTGACATTCCATCTGCTGCAGCTGTTACCTCTTCTAAAGTTGAGTTGACCTGCATTGCTTGTGGTCCTTTCTTTCCTTGTCTTTTCATACTGCTTGCATTTCTTTCTTCTTGGTGAAACTGTTGTGTTTTTGAAAATTTTTTCCCCCTATATATTTATATTGCTCTTGTATAGTTGAAAAGTCTCTCTTGCAGGGTCGGGCGGCGGTCTGCCTACCTTGCAGGCGTGGGCGCCGGCTCTGCTCTGCCCCTCCTCCAATTGGTATGACGTGTCTACAATGCCCGCGGACCCCTGGGCCTGTTCTGCCGGTCGGTCGCAGGTCTGCCTACCTTGCAGGCGCGGGCGGCGGTTCTGCTCTGCCCTTACTCCAATTGGGGTGACGTGTCTACCACGCCGGCGGGTCGCTGGGCTTATTCCAGGCACGGGAGGCGGCTCTGCTCTGCCCCTACTCCAATTGGGGTGACATGTGTACCACGCCGGCAGGCCACCGGGCCTGATCCGCCGGTCGGTTGCAGGTCTGTCTACCTTGCAGGGGTGGGCGGCGGCTCTGCTCTGCCCCTCCTCCAATTGGTGTGACTTGTCTACCACACCCGCGGACCGCTGGGCCTGTTCCAGGTGCGGGCGAAGGCTCTGCTCTGCTCCTACTCCAATTGGGGTGACGTGCCTACCACCCCGGCCGGCCGCTGGGCCTGTTCCACCGGTCAGTCACAGGTCTGCCTACCTTGCGGGCACGGGTGGCGGCTCTGCTCTGCCCCTACTCCAAATGGGGTGACGTGTCTGTCGCGCCAGCAGGCCGCTGGGCCTGATCCGCCAGTCTGTCGCAGGTCTGCCTACCTTGCAGGCGGGGCGGCGGCTCTGCCCTGCCCCTCCTACCACGCCCGCGGACCCCTGGGCCTGTTCTTCCGGTCGGTCGCAGGTTTGCCTACCTTGCGGGCGCGGGTGGTGGCTCTGCTCTGCCCCTACTCCAATTGGGGTGACGTGACTACCACCCCGGCGGGCCGCTGGGCCTGATCCGGGCACGGGCGAAGGCTCTGCTCTGCCCCTACTCCAATTGGGGTGACGTGTGTACCACGCCAGCAGGCCACTGGGCCTGATCTGCCGGTCTGTCGCAGGTCTGCCTACCTTGCAGGCGCGGGCGGCGGCTCTGCCCTGCCCCTCCTACCACGCCAGCGGGCCGCTGGGCCTGTTCCAGGCACGGGCGGCGGCTCTGCTCTGCCCCTATGGCTTGATGACAAAGTGAGAGAGACTCGGGTGTTTGTGACTCACTTTCTTTACCAGGAGACCAACTGTTTCTGTCGCCGCTGGTATCGATGAAGTTCTCTCCTCCGCTGCTTTCTGATGACATCAGATCTCTGCCATGTTGGTGTCCCATGCGAATGGCAGCATTTCGTTCCCTTTGCCGGGTGACCAAAGCAACGGGTGAGTCCTGACCAGCCCTCACAAGCCCCGTCTCAGTCTTGTTGCCACTGCCTATGAAGGCTCGGTTGGTATTTACCTCCACAGTATTCAGCAGGACCCGGACCGAGAAGCAGTTTCCGTGGGTTCTTTATCCCTGGGCCAGAGCAGTTCTGGGAGCCGGAATTCGGCCGCTCCATGCTCGGTGTATGTTCTGATAGGAGCAGGCTCCAAGAAGCAGTTTCCACGGGTTATTTAGCACTGAGCCTGAGAAATTTGTCTGCGAGCCGCAGGTGAATGGCAGCCTGAAATTACCTGTTCTATGGGTGAATGAGCTGCGATCAGTCGAAAACAGGGATGGTGACGTCAGCTCTCCAAGATGGTGGCCGCTGACTTCCTCTGTGGTCTGACCGGTGTGGAGAACTGAATTGGACCGCTTCCTTCCCCCGTCTCAAACCCAGAATTCAGCACTGAGTACAGTGACTGCACAGCTGGCAGAAGCCCGCAGAAACTGCAGCGCTGTATCTTTGCGTTGCTATCTCCTCGTTTCCCAGCGCGCGCCGCAGACTCTAGCCGCGGGGCGATTTGCTGAATAAGCAGCGTTACCCTCCGTGCGGACAAATCTCTCGCATTTGAGCCCTCGTAGCTGATCCTCGTGCGATGGAAATCCTTCCTCTAAGTTTTGGAGCACCCCAATTTTGCTGGAAATTCCTAACAAGATAGCTTTTAGCCGTTCTAACTCGTCATTCTCCCGCACAGTGACGCGGTACACGGGGGTGATGCTCTCCCTTCGCCGCCATCTTGATATGTCCCGGGAGCCTATATTTTTAACAAGACCATCAGCTGACTCTAAAATCAGATTGAATACGATCAAGATTTCCGAACTATGTGTGCTTATCCCAGAAGCTGGTCATCTTTGCAGGCCTTTTGCGATCACATAATCATCAGTGTCATCTGGGCAAAGAGGGGTTGGGCTCAAGCCCCACTTCATTTATTCAATTCATCTTCCCCCAAACCCCACCCCTGATGATAAAAGTAAGAACCACTTCCATTTTGTAAATGTCAGCTCCATCAGTGTGAACTAGGCAAGTCTGATCTTCCTGTGTACGATAAGGAAACCAAGACTCACACTGCTCATGCACCAGGATTCCAGAGCCCAGAGACTGCTGTGTCCCTAACGGAGTGTACTGGGAGTGTACTGCTCTGACTCTGCCGAGCCCATGACAGCTCTCCTGAATGGCTCTGGCACAATGGATATAAGATATGGCAAGAGACGAGAGCTGGACTGTAACACACGGGGGCTGCTGGCAAATGGGGGGGCTCCAGAGTGGGAGATGCAGGCTCTCCTAGAGTGGGCCATTACTTCATTTCTGGAAAAGTACCATCCTTGGTTCAGGAACAGTCAGTGTGGCTTTATGCATTGATTTTTAAAATGGCAGGTCAGCTTTCTACTGTCTTTAAAGGAAGGACTGATGCAAGAAAGACAAGGGGATGCTCTCCGAGACTTACTGCAGCCCACTAAGTGATCTCAACCAAGAGAATACCGTTCTTGGTATTTTCTAGGCAGGTATTTTCAACGTATCCTCACAGCAACCCTTCAAGGAAAGATCCTCTCCACTTTACAGAGAAGAAATGAGAACTCAGAGAAGTTGAATGACCTGCCCATGGTCACCATGCCAGAGACAAGGTTTACAACCAGATCTTCCAGATGTGGCAGAGCGTGCTCTGCTGTCCTTATGGCTCTCATTCCCTCTCCTTTCTACCTTCTACCTCCAACACAGTCCCAAGGCCTTTTCCTCCCATCACCACGTATCACAAATTAAAAAGACTTAAAACCTACAGACTTCAAGATTTCTGCCACTGAGAACCCAGAAGAAGGTTGAATGTTTATGCTTTTTTTTTTTTTTTTTTTTTGTACTAGGGCTCTAACCTAGGGGCACTTAATTGCTGAGCTACATCCTCAGCTTTTTTTTTTTTTTTTTTTAGAGACTAAAGTTCACTAAGTTGCTGAGGAACTTGCTAAAGTGGCTGAGGTTGGTCTCTAACTTGCAATCCTCCTGTCTCAGCCTCCAGAGGCACCAGGATTACAGGCATGCTCCACTGTGCCCAAGGCATTTTGCTCTCTTTCTTTCTCATCATGGTCTAACCATTACAGTTTAGACTCTGGAGTTCCCAGAAAAGGAGTCTCTGTGTACCAAAACTTCACAGCTCCTAAAACACTTACTACCTGGTGCTTACTAAGAGCCTATTAGGCATTTCCCGGGAACCACAAGAAGAGTCCGTCATGTTTCCCATGATAGTTTACAGACCATGGCCGAGCTCCCTCCTGGTGCTATATACATGTTAACCTCAGTAAGTGATGACTGACTAGGTGAAGCTCTTGAGAGGACCTGTTTGAATGCTGTGTTTGTCAGGATTTCCCTGAGAAAAATAACGTCTATGTAGTTCACCCCCTGTACCCATGGAGTCCACATTTGCAGATTCAACCAACCACAGATTAGAACTATTCAGAAAAATGTGTGTCTGCATTGAACATGTAAAGACATTTTTCCTGTCATTATTTCCTCAGCGATCCTATAAAACAATTACTTACATAGCATTTACATCACATGAGTATTATAAGTCATCAAGACATTATTTAAAACATACAGGAGAATGTGCATAGCTATAAGCAAATACTGTGCTCCTTCATGTAACAGACTTGAGCATCCTCAGGTTTGATATTCTCAGGAGCTCTAGAGCCAATCCCTCACCAATACTGAGGGACAACTGTGTATTTAAAGAACATGAAAATGGAAAGGAGATTAATAGAGTAGAGGAAAGGCGGGGGAAGAGGGGAGAAAAAAAAGACATGATATGGGTCAAATTATATTGTTATATTGTTACACGGTGTGCATGTACAAATATGTAACAACAAATCCCACCATTATGCCTGACCATAATACACCAACGAAAAATATGGGAACAAAAAGAAATTGACTCAGAAGATGGTGGGGCTGGCAAGTCCAAACTTCATTAGGCTGGAAACTCAGGCAGGGTTCCTTCCTCCTCAGGAACACTGAGTCTTTGGAAGGCCTTTGGCTGATTGGATGAGACTCATCCATGTTATAAGGGGCTCTGTTTAAAGTCAACAGATTATAAATGTCAATGACACCTGAAACATGCCTCTACACTAGGGTTTAGCCACACTGGGAACCATAGACTAGCCAAGTGGACCCATAAAATTAATCATCATCAGAACATATCTCCCAAATCTAGAGATTTATAAAAATACAAACCTATGGATACTTCCACAGAGGAGAAAAAATAAGATGTTAAAGACTGACAACTGTGAATCATGACTAGGAACTTGTAAGCACAAGGTCTAGAGTTCTGATCATGTTACTATTTATATTCTGCTGGCTTACAGAAAATATTTGAAGAATCAAAGAGTCAAAAGCAAAAATTCAGAAATTACTAAGAGAACTACAATTATAGAGCTTCTCTGAATGCTCACTTTAGTGGGCAATAAAAATCTATGTTATTTTGTCTCTATTAAATCACAGAATTTGGGAACTATGAAGGATCTCAATTGGGAAGCCACTATTGTAAGTACAAGGAACCTAAGACCAGAGAGATACATTTGTTTACTTAAGGTTGAATCCTATAAAGCCATGTGTCTAGCCCTTCTTTCCAACCCAGTCAGGAACTGGAGTTAACTCAACTTTTATTGGATCCTGTTATGGTCTGGTTGTGAGGTGTCTCCCAAAAGCTCCCGTGTGAGACAGTGCAGGAAGTTCACAGGAGAAATGATTGGATTGTGAGAGTCTTAACTTCATCAGTGAATTCATCCCTGATAGGACCAACTGAGTGGTGAACAGAGGCAGGTGGGGTGTGGCTGGAGGAAGCAGTTCATTGGGGGCGTGGCTATGTGGTATATATTTTATATCTGGAGCTGGAGTCTCTCTCTCTGCTTCTTGGTCACCATGTTGTGAGCTCTTTTCCTCTGTCACACACTCCGCCATGATGTTCAGCCTCATCTCCAGCCCCAACACATGGAGCTGGCCTTCTATGACTAAGACCCCTGAAACTGTGAGCCCTCAAATAAACTATTCCTTCCCTATAATTGTGCTGGTGGTCAGAGCTTTTAGTCATAGCAGCAAAAAAAAAAAAAAAGCTAACTAAAACAGACACCTAATTTGGTAGTCTTCCTGTTTGATGCTAGGGGTACTGTCAGTCATTCTCTAAGCATGGAAAGTCACATAATCCTTACCATGACACCATGGATTGTTACTATCCCTAGTCTACATAAGAAAATGTTGCGACACAGAGAGCATGAGTAATTTGCCTGAGATCACAAAGCTATGAGACCTGGTTGCTAGAATTCAAATCCTGGCTGCCAGACTCTCAAATTTGTGTACTTTTTCAGCATACCAGACTCTTTCTGGGGGAAGACAGAAGCATGAACAAAGCATTTTGGTTTTTCTCTTTAATGTGTCAGGAGGGGTGGTGTTCATCCTAGAGCATGCAGCTAACACAAGTGAAGAGTAGAGCAGGGCATGTCTAGCATCAGGTTTTTGTAGGACCTGAGGCTAATACACTTTGAGGGCCCTTCATTAAAACACAACATTTTGTTATGAAAATGAATATTTATTTATAATAAAAACTCAATAAATTTCAAAGTTTTAAAGGGCCAGAAAAATTATCTAATCTTTTTGTTAATTAACTGGCTGATCCTCCTCTATAATACTTTTATCCCCACATAATCATCCTGAGTACTTTTGATTGCCTCTTCTCATGACAAGGCAATATTTTCTACACAGAAACAGATAATTCAGTCCTTCCTCTGAGATAGTGGATAGATATTTCATTTAAGAAAAAAACTAATTCTACTTTTCAACTAAGCTCATTTTTCAACTAATGTCATTTGAAACTTGGGATTATTGTCAAAACTGGAAAAACTTCCCAAAAATTTACAGGAGCTCTGAATTTTCAGGGGACTTCCAATTTTCTCATGCAGTGACTGACCTTAATAGTCTTTGAAATCTTTGAATCCATAATTAACTCTGTGTATAATTTTAAATTATCTTTCTCCACTATTTAGAGGAAAATCAGAAAGATTTTTTTCCCATCTTTTCCCAATGTGTTCATATGATTTACTCTGCTTAATTGAACTACCAAAATATACAAGTGCTTAGTTATTGCTTTTATTAGAAGTCAAATATTTTTCTCTTGAGGAATTTTTTTCTTTTAATAGATCTTTAAAATATGATTTACAATTTTTAGTGTTAACAACTTCTGTTGATTTCATTGTTTGTTTTCAGCACATTTTATTTATAGTCCACCAAGTTTACCTGAACTTCCACAGCTCTTTCGCCCCCCGACCTGCCGGAAGTTGCCCAGGCTGGTGTCAGACTACTGGGTTCAAGTGATCCTCCTGCTTCTGCTTCCTGAGTAGCTGAGGGTACAGGTACAGATCCCCAGTCCTGCACTCAGTTTTTTCATAAACAAATTTAATCATAACAAAATAAGCTCACTTTCATCTACATCCAAATGAAACTCTGTAATTTCTCACATTTTTTATTGATATATTCCAAGACATATTTCCAAATTCCAAGAAAATGCATATTCAAGCTTCATCAACTTTTTGAATATGTTTTTCACCTCTCATCTATGTTCAAGACTTCTCTTCCAAGTCTTTGAAAATAGCTTTCATAGTTCTTGACACATCGTCCCACGTCATAAGCCTTGAACAATTTCATGATAGGCAGACAGTCTCCCAACAAGTTCATTAAAGAAAAATCCAAGATTTGCAAACCCCAAAAGAAAATATGTCACATAGACAAAGTATCAAAAATCAACAACTTTGGGCATCATGGAGACAGCAGGAGGAAAAGGAGAGAAAACATCCCTGGTGACTCCTGATTGCAGTCAAAAATATCTTATTTTTACAAAATCTAATGCCATATGAATGCTTCCAGGCCCTACATGTGAATCTGCAAGATGGAGAGAAGCTGGGTGACTAGATGAGGAAATAGCGTAAACATAGACCCAGAATCTTTTGGGGGGGGCAGGAGAATACCAGGTATTGAACTCAAGGGCACTTGACCACTGAGCCCTATATTGTATTTTATTTAGAGACAGGGTCTCGTTGAGTTGCTAAGTGTCTTGCTAAGTTACTGAAGCTGGCTTTGAACTTGCAATCCTCCTACCTCAGCCTCCCAAGCTACTAGAATTACAGGCATGAGCCACCATCCACAACCCGCCAGACCCAGAGTCTTGATGAGACAAAGCCAAGTTCCCAGGAGTACCAACAGATAGACAATGCCAGAGCAAGGGCAGCTCAAGGGCACTGAGAAAGTTTCCCTCTGGGTGATGAGGAATTCAGGAGAGGTTTTGGTTTTGAGGAGTTTTCCAGATAAACAAAAATCCTGAAGGCAGCAGAGACTGGGAAGGTAATATTGAGTACGTGCAAGTTTCAATTGTGGAAGACAGAAACATTCTAGAGATGGATGACAGTGACGGTTACACAACAATGGAAATGTACTTGATGCCACAGAACTATAGAATTCAAAATGGTTTTGATGGCAAATTTTATGTTATATGTATTTTACCACAAGAAAACATTGTTTAATAAAAATAACTTCTTAAATTAAATACATTGAAATAATTGTAGATTCTCCTATAGTGGTAAGAAATAAGAGAAATTTCTTGCACATTATTTCCCTGTTTGATAATACTTTGCAATTATAACAATTGCTATACTAACATACATATAATTCCCCCTTGTCTTATTGGGACTGCCCAGTTTGATGTGTGCTCCTTGGTGTTTGTATATTAAATCTATACAATTTAATTTCTTCTGTATGCTCATGCATCTGCAGTGACATCAAGTCACTCAACAGCTCCAACCCATGGATCGCTCCCATTGCCCTATTATAACCACATCAACTTCCCTCCCACCCTGCCCCCCATCCCAAACCCCTAGAAACCAATATTCTGTCCTCCATTTGTAAGATGCTATCATTTTGACAGTGCTATATAAATACAATTGTGCATTCACACATACCTATGGATAATATTTTTTGCTCAATTTTATTTCTAGGATATTCATCCACTTTGTTAATCATATCAATAATTCATTCCTAATATTGAGTAATAATCCAGGGAATATGTGTACCACAGTGTGCCTAGCCATTCACCTATGGGAGGACATCTGGGCTCTCAAAGAACAGTTTTTGGCTACTACAAATAAAGATGCTCTGAGCATCTGTGTACAGGTTTTCATGAGAACTGAGCTTTTTTCCCACTGGGGTAAATGATCAGGACTGAAACTCGAAGGGCTGGATGGTAGATGCATGCCAAAATGTTTTCCAGAGTATCTCTACCATTCTTACTTTTCCAACAGCAATATATGAATAATCCCATATCCTCACCAGCATTTGGTATTGACACTATTTTTCATTTGAGCCATTCTGACAGGTGTGGAGTGGTATCTCTGTGATACTTATTTGCATCTCCCTAATGACTACTGAGGTGGTCAAGCATCCTTCATGGGAGCAGTGGAAACCACAGGAGTGGTGTGGCCAATGGGAACTTCCTAAAGGTCATTATGTGGAGGTGATTTAAATAGTCCCTAAAGATGGCCACTGAGGGCCTGAGCTAAGTCATAAAAATGAAGGGACAGAGAGGGGTCGGGACTAGGGATTCCCAATTTGAGAAACTGGTCAAATGTGGTGACCTGTGAGATCTGAGAAGAGGCACTGCTAAGGAGGAGGGGGAAATCCAGAATAAATTCTATGCTTCTAATTGAGTCGAGAATAATTCTCTAAGAATGTTGAGTTTTGCCTATAAGACATCTGCATAGCCCATAGTCATCAGGACTTACGTGTCCAAAACCTGCACTGCATGTGGGCTGAAGATCTGGATTTGGAAGCTCAGCTCCATCCCTGCAAGTAGAGGGAGAGGTCTGATTTTTAAACCTCTAGCCTATGGCTTCAAACTTGGAGGCCACAGACTGGAGTCTGGGCACCTGCTAAGCCACCGGCATACCGGACCCACCAAGCATTTTCCATAGCACATGACACACGTCACACTCAAGCACTGGTTTTCATTGTATTCAGTTATAATTTCACAAATCTAATTTTTAAAATTTGAATTTTTGAATTTTAGTTATTTTCCATCATGACATTTCCAGTCAGATAATAAAGTAGCAAAACTAGTGTGAAAGTATGAAAATGTTTAATTCTTTAGAAGTGGCCTTGGCTTTCAACTGCTAGTTGTTTCCCCAGGATCAGGGGTCTTGGTGGCTTTGCAGTACAAGCTTTCCGGTCCCCTGTGTATTATTTAGCAGAAGGATACCTGCCTGCTCTCCTTTGGAGAAGTCCTTGCCCTCTCGGCCATGCCCCCAAGGCCTCCCCACCAATTCTTCTTCCAGCATCAGGTGGCAGCAAGTCTTCCCTTTGAACTGCAGAATCCCCCTCCTCAGCCCCACACTCGCAGAGACCCACCGGTCTGGAGGACCGAATCCTAGGCACTACCTCTAGGTGTTCATGCCTTGAGTCCTGGCCCTCAGGGGTTGGCATTGCTGGCTGTACAGGAGCTGCCTGTCACCTCTGGACCCTGGTGCCTCCAGGCAATTATGGGGCTTTGTTTGCAAACTTTATTTTAAAATTACATTTCCCAAAACCTTCTGATCTCCAAGTGTGCAACACCTGCCCTGCGTTACCAGTTTCCAGGTCTGGCAGACTAGGTGTGGATCTGGGCAGACTTCAAGTTGCAAAACTCACAACTCTGCCTTGTAGCATGCAAGAAGGCCCATGGAGGAGTCTGACCCACAGCACACAGTAAATATGGATTCCAACATTGTCTGTGGTATTTCATAAGGCTGCTGCTTAAATGTAATTCCAAAGAAATTGAGGTTATCTTTTGGAGGGAGGAAGAATTGAGGGAGAGCCAGCAAAAGCCAGCTTGGTCTATTCTGTTACCTGAATTGCACCGCTGATCCTTTGTGACATAGAAGCCGTAGGTCAAATCCTAGATCTTACTGCAAATCAGGGGAATTTTCTCCCAGGAATATGAGACTGGCCTCTTATCTCCTAATAATACCTCTAAATTCTCCTGCACTGAGAATTATAAAGAAGGATAACACAGAGAAGCGGTATGGGGATCCTCGCCTGCCGCTGCTCTGCATCTATTTAATTGTGTCTGTTGTTTCAGTCTGCATTTTGAAAACCCCAGGTTGTGTTTTGGGGCTTTGTTTTGTTTTTGTTTTTGTTTTCACAACAGGAAACATAGTGAAGCTTCTTTTTTACTTATGTTTATCTTTTTTATTTTGAGTTTTCTAAAATTAAATTTCCAATGTTCAGCCCCTGATTATTTAAAAACAAGCAAGTTAACTTCCGTTCAATAAACTGACTCCTTAAGGAATTTCCCTGGAGACCCCATGATTCCTAAAATGAATCAGATCTGAAGAAGAACTAGTAATTGAGGAAATACTTACAGTCCTGACTTTTCCTCCTGGGTTTTCCCTGGGGAATCTTCTGGGGTCCCTGGGTCACAGCCCTGCCCTGTTCTGGGGCCGAAGCTCCTATGGGCTAAGCAGTACTCATGGTACTCATCCAGGGCTCACCTGAACTTGATGGCCTGACTCCTCACCAGGGTGACAGCAGAGGAGACCTGGTTTCCACTACAGCTAAGAAAAGGGCTCCCCACAGAAAGTAGCTTTGGGGGCTCTGTAGATGGGATTTCCCACTAAGACAGACTGTCACAGCCACTGTGATATTGAGAGCCTGTCATTTAAAGCAGTAGATCTAATGATTGGGGATTTCAGATAAGGGGGAAAACTAGCCAAATGTGTATTTGCCAGCTTTTTACTTTGATAAGAAAGATATTTTAAACAATGACTTTCTCCTACTGCTAATATTTCTTTTAAGAAAGAATGCTTTACTCATGCACCTACATGCACATGGACAAAGACCCAACAAACAGAAAGGTGAACCTGCAAAGCAAAGCCCGG
The DNA here is from genome assembly GCF_021218885.2 of Marmota monax. Classification (NCBI taxonomy): domain Eukaryota; kingdom Metazoa; phylum Chordata; class Mammalia; order Rodentia; family Sciuridae; genus Marmota; species Marmota monax. Next base: position 21,866,918 of record NW_026692254.1, read on the forward strand.
CTCTGGGTGTGAGGAGCCCTGCTTTCATGCATCAGTCCTCCTTTTGCTGTGCCTGGGCCCCAGCCTGCATCTACATCTTCTCTTAGAAAAGATCAGTAGACTCAGGCTTCAGTTTCCTGCTGTGAATCAGCTCCACTCAAAGGCATGTTTTCCCTAGAAAAAAGAGCAGAAAAATAACAGACTAACAACAAAAAAATGTTGTTTCCAGCATTTAACCATTGCAAAAGCATCTCTGTTTAAGTCTGAAATCTGTGATTCCATCTCAGGGGTGTAGAGAGTAAGCCCCAAGTTTGGTGGGCACTGTCCACTATACAAGGAAATATTTTGCTTATATCTTACCATAAAGCCTCAACCACTGCTGATGCTTCTAGAAGGTCCAGGAAGGCACCTCTAGATGCCCACTAGTCTGCCAAGCTTTCGTGTTCCATGAATAGCCATATAATGGGTTGGCTTTGGTCAGCTTTGAACATATCTGCAGAATGGAGAAATAGAACACTTCCATTCTGATAAAGATGCTCATGCCTCAGTTTTGTGCTGAGTGAAGGATTCCTCATTGTCTTTCACAAACACTTTGCTAGGTTTGGAAGCCTTTGGTAGGGAATGTGCCCGGCTTGTGTAACACTCCACCTGTGTCACAGGTAGGTGACTTTTCTTTTCAAGCAATCCCAGTCATCGGTACTAACAATTTGTATTCTAATAGTGAGGAAGGAGAAGACCTCTCGGAGCTTAGAGTACATAGCAAGAGTCAATTTCCCTCCTTTCTACATATGTGCACCCTCTCCTGAATGTGGGTCTCTGCGGATGAGAGAGGAAACCCAAAGCCAAGAAAAAACACATGGAGAAGAAGTGCTGATTTCAAAAAGAGGCCAAGGAGGTGAACAGATGATTCAAAAAGACAAAAGAAGTAAGTAAAATAATAGAAGAAAAGTATTCAACCACCCTGGTAATTTTTTCAAATATGAATCAACACAATGAGATAATATTTTTTTAGTACATCAAAGAGGCAAAAGTTAAAATTGTAGTGGTCCTTTTCCTAGGACCTGAGGAGCTTGACATTCTGTTACCCCACAGGAATGAGTAAAAGCAATTTCAATTTCCTTAAAAGCCAGTTTTGCTTTTCACATCAAGCCCCCAAAATATGAATATCTTTTGACTTATTTGATGTGTAAATGTATTCTAGGAAGTAATAAAGAATGTGCAAAAATGTTCCTATTTTAGAATTTCTCTAAATGTCCAACAGTAGAAAATTGTTTGAATTAGTTATGGTATATCTAAGTCATGGAATAATGTAGACATATGTTAACTGTATATTTGTTAAAGTGGAAAGTTTCAAAATAAATGGTTAAATTTGAAAAGATTAGAAACAATAAACATGCATATGTTTTTAATACACACAGCTCATTCAAAAACTGTTCTGAGGCAAAGGGATATATCAAAGAACAAGATAGACAGTTCTCTGCTTTTATAAAGATTTTATTTACTGGGGTGATGAGATCTGAGACCTTGGTAACAATAAATAGGTAAATTAGTGAAAAAAACTATGACATTGTGATAGCTCCTACGTAAAAAATTAGAGAAACAGAATAGAGAGAGGTCATTCTGAGATTTTATACTGAGGTGTAAATTACTGAAAGGAGATCCTAAAAGTTCTCCAGGCAGGGAAATAACCAGTAGAAAGGCCTGGAAGCCAAAGCAAGCTATAGAAGGCATGTTTTGATACAGTGGGGCCACACAGCTAATGCAACTACCAGCTAACGTGAGAGAGGGGCAGAGTGATAGATACAGGCAGAGAGGGAGGGATCACATCACATGGGGCTTGGTAAGCTTGAGTAAAGCACAGGGATTTTATCCTACATGCTGTAGAAAGACATTAGAGGTCTCAAACATAAGACATGATCTTGTTCATGGAAACATGATCTTGTTAATATTTCTAAACTTCACTCTGGTTGCGTGTGAAAGAATGAATTGGAGAACACAGAAATGGAGGCAGAGAGAGACCAGTCACTGGACTGTTGTGGTCCAGGCAAGGCTTAAAGTTTGCTTGGACTAGAGTAGCAGGTAGAGATGGAGAGAAAGGGATGCAGTCAGGATTGATTTGGGACTTAGTACAAACAGTACTTGCTACTGGATTGATGACCTCTAGCATTCTCTCCTCTTTCCTCCTGTTCCTCTCAAATGCTTCTTGCTCCAATTCCAGCCCTTCCCTAGGAAACTTTATCTGCATGTTCTGCCTTTGAGTCCTGTGAGATGACTTAGCGCTCAAACTAAATCTCCCTTTCTCAAGCCAGTTCATGTTGGTTTCATTTCTTACAACTCTGACATAATCAAGTACCTACATTATTAAACCCCTCCCAGGGGCTATTAAAGGAAGACAGCAGTTGAAGCAAGCAAAGGCCAGAGAGATAGGACTGATTGCCCAGTTATAAGTGATAGAGCAAAGACTCAAACCCAGGTCTTCATGGTACAGAGCCAGCACTTCCCCCTCTATGATCAATGACATGCACCCAGCTACTAATTGTCCAAAATCTAGCTTCCCTCATTCCATAGTAATAAAACAATGTCTGCCCAACTATATCAATTTCTGAAACTCTTGCAGCTAGATGTGGACATCAGACTTCTCTCAAATGGAATATGAGAGGAATATGCTACAGGAAAGGTCATGCTTCCTCCACACTCCTTCCCCTTCTTATAGGCTGTTAACTCAGGTTTGGCAGCAACCCAGCTTCAATTATGTATGTCACGATAGGAAGGGGGATAGTGAAATGATGACTTATAAGAAACCTGAATCCCTGAATGACCACATGGAGCAGAGTCTCCCACCAACCCTAAAAGTTCACCCTAGACAATTATGTAAGAGTTACATAAATGTGATTCTTGAAGTCATATTACTCTGTGTGACAGTAATCCAGCTCTACCCTAACTGATACATCATCTCAACACTCATTGACATGTTTTTAAATACTAATGATGTCTTTTGCTAAAAATATAATTGAACCTCTCAAGCAACACCTCCAACAAAGAACAGATTCTTGAACCTCCCCACTGCTGTCCATGGTCAAATTTGTCTAATCTATGGACTATGTTCAATGCTTAGTGATCTCCTAGGAGAACTTTAAAAAACCAGTTTGGGATGGAAAACAAAAATCAACACAAACTCCATATATGAGGTTGTAGAATTTATTTATGTCATCCAATAAGATCCCTTCAAAAGGCCCCCAAATTTTGTTCAACCACAGATCCCCAGAAGTAAGTATGACTCAGTCACTTTCTGGGAGCCTCATCTGAATACTTAGGGGAATCTAGTGACACCGTGAGCTTCACCATGGTTTGCAAGACTTAATAGAGTCCTTCAGAGCCCACCAGAAAAATATTGCATCAGCAGAGCTCATCCATGGACCCTGGGTGCATCTGACTGGAGGGGACAGCCCTGCAGTCATACTCCACTAGCTTTAGCAGTGCTGCAGAAAGTGGGACAAACTCATGCTCCCCAAAGAATAGGGTATAGGGGTTTCTGGCTTAAGCCTAAAAAGTAAGTGCAGGAAAATTGCATTAAGGGAAAGAGACCCCAAACTTAGTGAAAAACTCATTGGTTTTGGACTCAGTTGGACTAAGATTCAAATCCTGACTCTACCACTCGCTCATCAACTTGATTAACTTTTGCACTCCTTCAAAACACGACTCCTCACACCTGCCTCATGGAGTACTCCTGAGGACAGAGGCAGCAAGAACTTAGGAAACAATTGCAAAAACAAAGCCAAATGGATGCTGCATCCAGATGAAGAGCTGAGCAGGCCTTGCCCTCCCCTCACATGCAGGGAATGCAGTATGCCAGCTGGCCCCAAGGTCTCTAAACTGTCAAGCACAGGCTTCTGTGGGTGCCGCTGTGGGAGCAGAGGATGTGTTTGCTGACCACATCCCAGCTGTTCTCCTGCAGCTGTGGTTGCCAAACCCTGCAACTATTCTCATGTCTAAACCAGCCAGCAAATCACACAGTCGAAGCTTCACGGTAAAACCCTCATTCCAGTCACCCTGTTCTATTGTCCAAAATCATGAAACAACAGGGAAGAAATGTGCTGTTTGCTTTCTATTGCTATGGCTAATTGTTGACTTATTTAACAAACAAAAAATACAAAACCAAAAGCATCTTTTTGTCTTGATTATGGCCCTCACCATGAGAAGCAAATGAGTGGCCTGTGGGAAAGAAGACTAAAAAGAAACATAATGAGTTAATCAGGTCTTCCTTTCTTCTCAGGGACTTACTTAAATACGTGCACATACTGTCAACTATGGACAATGATTTTCGCAGTAAGATTTTTAAGATTCCTTTCTGTGCTGAGTCCACGGTAGTTGTCCATTTGATGGTCGATCTGAACACCATTCACCCTCTCCCCCTCCAAGTTTTCCTCCTGATTTTCCAGTCTCTGTAACAAAAACTTAGCACTTCTACCACTTTGATACTCCTCTACCTCCCACTTCTGCAAAACTTTTAGGTCTTCCAACAGCCCTGTACTTCCCAATGTGGTCTTAGCAACCTGAGTCATGCTCTCAGTAACATTGTGCCAAGATTAATAGAATCATCTATCTGGTCTCCTATCTCTCCAAACCATTTCCATTAAAAGTGGAGTTCCAACTTTGAATTGTGCAGAGAGGAGAGAGGGGTGAGGAGTGGGTGTGGGGTGGAAAGGAGATGGACATTATTACCCTATATACATGTATGGTTATATTACCAGTGTGACTCTGCACCACGTACAGCCAGTGGAAGGAGAAGTTGTGCTCCATTTGTATACTTGGTGTCCAAATGCATTCTACTGTCATGTATAACTAATTAGAACAAATTTTTTAAAAGAAGAAGAAAATACAGTGGAACTCCACGTACATTATTCCTTTAGTCATAACCTCCAATGATTCCCTCTTGCTTGCTCTGCAGCCAAGGTGCTCCACAGTATAGTCCCAAGTCACAAATTCGTTGCATGTAGTTGGTGCCTCTGGCTTTCATTTTTAGACCTGACATAAATTGTTGAAAATCCAGTTATACCCAACCACCTTGGGCCTACTTAAAACTTCCCCTCCCCATGTGGTTTTTGCCATTTGGCCTACATGTTTTCATTCCACTGACCCCAAACCCAACATATCCATAGCTGCTGGCCAAAGTAAAATCTAATGTCAGATCTGTGTAAATAAGTGCCCCCTCCATGCACACACATTTATTTCTTTAAACTAGCCAATTCACAACCCCCCCAAAACTAAGGGATAATGCTATAGTCCCATACATTCTCTCTCTATTTCTCTCCCCCCTCCCCACCCCACCATTTTTCTGTCTCTCTCCACATCACCATCCTCTGGCTGAGCTTTACCACCTCCAGACTTCCCTTTGGCCTCCCTCCTAACCTCTCTCTCTCTCTCTCTCTCTCTCTCTCTCTCTCTCTCTCTCCTCTCTCTTTCTCTTTTATATATATATATATATATATATATATATATATTAGTTGTTGATGAACCCCACCCAGCCCCTTAATTTCTCTTAGAACAACTTCTCTTGGAACAAATTTCTTCTGCTTCATGCATTTTGAATTCACTCCTCATTGGGTCCCACATGAATGGCACACTTGAACCTGACTTTCCCCATCAGGGCTCTTCAGGAGGGACTGTCTTGGTTTATGGCCACTCTTGACAGGGAGACCACATTAGAAAAAACACATAACAATCACAATCATGATGATGCCCTAATCTCCCTTCTCCACCACTTATCTCCTCTCCAGTGTACACACTTCAGCGAGATTTACTCCTCACTGGACTTGCCCACCTTTGCCAGCTCCAAGCCTTTACACAAGTGACTCCCTGCCTGGGTATTTTCCCTGATTCCCTCTCATCTACACACAAAATTAAATCTATCCTCTGAGACCAACTCAGGTGGCACCTCTTCCATAAAGACTTTCCTAATCCTTCTGACTAGAAATAAACCTCCCCATCTCCTCAAGCCCCTGACACGGAATCCTTCTGTTTCTTATTCCCTTCTACTTTGCATCTCTACTATGTCTATAGGGGCCTCAGAGCAGCAATCTAATCAGAAGAGTTGGCCTTAAAGCAGGATTTGCACAAGTGCTATATTTAACTAGAATGACATGGGGAGAGGAGTGATGCGGAGGGACAATGGAGCTGCTAAGGCACATGCCACCCCCAGCCACTGAGACTAATTTACTCTTTTCCAACTAGACTGCAGGTGCCTAAGGACAGATGCTATTTTGCAATCAGCACCCCATACAGGATGCAACCCAGGCCCTGACATGAAATAAGTGCTTGATGCAAAAATCTGAGAAGCATCCATCCTGGAGAGAAGCAGCTCCCTCCAAGCTGTGCCAAGCACAGAAACCCCAGCGCCCATGGCCTCCCCTTGACCCACTGGAGCCAAGGGTGGGATAGTCAGCCTCTACTTCATCCGCAGAGTCCTGTAAGAGGTCCTGATCTGCAGCTCCATGAAGTTGCCTTTTTACTTGTGAACAAGAATTTGCCCAGAAAAATATAAAGGGCAGGGCATCCAATCCAAAGGGACAGCCCTGGCTCCATCAGCAGGGAAGAAATCCTTAATACTTCACCTTGAATCCACATCCCAAGGGTGCATTCTCACAGCACCATGTTCCTCTGAGCCACTGCTCATGGGAACAGCACATTACTCCATATTCCAATAGCACTAGGATGTTGGGGGGGGGGGGGCGGGCACTGAGTGTGGTGCATCCCAGAAGAGCCTCCTAACTCCAGCTTGAAGTTCCATAAGAACCATCAAAGCAGCAGCCTGCTCTGCAGCACTGTGCTTTTCCCATAAACTAACAGTTTTCAGAAGTGGCATCCAGGGGGATCAGGCGGCTGGGCAGTGAGCACCCATCCTTCTCACAAAAGGGAGGGAGAGGAAAGAGTTGCCAAGAAGAGGTAGAAACCCCAGACTCCTATTTTCCTCTGTAAACATGGGATCTGATTTTTAACTTCTCCTTCTCTGCACATCAGACAAGAGAGAAACGTACGTAGATATTATCCTTATGCTGCCTTAGACATTCACCTCCTTACCCTTGATTCTTAATGGCCTTATTTAGAAAAAAATAAAATCCTCCTCAACCCAGGTTGTCTATTTCCCATTCATCTTTTTAAGTAATGTAGGCTCTGTGCAGTTAAGAAAGACACCGATCCCCTGAAGTTTTTATTAGAAATGTTTCCAGATTGTTGGTTGAAGGCACATACAGTGGTTAATTTGCACCCTAAACACACCCCATGGCCTCATTTAAATCTGAGTGCTCATGTGTGTATTCCAACTGCCTGTGCATAGTTCCAACTTAATCAAGTACTTAATGAGTAGCATTAATATTCGGTGTCTTCTCCACAGGCGTCTACACTGATCAAGGTAAATAGCTGTTGGACCCCTCCAAAGCCTCACAAATGAGCTAAGAATAGTCTGCACTCATCCAGAAAGAGAACTGTTGGTCCCCATAGGAAGAAAAAAAACCCTGCAGGGTACTTTCCAAAATCTTCATTTGAAAAACGAGATGTTTCCACTTATAGATCTTTTAAAAATGCCAGGCAATTTGGTAGAACTGTAAGAAATCTATTATCTGAGCGATAGTCATTTTTGTAGTGTGCCTAATACAGGCCAGGCAATGGACTAAAATACTAGGGATGCAAGGATGACTCCAGGGAGTCCTGGTTCCTATCTTCTGAAGAGGATAGTATGGTAGGAGAGGCAGACAGGGAAGGGTCACCCTAATAACTGGATAACTGCAGATTGAGATCACTGTTGGAAAAGCAAGGAGTGAGATTTAAGATTCCATATTGAGAGACTTCTCAACAAAGGACATATTGGCTGAAGGTCCATACTTGTTGAAGAAGGGGAAAAACTAGTTTTTCACCCAATGTTAGAACTAGAAGACACACACACACACACACACATGCGCACACACACACACACACACTCATTCAATGTCTGGTACTCTATTTATAAACAAGGAAACTGAGGCCCAGCAGAGCTAAAAGACTTGTCCAAGGTCAGAGCTAATCATAGAAACCAGCCATGGCAATACTCAATCCCTTCCTGCTGAATCACATGGATTTTATTTATATCTCAGCTATAGATTATCCATATACACTTGGCCAATAAAACACAGAATATTGGGTTAAAACCACATCCCTCAAGACCACAAGCATAAAAAAAAAAAAAAAAAAGATCTGTTTTAATGTGGAGGGTACCTTTTCGTTTTTAAGCAAATCCGAAGAGTTCTCATAGGAGCAACATTCAAGACAGTTTGTTCAGTAAGAATGGGAAGGTCATAACCCTGTCTAAACTGTACTGGCAACTCTGCGCACTGCTAATTTGGGCGTGAGCTGTGTAGGAGCTGAGTTCACACCCCAGCTGAGGTTTCAAATCCACGAAGGGCGACTCTTTGCTGTTTCACAGCAAGGGTCCTTCACTGGGCCCCAGGAACCCCTGGGAAATTGCCGACCTGGCCCCTCTTGCACCTGTGTGCATGCGCTGCATAATGAAACATACTTTTTTAAAAGCCGGTGAGACTCCATTTGCAATCTGTGTGTGTGCATGAAAAGCGCAAAGACTGGAAAGAAGCACGGCAGAAGCACACTCTGACCGAAAGTTACCTCTGGGGATGGGCTGCAATTGGGGAGGGTGTATGATATGGCCTTTTTACTCTAAATACTCCTGATTTGTGTAAAATTGCAGCCAAGAAGTATTTGTGCATCGCGCATGTAATACATATGCATTCTTGTTTTTTTTTTTTTTAAAGAAAATTCTTATATCTTAACAGAATACAAAGGAGCACAGCAGCATTTTTCTTGGATGTAACTGTCTTTTCCAGAAACCTCAGAATAACTTCCCCTTGACCACCGTGGGCCCAAAGGTGGAAAATGTACACTCCACGGCATCCCAGAAGGGGATTCGAAAGTTGGAGGTGCGGGTTGGGGATCTGCACTTGCAGCTCACACCGCCCTCCCCCCATCCCGAGAGCCCAAGGAAAATCTTGACTTTCCGGCAGGAGCACCCGATCCCACCCTACTCACCCACCCAACCCTCTGGTGCTGATACGGAAGGGTGGGGCCGCGGCGGGGCGGGGCGGGGCATTCGGAGCCCGCGCCCCACCTCCTGGCCAGCCCCGCCCGCACTCGCCCCCCGCCAGCTCCCGGGGAGCCGGCCCGCCCCCTCCCCTCCGCGCGCAAACGATCCTCGCTACGCCGCGCTCGGCGGCGGCAGCGGGCGGGGGCCGGGTGAGGGAGGGGGCTGGCCCGGGCCGCTCCACTCTGCAGTTGTCTCCGAAGCGCGGGCTGTGCTGCCCGAGCCGCTGGGCCGGGAAGCACTGGCCGTAGGCTTCCGGGCCGGCTTCTCCAGGCGCTCGCAGGCATGCAGCCCGGGAGCAGGCGGCGCGCCCCGGGCCGCTTCTGAGCCGGCAGGGGCTGCGGGACCAGCGCCAGCCGAGCCCCTCCCATCTTGCCCTTGGGCCGACGAGCGAAGTCCCGGCACCCGCTCTTAGCCCGCAGCCCCGCCAGCGCCACCCACCGCGGGCTGCAGGGGCTCATGCAGCCGCCAAGGTAAGCGCGGGCCAGCAGCCGGGCAGGCTGGCTCTGACATCCCCAAGGCGCCGCCGACACTTGCTGGGGCCACCGCACTGATTTGGTCCTCCCCAACCCCGCGTCTCATCTTGCCCAGATTTGGAGCTTTGCCTCGCCTGGATCGCCTTAGCTCTTGGCAGCAGGAAAGTTTTTGTGGTTTGGTGTTGGTTCTCTTTTTTCCCCCTAAAATACTCTTCTCCGGGCGGCAGGCATTGCGCGTGGTTGGGCAGACCCGGAACACGTCCAATCCGCCGTGTTCTGGATGGGGGAGTCTCTCTCTCCCGCGCGGTTATTTCTTCTTGGGGCGGCCGCCCGGCCCAGCCCACGGAGCCTAGGACGGAGCCTGCTACCCCGCTATCCCGACGTGAGCCCCCATTGGCCTGCGTCGCTAGGGCCCCCGCCTCCCGCTCAGTTCGAGGTTGAAGAGCAGCTAAACGGGGCGTCGGCGTTGTGCACCATCTGGGCTCAGGAATAAGCAGTCCCAGCACCGGAGCGTCCAAATACCCGAAGGTGCGGATCTTGGGTTGAGCGCTAAGAGGTGGGATTCCCTAGAGACCTCGGCGTTTCTAAGTGGACTGTAGGACACGACGGCCAGGGCAACACGAGAACTCAGCGCCTGGCTTGAGCGGGGGCTTACCCCAGGTTATAAACTGGGGCAAGAGGACAGGTGTATTTAGGCGAAGAACCTATGTGAAGGACGCTCGGGTGCAACTCTTGATTGCATTTAAATGTAATTGCATTAGATTTGCTCGGAGGTAGAATCAATTTCCCCAGATCGGGATTTTAATGCGAGCTGGTGAGCTGCTATTATGTGGTGTGGTTTCAGAAGGCGTTGGATTGTATTTATTTTATAAATTGGGTACCTAGGGGACAGATGAGGGAGAAATAGCGCCACCTAGCGTAAATGGTGAACTGTGCCTTCCTTTTAGCAGAAAAGTTGGGTGTCCTTAAAAGTAGACTCCAGCACAGGTGGAGAGGCGGGAACTGTCCGTTGCGTCCAGGAAAGATTTGTTCTTGGTGTTTCAATAGTCCTATGGAACGCAAGCGCCCCGACGCCCTGAGCTCAGCCACGTAGCTTAAGGGACAGAATTGTGGGTCGTACTGAGTGGCAGACTGTTACCTCAAGGACCTCAATCACCTTCTCCATCTGGTCTTAGGATCTTCCAGCAAAAACAAAAGGTAATATGTTACCTGTTTTAAGACGATGCCCCTTCCTCAGGCGTCTGTTACAGATATCTAGAAAGCCAGTTCAGAGATCTTGCTCTTCTACCATCACAGGTAATTTTTCAGATGGATCTTGAGCCATAGCCTCTATTTTAAAGAGATTGGCTGTGGTCTGAAGGGCAGCAGGAGGAGAATTGGGAAAGGGCCTAATGCAAATTTAAACAGGAATGGTACCGTGTACCCCAAAATAGTATTTTTACATTATATGAAAGGGGGTGGTCTTGCTGCTTCACTATCATATCAGGTAACAAGCAAGTCCCCTTTCCCTGAACCCGATCTCCAGTTAACAACTAGGGAAGACTATGTTAGATGACAGAGAGGACAAAGGCTCTGGGTGGGGCACCCACACATCCAGGCGGCCTGCATTCTCATGGCGGGTTTTTGCTGCCACCTTCCAGGGCAGATGATATTAGCAGTGAGCCGAGTTCTCCCCGTTCTGAAGGGAACACTGTGCTTTTCTGCTTATGGTGAAGACCCTTTGCCCTCCTGGGACCCTCTGAACTATGGTACTGGTGAGATATGACCCATGTTCCTTTTTCTAAGAACTCTGCTCCCATCCTTTCCCTCCAAGGTGATAAATTCCAAAGACACATGTGGATGCCCACCCCACCCACAGTGTGCTGCCTCATACTATCTCTTCAATTGCAGGTATTTGTTTAATAACAAGACTTGTGACAAAAGGGGTCCTATAGTAACTTGGCATCTTATTCAAAGAGGGCATCTCTGACTTTTGGCAAGAAACCTCTGTCTGCCTGTAAACCTCTTGCAGGGTATGACTGATGTCTGTCTAGTGTGTGTAATAACACAGAAGGAGGGTGCGGAAGCTCCTGTTTAATAAATATCCCTTGGGTCTGCTCTTCAATAGTCACCCTCATGTGAAGACAAATGAAAGAATGGGGGTGGGTACTACAGAAGGAACCCAGGGCACTCCCCCACTGAGCTACACCCCCAACACTTTTTATTTTTTATTTTTGGGACAAGGTCTTGCTAAGTTGCCTAGGCTGTCCTGGAACTTGCTGTCCTCCTGCCTCAGCCTCGAGAGAACTGGGATTATAGACATGTGCTACCTCGACCTGCCCAAATATAAAAATTCTTAAAGGAGTAAATGCAAAATGAAAGGAATAGGTACTGAAAGTCCCTAACATTGGGACAAGGAGTGTTCAAGCCACTCTTGTGATGATACTCACTGCTCCTGAGTAGCTGGCATTCACAGGTAGGGTCATTTCCATTTCTTGGAAAAAGAAACTGATGGCCAAAGAGGTGAAGGGGCAGAACCAGGGTTCTTTGAGTCTAAAGTATTATTTTTTTTTCCTTGCTAAATGATTAAGTTCAAGCACTTCTTTTACCAAGTATGGTTGCCAAATTTGGTCATGCCTTAAAGCATGCAGAGTAAGCAAGGAAGGAAGCATGGTCCCTATCCCTGAAGAAGTCTGCCATCCAGAAAAAGAGATGGGATGTTCCCAAGTGAGACTGAGCAGAAACAGACAAAGAAAATCAGAAAGCAATTCAGGCTAATTGTAATCTGTTAATTCAGTGAAATGAAATGGGCACTTCCCCTTAAAGGTAATTGTTTAAATAATTTTTGTCTGAGGTGTTCCTGGGGCTCTTTAGGAGAACAGCTTTGCTCTTCAAACTGCATTCATTGTTCGGTCATTCAACAAACATCTCTAAACATAAGTTTAGCCTAAGGGAGAGAGATTCCAGACTTTCCCCCTGTCTGATATCCAGCCCTAACCAAATAATAGCTCCTCCTTTACTTATTTTGACCAAATGATAGCTTAATTTCAGCATCCTTTCTCTTAGCAACAAATATAAAAGAGCAGTGAATAGGAGTAATGGAAAAAAATTAAGGACTTGCCTCACCCAAGTGCACTTGCAATCCCAGGCAGATGTCAAGTTTCCTTAGTGATGAATGAATAAACATCTTTCAAAAGGAGACCCCATTTCTTAGTCAGGTCTTTCCTGTTGGTAAAAAATGCTATGTCATGTTACAACCCAGGGGTCAGAAAGCAAGAATGTAAAACTACAATTTTCTAAGGACACGAAAAAGAAGAAGCTTTTGGCCTGAACCCGAATCTCTCCAAATAACAATTTTTTTTATATATTTTACCCCAATTATCTCTATATATTTGGAAACCACTGTCCAAGAGAGACAGCTTGTGTGACACATCGTCAGCACTTGATTTCTGAATGTGCCACTTCCTTACAAAACTTTAGAAGAGTAGCTTAATGTTAATGATTATAACATTCTTTTATTTCTGTAAAATTTTGTGTGAAACCAATAAACTTTTATTTTTATCTGAAAAAAAAAAGAAGCTTTGAAATGTGGGCAGAAAATGGTCAAATAAGTGCAAGTATCTTTTATGGTCACATTTAAAGCATGATTAAGTCACTGCTAATTGACGAACCCAAGTATGCACTACCCAGTTTTTAAAATTACAATATCCACATTGCAACAGTAAAGAATGGAAGTGGAACAATCAGTGTATGCAAGATTAATTATAGAATTACTGATTGGATCTGTTTTTCCTTTTTAAGTTTTGTATTTAAAGCAATGTTACCAGGACTTTCCGAAATCAGGATACTGGATTTTCCAGAATCTGAAAATCAGCAAAAACTTGAAAGTGAAAGATTCTGTGAACTCTCTGGTAAAAATAAGGCCAATTCCAATAGATTCTGTGCCCTCCATGAGCCAAAGCAGAGATAAGCAGATATGACTAAAAATGCCCCCCAAAATTTGTTGACTTCTACCTCATTAGCACATTTTAGTAGTTACCATCCATTGTGGTTTCTCATTATGTTTGTTCATCTTCATGGACTCTCAGACCTCAAGGTCTTTGCAGCAGCTTGCCCTTCCTAACAGCAACCATTTGTCCTATTACCTGATAATACACTACTCTTCGTATATCCTTGTAAACAGATATTCTGCCTAAGTCTTGAATGCAAGTGTCAGCATCATTACTTTGTTCTTAGCATGCTTGGAGTCTTAAGGAGATATGCAAAACATTTTTCACCCTCTGTAGGCATTTTGAAGGATTTTTCTAGCTGATGATGTCTTGAAACAAGATTAGGTGCACCCATACAAACTCATAGAGACTTACTACAAGGGCCTCCTAAACATATGTCATGGTATACCTGTCCTCAGCCATGATGCTATAGAATTCTGCTATAAAATTCACTTTGCAATTACCGATTATGTAAAGTTTGATCCTATCAAAGTTTGATCCACTTGACTTTGTTGGTTAATTGCCCCTTGCATGGATACCATTTTACCTGTTTAAATGCAGGCTTTTGAAATCTGCTGGGTGAGTACTGAACTATCTTAGTGACTTAGAAATTGGCCTTTAGTGTGCATTTTTAGCTCCTGACAGTGCCACCCTGAGAACAGATACTCTTGCAAGAACATACCCACCCAATACTTGTGCCTTCCACCCATGGATTTTTCTGGTTGTCAGAAAAGCACACAGAAATGCATGTTGCATTCACAGATTCATAAAAATTACAGAGTTTCCTCAAAATAATTGCTACCTTGAAGAGAATAATAATATTTGCTTGGAAGTTTTGGAGGATAATATGCTTTCATTTGCATTTAATTCAATGTCCTTTATGGGAGGAAGTTGAGTATAAATAATAAATAGATTTTTTAATGCAATTTCATTTTCTCAAATAGGCTTCTATTGATACAGGGAGGCAAAACAAAAAGAGATATGTTGCTTAGAGTCTGGCTCACCCATCAGAGTTACCAGATTCATGGTAACATCTGCTTACAGGTCCAGCTCTGCTAATAATCCTGTGCTGCTAAATTGGCACAGGTCATTTTTGTCTCAGAACATGAGATTCATGAGATTGTAATTTATTTTGTTATACATCAGTCAGTACAGTTAAAATAATTTGTATTCAGATTTCAGAATAGTGATTTCAAAATGCTTCCCTTACTGCCCACCTCAAGATCATATGGCAGTAAGCTAGATGCCACCCTCATCCGTTCCATTGCTTTAATTTTTCTCTGCTGGGAACATTTTGAGAAAGAAGCACCTTAAACTTCAGGTGTGTGATTTCTTCATAAGTAAATGGATGCTATTGGCAGGGTTTACTGATTCAGGGTCTGATGGGTAACACATCCCCCAAACCCCAGCCTGAGTTAAGAACCAACAAGAACCAGGTGAGGTGGCACACACCTATAATCCTAGCAGCATGGGAGGCTGAGGCAGGAAGATTGCATGCTCAAAGCCAGCCTCAGCAACTTAGTGAAGCGCTAAGCAACTTAGTGAGACCCTGTCTCTAAATAAAAAAAATACAAAGTAGGAGCTGTAGCTTAGTGGTAGCGTACTTGACTGGCAAGTGTGAGATACTGGGTTTGATTCTCAACACCATATATAAATAAGTAAAATAAAGATCTACCAACAACTAAAAAAATATCTTAAAAAAATACAAAATAGGGCTGGGGATGTGACTCAGTGGTTGAGTGCCCCTGAGTTCAATCCCAGCACCCCCCCCCCCAAAAAAAAAAAAGAATCCATAAGAGCAAGGCAAACCCAAGCCCTACTCTGGCAATGCCTTATTGGGTCAATGACAAATGTCCAAGGGCAGAAGCCCTTCGGGCTTAAAATGAGATGTCCTCTGAATGCCTCATGGACTGAAAGGACTGAATGAACTGAGACTGTAGATAGATTTACTTAAACATTTTTCCACTGTGTAATATTTTGCTCTCATTCAGAGTGCTGCTAAGCCCAGGAAAGTACACGATGAATACTTCACCAAAAAAAAAAAAAAAAATACCACTTTCCATCTAAAAGACATACAAAGAATTCAATCATCTCTCTTCACTTCCTAAGTTTTTTAGGGGGAATGGGGAAGATTGTTTTTTGTTAGTGTCTGGAAAATAGTATTTCTCTAAACACAGTCCCATTTCTAATGCGTGATCCATCATTATACATATGGGACATATTATTGGACTGACAGAAAAAGATAAACCTTGGGTGAAGATGAGAAGCAGCTGTGGTTTGTCGAGAAAAACACTGAACTCGCCATCACAAGGGCTGGATTTGAACCTCTGCCCTACCATTTATATTCATGGTAACCTTGGATAAGTCACTTAACTATTGTGAGTCTCAGGCTCATTTATGAACTGGAGATGGCTGTGCCTGTTACCCAGTTAAGATGATTCTGCAGTTCCATGGGGGACTGTTTATCATAATGAGTACTCAGCAGGCCTTGAACAGAACTGATACTGCACCTAGAACCCACCCAGAAGTCAAGGTTATCTAGAAGTCCTTGGGGAATTCTGCAGATTTCCACGCAGTTCCCACACATGCAAAAGCTCTAGAAGGTTCTGTGCATAATATTCTGTTATCATCCAAACAATGGTTTTTAAGCATGCTATAAAGCAAATATTGGCAACTATGTTTCAACACTGACTCTGTGCCAGGCATGTGTTCTAAGTGGGCTATTATTGGGTGAACTCACCTAATCCTAACATCAACCTTCTAAGGGAGATGAAAGTAGTCTCTGCTGTGTCAATAGCTTTGCTGAGGTCCAGGGAGCCTGTTCAGACTGCAGCATCCTGTATTACCTCTCTAATGTTCCTAAAGAAATTTTCTCCACCCCAGGCAAATGTAAGAAAGAAAACAGTGGTGTGGAAGAATGTTACATGGAGCAACACATTAGGTCTTCTTTCTGGTTTGGCCCCTTTCCCCACCTCCGGTCAGCTGGGGCTCTTCTCTATTTCAGCTCTGCATTAGCCATTCTAAACAGTTTTGAATTTGATGAATAACTTGGTTATCTGTTCCTATTGCTGAAAGTCTATGGTATTTGTGCTTGGCACCAAACTGTTCATTAATCCAAATCCCCAAGTCTTCTGCTGGTTGAAGAAGACACAGATACACTGTCAGTTCACACAGTTGCCATTTGGTGGGTAAATGGTTCCAAGACGGTTCTTCTCCCAAGAACTTACTGGAACTGGGAGAGGTAAACATTCTGTGGGCTGTACTTCATTATAGGAACCTAGTGTACTGTGGGTGGATACCAAAAGCTGCTTAGAAACAACAGAGGGCTACTAAATGTGTTTAAGGTATGGTTTCAGGTTCACCATAGTATTGCTTCATGCTGATGCTAGGGCATAAAAATGTCACTCTTCAAATAAGATTTCCTGCTTGTTCAGTAACATTTTCACCTGGGGAATGCAGAAATGTTACAGATGAGGCCACAGAATGGATTTTCAGAGTCAGGCACAGGCAAGGCTGATTAGTTACAGAGCCAACAAGAGTTCAGTGAATCCCTAGATCTCAGAGACCCAGGGGTAACCCGGCCATGATTGTGCAGGCAGAGAAGCTGAGAGGCCAGGTATAGGACAGGACATAGTTGGACCACACACCTGGAAGTAGATCCATCCCAAATTCCAGATCTCTCTCTTTCCCTATATTTACTGCAATGGCTTGAAAGTTTCCATCTCAACACAGTTAAGCAATTTGTAAATTCTTTTGCTTTCATACTAGGCTTTACAGAAAGAATTTGCAAGCTGTAGACCAGATGGTAGGTGTGATCTGAAGTCTTAGACAGAGCTTCAAGAGGAAACTCTAATTCTAGTAAGAACAGGAGAAATGTTGAAAAAAGAAACATGGCTGATCCAGGAGTTTACTGAGAGTCTTGAAAGTCAAGATGGACAGGTGCAGAAAGATGGAAGGAGAGGCCTAAATCCAAATACCCAGGGAACAGAGCCTCATAAGCTGCTAGGAGATCATCAGGAGGGAGCCTACCTAGTCTGGACTGAGGCTAGGGAATATAAAGATTGTCCTGCTTCTGTTCAGAGTAAGAGTGAGAGCATGTACCATGGCTTAGGGTTAATTGAAGCTGAACGATCAATGAGAAACTCCAGGCCTGGAAGCAACTGGTGAGCTCATCAGAGGTGGCATGGCAACCAGAGTCACCCAGACCTGCCAGAACCCTACTCGGTCACCAAGCTAGCTGGGTAACCTCAAGCAAGTTGCTTACCTTATGCAGTGTAAGTTTGGGTAAGTGTGAATTGTCTGATTTCTGAATGTGAAGAGAATAGATGACTTCAAAGTGAGAATGGAAGTCCACAAAGAGGCGAGATGCAGCTGTTAGAAGACACTTTGCATCCCTCTTGTGGACTATTTCATATTTCATTCTGTCCATATAGACATGGGCACATAATGGTGACTGCTTAGTTCCTGGCCCAATGAAAGGGTCTGTAGTACTGTTCAACCAAGAAAGAAATTAAAGTAGGAAATACCTACTGGAAAGGGAGCCTCCAAAAGGTTGCTAATAGCTTTTGGCAAAATTATCAGTAGATTGCATTCGATTAGATTAGATAGGCAGGCAGATAGGTAGATGGGTAGATTTTATATGTGCACATAAAAGTATCTAGAAAGATGCACATGAAACTCTTAACAGTTATTACCTCCAGGGAGAGTCATTTAATAGGAAATTGATTTTTAACATGTACCTATATTACTTTTTCAATATTTTAAAAACACATTTGATGCTAGATTGAAAGAATGTGAATGCCCCAAAAATTTGTTTTCCCAGAATTTTCTTTCCTTAGAAATCTCTTTTTATCTATCTACCAAGCACAGTGAATACATCCTTGCCTGTCAGCTGTGATGTGCTGGGGAGGTTCTAAGGAGAATAATCCATGAACCTGTCCCAGGCTGACTGAGCTAGACCTTCAGGCCCTGAAGGCTCCCAGATTCTGATAGACTGATGGCGCATCAATGCTAATCCATGGAGCCGTCGGATCCAGATTGTCCAGGAGGTCAAATTTTGGTGGAAGTTGTTTCAAACAGTGTGAAACTGGTACTAATAGAGAAAAGCACTGTGGGTAATGTAACAGTCACCGAGCTGAACTCTGTACATCTGTGACTAGTGATGTCATGCTTTGCAATCAGTGATTCAGTTTGTTAAAAATATTTCCAACATCCATCTCCAAAAGCCTTGCCAACTTTACAAAGGCCTATGTTAATTTGCAATAATGGAGATGGGCTCTAAACTTGTACTTCTAGGACATAAATCCCTCAAAGCCCTTGTCACATTGTGCTGAACCCATTGTTCCTCAAGTCTGGATCCTCCACTACATTGCCTGGAGAGGTCCAGCACTGTCCACTGTTCATCTCAGAACCCCGCAAACCCAGCTCAGAGCCTTCCCTGGATCCTAGGACTCAATTCTTTTTAAATGAATAAAACAGAAGTGTGAGGGGAAAATATTACTGATTTGATAATACACACTTAAGACATGTCCAAGAGCAACTAAAATCTGCCAAGGTGTTTTAAATGCATATGAAAGAACTCAAATCAAGGATGAGATACTTCCTCAGTTTCTAAAGAGAGCTATCTGGAATATCAGGTTAATGAGTGTGTGTTTTAAACCATTCAAATGTTAAAATGAATTCTGTGTGTTTAATGAGTAGGGAGAAGGGTCTCTCCTAGTGAGTGAAGGAAACACCAAAGCAAACGAAATAATATGCACACAGAGAAAGAGAGAGCTTTCTTAGGGCAAAAGCTAAAATTAAAAAAAAGAAAAAAAGGTGAAGAGGTTCTTAATTGTCTAAAGCAATGACAGTCAAAGTGACAGCAAGACTCACAAATGCTTTGGAAGCAGTAAAATAGGGAATAGAGAGAGGCCCTCTCCTAAATTGTCATGGAAACAAATATGGCAAGGGGGTTCTACAGCCATCTGTAGGATCTCCTGCAGGTAAGAGGGTAGTGATCATGTAGGATGGTAATGACATCCTTCTGGCCAAACTATGTCATTGTCTTTCCACATGGTACATTGTGCCTCTTGTCCACAAAAGGAGCCTAACCACCTAAGGGTCATTTTTCATGGCCACTTTGAATATATACTAAAAGAATAGTATTGGTCAGCATGCTTTAAACTCCCAGTTAGCTGGGTGAACACAACACACTTTCTAACAAGAGGCTATGAAACTGGACTACTTGATAGAAATGGTAGACAGAGCCTTAGAGAGAGGACAGAGAAACTCAAGAATAAATTATGTTTAGACTTTCAAAGTTCCACCCCAAAGGTCACTTACAATAGTTAGTAGCTACAGAATGTGGGAGGGAAATGCCACAGATCAGAATTATCCTTAAAGACTGGAAACAAAAAAAAAAAATACAATAAACAGGTACTTTTCTGGATGAATTATAAACAGTGGGCATCCTGAGGATTGCTTGTGCATCCAGACTTAGTTTAAATTTATTATATATTACGTGAAGGAGAGAAAGCTCAAATAGTTCCAGTCCTACAGATGAAAAGTTCTGCAGAAATAGCCAGGACAAGTTTATGAATTCACAGGAAAATCCATATGAAACTTTTACAGGTGCAAGCCTAAATTAAATCATTTTCAAGAACACAACCCAAATTCCAAGAAAATGGGCTTTGTTCGGTCTGTGTTTATAGCCACAAAAGACAACTTTGGGGTCTTTGCAAAATGTATGTTTGCCAGAGGTCACACAGGACCAAGTGCTCAAAAAATGCTAAAATGCCATCAGAACTGGCATTGGAAACCAAGCCAAAAATAATATTCTACGCAGGCTATATCCAGACCTGGCAGTTTTATTACATTTGCCTGCAGAAAAAAAAAATATCTCAGAACTGTAGAAGGGTGAGCAATGTAATCAGCCAGAGAAAGTTTTTCATGAGAGCAGGGCTGCTTTGTTCCTTGAGGGCTTTAGTGTGGAAAGATGAAGCCAGAAAGGTGATATGATCAGAGGCCATAAAACCTTGGAGGTTATGGAGAGCATGAACGGAGACTGGCTCATCAAATCTGAGATGACCAGACCCCAGGGTAGCTCTTGAAGTTTAAAAGAGAAACTTGAGAGATAAATTTTAAAAGATTGATTCCTGCTCAGAGTTGTACAGTGAAGCAACTCAGTTTCTCATAACATGGTGAAGGCAAATAGTTTTCAAAATGCTCAAGCAGTTTACCAAATGCATAGCCAAGAACTGGCTCTTAATGATGGATTGAGAGACATTAGCAGCACATCCATGTATTTCTGAGGTTGGCAAAAATACCAATATTGGACCATTAGCTTCCCTCATATAACCCAGAATTCTGTTAGCATTAGTAAGAGAAATCTAAATCAAAACTGGTTTCAGCCAAACAAAGAATTTCAAGCCCCATAGCTGGAAAGGTACTGGGGGTAGCTCCAAACAGCCAAGGAAGACCTACACGGAGTGTCACATTCTGAAGAGTGGCTTAGGAAATACTGATGCAGGGCTGGAGATGCAGTTCAGTGGTAGAGTTCTGGCTTAGAACGGGTAAGGCCTTGGGTTCCATCTGCAACACCACATACTCACACAAAAATATTGATGCACAGGCTGTACCCCTGGAGACTCATATTTAGCTGCTTTGAAGTGGAGCCAAAACATATGTGTTTTTAAATCCCCTACAGTGTCTCCCCAAAGAAGCAACCTTCCCTATCTAGAGGCCTTAGGTAAGGCCCCCAGTGCTTCTCCGTCTACCACGCTGTTGCTCTCTCCTTCTCCAGCTTCACCTCTTTCTCCTACACTCAGACCCCAGCCTTTGCAGATCCTCAAATGAGCCACATATTCATTCAAGTTGAATTTGTTCCTTCTACCCTGAATCCTTTTCCTGTTCCCCCTCCCTGCACCCTAGGCTGGGCTGGAGGCCTGGGCACCTGTGTTCTGTGTCTCCTCTGTCAGTCTGCCTTGACTTTAAGCCCACTGCAGACACTATCGTTGAATAGAATGGCCCATTTAGCACACCTAGCGTGAGGGTTGAAAACTCGGCTTTGCATTTATTAGTAATTCGGTGAGTACTTCAGCTCATTCAGCCTCAGTTTCCTAATCTGTACAGTGAGGATGATTGATCATCAAACATCCCTTAGCGAAAAGTGTCTAGAAATGGAAACCAGCACCTGACACAATGTGAGAGTGTATCCAAATGTTAGTCATTATTACTAAAAAAACAAATCCTTTGAGACATCTAGAAATAGGCCACCATCTTTTTGGTAAAGATCATTCAACTTCTCAACTCACCTTTTCTGGTCATCCTTGGTCTCTTATCTGTTTCTACCAACTGTTCAAACATAGGAGCTGTATTAGAATCAGCTTTCCGTTACTATAACAAAAGACCTGAGATAATTAACTTGTAAAGACAAAAGACTCACAATTTTGAAGTTTCCAGTCCAAAACTGGGTCGACCCATTCTTGAAGGGTCTTTGGCCCTCTACTGGACATGCTGGATGGCACTTGCAAAGCCAACTATTCACCTGAGATCCAGGAAGCAAAAGAAGAAGAAGAAGAAGGGGCCAGGGTCCTACAATCCACTTCAAGGGCATGCCCCCAATAACCCTCAGGACTTCCAGTAAGACACTATCTCCTAAAGTTTCCACTCCCTCCCAATTGTGTCAGCCTGGGAACCAGGCTTTTAATACATAAACCTGTAGCAGACACTTAACCTCACACTACAGTGGGGTATTTCTTCATCCCTCAGGGACTAGCATGCAGTAGGTCCTGAATGTAACTGATGGCTCAGGTTTTGGAAACACTCAA
Organism: Marmota monax; assembly: GCF_021218885.2. Classification (NCBI taxonomy): domain Eukaryota; kingdom Metazoa; phylum Chordata; class Mammalia; order Rodentia; family Sciuridae; genus Marmota; species Marmota monax. The sequence goes on from NW_026692254.1 coordinate 21,889,275, forward strand.
ACCTAGAAGCAGGCAAAGCAGCAGTCCCTGTCCACCACCACCCCAGGGAGGGCTTCAGCCTCCTGTCAAACCCGTCCTTCTTTTAGAAGCCTGCTTCCCAAGCTGCTCCCCCACCAGGTGGGGAGTAAGAGGAGTGGGGGAGGGCTCAGCAGTGGACCCTGCACAGCCAAGGCTGGGGAAGGGGAACTGGAACCATGCATGAAAAGATCTCAGCCCGAGGCCTAGACCACAGCGTAGACAGTCTCTCTGCCCCTAAGTGGGCAAACTTGATGGGACTATTTGTTCGCAAGTAGCTCTACAATGTGTTAAGTGAGTTTTAAAGGTACATGGAATGCAGAGTTCCAAAATCCAACCCTTCAAGAATTTCTTATTTCTGTATGGAGTTAGAGGAGTCATCAATAATTTGATAAATTAGTTGAAGTCGACATACTCCTGTACTGCCCCATTTGAGGCTCGATTTCTCTTGACAGTTTAAACAGTGTAATGGACAAATGCCCATCTTGGGCATGTCCAAATTCATCCTTTTTTCCTCATGAGGAAAAAAGCCCTTTCTCAATTTATTTGCTTATGCCATAAGATTTCGGTCTCCTCCTCAAATGGCAGCCAGTTCCCTAGCAGGGATGCTGAGGAAGTCCCAGGGCCCACTGTCCCATCCCAAGTTAAATTCAGTTGAAGTCTTGAGGTGAGGGTTTAGCCTGACCTTTTCGGATGAAGAAACTGAGGTAGAGATTAAAAGTTCTGCTGCCAAAGTCCACTCTTGAGCAAGGGCAGCACAACAAGGATCTGCTTCAGGATTTTCAGAAGGCTGAATCGCCTCTAAAGGACCCTAAGCCATGGTCTCTGACCTGAAGATGCCACCCGAAGATGTCAGGGCAGTGATGGTGGTTCATTACTGTCTGGGCTCCTGGGAATGCTAATGGATCTCTTCTCTCATTCAAAGGCTAAGGCTGTAGAACTAGCTCAGGAAAGGCAGATTCCAGCAAATGGTGTTAATTGCTGGACCTCAGGGTTGGAAAGGTCACCCAGTGCCTCTGGCTGTCTGGCTGTATGCCTGCCTCAGTGTGCCGGGGGTTGCTACTGGAATGTACTGGGTGCTGTGATTACACCCAGCACAATAAGCTGCTGGGTCTAGCCTCAAGGGCTGGCCATGATTGAAAGGAATACCATTTGAGACCTGGATTTTGAGATGATGAGCTCTCCCTGGACAAATTTTTAACATTTTACAAACAACATTTTGTAAAGGGTCCCTAAAAATGAATCCTGGTTTGGAGAAATGATAATTAGGTCCTGTTGGTCTAAGACTAAAATAGGGAAACTACAGGGGCATCCCAACTATCAAGGACAACAGTTGCCTCCATGAAGTTTTAGAACTGTGGGTACTGCATCTTCCTGCTGCTCCACTGCAGAGTGGGCTGAACAATTAGTCTTCTTTCTTCCCTGTTTAGGGAAGCCAGATTCAGAAGTTGCAATGCTGCTGGGGGTTGTGTCTTTGAGGACACAGGTCCTCCTTCCCTTTCCTCACAGCCTGCTCCTCCCCAGGATTCCCTCCTGGCAGCAGAGTACTAAATTGCAGACATAGCCCTGCAGCTTGTGTGGCCCACAGCAAGTGAGGGCTGTGATAGTGCTTAAGAGAAACGTCTAAATTGGATAAAAACCCAGATTTTTTCCCCCCAAAGAACCAGATGGGCAGGGTTGGGAGTAAGGTAAGGAGGGTAGAGGGAGGAACTGGTTTGACTAAAAACACTTGTTCTGGCCTATTTGTGTTTCATCCAAAAGATGTTTCTCAGGGGAAGTTGCCAGTCCCTTGAATATCACAACACAAGAGTTGCAGGAGGAGACATTTTGCTCCCAGAAAAATAAGCAACCGAGTTAAAGGGAGGTCACCACCCCGAAGCCCTCCCAAGATCCGCCTTGGGAGCCTTTCTGTCACTGCCAGTCGTTTCTGCCCTGTGCTCTCTGGGGATGAGCGCATCCACATCTCCCCTGGGGTGGCAGCTGTGCCCTGGAAGGCACGGCAGGCCCGCAGGCCCCTGTTCGGGGGTGCAGGCAGGGCAAGTTCTCAGAAAGCAAGGAGTTGCTTACAGGAGATGCTTGAGGCGACCCACGAGCCCAGTCCAGATGGGTGGCCCGGGGCCCCAGCGGGCTGTATAGCCTCGAGGTGCGTCAGTGGCCGAGATCCTGCAGACGGACCATCCCCACCTAGACCCGAACGACTGGGAAGCAGATTTTCCAGCCTGCTGCTCTGGGGACACATCAGAGAGAGAGCAATAAACCAAGGGGTGTCAGTGGCGTCTTCGGGATGGCAGTCTCGTTGGAAAGAAGGGCTGGGGCTTGTCTCCAAACTGTTTCTACTTGGACTGGATATTTATGTGAAGGTTTAAGGGGGCGCGCTGCCCTCCTTGTGTCCTACGGGGTCTGGTCGCCCCAGGAGGGGTGCTGGGCGTTTCCTGCGTGGGCAGCAGTGGGTATGGAAACCACGCAAAAGTCCCAGAGCTCCGCACGCCCTGAGTTCACCCACGCGGGTTTCCGAGGTTCCAGCCGCAAGCGCAGCCATCGGGCCGCCCCCGCCGCCTCCCCAGGCCTCTGGGCTCGCGCGGGCGGTACTGAAATTGGAGCGCGGGAGGGCGGAGCGGGCGGCGGCGGGGCGCGGGGCCGCTGCGGCATTGGAGGGGAACCGAGTGATGGATGGCGAGGGAGGGGCGCAGGGGAGCGGCGAAGGGGGGATCCGGGCCCCGCGGCCGAAGTGGACCGAGCCTCCCGGCTCGCTGCTCCCGCTGGCGGAGCGAGGCTGCCTTTTTTCCGCAGCGTGATTTATTTTCTTCTTTTCTTCTAAACTCTTCTTCCAGGGAGAGGCTAGTGGTAACAGGCCGAGCTGGATGGATGGGTATGGGGAGAGGGGCAGGACGCTCAGCCCTGGGATTCTGGCCGACCCTCGCCTTCCTTCTCTGCAGCTTCCCCGCAGGTAAGGCACTGCCCCCTGGCCGGAGAACCCGCTTCCCGGGCCTCCCCTCAACACAGGGCCACTTGTCCTACAGGGTTTGAGCAAGTCGGGGTTCAAGTTCGCCAGCCCTCCTTGGGCCCCCGCCTCCCATTTCCACGGGTCTTTGTTTCTCCCGTGCCCCACGGAGGGCACGATGGATGCCAGTGGACATCCAGGGGGGACCCCGCCCGAGCTGCGAAGGCAAGAATCGGGCGACGAGATCTCGGGGTGCCTGCCCTCTCTCCTTCCGAGAAAGAGGGTGCCCGGGATGCGCCTCTTAGAGGCTCCAGAAGAGACGGAGAAGAGGGGGCACCAACTGGGTGTTATGGGCACTTTCTCCAGCTCCTCGCCTGCCAGTTTGCAAACCTGCCTGGTGCTCAGAGATGCAGCCCAGGGCGCCCCGAAGGTTGCACCCTAGTCCCCGACCGGCCCCTCCCCTGGGACCCCCGTGTCCAGCCCGCAAGTGCTTGGCCACGCGGGGAAGCCCACCGACCCGGTTCAGATGAGCTCGTATTCCTGTTTGATAACATTCCGCGTCGCCCCCTGTTTGTTTTTATTGTGTCAGAAAGGGAGAGAATTTTAGAATTAAAGCTGAAAAAGCCCATCTGTTTCCAATGAATCCCCCATAGTTTTTCACAATGTTTTTGGCAGATCGTTGCTTTCAAATTCCTCGGAGCCCGGACCTCTTGTTTTTGTTGGGGGAAGGGAGACCAACTCCACAGAGAAGCATTTGTTCCTTCCCAAACGCTCCGGTTTCTTTACTTTTTTTTCCTTTTGTGGGGGGAGGGGGAAGGCACGAAACTTAAATCCCCGGTCTGTTTTCTTTGTAATGTTTCGTAAAACTTTATTTCATTTTTGCCATATGTTGCTCACAGCCTGGAAACGCCAGTTAAACCCTTCATACCCATTTTTCTCCTGCTAAAAATACAAATAAACACAATGTCACGGGCCAAATGGTCCTTCTTGCAAGGCGGGATCTCCCGGCCATTTCCATTGTGTTGCGGGGGTTCAGAGGTGTCTTTTTGCAAAAAAAATTCCAGCCTGTTTCTCACCTCAGTCAGATGCAGATCTGCAGCCCCTGCGCACAGCTGAGATCTGCATGATCAGACTTGAGTTAGAGTATTGGGTTGTTTTGATTTGCTCCTCAGCCAGCAGAGTTTCAAGGAATAGACAGAACTGGGCAGTCTCGGCTTGGCCTGGCTGCGAGTTGGGGCTCCGGGTGGGCGGACCACGTAGGCAGCGAGTAGTACTTGGTGGGGGGCGATCAGTTTACCCTTGTGTCCCGGTCCTACTACAAGGACCCCCAGCGCCTGCCCAGCCAAGTTGGCCCAAGTACTCAGCAGCTGTGAGTCCAGGAGCCTCCCAGGGAGCCGGGACCTGCTCCAGAGCTTCGACCTGCTCCAAGGGACGTTCCTGGCCACGGACAAGATGAGGGAGGTGCCGGTGTACCCTAGACAGCTCTCAGCCCCATTGCACCCGCTGAATATCAAAACCTCCATTGAGGGTCATCCCCAGATCCCCATTCCTTGAAAATGCAGTTTCTCCATCTACTTAAAAGAGTCCAATTGAAATGTTGATTCCCTTCCCAAGAATTAAAGAAATAAAGTGAAAATCACCCTCTTTTTAAAAAGAATACACACACCCCCCTTTCTGAGGAGTTTGCAGTTTGTGTTCATCTTGGTTTGGTCTAGATAAAGATTCAGTCCACTGGAAGTTTTATCAGATGGGTTGATAAATGGCTTTTGTCCCTTGGCTGCCATGGGGGATGTGATCTCAGCTCAGTGCTGAAATTGAGAAGGGGGGCTCAAGGGCCCTTAAAATAACACCTTCCTGCTCTTAAAGCTGCAGCACTTTTTTAACTTCTTAGGAGAGAAGAGGAGTTAAGGAGGAACTGGCAGAAGATCTCGAGGTAGGAAGAGCAGCAAGGGCTGAGTAGTAGTGTTTATGTTGTTTCTCAGTCCATTTCTTTGTCTTAAAAACTTTTATTTGAAAGTATTCCGGCATAGTCTGAGGAATGATGGTGGGTTATATAATTCACAGCCTAAATTCCATCACTTTTGTTTCCAAGAAACCCATTTCTTTTTGGCTTCAAAACTGGTAACCAAAACCCATCAGATGGAACAGATAGCTGCTCTACTACCATGCCAACTGGCTAACCTTTCTCCTTGACAGTTGCATGTGGTCAAGATTGCCCACCTTAAGGAAAACTGAGCTTCCCATACCCCATAACTAAATCAGCCAAAGGCTCCAGAACTTGTGTGTTCAAGAAACCTGGGTCTAAAGACAGTTTCCTAAGTAAGGGATGAAATGGGTACTTTCCACAACAAAGAGACGAACTGTCACATCCTTTGATAGGTTGGTCCAGGAAAGGGCTTTGGCATAATGTCAGAAAACCTGGACTTCTAGTGGAGAGTGGGGAGTTAAAAATAAATAAATAAAAAGCTCTGGCAAGTGCAAGAGGAGGCCCAGAGACACATTCTGGGACCCTGTGTGCCACGGCTTCTCCCACTGAAGACAGGTGGAAACTGGCTGAGCAGCCTTGTGAAAACATAGGTTTGTTCAAAGCTGGCCAGCTTGAATGGCTGCCAGGAGTAAGCCCACAGGAGTGCAAATCAAATTGGACATAGTTCTGTGCAGAAAGATGCCTATGCTCTGCTAGACTGAGAGTGTTTGTTTTGAGTGTTTACATTTACTTACTCATGTGTATGGCCAGCCTCCTGTAGCCCTGCCTCAGTGACAGCCTCTGACCAAGGCCTTCAGGCAGACATAGCCTAGTGAAGATAAAGGGGCTCTGCCATGTCACACGAAATGGAAGACCATCAGCTTGGATGATGCTGTGGGACAGAGCAGAGTGGCCACATCTACCCAAGAGGGGGAGGCCAGAAAAAAACTCAGAAGAGCCTTCCACAAATAGCCTCTTCCAGACATAGTTAATAGATAGTTTTTAAGCTTTGAGGCCATCATGACTTATCAAGCAAGAGAAATCCATTCTTCTAAGAGAAATCCACCCAAGGCATGTTTTGGACAAGTTTCTTGTTAACTACACGTGGATGCTGTACTCTAGCTGTTTTTTTCAAAGTATGGTCCCTGGACCAAAAGCATCCATCTCGCCTGGGAACCTGTTAGAAATGCAAGTTCAGGGCCCACCCAAACCTACTGAAACAGATACTCTGGGGTAGGGGGCAACAATCTGCACTCCCAGGAAATATGGTACATGTTCACGTTTAAAGACCACTGGTTCTAAGAATTATTGCACTGTAGCTTTTCTTTATTCCTTATTTCTTTCCCTTACACTTTTATACAGCAGCTATTTTTAAAATGTTTAAATGTTAAATGTTATTCAGTGGGTAAACTGATTCTTGGGAGACCAAAGCCCTCTGTAATGTCCAAGCACATCTGTGTTGCTCTAGAGATAAGAATATTTCTGTTAAAACTGCAGTTTAAAATGTGCAAGCAAGGTAGCCTCCTGTGGCCCTGCCTAATTACCACATTATTACTCTCTCACAGTTGGACTTTGTGTAGCAAAAGGAGAGTGTCTTAGTCCAACTGAGCTGCTGTAACAAAATATCATTGACTAAGAGTCTTGTGACAACAGAAATTTATTGCTCACAGTTCAACAGACTGGAATGTTCAAAATTAAGGTGCCAAGTGTTGTCTGGTAAGAGCCCACCTCCTGACTCATAGATGTCTCCCTTCCCTCTGTTATCCCAGGGTGGAAGGGGTAGAAGACTCTCTAGGGTCCCTTTTATAAGACTACCAGTCCCATTTATGAGGGCTTTATTCCCATGACTTAATTACCTCTGAAACCCCCTTAACTCCTAATACCAGTACATTTGGAGTTAGGTTTTAACATATGAATGGGGGATACAATCACTTAGTCCATAGAAGAGAGAACAAGGGACATTCAGTTACAAAAGCCAGATGGCAGCAGAGCCAGCTCGTAGCCATTATGTCAAGGGGTGGCCAGGGCAGTGCCTTGGCTCCTAAGAAGAGATAAATTTAAACTCCTATAGATGATTGGCCCTGTGGGCCCTGAGGGTGAGTTGGTGATAGAGGAAAGGGTCTCTGGTCTTCTGGTTTGGAAAAAGGGAGACCTTTCTGCAAGGTTAGAGAAATTTCTGGTAGTTGCACCAGCACTCAAAGGAGGGGATTGCAGGAGAGTTGGGAACACAAGATGGGGGGATCCAGGGGCACAGATAAGGTCTTTCTGTGAGATGGGGAAAGGGGGGTTACAAGAATAAGTGGGTAGGCGTGGGGACTAGTTTACATGTTGCCAGGGGGACTGTGATTCCTGCTAAGATCCTGTTCCTTGGTGAAATGTGTAAGGCCTCGTACTAGACAGAGTACCCCAGATTAGGGTTGAGTACCAATTAGGGGCCATGCTGTTTTGCTGCTGGGCTGAAATACAGCCTGCATGACTTCAAAGACCTGTTTCTTCCTGGATGACCAACTCATCCCAGTTTGCCAAGACTTTCCTAGTTTTAACTGGAAGCTAAGAATCCTGAGAATACATCCCCAGTCCCAGGTGAACCAGGATGGTTGGTCAACCTACTTTCCATCCCTCTTCGCCTGCGTGTCAGTACACCGCTGTGAAGTCCCCGGTATCCCGGGCCACCATGCAGTCCAGTCACCTGGGGCTGGGGCTCTTCCTGCCTTTGCCCCTTGTCGCCTTGCTGTAACTGCTGCCACCATCTCTCTCCACCTCATTTGGCCAGGTGAATTAGTTTGGAGAGGAATGCCCACTACCCTGCCCACAGGATCAGTGCCTTGGGCTCCTGTCACCTTGGTTGTTGATGGCTCCGCTGCTCCTTGGCTTCATTGACTCATGGGTCTTGGGATTTTGTGTTCTTCTCAATCATCAGTTCTGTTTATAAGGGCAAGAACCTCATTTTCTGCTTCTCTCTATCCTTCCCCTCCCCTCCCAGGCATACCCAGCACAGTCTTGAGAACTATAGGGCCCTTGGATTTTTCATGCTCAGGCTGATTTTATGTGTTTGTTTATTTGTTTGTTTGTTTTTGCTCAAAGGACAAAGACTGCAATTTTGTTGTTTTTCCAGAATAATCTCACTTTTAAATCTAAATACCAAAAGCACAAATAAAAAAAAAAATAACCCACAGTCCAACATCTCACAAACCATCATTAATTAACATTTCACAAACTTTCTTTAAGACATAATACCTTTCACGTTGTTCTCTCCAAAGTATGATCATTTGAAGGAGAATAATAATTTTAAAAGCTCTTCTATTGATTGAGTGGTCACAATGTGCCAGGTACTCTGCTAGATGTTTTAAGCACATCCCCATAAAGATCATCATTCTCATTTTACGAATGAGGAAACAGAGGGTCAGAGAGTGCCTGATGTTACACATACAGCTTGTTACCTAGCTGAGCCAGAAGTAGAATCTGTACTCCTGTTTTTTCCCCATATACCAGATTAAATTTTCTATCTAGTGTATTAGACTGTACTGTGTAGCATATGAGGCTTTAAAAGTCAGGGTGAGAAATAAACTTTGGGGATATAATTGAATAGTGGAATGAAAGGTGTCCGCATTTCCCATGGACCAAGTGCTTTTGCCTCTTCCCAGAAGCCCACTCTGCTTTCTGTCCATCTGGCTAAGCATTCCAAAGAAGAACATGGCAGCCAGTCATCAGGAAGACAAACTGGCAGGGCCATCATTGTGCATATTTTCCCAAGTCAGATTTATACCCACTGGGTTTTGCTTCTGTATTCATTTCATGTACCAGTTCAGCCGAGCAGTCAGGATACTCAGACACCTATTATGGCTGTCTGCTGAGGAATGTCCCACGAACACAGGCTTACTAGCCCCGGTGTGTGTGCCAGCTGGTATTGGGCCCAGCCAAGTGCCTTTGCCCTTCCAGTGCATGAAGAAGGCTAAGGAGGAGGACCTCCCGGAGGATGGCAGGGAGTGGGGAGAGCCACTTTGAATGCATTTTGTCCTGTGGCTAAGCAAATGAACCCAGGGTTGCTGGAGGCAGGGCCAGGTTCATCATCTCTTGTACCAGCCCTAGAGGCAAGAAAAGGGGTTATGCCTCAAAATAGGAAGACCAAATCACTCACCTGCAAGCTTTATTGACATTTGGGAAGTTACCTTATTGCCTATAACCACCCTCCTTGAAGCACCTGGGGTACCTTGAGCCTATGTTTTAAGGCGAGATGCTGCTGGCATGGATGCTGGCCCTGGCCCTGGCCCACCATGGGTCCCTCTTGCCCAGTGAAGTGCTCAGCCTCTTGACTGACAGACTGCCTGTGGCCTCGAGCCTGGGAGCAACCAAATGGACTTTCAAACCATTCTCCTGCTGACAAACTGGCCCATTTAGAAAACTGAGGTGTAGCTTTGCCCTTGGCACTTGGCGTGGTTTCTCGTGGCATCTGGGTGTGTGTGGAGTCTGAGGCAGAGCCGCACTGGCTGGGGTGTCAAGGGGGCAGCACCTCCCGCCTCAGCTCCATGAGCAGCCCTCAGCCATTTCTACCCAGAGTCGCCCCACAATGCATTTAGCCCTCCACGACCTCTGCCCTCCTTCCTCCCCTCCCTAGGTCAAGCTTCCTTCTCCAGAAGCTTTCTGTTGCCTCCCTCTTTCTCAGGTAGGCCAGACCCTGGAGGTAACCCTTAGGAAATTCCCAGTGGATTGAAGGGGTGGGAGACACTGAGGTGGAGCTGCAGGCCAGGTCAGTTCCTTGAGGCCTTCTGAGGCAGGCCTGGGAGAGGAATGTCTTTGAGGTAAGAGGACCGCTGTGGCTGTCATAGGTTAAATAAGGTAGCTCTGCTGAACCTGGTGAAAAAATGCAGTCAGTCCTGGGCGTGTTCCTCTCGGTATCTGATGCCAAACACCTGGATGTTTACAGCAGCCGGGATGATGCCCCAGCCAGGATGTTGGAATGCGGTTCCTCCCGAGGGACACCAGCAGGCAGCCTCAGGCGGCCCTCAACTGAAGGAGACTCCAGAGCACAGCTCAGGCCAGAGTTCACCAGATGGTGACAGTAGGGCCTTTCCTGTCCCCCACCTAGATGCAGTGCTGTGGGACAAGGGGCAGAAGGAGAGGGCGGAGAGCGGTCACAGCATGGGGCTCAGGCTAGGTGTGGGCGAGTTGGCTTCTGGCTTCATGCTAGCTCCCTCACCCCCTTCAGGATTTTGATATGACATGCTGCCAAGTGGGCAGCTGGGGTCCGCTGTCACTCCAAGTGGGCAGTGAGGCGGGGAGGTGGGAGGCCTCGAGGCCGGTGTCCCCACAGGCTGGCAGTGACTTTCTGGGAAGTTGCTCCCCTCCCTTCGTCTGCCTGCCTCTCTCCTAACTGAAGCCGTGGCCTCTTCAGTGACAAGACTTCCTCAAATTGCGCTATGATCATACCGCATTCCTACCACCAATTCACCAGGGGCTCCTTCTGATCCACTGGCAAAGGCCAAAGTCCCTGGGCAGGCAGGTCAGTCAGGAAAAGAACAGCCACCCGGGGTTTCAGAGGGAAGCCAGGGTAGGGAATTGTTGGATGAGTCTGAAAAGCAAAGAGGGACCACTGAGGCACATGGAGTTGCAGGAAGCAGCTTCTATCTCTGGGGCCAGAGGGACCAAGAGAAGAGGAACTTGAAGGAGGGGCTGCCCGGCCTGTCTTGGTGCTTGGGGAGTGGCACATTGTGCAAAAATGCCAGAGGCTGATGGGGAGAAGGGCCATTGCTCAAGGAGCAGGAACAGCCTTGGGCAGAAGGTGTACTTCTCTCCACCTCCAGCTTTTCTTTCTCTGTCTTGTGCTGGGTACTAGGATCTAAGAGGGAACTAGGTGACAAAAGAAAAGTGGGGTTTGCAGAGTCCCTGCCCCTCCAGCAGAGGAAGGCAGTTTGAGGCTGAGTGACTTTTGCTTTATGCCTGATCCCTAAACCCCTGGCTGCACTCTGACCAACCAGCATTTGCCTCTTGGCTATCTCAGTTATTCTGGAGGCTCCTGTTTCCAGAGTCCTCCTTTCCTGTATCACCTGTCGCTGAAATGCTACTTCCCCCATACACAGCAACCTCCGTTTTAAAATCATGTAGTCGGAGGAAACGCGTTTGCTTTGCATTCCACAAGTTGGTATGGCTGAGTCTGCTTAAGCACAGAGACTAACAGGCTTGTTCCAGGAACAGCATTAATCACAGTTCCCAGCACATGGTACGGTCCAGAGCTTTCAGCTGGCAAATGAATTCAGACGGTTACTATGCAAGCCACAGAGTTGGATAAAGACAACTTGACCGTGGGACTCTATTTGAAATGAGCCTTACCGCTTTAAGAGAGAGCAGGTTTTCTTCCCTCCCGGCTTACCCCACCCCTCCTGCACTGCAACTGAAACCTGATCTAATCCCTTTGCACGCGGGTAATTTATTGGTCTATTGGGCTTTTCTTGGTGGCAAATTGCATTGTCTTTATTCCTGGGCTCAGGCTCTGGAGCGACTCACCACATTCCTAAGACTCCTTTCTCAGGGTTGATCCTTCACACCCCCTCCGTGAACAGCAAAATAAGTTTTATTGGGCTTCTTTGTTATGCAAACAGCGTGGTAATAATCAGGCTATTATTCTGAAAGATTGGGCTTGATTAACAGTTCAAAGGAGGACTCTGAAAGCAGCTAATGCCGCACTGGTGCATAAATATTTTCATCCTGCCTGGGTCTGTACAGCTGGTGTTCCAAGAGCCCCGCTCTGCCTTTCTGCTTCCCAGAGGCACTGGGCTGCTATTAAAAAGAAAAAAAAATGAAATCCAACAAGCTGTGCGCTGTGAATTCTCTTTCTGCTGTGGCTCAGCCCACAAGGAAGGCCAAAGTGTTACCGTCGCACACTTACTTAGGTGGGCTGTGAGCAAGCCCGTGCTCCATCCCCCGACCCAGGGAACTAGTTGGGGAACAGAGTAAAAAGAGGCATCTCAGGGGTGCTTTTGAGTGTGCTGTGTGGGAGCCACCAGATGCCAGGACGAAGATGGGGGCCGCATTCTTGGGAGATTCCCAGGCAAATAGGGAGGATGCATCTTGGTGGCCAGAGGAAGCCCAGTTAGGTGTTGGGATGGCACAGATGGCCCAGTGAGGTCCATAGGAAGAGCAGCTGAAGGACTAGGCCTGAGAAGGTGATGCGGGGAAAGCCCAGTGGCAGTCTTGATAAATACTAAATAACAAATGTAGGACAATTATATTTTAGCCTTTTCTGTATGGCTCTAGAGAAGAATGGAGACCCTAGGGAAGGAACTGGAGCTGTCCAGAGCAGGAGGGGCCAGTTCTGCCCTGGCAAGAGTGCTGTAGGGAGTGTCCTGCCTCTGGGACAGCGGAGGGTAGCAACTGGTAAGCTCTGGCATCCTCCCCAGCTCCCAAGTTCTAGATTTCTGTGGTGCACCTTAAAAAGTGAACATTGCAATTGGTCACAGTGATCCTTTGTGCAGCTCTGGCTCCATTGCACAAGTCAAGAACTAATGGGTCATAGGATTGCCTGGGGTCCCAAGCTGAGCACTAAAGGCTCATTGCACCCTGCGGGGTCTGGGAGCCCACCCTGTCCTCTAAGCATGCCTGGGCCTCACTCTGATCCACATCTGATCCACATCCCCTGCCTGGTGGGGCAGGGCGATGGATCTAATTCAAGGGCTTCCTGTTGGTGAGTCTGGGCAGGGCCAGTCCACTGTCTCTGTGGGTCTCCCATCTAGGGTCTCAGGGCTCTCCTGTTTGTCCAACAGCTGGTCCTAAAAGCTCCAGACGTCAGAAGGCCTGGGTCAAATGAAAATATGCAAAGTACACAATGCCTCACCAATATGTTTCTGAAGGGCATAAGCTCTACGAGGCACTTTTGCCTTTTTCTGGGGTGTCTGTGAGGCACCGCTGCTATCCAAGAACAAGTCAGTGGCTGGAGTAGAAATGAAAGCTTAGGAAAACTTCTAATCAGGTCCACTCCATGCATAGAGGCTATCTTGGATCCACCCAGAGGATACAGGACTAAAAGGGGCCACTCTCCCCTTTGCAGTGCCCAGGTGGGACTGGTCAGCTGCCACTCTCCAGGGCTGCAAGCTCCCTCTGCCTTGCTGAGAGCACTGAGGGTGACTGGTGCTGAAAAGCTGGCTTCCTTGTGCTGCTTCCTGAGTTGCCGTAAGATCTGTTTCAAACTTACCCCCCCCCCCCTTCCTTGGACACTTGCTTCAGAATTCCAAGGTTTACTGCCTGAAATTAAGGTCTTGTACTTTTTTTTTTTTTTTTTAAGATACACATAAAAATCAGCCCCTCTGGAATCTCTTTGGCAGGTGACACCACAGCTTTTGCTTTTGATGCTGGACCAGATTACATTCAGTCCCTGACCTCTGGCCGACTTGCAGTTGGTGATTTAGGACACTGGACATGGGCCAGTGGGATAGCTCTGTGAGGGTTAAGGGCCTCTCAGCTCACCACCCACGGGGACAGTCCAGCCCTGGTAACCCCAAAGACCCTCTCTGAAGTTCCTGGGAAATGACATCCCAACATGTCTACTTTAGGCCAACAAGCCCCAGAGAGCAGTGTTACCATCTGAGGAGAAGGCACAGGGCAACAGGCACCCCCAGTTCTGGTACCAGCTTGCCACCGTCATAGCAGCTCAGTAACCCCTTCCCCTTCCCCTGCTCTGAGCTCCAGCTTCCCCATGTGGGATGGAAGCCCTTGGGTTTCCTCTGAAGCACCAAGGAAGGTTTGCAAGGCTGGCTCAAGGTCCCCTGGGCACTTTGGGCAGCCGGGGAGCCGCATGAGTCAGAGATGGGCTGTTTCTCAGCAGCAGCTGCCCCTGGTGGGCTCCCTGCAGGCCTTTCTTCGGGACGCGCTCAGAATGGATTTGACACATGGCTGCATCAGAACCAGGCTTGGGAGGAGAAGCCACGTTGTGCTTTTGGACCTTTGGGGAGTGGGTCATTCTCAGCTGTTATCTCCAGGAGGGACTCTTACGGCAATTACACTTTGAAAAGCATAGAAACCACTCAGCACCACAGCACTTGTGGCTGTGTGACCCTGGCTAGCTCCAGTCCCCAAGTCCTGCGCACTTACATCCATCAAATAAAATGATAGAAATTCTCATCCTCTGCTTAGGGTAAATAGTGAAGATGCAATATGAAAGCCGCTTGTCACTTGCACACGGCCAAGAGAGTTCAAGGCCTTATTGTCCTGATGGTTATTTCTTCTGAGGTGAGGCCCAACCTGTGTGTCTGCCCACTGCTGTATCCATCCCACGCTCTCTCCCAGTGGAGTCATGGGTGCACAGCCCCTTCCCCAGTAAGCCCTCTCAAGGGCAGGAAGCAGAACTTGGGTCTTTGTTCATCCTGTGGTCCCCTCAGGACCTGGTGCTGCTTGGAAAGGCTGGGAGGGAAAGCAACTTAGAGCCTGAGAGCTGGGTTGGCATCCACCCTCCATCCAGAAAGCTGGGAGAGGAGCTATTTAATGCCTGTAAGCCTCAGTATACTTGTCTGCTGAATGGGGATACTAAGTCCCAGGGCTGTCATAGGGTTAAAAGAGACACACGTACAGCATCCCGCACATAGTACATGCTCAGTACACATTATCTGATTTCTGTCAGCCTCCCCCATAAATTTAACAGAACAGAATTAACAACACAAAAACATCTTTTTTTGTGGAGCTTCTTTCCTGAGTTTTCCAGGCTCTGCTTTCATCAGTAACCCTAGTCCCCCTCAGTGCACCTGTGGAGAGATTCCTATGCTTCTCCGTGGTTCAGAGAGGTCAGTAAGTTTGCCTGTAGTCACACAGCAATGGCATGGCAGAGCTGGATTGACCCTGGCTGTCTGTCCCACTGCTGCCTCCCCAAATAGGTCCCCACGTTGGTGAGATTCTCCTATTGGGCATTGCCCCATGACATAAATCTGTCCCCTCCTACTTGGTGACACTGAATTTCCTGAGTGCAAGAGTGACCTCTGTCACCACCTGTGAGCAATAGGTGGGCAGGCAGCCATGCCCACTTAGCCAGGACGCTGCTCCTAGGATGGTGCACTCTGGGAAGGGAGGGGAGCAGGCAAAGGGCTCGTGGATGAGCGCAGTGGCAGGGAGGGCCTCATTCTGTGGCCTCCGGTGGCTCTAAGTTGGTGATAAGGCGGCTGCACATGCTCCTGCTCTTTGCTTTTGGGGAGAGCTGACTCTTGATTCTTCACCACCGGCCCCTGTCCCACCCCAGAGGAAGTGTCCCTAATGGGACACACCCCAGACAAGCCATTTCTAAATTGGCCCTTTGTGACTATTGCAAAGGATACGACCTCACTCTGAAGCCTGGCCAATCCAAAGTGACCCCGGGGTCTTGAGCCAAGTGCAGATCCCCAGGCCCACCTTACCCTGCCTGGGCTCCTCTGCAGAGAGGGCTCCACCTAAGTGCTGTTGGGCCAACCTACTTCTTCAACTTAAATGGAAAAGCTACAGCTTTCCCATCAAAATTATTTTCCTGGTGCTCATTTAAATAATTAATTTAAATAATTAATGGTGCTCATTTAAATAATTAAAAGAAAAAACATTCACCCAGATACCACCTGAAACGACCTTGTTTATCAACAATGATGCAAGCACAGGTCCCACGACAAGGAAAGCACTGGCCCTCGGGCTCCGGTGTGTGTCCACTTTGGAAGGGTGGGTGGGAGAAGCTCCAGGAGAGGGGTCAGCCAGGTAGAGGGTGGACAGCTGGTGCAGACGGCATCACATGGGGCACCTCTGGGATGGCTGCATGCTCCTGGATTCTTTCATTAGCCTGCTCGTGAATATTTTTGTTCCTGCTTTTACGTCCAACTCAATTTTATAAGTAAATCCAGCATCAGAAAAGCAAACTGGTGTTTTCAAGGTCACAGACTAAGTTAGGGTCCCAACTTGGAATGATGGGGGCAATGACTGAAGGCCACCTCACCCAGCACTGGGCTGTGACCTCAGAGACCGGGCCTCTCAACTGATCCACCAGCCCCTTTGTCCTGGGACCTGTATGGAAGCCTCGAACCTACTGCAGGTCTGCCTGCCTGGCCACTTGTGGTCACTATGGACTGTGCAGAAGAACACAGAAGGCCAGGAAAGGGCAAGTTCTACAAGTCCAGGTTCAAGATTCAGGTGTGTTAAAGCCTCAGTTCTTAGGCATGGTCATCTTGGCTAATCATTAATAAGGTCTCAAAGCTTGTGAGTCACACACACACACACACACACAAATTAGGGCAGATCCAAGGTTACCACTCTCAGACTCCCAACTTGCAAGATGGAGATGGGAGCTACAGTAACCACGACAGAAGCCAGGTGCTAATGATCAGGCCTAATAGAATCATAGCAGCCAGTGGTCTTTGAGCTTGGCTATATATGCCAGTGGCATCCAAAGTCCTATGCATGAGACAAATCATTTAACACTCTCAATGACCTCACACTGTAAATCCTATTTCCCATTTTCTAGATGAATATAAAGAGGCACAGAGAAGTTAAGTAATTTGCACAAGGTCAACAGTGGCAGAACTAGGGACACATTTAAGAGTGGAGCCTAAATTCCTGCCAAATTTCTCTTGCTTCATGCCAAAATTCTTGAGGCTAGCCATGAAAGTCTACACAGGTGTCAGAGGCCCAAGAATGGCCTGTCGGTTCCCACAGTCCTGCTGCATGGAATTGCTGACCACTCCTCTGCTGTCTAAGCTGGGAGGTGCCCCACTTGCTCTTTCAACATGCAGGTGTGCATGTCTGGCCGTTCCAGCTCAGGACCAGCTGTGCAAGAGAATCCAGAAGGCCAGATAGGGCAGGTGCCACCTTTTACAAGCACCTGCGGAAAATTCTCACCATCTGCAAACATGCGGTATGGGTGTGTGTTCCCTGCATCCCAGCCACACAGGGGAGAAGGGGCCTGAAGTCCCTGGGCCCTGCCCTGATGGTATATCCATTCCCTTCCACAGCCATCTCCTCGTGCAAGATCCTCAAGTGCAACTCTGAGTTCTGGAGCGCCACGTCCGGCAGCCACAGCCCGGCCTCTGACGACGCCCCTGAGTTCTGCGCTGCCCTGCGCACCTACGCCCTGTGCACGCGGCGGACGGCCCGCACCTGCCGGGGTGACCTGGCCTACCACTCCGCAGTCCATGGCATAGAGGACCTCATGAGCCAGCACAACTGCTCCAAGGATGGCCCCACCTCGCAGCCTCGCCTGCGCACACTTCCACCAGCGGGGGACAGCCAGGAGCGCTCGGACAGCCCCGAGATCTGCCACTACGAGAAGAGCTTCCACAAGCACTCAGCCGCCCCCAACTACACGCACTGTGGTCTGTTCGGGGACCCGCACCTCAGGACTTTCACAGACCGCTTCCAGACCTGCAAGGTGCAGGGCGCCTGGCCACTCATCGACAATAATTACCTGAACGTGCAGGTCACCAACACACCTGTGCTGCCTGGCTCCCCCGCCACTGCCACCAGCAAGGTAAGGAATGGGGAACTAGCCAGACACTTGGCCCCCAGACCCTCCTGAACCACTGTGCTCTTACTGTCGGTGCGTGGGAAGTGATTTAGAACTGTTCTAGAGATTCTTTGTCGTGAGGTAAATCAACCTAGAACCATATCTGCATTTTGCCCAGAGTGTGGTATTTCTCAAAACTTCTGGCCACTGGTCACTAGAGATTTGAGAAATCTGTATTTTGGGGTCATAAACCTGCATTCATATGTATATAGAGTTTTGGGGTTGGTGGGGGCCTGTTTGGTTTTTTGTTGTTTTTTAGTTTGTTTTTCCAGCACTGGAGATTGAACCCCGTGACATCTATCACTGAGCTACATCCCCATCCCTCATTTTATTTTTATTTTGAGACAGAGTCTAAGTTGCCCAGGCTGACCTCAGCTGAGAGCTAAAGGTGGGCCCAGGTTTTCTGAGTCCCACAGTCTCTTTCCTCCTCCTGGGGCTAGCGCCACCTGGCTGGTAGAGCTCCATTTTACAGATCAGTAGCCTGAGGCTCTGGGAGACAGTGACCTCTGTACCTAAAACGCAGTTGGCAGGAACCACTGAGCTAGTCTTAGACGCAAGTCTTACTCGTGTGGCCACTGGACATGGCCCGTGGCCCAGGTAAGGGGACAGACACCCCGTCTACCCCAGATTCCTTCTCTACCCACGTCTGTAGGGCCTCCAGTAACATCATATTCACTCAGGATGTGAGGTCTCAAGAGTGAGCCTGCAGAGTCCAGGTGGTGAGGACACTGCTGCCCTCCTCAGTGCCCAGCTTCTGTGCACTCCTGGCCTGGTCCACCAGAGCCCCCTGGGGCTTCCGGGTTGGCCACATGGCAGCGGGTCTGTTTTCCCAGGAAGAGTTTGTTGGAAGACGGCGTGTCAGGCAGCGCCAGCCTGGCCCACAAGGGCATTTCTGTTTCTTCCCACCCCGCCACACCCAGAAAAGGACAGTGAGGTGACCTGGCAGCCAGGGAAATGCTCCATCCCTGCCACTTCCCTCTGCTCTGGTGGCCCTGGCCTGCCTAGGGGAGGTCTCTTTCTGAGCCCTCCCACTGGGTAGGAAACAAGCAGTAGATGCCCAGAAAGGCCCTGGGCTCCAGGTTGTAGGTGCCAGGCCAGCACACTCTCTCCCCGGCAAGCTCAAGGGTGCCCATGTCAAGGACTCATCCACCTTCCCAGTCGCCCCTTCACCTACCCACCACCCTCCCTCTCTAGAGCCAAGATAAATGAACACTGGGAGCCTAAAGCAGCAGCTTCTAAATCTAGCAACAAACATACTGTGGGAGGCGAGTTGGCCTCCCTGCTCCAACCTGTGGGCTCCTGAGGTCTGGTGGGGGCATCTGAGGAGGTCTAAAGTATGAGAGGGATGTGGACCCCAAGCAGCTGTCCCTCCTGACCCAGGGTTGTGTGACCACCAAATGTGGCAGCAGAGCCAACCACAGAGCTGGGAGCGGCTGTGGTGTGTGATCGGGGAGGCTGGGGGTGACAAGGTGGAGCAGGAGACTTGGCTGAGTACTGCTGGGGCATGTGCCTTGGCTCAGAAAACCTGGGCCCACCTTTAGCGCTCAGCTGAGAGTGCAGCGGTGCTGTCCATGAACCAAAGGATTGCTCATTGCTTCCTTCGCTCATTCTTGTGTATCACTTATTCACTTAACCCACGTGTCTCAAACGCCTGTTCTAATCCAGGCTTCTGCCGGGCACCGTAGAACTGCCCAAGCAGGGATGGGAGAATCTCCCTCCTGGTGCCAGCCCCGAGGTTTCCAGAAGGGCCTGGAGCTGTGTGGCAAAGCTGGACAACCCTGCCCTTCTGCTATGCCTGGGTCACCTTTGATCTCAGCAGGCTGAGCACTCTGAGGCCCCATCAGCCAGCCTCTGCTGGAGGCCACACAGTGACAGCGTCAGTGTCTGTGGCCAAGCCAGCCTCAGAACTCCGGCCAGACCGGGGGCCTGCAGTGCCCAGGCGAGAAACATCAGTGGCAGGCTTCCAGCGCGCTGGCCTGTCCCTGCCTGTTCTCCTAGGCCTCCCCCTCGCAGGTGTGTGTGCTTGCTCACTCATTGATTCAGGAAGCAGTCACCCTTCGCCTGGGCCAGCCCGTAAGCTCAGTGCTGTCCTCCCTCCCCACAGCCCCCAGGAGAGGTATGTGGGACAGCGGCAGGCTGAGGGCCTCGGAGCCCTAGGTAGAGCCCTGGAAAGACAGTCCACTGAACTGGCCCTGAAGGGCTAGCGAGCCTCCGGGCGAAGAGACTGAAGAGTCAGCGTTGAAGGCAGACAGAGTAATCTGGTACCTTGGAAAGAGGAATGGAGGCCAAGGTCTGTTGGCCTTTTGTGACCCACGGCCACCTAGAGTCCTGATCCTCAAGCTCAGAGAAACCTACTTCCCCCTCTGTCCCTCCCTCGACCATTTGCCACCTGCCCACCTTGCATACCAGCGGCCCCTCCCCTGGCTTCCCAGAGCCTGTTCGGCCTCTGCCTAGCCCTTACTCTGAACCCACAGCCTTGCAGTTGTGAACCCTTCCTTCTGTGCAAAAAGCCTGACCCCGAACACACCGTCCCTTGCCCAGGACCTTTGTGCTCCTTTCCCATGATAACTGCCATTATCCACCTGGCCCCTCCCTCTGTTCTCATGGACAATTGAGATCTTGTGTTCTCCATCCCGGGAAGACATATCAGCAGCTTCCCACCCTTCTGTGCCCAGCCCCCAACTCTGTGTCTCTCTTCCCAGCTGGGCTAATCATGCCCATTTTACAGGTGGAGAAACTGAGGCTCAGGGAGGACCTCGGTTCCTCTGCCTCCCCCTTCTTCTCCCCAGCACTTACCAATCTGTCACACGGCATAATTCCTCTCTTTGGTCAGTGACTTGCCCCCGCCTCCGGGGGGGGGGGGCGGTCTTGAATGTTTTTGCTCCCTGGCTTCATGCATGGTGTTGATGAAGCCCAGGTTTTGCCCTGTGCAGCTCTGAGCAGCTCAGCAGAGAGCCCGGGGCCCCTCTGGGAAGGGGGCAGCCAAGGCAGAGCAGCAGTCGTGCCCGTGGCTGTGTTGGCAGCATGCCGCCAGCTTTTGACAGGCCCCCTTCATGCTGTTACTTGTGGTTGAGTCCCTGGCACGGGTGCCAAGGAGAGTCAGGCAGCCTGTCAGCCTTCCAGCACACTGTCTCCGCCAGAGATGGTGGGGAGAGAGAAACCAGCCTTTCCTGTTCCAGGGAGACTGATGGCACTTGGAAAGCAGGGTGCCCCCCCCACCAGTGTCTGTGTGGCCCTGCACACCGGGCAGGGACACCAGAGCCCCTTTCCCCCCCTTGTAGCAAGACCACCCACTGCCAGACCACCCTGCCGGCCCACTCCGCCCCTGAAGGCGGCCTCTGCACCACAGTGGGCGAGCTGCTGAGCTGGCTGGAGAGAGAGAAGAAGCAGGAGGTTGAACCATATGAAGTTGCCATCTTCACAGATCAGAGAGTGGAGAGTAGCAGCAATTTCATGTAGTGCAAAGCTTAGGACTCCACACAGCATGCAGAGACGCTGTGTCCACCTGTGGCCTCCCACCCAGAGCAAATCATAAGTACACCACCGCCTCCGGATCAGGCCAAGACCTCCAGAGAGGGAGATGGGGCAATGAGTCCCGTATGTAGTCCCTATGTAGTCAGGGTCTCTGGGTGTAATGCTCTGGACTCCCTCAGGGACCCATGGAGAGCCTTTCAGTTCTTTTAAACTATGATCCAGCCCAAACTGATGAGTCTTTACATCATGCATTCAGAAAATGCCATTTTTAATATTTTTTTTACGGAGGAAGGGATCCAGGAAGGCCCAAGTGTCCGACATCCTAAAAGTCAACACTGTAGCCTGCAGCTTATAGACCACCTCCTGCCCTGTCTTTTTAAGTAATAGGGGAGAACATAAGGTGGTCCTTCCGCAGACACCCTGGCCCAGGCTCTTCTCTGTCCTCCTCAAGACCCCGTGGCTGCCACCACTTCCTGTGTCATCCTTAACTTTACACCAGTGTGGGGGCATGCAAAGCACAGATGGCACAGAGCCAGGAATACCTCCAGAGGCCCTCACCACCTTGTGGGCTTCCTCAGCCTAGAACATTCTGCAGCAATAGGCACTGTCTGCAGGCCTCAGACCTCTGCCCCAGGCTGAGACCACTGTCTGCTTTCCCTTGGCCTCCAGGACCTTGGACAACAGAGCTCCTCCTGTTTGTGCCTCAGGCCATATAAAGTTGCATCCAGAAGCTTCCTGGTCTGTGACTTTGCCCCAGGCCCTAGGAGGCCCCAACTGGCTTTGACTCTCCTGCCCGAGCTGAGGTCTTTCTGCTGGATGCCCCAACTTCCCTCCCTGATTAGGGTTACTTTTGGTTTGCTCTGGTTTCCAGATCCCTCTAGGCCAGGTCCTCAGCATATACCTGCTGTTAGGCCAGAAACTCCCTTAGCACTTTTGAGCATTACCCTCCACCCCGAGAGCCATCCTAGGCTGTCATC
The DNA here is from genome assembly GCF_021218885.2 of Marmota monax. NCBI lineage: Eukaryota > Metazoa > Chordata > Mammalia > Rodentia > Sciuridae > Marmota > Marmota monax. The sequence continues at coordinate 21,911,141 of NW_026692254.1, forward strand.
ATGCCCCTTCAACGACCACTCCCTGCCCCAGAGTGTCCAAGTAGAGAGGCCAGCCACAGCCAGACCATATTTGCCATCAGCAACCTCCTTCCATTTGTCTGGGTCCCTTCGCCCTGCAAACCCTTTCCCAGTAGGAGGGTGAGGAATTGGGGCTTGGCATTGAGAGTGAGAGGATAGGTCTTGGGAGCCTTGAAAGGCCAGGATGCCACCTTGCCCTCCACACTCTACTGGCTGCAAGCTGGGATTCCGAGTTCCCACTTTCTTGGTTCAGGAGAGCAGTGCCTTTAGGGGCAGCCAGAGCTCCCCATGGCACAACAGCTGATCCCTGACAGCAGCCATGGGGAGAAAGGAGTTATTTCTCTCTCAGTTTCACTCATGTCTCCAATCCACATAGTCTACCTGTTCCTGGAAAGAGCAACTAGACACCTTACCAGGGGTGACAGAAGGAAACTCCCATTCTCAGCACCCCCCTCCCCAGCTGCTTATCTTGGACCCTTCTCCCTGGCCTCATACTCTGTGCACAAAAGAGCCCAGAAGCTGCAAATCCAGAAACTAATTCTAGCTCTGCCTCTTGCTGACGGTGTGGCTTCTGGCAAGTCACTGTACCTCTCTGAGCCTATTTCCTCATCTGTAATGGAGGGTAATGTCATTGCCCTTGCAGTGCCCCAGGAGACTCACACACCAGACCCAGTGAGTGCACCTGTACAGGTGGTTCTCAGGTTACTAACAGGGTCACTGGACCATCCACCTCTGCTCCAGCAGCTCACCCCAGCTATAGGCTCCACTGGAAATGGGTCTCCCCGCTCTGGCTGGCTGTGCCTGCAGCCTGAAGCCTTGGTCTCATTTTGTTGATCAGTATCTTCCATCTTTGCCTCTTGTTTCTGCTCCCCTTCTCCAAGGCCCAGCTTGATGTGACCCCTTACAGCAGACTTGGGACAATGGCCTTTGTCCTCCTCTACTTGCTTCTGTGGATTTTGCCTATTCGTTCTTTCTCTGAGTATCGGTTTCCTCCATCCATCTGCTGTTCAGCTTAGCCACTCGCAGTCTTTCAGGAATTGTGCTGCAAATGCCACAGGTTCCATGCAAGATGATGTTTGTTTGTGGGCCATATAACAAATTACCATACATTAAGTGACTTCAACCAACAGAAATTTATCCTTATAGTGCTGGAGGGCAGAAGTCCAAAATGAGCCTTATGAGGCTGAATCAAGCTGTCAGCAGGGCTGGTCCCTCTGGAGGCTCCAAGGGGAAATCCATTTACTGCATCTTGGCATTGAGAGTAAGAGGTCAGGGCCTGGGAGCCCTGAAAGGCCTGAGTACCACCTTGCTCAGCACAGCCCTGCCTCTCTGGCTCCAGACTGGGATTCTAAGTTCCAGCTCCCTTGGTCCAGAAGGGCAGTGCCTTTAGAGGCAGCCAGAGCTCCCTGTGGCATAACAGCTGGGCCTCGAGAGCAGCTGTGGAAGAAGGTGTTTCTTTCTCTTCCAGTTTCATTCATGTAGCAATCCTTGTAGTCTACTTGGTGGCTTCTGGCATTGCTTGGCTTATCCCTACATCATTCCAGTCTCTTCTTCCAAGCTAACACATCCTTCCTGTCCTCCTTCCTCATCACCTCTGCTCACTTTTGTGTGAATGCTTTGTGACTGCATTTAGGACTCACCCAGATCATCCAGAATGACACAGAGATCATTCTCCATCTCTGTGTCCTTAACTGAATCACTCCTGCCAAGTTTCTCTTGCCGTAAAATGTAACACTGGCAGGTTACAGGGAATAGGGGCCTATAGCTTTGGGGGCCACTTGTCAGCCTGCCGCTGTGGACTCATGACTTCTTGTTTTGAGTGAGTTTTCTCTCAAATGAGCTTTTATGTTTATTAGTTCACATCTCTATATGGTCAGTGAGCTGATTTTCTGTCTAAGGCAGTGACCTACTGAGAAACTTTTTTTTTTAAGTGAAAAAAGGTCCGTTGTTTTAAAGAAAAGTATCACAGTGCCGGTGGAGCTGAGCTGTGGCCATCCTGGGAAAGGGAGGGTCAGTGAAACCCTGGGGCACTCAGGACCCTCCTCTCAGGCCAGAGCACCTTAAGCCAAGCCTTCTCCGGCCTCGCCTGATCGCTCTCCTCTGCCTGCTTCCCCGCAGCTCACCATCATCTTCAAGAACTTCCAAGAGTGTGTGGACCAGAAGGTGTACCAGGCCGAGATGGATGAGCTCCCGGCAGCCTTCGCCGACGGCTCTAAGAACGGCGGGGACAGGCACGGGGCCAACAGCTTGAAGATCACGGAGAAGGTGTCGGGCCAGCACGTGGAGATCCAGGCCAAGTACATCGGCACCACCATCGTGGTGCGCCAGGTGGGCCGCTACCTGACCTTTGCTGTCCGCATGCCCGAGGAGGTGGTCAACGCCGTGGAGGACCGGGACAGCCAGGGCCTCTACCTCTGCCTGCGGGGATGCCCGCTCAACCAGCAGATCGACTTCCAGGCCTTCCGGGCCAGCGCCGAGGGCCCCGACGCCCGCAGGCCAGTGGCCGCCAGCCCCGCCCCCGCGGCCCCTGAAACGTTCCCCTATGAGACGGCCGTGGCCAAGTGCAAGGAGAAGCTGCCCGTGGAGGACCTGTACTACCAGGCCTGCGTCTTCGACCTCCTCACCACAGGCGACGTGAACTTCACGCTGGCCGCCTACTACGCCCTGGAGGACGTCAAGATGCTCCACTCCAACAAGGACAAACTGCACCTGTATGAAAGGACTCGGGAGCTGCCAGGCGGGGTGGCCGCTGCGGGGCAGCCCCTGGCCCCCTGGCCGCTCCTCAGCACCCTGGCCCTCCTCGCCCTGCTGCCTGTGTTGTGGTAGGAAGGCAGCGGTCATGAGGATGTGGAGGGATGCACAGACTCCACCCCCAGCCTTGGGGCTCCTACTCCTCAGTTCGAGGGCTGGGGACACCAACAGGGTGCAGACTGGCAGGCACACTGTCTGTGGGCCAGTGGGCTGGCAACTCTCAGGAGCAGAGGCAGCCGCTGGCCGGGTGACCCATGGGACGGTTTCCTCAGAGCTGTCTCTGGCAAGGGCTTGGGGGTGTGGGGCCCCGGCCCCTCTCTCTAGTGCACGTGACAAGATTGTGGTGATAGGTGCTGTGATGTTTGTGACAGTAGAGCTGTGTGAGAGGGAGAGCAGCTCCCCTCCTCCCCACCCCTGCAGTGTGAATGTGCAAAACCCAGCCCCTTAGGCTGAAGCCCCACCCCACCCCTCCAGAGAGACACTGGGAACAGTCAGAGTCAGCTCCTTCTGCCCCTTGCAATGCACTGAAACAGGCCCGGCTGACTGCTGCTCGCTGATTCGTGGAGCCACCTGCGCCCACCGCACGCACACACACACTCTTATATGAGCACACTCGCACACACTAAGCCTGCGGGGATACCCCAGCCAAGCTGCACAAGGCTCCTTCCCCAGACAGGGCCTCCTTAAGGTCAGGATGCCCCCAGAGGGTGCTGTTCAACATCTTTAGCAAATTGACGTCACCTTGTGGCCAATAAGCTGTGCCCTCCTGGTGCCTTTCCATCTGTAGCCTCCCTGGGAGCTGGAGGGAGACCACTGTGTGCATTGGGCTGCCATGGGCTTGGGTTCAGGCTCAGGTTCCCAGGCGCCTGCCCAGACAGCTGTGCAATTGAACCATCAATGCATGTCGGCACGTGGTCTGAGCAACGCCAGTCACAGGCTCCAGTGCCCTTTTCTGGCTCTGCCCTTGGTCCTTTCGCTACTGTGCTTAGGAAATTGAAGTGCTTGGTTCTAAACGTCTACACAGAGGAGAGATCTCTTGACTTTGGTTCCTTCCCCTGCAGCAGATGCAAGAGCTCCTCGGCAGGTGAGTTCCAGCCCAGGGCATGGGCAGGAGACGCAGTGGATCGGGCCAGCTGGCCTGCCCCGTCCTCTGCTTTCTCCTCACCAGCCTCCTGGCTGCTGGTCAGAAGCCCTACTTTCCACCCTGCCCACCCATGTCTGGATTCTGAGGGGAGTAACAGAGTCTTAGAGGCCTCACAGCCCTGAACTTCCTGGGCAGGGTCTCCTTCCCAAGCCCTGTGGCCACAGAAGAAACCTGCCACTGGGAACCCTGAGTCCCTCTTTGTTTCAACCCAGGGTACCCATCCACAAAAACCCAGAACAATTCCCACCTCTGCTGCTATTCCAGAGGCTCCCAGGGACCAGCAAAGGGCTGGCCTTCACTCCCAAAGGTGCAGCTGGCCCCAGTGGGCAGTCCTGCCAGTGGCCCTGCAGCCCTGCTCCCCTCCCATCAGCATCTGCAGTAGCCCCTCTGCTGCTCCCCAGGGACCTCTCATACACTGGCCAGGAGGCTGCGAAACCTGCGTCTCCCCCCTTCCTCCGAGAGGTCCTCCTCCCTCTGCCAAAACCACATGGGCTGGTAGGAGGGGCTTACCCAGCCCCTTCCTCTCCCTGCTGGGTTTTTAGATGATCCCTATGTTGGAAGTAAAAAGTTGAAGCACTTTATTTTGGTTGTGTTTGATCACATTCTGCTTGGAAGTGGGGACCCCTCACTGCGTCCATGTGTCTGCGACCTGTGTGGAGTGTCACCGCATGTACATACTGTAAATTATTTATTAATGGCTAAATGCAAGTAAAGTTTGAGGGTTTTTTTTTTTGTTTTGTTATTTTCTTTTAATTGGAGTTTGTTTCTGAACAGACTTTGGTTCCTTTTGGGGAGTGGAGGGTTGACTTGATGGCAGTTGTCCCCTTAACAGTTAATGTGTGGAATAGGAATGTGTATGTTCGAGTGTCATGATGACGTGTGGAAGATACAGAAACATAACAACCAGAGTCATCTGCCTCTCTTAAAATTACTTTTTTTTCCTTATCACAAGTCATTTGGGGCACCTAGCCGGTCCAGATTCCCTTGCTCAGTGGACGCTGGAACATAATCCTGCAGACAGACAGCCAAATGGCAGAGGGACATAAAGTGCCTCCTAGGATAAGGTTGGAGGCTGGCCTCAGTTCCAGGATGACTCCTTCTCAGCCGGCAACATCATCTAGGAGACTGGAGACTATGGCTGCCACCCTCCTTCCAGTCCCCTGATCACATAGCACAGGAGCAGAGTGGTAGCCCTGCAGAGGGGACCACCATTACATCTCTGGGGTCAGGTTTACTGCTTGCTGTGATCACATCTCATCCCTAAAATTTACCCGGTGACACTGGAATGAATGTAGATCCACTTCATAGAAGAAACAGTTCCTGTGAGATGAATTGACTTGCCCAGGGTCCCTTGGTAAAGGTATATGCAAGATGTTTAACTATAAGATTAGTTTTGCCCAAAGTTCCTGCTCTTAGCCCTAAATGCCATGAAGCAGAAGAGCAGTGTAATTAAGCCAAGCTATACATCCTGCCGTCTCCACCTTCCCAGTTGTGCAACCTTGGGCAAATCATTTAATCTCTCTAAGCCCCAGTTCCCTCCTCTGTCAAATACAGGGTGCCTGGAGATCAGTGAGTTTGTACCTGCAAAGTGCCTACCATGAGTGTTCACTGTGGGTAGTGGTGTACTCCAAAGCAAGAGAGATCGGATGGAGTGGGGCAGAGTGGGAGCAGGGCCACCCAAGCCCTGGAAGCCTGGGCTGGGGATTGAACTGGAAAGCTAGTATGAAGAGGAATACAAGGAGTGATCATTTGCACATATCCAGGCAGAAGAAGAAGTCCAGAAGTAGGAGAGAAAATTCTAGAGCCCTGTTCTTCCTTAGGCTCCCAGAGAAAACATGGCAATTGGGTTTGTAAGGAAGAAACCAGACTGGAAGTCAAAGCGTACCTGCACATTTTAGCCAGCACCCACTCTGGCAGTAGGACGGGTCTCCCACACTCAATGGTAAGCAAGAGGTAACACCCGGAGCAGCAGGGAGGTTGCAGAGCCGTGGCACTGATGGGCACAGATCACGGGGAAGCCAGGGCACACAGAAGGGGAAAAAAAGATAAAAGTTTCTTGTTCAGCATCAGAAGAAAAGGCTGTACAGCACTTGCCAGAAAATATTCTTGGTTTGGAATGTTTTCAGGACCCTAAATTTAACGGGCAGAAATTCTTTCCCAAGTACTGTGCTACTACCAGTTGTCCTTATGAACATGAAAATTTTCATTGTGAATATGGAACACAGTGTCTTGAGCTAAATGACTCCCGAGAAGGTCTTCCTCTTCCTCTGCAGGATGGGTTGAGCAGACTCCTCACCACCAGATCAACGGAGGCCAGTGAGCTTGGAGGTAAGTGCATTAGCACCATGAGGTGGGACACCTCTCCCACTCCATCCAGACTTACTGATGTGGCAAGAACTCCTGGATGGATGCTGGGGCTGCAGCTCAATGGTAGGGCATTTACCTAGCCTGCGTAAGGCCCTGGCCTTCAACCCCAGTGTGGCAAAACTAAATAAATAAATAAAAGAACTCTTGGGAGTTCTTGTTTGGCAAACCAGAATTTGTAAGGATAAAAGACAGAAAGGGCCCTTAAAACAAATGAATGACAGTCATTGATAATGAGGGAGCAAACTATGGGGTGAAATAATTCCCAGAACACTTGGGCAGAGGCCCATCAGAGCCGGGCACCAGTCATGCCTGCGACTGGCGCAGAGCAGGGGGGGTGGCCCTCGGCGCAGGCTGACTTGGCATCAAAACTGGCTCTGTCTGTCACTGGCTGTGTGGTCTCTCTTGGATCTTTTTGAGCCTTGCATTTCTTATTTGTAAAATGGAATTACGAGTACCTGCCTCCCAAGATCCTTATGGAAACCCAGTGAGCTAATGCTCATAAATTCCCTTGCACGTGGACCCTGGTACAGTGAAAATGGAGGACCCGTCTCTTGGCAATGGCATGTACTCATTTATCCATTTAACAGCTTCTTGTATGTGCCCAGCATTGTGCTGTGGGAACACAGTAGGGACCCAAAACAGGCCACCTTGCATTCTCACTGGGGAGAAAGTCAATAAACAATAGTTAACCAGATCTCACATCCCGGATGAAAAGCACCCAGAAGAAAGGGAAGCAAGTTAGTTCTGAGAGGGGATGAGAAGTTCCTCGTTGGTGGGGCCAAAGGTACCTCGGAGTCACTCACCTGTGAGAATTTCCAGGGCAAGCTATACAAACAGCTAGAGAGAATGTTCTACTCAGGGAGGAATGAGTACAACAGACCTGGTGCACTCAGCTCAGAGGGAGAGTTTAAGGGGCAGCAGAAACCCATGTGACTCCTTGGCAATGAGTAGACAGAGGTCGGTCCCCATTGAGGCCACAGAGTGACAGGAGCCAGGGGAGGACTTGATGTTTACCCCAGTTGCCAGAGGAAGCCACTGAGACCTCTGCACAGGGCAACAGTGTGTCTGCCCTGGGTCTCAAAGGAGTTCCAGATGCTACATAAAGGAGGCACTGTCAGGAGGGGCGCGAGTCACAGGCTATCGTAGAAGTCCCAGGCAGATGCGATGTGGGAGAAGACGCAAAATGATGGGCTTGGGGGTTAGTGTGAAGGTGGAGCTGGCAGAGCCAGGGAGCTAGAGGCTAGAGAATAGACCATCATACCATCCCCAAGTGTGGGCTCTGAGTACCAGGGTAAAGGTGGTGCCCTTTACTCCAGCTAGGAAGATCTCAGGAGGTACAGGTTTGGGGCAGGTTAGAAAGCATAGGTAGCTGGGCACAGTGGCACACGCCTGTAATCCTAGGGAGGCGGAGGCAGGAAGATCACAGATTTGAGGCTAGCCTCAACAATTTAGCAAAACCCTGTCTCAAAAAATAAGAAGTACTGGGGATGTACCTCAGTAGTAGAGTGCTGGAGAGGGAGAGGGGAAAGGAGGGAGGGAAGGGAGGGAGGGAGGGAAAGAGAAAGGGAGAGAGAAAAAAGCATGGGTGCTTCAGTTTGAAGTTTTAAATTTAAATGATGTAAATTTCTTTCTAAGCAAGGCAGTGTTCACCAAATAAACTTTCCAGCTCTCACCTGTCCCCTGGCCCAGCTTATCCCCAGAATGACTGATGAGAATGGAGAGAGGGCATCTTGAGGGGGAGTCCCTCCTCGAGCCTCACCTGCCTGTGTCTCCCACCAGACACACAGGGCGGGCGCCATGCTTTATCCATCTTTTCCAGTGCTCGTCTCTTAGGTTCGGTCCAGGAGCTACATCTCTTTGATCTGATTAGTTGTCGAACTCTTAAAACAGTGGGAAGAAGCCCGTGAGAAGACTCCCCCCATCTTATAATCAGAAGTTTATGGACCTCTAGCTTCACAGAGGTTCCAGCAGTCTCCTGAATCTACAGAGTCAAGGCCTCTCCACCTGTTTCCTCAATATCTTGGCCATTTGATTGTTTCCTGCTTCAGACATGATGTTAGTTCCAGGACCCTGAAGGCAGGGGAGCAGAGAGCAACACTCTTAAAAGTCCCGGCAGGATGGACTTACCAGATCTCTGCAGGCAGCTGTGTGCATGTCCTAGTGGTCCTAGTGGTGGCAGAATTGTTTCTGGAATCAGAAACGAGATTGCAGGCAGCCCAAGCCCTCAGGCCAAGGTGGACATATGGCCCAGCATCATCCTGTCCTTGCCCAGGGTGACCCTGGGATGGCACATGGACTCTTCTACATTCAAACTCAAACCAGCTCCCTGCTCTCTCCCCTGCAAGGATTGGAGACCTTGCCAGGCCCTTGCCACAGCAAAATGGACCAAACCAAACAGATCCGCCAGCGGAAGAACAAAGATGTGTTCAGAAACTGTCAGGAAATCCGTCTTGAGCTCACTCTATCTGTTCATGCAGCAAGGCCAGGGTCAACTGTTACTAGGGAAAGTGGCTTGTGACAGTTTACTGATGGAGATGTGCTTGCTCAGGGTGAGGGGGGACACACCAAGAACAGGACTGGAACCTCTTAAGAGGAGTAGAAAGAGGGGAAAGAGCAGTCCAAAAACTCCTCCTTAAGGACACGGTGCTAGAGCTTGGGCTATTAAACCAACCCCCAGTCCCCTGCCTGAGGCCAAGCAGTGGCCTGGGGAAGTGACCTTGTGTTTGGTGGCCTAAATGCCCAGGGATGCGCAGTGGCAGAGAAACCCCTGGCAGAGGGAAAAGCCCAGCTTGACCCAGGGTCCCAGTGCTGTCCCCCACTGGCTGCATGTCAGAGGGGGAGTTGTCATTGTTCTCAGCCTCCTGTCTCAGCCATTAAGGCACAGTGACGGCACCCCCCTCACAAGTCACCTGCACACTGAATACCATGTGTGCGGCACACATGCTCTCGGGAATTACAGCCACTACTGTCCTTCAGCAGCCCCATGGACCTGGAGGTGCCTTCCTCTGGGATGGCCTTCCCTGCTCATCGCTCACTGCGTAGGTCCACCTGGCCACAGGGCAAACTGTGGTCACACACATTTCATGAGCTGCCACCTTCGCTGTCCTCCTGCAGCCACACCTACCTCCTTGAGAAATAGAAATGAGGCCCTACATTTGAATCTTGCCCTTGAGTCCACAACAATCCTAGAAGGCAGAAGATCTTGCCCTAGTGAGCAGGTGAGCAGGCGAGGTTTAAAAGAAGCCAACCGGCCTGCTTAAGAGTTCAGTGACATTCTGGGAGAAGAGTCAGCCCACCCTGCACCCACCCAACCACCTGCTCTTGGCTTGAGGGCAGAGAGGGAGCCTCAGGAACCTCCAAATAATGGTGGAGTCAGTCTAGATATGGTTCTGGGGAGAGCAGGGAGCAAAGACCATGAGCCATGTGCCCAGCAGAGCTATCCCAGCCCAGCACAGCTGTCCCAGGTGCTGGAATACTGAGATAACACCAGAAGGGTTCACAAATTTCCTCTATTATAGGCCTACAGCAAGCTTGCCTCCCTAACATTCCCCTAGTCCTTCCCACAATCCAGCAGATAAAGGATTATCATCCAGCTCAGTGGGAGATCTTAGGAAGCTACTTTTCAGCCCCAGAACCAGCTACTAACAGCTTCAAATATCAAGACCTCCCCCTTCTTAGTCTAGGAGGCTGAGTAGGGACCTGAGCTCTGGCCCAGCCCCCAGCCTGCTGAACCCCCAGAGAAGATAGCACTGTGCCCTCCATTTCAACATGCTCTCCTCTCTGGACACCACCCAAAAGAAAGCCCCATGCCCAGCAGCTAGCTGCCTACAAGGCCACTGTCCAGCCAAGGACCAGGATACCCAAAGTTGGCAAGGAGCAAGCCTAGTGAACTGGTACTGCATTCACCTGCAACACCTTCCCAGCATCCCACACCTGTGGAGCAGGAGTCAGAGATGCGTATGAGCTGGTCCATGGGGAAGCCCTCATCAGGTGAAGGCACCAGAGTGGGCCAGAGGCTCTGAAAAGACCAACAGGAATGGGCATGGAAACAGCAGAACCAGAGGAGCCTGGTCAGAAGAAACCAGCAAGAACAGCAGAGTAGTGCTCTGTGGCTCCGATGAGGATGTAGCTCAGTGATAAAGTCCCTAGCACCATATGGTCCCTTGGACCCTTCCTCCATAGGGAGGAAGGAGTAGGGACAGGTTGGAGCACGGGGAGCAGGACCCTGTACAGACCTGAAAAATGGTAGGATTGAGAGAGTGAGGCAGAGCTATGCCAGGCAGCACTGCCTCTCAGGATTTTGTCCCAAGAGGTGGTGAGGCTCTCTTTCCCTGAGGCCTCAACACTCTTTCTCTTCTTGGTCCCCTCTGGCACTTCCTTCAGGGATAAGGTGACTTTATGTGTCTTGGGCTCTGCAGCCAAGAACAGAATTACCGCCTGGCCTTCCCTGGGGCTGCCTTCAGGTGTTGGCTGATAGGCAGGCTGTTTATGAACCTCTGCTGCCCTCAGAAGGACTGTTCTAGAATTGCATCTACTCAAGGGTTTCAGAAAAATACAGTGTATGCCCCAGCCAGGGATGGCAAGAGGTCTCTGAGCTCCAGCACCTCAAGATGCTCCAATATCCATCCCCCTCTGATAAATAATGACAGGTGCCGAGCTCAGTTGGAACAGAGGCAGAGTTAAAATCCAGGTATTCCACCCACAGACCCACATCCCCCACCTAAATGGGTCCAAGTGCCCTCTGAACCCCTCTGCCAGAGCTCAGCCCCCAGGCACCCTGTCCCTTAACTTTGGCAATTCTCTCTGGTGCTTATGTGACATTTCATGTTCTTGCCATTTACTTGCCTCCCCCACACCTCACCACACTAGACTATCAGCTCCAAGAGGACAGGGGCCCATCCTCCTGATGCCCAGCAGAAGAGCTTATTGGACTACGATCTCCTCCAGATGAAGCAGCTCCTGCTGTACCCTCCTGCTGGGGTTGGTTCAGTCTCTTGCAGAACAAGCTGCAGCTTTGAAGGGGCCTTTCCCTCAGGTTGAGCTGAGCCTGCCCTCCAGGTCAATGAGTTCCCTCCTGGGCCTCCCCTGACCTTTTAAACTGCCCTCTGGCTCTCTAACATTACCACCTTTTCCTTTTCCACTGTGCATACACTCCTGTAAAAACCATATCAACCCAGGAAGATGCCTCCTTCATCTGCAAATGAAGATGCAAAGGCAATCTACCTCACTGTACCCAAGGAAGGACCAGATAGGGACAATGTCCTGGCCCCTTTATGACATCAGGGCCTTGAAGGCCTCCACTGTGACTGTGCTTAGACAATTGCTTAATTGCATGAAAGCGGTTAAGATGAAAATAGCATATTTAAAACTTCTATGGGGCAGCTGGCCCTGAGAAAGGGTATTATTCTGCACATCTTGAGGTAAGAAGCCTGTAGGCTTTAGACTCATCCATGTCACAAAAAAACCAGAGAGCAGTTTGGTCAGAGCGAAATCAGGTGGCCTGATCACACTTGTCATCTCCACATATCACATGGCCACAAAGCTAACTAGAAAACCCTAAAGACATGGACCCTGGGGGAAAGTCTTCCCAGCAACAGAGGACCGGGCTCCACCAGCACTGGGGGCTCTGCAGTAAGGCCAGTTGCATCTCTGCCCCACTTCACAGAACAGAACAAGGCAAGCTGGGAGGTGTCATGGACCTCAACAGGGGTTCCCACCTGAAGAGGTGATGGAAGGAGCTGGTGCACAGGCTTTCCTGAGGGCACAATCTCCAGTGCAGAGCTGGTCCTGTTGCTTTAAGAGCCACAGGTTGGAATCTGGAGTCCAGACTGTCCTGGCAAACTACAGGGCCTTAGGTTTCAATAAGTGACCTTTCTGTTGGAGCTAATTGAGGAGGGCTTGCCATGATGCCAGACATGAGACGCCTGCCAGGGAGGAGAGAGGGAGGAAGGAGGGAGAAGGCGGGGCTCTATGCCTGCTGCTTCCAGTAAAAGGCAGGCGTTTTGGCAGTAGGCTTCAGTCTTGTTGCTATTGTAAATCATAATAAGCGGATTATTGCAGCACTTGTTCTTAAAGTTTCCCCAAATTGTTCCAACTGAGTTGTGAATCCCAGCAGGATTATGGGTAGAGTTTATTTATAGGCAGGAAGAGCCCTCAGCGCTTTATCTTCCACTCAAAAGACTCCATGCACTGTAAACCCATCTCCCCTTCCTGCCCAGCCCAGGTTGAGCAAGGCCCCTGTACCCAAGTCCCCTGGGGCTGGCAGGGTGGAGTTGCAGCAGTTGACCCCTCAGCTGCTCACATGAGCTTATTTGGTATGAAAAATAAAGAGCTTCAAAAAGACTTGAGTTGGGTTTCCAAGTCAACTAAGTATTAGTAAAAACCTTTGGGTATGGGCAAAATTTCTCCAACTCTCCTTCCAATGGGGATCTCCACCCGCAGGCTGAGCCACCCTTCCTCTGTCTGGGCTGCACCAGGGCTGGGCCTTCCCCTGTGCCAAATTGCCAGAGTTGACATTTATGTCAGTGTTTCCATTATAAAATGCTTTTTTCCTCCTTCAAGAATATATAATCCAACTGTTAAATTAACTCTCAAAGCTGCAGCTGGCAAAGTATTTTTATTTCCTTTCGGATAGAAGGTGCACCTGGCCAGGTCTCCCCAAGATCCTCCCTGGAAAGACTACCACTGGGAAAAATAAAGAGTTTCAGCAGCTCTAGGTCATCCTCATGAATGCAGGGCTATGGGCCGTGGCCTGGGGTTGCTTGGCCAGGGAACTGTTAAAACAACAGCTACTCAGGAATAGAAAATCTTAGAAACCTGTGGTGTCATGGCCTGGAACCAATAACAAAAGGCTCCATTGAGACTCCAAGCTTGCCAAAATATCTGTACCTGACCCAGCACCCAACAAGGGAAGTACCCAGCACACAACTCACATCAAAATGCAATGCAACGTGTTAGCCCAGTTCTAAAAATCCTTATTAACGCCTTTTAATATACAAGAATCAAAAGTACAGCAGTTTTACAATGTAGGAAAATTTAATACATACTATATAAACAACATTATTTACATCAGAAATCACTAGGACAGTGGCATTTTTCACAAATATAAATTAATTACTGTTTAGTCAACAGATTTAAAAGTCCACAATTTTACAATAAAGAAAAAAACCACCTGTCCCCAGGCGGGTGGGGCACAGATGGACTAAAGCAGCCTGGACCCCTACCGTGGCTCTCCTTGCCCAACTTGGCTGCCCCTAGATGAGCCAGAAGACTACTGGTGCTGGGCTGGGCCACTGCTTCTGCTGACAAGTGGATTTTGGTCTGTAGGATTTCAGTATTGTCAAGTGAACTCCCAAATAAATTGCCTTTGCACCTCAGGCCTGATGCAATTTTTAGACTCAGGGCCAGAATGTCTGCAGCATGTTGGGGGAAAGTGTGGGGTTCCCTTGGAAGGGCTTAGGGAATGCCTAATGTGAGAGCAAGCCTAGGACCATCAGGTTAGGCTCCCCAGAGGGCCTGGCTGTGTCCCTCCAGTCCCCCTGAGAGACTACATACAGTGAGCAGCACGGGAGCTCGCCTTGTCCTTTTCTAGGGCTATGGCACATCCTGTCCATCCCTGTTTACTTCAGATTTTGATGATGCAGACTCCCTCCTTCCTCACCTTCTGCTATTCATTCAAAGCCAGGCTCCATGTAATACCATCCTCAGATTCCTGGGGCAGTCTCTCCCATTTCCAAAAGTGAGAGAATTTTTACCTGTGCAAACTTCTGTTGTGATTTAAACATATACTTGTACTGATTAAAAATCAGTGAGGAAATGCCTCCTTTCTCCCAACCCACTTTTCAAATAAACTTCAACACCTAAAACAGATGTTTAATGGGGGATACTGTAATTTTATAATCAATATAACACTGATCTGGCCCATATTGCCTTTTGCTACATCATATGGCACTAAAAGTCCTGAATGTGAACAAAAGGAAGTTCCTTTTTTTCCTCATGATGAGACATCTTTGGGAATAACTCACAACTCCTATCAACAACTTGAGAGAAAAACCTGGGTAAGTATGGATGGTGCCTCCAACCCTGCAGCTTCCCATGGGGGCTCATCCCCTTCTTACCCCCACATCCCAACACTCAAGGTCCAGCAAATCAACCCAATCTTCCTCTTTGGCTTGGGCAGAACACAGGATAGTGTTGATATTATTAGCAAGAAGCTCCTTCTGTGGTTTCCTTTTCAATGTGTGGAGATTTGATTTCCTGCCTTCACCGAGCAGTCATGGCAGGCCTCCCCATGGGAGGATGGAGGCCAGATGCTCCGGGCTCTGTTGTAGGGTGTGCATGTACAAGGCCAGGGTGAGCCACCCCAAGTACAACGAGGGGCTAAGAAGGTAGTGAGCCTTCCCAATACAACCTGTAGGAACCCTGACTCTCACCTGGAAACTCAGCACCAGCCCTATAATGCTCTGTACAGCAGGAGAAATGGCTCACCATGGCTATATCTGTTTCCCTCAGGGGAGGCAATGCGGGCATGTTTCGGTAAAGCCAATAACGGTGCTGCCTAGGATATCAGCAAGTATGTGACAAATGATCTTACAGAGGTCCCCACAAGTTAGTTCAGGGAGTTCAACCCATTAGCTTAGAACCTGGATACTCGTATGTTCAAGTTTTTCTGTCTCCGTCTAGAAAAGCTTTGGATACAATACTGGCAAGCTATACTGAAATTAATAAAAGGCCTGAGCATCAGTACAGTGAAAGGAGCTTGCCTTATGATACAACCAACCTGTCCCCCAATCCTGCCTCCATTCAACTCCAGTACGACTCTTACCACTTACAACTCAGGCACCCTGGCTGTAGACAATTTCTATTTGGGAAAAAAATTAACTTAGGTTTATACTTTACAGATCTTATACTAAAGGAAACCAAGTACAATTCTACTGATCTCTAACAAGCAATGGAAACTTCTTCACCACAGGTTACTTATTTTCATCTGACCACCCCATGAATTCTGGGAGATCTGTGTAACCTACTTTGTCAAGCTGTGCAAAGGAAACTAAAATGTAGCTGCAGATGTTGACCTATTCCAATACTGAAAGCTCCCCCATTTGCTGGCACTACCTAAAGCCCCCTTCAAGAAACCTGCCAACCACCTACACAAGTGTTCCCACCTCTGTGCTTGCCCACTGGTCAGCAGGCCTGCCTCTGCTTCCTGTCCAGGACCTGTGGTTTTCCTCTCACCACAAGAATCAGAAATCCACCAGGGATTCCTGTCCTGGTCACACTACGCCCCTCCCTACCTCCACCCTAGACCCACTCAGCCCAATCCCCAATCAAGGAATAACCACGCTGACATCCATGTTGCCTAACTCACAGTACTTGAAAATCAGTCAGAAGGACACTACTTTCCCTGGCACAGGGAAAAGCAGGCCCACCCAGGAGACCAAACCCTTGAAATGTACAAAGACAGTGTGGGGAAAATTAGTGTTGGTAGGAAGGAGGACATGGTAGAAGTAATTTTCCTCTCTTGCTGTCCTCTACCTACTCCCACCCTGTAGTTTTCACATAATGAAGCCAAGTATAATCTCTCCCAAGGACACGTTTGAGGAGTACACCTGCTCCCCTTTAAGTCCTATGATATGAGATCCACCCACTCACCCCACTCCCCAACAGCAGCATCCATCATGTCATAGTGAACCAAATCCCACACTGTCCAGCAGGTCCTGGTAGCCTTCATGCACCAATTCCTTCCCCTGACCACTGCACCAAAGTCCAGGAACACTGAACCTGGCAGTTAAACATTCATGACTCTTAAGATCCCAGATTCCTTTGCTGGGGAAACAGCCCAATAAAGCTGGTGCACAAAAAGTCACCTCTTCCTCCTAGCACCCATCAGGTGGGAGGCAACAACCAGGCTGGAGTGGGATGGGGTGCCAAAGTGCAGGAGTGGTGACCCAAATCAAAGCCCGCCCGACGAAAGGCCTCCCACTCCTTCAAGTGCTCCTTCAGCCGGTGAGTTGACGGCAGCAGCATGTCCAGAAACTCCACTCACCGGTCTAGATACCTGGCCACTGTTGGACCAGACCAAAAACGTCCACATGATGTCTCCTGCTCTCCCCTTTCTGAGCTGTCCTTTATGTTTTCCGAACATTCCAGTTATAATCTGGGTTGTTTTTCTGTTCTAGTGATCTCTCCAAAGGAGACCTGTGATCCAGGGGTGACTTAGAATCGTGAGGAGATTTCTGAGAAGGGGGTGAACGAGGATCTGAGACTGCAGGGTGCAATGGGGGCAGGGGCTGTTTATATTCCCCCAATTTGTCTGTGTGGAAAGAGCGGTAATGGTCTGAGGGTCCCTGGCCATGGTAGCCCATAGGGGGGCGGTGATCAGACATTCGACGGAAATCCTGCTGGTGGTAATTTTGAGGCCTAAAATCATCAGATCTCCTCCTCTTGGAGTCATGATGGTGTCTGAAACAGAGATGTGAAGATTAGCTGAAAGACCAAAACCAGACTCCCATCCACTGGGATTTTCTACACTCATACTCAATAGACTCGGGGACAAATGCTTACATTACCAGGAAGCAAAAACAAACAAACAAATAACAACAACCACAAAATTAAAGCAATTACAAAAGATCATTTTTCACTTATTGGCAAAATGCGTCCTATAAAATGACACAGAACTTGCTGATACAGTATACATACACTTAATCACTGATGGCTTTGTAAACCACACTCATCAGGAAAATATACCAACTATACACATTTTCATGTAATCTTGACCAAGTTCAGGAGGAAAAAACTCACTGAAATTACTTTGTAAGTTATTAGTAACTCAGATATCAACCTAGATAGTCAAAAACATGTGAAAGGTTGATAAAATTATTTTTTAAATTGACTCTGTTAAGAGTACTGAAACTTTAGTTTGGGCCCTGACAAACTACTCATTATATCATTAAAAGACTACTCAAAAGGTAAAACAACCCAATTTTAAAACAAAGGACTTGAATAGACATTTTTCCAAAGATAAACAAACCACCAATAAGCACAATGAAAAGATGCTCAATCTCAGTAATAGTAGGGAAGGGCATATCAAACCCACAATGAGACCATTTTACATACACTAGGATTGGCTATATTTTTTTTAAATATAGAAAAGTAATTAATGATGAAGATGCTGATAAATTACACTGTCAAACATTGCTGGTAGAAATATAAAATGGTTCAGCCACTGTGGAAAACAGTCTGGTGGTTCCTAAAACATTAAAAAATTATAATATGACTTAGTAATTCCACTCCTAGGTAAGTATACACACAAGAACTAAAAACAGGTATGTGAACAAATATCTATATACCAGTATTCACTGCAGCATTATTCACAGTAACCAAAAGATAGAAACAAACTCAATGGCCACCAACAGATGAATGAATAAACAAAATGTGACATTTAAACATATACTAAAGTACTGTTCAGCCACATAATAATGATAAATGCTACAATGTACACAAACTGCAAAAACATGTTAGGTCAAGAAGCCAGAAAAAAAAGGTCACATATTATATGAGTCCCCCCTGCAGGAAATGTCCAGAATAGGTAAATACATAAAGAATGCAGACTGTCAGTTCCCAGCCTGTGCTGGGGAGAGGGAAGAATGGGAAATAATTGCTTAATGGTTATGAGGTTTTCTTTGCAAGTGTTTTGGAACTAGATGGAAGAGACTGCATAACACTGTAAATGTACTAATGTAACTGAACTGTTCACTTTAAAATGGTTCATTTATGCAGTGTGAAGTTCACCTCAGTGAAAGGAGTATGGGGAGAATTAGGTATTCAGGTTCAAAGAAACAAAATGTACAGAACTATGGTTTTCAAGATAGCACATGAACAACAGTGCTCCTTGAGGATGAAAACTAATGAAATTAGTCTTCTAATTCCCACTGCTCACTACTGTATCACAGAGAAAGATATGACACAGGGAGAGGAAAACCCAGGAAGAGGCTGTCAGACTGCCGATGGACCAAGGCGGCAGAGTTCACATGACATGGCATAATCGAAGAGAATCCTGCATAAACAGAAGATCTGAAGATCTGCACAGGGTTCCTTTCCCTCTTCAAGTTCATAACACTGCTCGGGATATGAATGTGAGGAAAGGACCCATGGCTAGGGAAAGAACCACCTAGAAGGATTAGAGGTTATTACCTTGTATTCACACAAAGCCCAGCAGCGGATCTTGCCAGCTAGACCCACAACCTTACTAAATTTAAGGGGCATTATTGAGTACAGTGTAACAGGGATTCTTACCTAGGGGTGGGCAATAATTAGCCCCTGACCAGGCACTACTCCAGTTCTGCCTAATAAATCTTATCAGTAAGACCTGGAAGAATCAAACTATTTCCAAATAATCTGCATCTTATAATAAAACTTCAGAATATTTATAGAACTATAAAAAGCACACAACAAGGTAAATTTTACCTTGCATCAAATAAAAAATCATGAGGCAGTGAAACTAAGACCCATAATAAAGAGGTAAATCAATTGAAACTGACCCAAATGATATAATTAGCAGACAAGGGCACTGAAATTATTCTGATAACCTATATTCCACTTCTGAGAGTTTAAACTGAGACATAGAAGATGAAGGAAGAAAAAAAAAACACACACACACCCTAATACAACTTTTAGAGATAAAAACTACAAGGTATGAAAAGTATATTTTATATAATGAATAGGCCTCATGGGCAGATTAGACAATGAAAAATAAAATATTAATACACCTGGAAGACATAGAAATAGAAACTATCCATAATTAAAAAGAAAAAAAAAGAAAGTCCTTCAGGAGAAGAAAAATGGTACCAAATAGAAATACAGATCTATCTATATAAAGGAAGACAGAGAAAGTATCCACTGAAGCCAGATGAGAAATGAAGGTACAGTGAGGGCTGAAGGCTCCTTCTAAGGAGATGTCTGATACTAGGCCACCACTGCTCAGCTAATGTAGTCTGCCTTTCCAAATCTTTCAAAACAGAAGACACTGAGGGATATGAACAAAATTTTCCCACTTTAAATTCAAGCTATAATCCAGGGCTAAGGTGTAGCTCAGTGGTACAGCACTTGGGTAACACATATAAGGTCCTGGGTTCCATTTCTAACACCAACAAAGCATCAGCAGCTGAGGAAAAAATCAAATGCTATGAAGCTAAATAAATATATAGCCAATTCCTAAATTCAGAAAATTTAGGGAAAACTTGTCAGCATTCCCATACTTGCTAATTCTCATAATTTAGAAGTACTGGCTCATCATATCACTGGTAGTTTTATATAGCTATACAGCAGACACAATTTCAAAAGCCTTGACTCTTAAATTATGGATTTCTGGCAAACCAAGGATCATTGGCTTATTTCATCTCAGAATCCCTACTACCTAATGTGCTACTGAGACTAAAACAAAGAGCTTAATAATTCTTTTTCTTCTTCTTTTTTTTGGGGGGTGGGGTGGGGGTGGGAGGTTGTAGAATTGAAAATTAAAACCAGGTCCTTAAGCATACTAAAATACTGGGCAAGCACTTTACCACTGAGTTTACCCCACCCTCACCCCACCAACCATTTATTTTTAATTTTAAGGCAGGGTCTCACTAATTTGCAGAGGCTGACCTCAAACTTGCAATACTCCTACTTCAGCCTGCTCAGTAGATGGAATTACAGGCATGTGTGGGATTACTATCATGCCCGGCATAAAAATCCCTACTCTTAACCATTTCCTCCTATAAGTAGTTCTTGGTGAGGTCAGTGCCCGGTGTCTCAGAACTTTTTACATACCTGTCATAATAATCTCTGTGTCCCCGGTGGTCTCGGTCACTGCTGTACTGATCATATGGTCTTTTTCTGGACAGATTGTTGGGTCGATAACTTCCAGAACGGTGGGCATCCATATGTCGCCGGTCCCCATAGTGGTGGTCCTTGTACCAGTGTTGCTCATACTGATGATGCCGGTCACTGCCCCATGGTGGATTATTGTTGCCACCACCATAGTTGAACTTTCTTTCCCTCTGCCAGTCTCCTCGATCTGCAGAAAAAGAATCTTATGACTATAAGAAATGACTGAATCTCAAAAGGTTTGAACTGAAAGGCTGACACGTTACAAGCAAACATTAAATCTCCTGATGGTTAACATATCAGTAATGAGTGTTAACATTCTCCCTTCCTCCTAAAATCTAAGAACTGCTACTTTTCATTTTCTAGATCTATTTACCTTCTAATCTGTGATAGATGGTCAAAAAACCAAAACCAAACAGTAATTTGGAAAACAATACACTGAATTTCACAGCTGCAAGATAATACCATCCCCCCTCGATTTACACATCTAAAGTTTTTCACCTAATACAGTTAGGCTGTGTCATTTCTGAAAATATCTTGATTATATTAACTGATTCTCCTATTCTTTTTCCCTAGCCCACAACTAGACCTCTTCCTCTGACAAAAAGTAATTCTTTAATTATGAACTTGGATCAGCACTCGAACTCTTAAAAGATAAGGCCAAACTAAGATCCATTTAACTTCTGTAGCTTCCCTTTCACCCAAGGGAAGGACTCACACTTACTTGGCTCAGAAAAGGTAGTGAAAACACAGAAGCCCAGGGATGGAGGCTGTTGTGATTTGAATTATAACCCCCCAAAATTTCTGTCTACCCAGAACTTTTGAGTGTGACTACTTGAAAATTGGGTCTTGTAGATATAATTAAGGATCTTGTTTTTAGCTTAAATCCAATGACAGATATCATTTTAAAATGGAGGCAGAGGGAGGTATAAGACCCAAAAGCAACTCATGTAAAAATGCAGGCAGAGATCAGCATGATGCCACTACAGGTCAAGAACACCATGGAGTGTTGGTAGCAGGCAAAAGGCAAGGGAAAGGCATGGAACAGGTTCCCCCCTCAGAACCCCAGAAGGAACCACCCCTGCTGACACGTTTAATTTCAGGCTTCTGGCCTTCAAAACTGAGAGAAAATACATTTCTGATGTTTTAAGCCACCTAATTTGTGGAACTTCATTACAGGTAGCCCTAAGAAACTAATACAAAGGATTAACCAGAAGGAACTACAGGAACTCATGGAAAAATCCATCTTTAGTCTACATCTGACAAAGACATGCCACCAAATAAGTGTCTCTCCAACTAAATGTCTCTCAATAAATTTTGCTGGCCTTCTAGCATTCTTCCACAGAGTCAAATAACATCATCATTAAGGAAGGTGTATAGCTTAGAAATATTACCATTAATGTAATAGTCAACCTGAAGCTTAAGGTCATTGTTGATCCAGGTGGATCAGACCAGAGGTAAAACTTGACTACTCAACTAAAGAATTAACAAAAAGCAACAAAGATATCACATCATGAAAAGGTCATTTGAAGATGGATTCAAATCAAAGTATCAATATCTGTGGTATAGCAGAGATGCTTGAAACTCAAGCTAAGTCATTTATTTACAGAATAAATCAGTACTTTTCTTGAACCCTCCATGATACAGATCACTAGTTAGGAAATATTGAGCTAGTAAGAAATCCAAGAATGTAGTTAGCTTAATACGAAATTCTTTGAAAGGAGTCAGAATATAAGTGACACCATATGAATAACACAAAACCAACCTAATACCCAAAAGTTCAGTATAAAGAGGAGGGCACAGGAGAGGGAAAGGCGAAATAGTGGAGAATGATATTGGCGAGGTTATATATTGTTATATTATGTGCATGTACAAATATATAACAACAAATCCCACCAGTATGTACAACTATAATTCACCAATAAAAAATATGAAAAAAAGTCACACAACCTAAGAACATAGTAATATTTCTCAATCATCCTGTATAGTCATTAACTTTCTTCTCTTCAATAAAATGGTGATCCATTAATTTTGAACTTATTCATTTTG
Organism: Marmota monax; assembly: GCF_021218885.2. NCBI lineage: Eukaryota > Metazoa > Chordata > Mammalia > Rodentia > Sciuridae > Marmota > Marmota monax. Next base: position 21,933,336 of record NW_026692254.1, read on the forward strand.
ATTTTTAAGATTAGAGGAGGGGCTGGGGATGTGGCTCAAGTGGTAGCGCGCTCACCTGGCACACGCGCGGCGCTGGGTTTGATCCTTAGCACCACATACAAATAAAATAAAGATGTTGTGTCTGCCGAAAACTGAAAAATAAATATTAAAAAAATCTCTCTCTCTTAAAAAAAAAAGATTAGAGGATGTGGAACTTCTGCTTTCAGTTAAAGTAGCTTGCAGCAGAACTATACTCTGTCAAGGACAATGAGAAAGGCCAAATAAAAATAATTCTTTTAAAGGCATCAAAGAGCCACTAAAGCAATCAGGTCTAGATGTACTAAGATTCCAAGGAGCAGACAACCTCAAAAGGTTAAGAGCTGACTTCTGCAGCCACCTAAAAGTTTGTTGTTCTGAGAATAGGAAAGAGGCTGAAAAGGATCTAGAACCACTGCTGAGGAAAGGGGAAATCAGCACAGCTCTGGTCAGGGGCGTCTTTCTAGGTTATAGTGATACTGGAGATTTGAGGGACTTCAAACATATGCCCAGCTTTTCCAAGGGTATTTATTGAATCTGCAAGAGCAGGAGGCTAAAAGGATTAGCTGAAAACCATCTGAAAAGCACTGCAGTTTGGGGGCAGTCTCATGATTCTAGAGAAACAAAAAGCAGAGTTGAAGGCCTGCTAGAGAGGACTTCACACAACTAGCTCTCAGCTGAGTACTCCGAAAAGCTAAGTCCCTGGAGAGAGGTGAGCCAGAAGGTGAAATACACTGAGATAAGCACCTCCCATTTTTGTGCTCACTGGAGAAGCTGAGTCTCCTTGGGAGGTAGAATACAGAATCTAGAGCTTCTACCAGTTTTAAAACACCATGTTCCCAATTCAAACAGAACTAACTAGGCATCTCAAAAGAATCACCTGCATGACTGAAAACCAAGGGGGGGTGGGCACAGTAGGAAATAATTCAGATATTCAAGGAATTTGGGGCAAAAATTTTCAAATAGCTATTTTTTAATACAAAAAGATAAGAAAACAAAACAGATATATAATATATATAAATATTTATAATATAAACTAAAATTTTACCAGAAGACATGAGAAATTCTAGAAATTTAAAATGTACTCCATTTTGATTACTTTGAAATATTTAAATCTTTATAAAATAAATCTTATACTACACTTCTATACCTACTACATGCTTTTTAAATCTTATTCTATATTTTCCCTTTTCTTATTTTTAAAGTAAGGCCAGAGGTGGTAAGTGCACACCTGTAATCCCAGTGACTCAGGAGCCTGAATCAAGGGGACTCCAAGTTCAAGGTCAGCCTCAGCCAAGTGAGATCCTGTCTCAAAATAAAAAAAAATTTAAAAACATTTTTAAAAGGGGTAGAGATGCAACTCAGTGATAAAGTATCCCTGAATCCAATGCCCAGTACTAAAAAAAGGGTGGGGGGGCACGTTTCATGCTCATTGTAATCAGGAAACAACAGACAATGGATAAGACTTCTTTGAAATCTTATCCCCTCCATTCCTACCATGTCAACGTAATTGTTATTAATGCCACATATATGCTTTCAAATCTTTCTCTATCCTTATACAATATGCTATTTGTATACTACAGAAAACAGTTTTGAGGTTTCCCATAGAAAGCAAAACAGAGAATTACCATTATGAACCAGCAATTCCACTCTGAGGTATATACCTAAAATAATTAAAAGTAGACACTCAGGGCTGGGGTTGTAGCTAAGTGGTACAGCGTATAGCCCTTGCCAGCATGCATGAGACCCTGGTCAATCCCCAGATACCACCCCCCACACACACACACACACACACAAAAGTACTCAAATATCTGTTTACATTGGTGTTATTCCCAATAGCCAAAAGTAGTAACAAATCCAAATGTCCATCAATAAATGGATGGATAAACAAAATACTGTACATTTACTCAATGGAATATTCTCTTGCCATAAAATGAACTAAGCATTGACACATGCCACAATGTAGATGAAACTTGAAAACATGATGTAAAAGAAGCCAATCACAAGTTGTAATTATTCCTTTTATATATTAAATATTCAGAATAGGTTAATCCAGAGAGACAGAATACAGACTGGCAGTTGCAGGCGTGGAGAGAATAGGGAAATGGGGATTAACCCATGGGATTTCATTTGGGATGATAGTTGGAACTAGATAAACATGACTGGCAACACTGTGAGTGAACTAAATACAACTAAATCATTCACTTAAACTTTTTTTTTTTTTTTTTTTTTGGTACCAGGGATTGAACCCAGGGGCACGCGACCACCAAGCTACATCCCTAGCCCAATTCTGTATTTTTATTAGAGCCAGGGTCTGAGCTGCTTAGTGACTTGCTTTTGCTCGGGCTGGCTTTGACCTCATGATCCTGCTGCCTCAGCCTCCCAAGCTGCTGGGATTACATGCATGCACCACCACGGCCCATTCACTTACAAACTTTTGAATTCACACTACGTGAATTCACCTTGATAAATTTAAAAGCACACACATAAACACATGTACACACATGGCTGCTGCTACTGCTTATTTTTTCTTTCACCTTTTTTGGTCATCTTTAAATATAAAAACCCACCAATCATGTCATCTTTCTTCTTTTGCTCCTGTAGATTAAAAGGAAACCAAAATAGCTCAAGACCCTTAATTCCTGAGAGCAGAATAAAGATGATCACCTCTGAATATTTTCCCTTTGTCCTTCTTGATTTTCAACCTACCATTTACTGCTTTCTTATCAAAAATGTTCATAAATTCCAGAGATCCCACAGTATTGACAGTCTAATAGTGATCTATCTGTTGAGTCTGACCTTGTAGGTCAGTACAAGAGAAAGAATCTCCATTAACAAGTGCCTGTGAGAACATATGCAGGAATCCCTAGATGCCACTATGTATGTTCTGAAACAAATAACCAGGCTGTCAACACTCAGAAGAGCATCCTGAATGATGCAAAACCAAGATTACCAAATAAATAATAATGGATACAAATGTTCCATTACTCATCTAATCCACTACTAATTATCTAATTATTTCACTAATTAGTGAACATTGAAGTTATTTCCAGTCTTTTTATTTATTTATTTTTGTCATACATGACAACAGAATGAATTTTGACATATAATACATACATGGAATGTACATACAACAATCATATTGTCAATTCTATTCTGCTGCCCTTCCTATCCTCCTTACTCCTCCCCTCCTCTCCCATCCTTTCTCTCTATCCAATCTAATGTGACACACTTTTTTTTTTTCTTATTTCCAGTCTTTTGACATTGTAAGGCTGGAACAGAATCCTCACTCAGCTATGAGTTTTCATTTCTATAGGACAAACTGCCAGAAAAGGGATTACAGTTGTCAAAAACCTATGTATTCAGATATTTCAAATTATTTTCTAAGTAGAACGGTAGCAATTCTCACTCTTAGCAACGGGCATTTCTCCTTTTAATTTCTGTTGATCTGAATGGTTTAAATATATTGGTTAACTCACTGTGCATTTAATATACTTCCCAAATGCAAGATTGGTCATCTTGTTAGTTTGATTCTATCCCCATTCCTAATCACTGCCCAAGTTTTTTCTTTTTAACAACACATAAGCTGCTCTAGAAAGACTTTTTTTTTTTTTTTTTTTTTTTTAAATACTGAGGATTGAACCTGGAGCTTCACACATGCTGGGACACATTCTACTCCTGAGCTTTACCCACAGCCCCTATAAATTTTTATTTATTTTTGCTTTTTTTATAATCATATCCATAAAACTTTAATTTATATTCCTTTTATGAACTTTGTCTCAAGAATGCAATTTAAGAACTTTTTATTTGACAAAAATTATGTATATTTATCCCATACACGTTCAAAATATGTTAATTATGGAATGGCTAGACAAAGTTGATTAACATATACAGTGCTTCACACACTTTTATCTTCTGGAGAGAACAGTTAAAGTGATTTTGAACTCTTTGTCATTTTGAAGAATACAAGAACATTGTTATCTATGGTAACATTGTACAACTGACTCCTCCTATCCAAATGAAATTTTGTATTTTTTGACCAATATTTCCCTCAATTCCACTCCCAGCCCTCTAATCTCTGGTACCACTGTTCCACACTCTGCTTCTACAAGTTCAAATATTTTCAGGCTCCACATATGAGATTATGCCATATTTGTCTTTCTGTGCCTGATTTATGTCACTTAAATGTCCTCAAGGTTCACCCGTGTCATCACAAATGGCAAAATTTCATTTTCCTTGATGGCTGAATAGTATTCCATTAAGTATATGTGCATTTTCTTTACCCACTCATCTGCTGACGGAGACTAAAGTTGACTCTATATCTTGGCTACTGTGAATAATGCTGCAATAAACATGGGGGTAAATATCTCTTCAATATACAGATTTCATTTTCCTTGGATATATACTTGCAGTAGTAGAATTGCTGGGTCATATCATGGTTCTACTTTTGTTAGTAACCTCCACATGCTTCTATAATGGCTGTACTAATTTACATCCCCACTAATCCTGCACAAGGATTATTTCTTCTTGTCCTTGTCAACACATTATTATTTTTTGGAAGGAGGCAGGGTATTGGGGATTGAACTCAGGGGTACTCAGCCACTGAGCCACATCCCCAGCCCTATTTTGTATTTTATTTAGAGACAGGTTGCTTAGCACCTTGCCATTGCTGAGGCTGGCTTTGAACTCAAAATAACAAAAAATAATGTGTTATAATTCCAGTATCTCAAGCCACTGGGATTATAACACATTATTTTTTGTTGTTTTGATAAATGCCATTCTAACATGTGTGAGGTGATTTATCACTGAGATTTTAATTCATATTTTCTGATGATTAGTGATGAGCATTTTTAAATATACCTGTTGACCATCTGTATGTCATTATTCAATCAAACTTTTGAGACTAAAAGATCTCTGAAAAAAAAGTTTATTGAGCTATACAGATGCTAGTCAAAATTTCCCACTGGACCTAAAGGGCTTTGGTGTTTTATGATAAAATTTACGGAGAAGAAACATAAATCATTGACATTGAACCTACATTAGTTACAGACAAGAAGGGCAGGACAAAGCAAAGTGGGCAGAGTCCTGGGATAGGAGGTTAGTCCATAAAGTGAACTTTTGCTACTTCTTGATTGGTTGGTTCCAAAAGCAGAATGTGATGTAGCCTTGATGAGTAATCTTCAGCATACAGGAAAAGAATGTAGAGCAGCTCTTTTTCTAGTTGGTTTAGCTTACAGTTGTGAGTTAAAATTACTTTCTCTTATCTTTTTCCTCCCTTCATTCTATGGCCTGTAACTTAATTTAGGACACCTCAGAATTCTTCTCTTATCACCCTCTTCTGAGAAATGTCTATTCAGGTCCTTCTGGCCACTTTTTAATCTGGGCATTTTCTTGCTATTGAGTTGAATTCTTTATATATATTGGATATTAACCTCTCATTGGATGTACTGTTTGGGAGTTATTTCCTCTCATTATGTAAGTTGTCTTTTCACTCTCTTAGACTGTCCTTTGCCCATTTCTCTATTTGGTTACCTTATTGTTACAACTGGCAAGGATCTTTTCTGTATTAGCAGTCTTAGCCATTTACCTGTCACAGAGAATAGTAAAATCTTTCCCCTAAGTCTGCTACTTGGCTTTTGTTTATTGTAGCTATGTTCTTCTTAATTTAAAGTTGGAATAATAGTCTTTTGGATCTTTATTTCATGCTTTATCTCACCAAGAAAAAAGAGGACAATAAAGTCTTGGAGAAGAATAAAGCACCAATGTCCGGATGCAGTCTTTGGAAAATGAAATTACTGAGGTTTTTGGCACATCTTTGAAAACTCCACTTAATGGCCTACCTGCATTACTAAAGTGTCTCTTGTTGGGGTGATTGTAGTTATCTCTTGGGTGTCCATGCATCTGTGGGCCATGGGAAGCAGGCAAATGAGGCTTCTGAGGGTGAAGGTTGTGTGAGGTGTGGGACTGAGATATCAGAGAATCCCGGCTTGAGCCCGAGGCCTCTGGTCGAAATGGTTTCTTACCACCAATCATGTCATCTTTCTTCTTTTGCTCCTGTAGATTAAAAGGAAACCAAAATAGCTCAAGACCCTTAATTCCTGAGAGCAGAATAAAGATAATCACCTCTGAATATTTTCCCCTTGTCCTTCTTGATTTTCAACCTACCATTTACTGCTTTCTTATCAAAAATGTTCATAAATTCCAGAGATCCCACAGTATTGACAGTCTAATAGTGATCTATCTGTTGAGTCTGACCTTGTAGGTCAGTACAAGAGAAAGAATCTCCATTAACAAGTGCCTGTGAGAACATATGCAGGAATCCTTAGATGCCACTATGTATGTTCTGAAACAAATAACCAGGCTGTCAACACTCAGAAGAGCATCCTGAATGATGCAAAAACAAGATTACCAAATTTCTAGAGCTAACTAGAACAAACAACCCACAACTGTTCAGTGTAATCTAGTTCCTACACTAAAATCATCAAGCTAAACATCTGAATGTTGAAGTAACATCGTTCTTTTACCTCGTAAGTAAAATGTTCAATATTAAAACATAAAAAATGAAAAAGGAAAGAAATGTTATGAGCCCTAACATCTAACCAACAAGGGAGTAACTGTTAGTAATTTGGGCCACATCTTTCTGAACCTTTTTGTGTGTTTTTATAGGTTATATATATATATAAAAAACAATTCCTATTCTTTTTTAACTAAATGTTATGAAAATCTTTTTCAGTAAATGTTTACTTCTATAGTATTACATTTAGTGGTTGAACAGTACACCCCAATTATCTACAATCACGATCTATGTATTCTTATTGTTGTGACTTCCAAGTCATTTCCATTAACATGCTTAAATCCCTAATTATATTATCTCCTTAAGCTAAATCCTTTAGAAGCAGAATGGTGTGGTCTAGTTTTTTGATAAATCCTGCTGCATTATCCTCCAGAAAAGCTGTGACAGTGTATACCTCCACTAGTAGGATATCACTTTTTTTTACTCAACATATACTAACTTCTAATAGTTAAATTAATGAAGCCCTTTACCACTGTGCCCATCTTCAGACCCTTATTTTATTTTTAGAGAGAGAGAGAGAGAGATTTTTTTAATATTTATTTTTTAATTTTCGGCGGACACAACATCTTAGTTTGTATGTGGTGCTGAGGATAGAACCCGGGCCGCACGCATGCCAGGCGAGCGCGCTACCGCTTGAGCCACATCCCCAGCCCCAGACCCTTATTTTAATTTTCACTCTAGCCTAAAGGCCTTTCCTAACTACTTTACTCCTTTTCATGGGACCTTTTACAAAGTCAGACTTTGTGTAAGATTTAGATTAACACTCAGCAATATTAGTATATGCAAATACATTAGTATACTACAGCTATATCATACTCTTCCATATAAAATTAAATACAAAGTAATTGAGGTTATTACTTTATAGGCCAATGGAGTGCTGGACAGAGTCTAACTTCAACAAATATTTCTGAATACCTACCCTGTGCTAGCCACAATTTCAGGCACTGAGAGACATAACAGTGAATGAAAGAGAGAAAATAACTTCTGCTTTCACAGAGCTCACACATGAGTGGATGTATTTCAAATGTTCAGAGACTGGAAGATTTGGGTAGGAGGGTCCACATGGCAAATCAGTAGATTTGCAAACAGGCATATCTATACAAGAAGTACTAACACTGCAGCAAGAACCAAAACACTTTTGCACCTGTCCTGCTACTCCAAACAAAGGGAGGCAACTTTTGGGGCACGTTCTCACATCCATGTCTTGAAAGTGACCAGTTGGGATATGTCTACATATAAAAGCTGGAAGGACACAACTACATAGTCCAGAAAAGAAAAACAAAGTTATTTTCTGCTCACAATCTTGCTACCTATTAGAAGATAGCTTTATAAGCCACCATAAGTCATGTGCATGTGGAAGAAGAAAAGGCCTGGTGAATAAATTATTCCAGGATATGAAAACACAGGGTAATGAATCCCTGTCACAATTTTAAAAGATGGTTTGGCTTCAGTGCATTGGCTATTTTACCCAATAAACAGCAGTGTTACTGTTTGACTACTAGAGGAGTAAATTGAGAAACTAACCAGCTAATACAGTCAAAGAGCATACTGTTTGAAAAAGAAGGGGCTATAGGCTACACACTTTGTGACCTGTGGTAGATTTCATCACCATCCTTGGACCTTCAAGGATAAAGCAAGGGCAAAAAAACTAACAATTTACAGGTACCACGAACAACCCACTAGTCTATGACCACCCCCCAGGTAAAAACAATCATTAGGAATTTTTCTATGGAACTTATTTTTATTTGTTTGAATAAATTAGGATGAAATTTGCATTTTACCTCCTCCTCTTGAGATCTTTTCTTATGAGCCATCTTGTATAACTTGTGTAACTTTCGAGCATCAAATTCTGTAAACTTGGAAACAAAAATCCATAGATTCCTGAAAAACAATAGTCCTGGTAAATTATAGAATTAAATAAATAGAATTTAAACTCATTAGAATATTCTGCAAATGTAAAAAAGTTACAAAAATATTCTCTCAGTCTTTGTATCAATAATGTATCTTTATATGCTTCTATCAAAAGATTTTGACTGAGGGATCCTAGACCAAGGAGTCTATCAATAGATTATAAACCCTGTAATTTATATCCATGGCATCTATGACTGCAGTCCTTTAAGTTTTCCTCCATCTTCCCCACTTTCTGAACACTGTCAATCATGTATCTTCACTACCATCGCCCATGAGGACCTTCATTCAGTTGGTTGTCTCTGTGTTGCCTTTCTTTTCTCCTAATCATCATCACTAAGGCCTATCATTTCTTCCTTTAAACTATCAGTGACTCCTTCCCTCCAATCCCATTACACTCACCTTAGCATGGCGTTACTACACATGCTACGGTAATATGATAAAATCTGCGTTTAGGAAGAGAGATACAGGTAATAACAGTGAATGGGGAAAAGACACAGGCTTTTAAGCTTTGTAATGGGCAAAACACTCATAAAGGTTCCTAATTAGTAAACTTCCTGCATGGGGTAAAAAGCCATTCACCTTAATTTCTAAGGCCCCTTATAAAGAGTATCAGTTTTAACAAGTTACCTATAAACTCTATAAAACATCTCCCAGTCACCTCACTGCCTTACTTTCAAGCTTTTCCTGAAGCCAAAGAATTCTGTTCATTTAAACAATTCCATTTGGCTTGCATATAAGCAGCTCAAATGTACGTAACTACCTGTCTCTCAGAAGACCTCCCTACTCAACTTCCCACCTTCTTTAGGCACTTCCTTCTCACAACTTCTATATTTTAGTTTTTATCACTTTATGATAAAGACTCTTAGAAGTCTTACCTTGTACTACTTTGAACTCTTTAACAAAAATGACTTTCCTATGAACTACAGCTAGCAAAGATCACAGTGTCTGAGATATTTAACATAGCAGATCCAAGTGCACAGTATGAAGCCTAACTTCAGGGATCCATGCACTAGGATAACTCTTGCTATTCTAATTAGGTTTAAAAAAAAAAAAAGTTACTAACAGTGTTAAGGGCATAATAAATAATAATTCAGATATCAAACATGCTGAGCATCCCTAATCTGAAAATCCCAAACTTTGAGTGCTCAGCTGATGTCACAAGTAGAAAATTCTACATCAGACCTCATGTGATGGGTCATAGTCAAAACACAGGTGTACTAAAAATATTATATAAAATTACCTTCAGGCAATGTGCAAGGTATATATGAAACATAAATGAATTTTGTTTAGACTTGATTCCCATGCGCAAATCAAGTAATTATGTATGTAGGAATACTACAAAATCTGAAACCTCTCTGGCTCCAAACATCTCAGATGAGACACTTCAACCTGTTTGTAAAGCGCTAGATCAACTATATCAACCCAAGCTACTACTAGAGTTCTTTAATTATTTAAAAAAAGGAGTTAAGAACAGAGAATTGACATTTCTTGTGGTCTTAACCTTTGTTTTGTCTCATGTGTTAGCACAGAACCAGCCAATTAGTTGTAGTAGATATAATATTATCTGAATGTTTGAGTATCAACCTGAGATGAGTAGAACACTTACACTAGATGGTCTTTCTATCCCTTATAGGTTTTTGTACTAGCAACTAAACTCAGGGGTGCTATACCACTGAACCACATCCCCAACCCTTTTTATTTTATTTTATTTTTTTTTATTTTGAGGCAGAATCTCACTAAGCTGCTACAATCCTCCTGTCTCAGCCTCTCAGGTTGCTGGGATTACAGGCATGCTCCCACCACACTATATTTCCTTACAGGTTTAAAGAGAATCTTTATTATGAGACTAGGCCAGCAAATCTAATGTGATTGTTTTTTTCTTACAAATTACATTAACATCTTGCCCCTTTCTAAAGGTTGGTCTCAGTAGAAAGGCCTATTTGATGAAAAAGAAGTTGTTGAAGTCTTAAGGCATGTTGCCAACAGATGAATTCTGTTAGGAAAACATTTTTCAGAGTTGGCATCCAACTGTATTAAACAAAAACAGAACCCCCACACAGTCATCAAATCAAACTGGGCAGATGCCAAGGCAAGGTTGGTTACCTCCTCCACAGTTTGATGTGCTCCTGGTCTGAGTAGGCTTTAAGGCACTCGGCTATCCGGTCTCCAATTTTGAGCAGGCAATTTCGGGTGTGTTCAAGCTGTTCTTGAACGTTGAGCCCCTTGTCGGGTTTGTCCAGCTGCTTCAGTGCCTTTTTCACTGGCCTCATCCTCTCCTTACACTGGAATAGGCCAGAAGAGTAGAGACATAAGCTATCTGCAAAAAGTCTTGCCCTTTGCTTACTGTGCCCTAACTTTCCACATCAGAGAAAACACAGCCCACCATCATGCCCTATAATCACTAAAGAAGGAGTAAATAACTAGGTCAATAGAATGAAACAAGCACAAACATAGAGATGGAAACCCTGAGGTGCAAATGCCAGCACCATCACTTATGTGGTAACATTTTACACCTTGTTGTTTTCTTATCTGCAAAAGTGTCAGTATAATGCTTCACAGGACCGTTATGAAAATCAAACGAGAATACTACAGACCTACCTTGGAAAATCCCCTACCATAAACTATCCAAAAAAGCAGGATAAAATATATATAAATTCTTTAGGCTTAAAATATAGTAATTAGATGGGCTTCCAGATAAAGATGATAAACTAAACACAAGAAATATTTTTTCTCCCTTCCTTATCTCACATAAAGATCTTTTTAAGTTGTCTTAATTTAAAAGAGATAAGCACATAAAGAAAGGGGAAATAAGAAGGAAAACAATAGCAACAAAATAATGGCAGTATGGAAAATGATGTAATAGGCCTGAGAAAGTGAAATCCTAAGCTAGCAATGCAGTCAGTATAGAAACAACCTGCTCTGGACTGTAAAATTCCCCCCAAAGGCCAGTGTCTCTGGGGTAGTGATGAGGGATAAAATAAGGACTGGTTTAAAAAACTGCATATGAAATAACAAATACCCAGATCCATAATTAACATCACCCAGCTCTTACTGCCTACTCAGTATCAGACATAGAAGGATTATTTTCTAAAGAGAACAAAAGAAAGGCCTCTATGCTAGCTATGCAGGCATACTTGAGGAGCAAGGGCACCACGGTGACAACTGGATTAAATGAACACATGTATACAACAAGAGCCACTAGCCAGTATTCTGATTTTGGACCAGTCAGATCAGGATTTTTTTAACAAAATTTACCCCCAGGAAGTACCAGAAGATGCTGACTCTGGTTCACTGGAGGCTTCCCAGTGGAAACAGCCAGGCTGGATTACCCTACAGCAAAAGCTCTCAAAGTCCTACTCACAGATCCAGAGTTTCCAATCAGATGTTTAGTTCCCTACTCTTGCCAATACATTTGAAAAATGTTTCTACCATAAAGAATAAAAAACAAAGTATGAAAACATTCAGAGAACCATAAGAGGGGAAAAGATCTTGGAAAGAAAATATGAAAAGATAAATGAGAAACTCAATAGAAAAAAGGAGAGATAAAGTTGAGAAAATATACCAGAAAGTAAAAACCAGAAATGAAAAATTTAAAAGGACAAAATTAGACTCTAATCTCCAGAGTCTGATATCCCAAAAATAAGGACCTCAATAAATCTAAAACTAAAAACAGAGAAACCAAAGTTATCACAAAACAATTCAAGAAAATTTCTCAGAATTGTAGGACGCTGAGTATCTAGCACAGTGAACTAGGCACTATTATAAAATAGTTTCATAATGAGGAAAATCCTACAAATTTCCATCACTTTTCAAGATGGTGGAATAGAGCAGGTTGCTTTCCAGGTCATAAAACCAAGAAGTAGATAGGAAGCTTCTACAGCAAGGTGGGTCAACAAAAATGGGGCGGTGGGGTCGGGGGCCGCTTTACTGGAGTTTAATAGTGGACCTTCAAAGCAGACTGGGAACTAAGAAAGTTGGATATAATAAAATAAGGAAGAAATCCCCAGTGCCACAGCTCATAAGATAGCCATAGGCACCACCAAGAGCAGTCCCCCCACAAGCAAATTGGAGGGATAAGGGAATTAAAGGAACCTGTATTTTTAGAAGGCCTGTGGCATGTATGGGTACCAAGAGTTTACAGATGAAACACACTGCCTTATGCTGCACAATATCCTTGTGTGAGAAAGAAGCCAAATTTCTCTCAACTGTGTGAGATGGACAGAGGAAGAAACCATTCTGCAGCCACAGGGTGGTGGGGCCAGCAGCTGAGAGAGCAGATTCCTGGCAAACCCAAGTTTGTGCCGAAATACAGGCCTCACAAACCCATACAGCAAGACATAGGGTATGCCTAAGTGAACAGGAAAAAATCAAACTTGGAGACAGGTTTACGCAGGGGACAACTGGTCATGGAAACCCACCCAGCATTTCCATTCCCCTCCAATCCAGCTGCTTGCAGGACCAGCTGGGACAGCCCCACCTGGCCCAGAATTAGAAAGGGCAGAGACGGGAGAGGTTGGATTTGGAGATTGAACCCAGGAAACATGGTATTCCTAGAGTCCGAAGGTAACCTAGTGGACTAAGAATTGGCTTCACCACCACGTGAGTGGAACCCAGGGGAGAGCCCTGGGGTGCATTCTTCCAGCATTGACTGTCAATTGCTGGGCCCAGGAGGTGCTCCAGACCAACTGGCATTGAGCAAAGAGCCTGGAACCTGACTAAACCTAAACCCTACCTCTAGGAGTTCTACCCATGGGATTACCTCTCACTCTCGAGCAACACCACCCTGAGGGTGGAGCAAGCATCATACTGCAGATGACCCCACTTACCACTACTGAGAAGGGAAGCTAAAAGTCTTTTTAATTCTAAAGGAAACAATTCTTAACTTTTCATTGAGATTTTTTTCTTCTTATTTTCTTTCTCTGTTTATTGTGACCTTAATGGTTCACAGACATTTATACACATCCATATTTGTTTGTTTTTCTCGTTTTTAGCATTTTTGAAGCCACTTATTTTCCATGGATCAGATTTTTTAGTACTAAGATGTTTGATTAGTATATTTCAGCTTTATATTCATTTATTTTTAAATTTTTAAAATTTTTACATTTATCTGCTTCCCTTTTCTTTCTCTTTTCTTCTACTAATATCTAATCTGTTGTTCTTTCCCTCTTCCTTGATTTTTTACTTCTATCTTCTCTCCTCCTCCCTTATAATCATCACATCCTACATCACTTCTGTTCTCAACCCTATCCATCATCCAAAACTATAAACCCTTCTGCAAACTTAGTGTTTTTATTGTAGGCAATAACTAATCATATCATTTCCACTTGTTGTGATAATTAACACTGTAAATGTCATAGCAGGAACTATTTGGTTTAATGCTGTATATTGTTTGCATTGGTGGTTGTTATTATTTGTCTCCCCCTAACCAGTCACATACTGGAAACCTTCAGAGACACTATAAATCTACATGGTAGAAACTCTACTGCCTCCGATTCATACTGTTAGATGGGGAGACAACACAAACAACATGGAAACGCAAGGGAACAAATCACCCCAAACCAACCAAGATACTTCAACAGAATCTATTGATACCACAGTGAAAGAAATGTCAGAGAAGGGAGTGTAGGATGTTCACAGTAAACCTGATCTGTATGGTAAAGATTGATGTAAGGAGTGAAATCAGAGATAAAATACAGGAAGTGAAAGATACTTCAATAAAGAGAGATTCTGAAAATAAAATCAAGCAGAAATCCTCAAAATGAACAAATCAATAAACCAAATTGAAAACGCTGGCAAGGATAGGGGGAAGAAGGTAGATTCATACATTGCTAGTGGGACTGCAAACTGGCACAACCACTATGGAAAGCAGTATGGAGATTCCTCAGAAAATTTGGAATGGAACTATCATTTTACCCAGTTATCCTACTCCTCTGCATATACCCAAAATCAACATACTATAGTGACACGGCCACATCAATGTTTATAGCAGCTCAATTCATAATAGCTAAACTATGGAAACAACCTAGGTGCCCTTCAAAGATTAATGGGTAAAGAAAATGTGGTATATATACACAATGGAATATTACTCAGCGTTAAAGAATGAAATCTTGGCAACTGCCAGTAAATGGATGTAACTGGAGAGTATCATGCTAAGTGAAATAAGCCAATACAGAAGAACAAAAGGCCCAATGTTCTTTCTGATATGTGGATGCTAACACACAATAAGGGTGGGAGGAATAGATTTCATGGGATTAGACAAAAAGAAATTAAGGGAAGAGGGGGGGATGGGAGTAGGAAAGATAGAATGAATCGGACATAACTTTCCTATGTTCATATATGAATGAATTCACAACCAGTGTAACTTCACATTACATACAATCATGAGAACAGGAAGTTATATTCCATGCATGTATAATATGTCAAAATATATGCTACTGTCATGTACAAACTAAGAGAATAAGAAAAAGTTTTAAATAAAATAGTTTTGGGGCCTAAGGAGTGTGTCTCAATGGTAAAGCACTTGCCTAGCATGTATGAGGCTCTGGATTTGATCCCCCAGCACCACAAAGAAAAAGAAAAGGTTAAAAAAGGAAGAGAGGGGGAAGACACCAAAAACTGGGAGACACTTGTAAATAACTGCGATATTCAAGACTATATAAAGGATTCTCACAGAATAAAATCAGACAAATTACCCACAAGAGGCAAAGGATATAAACAGGCAATTCACACAAATGTTAATGTCAAATAAATATAAAAATATAAATGTTAAAATACACCCCCAATCAATATTTCACAGCTCTCAGAATGGCAAAAATTATAATCAGAAATTGTCAACTATTTCTGAGAGCAGGGAAGCAATTGCAACTTAAATTCACCATAAGAAACCTCTACAATTGTTTTGAAGAATAATTCAATCATATTGAATAAAGGAGCACACATACATGCCCAAAGAGTGACCTAACATTTCTACTCCAGCCACACAGCCCAGAGAAGTTTCATATCTGTGTACAAAAAAAAATTGTAATAATTTCACTGCAGCCTTGTTTGTGATAGTTAACATCTGGAAAAACCCCAATGTTCATCAATAGCAGAAGAAATGAACTTTGGAAGTCATAAAATACAGTAACATGAAGCACTTAAATCAGAACCATAATGATCAACATGGTTAAATCTCAAAAGTATGAGACAGTAAAAGCAAATTACAGGATACACACAGTGCATCATAAGCTTTAAAACATGGAAAGCAATATTATATTTTGTTTACTGGTATACAGGAGGCTGAATGGTACAGTTGTTAAGGACCCAAGCTCTCCTGCCAAACTGCCTGGGTCAAAACTCTATTTTCCTGTCTTGGCTGCATGGCATAGGATATGTTACTCAACTCCATTCATCTAATTCTTTAATATGTAAAATGGAGATGGAACCTACCTTACAGACTTTTGTGGAAAATTTACAAATAAAGAACTCTAATAGTACCTGGCTGTTTATGTGTTACAGTCTTTACAGACATTAAGTTGTAAAATTCTAAAACCACACATAAGCCTAATTATCAAATTCAAGAACCATGCACACTTCTAGGAGGGAGGAAAGGAAAAGCATGGGTTTCGAGTGAGGAATACCAAGGGATTCCACTTTGAGTCTTAAAATGTATCTGACAACACTTCACTGAAGCTATAACAATGTCTACACTCCTGAAATTTTTCTGTATTTTTAAAATATTTCATAATATAAAACCAAGATTAAATGAGACTATGTATAAGAACATTTTAAATTTCATTTATTTCTCCATTAGAGATATGATCTCGCTATGTTAACCAGGCTGACCTTGAACTCCTGGGCTAAAGCAAGACATCCACCTCAGTCTGCCAGGTAGCTGGGACCATGGTTACATATTACTATGCCTGGCTTATAAAAACATTTTCTAAAATGGTACTATATAAGCATGATATTATTTTTATTTATAAACAATGGACTAAAGAAAAACTAGGAAACAGAGCAGAGAGCTGGGTATATAATGAATTCATTAATTTACTTATTTTTTATTGATATACTTCTAGCATCTAAGTGGATTTTAAATAATACATATGCTTGCCCCTAGAGAGCTCAGAGGCAGAAAAGATAATTAAGAAAACTGAGATAACTACAAAAATCATATGCATGTATGCAGGTAGGTTTTAGAGAATACAGAGAAGAGGTCAAAACACAGAGAAGACTACCTCACAGGATGGAGTCAACATTCCATTCTTTGCTGCCACAGAATTTGGAGTATTTCCAAATTCAGAAAAAGACTACCTTTTCTTTTAGCCTAAATAAGCTGTTAAGTGAACTGTGACTTGTGGAAGTTTGGACAGAGGAGACCACAGATGGGGAAGTGGTAACTGAGGATTTGCAGCATGATGAAATCTACGCATGCAACTCTATCAACAGTTGAAGGGCCCCTGAAGACACACTGATCTTATCCCAATCCCATGCCAGCCTGATCTGTGTACTCTCTGCCCATCACCTTCCTCACCTATTATGAGGAAATGGAGCCATATTTCCTAGGTAATGTGTTAAATCTTAGCACCACAACATGGAAACAAGTAAAGACAGCACATTCACCACTGCTCTATATACTAAACAGGACCCTCCCTCCAGCATCAGCTGGACTTGCTCTTACGACTGTGGCTGCAGAGGCCTCTGTCACCTGCTCAGTGCATCCTATGGAATCCTGCTACATGACCTTTGAGCATGCCATTGCCTAGACTTGGCATGTCCTTCTTTCCCCTCCTCTCCAATTACCCATCACACTTCTTTCAGAACCTAATTCGAACATATCTTCCTTAAGCCTTCTGACATCTCTTGACTAGTTAAGTCTCCTTCTCACAGGATCTTCACATTATCTAATCTCTCTCATTCCCGGCCCCATTTCAGCAATGCTAGCATCATTCATGTAGTTATCTATGGCCCTGACTCAAATACAAAGTCTACAAGAATAGAAACAATTACCTATTCAATATGGTAACCTATAGTTGGTACAGGAGAACATTCAATAAATGCTAGTTTAGTGAGCATTTCTGTTTCCCAGATGCCTGAGGGTCCTCAAAGACTTTCCAACTGGGAGCACAAGACATGAAATCTTAGACTTATTCCTCAGTAGAGAACAAGAACAAGTTAAAAAAAAAAAAAAAAAAAACTAATCTCTTCATGCCAACCTGGTTCAGAACACAGTCTTCAGACATCAAAAGCAGTGTGTTTCCAAAATAACACACCAATGTTTATATCAACTGAAGCTCTGTGGCTGCGCCTATAAAGGGCAGAGCCACAGCAAGCACTGTGGTCACACACCAGCATCCCTTAATTTCAGCACTTACAATACTGAAGGTCTCCTGGTCCAGATCATCATCCTCATCCTCTCCAATGGGGACAGGTTCACTTCCTGCTGTAATATGGACTGGACCCTGAGATCGCTTTGATTTACTTGAAGATTTGGCTTCACCACCTTTAGGCTTTAAAAAAAAAAAAGAGTTACAAGGAATCATTGTCATTTGTACAATCCTGCCTTGCAATGTGGACTTCTTATCTGTAGTGGGTGACTACAACAGTGTCACTTTATACCAACTTATAAGATTAATAGCTCAATCATACATTATTTCCATGCCTGACTCTAAAAGCACTTAATTGTAACTTCAATTTCATCAATGCTATATTTGGTGCTCTATTCCCTCATCCAGAAAATGCACAAAAATGTCATCAAGAGATTAAGACTATAAACTGATAGAACTCTTCCTGAGTATCATATAGCAATTTTTATTAACAGCTTACTCTTTGATGTAGGAATGTGTATTCTGAAATCTACATGAATCAACATGGATAAATCTCAAAATTACATACAACAAAATATTACAGAAGGACATATATATATATATATATATATATATTATATACCCCCACTTTAGAATAAAGGTTATAAGGAAAATAGGAAAGGAAAAGTAATACAATCAGGAGAAGCTATAAGGACAGCAGCTTCAGTAGCAACTAATAAGTAGTAACTAATAAGTTCAGTAAGTGAACTAATGAATACAAAACATTAACCAAAAACAAAGCCACTTCAAATAAACATGAAAAAATTGTCAACAATAGTTATGAGAGCAATAGACAATAGATGTTTGCTAAACTATTCTTGTATTTCTTTTTATTTAATATATATATATTTTTAGTTGTAGTTGGACATAATACCTTTATTTATTTTTATATGGTCCTGAGGATCAAACCCGGGCCCTCAAACGTGCTAGGCGAACGCTCTACTGCTTAGCCACAATCCCAGCCCCCTGTTCTTGTATTTCTATTGTTGAAATATTTCATTTTTAAAAAAAAAAGAATGACTTAGCCAGGCACCTGCCTTGTTTAGCAAGACCCTTAGGAACTTAGCGATACACTGTCTCAAAAAGGACTGGGGATGTAGCTCATCCTGGAAATACACCTGGAATAAATCTCCAAAATAAATAAAATTGAATGTCTTTCTGTGGACAAATGCAGACATATTTGTCAGAGTATGATTTATACTGTTTAAATTGGAAAGCAGCCAGGCATGGAGAAGAATGCCTGTAATCCCAGATACTTAGAAGGCTGAGATTAGAGGATCACAAATTCAAGGCCAGCCTGGACAAATTATAAAATAAAAAGGACTGGGGTCGTAGCTCAATGGTAAAGGTCCCCAGTTCAATTCCCAGTACTGCCAAAAAAAAAAAAAGCAATTTCAACATGGGAGATTTGAATTGCTTCCAATAAGTTATAGCTAAACAAAATTCTCTCTACCTATTAAACATTCTTTTTAACACTTGTTTATTCAATGAAAAGCTGCTTACTGCTAAGCAGAAAGAAAAGGCTACTCAAATGGTCTGAACTAATTTTTATTCTATTTTTGTACTTATGTGCATAAGAGAAAAGTTTCAAAGGTACCACTGGGTGGTAGAATAGAGGTGTTAATTTTGTGTTTTAGCAATGATAAGTGAGTAATTACAATTGTTCTTTAAGAAGTCAGCAAGCATACATCCAATACTGTACTAATCCTGTGGTTTGGAATGAACTTCAAAAAGGTCCCAACATGAAGATTTTATAGCAAGGCTTTCTATCCGTGTCTACTGCAAAAATTCTTGCTATTTGTTCCAAATCCTAAACTCTCCAAATTTCCAAATCCATTTGTGAATTGTGCTCTTCTAATATGAATCTAAGAACGTGTTTCAAGCAGTTACCTGTTCATGCAAATTCTCTCACTTGTCCTATCTCACCTCAAACATCCCCCTCCCCCAAAACATGTATAAAAGATCAAGTAAAGGCCTTGTATATTAAAGAATATCCTGAACTTGTGCGTGTACACATGCACACACATACACGCACAAACACCCCTCTGCAAGGATTGGTGCAAGCATACCTCTGACAGCCCCATCTTTTTTCTTGAATATACTCATAAAAAGAGAGTCCAGTGCCCTCAATCTCCATTCCATTTCTAGATCTAAAAATAAATTTCAGAGGCTCTGGGTATCTCCAATAAGCAGAATGGCATCATTACCTTCTCTTTCTTATCTTTTGACTTCTTCCTTTCTTTGTCCCCTTCTTTGTCTTTCCTAGAACTCATTTGCTTCTCCTTGTTCTCTTTGTTCTCTTTCTTCTTCTGTTTTTTCTTCATTGGACTTTTTTCTAAGCCATCATCCTAGGAAACAAATAGGGCTATGAACTTTTGCCTTCAACTTTATATCTACTTGTTTACTTCCTCGAGAAAGCAGCACTGCTCTCAGTGATTCATCACTGTGCTTAAACCTAAAAGCTTGTTTTCAATCACAGAGCTTTAAAGCACTCATTTGCACAATTCTCAATTCTCTAGTAATGACCAGTGCAGGCAGATCCTCTTTATTTAAATCATCTTATGTAATTCTCATAACAACTCTTTGAGATAGGTATTATCAGCTGCAGGTGTAGCTCAGTGGTCAAGCATTTTCCTAGCACACATGAGGTACTGAGTTCGAATCCCAGCAGTGTTTTGGAGTCACTATCATTCCCATTCCATAGACAGAAAAAAACTGAGAATTAAAGAAAGTAAAGAGATTGTATACCTGTCTAGTCAGCTAGTAATTGATAAAGTTCTAATATCTGAATTCACATATGCAGACTCAAATCCATGCTAATTCCTATAATCTCAAAGTATTACACTCTAAGAGCAACCAAATAAAATCCAATAAAGTTGTCACTCATGGAAATAATACTGAATAATACTAATTTACTAACTGGCAGACTTTGGGCCAAACCAGACTCACAAGGTTTTGTTTGCACATACAATTGACTTTATAGTACATGCCCCTTTATATAAGCCTGGGCTTTCTTTCAATATTAGTATTGGAATATTGCCTAATTACCCAAATGAGGCTAAGTACCAATTGCCATTTATTTATTATTAAAATATTCATGGTTCCACACATTAGTTCTATCAGTTATGAATTTGCAACTACATTCTTCTCCAATAGATTAAGCAAAATATATATACATAAATCTACATGTAAACGATTTTATACCAGTTGGCACAATATAGACCTAAAAGAATAATAATAACCCTCAAATAAAATCTACCCTTATACCTTTACTTCTCCTTCCTCTGATGGATTATCTGAGTGTCTAGGAGATGAAAACTCAAGTCCATGCTCATCTTTCAACCTCGGTGCTTTGTTTTCCTTTTTTACTCGAGGCTTCCGCTTTTTTAATTTGGCCTGGGGAAAAAAAAGAAAATAATGATAAAATTACAAATCAAGTCCTTCAAATGCATGACAAATAACATTTGATCCTTTGAAGCAGTAGTAGCTACATAATTAAAACAAGAAAGAGTCCAACTAATTTTACCTCGAAACAAAACAAAATATAAAACCCTGTAGGGAGAATACATATCCCATACTATATAAAGACATCCATATTCCTTGAACCTATTGACTCAACTTTTTTGGAATTTGTCCTAAAGATAGAATTTTTGCCAAAAAGGGCAGGCAGTACCTTATATACAAAAATAGAAATAAAAATAACATATTACAGTCAGGGATGTGGTTCAGTGCTACGACACTTGTCTAACATGCATAAGGCCCTGGGTTCAAACTCCAGTACCACTAATAATGATAATAATAAAAATAAAAATATTAAAGATAACAATATTAACAATAAAAATCCTAGAAACAAAGTACTTTATTAGCAGGGTGCAATGGTGCAAAATCATAATCCCTGTGACCCAGGAGGCTGAGGCAAGAGGATCACAAATTCAAAGCCAGCCTCATCAACTTAGTAAGGCCTAAGTAACTTAATAAGACCCTGTCTCAAAAAATAAAAAGAGTTGAAGATGTAGATCAGAGGTTAAATACCCATGGATTCAATCCCCAATCCCAAAATAATAACAACCAAAAAAAAAAGTACACAAAAGTATTTTATCTAAAAATAAGAAAAAGGTTAAAATATTTATCCACTCAAATATGATACAGAAATCTAAAACACCTCTATCTAAAATCTAAAACATAATAATATTACACATTCACTATATTACATAGTATCTGCAGAATGATATGCTATATTATTATACTATTGCCTGAAAAGGGTAATTTTGGGGGGAATGAGGTGGTGCTAGGGATTGAACTCAGGGGCACTCAACCACTGAGCCACAACCCCAGCCCTATTTTGTTTTTTAATTAGAGACAAGGTCTCACTGAGTTGCTTAGTGCCTCACTTTTGCTTAGGCTAGCTTTGAACTCACAATCCTCCTGTCTCACCTCCCAAGCTGCTGGGATTACAGGCATGCACCACCATGCCCAGCAAGAACAAGGTACAATTTTTTTCTACAATTTGTTTTATTTATAATACAAGGAAACTAACACAAGTGGCATATCTATAAAAGAGCACTTAAGAAACATGCACACACACAGACTGTAGTAGAGGATGTAACTTATATTATCTCATAACTATGATTCCCCATCTTTCTAGGCCTGAACTGAAATGGTAAACTGGGAAAATAAAGGAAGATAAAGTTCAGATAAATTCATTAGCAGCTCAGTTGGTATTTTTCAATTAGCTAGTAAGATACTCATAACTGAAGTTCAGTTTTTTATATTAACTGTGGATTCCAACTGTCCATTTTACTCCTGGGATCCATTATTACAAGTAGCCCAATTAGATACAATAGACAATCCTTATGTTCCCAAACTGAGGAAGCAGAAAAAGGGAATAGTTAACAGTACGTCTGAACTAGTGGCACTGAGGACTGTGAGGATTAATGATTCAGTATTTGAAGAGAATGGGTTTGTAAGAAAATTGCCAAGATGTTACAGTCAATTATTAAATGCATATTTCTATTATTACCAACCAAACCATAATCATGGAACCTCAAAAGCAGTATTTGATCATGGAAAGGTAATGTTCTGTGCAGGGCCCGGAAAGGATATTTCTTTTTCCTACCTAAATCTGTGGGGTTGGAGCCTTGGAACCCTGAAAAACACCCAGCTGACAATGCACTCACTCACCTCTTCCCCGCCTGTCACAGCCCCCTTCTTCTCCAGACCCTTCCTGAGCAGCTTCAGCAAGTAATCCGCTCGAGTCTGTAGCTGCTTCCCCTGAGGCTTTTTATCTGTCTCCACAGGCAGAATCTTCAACAGGAAAGGAAGAGAAGCACCCGCCACCACCCATAACCGGTTAGTAAATGAGGATAAACAGGTAACAAAGAACTCAGCACAGTTCTTTCCCTCCCCAACCACCCAAAACATAGATAAAGCCTCAGATCCTATCTCATGTCCATGGCTCCCAGTCACTGAAAATCCCTTATGAGCCGTTCTCATTTTACAAAATGGGATGGAGAAATCCAGCTCTCCCACTGGCTCCTACCTGTGCTGTTAACAGGGTAGAACAACTCAGGTAGGAGGGGCTTGTGGCTTCATCTGCTAGAGCATCCCAGCCGTCGTGGATTTCCTCCTTCCAGGAGCAGGGAATCCCTGGAGCTAGGTTAAAGCTTTGTTTTAGATTGAAAATGCTTCTTAGAGCATTGCCGGAGAGCATTGAGCTATGCCAGGACATGATCTGCTCCCTGCTACCACAGTTGGACCTCTCAGGCCAGACTGGATTTGGTCTCAGTGCTTATGACAGGGTGCTGTCACCCTCCTAAAACCCAGATGGGATGAGCATTGTTTGATGTGCCAGGAAAAGCCCTGCTAGGAGCATCACCTGGAGCAAATCCTACAAAAATTTAAGCCAGTTTTCCTTGTGTTCAGCTCTAACTATGGCCTTTTTACTTGCAACAGACAGGGTGGGAGGCTCAATTTTGTGGGAGAAATACTGTCAAAATTTAATTCCACTACAAGAAATACCAAGGCGACACTCATTCTTTGTGTAAAGAAATATGGTTGTTTCAAACATACTCTGAAAGAAAGGGCCAACAACGGGGCCTAGAAGTGCTTTTATTATTAATAAACTTACCCTGGTATTTGTTGTAATGAGATCTGACCTCTAGTAAATATCAATATTTTAAGATTTCTCCTAAAATTTCATTTGGCTATTTTTTGTCTTTCCCTTTATCATTATCTGTGAGACAGAGCCACAGTCCATTAAAGATGGCAACATTTCCAAGGATAAAGAAATCCCAGGAAATTACTATTCTGTTAGTATTCAATTTGATCACCCCTTCTTGAAAATAGATAAAAATAAGTAATCAATAGAAAAAAGTATACAATAAATGTAGCAATCTCTAGCATCACAGAGTTACTTACTTTATCTGTCAGTTTCAACTCTGGGTCCGTCTTAATTAACTCCCAGTTTCCATAGCCATGTTCATAAATTCCTAGCAGCAAGCGAGAGTCATCTTCCACTCCCCACTCTACATCAAAGTGTGCAGCTTTCACCCGACAGGTTAAGCAGTATCTAAATGGGGTTTAAAAACAGGAGGACATTACAAAAGAGAATTTTCTGAAATATTAAAGAAGAGAGAATGAACAAACTAAATAACTACGTGTAACTAATATCAAACCTATGTTCAACCACCCTACATGTACCACAAAATATACTCACTTTTTTTTTTCTTCAGGGTCCACAGGGATGGATTTATGCAGCATCTCAAACTCTTCTTCATGTTGGATAATGGATTTCACATTAACCTGAACTCCAGATATCTTGATTGTTGGACCTCTCCTTTTCCCTGGCCCTTTCCCTAATAAACACAAATTTTACAATTCTTAAATGAGAACTATTAAAGTTTCAGACACAACATTATCACCATTTATCACTATGAGTCCTGAACTCTTAGTCCCTTCTCTATAATCCCTGGTTTATCGTTAATTCAAAGATACAATCTATAAAACAAACATTTTTTTCAATTAATATTTATATTCAATTAATATGTACAAAACAGAATTGTGCAAAACACTTAAGAGTTTCTTTAATATACTGATGCTTGCAATTATAATTTAACTCTCCTATTTTTATATGACTATTCAAAAACTAACATAAACTAACATAAGAAGACTCTGAAGGTATCATATTATGAAGTTTCTTCCTTGTTTTCCTACCGATCCAATTAGCAGATTTTTTACAAATTCAAATGTTTTAAAGATGATTCATACTTGACCTTCATAATATTGAAACTGAAAAAGTATAGGATCACAGAAACATCTAAACCATTTGAAATGATAAAGATGAAAAGGTTGCCCTAATCTATATGATTATAATGATCCACGTCAGGTGCAGCAGTGCACATCTACAATTCCAGCCTCATGGGAAGCTGAGGCAGGAGGACATTAACTTGGAGATCAGCCTCAACAACTTATGGAGACCTGTCACAAAATGAAAAAATTTTAAAGGGGCTAGGGATATAGCTTAGTGGTAAAGAGTCCCTGGGTGAAAGGAAGGAAGGAACGGATGAAAAAAAGAATGAAGAAACGAAGGAATGAATTTCAATGATCCGAGAAGTAAAAATAAAACCCAGTTACTCTAACCAGAGAGACCAAGTTGAAATCTGCAAGATAATGCCACTTGTTAAGTGAGAATAAAGACGGTTCTCGATAGAAAGTGAGCTAAATATATGAAGAACCAGTTTATGAACAACAAAATGTTAGTACTCTTGGACATGCACAGCCTTGCTCACTACAAAAAAAAAAAATGAAATGAAATGCATTTCTCATTTATGAGCAAAATATCCAAGCAATTAAAATATATTCTGTTTGTGAGGCTTGTTAATAGGTACTAATAAATATTTCTGTTGGTAATGTAAAAGGCACTAGATTTATAAAGGAGGATTTGCAATCTCAAAGCGAAGCATCCTCCAGGCTCCAGCAGGACCCACTTCTAGAAATCTATCCCAAAGACATGCTGACTAAGATATATATATTTAAAAAAATAATTTCATTAGACCATATTTATTCTTTGTGAATTTATTTGTAACAGCAAAAGAGGAAAAGAAACCCATCAATAGGGAACAAAAAAGATAAGTTGACACACATCTACATGGAAGAATTCTGGGAAATTGTAAAAGAAAGGAAGATGATCTCTACATGACATGGAGTGCTTTCAGATATGAAGCTAAATTAAGTGTACAGCAGAGCATGTATTATGTTTTCATCTGTAGAAGAGGAACTAAACTACACAGAAGCTTAGATTTTTTTTAAAAAAAATAGAATAACAAACTCAAAACCTTAGATTAGGTAGAGGGAAGTGATGGGAGGGAAGCAGAGGGAATGTGGGAAAGACAGTGGAATGAAACAGACATTATTACTGTATGTATATATGTGACTATATGACCAATATGATTCTGTATCAAATACACTCAGAAAAATGAGAAATTATATCCCATCTATTATGATATATCAAACTGCATAAATGCATTCTACTGTCACGTACAACTAATTAAAACAAATTTTAAAATTATTAGGGATGGTAACCAAAGAATTAGAGGAGAACAGGAATGGAAAATAGGGATGAAAGTAAGACTCTCCAAATATACCTTATTTTACTCTCTTTACTTTGGACCATGTAAGTGTTTTAGCAATTAAAAAAAAAAAAAGTTAAATCAGAATAATAATGCTTCCTAAAAATTAAAAATAAATATAAACAAGGGTCTATAAATTAAGTTGATGGTATAACCATATACAGAAAAGAACAATTTCAAATAGTTTTTAAATACTGTACATTGTTAGTGGGAATATACTAAGAACATAAAAACATACCAAAAAAAATCAAACTTTGTGTGAGAGTCTTATTATAACAGGAAGATTAGCATTGACATTTGGAAATGTATGCATATAATTGTTAATATTTTCAGAAACAATATCAATAATCTTACATTGAAAATGGAAATGTCAACCTGGACTAAAAATATGTTAAATACAAGTGTATAGGAAATACAGGTTTAGGGGAATCAAATTATACAATGCCAAGAAGAAGCAATTAACCAGATCCAGAATGTAAACATGCAGAAAAAGAGGGATGTGCAAGAATAAAATTACAGCATTTGCCAATAAATATACAGAATGCAGAGCATCAGGCTAAGTGAAATAAGCTAGATTCAGAAAATCAAGGATCTATTTTCTCTCATGTGCAAAAGCTAGAGCAAACTGAAGGAAAAAGGGGGGCTGTGGATAGGACACCATAAGGATAGAGGAAAGATCAGTGGAATACAAGAAGAAAACTGAGGGAGAGGCAGGAGAAAAGGAAAGGAAACAGGCGATGGATTTAATAAAATTATACTATGTGCATATATAAATACACCACAGTATATTATCTATAAAGCACCAACTAAAAATAAATATATAAATAAATAGAAAGAACAACAGTATAGTACAGGTAGGGAAATGGAGGGAGGAGGGGAAGAAAAGAAGAGACTCTGGGGACAAAAGTGGAGCAAATTCCATACATGCATGATTTATGTCAAAATAAGCCCAACTTGCTGAGCATGGAGGCGCATGCCTGTCAGCCTAGTAACTCAGGAGACTGAGGCAGAAGGATCACAAGTTCGAAGCCAGGCTCAGCCACTTAGTAAGACCCTGTTTCAAAATAAAAAAGTCTGGAAATGTGGCTCAGAGGTCCATTACCTCCCCTCCCCGCAAAAAAAAAAAAAAAAAAAACCTATTATTTATAACTATAATGTACTGATGAAAGAAAAAATTTAAAAAAAAAAGAGATGTGGAGAGGAAGGAACTATTAGACGGAAATATCTCCAAAATATACTGAGATGAGATGAGCACAATGATGCACGCCTATAGTTCCAGTGGCTCAGAAGGCTGAGATTTGCAATATCAAAGCAAAGCATGTATATATCCCCCTCAGCAACTTTAGCAAGGTCCTAAGCAACTTGACAAGACGCTGTCTCAAAATATGTGCCTCAGTGGTTATGTGCCCTTGGGTTCAATCCCAGGTATCAAAAAAAAAAAAAAACAAAAAAAACACTGAGGTGGAAAAAAATCAATGAATAGAGCAGTATGCATACCACACTACCTTTAATTTGTGTTTAAGAGGGAAAACACACAATCTATATAAAACACACACACACACGTTTTTCTAAATTTCTTAAAAAGAGACAAACACTGGGGGCTATGTGTTTTTCATTTTTGAGCCATGTTTATTTAATTTGAAATAATTACAAAGAAAAAAACATGATAAACCTAAAGTTACTTTTGGATGTATTTTAGATGCTGTAAAAACACATATTCAAAATCTCAGGCTTTTATTTGTCTTTTGAAAACAAATTTATTTGAAACAATGGCCCCAGGAATGTTAAGCAAAAGCTATCCCTCTGAGCTACACCCCCATCCCTAAAAGTACATATTCAGATTATTATCCAAATCACTCAAGCTATTTTCTTTTACCAAAAAATATTTTTAATATATATCTAAATTACTTTTAATTTCTTTTCATTAAAGTACAGCAAAGTTTATTAAAAGGGAAAGGAGGAGGAAAGCACCCTCAAGGAAGACAGTGGATCCTCTCAGAGGAGAGCAATCAAATTCTACTAATTTCAAAAAGAAGCCCTAAAAAAAAGACAATTCCAAAATATAAATAATTAATAGACAACAGTGAAAGCCAGATACTACATTAACAAGCAGTTAATAGTTCAGTAAGAACTATTCAATTAATTACCCAAACTTTCTTATTACTATTATTCCATTTTGCAAATGAAAGAGTTGAGGTAATTTAACTCAGAAGTCTTAACCAAACTTTTAGGTAACTGGTTGCCTCTGGCATCTGAACCACAGCTCAACAAAACCTCCAAATAATAGGTAGCTTAACAATACCTTCATTTCTATGAGGTGTCCTTAAACAATGACTACTTTAGAGCTCTCGTAAACATGCCTGTACCTCTAAAAAATAAAAAATAAAAAAACATTCTGATATCTAAGAGAAAACGTACTTCCTAGATGTTCGATCCAATTTTTAAAAATTCTACTTGATGAACATTTCAATGTAACAAATGTTTACAACTGTCATTCAATATTTTATCTATTCCAATTAATTTTCTAAGTTCTTTACATTTGTAGCAACCTAAGAATACATATATGTATATCCAAATAATTAATGATGTTTGTGGAATGTAACACCCCCTCATTTGCAAACAAAATACAGAGGCATCCATTCAGCTTTGTCCCTCAGGTCTTTGTATCATTCAAACCAATTTAAACTTTCTATAGCAACATAACACTAATCATTTCATCTTGTTAATTATTCTACACCTTTACAAACCAACTCCATTTGTGTGTAGATCTATGGGATCTTAGAACACTGAGCTCAGGAAAAGGCAGCTCAGAATGCACACCATAAAGCAGGAGGCAAGCCCTTCAGCAACAGAAATAGACCAGACCTTTAGCACCAGAGTGCTACAGATGATCTGTTAACTCACCCTCACTGGCATTTTCTTTCAACTGTTCTTCATATTCCTGCATAGCTGACACACAGCTATTGTGAATCAGTTCACCCAGGCGTTTCAAGTCTGCCACAGACTTATCCACAAGCTCAGCATCTCGTGCTATGCACTCCAATCTAAGGAAGGACAAACATGGACACTTTTCTCAACATCACAAGATAATACTACGTCTCATATAAGTTTGCTCCTACAAAGACACTTTTCTCTGCCTTCATTCATGGCTCATTAACAATAACAACTGCTTCACATTAACTAAGAGCTAACTCACTCATTTTCCATCTTTAAGAATTGTGCCTTAGGATATTTCACAAAACCAAAGTAATCTCAAAAATTTAAAATGAGAGGTTTCAAAACTTAGTTTATTAAACAAATGGGCTATCTGCTACTGTCAGTATATGACATGCTTAAAGACTATTGCATCTTTCTATTCACTTTCCTTTCTCCACTCTACCTTCACTCATTGCAATGTTCATAGAAGCACAGTATAGCTAACTTCTCCAATGTATTCAGATCATCTCTAAGTTGTAGGGAGCACATAAACACAAAGGCTAAAAATCATGATGTCAAAAGGAACCAAACCTACTTCATCCACATGTTGGTAGTTGTTAAGGTAACTGGTTCAAAGATAAATATGGAGGTCAGCCAAGTCCAGGAAAGATGTGCCTGACTTTTGCAATTTTGCTGTGACTCACTGCTATACATCACTGCTTCCTCTCCAAATGGAAAGCATAAAACCAAAAACACAAGCTTGGAATTTTCACCAGAACAGTATCAGAAATAAGAGAGGGGAAACTGGCATATGCTTTAAATTGGTGCTATTATTTACAGGATATATTGTTGATTTTTAGAAAACAAAATACTTAACTACTTGAAATAAGTCTTATGTTAAAATCCAACTTCTGAAATCATATTTTGAATGCTTGTAGAGTAGTACCAATAGCTAACCATTTTGTAAGTCACTACAGGCAAGGTGATATAAGTTATATTTTTAATCTTCACAATACCTTGTAAAAATGTACAAGATTACTAAGTCAAAAAGACATTACTAAATCTAAGAATTAAAACATAAATAACCCAGCCTCTTCAGCTATAGTTACCTAAACATCTCTTTGGGAAACACACTGTTTTGAATTTACTTGATTTACCTCCCCCTAAGGTATAAATCTCTGACTGGTCTATCTGTATCATCTTCATACCCTTCCAGAAAGGGACATGCACCTGATTGATATGTTTATGAAAGAATACTGTTTCCAGGGGGGAAAAAAAAGTTCCCAGAATATTAAAAGAAAAATATTACCAGAGAGAGAGAGAGAGAGAGAGAGAGAGAGAGAGAACTTGCTATACAATAAAGCTGAAAAAGAGGATAAAGAATTATCACTGAGCTTACCGTTCAAGAGGGAGACCAAACTTCTTATAAGCCTTGATGAACCTAAGAATATGATCAAAAAAAAAAATTAAAACCCAGGAACCAGTTATAACACATCCTGTAATGAAATATGAGCCATTCAAATTGTCAAAAATAGACTGGCAACACCCAATCTTTGCAACAATCACTAAATAAATAAACATTGAGCATCTTTGAAAAGAGATAACTTAAAATAATAAACATTAAAGATTTAACTTTATTTTCAGTGACTGATCAAGAAATTTCTTGGAGCTGTAACAGAGAATTGTGAGTTTAGAAGATGTGAGTTTATGAAGTTCACTATGTAATAAATGACTCAATCACCACAAGTCTATTGTGATAAAAACCCAGTATCATTCATTGGCCTACTTAAGTCTATATAATATAATATTTTTAATTATTTTCTGTTCAATAATACAGCCATAAGATTTATATGACTTTCTCCAACATTTTTTAAAATTAGGCAGAATAAAATAATTGACTTGAAACTTCTTAGGCCAAACTATTTTGAAATTCTAGTCACTCCTGCCCAACCATAAACCCAATCTCCTTCAATAGTCAGTACCTTAAACTATGCTATATATAGCCTGTGCTAACACCTTCTCCCCATCTGCAATGCTTACCACATAGCACTTTCACTAAAAAGCAAGATGTCACAATAATGTCAAGGACATCATTGTAATATGCCAAATTACTATGACAGTATGGTATGTAATAGTGTAAGGAGAGTGCTAAAAAAAAATGGAAACAGAGGATATGGCAACTGAAGAAAACAGGAGGGAATATAACAGCTATGAAATACTAAAGGAAGAACAAGGACTAGGAAAGTGTTAAATATGAAAGCAAACCTGAAGATTATTCCTCAACTCTACACTTTTCCTTCCTGAAATATATTGAAATGTTTCACTTCTAAAATAATGGTTTGAGATTTACCGGAAAATTATATGGGAGCTGGGTATGCATGTAGCTCAGTGATAATGTCCTTACCTAGCATGCTCAAGGCCCTGAGTTTAATCCCTAGCAACAAAAAAAAAATGATGATGAAAAAGATGATGATGTTGTTGATAAATAATAATACCAGGGGAAAAAAAGGTTCCCGGTATTAGTATTAAAAAGAAAATATTACCAAAGAAAAGAACCAATACCAAGGGGGAGAAGCACTTCCAACATAATAGAGTAAGGAACTCAAAAAATCTGCTCCTCCATAAAAATAATAAGAACACCAGCAAAAACTAACAAAACTCAATTACCAGAACTCTGTCAATTAAGAAAATGTTCACTGTCAACTAAGAGGCATCTGTTTAAGAAAATGGCTGCATCTGTTAAGAACATCAAGTTGCCAGGTACAGTGGCACACACCTGTGATCCCAATGCTTTGGGAGGCTAAGGCAGGAGAACTGTGATTTCAAAGCCAGCCTCAGCAACTTAGTGAGGCCCTAAGCAACTCAGCAAGACCCTATCTCTAAATAAACTATTAAAAAGGTCTGAGGGGGCTGGAGTTGTGGCTCAATGCTAGAGCATTTGCCTAGCATGTATGAGGCACTGGATTAGATTCTCAGCACTGCATATAAATAAATGAATAAAATAAGAGTCCATCGACATCTAAAAATATATACTTAAAAAAAAAGGGGGGTCTGGGGATGTGGGTCAGTGGTTAAGCACCCCTGGGTTCAATCCCAGATTCCAAAAGAAAGAACAGCAAGCTTTCTATCAACTTGCTTTATTCCCATCTCCTTCTACTTGTTCCAGCAGAGTCTTAAAAACCAACATTTTTGCAACTACAATGATTATGCTAACCTGTGACAGAGCAGCCACTAGAGGAGAAAGAACAGGTTTGGAATGTCATAAGAGCCCTATCCCTTGCAAACAGAGCTACTTGACCTGACTCAGCACCTTGAAAAGCTTCATTCAAAGAAAGAAGTCAAAGATGACTTAGGACTCTTTCTGCACAGCCCTGTTGACAGTTCATTGGTCAAAAACAATCAGATGCAGATGTTCAACATCACACTGATCAGGGCAACATAATAAGTTGGAATAAAAAGAAATTGATCAAAAACTGGAAAACTGCCCATAAAGCACCCTGAAAAGCTATGATATTCTCAAGAGTCAAGAAGACCACACATTTGTATGTCTGTATGCATGTCAGGAAAGATCTTAGAAGGTCCTATCCTCTCAATTCTAGCTGACCTTGATGATCTGGCACATGCAGGAATTTAAAATTAAGGCAGAGTTGTAAACTGCCTCCGATCGCACTGAAACGTGCCCTAAGATACATACTAAGTCCCTCAACAAAGGTAGGCAGATCTTAAAGAAAAGCTCTGCCCAACCATTAATTAACTTCTCAGCCAAAAGAACAGACTTCAAAAAACATGAACAAAGAATACAGACTTCACAGAACTAGCCTAGGAAAGTCAGTGAACAAGCAAACAATAGCAAACACAGTAAACTCTGGCTAGTGAGGCAAATCTGATTCTGAATTTAATACATTACATTTAAAAATTACAGAACACACCAAAATGCGGGGAGTGGGGAGGGGTTAAAAGTACTATACCTGAAGAAGCCCAGAACTTACACTCATAAAACAAAGATGTTAATCTGCTATGACAAATATGTACTAGAACAAAAGCAATCCACACCTAAAGAATTAAAAAGAAAGCTAGGTGCAAGTGCACACCTATAATGTCAGAGACCCATGAGACGGAGTTAGGAGGATCACAAGTTTATAGTCAGCCTCAGCAACTCAGCAAGATCCTATCCCAAAATAAAAAAGACTGAGGATGTAGTTTAGTGGTAAAATGCCCTTGGGTTCAATCCCCATTCTCTCTCCCACATACCAAAAAAAAAAAAATTTTTTTTGAAAGAAATGTATCAAACAGAGAATGTCATAAGAAACAGACAACAGGGGGAAAAAAGTCAAATATAAATCCTGGAATTGAAAAGTATAGTAATTAAAATTTTAAAAACAAAAAAAAATCACTAGGGAGGCTCAAGAGCAGAAAAAATATTAAGCAACAGTGCAAGTCCACATGAAGAAATGAGCACCTCTAATAACTTTGAGTACATAAAAATAGTATAAATGTAGTTTTGTTTGTAACATTTTTCTTTTTGATCAGATGTATTCAGGAAATTGTGTTGAGCTGGGTATGATGATGCATACCTGTAATTTCAGCTACTTGAAAGACTGAGGTAGAAGGATTGCAAATTGGAGATCAGCCTAGATCAATGTGTTTTATAAGCCACTGAGATTAATTTTTTTAAGTCAACATGTTATTTTTAATCTCCAGTGCAACCACAAAGAAAATAACTAAAAAAAAAAAAAATATGTTTAAGACAAAAAGGGGTAATTAAAATGGTATACTAAAATATATCTATTTATCACAGAACAAACTACTAATGGATTAATTAAAGGGAAAAAAATGTGACACAGAGAAAATGAAGAGCAAGATGCAGATGTAAATCCTACCTTCTCAGTAACTGTACTGAATGTAAATGAGTCAGACTCCAATCAAAAGAGATTGGCAGAAGTAGAATAAAAATTTAAAAAAAAAAAAAAGAGAGAGAGAGAGAGATCTGATTGGCAAAAAAAAGACTTTTTAAAATAATACACCAATATGCAGCCTACAAGAAACAGGAAATTAGATTCAAAGACACAGGTTGGGAAAAAAAAAAAAAGAAATAGTACCATCTTTTTGTATTTCAAATACCCAAAAAGAGAGATTGAGTGGCTATACAATATCAGGCTAAAAAAACAGATGATGAAAAGGCCAATCTAATATACCAATTTATACATACCAATTTTAAATTGGTATGTGTAAATTGGTATATGATTGGTATATTAGCTATATTTATACATACCAATTTTAAAAGTGTATGCATCTAACCACAGGGTCCCAAAACACATGAAGCAAAAACTGATAGAACTAAAGGGTCAAACAGGCAATATAAGAATAATGGAAAACTCAACACTGTTTTCAATAACAGAAAAACTGGTCAAAAAAATCACTAAGGAATGGGAGCCTTAAACAGTAAACCAGATAAAGCTAACAAACAACTATGTAACATTCCACCCGAGAGCACAAAGCACATTTTTCTCAAAAACAATACTGAATGCAAGGAATAAAGAGGAGGTAGAATATACACACAAGCTTTGCTTCAAAGTCAAAATTGTTAAAATAATAACATATGGAGATGTTATGTTCTAATTTGCCTAGATTTACATATTTTTACAATTTTTCCTAATAAATTTAATAAAGAATAGGGGAATTTAGGTAGAAACAAAGACTGCACAGTTTCAAATATAATGACATTAAAAGACTATTTAATATGGTTACAATGCAGATTGGGCCATAAAGCTAACTATAACTATCATCATATTTTCTATTTCCTTTAGGCTTTAAAATTAGTATGAAAACTGAGGGTGGGGGGGGAGGGTGGGATGATTTAGAAGCAGCAATTTTGATCAGTTTTTTGGAGGGCAGACAGGTATAAATGTGGAATAAGTGTTGACATATAGAAAGATGTTTAAACTGATTTGAAGGTGGGTGGGGGAGAAGCTACAGAACAATGCTGTATATACCAATAAACCAAACAAACCAAATCACCACCAATCCTGATAATCATACTGATTAGACTGGTACTGGAGATGGGGGTAACAGAGGGGAGACTTAATAAAGGTAGCCTTAATTGTATCATTTTTATTTCTTACATTTATACTACGAGTAGTATAAACGTATACACGTAGACACATATATCTGTGACTGTGTGTGTGTGTGTGTGTGTGTATACAAGCTCCTGGTTGAACCTTCTTCATAAAAATGCTCTAAATAACCAGAGAACAGAAGGGAAACAGAAAGAGATGAGCAACAAACCTAAAAGATCTCAAGTGAGAAAAACTTTCTAACAGAAAGAATCATCGTGAAAATTTGGGGAAGCTTCTCTGCTATTTTTGTAGTTATTAGCCTCTGCCTATCTGTCACAAATTCAGTAATCCTATCAGCCCAAAGCTTATAGCATACTCTTCCAGACAAGCTCAAGTGAGAGCACAGGCTCTACCAACCTTCGGATCTCTGCATCAGTAAATCCCTCCACGAGGTCTTTCCTCACACTTCGGGGACGCCCTCTGCGTTTTGGCTTCTTGTCGTCATCAGAATCATCTGTCTCACTCTCTGAAGCAGAAGATCTTTGGGCCTGCCTCTTAGACTCTGTGTCAGAATCACTGTCATTTGTCTGAGCCTGAGAAAGAATAAGATCACACTTTAACAAGTGTCAGAGCCAAGAGATGAAAGGACTAAGATCAGCCCATCTTAATTCTTTAATATTCAGAACTTCCCAACATATCAGACAAGTCAATTTTCCTTTAACAAATAACCCTATCTCTAAATAAAATACAAAACAGGACTGGGGATGTGGCTCAGTGGTCAAGTGCCCCTGAGTTCAATCCCTGGTACCGCCAAAAAAAAAAAAAAAAGAAAAAAATATTGCTTGGGGAAGACAGGTTCAGAGACACTGAAATATGAGATAAGTGAACTGGATTTAAAATATTTGGATATTTTTATAATATCTACTATATAAAATATCCAATATAATATGGGTTCATTTTTGTTT
Source organism: Marmota monax (assembly GCF_021218885.2). Taxonomy (NCBI): domain Eukaryota; kingdom Metazoa; phylum Chordata; class Mammalia; order Rodentia; family Sciuridae; genus Marmota; species Marmota monax. The sequence goes on from NW_026692254.1 coordinate 21,969,744, forward strand.
CTTTGTGCTTTTGTCTTCTCCTTTGTAAAATGGAAATAAAACTATAAAATGGACCTGTGAGATAGGGTTTTCAGATGAATTAAATGAATCAATAAATGAAAATACATTAAGAACTATGCCTGGCACATAGTAAATGTTCAATGTTTAAACTATGGTGATGGACAAATCTAAGTTTGCTATCTCCAACAAAATAATTACTAAAATTAGTTTTCTCTACTTCCATGTTGCTACAAAAAAATCAAATTAGATGTACTTGTAAGGATGTTTTATAAGCTATACAACCTGGAAATGTTCCTTGGTTTTAGTTAGGTAATTTCTTTTTTTTTTTAATGTGGTGCTGAGGATCAAACCCAATGCCTCATGCGTGCCAGGCAAGCACTCCACCACTGGTCCCCTGCCCTTAGTTATGTAATCTTTTTATTTATTTATTTATTTATTTATTTATTTTTGGTACTGGGGGTTGCACTCCGGGGTACTCAACCACTAAGCCACACCCCCAGCCCTTTTTTGAATTTTATTAGAGACAGGGTCTCACTGAGTTACTTAGCACCTCACTATTGCTGAGGGTGGCTTTGAACTTGCCATTCTCCTGTCTCAACCTCCCCAGCCACTGGGATTACAGGCATGCATCACTGCGCCCAGCAGTTACGTAATCTTTTACTAAGTATTTACACCACATGCTGTGAACATGTGGTGTAAATACTTAGTAAAGACAAAATATAAGATTTGGCTCTCCAAAAGTTGAAGGCAGAATTAGATCCAAACTGTTACGATTACTATTCTAATCTCTAAGGTAAAATGCAAACTACTGTCAAATTCAGATCCTATAAAGCCATTTCATACACAGCTAAAATTGCAAAGACTTAACTCCAATGTTTCTGTGTGAGCTCTGTGAATTTTCCCATTTTCCTGTGCTAGTTTCCCACACTAGAACTGTGCTCTGCAGGTCTCTGTGTCAGGGCAACAGAGCAAGGCCTCCTCTTTGAATAACCTGCACTTATAGAGTCTAGATAGTACAAAAAGTACTTTCATAGCTTTTATCTCACTTGATCACCTTTTTAGTGGAACTACGAATTCGGGGCAGCATATAAATTTCTTCTAGTTCCTTCTGCCTCTCCTCTTCCTCTACTCTTTTCCTTTGCTCCTCTGGAATGATCTCGTCCCAGTCCTTGTGAGGACGTTCTTCCAGCTCTTCTTCATCTTCCATTGTTGCAAAATTGGCAACCTGAAAACAAATGGACAACCCATTGTCTGACATTTCTCCACTTCCAAACACCATCTGTCAAGACATCAACTTACTCAGTGCTTTTAAATTTAAGTAAAACACTGTGAGAACCAGGATTCCTATGAGATTCCATAATCAGATTATTTATACTAATTTGTATTTCCCCCAAAATCAACTTGTGAAACCTAGGGTCATCATAAATGTTACTGAAAAATAGGGAAAAAGATAAAAGATATAAACTGTTTTAAAAATTTGATTGAAAGACTATTAAATTCCACACATTTTCTAATAAATGTAACACTAATCAGATAAGTTGGGTTTATTTAAACTATAAATGCTGAATACCTAATACTAATCCATGATGAACTTACATTACTATAAATTGCCATTCAATGGAGTTCATCTGAAACAAAGCATTATAATTAAAGCACTGATTACCTAGTCAACTAGTTTTCTTACTGACTTTTATAAATAAAAATTTTATATTTTATGAAATATAAACTGTAAAATAGATAATGATTATATATGCCCAAAAGTATACTGTGGTCTAAGGAGTAAAGGTGAAAATGTAAAATGGAACAACTCCAAATAAACCTAGAAGAATATCTCATATCAAATGTTATTTAATACCCAATACCTACGTGTACCAAAACTGTACGTACCCCAAGAAGAAAAACAACCTGAATGTATGCTTGAATTTCACAGAACCAGACTGGGACTACAGAGAAACATCAATCAACTCTGGGCAGTGGTGTGCAGGCCTTAGGCCTTGGCTCCACTTTTTTTTTTTTTTTTTTTTTTTAACGTGGTACTATGTGATCAAACCCAGTGCCTCTCATGTGCTAGGCAAGCGCTATACTCAGCTACAACCTCAGCCCTCCACATTCTTTTAATAAATTCTTCCTAGCCCTTAAGACTATCATGAAGTTACAAGAGCTTCTGGAAGTTCCACGGAATATTATGATTTTTTGCCAAAATTAATTCTTTATTTTTCAATAAGGACAATAAATTTATAATAAGATTTTCAAAACTTCAAGTCAAAACAAGGTATAATGTGAGATTATTCAAAAACAAATCTTCTGGGCTGAGGATGTGGCTCAAGTGGTAGTGCGCTTGCCTAGCATGCGTGAGGCACTGGGTTCGATTCTCAGCACCACATTAAATAAAATAAAATAAAGATATTGTGTCCATCTAAAAAACTAAAAAATAAATATTAAAAAAAAAAACTTTGACCATTCTTTCAAATTAAGGATCCAGCTGAAAAACAAATGCAATGGACTTAGAGACTAGAGAGCTTTCTAGGATACCTCTCTCTCTCTCTGCCAGGTAAGGACACGATATGAGCACTCTGCAACCCAAAAGACAGCTCTCTCCAGAAACCAATATGTTGACACCCTCATCTCAGAAGCCTTCAGAACTGTGAGACAAATTTCTGTTGTTTAACTGCTCAGTCTATGGGTATTTTGTTATAGTAATTAAGATGACTTAAGACAAATAACAATAACCCATCTCTGTCCTTTTCCATGACATCCTCTCCATCCTCAGATGCATGAATTCTAATCCTGAGCTTTTGCCCCAAAATTCTTCCCTTATTACTCCACTGAGACAACTTCCGCTGCTGGCCAACCGTGGAGTCCATTACACTGTAGTGATTGTTTCCAAACCCTCTCTATTCCTCCCATGAGCCTATGGGCCTACTGCACTTAACCATCACTATAACCTCCAGGTCTCTCTTGCTACTCTATCCTGTGTTGAATCAACCCATGCCTAATCCTTCCAACCATGTTCTCATTTCCATCTAGGAAACCTTTGCTATTTTTATTTTCTATGCTTCCCAAGCCAATCTCCAACTTAGGATAGCCAGCTGATCCAATTTCTCTGATCACAAGTACTAATGAAGAGAATCATAAGAGGGGTTGGGGTTGGGATTGTGGCTCAGTAGTAGAGTGCTCGCTCGCCTAGCCCATGTGAGGCACTGGGTTTGAACCTCAGCACCACATTAAAATGAAATAAAAATATTGTTTCCACCTCTTAAAAAAAAAAAAGAAAGAAAGTCATATGATTCTGCTAACCAACTCCACAGAAAAGCCATCTCATTTGGATTCAGCTGATTCTCTATCAAGTTCCTCCCTAAAACTCACCCACAGCTGTCCCAAATCTTTTCTATCTCTCAGTAAATAACCCACTTACTTTATTGGTACTTAAGGTCACAAACTAAATTCCCACATCTCTTCTCTTCCCAAAGATGAACTTTTTTTTTTATTTTCCAAGGCCAAATCCTCTACCTGGGCTTTTGATTGTATCCTTTTCTGTCTACTCTGGAATGTGTCAAAAGGTCATGTTTTCTTAGAACTTTCAATACTTTCCTATTTTCAAGTTCTTTTGTCAATCTAGTAACATGGTAACATCTTTTTAAAATCTTAACTCCCTTAATCTTATTTTCTTTGTGGGGTGGGGGGGATATTGGGAATTGAATTTAGGGGCACCTGACCACTAAGCCACATCCCCAGCCCTATTTTGTATTTTACTTAGAGACACAGTCTCACTGAGTTGCTTAGAGCATCCCAATTGTTGAGGCTGACTTTGAACTTGTGATCCTCCTGTCTCAACCTCTGGAGGTTCTGGGATTACAGGCATGGGCAACCATGTCCAGCTTCCTTCCTTCTACCTTCATAAATTACTGTCCCTAAGATTTTTGGTAAATACCAATGCTCAGTGGTGCCACCCTGTTCATCTGGTGCCCAGTGTCCACATTTAGCCCTCATCTCATTTAATTTTGTTTCAACAAACATTACTAACCCCCTTTACAAAAGGAAGAAATAAAAAATAAGCACTACCAAGCCTCCCAAATGCACAGCATTTAATTCCACTTGTGTTCCTCAGATCCTCCAAACTCTGGTCTACATCCATCCCACTGACAACACATTCTTAGCCTTCTTCGCCAGCTTATTCTCCTCTGCATGCTGACTCTGGGCAGACAGCCCACTTCAGTGGTTACCTTCATGAGGAAGACTGGAGATTACATTTACAACATACTTATAACTAATAATGATAGTGAGGATAAACAGAGTGCCTAGTAAAAAGAAAGTACCAAAGACATGAGTAAATACTACATAATGAATCAGTGTGCAAGAACTCTTTCCCAATAAGATCTTCATACCTTAAACTGTGATAAAAGCTCATCTGTCGCACTTGTTGACACTTCATTCTCTCTGGTTTCAGCCAACCGTAGAATTTCATCTATATCCATTTCCTGAAGGAACAGAAACAGATATAGTAATTTTCAAAAATTTAAAGAAAAGCAAGAGTCTTCAACATTTAATGAAAATGTTAAATGCAATAAACCAAATTTTTTCCTGAAATCCTCTTTATTCTTATAACTCAAACCTATAATCTTTGTATCTAATTTTTTGTGTAGTTTATGTGCATATTTTTGTATGCAATGCTAAGGATTGAATTCAGTGCCTCACACATGCGAGGCAAGTGCTCTGCCACTGAACCAGAGGCCCAGCCCTATATCTAATGTTTTAAATTATTATTTATGCAAATGATAAGGTGAAACTCAAAAAATATTAGGGGAAAACATAAAGACAGAATCCAAAAAGGATTTATTCATTCTTGCCTATTTGATTTAGTAAGAGCACCAGGTTTTGAAAAGAAAAAAGGAAAGGAAAGAAAGAAAGGAAGAAAAAGAAACTATGTCCCTTCAAATACTTAATAAGCCTCTGACACACTCAGAATCTGCTTCCCAAAATATTTAGATTCTCATAGATGATCCTTCTCAACAAAAGTTTTCCTCATTGTTAATTACCTGAGGCTCTGACTCTTCCCCTTCAAGTTCTTTGAAGAGATCCTCTGCTCCAAATTTCAAAATCGCTGTCAGTTCTTCTTTATTAAAAGGATTTGAGCTGCAGAAGTAAAATGCAGTTGCAATCTCTTAGGAATGTCAAATAAGCACTAAGGAGATATACTTCAGAATACCTATCATTTATACAGGGGAAAAGGTAAATTTTGTCCCAAGAAAAAATGAGCCACAAATACTTCATTTTTTATCCACAGGATTAGTCTATAGTTAGTAAATCAGAAGCCTAGAAAATCAATTCCTGTCCAGTTGGCTCAAATTTATATGATTAAGCAAGAAAAATGAATAACAATATGAAAGAGCATTCACTCTGCCTTTTATAAAGTTTTCACTCACTGAGAATTTTCAACCTTTTCAACTATGATCCAAAATAGAATGCATAAAGCTCTTCTCACTTAGGTTTCTCTTAGATGGAAAATTATATGGAAGCATTCTATTTAGGAAAGACTAATTTGATTTCACCTTAAACACAACTACAGCAGTCTATAATCTGATCAAAGTGTCAACTCACGATTTTCCATCTAAACATTTCTGTCATCATTAGCAAAAAGCACAACAATCTCCACACAAATATTTTTATACACAGTGAAGTAACAGCTGCCAATTCAGTGCCAATTCAATGGTGTCACTGTTGAAAAGTCAAAGGCAACACAGCTTCATTGCGGCTGCTGTTGTATGTCACATGAGGAGCCAAAAGCAAGGGACAGGCAAGAAAAAAAGAGGACCAGCACATAAACAGAAGGTGGGAGAGTGTAAGGCAAGGAAAGCAAAAATAAATGACCTGGCTTCTTTCTTGCAGTTATGATCTTTTCTTAGTTAGATAATGAATGGACTCACAATAGCCAGTAGGTAATCCTATTAAAATTATATCAAATGTGGGTATAAAATCAACTGAATTCTGCCTACCTCTCCAATCTTTCTAACACTTACTTAGATCTTCCAGAGTTGTTTTCCAGAACTGTCCGGCCAGTGGTATCCATGCGCTGAATCACCAGATGGTCCAATACCATCTTCTTTTTGGCCCGTTCTATGATTTCCTCTTCCACAGTCCCTTTTGTAACTAAGCGGTAAATATTTACCTATAGGAAAATAAAATGTTATCCTTATGTCTGACCAAACACCAAGGGAGGAAAAAAAGTATGCTCTCTACTACCATAAATGACCACTATCATAAATGACCATTCATCCAAGTAGGCAGTTTAAGTAGGCTGCATTCTTTAAAAATGTAGCAGGCTGTACTCTTATTAAATAAAATTGCTTCAAATGATGTTATTACAGCCTTATTCTAATAGCAAAAAATCTTACTAAAGATCAACCAGTTTCACTGATGGAAATTTTACAAAAACTGAATCATTGGCCATGACTGAAACCTATGAGTTAGCTATTACTAGAACAGACTTTGAAATTCATATACAAAAGAAACTAGCATATAGTTTTCCAATATAGTACAAAGCTAACATTGCCATGAATAAGAACACATTTTTTCAGCAATGCTAGAATATTTAGCAACTACTTGATATTAAAACAGGGAAAAGGTTTGGCTCTAACCTTTTCATACACATCAGTCTATATCATACATCTTTTTTTGGTTAATTCACAGAAAGTGAGAACTGATATACTTTCAAACAGAAAAGTTAAGAGGCCTTACTAGGTTCATCTTAGCACAAAGCTATCTTCTCTTATTTGTACTACTTATTAAACAGAAATTGACACTTAGGGACAATGAAAGATAAATGGGAGAAAATAAGTATTTTACAAACATCCTGAAAGGTCTGAAAAAAAACCACTTACTCCGATCCCAAAGCTATATCCAGAAGCCTCTCCCCACTGACCTGCTTCTTCTGACCAATTCTGTGGGCTCGGGCTTGTGCCTGCAAGTCATTCTGGGGGTTCCAGTCAGAGTCAAAGATGACCACTGTGTCCGCTGAAGCCAAATTGATTCCCAGGCCACCAGCCCTTGTCGAGAGCAGGAAACAGAAGTCCTGTACACAATGCAATATACTACTTTATGCAGTGGCCTTCTCAGAAACAGTTTCATACTCCAATAAGCCCTTATACCTGGAAACCCCTGCAGGTATGAAGAAAAGTGAGATATGATGGACAAACTTTATGGAAGCTAAAAGAAGGTCAGGGGCTTGATGGCAGAGGGAATTTTCATTTGATTAAAAGGAAGAGTCAATGCAGTGAACAAAGGAGTAAAGTAGAATCTAATAAGGCAACAGGGGCTAGAGAATAAGTGTTATCTCCTGGATAAAACTACTATATAAGAAACTAACTGAAAAGTCAAACAAACTTAATTATTGTAGGAATTGTTCCACCAAGTTACCCAGATACATATTTTCTGGGGAAAGAGAGATTATGTTTATACTAATGCAAGGCGATTAATATAAACAAAGATAGTTAACTCTGTACATATTGATTCATTTCTTAGGCTGGTGAGGAACATAGAACCTGCATTAAACAGATCACATATTGGAACTGGTAAAGAGCACAGGGTCCTCCACCACTGCAAAAACATGCAAAAAGAAAACCCCAAGGCTTGGCTGAAGAGAGTTGTGTAGTAAACACTTAGACACTGACAACCTCCAGTTTTCACAGCAATAATAGTAAAAGATTAAGCAGGCAAGGTGGAACTGCCTTCACCTGAAAGCTCAGAGGAAAACAATAAATTGTATAAGTCACAGAGGAAAAAAGCCAAAAGGGTTTCTATTTTCAGGGAATTTGATCATGTATATCAAAAGCAATGCCTTTTTGGCTCAGAAGTGGGACATAAAAACTTGTAGTGTAGGGTTACATCTTGATAAATGGGCATATTTAATGTACATATGTAGACATAACAAAAAGGTCTCCAATAGTCTAACAGTAAGATTCAAAAGCAAACAGGGCACCGTGGTGCATGCCTGTAATCCCAGCAGCTCAGGAGGCTGAGATAGGAGGATCGTGAATTCAAAGCCAGCCTTAGCAAAAGCAAGGCACTAAGCAACTCAGATTAAAATACCAGATAGGGCTGGGGATGAGGCTCAGTGACTAAGTGGCCCTGAATTCCATCCTCAGTAACAACAACAACAAGAAAGATTCAACAGCAACAGGAAATAGAAATAAAAAGAGAGAGAGAGCTGTCTTGAAAGAATTTTAAACAATTACAATAAGGAATTATCAACAGGTGTGACAATGTATGGTAGTGGTTGATCCTTGTTGAGAAATACTTCTCTGAAGAGAAGCCTAAATAGCGGATAGATTAGGATGAGTTACCAGAAAACTCAACAAAACATTAGCAAAACTCTTTTTTAAATGCTCATACCCTCTTAATTATATCCAACAATAATAAAATCATTAAATCAATAATGTTATAGGCACAAAGAAATATTAGAAATTAAATTCTGTAATACTTTAATAACATGGAGAAAATGCTCCAAGCATAATTTTGAATCAAAGGTGACAACAAAGCCATATGCGGCATGATCCCAATTTGGTAAATATATACAGTAATAAATAGTTTTATCCAATATTCATTTAAATTTACATTCAAATGTTGTGAAAAGCAAGTTGTCTCTGGAATGAGGGTTTTATACAATTTTTCTTCTTGATGCTTTTTACCATCAAATTTGTTAAATGGCATGTTTTTCCAAAATAGTATATTTCATTTTTTAAAATTAATTTTAAAAAGACTATAGGGAATGGTGCAGAACCTATATTTATATACAGCAATGAGGGAGAGCAGAAATCAATTGAGAATTATTCAGAAAGAAATGTCAGAATTTGACTTTTCTCTGAAAAAGGACAATAAGAAACATTCAACTTACACTTTTTGTGTTGGGCTGATGGACATAGGTGTAGGGATTGAACCTAGGACCTTGAACTTGCTAGGAATATGATCTGCCACTGCAACTCAAACTATCTCATACTATCTTTTAAACTAAGAGAATACAAAACCAATTTCAATATATAGCATAATAAAAAAGAGCTGACATTTATTGAGTGTGTACTAGTGTCAGGCAATGTAAACCAGTATCAAACTTAATCATTAATAATAATATTATGAATTATGTTTTGGAATCATTGTACTTTGGCAGTTGAGGAAACAGAAGGGAAAAGAGGGATGAGAATTAGGTGATAACCAATGCTTTTGGTAATTCAATTCCTCATTCCTAATGACTCAATCTTGATCCTAAACAGATTAATAACCAAAGCTCTAAAAGAGAAGTAAAATTTTAGGCTACAGAAACAGCCAGAATACCAGTCTAATAGGATTGTCTGTGACTCTAGAGGCAGAAGACATATCCATATCATTCTGTAATAATAAAATGGACAATTAAAGCTTTTCAGAAAGTAGAACACTAAATCTATTCTATTTAAAAACAAAAACAAAACAAAACAAACGTAACCCAGGCTTTTCCTCTTCGCTACTTCTAGACCTTCTACACTGCTTCCTATACCTCTGTACATTATTCTTTTTTTTTACACTAAAGCTTTTTTCTCTCTCTTCTCTCAAATTCCATGTTAGTTGATCATTTGAATACGATATCCAGTATAATCAGCATTTCTAAATCTATTTTAAGTAGTTCTTATAAAGACATATCCTAAACTACATACTTAACAATGCCAACTCAACTGAGATACTTGGTAATTTAAAAATGTTCCTGCTAACCAGAGTAGAAACATTAAGTAAGCCACATCATAATGGCAAATTCAAGAGAGGCAAACATACTATTCAACCTTTAATTACCAAAGCAGTACAGATCAGAGCCTTCTGATATATTGTACGTGTCAAAACTAATCCTTCTGGCCAGCCCTTTTCCACCCTTTCTTTGCTATTCTTCCAAGCCCATGAACTCATAGCTCAAGGTCACTTGGAGAACTGTCATTAACCCAGACCACAAAGCTAAACAAACATATGTATGCTTTAATGACATATAAACAACAAAAGAGGCATCTTTTATATTAGAGATTTCTCATTCTCAAGACAAGGGAACTGTACTACAAAATGTTTGTTTCTGAAACAAAATACATTAAGCTGAAAAGACTCTCCTCTTGATAGAGAGCCCAAGTTGCCCAAATAATAAAGCCATGCATCGAGTACCTCAGACCCATCTGCATTGAAGTGATCCAGTGCCTGTTTTCGGATTTCTCCCTTGATGGAACCATCCAGACGCTGTAAAAATAAACCACAAGAAAATCATAACGTCAGAAGATCAGCTACACTCAGAATAGAACACCAGACTTGCAACCTTTATTATCACCCAGTGTAAATATAACCACAGTGTAAATATAACCAGAACGATCTGGCAAAGTACTATGAAGGGGCTGTGCGTAAGCAGCATACACTATGTAACTTGAGCTCTCCAGTTACAAACTCAAGGTCAGAAGCTTCTGATTCAAAGGGCTATCTGGGTTTATCCAAGGATCAGAATGACAATCAGGACCTATAAGGAGAAAGATGAAAACGCTGCCTGTGCTTAGAGGCTTGGCTTATTTCTGTATTTGCCGGCATTGGGGAGATTAGCAAATAGTACCACTGGTCACCTAGCAATTAGCTCCTGCAGAAAAATGCTGTTTCTTAGGTAATGTGGTTAAAAATATCACTATTAAGTACTATGTAAACCAAAATATTACTTACATAATTTTTTTAAAAACTATTTTGTGGAATCACTGAAAAACGTTTAAAAAAAAAAATCGATCACATATAACAAGTTTTCCAAAAACTACACTCTTGAAATCAGAGTAAAATGTCTAAGCAGCCAAATTACAACATCAATTAAAGAGAACCTTTGGCATTGACTAGGGCATACAAATTTTTTGTTAGAGCACACTGTCAATTTTAGATACAAAACAACTTTGTCATGTAAAACTACCTAATACATAAAATAGAAATATTATCTGCATGCTATATGTATAAAGCATTTCTTGCTATTTAAAGTCATTTTAACATTTTGTCTCCTTACCATCATGATTTGGGAGAGAGTACTATGATACTTCATTTTACAAAAGGTAAAACTGACCTAAAAAGTGGCTGGCTACAGGCAGAGGACCTACATCTCTCCAGAGCTCTGCGACTGGATCAAAAGCCACCTAACTCAAGTCCACTCACATTTAGGAAGCTCCTTTTTTCTTTCTTATTCACTACAATTCTACTCAGAACCTTGAACCAAACATATGTTTAAATGAATCAGGATCACAGCCTATATTTGAAATCAGAATACTTTAAAGGGCCTCCCTTTAATATTCCCATTAATAGAAGACATTAGACACTACCTAAGTCACTGATTACTGATTAGATATGATAGACCTGAAGAATCCCAGATGAGTTATTCACTAGAGAGAAGAGTTACACATTCATTGTGTGTGTGTGTGTGTTTGTGTGTGTAGATGGAACCCAGGTTCCAAGGCAAACCTTCTACCACTAAGCCACCTTCCTAGGCTAAGAGTAATGCATTATTGATTTAGAAGACATCAAATGATTACCTAGAAACGAAAGCTCACAGCACTCTGACACACTAACTGATCCTTTTGCACTGTGCTGTTTTTTGATAACAGTCACAGATATATTAAGCTAAAACAGCTGTTAAAAGACCAAAGGAACTGGGCACAGTCATACATGTCTATAATGCCAGTTAAGGGGGAGGTTACAGCAGAATGATTCCAAGTTCAAGGCCATAAGAACCTGTCTCAAAACAAAAACTATAAAGAAGTTCAGGGATGAAGCTCAGTGGTGTGGTAGAGAATTTTCCTAGCATACACAAGTCTCTGGGTTAAATCCCTAGTACCACCAAAAAATAAAATAACATGATATAAAATGAACAAAGACCACATAAGATATTTTGAATGGAACAATGAATTTCAAGGTATTCTGACAGCCAATTTGTTCATAATTCTTAAAGCTAGGCCTTCTTAAAAGATAATCACTGACTCCAAGTTCCTTCAATACCAGTATCATTATATGAGTTGGTAAAACAGTTCAAAGTTGAAAAATAAAAATATTTAAAAAATAAACCTAAAGAGTTTGGAGTACAGCTCAGTGGGAAGGACATGTATTTATTTATCATGCATGTGGCCCTGGGTTCAATCCCCAGAACAAAAAAATTAAAATATAACATATTAAAATATAAGGTTTACAAAAGTAAACCTAACAGCCAACACACAATAAAAATACTATATTGAGTCAATATTGCACACATCTGCATGTCTATAAACAGGTCACAGATAAGCTTCTCATACACTGAATACTCCTAAAAATATTATGCTGAACAAAATCTTTTCCCATAGAACATTACAGAGTGAAAAAGAAAATCTGTACTAACAATTCCATGGAGGGAAGACCACCACTACTTGCTTTGGGATACAGTAAGGTTTCAATTTCCCATGTTGTTCTTTGTTTCCAAACTCACTCCAATGTCTACTTCATTTGGGGTGAAGTATAATGCTTCTCTTTCATTTTCTCCCGCCCCAACCTACCCCCCAATCTCTCTTGAATTTGGGCTTCTGAAATTGTGCTCACATCCTTCCTACTTTTAGCACAGACTTGGAGATGTAAGATACTTTCCTCATGCCTAATTCCCCTTTCTCTGATCCTCTCCACCCCCAAAAAAGAATGATATTCACACATCATTTACATTACAGATTTAATCTAAATTGGACAATGAAGTAAAAACTGAGACCTCAAATTAAATTTGTTTTAGCAGGAAATTTTTTGTTTGCTACCTTAATAAGCCAAGTACTCCGTGTGTGGGGGGGGTGGGGGTGGGGGTGGGGGGGGGGTTGCATCAACAAAGCTAATAAACTACCTTACCTGGAAAGGATAATGCTTAATAGTCAGGTACTCAGCCAGGATATCCAACATTCTCACCATCTGAGAGAAGATAAGGACTCTGTTCCCCCTTTCTCGAAGTCTTGTCAACAGTTTGTCTAAGAGAATCAGTTTCCCACTGCTCCTGATCAGGGACTGAAGATTAAAAACACATTCTAATCATCATGTTCAAACACATAACTACTGAAATGTTCTTTTTAATCTGGTACATGTTAGATTTTCTGTTAGATTTTTCTTTCCCCACTTATTTAACTTTTCTCATGTGTTTAAGCTTCTTTTGATGCTTTCCTTGAAAATATTATCAAGGAAGAAAATGAATATATTTATAAAAGCACCTATAGAAACTAAACTCTTTTGAGAAAGTAATTGTGAACAATAGGAACTACATACCAGAAGAATCTCCTGTCCATTTTCCCTTTCATTTTCTTCAGGAGGTTTAATTAGATAACAATGGTTGCAGCATTTTTTCAGTTCCATCACAATATTAAGAAAACCAGATGTACTGCCTCTTGTTCCTTTGGCAAGAGCCTTATAATTCCTGGTCAGTATCCATCTGTAAATCAAAATGATAATGATACTATTAGACTCAAGGAAAACAGAGTGTTATGGTACCTGAAGATACATGATATTATTAAAAAACCAAAAAGGACTAAGAGAAGTTTAAAAAGCAGGGAGGGGTTTTTACCTTACATCTCCAGTCACTGAACTACAATCTCTCAAATCTTCACTCACAACTGAAATGTTACTTATTCTACTTGGTATTTCAACCGCACTGAACACAGGGATAATAAAAGGAGATCTCTCTCTCTCTCTCTCTCTCTCTCTCCCCACACACACACACACACACACACACACACACACACAGAGAGAAAACAGATTATCACTGAAATGCTTTATTGCAATATGAAACTAGAAACAGGTCATGTAACAAAAAGACACTGGTTAAATAAATTAAGATAGACCATAAGTTTAGAAGCTATATACCCATTATACCTGTTGTAAAAAAGTATTTTTTATACAATAAATTCTAAATGACTTAAGTATGACTCATTCAAAATGGGAATGAGGGGAGGAGAAACACACATATGTAGGCATACTCATGTGTAATTCGTAACCACAAACTCCCAAGTATTTAAAATACTTTTCCTTTGGGACTGGGGTTGTAGCTCAGTAGTAGATAACTTGCCTTGCATGTGTGAGGCACTGGGTTTGAAATCTCAGCACCACATAAAAATAAATAAATATTGTGTCCATCTACAACTAAAAAAATATTTAAGAAAATACTTTTTCTGAGTAGTGAAATTTCCTTTCATGTCTCTCAGCCACACTTTTAGAAATCTATCTCAAGATTTTCACTGCAGCATTATTTATACAAGTGATGTATTTAAAGCAACTCAAATGCCACCACTAGGGAACTGACTAAAAAAACTATATTACAGATCCACAATGGAATACTATGCAACTGAAAACAAGTATCTTTATTATCTACAACAGAGTGTGTTTCAAGTGAAAAAAAAAGGTAGAGAAACATGCATGTATGCTATCATACAGCTAAGGAGGAAATTAAAAGGTTAAAATGCACATGGGTGTATTTTTAAATGAAGACATTAAAAAAAAAAAGATACGCATTAAAATGTTAAAATAACAATATTATGTGAAAAAAGAGAAACCAGAATGGAGGGAACAGGGATGGAAGGTAGATTTCTTTGAACATTCCAGATTTTGTATCTTTGCCTTTGGAATTCCAAACATTATATATAAATAATTAAAAAACAATATGATCCCTGAAAATGAAAACTAAAATAAAATAAGTAAATCTATGTATTCCATTGGTGGCCTAAACACACAGAAGAAAAACCATCTCAAGTGTTCAACACTAGTCCATTTCTCATGAGATATATTTTAAAATAAACAAACTTAAACCTACTTTTATTATTCATATTTTAAGTGGTAGTCCTGGCACAGTTATGGATAGTATACACTGGGCTGATGTGTAGTTGAGAACTGGGTTTTTAGCATGGGTATAGAAGCCATACGATCCAATACAACCTCTATAGTACAATATAAGTGCCTTTGGTATCTACAGATGCTCAAGTCTCTGATATAAAATGTAGTATTTGCATATAATTGATCCATATCCTCTTATATACTTTAAATAATATCTAGATTACTTTTAATACCTAATATAAAGCACTATACAATTAGTTCTTATACCACATTGTTTAATTAGTGATGACAAGAAAGTTTGTACATGTTCAATACAGATGGAATTTTTTCCTGAATATTTTGATTCATAGCCGATTGAACCCCCAGATGCTAAGCCCACAGATAGACGGGCAAGTGTAGTATTTTAACTGTAAACAATTTGTAATGGTAGTTTTATCTTCAAAAACAAACTTCCTAATTTTCATCAATGAAAATGCTTGTCCAGCACAGATGTGGAAGCACATGCCTATAATCCCAGCTACTAAGGAGACTGAATCATGAAGATTTTAAGTTCAAGGCCAGCCTGGGCTACTAAGTGAGATCCTGTCTCAAAATGAAAATAAAAAAGGGCTAGGGTATAGCACCCCTGGGTTCAATCCCCAGTACTAAATACAAAAGTATCCAGCACACTGTAAACAACACCTCTAGACCCCAGTTTGTGATATCCAAGTACCATGCCCCATAAAACAGTATGCAGATTTTCTTAGATAAAAGGCCAAATCTTGTTCCAAGGGAGGAAATATACATGATCAATCTAGAACATTTTATCATTCCAGAAGTGACCAAGCTAGCAACTAGTACAGGGTGAGCATTACTAATTAAACATCCAAAATGCTCCAAAATCTAAACATTTTTATATGCCACTATGACACCACAAAAGGAAAATTTCACACCTGACTTCTTGTGACAAAACAGTTAAAATACAAGCTCACTGAAAATAGCATATAATATTACCTTCAGGCTACGTGTAAACAGTATGCATAAGTGTAAAACAAAAGAATTTCATTTTTGTACTTAGGACCCATTCTCAAGATTTCTCATTATGTATACACAAATATTGCAAAATATTAAAAAATTAAAATATGAAACACTTCTGGTCCTAAGCATTTTAGATAGGAATAAGCCTGTATTCGTGCTATGTCAATTTGAGTCAGATAGCCAACTCAAATTATTATCTTTTGAAAATGGCAAAAATCCAAAGTATTTACTCTGCCTTTTGAATTTTTCCTCAGTTTACATGGGGAACTTTTTTTTTTTTTACAGATGTATTCAACCTTTAATGAAAAGCATGATAAAATCTGAATAACACTGTTTTGTAATCTCTAAGTGAATTAATGTATATCGGCAACGCTCTTCTGCTGATATCACAAGCAGAAAGACAACCTCCCTTGAAAGAATATACCTTTGCATTCTAAGAAAGAGTTATGCTGAATCTGAGTCTAATCAAGCCTCTATATTTATATATGAGTGTATAAAACACACAAGTTCAGAGGAAAATGTTAATGATGCAATGGAGCTAAAATTGACAAAATCCAGATATGACAAAAATCTATAGAACAGTCAGCTTCTTCACACAAAAATTGATAAAACAAGGGAAGAATAGAATTAAAATAAATGTAAGAGATACACAAACCAATCATAATGTATGGAGCAATGCAGATACCAAGACAAACAAACAAGTGTGTGTGTGTGTGTGTGTGTGTGTGTACCAGCAAAAGTAAAATTTACTGGAAATACCTGTTATGGAATTATTGATTTATCTTACAGTATTGTAATAACTATCAGCAACAACAACAAAAAAGTCCTTATCTTTTAGAGGTATACACTGAAACATTTATGGCATGTTTGTAGAATATATTTTAATATGATGGGGAGGTGCAAGAAAAGATAGCTAAACTAATATTGGGAGTGAGTTAATAATTTTTAAAGCTGGATTATGGGGTACATGAGTTTGTACTATTCTACTTACATGTCTTTGAAATTTTCCACAATAATGATTTTTTTTAAAAAAATCACAATGAGGGGCTGGGAATATAGCACAAGTGTAGAGCATTTGCCTGGCATTTAGGAGGCCCTTGGTTCAATCCCCAGAACCACCACCAAAAAAAAAAAAAAAGAAAACAAAACAAAAAGAAAAAAGAAAACAAAAAGAAAAAAGTCAGATAATAATTTTTAAAAATTAAAATCTTAAAGCCTATTACAAGCACATTATATATTGACCTCTGTCCCAAATCCATTATTTTGGTTTTAAGGTATTATAGACTAAACCAAATATATAACTTGCCTGTGTCACTTGGAATGCTAGAATGATCAAATATTCACCCTATAGCAAAATGGTGAGAGCTTTTTCTGAACCTTCACAAGCCCCAACTTACAACTCCATTGGTGAACAATGGTGTGCTCTAAATATTTGTCTCTTGTCTATGTTCCCTATCACAACAAGGATTCTGGCAGGCACATATTCCATTTATTTTCATGTTCCCTGTAACTAGTAGCCAAGCACTTTGTAGAGGTTAATAAATAATTTAATAAGTGACAGAGAAAAGAAATAATTACAAATAAATATTTACTTGTGTCTATTGGTAGGGGGGGTAATATGAAGAATGAACATATACTTCAGACCATTTACATAATAAAAACTGCAAATTCTCACAGACAAAAAAAGCAAGAATACCTCTTTTCTGACCAAATATAAATTTCAACTTAATCTATAATGTGGCTTCAGGGGTTAAAAAAACACAAATTATTTGTCAAATATCTATCTAATGGCTTCACAGTACTCATCTCAATCACTTACGGCCTAATCCAGAAAAAAAACTTGCTTACTTGTAATACTGTTTCTGAAGGGCCGACATCTCTACTCTGAGAATCTGTTCCACTTTGGCAGGAAGGGATTTCTCCACATCTTTTTTGACTCTCCTGAGAAGGAAAGGCTCTAGCACCTTATGAAGACTCTGGTAGCCATTTTCTCTTCCCTTTCCATGGTCTTCTTCAAAATCTTCCCAGAATTCAAACCTATGGACATAATTATCATATTTTTACTTACTTACAGAAAGATAAAAGATAATTTTTACAACTAAAATTTCTTCTACAAGAAATCAAATGGGAAAAGAAAAAAAAACTGTTAAAACAAAATGAATCTTTCCCACAAAGAAAGACAAATTCTACCCATCAACTATCTCTTGAACAAAAAAAGAAACAAAAAGGAAAAGGAAAATCAACTGATTTGATTCTATCAGTCTACACTGGATAATAGCAGATTTCTAATTCCTCAGATTCAATCAAGAGTTTATAAAATATTGTCATAGATCATTCACTTACAATGTTAGTAAACATAAGTTATTCTCATGAAATGTTACATAAAACAATTAATCATCAACTATCTTTTGATAAGCTACAATTTCTTGGGGAAATAAATGCAGAGATAAAAAACAATTAATGGCAATACTATTATAGTAAGTTACTGCTCAAAGGTAAAAGTTACATAACTTTTATCAATAATCTTCACAATACAGGTTAAAAAGTTAAGGCATTATAATGATAATAAGCAAGATTATAGAAAAGACATGAAGATCAGTAAGTAATCCACCTTTAATACTAACAGAACTTGGGGACATATTTCATTAGTGAATTCAGATAGTGCACTCATAATAATACTACCTAAATGCTACAAATAAAAAGTTTCTCATATATAAATCTTAATCTACTAAAGGATCTATTGCAGAAATCCAGAATGGGACATTATCACTACTTTCAAAAATAAAAAATGAGGGAAATTTATTTCATGAAGATTATGTGCTTTATCTCTCCACTACAGAACCACTGAAGCTCTTGAAAAAAATCAGCTTGGTTCTATATAGACTGAAGTGCACAGGTAAAGGCAAAATGTTCATTTACTGAAGCTAGACTTGGAAACTGAACCACTGTCCTAACACCTGTTGTATGACACCAGTGGGGCTGTTCTACTGAGACCAGTCAAATGTCAGACAGCCCAAACCAGGTGACCAACATTAAATAGAACTCAAAAGCATATGCCATCTGGGAGGACAGAAGTCAGAGACAGCACACACCAACACGACAACCGACATGACAGTCTCAATAGTCCATTGTCATTTCTGAACTCTTAAATAGCCAAGCACTTCATCAGGTACTGCTAGGTAGACCAATTATCAGCCTTAACTACATTTGGCAAAGCCTGAAATATCTTCAGGAAAGTAAACAAAATATTCTCTTGTGGCATAAATCCAAAACACTTATTAGACAAACATGAGTATAAACCTAAGTTAAATGTTTCAAGAACAAAATAAAATAAATGAGGAATTAAAACTAATAAAACTCAATTATTAATATCAATGTTATTTTATTTTTAAAACTAATAAGAACATTTAATGTAAAATGAATATCATAGTGGTGGACATGATACATCACATACAAAATGTGCGAAATGACTAAATATCAGTAGAATAGTTACTATATCAGGTCATTTTCTAAATACCTGGGAGATCATTTCAAAAAGCTAATTTCATTAAATGATTATTATTTTAATTATGGTAGTCTAAAAAATTAAGCATAACCAATATAAGATTTACTTCCTACTATTTTAGGCAACAAATATTTTTATATGGCTACTGTATTCTTATTGTAGTAAAGGAGTTGTTATGAGATACAATTTTTTTAGCTACACATATTGAGGATATATACATATCATCCATAAATTTGTGAAATGTCCATGGTTGCTTTCCCTCTAAACAACAGAGATGAATAATTGTGACATAAACTATATGGCCCATAAGCAAAAACTTATTTACTATCAGAACCTTTAAGGGGGGGGGAAAAAAAGGAACTTTAAGAAAGTTTGCTGCTTTGCAATGATAATTATCATATGTTCCAAAAGATCATAACTGTGAATGCATGGCTCTATATCATATCTAGAGATTATTTTAGAGACATCCCTGCTATCCACTTCTGTGCTTAACTTTTCTCTCACAAAAGTAGAAATGATTTTTTTTTAATTATCAAGACCTTGAACACTTTTTAAAAATTGGTTACTGTAGTGTTTTAAGAACAAAATTTTCGGGCTGGGGATGTGGCTCAAGCGGTGGCGCGCTCGCCTGGCATGCGTGCGGCCCGGGTTCGATCCTCGGCACCACATACAAACAAAGATGTTGTGTCCGCCAAATACTAAAAAATAAATATTAAAAAAAAAAATTCTTTGTAAAAAAAAAAGAACAAAATTTTCAAAGAACAAAGATCTGTTCCATAGGAAAAAAATAACTGTATGCCTAACTCCAATGCATTACTTCATAAATGATTCAGCTCAAAACTCTAGAACATATTACCTGAATGATAATAAATATCTAACAGAAAAATCAACTCAAAATTCCTCTTTAATTACAAAAGCAGGACATATGATTTTTCCCAAAAAAAACATAGCCAATAATGGGTGGAATATGATGGGTGCGCAACAAAAGAAGCTCAAATCCTTATGATCCACATCAACAGTCAGGTATACAAAAGCAAACCCTAGTAAGTATTCCTTGCTAGAAACTACATACCACATTCTACTCCTAAAAAGCAAGCATGGGGTGCTGGGGTTGTGGCTCAGTGGTACAGTGCTCACTTAGTATGCATGAAGCACTGGGTTCAATCCTCAACACCACAAAAATATAAAAGTAAAGATATTGTGTCTACCTAAAATTAAAAAAAAATAAATATTTAAAAACAAAAACACCAAGCATGGATGTTACCACTGTGCCTCATGATTCCTACTATGTAGGCGGCCTTAATGGTATTGTGAAGAAAGTACTTTTTCCTCTTAGAGCCTGAAGTTCAAAGGGAGTTGGCCTTGTTCCATCCATTTATTAGTTATATAGTATAAGACATATTTTTATAATCTAAAAATCATATTCTTATTAGTAATAAGAGACCTAAATATATATCATGTATCAAAAAGATCAATATAAAAAAATGATAAAATTGGTTTAATATGCATAAAATTTCTTAACCATTTTAGAAAGATTAAAAACTAAAAATTGATAAACTCTCCTATTTCTAATCCTTTGTACAATTTTTTTAAACCTTCATCTTATATAAAAACAAACTTTTATTAAAAAAATTTACATGTGAAGGATAGGGTACCTGTTAAAGAATATATAGCAAATTTTTTTAAAATTTTTCTTTTGTAGTTGTAGATGGGACAAAATGGTTTCATTTTATTTATTTTTTTTATTTATTTTTATGTGGTGCTAAGGATTGAACCCAGTGCCTCATGCATGGCAGGCAAGTACTCTGCCACTGAGCTACAGCCCTAGCCCCAGAATGTTTTTTTTTTTTTTTTTAAAGAGACTGAAGCAACTGGCTGTCTTCAAGAGAGTGACTACTGGGCTGGGTTGTGGCTCAGTGGTAGAGCGCTCACCTAGCACGTGTGAGTCACTGGGTTCGATCCTCAGCACCACATAAAATTAAAATAAAAGTTATTGTGTCCACCTATGGCTAAAACAAATATTTAAAAAAAGAGAGAGAGTGTGACCACTATTGACTCTCAGAGCTCTAGGGAGGAAAAAAAAGCATCCAGGTGACGAGCAAACAGGACAGACAAAAGAATAGTGATAAAAAGGGGCAGGGCCAGGCATGGTGGTGCACGCTAGGCATGGTGGGGTGCACCTATAATCCGAAGATCTCAAGAGGCTGAGCTTGAGACTGAGGCAGAGGATCGGAAATTCAAAGCTTGCCTCAGCAACTTAGCAAGGTCCTAATAACTCAGCAACATCCTGTCTCAAAATAAAAAAATAAAAAGGATGTGGGATGTGGCTCAGTGATTAAGTGCCCCTGGTTTCAATCCTTAGTATACGCAACCCCCACCCCGAAAAAAAGAAGGGGTAGGTAGGACACAATATGATAGGACAGCCTGGAAGACATCATCAGGACCCCTTCAACCATAGCAGTTCTTAACTGGTGGCAGTACCCCCTCCACCCCCAGGTCTGGAGATGTTTTTGGCTATCATTATACCAAGGAGGAATTACTACTGGCATATAGTGTGTAGAGGCCAGGGGTACTGCTTAACATCATACAATGCAAATGATAACCCCCATGAAAAAAATTATCCTGCCCAAAACATGCGAAGATTCACTTTCTATTCTATTTCTGGGTTGTGGTGGGGGTGGGGTTCACTTTAGGCTTATCCTATCAACAGTAGTAGTGAAGGCAGCACAGCTAGATGGTGAAGTTTCTCTACGTATCTTCTCAAGAGTCTTAAACAAGTCTTCACCAAAAAAAAAAGTCAAGAAAGAATAGGCAAGGACAATAAATTTGCTGCTAACATGCCCACCTTATAAGAAATACTAAAGGAAGTCTCAGTGGCAACCTTAATCGACAGGAGTAAATCACTGGAAATGATAAAATACATGAAAGATAATATAAATGTATTTTTTTTAAGTTTCCTTAAAAGACAAACCTGTAGAAAACAATGATAATATCACTGTATTCTTTGGTTTATAACATGAGGAGTAAAACTGGAATTGTAGTAGAACAAAAATGTTATATTTTTAACAAAATTAAGTCAGGATTAACCTGAAGGAGACTGACAGATTCAGTTGCATAATCCCTAGGGAAATCAATAAGAAAATAATTTTAAAATGGAAAATATTGCCAAACAGGTATTAATTAAATGGCACCCTTAAAAAAAACTGAAACAAAAGGCAGTAAAGAAGAAACAAAAACAAAAGAGATATAAGACATATGGGAAACAAATAACAAAAATAGATACAACCAATCAAAAGGCAAAAACTATTAGTCTAGATAAAAGGGTAGATCCAACTATATGTCATCAACAAGAGAGACATTTAGATTCAAAGAAAGAAATAGGTTGACAGTTAAATGATGGACAATGGTATAGTATTAACCAGGAGAGCGCTGAGAAGCTATAATAAAAATCATAAAATAGACTTAAGGAGGGTTGGGGCTGGGGCTCAGCGGTAGCACACTTGCCTGGAATGTGTGAGGCCCTGGGTTCAATTTTCAGCACCATGTTTAAATAAATAAATGTCTAGCAACTTAAAAAAAAAAAAAAAGACTTAAGGAATAAGAAATATTTCTAAAAGTAACATGGGGGCTGGGATTGTGGCTCAGTGGTAGAGCACCTGCTTAGCACATGTAAGCCCTGGGTTCAATATTCAGCACAACATAAAAATAAAATTAAAATAATATATTTTTAAAAACACAGCACGGGACATTTCATAATACTAAAAATGCAACATATAGGACACAATAACCACTACGTACATACTTATATGTGTGTGTGTGTATGTTTATGTAATACACACATACATACATACATACATATGCCTAACACAGAATGCCAAAATGCATGAAGGACAACGGAAAGAAATCAACAATTCAACAACTGTGGTTTAAACATTTCACTCTCGGTGACCAGATAGGAAAGATAAAAACCTGAATAACGCTATTAACAAAGTTAACTTAATGGACAAAACACTCAACACAAAAAAAGTAAAGCGCATTATCTTTTCAAGTAGATGTGCAGAATTCTCCAGGATAGAAAACATATTAGACAATACATAAACATATGAGTGTATGTGTGTGTTTTATGTTTTACTTGTTTCTTATATATAAACATATATAAATTCATAAAACATATAACAAGTCATAATAAATTCATTTAAAGCACTGTCTCTGACCAAAGACAAAGTTAACTATAAGCCATTTGGAAAGTCCGTAACTAAATATTTGGAAACAACAATCTTTTAAAAAGAACTTTTTAAAAAAATACATCAAAGAAATCACAAATAGGGCTGGGATTGTGGCTTGGTGGTAGACCACTTGCATAGCACATGTGAGTTACTGGGTTCGAGTCTCAGTACCACATAAATATGTAAATAAAGGTATTGTGTCCATTTACAACTAAAAATATATTTTTTAAAATCACAAATAGATGACACTGAATAAAAACTAAAAACAGGATAACATTTATTGGGATGCAGCTAAAGCACTGAAGAGGGTACACTTAAACTTTCAAACACCTAATTGTGGAAAAGATCTTAAATCAATAATCAAGCTGCACCTTAAGAGAAAAAAATAAAGTAAAAAAACAAGCAAAGGAAGGGAATAATCAGATGAAATAGGAAAAAAAATAATAATTTTTTAAAATATAAATGAAGCCAAAGATTGGTTCTTTGAAAACATCAACAAAATTATTCAATCTTCTGCTAAAAATTACTAAGAAATTCCAGAAATTAACAAAATTTAAAATTTTGCTCACTGATCTTCAAAAATTAAAAGGATTATAACAGAATACTATAACTTTATGCCAACAAATTTTATTTGTTGGCATAAACATATTTATTTATAAATACGCCAACAAAATAGGAAGTTAAGTAAAAAGATCAAACTCCTAGAAAGAAAAATTGAATCAAGAAGATACAGAAAACATAAGTAAGAATATAGCTAGAAAATAAGTCATTAAAGATTTTCTCACAAAGAAGTCCAAATGGCTAAACTGGTAAATTCTACCAAATATTTAAAGAATAACACCAAACTTAAAAAACTCTCTTTAGAAAAGAGAGAAGAATGCAACACTTCCAATTCATTCTATGATCCTGATACTAAAAGATCTCTTTTCTCTTACTTCTATCTGTATGTATGTCCATTTGTCTGTTTCTCTCTCTCTCCCCCCTACACACAAACACACCAAAAAAAAAAAAAAGCTATACACAATTCAAAATCAGATAAAATCTTTACCAATGTGTTAATACACTGAATACTGGAACACATATTAAATATCAAGTCAGATTTATGCTAGAAAGTCAGTATAATGTATGAAGAGTAACTAACATATTCTGCCATATAGGAACAATAGAGAAAAAAATTAGATCACATTGGTATCTCAGTAGACAAACACATACACAAGGGCATTTGACAAAACCCAACATACAGTATCAAAATTCTCAAAAACTCTGAATACTTACTCAAGCTGATAAAAGGTACCTGCAAAATATCTATAGCTAACCTCCTGCTACAGATAAACACCAATTCTACTCAAAATGGAGGGTTTTAGCCAGTACATTAAGGTAAAACAAGATTTAAAAAGCACCCAAATAGTGGCCATGGTGATGCACCTCTAATCCCAGTGACTTGGAAGGCTGAGGCAGGAGGATCTCAGGTTCAAAGCCAGCCTTACCATCTTAGTGAGGCTCTAATTACTGAGATCCTGTCTCAAAAATTTTTAGAAAAGGGGCTAATGATGTGACCCAGTGGTTAAGCGCCCCCGGATTTTAAGTAAGTAAGAAAGACTGGGGGTGTAGCTCAGTGGTAAAGCACCATTAAGTTCAATTCCCAGTATCAAAAAAAAAAAGAAACATCCACATTGAAAAAGTGTAACAATGAAGATATCCTGAAAAAAACACATAAAAATAACCAAAGACTAAATGAATAAATAAATAAAACCTAATGGAAATAGTTACAAAGTTTAAAAAATCCAAGATCAATATACAAACTTTTAACTATAATTTTATCCTCAAATAGAATCAGGATAACATTAAGAAAACAATTACACCTAAAATGCAATCAACATTAAGAAGGAATAAATTTAACAAAAGCATAAGACTTGTACACTGAAAAGTACTAAATGCTATCACGAAAAATTATAGAAGATCTAAGTAAATTAAGAAAAGCTTCCCTTCCTGTGATCATGGATTAGAAGACTCAATATTATTAATAATTCTACTCAACTGATATAAGATTCAACATAATGCAAACTAAAATTCCAGCAAGTTATTAACAAACAGATCCTAAAAAGTTAGAGTGCCAAAGTAATTTGGGGAAAAAAAAGTGAAACTCAAACTCATATTTCTCCATTTTAAGAAGTAGCATAAAGCTAAACTAATCAATATGATATTGCCAAGAGCAGAAATATGTATTAATAAAACAGCAGAAATAAATTATTACTATAGTCTCAACTAATTTTCAACAAAAACAAAGAAACTTATAGAGAAAAAAATATTCTTTACAACAACCAATATTAGAACATTTTTCCAGATTCCTCTGCAAAAAAAAAAGAACTTCACACTGTAAACAAAAAGTAACCCAAAATGGGACATAACATGAGAATTAAAATGTCTAGAAAGAGACTGTGATCTTTCATCAGGCAAATCTGTCTTAGATGCAAATCATGCATTGATAAGTTATACAGAATTTTTAAAAGAAACACTTTAATTCATAATAAAATAATCCAATTTTTTAGAAATAGCAAACAATTTGATTAGACTTTTCTCTAAAGATACATGAATAGCTAACAACAAAATGTCCAACATTATTAGTCATTTTGAAATTTAAGTCAAAACAACAAGATGCAAAACCACCAGAATGTCTAGAATAAAAGACTGAAAATAACCTAAGCACTGGTGAAAATAGAAAGAAACTAAAACATTCAAACATATCTGGTAGAAATTAGAATAGTATGGTCACTGGAAAATAACATGGTACCTTCAAAAAAGTTAATGGAGGGGCTGGGGTTGTGGCTCAGTGATAGAGTGCTTGCCTAGCATATGTGAGGCACATGGGTTCAATTCTCAGCACCATATAAAAATAATAAAAAGGTTTAAGAAATAGAAAGTTTAAATGGAAACTTTTCAAACAACCCAGCAATTTAGATACTCAAAAGTATCTAACAAAGGGGGAAAAAACACAAGTCCACACAAAGAAAAAAATATCCAAAATATCCCACCAACTGGTGATTGAATATGCCTATGATGAAAAATTATTACCCAATTAAAGAGAAAAACTAGGACATGAATGAATTTCAAAATGACATGCCAAATGACAGAAGTCCAAAAACAAAAAGACTACATATTAGTAGCATTTTCCAGTAAATGGATGGAACTGGAGACTCTCATGTCAAATTAAATAAGTCAACCCAAAAAAAAAAGGTTGAATATTCTCTCTGATATACAGATGCTGACTCAGAATAGGCAGGTAGGGTGGAGGGGAGGTTCACTGAATTGGACAGGGGAAAATAAGAATGGGAAAGACAGGGGTAGAATGAATCAGACATAACTTTCCTATGTTCATACAGTAAATACATGACCAGTATAACTACACACCATGTAAAACCACAAGAATGGATAATTATACTCCACGTATGTATGATGACAAAATACAGTCTATTGTCATGTTTAAATAAAAAAGGAAGAGAGAAAAAGAGAGAAAGAAAGAAAGAAAGGCTACATGACAGGATTCCACATACATGAAACCTCA
The DNA here is from genome assembly GCF_021218885.2 of Marmota monax. Taxonomy (NCBI): domain Eukaryota; kingdom Metazoa; phylum Chordata; class Mammalia; order Rodentia; family Sciuridae; genus Marmota; species Marmota monax. The sequence continues at coordinate 21,996,892 of NW_026692254.1, forward strand.
ATAAAAGGTTTATCTCTAAGAGACAAAAGTTTATCTGTAAGATAAACTTAGGAAAGAAGGAACTTTTATGAACTTTTATGAATGCTCTAACCCTCAATTAAGCTGAGAGACAACTCTAAATATTGAATACAACACAATACTCACTATATGATATTAAAATTATATCTCAATAAAATTTCTGATTTAAAATTAAAGTGAATGACACGTAGGAAAAGGGACCATTTTGATGGTTTTCCTTAGGTAGTTCAAATGCCTTGCTCAGTGTATGGCACACAGTAGACATTCAAATCTTTTCTGAGTTAAAATATATATGTGGAGCATTTACTTTTCAAAAGCACATGTATTGGGGCTGGGGATGTGGCTCAAGTGGTAGCGCGCTCGCCTGGCATGCGTGCGGCCCGGGTTCGATCCTCAGCACCACATACAAACAAAGATGTTGTGTCCGCCGAGAATTAAAAAATAGATATTAAAGAATTCTCTCTCTCTCTCTCTCCCACTCTTTCTTTAAAAAAAAAAAAAAAGCACTTGTATTAACTGTTGACTGCCTTCTGGTACTATTCTGGACAGTTTACACCAGCAATGAATACAGGCAAACAGGATCCCTAGTATTTTTGCATGCATATTTTAATGACATGAGACAAAGAGATGCTATATAGAAAATAAAACAGGATAGGGAAGACAAGATGCCTTATAGGGTACTTGAAGTCAGGTAGTTGAAGAAGAGCTCTGAAAGAAGGCAGTTATAAAAAATGAGGCAAAAATATTAAGGTGGCTGCATGTAAAGGAAAAACATCACTCCAGACAAGACAAAAGAATAATGGCTTGGCATGTTTAAGAGACAGAAGATGGCTATACTAGCTGAAGCATAATGAGGAATGGAACAAGTATTATGAGTCAGAGTACTATCACGTGGCCAAATTGAGTAGAAGTCTCCAAAATTAGAGTAATAAGTTTAGATTTCATTCTAAGTATCACTTAATACCACCATTAGTTAAGTTTTATGAAATGTGCATACCTCTCCTATAAAAAATTTTCCAATAGGGACATTCCACAATTCTTTAATAAGTTAATAACTGAATATGACCTAAAGCTTATGTCTATTATCAATGATTTAGATTTAAGCAGGAATGAAAGTGTACACCTGTAATTTCAGCTACACAGGAGCCTGACATAGAAGGAACATAAGCTGGAGGCCAGTCTGGGAAACTTAAAACACGTTCAGAATAAAAAAATTAAAAGGCCTGGGGATGAAGCTCAGTGGTAGACTGCTTGCTTTGCATAAGCAAGGCCCTGGATTCAATCCCCAGTACCACAAGAAAAATAAAAAGATTTAAATTCAAAATCTGTTGTAATGCTTGTCAGATTCTGTACATTATATACTTGATTTCTATTCTACTATCTTATAACAATATTAAGAAGGTCTGATTGTTTCCTATCTAACAATTATTTCCCAAATGCTTTAATTTGACCTTTTAGTAGATAATATGCTTTCTTCTTTGACAAGCTAATTTCTATGTCCTCTACCGCTTTTGGGCAGGGTTGGGATTGAATCCAGAGGCACTCTACCAATGAGCTACATTCCCAGTCTGATTGATTGATTGACTGATTACTTGTTTACTTTTTTATCTACTTATTTTAGCAACAGGGTCTAAGTTACAGAGGCTGGACTTGAACTTGCAATTCTCCTGCCTCAGCCTCAATCCCTGGGATTACAGGCATGCACCACCAAGCTTCAGCCTTCTATCACTTATAAAGATTTTTATAATAAAAACTCCTGCCTCAGTTTAATGCTTTGCTTTCCCCAAAACTATACCCCTAAGGCCTATCAAGAATGTTAAAAAGCATTGGCATTTCAGACATTCTAGCATCTTTTGAAATACACAGGAAGGAGCTTACTTCTCCGGCATAATAAAGTGCAGCAAGGACCAGAGCTCCTTGAGGGAATTCTGAAGAGGGGTTCCCGTAATCAGGAGCCTATGGTTGGACTTGAAATCAATCAGAGTTTTATATAATAAAGAGTCATCATTCTTCAACCGATGGGCTTCATCCACTCCCAGAAAGGCCCAGTTAATACTGCCCAGCACAGTCTAAAGTAGAAACAAAACACAACGAGCCACCAAGTCAGAAAGGAACCCAAAAGTGCTTTCAAAGTGTTAATCATCTCTGTACAAATACCATCACAAAGGTGTACCTAGACACATTTATTCTTCAGTCTTAATATATAATAGGACTCTCAGACACATTTATTCTTCACTGATTTAGGCCTCTTCCATTTATTCTCTTAGTTTCCAGATTGGTATCTAATCAAAAGAGTATATCAGCTAAAAAGTAAAAGTGGATCTCTTACAGCAGGTACTATTACTGCATGTCCCCCCTCACCCAAAAAAAAAAAAAAAAAAAAAATTGGTATGCTGAGCAAAAATAAAATAAAAACCATGATTTTGCATTTTTTTAATTAAGATTGTTTTCTTTCCTAATTAATTACCTTCCCAATTTTGAAGCACAGAAGTCACCGGATTGAATTTATTTGTACTTACTATTAACATATAAACCTCTCAGTGATATAGACAGGAGATATTTTAAGAGCTTAATTTTTCTCAGACATTTCTAGAAAAATACTTCCAACAATGATATGATGGGAAATGCTCAAAATAGCAACCTAAATTCCCCTTCAACTTAAAGGTTCTGCTTTCTATTTATAACCTTAATATTCTTTGAGAAAGTTTTTTTCATTTGGCAGCACAAAAAAATAACATGACAAATGGGAGTTTAAAGGCACTAGTATTTGGACAAGTCAAACTAAACAAGATTTAGCCTCTTAAGTATCAATTACACACCTTATCTTTTAAAAGGATCTCATATGTTGTTATAAGTGCATTGAACTTGAGCCTTTTGGTTTGAGAATGAATCCATTCATATTCCCGTATCTATAAGAGAAAATGGCAATTAAGACACAATTTCTGCTTCTACGTTTTTAAATCATACAAGTCATATGACAGATGCAATAGAAACATGTCAAATAAAAAAACAAATCTGATCAGAATTTAGTAAATAGCCAATATATTCTGAATTAAGAAACCAAAGTATAAACAGTAAGAAAATTAAAACATGGATCACTAAGCAGTAAAAACTTTATTGTCAGAATTTAAATAAACTGACTAAGACATATTTGTCAAAGAAAATTCATTTAATTCATCAGCAATAGAGTTCCCAGATCCCTAAAATTTTTTAAAAGAAAAGCCATTTAGTTATTCTTTGTGTAGGGCAATACTTTAAGAAGTAAAACAAATTCTAACTTCTAGCTCTATAAAAATTTCATTTTATCATAAAATAGATATGTGTACCCCAAGAAAAAGAAAAAGGAGGCTTACAGGATGAAAATATAATTTATCATGAATAGGAAATAATGTCAATGTAAAGGAACACAAAAACTAACATATCTGCATAGAAGTATGACCATTCAGCAAACACAATGACTAAAGATAAAGTTCCTGCAGTTTGTCAAATTGGAAACCAGCAATCTGGACAATAAGTGCTTGCAGGAAGATCACCACCAAACAGAAAAAAAGATTAAAGAACACTTCACTAACTCATCAATCTTTCAGTTCACTTTCTTTGTTTACCTTCATCCTTAGAAACAGTGTTTAAAGCTGTTTTGCACAACGTTCTTTTTCTCTTTTAATACTTAACAAATAAATTAACAAAGCTAACAACTACTATATTTTTAGTCAAAATCAACCCAATGAAATCTGCTAGGGTTTATAAGTTAGGCAATTTTAATGAAAGTATTTAATAAATATAAATTTGAAAGCATGATTATGTGATTATAACACACATCTAAAATGTGTGAGGATTCCTAATGGCTTGCTCTTACTGTAAGGGATCTCCCCCAAAACAAGTTTACATATAGTAGTAAAAGACGAAAGCTCTGGGACCAGATACATCTGTGTCCCATCTCCAATTCTGCCATATTCTAGCTGGTCTAAGAACAAGTCTTCTCTGGGTTAATGTTTCTTGAGTCAGTTGGAAAGACTATCACAAAGGTTACAGGTAATATACATAAAACCCACACAAGGCCTTGCACATGCTTTTTTAAAAGTTAGCTATTATGAAGGAAAGATCTGCTGAGCAAAAACAAATCTGCCACTGTGTTCTAAATTCATGACACCCAATATCAAATTTGCTAGCAAAATATTCTCATTTCTGCAACCCTAAAATATCCTTTGAATTTACTTCTTCTTTGTAAGTTATATAACCTCACCATTTGAAAAGGTCAGGAAACAAATTCTAAGAACATGACTATTTTCAGGAATGTATCTCTACTCAAACAATATTAACTTTATCTATAACATATCAACTCTATTTTGTAATTTTGTATCTTAAAGGTATAAAAAAGAACAGAGAAGAAAAATAACACTCAAATACAGATAAGTTCTCATTCATGTATTTACTGTTTCACTTCGTTAAACACTAATCATATGTTTCAAAGAATATCTGAGCTGCGTTTATTGTTATACACAAAACTCCTAATATTAGGAATATAGCACAGTGTCACAATAATAATTTTCCCTAAGTCCTGACCAATAACTCTACAATGGGTTTAGATCAATGTCCAATATACATTTATAACACAGATTCTATCCCAACTCTTTTTGTTTACACACCGTATTTCTGCTCATCAGGTCACCTATGTAAACCACTACGTTAATCTCTGGTGCCCAGATTTCAAACTCCCTCTGCCATGAGGTGAGGGTGGATAAAGGGACGACTATAAGAAAGGGTCCATACAGCTGGTGTTGGTGGAACAGGTAGGACAGGAATGATATGGTCTGGATGGTCTTTCCTAGGCCCATTTCATCAGCAAGAATTACACTGTTATTTCTGCAGAAAAGAAAAAAGTAAAAACAAGGCAACCATTAGTTCAAATGATTTATAGTACATTCAAGATGTGAACTACTATGACTGCCTGGTCAGACTACATTCTTTATTTTGCAGTTAGGATTATGAATTATATTACCTTCCTTAAATAATATAATTATTTTCCTGTTAATAGAGAAGGCAGAACTTATACACACATATAAGTTTATATTTGCATCCCATAAACAGAAAATACAAGCAGACCGGTTATAGCCACTACTGGTGAATCCTACAGTCTGCCACTCACATGTCTTAGCTCAAATTACCCACACTATTCTTCTACATGCTACTGGGTTAACGAAACATACACTATTCCCTAATCCAACATGCTGCAAGTGCACAGGTCTTATTTTAAATACACCACAGTCTAAGTAAGGGGTAAGCTGTTGATCAGATTTCTGAACCTCACCTACCCCTACTAAGTGACTTTATCGAAGAAAGGAATCAGGATTCTCTCTTTTGAACAAGCACCTTTGGAAATTCTAATGCAGGTGTTCCTTAGACCATAGTGTAAGAAATACTGCTCTAAGAAATTGCCTGGATTTTAATAAGGTATTAAAAGAGGGGAAAAAATTGAAGAAACGGCTACAGTTAGGAAAGTATGTTTGGCAAATAGAAAGTAGCCCATCTGGCAGGAAATCAGGAATCTGTGTATGATAAAAAGGTTGCAAATATTATTAAAAGGTTCTTTACAATAAGGCCACCTATGGTTTGTACATATATATGCTTAACCAATGAACCAGAGAGGATTAAAAGTAATAAACAGGTTCAAGGCAACTTAACTGAGTAGAAAACAAGACATTTAATTGACCAAGAAAAAAAAATTTAAAGTACACTGTCCTCCGCTACAGAGTAGCTAGTTTTAGAAGGAAAGTACAGAAAAGAACAAAGTAGACCACACTGAGACAAAGAATGAAGAAGCATACCTCTGAAATCTCAGATACACCAATTTTCTGTATAGTTTAGACAGAGTATATTCCTTGATTTAATTTCCCTCTCACTTTCCTCACCTTTCCACAATATTGAATAGGAAGCAGGGTTAAGCTTCTCCACTATTTCTTCTTCCTAACAAACTGCCACTGTCGACATACACAGACTAAAGTAGATTTGAACTGATTCACCTGTTTTTCTGAAATCAGACCAAAATATGACATTACTTAAATGTAATGCTCCTAGGACCAGGGCCTAACAGCTGCTTGGGTCCTTTGCAGTTGGTTTTTAATTCTTCGGTTTGAAGTTTTTAAAAAGGCTGTCCAAAGACTGTACAAAAAACATTTTGGGACTTTGGACAAAGTACACGACATATTTGCTCTTAAGAGCCCTCAACTGAAAAATAAAAATGTTAGACATAAAATTTCTTAAGGCTCCATCTAAGTTTTTACCAATGCTGTAGAAAGATCAGGAAGCACTCTCCTCTGAAAGGAAAATCATTTTCAAGCCATTAGAATGTTTTTATCAGACCCACATTCTCAGACATATGAACTGAAATTCCTTGAGATATCTGATTTTTTTAATTGAATATTAAATATTGTATTAGATTTTACAGAACAAAGTGTAGAAAGTGGCTCACTCAGGAAACAGTCACTGTAAAAGTATCTCTATAACTAAAAATCATCTTTTCAGCACTGAGAAAAAATTTACAAGTATTTATTTTTCAATTGTAGTTTAACTCTGAAATAAGGATTTCTGCCTTAGTATAAAATAATTAAGAAATTCTGAGTTGGCATATAGGGGATGGGATGTACATCAGAATTAAAGATACTTTCACACTGTACATTCCACAAGGACAGAGAAGCCATGTCTGTCTTTGTTCATTGTTAAATTCTTAAGGATACATGGGTCCCCAGCTCTTAGTAATTAGGGTAGCAATAAAGAAATGAAAAACAGTAAACAAAATGTCAAACATATTTTCAACCTACTTGCACCAGGAATGAGCAAGCCAGTTGAGACCTTCTAGCTGATAATCTCGGAGCTCCAGATTTTCCCCTCCTAAATAGGCTGGCTGTTTCTTTAAAGCTACAAATCGTGGTCTTTGCTTCAGGGCCTGAAAAACAAAAATTAACAAGGCCCAGCTCTGAGAAAATTTTCTCCTTGCTCCTAAGTTAAAATGCTAACCACAAATGTATTCTATACCAAAACACAAAAATTCAAATCTCACCTATGAATCACCACTCCTATACTCCACCACCCCTTTCTTGATACTCTATTTCCCAAAATTCATCCTGAAATAAAATATTTCTTAATGAAATTAGCTTCTTTCCTAAAAGGAGTATGTGAACAACATTAAAGAGTTCTTCAATTTGACATCATCTCTATTTTATGGCATTCAGTCTCCTATTTTCCCAGTTATCTTTATGTTATCTTATTCTAAACAGTATACATGTAATCCTGTAATTACCATAATAGGATTTGTAAATTCTGAAATGTAGCCCAACTATGGGAATTTAATTCTCTGAAGGAAAAGTTGCCGATTTCACTACCAAAGATTTGAAGAATAAATAGCATTCTAATAAGGCTAACAAGTCTCTGGTTTGCACAAAATGCAGATTCTGTGACCAAATCAATGTAGAAAACAATGGATCAAAAGTTATACAAATTTCTAGCCAGCTGGTGCATGCCTGTAATCCCAGTGGCTTAGGAGGCTGAGGCAGGAGGACACTACTTTTATTCAAAGCCAGCCTCAGCAACTTAGCAAGGATCTAAGCAACTTGGCAAGACCTTGTCTCTAAATAAAACATAAAAAAGAGCTGGTGATGTAATTCAGTGTTTAAATCCCCCTCGGTTCAATCCCTGGTAACAAAAATAAGTAAATAAATAAGTTATACAAATTTCTTTACTTATTACTTTTCAACATTTAACCATGTGTGCTTTTGGTATGGATTTACAGGAGAAATTTATTCAGAAATGCATCACAAAGTTATTTGGCCACAAAAGTCCTCTTTCTAAGGACATCTGTCTATATGTAAAGCCTATTCTGAGAAACATCAAGTGGTGGTGCACACCTATAATCCTACTCAGAATCTGAGGCAAGAAGATCACAAGGTGAAGACCAGCCTGGGCAACTTATCAAGACCCTGTCTCAAAATAAAAATTAAAAAAAAAAAAGAGCTGGAATGTAGCTTCAGTGGAACAGGACTCCTGGGTTCAATCCCCAATACCAAAATATAGATAGATGATAGAGAGACATAGATAGATAGATAGATAGATAGATAGATAGATAGATAGATAGATAGATATAAAATCCTAACCAATTTTTGATAAGGTATCAATGATTTTGGCTCTCCAAAGGGCAGGTACCTGGCAATGAATGGAATCTGACACCTTACTCTCACCCTCCAAACAACATCCATCCACTCCTGCCAAACTCACTCCATGATCCTCACATCCAATCCTTCATGTCACCACTAGGTCCCTTGCCCTTGTGCCAATTCTTCATTCATGAATTTCTATATCTAACTAGCCGGGTCTTTTGGCTCCAGAATCTCCTATACACTGCCAGTATGTGAACTTTCTAAATAAAATAGTACTTTTATTCTGTTGCTCTCCTTAGCCAGTCACCAATACCAACAGAAAAAAAGTCAAAATTCCTTTTCTTCAAGATAGTTAAGACACACATACTTTAACCTAAATGTACTCAAATTTATCTCCCTTTCCAACACAGGGGTCTGGTAGTTCCCTATCATGGTGCAAATATCTTTCTCTTGGTACCTTTCATGGGAAAGCAATACCCTGGGTCCCAATAATATATCCATCACAAACGAATCTATTCTTCAAGAAAAATAGGCAGTTCAGGCACCATGATTTCCTCTTAAAACTCCTTCAATGAACACTGAAGCTCAGCAAATTCTACCTCTGTATTTCTCTGACCACAGCCTATCTCACACTTACCTGACTTGCAATAACATGCTGACATTCACAGGCAGAAATGTGGTGCTATTTACATGACTCTCAATTTCTCAGAGACAAAGCCCATGTCTGATAACTACATTTATTACTCTAAGAACCCAAGGATATCACTTTTCCAGATGGAATAAATTCCAAAGATGAGAATTTGTACAGTCAATATAGCAAATAAGAAAGGTTATATGTGTTCTAATTTTTTAGTTGTCAATAGGTGTTTATTTTATTTGTTTATTTTTATGTGGTGCTAAGGATCGAACCCAGTGCCTCACACATGCTAGGCAAGCACTCTACCAATGAGCCACAACCCCAGCCCAGAAAGGTTACATATTTAATTTCTAACTTAAAATTCAGAGACACCCCCTTCCTATCCCTTCTAAGTACCTACATCTTCTAAGTATTACTTACTAAAGCAAACACATTAGGCAACTCATCCTCTGCTTTTTCTGTAATTATTTTTTTTATGTCACACCTAAATCCTCTTTCAATTCAAAATGGGAATCATCATTTACTCTTGTGATGCTATTACCTTTTAGTATCTAGTCACTAAGCCATTATATCAGTACATTTTTCCCCTGAAAAAAAAAAAAAAAAACAAAACAATTCCTTACCTTGCATTCTCTTGTTGGGATAGTTTTTGAGTTGTTCCTACTATGGAAGCTGTCGATGCAGCTCTGGAATTTCTTTCCAATCAGGGCCTCATCTTCCCAGCTACACTCTGAATAGGGAAGTCCCATCCATTTGCAGAGATACTCAGGTTCATTCGAAGGTGCTGGCTTCCGAGTATGAGCTATTTTATATGTAAACATTGATAAATCAACAACTGTCAATTAAAGGTGGAGAAAAACATTCCTTTTTATGCATAACAAATGAAACACCATGGGCAAAACTACACTCTGCAAAACATAAAGAGCTTTTAAATACTGAACAATGTTTATAAATAAGATCTCTTGCTCACCTGGAAAATCTGTTTGACCCAATGTAGATTTACTTGTCTTCACAGCTAAAACAAATGCAAAATAAGAAAAGTTATACTCATACCAAAAGAGAGACAGGTTCTAGGAATAAGAATACATATATACTCTACTATCTCACATCTTAAAAAGTCTTGTTCTTATCTCCTTCTCAAGCTATTGCCCCATTTCTCCCTTAAAATAAAACTGCCCAGGAGTTGTCCATAACTTTTTTCCATCTCTCATTCTCTCTTGAACACACCAAAGCAGACATGCATCTCACCATTTCATGGCTCCTTTTCACATGTGCCATACCTATTACTGAATTTAGGATTAAGTCTCAATCCTCACCATCTTTCACCAACAACATTTACTCCACTGAAGCCATATGTAACCTAGCTTCTTATATAGCAATCTCTATCAGCTCTCCTCCTATCACACTGGCTGTCCTTCCTCTCATTTGAATGCTTATTTCAGACTTCTACACAGCAGAATGATCTCAGACTTCCTCCTCTCACCATGTATACTCTATTCCTAATAATCTCATTAAAATCATTTTTAAAATTTAGGCTTTAAAATACTACTTATAGCTGAGCACAGTGGCTCACGCCTATAATCCCAGCAACTTGCGACACAGAAGCAGGAGTTTCACAGGTTCAAACCCAGGCTCAGCAACTTAGCAAGGCCCTAAGCAACTTAGAAAGACCTGGTCTCAAAATAAAAAAAAATAAAAATAGCTGGGAATGTGGCTCAGTGATTAAGTGGCCCTGGGTTCAATCTCTAGTACAAAAAAAAAAAAAAAAAAAAAAAAAAACTACCTATATACCTATATACTAATAAATGCCCAAATTAAAATCTTTGGCCTAAATTAAAAGAGCTACATCCCAGGCTTATACATACTCCTGCCTTCAAAATAATCCTCTTAGATGACTAAAAAGTATATCAAACTTTATATCAAGCTCTTTATTTCTGCTCCAAAAATTAATTCTTCCTTTGAGCTTTACATTCAAGCCAAAGAACTTGACATCTCCTTGATACCCCTTTCACTCCCATACTCAAATCTATGAGCAAATTTTATTAGCTTTTCCTTCAAGATAACCCTAAGTATGTGTCTACTCTCAAGAAGTAAAACTAGAGAATGCAATTTTTAATGTACATTATGCTAAAAGCAAAAGCCATTATTCTTTGAGTTCAAACTCAGCTAAAGTAAGTTTCTATGTATTTACCTATTACTCTTTCTACTATCTGATATTGTTTATTCAACTCTGAAGCCAGTTCCTGTTGGCAATTGAAATATTCCACATCTTCAGGAGAAACTTTTCCTAACCTGGACAGAAGACAGAAATAGCACATACCAATTAGACTTAGGGGATCTATGGACATGTATCACACCAAAAATCCAGATTAGAAAAGCTAACAAGTTACATCTATCTGTCCCTTTAGTAATCTTTACTAGTAATTAGGCATAAGATTTTTTTTTTAAAACACCTTCACATCATTTCTGAAAATTATGTAAAACTACTATTAGTTTTAAGTGTTTCATAACCCAGAGAGTTCTAGAATATTAGACATGATGTCTAAGCCACTACAGTCTAACCACAGTCAGCTAAGTGTTGTAAAGAATAGGCTCTGGACTCAGGTGCCAAAATTCAAGTACTGGGTCCACTTGTGGAGTTGCTTTGTACCTCATCCTTCCTGTCTAGAATGCAGGGGTTACTTTATAAATCTCATACCTTTCTTGTGAAGATGAAAGACATAATGTATGAACAATGCTTAATGTGCTGCTATCACTAACATTAAAGACTGAGTAGCCACATGCAAAAATATATAGTATTTTTGGGTCACAATTTTACAAAACAGAACTACAGTTAGCTCTGTATTCACATGATGAAGGCAAGAGTGAGATCCTAAATAGCTGTGTTCTCAGTACATTATTTAAAAATCTTCCTTTCTCTCAGGCTGCAAATATCTATGGTAAGAAACATACCATTGTTTGATTTCATCTTCTTTCTTCTTGAAATTCTCTAATTTTTTTAGGCCTTTCACTTTCTGTTGCTGTAAAGATTCTTCACTCTCCCATGTACTGTGGATATAAGACCAACCCTTCCATTTGATGAGGTACTGAATTTCACCTTCATCCTTTTCAGTGTCAAAGTCACCACTAGGATCTCCATTAGCTTCAATAGCATATACAGTAGTAGAAGCTCCAGTGGCTGCAAAAGGATTCAGTTAAATTTTAAAAAGTATAGCTCAGTGGTAGCATGTGCAAGGCCCTGGGTCTGATTCCCAGCACCTCAGAAAGAAAAAGAGAGCATAAAACCAAACACTAAAAAGCTTCCTAAGTTAGCAACTGTCTAATCTCTTAAAAGGAACCACCAAAATACTTGGACTTCAAATAAGCATAACTTACAACACAGGGTGGAACTGACCAATAATTTCAAATATTTTCAAAATGCTAACCCAGGGCTGCTGATGTAGCTCAGTGGCAGAGTGCTTCCTAGCATCCACCAAACCCTGGGTTTAAGTTCTAGTACCGCAAAAACAAAATCAAAACAAAAAGAGCTAACCTGACTTTTGTGCATTAAAACATATTCTAGTCAGGTAAGAGAACACACACCTGTAATTAATTCCAGCTACTTGGGGACTGAAAAGGGAAGATGACAAGTTTAAGCTTAAGTCTATGCAACTTAACCAGAATCTGTCTCAAAATACAATTTTTAAAAAGGACTACAGGTATAGCTCAGTGGCAGACTGTTTACCTGGCATGCACAAAATCCTGGGTTCAATCCCCAGAGTAAAAAAAAAAAAAAAAGGTATTCCAAAGTTTGCCAGTGAAATAAATCAAACGTCCAAATGTAATAAAAAGTTTTTTTTTGTTTTTTTTGGAGGGGGGAGTCCAATAATTCAAACTAAACAAAAAATACCTATTGCCAGGAATAAGAACAGAAAATCAAAATCCTCTCCTGCTTTCCCACCCTCCCAAATCTTTCCATTAATTCTCCTATTTCTCTATTTCAAGTACAGCCAGAATAAGGGACCAAAAACAAAAAGATTAAAAAGTTATGAGATATCTCAAATAGATATTGTTAAAACATTTTTGCTATTATTCAAATATATATTTGATTAGTTTGATATTTTTTTCAGATTCAAGAACAATTAACTAAATAGATTTGCTGAAGGTTAATAGGCGATATCTAAAAAAAAAAAAGCAATATCTCTACTATATCACTGCTTCAAAGAGAATTAACTTATCTTTACTAGCTTAATTTAAAATATCAAAGACATATAGGATGCATTACTTTGTCCTCAGCTTGAAAAATTATTAGTTCAACAGACTTCCACATCTCACAACAATTGCCTGAAATTCATCACATCCAGGTTAAAATATATAAAATCTGGGCCTTACTAAGCAGATTTCAAAATACTTTGCTTTCCAAAGATACATACCTCCTTTCTTTCCCAATCTTGAATCTAAGACCTTTTCAATAGTTTCACTATTATCTTGCTGTTCATCAACTCCTTCCCCAGTCATTTCAATGAGATCATCTGAATCAGTCTCAAAGTCATCATCTTCTTTATAACTGCATGAAAAATAATACTGAATAATTGAGAAAATTATAGTTTAAGGATTAAACACCTCCATATACAATATCACCAGAAAAAGGAACCATATTCCTTTGATTCCAACATACTATTTTACAGATTAGCCATTCATTGGACTGAATGCAAGTATCAATTCATGATCACTGATTAACTGCAAGAAGGCTAACCCACGTTTCAAATGAAGACAGTGTACCTATACTAATTTATGTAACAAAATTACAATAATACAAAACTACAAGGACATGCCTTTTTTCATTTTTTAATGAGATTATTATCACATAAATGAAGAAGCTATCGCAAAGAAAATGCATAATGAAAGAAAAAAACTGTTATTAAATCATTGGATAAAAGGGACAGGGGATATAGTTCATTTGGTACAGTGCTTGCCTTGCCTGCACAAGGTCCTGTGTTCAAGCCCCAGCACCACAAAAAAAAAAAAAAAAAAAAGGAAGTAACATTTAAATTTAAATGCTTTAACCAGAAAAACTGCTAAGCTATACACAGGCATATGCAAAGCTGAGTCCTAGTTTATAATTATTAATTGGATATACTGGACAAATAATTAGTATCTTCAGATCTCTAGGCAGACTATAAAAAAAATCTGCATATGTTCTAAAAATTAAATGCCTTTCAAACTATACAAATTAAAATATTAATGTTTGAATCTATTTCACTTTCTATGACTAAGTTGGATTAAAATTATAACTATCAATATATAAACCAAACCTCAGAATAATTTGCATCATTCAAAAGAGTAATAAAAGGAATGGGGATACAGCTCAGTGATAGAGTGCTTGCCTAGCATGAATGAAGCCCTGGGTTCAATCCCTAGAACTGCCACACACACACACACCCCCCCCCCGCCACCGGAAAAAAAAAGATAATGTTATAAAATGCTGACAATGCCACTAAGGACATGAACTTGAAGCAGTTTAAAATGATCTACTGTTGTTCTTTCTCATTCCTCTTGGTTTAATTATCACCATTCCTTTTCCAAGAAAATGAAACGGATTTCTAAAAACAACATGATATATCCTAAAGTTGCTTTTATCTATCAAATGCAAAATCTTAGACTACAAAAACCAAGATCTAGCCAATTACACCAATGGAGCACAATTTACCTAACATTCTTAGCAGCTCTTCTACGAGTCTGCCTTTTGGGAGCTTCATCATCTTCGTCATCATCATCGGAAGAATCTTGCTTTTTTTTCTTTCCACGCTGAGCCTTAGGTTGCTTTTTAACCCGAGGTTTGGGAACTGTCCTAAAATGAGAAGGAAAAACAATGGCAAAGCTTTTATTCTAACATGTGAAATCTACTTCAAATCTATATAATGATATTTCCTAGAACAATGGTACATATATAAGCCACTTGGCAAATGTTAAAAATATATTCCTGGGCTGGGGCATAGCTCAATGGTAGAGTGCTCATCTAGCACATATGCACGAAGCCCTGGGTACGATCCCCAGTGTGACCAAAAAAAAGCATATTCTTGAATCCCAACCCCTGAGATTCTAATTTACATGAAAGTGATTCTAATGCTGATAATTCTAAATCATTTATGGGAGAGATAATGGTTCTCAACTGTTCATCAGTATCACCTAACATAAAAATATATATGTAGTATGTTGCTTATGGTATCTTTGGGGTAGGCAATCTGGAAATATCCATCAAATTTTAAAATGCAACAATTTTACTTATAACAATATATTTCACAGATGTATACTTGGGAAGACATAGACATTCACAGTAGCATCACTTGCAAATTACAAAGTATTAGAAAAATTCTAATAAATGTTCATCATCTGGTAACTGAGTACTATGCAATCACAAAAAAAGAAAAAGGCAGTTTCCTGGGTACTAATATGAAAAGATATCCAAGAAACATGCATAACAAGATGCATAGAACACTCCTGGTCTATGTAAAAGTGAGTAAAGGACAAGAAAAAACTACACATGATTTTAAATCTTTTTGTTTGTTTTACTTTTTTTAATTTATATATGTGGTGCTGAAGATTGAAACCGGTGCCTAACAGGTGCTGGGCAAGCGCTCTACCCCTGAGCTTCAACCCCCACATAATCTCTTCATGTGCACAGACTATAAAATGATTGTACCCTGCCATAGTTCTAGTACAACAGAGCAAGCCCCCCTCTCCTGAGTCCCATGTACAGCCAGGACTGAATGTCACAGTCTAAGATCATGAAAGGAAAAGTAAAAGAAGAAGAAAAGAGGAGAAGTAAACTCACAATAACAATTATCTGTTCTTACACTAGCCCTAAAAACCTAAAAACCTAGAAGACAGACTCAGGAGGCTGAGGCAGGAGTTCAAAGCCAGCCTAAGCATCTAAGCAAGACCATAAGCAACTTAGTGAGACCCTGTCTCAAAATAAAATGAATAAAAGATCTAGGGATGTGACTTAGTGGTTGGATTCAGTACCTAGTACCAAAAAACAACCGGAGAAGACAGAATTAAGAGTTAACAGTCCTGTGAGCTTCAATTAAGGTGAAAAAACAATATTCTTATGAATTTTCCTCAGAGTATTGAAATACAAGTTATGTCCTAGGCCAAGGGTGGGCAAACTTTATCCGTACATAGACAAAGAGTAAATATTATAGGCTTTGTCAGCCAAAGGGCAAAACTGAGATCATTATATTGATACTTACATAAAGAAAAAAATTTAAAATTTTCACAAGCTTTTTATTGACAAAATTCAAAATAAACTTAACCATTGAGTATACTATTTGTGATTATCTGTCTTCTAAAGAAAAGACTGGTACTCCTTTTGAGAGGACAACATTTCATTTAACCGATTATGCCCCATCTTTCCATTTAAGGTAACACCTAAAAAAGTTAAAACTGAACACCAAATATACCACTTATTCAAACATTTGAAATATATTTTTAGAGTCCTATTATTTTTAAATATTTTTTAGTTGTTGATGGCCCTTTATTTTATTTATGTGTATGTGGTGCTGAGAATCGAACCCTCAGAGCCTCGTGAGGCCACTGAGCCACAACTCCGGCCCTAGAGTTCTATTCTTTTGAGAAAACAGGTGTATGAGCAGTGATAACAGTCATTGATATTATATGTTATAATAAACTCTAGATTATGATTTCCAACATTTAAATGCACCTGTGTCAAAATCTTGAAATATTCCCAGAATTGAAAATATAAAACTTAATGGGTTAATTGGGATTCAAACCTAAAAATAATAAATATTCATCTACAAAAGAAGTATTATCCTTCAGGCCATAAAAAATAGGTGGTAGGTGGGATTTGGTCTAAAGACCACAGTTTGCTGACTCCATCCCTTAGCAATACAGCAAAAACGTAAATTTTCCTGGGACTATCTACCTCCTGCCTTCCTTTTCCTATCAACATTACCTGAAATTGCCACCATCTTTCTGACAAAATGTTACTAAAATTTACTGCCATCTCAGGCTATCATCATCTTCAAAAAATTAGATTTTCTGCTTAGTATCATATACAAATTATATGAACAGTACATTAACAATCAAGTATGTTGTAAGTCAGCCAAACAGTATTTCAAACTTAAGAGTTAATTGTCCCACAAAGAACTTGTACCTTGGCCAGACAAGCAGGAAATTTTTTTGTAAGTGGAAGATACCCTCATAAGCAGGCTATCATGGAGAAACAATAAAATCCACTGTTGGAACTATAAACCACAAAAACGCCCACAATTAATATAAGTAACCCAGTCATTTAAGCACTTGCTGAGGATACAAGCTAGCACAAAGTGAACAACAGATATTCAGAATTCAGAACTGCAACTTGTCCTATCTGCTTAAGGCTTTCATTCCTGCAAGACATCATCCTTCCCGATGTATTGCAAACTGAGCTCGTCCAGAAGCAGAGGTCTAAAACCAACAGTATACCTTCTGGGGACAGGTCTTCTGGCTTTCACTTTTTTTTGTTCTTGTTCACTCTCTGCACTGGTGCCTTGATCCTGTTCATCTTCTGAGGGTTCCCGTTTCCATTTGTCTCTGCAATAAAAGCAAAACAAAATAATTTTTTTCTAAAATAATTATTCAACAATCTGACAAAACAAATTCAATACAATTATCTAAAAGGCAGAACATGCATATTTGAGATATCATGCTAAAAGAGATTTATTTTAGCTCTATTTAAATTTTGGTTGTGATCCTTCCTAGCTACATATCTATTCCTATTTCATCTCAAATAAACAAACAATGGAAACTATGAGTGTATTTTTCAATTTGTTTTGGGAGAAAATGTTAAATTTCTCATTTTTTTATTTACTACTATATTATGACAAGAATTAAAACATAATACATACTAGAACAATGGTTCCCAAATTTTAGCATGCATCAGGAACACCTAAAAGGTTTGTTAAAAAAGATTTCTGGGCCCTGGAAAGTTTCTTATTCAGGAGATCTCAAGTAAGGCCTAAAATTTTGAATTTTAACAAATTCACATATAATGCTAATACTGGGTATAAATTTGAGAACCTTTATATTAAATATTTAAGGAAGGTCCCTGAAATTATTTTCCAATGATAAACCTACTTAACTAATCTGTCAGCTCAAGATATAGTTTTTAATTATTATTAGGTAAGGTAAATATTCTTTTGCCCCTTTAGAACTTAGAAGGCTTGAGAGCCATAACCTATTGGTATCCTTGGACCCAAAACAGTTTTAGTTTACTTAAGGACCAAACTAGATACTACAAAGACCTTGCTCATTTTCTCACCTGTAAGGAGTAAAGAACACGTCTGGGTGTTAAATAACCTAGAAAAAAAAAAACTTAAAGGCAACGCTTCTCTATAAACAAAACAATTACCACTGTTCCTCTGGGTCCCTTTATAGATAGTGTGGTCACACTAAAATTATCTGTTACAAAATTGAAAAGTCGGGGGATAGGATTCTGGCTCAGAGGGAGAGTGCTCACCTTGCATGCATGAGGCACTGGGTTCGATCCTCAGCACCACATAAAGATAAAATAAAGATTTTGTGTCTACCTATAACTAAAAAAATAAATATTAAAAAAAAAAAACCTGAAAAGTCAAACCAATATTCTTCACAGGAGAATAGGTCAAAGTAATAGTGAAAGCTTGTTCCAAGGGGGTTAATCTGCAGATTCCTGAGACCCTTTCTAAAAGCTGCACAAGTTAACTTATACATGAATCAGGTGAAGACTAAGGGGCAAGGGGAATTCAAGCCTTCCATGAAAAGGCAATGGAGCTCTTTTATGTATATTATTCAAATTCTACTAGCACTGTGTGCTTTCATATCTATTTCCCTAGAGTTGTTGACTCCTTGTACAGCACATATTTTTGTCCACCTTTGTACCAGAGCTTAGTACAAAGCCTGGCAAATGGAAGATGTTCTTCTGTGAAGTAAAAAAATTGATTAATGAATGAGCCATATCAATCTATCATTCATACAGGTAGGGTACTTTTGGGAACAGGCTGATAAGACAGTAAGGTTTTTAGTTATTGGCTAATACTCAATATCTAAATATCATATATCTAAAACGAAGACTTCCTTCTATCTAACCACACTCAGATTACCTGTCTTATCCTGCTACCCTAGAGCCAAGTACAATAAATATCTGCATAAGAATCCAAGGATAGAAAGTGATTGCCAGAAAGAAAGGAAGGAAGATGTACCCTACAACTGGGAGAATAGCACGTGGGTGCCTAGTTTCCTTTGAATCAGTTTACCTCTCAGAATCTCACACAAAGTGAAAAGGAGTGGTTTCACAGGAACATATTTGAAAAGACATGAACAATTACAACCTAAGATGAGAAAAATCCAAAGTTGTTGTGGTTTGGATGTGAAGTATATCCCAAAAGCTCATGTGTAAGACAATAAAAGAAGGTTTAGAGGAAAAATGATTGGGTTTATGAGAATCTTAATCCAATCAATGAGTTAATCCCACAACGGGATTAACTGGATGGAAACTGAAGACAGGAAGGGTGTGGCTGGAGGAGGTGAATGGGGCATGCCTTTGGGGTGTATATTTCATATCTGGTGAGTGGAGTCTCTCTGCTTTCTGATCATCATGTGGGCGGCATCCCTCTGCCACACTAGTCCACCATGATAATTCTGCCTCACCTCAAGCCCCAAGGAATGAAGCCTACTGTCGTCTATGGACTGCAAATTCTAAAACCATGAGTGCTTAAATAAACTTTTCCTCCTATATAATTGTTCTGGTTGGGTCTTTTAGTCAAAACTGAAAAAAAGCTGACAAAAAAAAACTGACTGAAAAAAAACAAAAAGTCTAGTATTATTTTGAATTTACATGTCTCCTCCAGGAATTGGCAACCTAAACCATGGCCATCAGTGAAGTCCACTTCTATAAGTACAGGAAACTAAAATGGCAGCAAGCCCTGAGCAAATATATGCTGAAGCTAGAGTTTTCCAGTTAATTATAAATTTATTAATAACCAAGAGAATTTGGAAGTTTTTAATAAGAAAATTTTAAAAAAAGAAAAAAAATTTAGTAAATCAACTATTCTAAAGCCTTCCTCCCAGAGAAGGAAACTGAAGCCCAGAGAAAACAAATTGCTTGGCCACAAAGCAAACCCCTAGCTCCACTACTCTCAATCATAACCCAGAAAAGACCAAAAAATAAGGAAAAATTAAAGTCAGTCTTACACATTTCAAGAGGATCTGGACCACTGGAGGTTTAAAAGGCCTGAATGAATGTGTACGTATATTTGAAACTGGATGAATTATCTCAAGTTTTAATATTCAAGAACAAGAAAGAAAGTATCAGCAACATCACATCACTCTGTAGAAGAAGTGAGGTGAAAAAGAGTGATTATCATTTATTGAAAGATTACTCTATAACCTACAGTCTATAGGGCTCTCCAGCACATGAACTGCTGTCCACTTACCTACACTGTTGGCTTCCTATAAAATGCAAATTTTATAAAGAAATCCCACTAAGCCATATGCTGTAAGTCCACCTATAGTAAAGAGAAATCTAAGATATAATCTCATGAGTGCAAAATGTTTAATATATCAAAAGAAACTAGAATTATCATATCCAGTTTAAGAGGGAATCAGTGCAATTTTTCCCAAAATCTTAGGAATTGATGAGGAAAAACACAAAGATTTAGCCAAATGAGACCCTCAAGATAATAAAAACAAATAAGAAGTCTAAATGTAGGTTAATGAGTAAAGTTAACTCTCCTTTTCTGGGAAAAAGTGTTTAGGAGGGCACAATCCTGAGACAGGCGAATCAAATCTAAGCAACTGTGAAATAAGTAATGAGCAAAAGCCACTTTCAATAGTATGGGCCCGAACTGCAGACAAGAGTTACAAAAGCCCACCCCATTAAACATTTGTAAGAGCCTAGAGAAGAGAATTCCCTTCTCTACTTTATGAGGCAGATCTGAAAAGAAAGTAAATGATTTAACTTATTTAATTTTTAGTAATTTCCCCAAGAAAGAATACCTTTCATAAACAATTCCAATCTGGAGTTAACAAGAATTCTCTTCCATTGTGTCACAGGTTTGTGACAGATGCCCAATTCAACACACTGGAAAGGAATACAAAACTATGATCCCATGAGAAAAACTTTTCATAGTTATGACTAAAATTTTCACATTCTACTTGGGTTTTGGAACCACTGCAGAATATCATTAAACACTATTAGACCATAATGTCAGCAGAAATGGTATACAATACTGCTCAAATGTTGACAATATTTACAGGTATTGCATTAAAAAAAGAATTCAAAGATTTAAATTAGCATGAGTGGGTTAAATAAAATCCAAAGTTTAGTTTATGTGTATGACTCTAAGTCAGCAGTTAAATACCTTACTGGAACCAGGTAAGGACTGAAAGAAGGGTAAAGTAGAGAACTCATGGCCACTCACTAATATATGCATCAGCTTTGAAAGATATTTCTCAAAAGAAGCCAAAAATACATATTCCTATTCACAGTACCCCCAATAGTCAACATTGCTGATCAAAAAATGTTTTTTAAATATTGTGCAGGCCCATAGTGCTAAGTAAACTCAAGTAAGATTAAAAATTGCTTATACATTATAACTATGGGAGTTAGTCTCTTCTTAGTTCCCAAGAGAACATATACTCGTTTAAGACTGCATTCTTCAAAAATATCAATGCCATAAAAGCAGAGAGAGGCTATAAAATGCTCCAGATAAAAGAAACCTGACATCTAAATATATAGCATCTGATGCTAGATGAATCATGTAGTGGTGGTAGAAAAATGGATTGACTGACAAAACTGGAAAATAAATTAGACAAAAGTATTTCAATAATGTTTAAATCTATTTAAGTTGAAACTATTTTTTCCTGAAGAAATACTTAGGGGTGGGGGCTGAGGATTTAGCTCAGTTTGTAGAGTGCGTGCTTGCCTCACATGCACAGGCCCTGGTTCAATCCCAGTATCACCAAAAAAATAAAAAGAAAGAAAAGAAATACTTAGGGGTAAAAGGCCATGAAGTATTAAGACTTTAGTCTCAAATGGTTCAGAAAAAAAACTATGTGTATGTCCACATAAATACATATAAAAAGAACACCTACAACAAAAAAGCAAATGAGTAGATGATCACTTGCTTAGATCATCAGAGGGTGCCTGCTAATAGAAGTTGCATACCTTCCCCACAATTTGGTCAAAGTGCACATTTCAGGTAAAAAAAAAAAAAAAAAAATCACCAAAAAACCATATATCAGTCAACAGAAAACATAATCTCCCAAGTAGATTGTAGGACAGAGGTAGGAAAAAAGCCTTCTAAATAAAATGTCAAAAACTCTTAAGTCTGCTTACAATTGCTATTTCTCCAACTTAAGTAGATGCTTAAAACAAAAATGGATATTGGATGTACTCTAGCAGGACAATATTAAACACTTGACTTTTCTGCAAAGTACTATAATAATCTATACTAAATGTCACAAAATCTTAGCACAGTTTCCAATAACTCTTGTGTAGGCCAAATTAGTATAACTCTATTTTAGAAGGACATAAGGAAATAGTTTTAAAATACTCAAATTATTTGCCTTATACAACTTTTTTAATTAATATTAATCTTTACTAATAATACATTTTAAAGTAATTAAAAATTACTAATACTTTAGAATCAGTATGTAACTGGAACTCCTATAAGAAGCCATAGATAATTAACACAAGAATTCCGAAACTGGGAGCTGGGGTTTCGGCTCAGGGGTAGAGCACTCACCTAGCACATGCAAGGCGCTGGGCTCAATCCCCAGCACCACATAAAAATAAATAAATAAAGTAAAGGTATTGTGTGCAACTACAATCCCAAAACTGGTCTACAAAGTTTTGAATATCTAGATCTTTCTGAGTTGATATACAGAATTCATGTAATTGAAGGAACTGTACCTTCTCCAAAAAAACGATTTTAAAAATTATTTCTCAAAAATCAAATAATTTTCAACATGTAAGCAGAGAACTCTTTTAAATTAAAAAATAATGAGTCACGCACGGTGGCACATGCCTGTAATCACAGTGGATCAAGAGACTGAGGCAGAAGTATCACAAGTTCAAAGCCAGCCTCAGAAAAAGCGAGGCACTAAGCAACTGAGTGAGACCCTGTCTGTAAATAAAATACAAAATAGAGCTGGGATGTGCCTCAGTGGTTGAGTGCTCCTGAGTTCAATCCCCAGTACTCAGAAAAAAAAAAAGTAGTAGTAGTAGTAGTAGTAATAATAATAATAATAAACACATAACCTATGTTACAAAGTAATTTTCATGGAGCCTAAGAATTAAAATTTTCTGGTCTATAAACTACAATGTTAAAAATTATATGGGGCTGGGGTTGTGGCTCAGTGGTAGAGTGGTTGCCTCACATGAGTGAAAGACTGGGTTCAATTCTCAGCACCACATATAAATAAATAAAATAAAGATCCATCAACACTAAAAAATATTTTTAAAAAAATGATATGAGAACAATAGTATATAATTTCATACCAAAATGAGTGCCCAACCAATATAATTCTGCCATGCCAACACAAAGGACAAATGATAAAAGAAAAAAAAAATGGCAAATTTAGATTTGTTCCTTGTTTAATTAACTATAATGTACATTTTTTTAAAAATTTAAGTTGAGCTACACCAGAGGGAAGAAGTTGGAATTTGCCCCCAAGAAACAGCCCAAGCACATGTGGAACCCTTCCATGTGTTAAACTAAGAAGTCCTAGCTTCAAATGCTTCTACTGCTGCAAAAAAGCAGGATAATAGTAACCCAAGCTCATAAGAGAAACAAAGGAAGATTCAGACCTGGGACAGACGGAAGACACAATGAATGCTTCCTAGAAATGCTGACATGTTTATAACTACCAGATTTAGTAATTTCCCCCATGAAAGACTTACTGTTTTTTCAGCTGCCTCTGGCCTCTTCTTTTTGGGCTCCCACTCTCAGACCCGCTACTTGCCTTCAGTGTGTGAGGGGGGAAAAACGATTACAGACTTTAATGCACAATTCGTTGGGATAACGCTACCTCCTGGTTCTACAATCTATTCAATATAGCATTATTAAATATGAGATTTTTTTTTTAAAGAGAGAGAATTTCTTAATATTTATTTCTTAGTTTTTTTTTGTTTTTTTTTTTGGCGGACACAACATCTTTGTTTGTATGTGGTGCTGAGGATCGAACTCGGGCCGCACGCATGCCAGGAGAGCGCGCTTACCGCTGGAGCCACATCCCCAGCCCATAAATATGAGATTTTAGACAGAAGGAAATCCATGCACTTGTTTGATGGATCTCCCTCTTCTTTTGCTTTGAAAATTAATGTCTCTCTGTTAATTACTGAGTTATGTCTAAAGCCAAAAAGTATTTCTCAGCTTGACTTCCAGAATAACAATATCTAATAAAATTTTCCACAGTGCAATGATGTAAATGTTCTATATCTGTAATGTCAAATGGTAGTCAACCACATGTAACTACTGGGCACTTGAAATGAGGCTAGTGTAACTAAAGAAAAAAAATTTAAATTTATTTATTTATAATTACTATAAGATTTAAAAACCCCATGTGGCAACCCTATTGGATACGGCAGATCCGAAATATCAATGAAAATACCACATTTAGTCAGTGTGCCTTAAAGCCTCTGACTGCTTATCTATTCATTTTTGACTTATTATAAAAGCAAGTTACATCATGAGCCAAAAGTGCTTTGCTAATAGGCCAAGACAAGTTTATAGTCACAGACATTTGAACAGCTTTTTTCCCCAAACATTAAGCAAAATGGCTAAGTATTCCTGTTAATCTTATGTCCTACTGAGATGAAGAAAAAGATTTACCAAACTATGTGATTGGTTTAAGTGTGGCTCAGTAACCTTAGTGATAGACACTACGAAAAAGGAAAGCAAAAGCAAACCAGTTCAGAGGTCACTCAAAATCAAACATCACAAATATAATGTAGATACGTTAGGGTGAATTATATTTTTAAAGTACATTTGCAAAAAAACCCACACTCAACTCACTAACCTTTGACTATCAATATTATAACTTTCAGAAGAATGTTAAATAGCTAAGAATATCAAAGTCCTCCTAAGAAGGCAGAAAGGGGACATTTTATTGAGACAAGAGTATCTCTTCAGAATCTAGTCTATCAATCTAACATAAAGATAAGAATCCACAAAAATATCACACAATCTGAGAATGGTAAAAGAAGTCTGATTCTATACACAAACAACTCCAGTACATAATACCAGTTTCAAAAAGCACCAATCTATTCAATCTCTCATAATTAGATCAGAGAGTGAATATATTGGAAACTAGTTTTATCTCACACTAAAAACGATCAAGAAAACTAAATTTACAGAAATTAGATAAAATACATTACTTAAGAACTCTCTCCTTTCCTTTCTCAGCAATAAGTCCCAAACTCTTTCCATTGTTCTTTGTTCATCAGTTCAACCAAATCTACATCTAGAAGCAAGAGGTTTAAAAAAAAAAAAAAAAAAATCTTGCTACAATCAATTTCACTATGAGAAAATTAACTTAAAAAAATCTGAGGTCTGTTTTGTGTAACACTCTAATATTCTACTGAAACATTAACTATTATATTTTTGGTAAGTTTCTTGTATTTAACTTCTTGCCTTATTATTTCTGTCACAGAAACCTCACATTAAAGTCAATTAACTCCCATGCCTGAAGTTCAGTCTTATTAATGGTAACACATTCCACAGTCACAAAGGATAAAATAAGAAATTTAAATGTATGTATCCCCTTAAAACAATTTTTGTTCTTACCTCTTCCTTAATATTAAATCGTGATGGTTCTTGTCTGCTTCGGTTTGATCGCCTAACCCCATAAACATCAGGATATTCTTCCCACATCTGTAAAATTAATAGGCCATGGATGAATTTTTTTTCTTGATTTCCATTTAGTATTTAAATCACAGGAACATTTATTTAAATTCAAAAGAATTCACATAATTAAATACCAAAAGAGTTGTGTGGCTAATTTTGTTTATGATACAACAAAGTTCCATCTTTAAAAAAGAAGAGACATAATAATGCTAGGACACAAAGTTTAATAATTCTCTTCATTACTTAATAATGGCTAGTAAGTTATAGGACACACTGTTTACTCACTGTTAAAATACAAACTTAAAAAAAAGAGTTAAATAATATGGTTAGGCAAAATAGCAATTTCACTAAAGACAAAGTATGTACTGATTAATTTTAAATTCCCCAATTCTTTTTTTTTTTTTTGGTACTGGGATTAAACCCAGGGGCATTTAACCATTAGGCCACATCCCCAGCCCTTTTTTGTGTTTTATCTTGAGACAGGGCCTCATTAAGTTGCTAAGGGTCTCATTAAGTTGCCAAGGCTAGTTTTTAACTTTCAATACTCCTTGCCTCAGCCTCCTGAGCCACTTAAGATATTACAGGCATGTGACACCAAGTCCAACTTAATTCCCTAATTCCTGAGATTCAACTTTTACTACAAAACTACAACTCAGAAATTCAAGTCTAATTAAGTAAGAATCAGGGTATCTGCATATTTTTTAAGTTCCTCAGGTTGTGTATTTCCCAGATACATGTTAGAAATTCTAAGGACACTGTTATCCTTTTATTCTAGGAACACCTATTTTTATTCTCAAACCATAATTAGCCCTTTGCTTTTATGACTTGAACTTTTAATAAAATCCTCACCAGTGCTTTCAAAAACTTAAGGAACTAATAATTAGGAGCTGGAATTGTGGCTCAGTGGTAGAGCCTAGCATGTGTGAGGCACTGGGTTCAATTCTCAGCACCACATATAAATAAATAAAATAAAGGTCCATTGACAACTAAAAGATATTTTTTTTAAAAAAAAATTAAGGGACTAATTAAAGAGATACTAAAATTTTACTCTCCGTCCCCAGAGATAACTAATATATTCTGTTATTTTAAAACAAAATCTCATAAGCAAAAGGGATTCCCATGGACTGTGGAATGCTGACACACACAAAAAAAGTCTAATAGTAGCTAAACATGTAAAAAAATGCTTAAAAGCAAAAATTAGAAATGTTGGTTTGTTATCAAAACACAAATGACAGGCAATGTCACGAAAACATTTGGAAATGAGAGCCACTGTCTTGAGACTGGTAAAATATTTTCACTTGAAAGCATGGAAACTGGATCCTAAAACAGAAAACTGATGAAAGATGATCTAAAAAAATACAATATTACCATGCCAAAGAAAGACATTATTAACAATGACTTAAAAAAAATAGGAAAATAAAGAAAACAAAGCCTAAAAAAAATTAATTAATTTTAAAAAATAAGGCCAAAATAGGCATCTTACAACTATAATCTAACATAATCATGCAGTTTAGTATTCTTAGATTCTCTAATTATCTTAGAATAACCATCTTGGAGTTAAAAGACAAAAAGCCCAACCAGAATGAATTAGGAATAATCAAGTGGTTGGAAAAACAGGTGCAAGAGGCAAGTAAACGCAAAACAAGCCAGACAAATATGACAGAGAAAGGAAAAAAGAAAGTGCTTCACTGTAGTGTCTGCAACCCCAACTCCTTTTGGGACCTCTACTAGAACTTTGAAATTATTTACATGAATCAACACAAATTTTTATGGAACTTTTATTAACGAGGATGGCTAAATCATATTTAAATTTAGCTACATCAATCCGTTTTATTACTTTAGTAAATTAGCCATGTATTCTGTTCAACTATTGCAACTTTCACGGAATATACCATAATGCTTATATCCTAAAATCATCTTGTGATCATATTTGTCCTTTTGAGGACCAATGATATCTAATTCAACTCTTCCACGAAAAAGCTACCCTCGGAGTTATCACTACTGAATAATCCTACATAAATAACAGAACTTTTTTCCTGTTGGGAGAAGGTGAAGGATGTCACCTTATGAAAAGGATGTACACAAAAAGCAAGCCTTCTATTAAGTTCTCATTTTAGAGTTACCATTATTAAAGGCACAATACAGTCATTCTGACTGCTACTAGGTCCACTTACAACCACTACCACCACCCACCACTGTGCTCGGGATTGAACCCAGGGCCTTGCACATGCTAAGTATATGAATTCAATCTTGGCAATGCCTTCTCTCATTTCTTAGTTATTAAAGAAAGTAAATAAGATCTTAGAAATAGCAGTTGTGAATCCCAAAGAGTCAACCAAGATTTCAGTAAAACTTTAAACTTACAAGTCATGATTTCTACAGTTTCCTTTTACTTCTACATGTAAAGAGCTCCTACTATAGGAAAGATAATTATACCTAGACTTCTGTGTTCATATTTCATTCAACAATGTATTGGAACAAATACATAATAACAAATCCCATCAATATTACAACTGTAAAGCACCAATAAAAAAATGTGGGAAAAAAAAAATCATTGGAGTTTTCTGAAAAGAACACCTGGTGTAGATGTACAGGGTGAACCAGGCTCAGAAATTAGGCTCTAAGCATCACTGAGCAAGACCTTCTGACACATGCCGGATGGCAAATTTCTGATGATACTCAGTAAAAAATTTCTAAGTAACACTTCTATGTGACCTTTTTGAAAAAAAAAAAAAAAAAGGGCCACTTAAACTGTATTTTTAAAAAGTATACCACACAAGGAGCAAGCAACACTTGAGTGTCGTAAGGACGTCTTTCATTTTCCTATTAGACTGCCATCAGGATTCTCCAACCTAACAAGCTCCTAAAGGTCGCATACCATTAAGCAACAATTATGCTGGGAAGAGAAAATCTGAAATAAGCCAGATTTAGAATCAACTGTGTTAAGAGTTAAAAGTGGTTTTGTTTTTTAAGTTGTTTGTTGAACTTGCAGGTAATATAAACCTACTTGTAATATTATGAAAATCTGAGTGTGCAAAACATAGATTTATTTATATCTTCAAGTATAGCTTAAATAAAAAACGATTTGGCATAAAACCTCTGACTTCATTAAGGTTCTTTTTCTCCCATTACTGAGAATTGAACCCGAGGCCTTGCACATGCTATGTTTCTAAATTTTTAAAAGCAATAGTCTGGAAGAGAGTAAGGAAAGGTACAAGGAAATGAGATTAATCAAATTATATATGAACATGACATAATGAATCCCACTACTATGGATAATTGTAATGTGAAAAAATTTAAAAAGGCAATAGTCTTTGGGAGCTGGCAGTGTTGAATTAAACTGGTGGATTGCTTGCCTAGCACGTGTAAGGCCCTGGGTTCAATCCCCAATACCATGGGTGGAGTAGGAGGTGGAGAGTGATTTTTTTTTTTTTTAACTTTCAGTGACCGAATCAATATTCTCTCAAAATTATATTTTAAAAATTACATTCTGAGTTTGGGGTTGTGTCTCAGAGGTAGAGCGCTCGCCTAGCATTTGTGAGGCACTGGGTTCGATCCTCAGCACCACACAAAAATAAAATAAAGGTATTGTATCCATCTACAACTAAAAAAAAAAGTTACAATCTGATGATTAAACCAAGTAATTAGTTTTTTCCACCAAAAGAAATGCATTCTAAAAAGTTTGACCATCAATAAGAAAATGTTACATGACTCAAATTTTTTGCCCTTTTGCATTCTTTACTAGAAGATTCTTTTCTGTTTTTTTTTTTGTTTGTTTGTTTTTCTGTAACAAGTATTTCTCTTCCATTGCTCAGCTAGCAAAAACTGTCTTTATTCTTGGATCATGATTATCTATCACTGAGCTTTACAATTGCACTCCACAATCAAAAGGAGAGTTACTATTAACTATTAGTGGTGTTCTCTGATACTAGCACAGCATAACATTTTTTAACTAATTTTTTTAAGTTAAAGACCAAAACTATAAAAATTTGACTTTTGCCGTATAGTTAGATAGTTTATATTACTAAATATTTTTCTTAAAGCTCTATTAACTAAATCGGTTGGTAAATCAGAAAGGCATTGCAAATATAGAAAAGGTGGCTAAAACTCATAGGTCTGGGGGCTGGTCCTATCTAGCAGCACATCAACACTGTACAACAAAGAAGATACCTTCTTCACATCAGCTATCCGTTCCTTCTTGGATGCTGGCTTCTCTTTGGCTTCTGGAAGAACTGGTTGGGATTTGGAACCTGCAGATTCACTCTCAGATTCTGACTGACTCTCAGAAGATTCAGAACTGCTGTTCGACTCGCTCCCATGTCCACCTCCTGGATCACTGCCCTGCTCACTTTCCGATTGGCTGCCTGAATCTGAACCTGAAGCTTCTTCAGAGGCTGAATGACTTGATTCAAAAAGGGAGAGAAGAGAGACAGACACAGAGATTTAAGAACTGCCACATATATCTATATTTTTAAAAATTCACATGATAAAATATCAGTAGATAGTAAGTTTAGTAACATAAGAGCAAAATCCTCAAATTCATTTTTAAATGTTTATAACACAATGTTATTGATATTATTCAACAATCCCAACAGCTACCTCAAGTGCTTCTACGATGCTGTGTATCAGCTGATCTTAGATAGACTAGTTCTTTAACAAAGGCCCAAAGGTGAGCCAAGCACAATGACACATGCTCATAATACTAGATGCTCAGAAGGCAGAGGGAGGAAGACACAAATTTGAGATCAGCCTGGGCAACTTAGTGAGACCCTGTCTCAAAATAAAAATACAGAAAGGGCTGAGGATGTAGCTCAGTAGTAGAACAAAGTGGTCTTGGGTTTAATCCCTAGTATCAAAAAAATAAAAATAAGAAGGACCTGAAGATTGATACTGCTCCCTTTATTTTTTTATTACTATTAGTTGTTCAAAACATTACATAGCTCTTGACATATCATATTTCATACATTTGATTCAAGTGGGTTATGAACTCCCATTTTTACCCCGTATACAGACTGCAGAATCACATCGGTTATACATCCACATTTTTACATACTGCCATACTAGTGTCTGTTGTGTTCTGCTGCCTTTCCTATCCTCTACTATCCCCCCTCCCCTCCCCTCCCATCTTCTCTCTCTACCACATCTACTGTAGTTCATTTCTCTCCCTTGTTTTTTTTCCCTTTTCCCTCACTTCCTCTTATATGCAATTTTGTATAACAATGAGGGTCTCCTTCCATTTCCATGCAATTTCCCTTCTCTCTCCCTTTCCCTCCCACCTCTCATCCCTGTTTAATGTTAATCTTCTTCTCATGCTCTTCCTCCCTGCTCTGTTCTTAGTTGCTCTCCTTATATCAAAGAAGACATTTGGCATTTGTTTTTTAGGGGTTGGCTAGCTTCACTTAGCATAATCTGCTCTAGTGCCATCCATTTCCCTGCAAATGCCATGATTTGTCATTTTTTAGTGCTGCGTAATACTCCATTGTATATAAATGCCACATTTTTTTTATCCATTCATCTATTGATGGGCATCTAGGTTGGTTCCACAGTCTAGCTATTGTGAATTGTGCTGCTATGAACATCGATGTAGCAGTATCCCTATAGTACGCTCTTTTAAGGTCTTTAGGGAATAGTTCGAGAAGGGGAATAGCTGGGTCAAATGGTGGTTCCATTCCCAGCTTTCCAAGGAATCTCCATACTGCTTTCCAAACTGGCTGCACCAATTTGCAGTCCCACCAGCAATGTATAAGTGTACCCTTTTCCAAACACCCTCGCCAGCACTTGTTGTTGTTTGACTTCATAATGGCTGCCAATCTTACTGAAGTGAGATGGAATCTTAGGGTGGTTTTGATTTGCATTTCTCTGACTGCTAGAGATGGTGAGCATTTTTTCATGTACTTATTGATTATATGTCCTCCTCTGAGAAGTGTCTGTTAGGTCCTTGGCCCATTTATTGATTGGGTTATTTGTTTTCTTATTATTTAATTTTTTGAGTTCTTTGTATACTCTGGATATTAGGGCTCTATCTGAAGTGTGAGGATTAAAAATTTGTTCCCAGGATATAGGCTCCCTATTTACCTCTCTTATTGTTTCTCTTGCTGAGAAAAAACTTTTTAGTTTGAGTAAGTCCCATTTGTTGATTCTTGTTTTTAACTCTTGTGCTATGGGTGTCCTATTAAGGAATTTGGAGCCCAACCCCACAGTATGTAGATTGGAGCCAACTTTTTCTTCTATCAGATGCAGAGTCTTTGTTTTGATATCAAGCTCCTTGATCCATTTTGAGTTAACTTTTGTGCATGGCGAGAGAAAGGGATTCAGATTCATTTTGTTGCATATGGATTTCCAGTTTTCCCAGCACCATTTGTTGAAGATGCTATCCTTCCTCCATTGCATGCTTTTAGCCCCTTTGTCAAATATGTATATCAGCGACAAATCCTCTGAAATGGAAATGAGGAAAACCACCCCATTCACAATATCCTCAAAAAAAAATACTTGGGAATCAACCTAACAAAAGAGGTGAAAGATTTATACAATGAAAACTACAGAACCCTAAAGAGAGAAATAGAAGAAGGTCTTAGAAGATGGAAAAATATACCCTGTTCATGGATAGGCAGAACTATCATCATCAAAATGGCGATATTACCAAAAGTTCTCTATAGGTTTAATGCAATGCCAATCAAAATCCCAAGGGCATTTCTTGTAGAAATAGATAAAGCAATCATGAAATTCATATGGAAAAAGAAAAGACCCAGAATAGCAAAAGCAATTCTAAGCAGGAAGAGTGAATCAGGCAGTATAGCGATACCAAACTTCAAACTATACTACAGAGCAATAGTAACAAAAACAGCATGGTACTGGTACCAAAACAGGCGGGTGGACCAATGGTACAGAATAGAGGACACAGAGACCAATCCACACAAAAAAAAGACACTGCTCCCTTTAAATGATGTAAAACTGAAACTCAGAAGTATTTGTCATTTTCACACCTCCCTGACACAGAAAGTCCAAAAATCTGACCAATCTGAATCCACTATCTTATCTGTAAGAAAACTAAAGTGTGTACTACAAAGAGAAAGAATGCAATCTGGTTGCCATTATACTAATCAGTGGTTCTCCATAGGTGTAAACTAGACTCCTCTGAGGAGCTTTATAAAAATATATACACATTAATCCCAATCCAGAGGGGTCCTGCTTGCAAAAGGGGTATTGATTCTAATGTGACTGCCCAATACTGGCCTCTATACATTCCCCTCCCCTTCCTCACTCCAAACATCCCTCAAGGAAGAGGGAATTGAAGAATGTAGGTAACAGCTGAAACACAAGGTTCACAAACAAACAGAACATTCAGAGATGATAGAGTATCAACCTCAAGCTCAAAGACAATACATGTATATACTCAAGAATATAACTAATGTGACTCTGTAACCTGTACACTTGGAAAAATGAGAAATTATACCCCAAATTAAAAAAAAAGAAAAAGAAAAAGAAAAAGCATTTAGGCACCCTGGTAGAACTGAAAATACTTTAAAGTGATAAGAACTAAAATGGAGGAATTCAATGGCTAAAGAGATAAGATAGTTCTCTTTTTCTTGAAAACTATCTTTTCACAAGAGGGGCAGGGCTCAGCAAAGAAAGGCAGGCAAAACAAAAGCCAGAACCTAGAGTAACATTAACTTCTCAGAAAAGTCCTTGACTTTAGCAATTAGGAGGTAAGTCCTATGGCATGAAGCCTAAAAGAATAAAGAAGGGAAGCTTCATATTTACCAGCAAAGCAACTTCCAAACTAGAAATAAGATTATACCACTTAACAAATATGTATACAAAATTAATAGATTAGAACACTGGAAACTGGGATAGACCCAAATAACGCTGTGTGATCTATTATAAGCACAATTGAGTGCAGGAACCTTGCAGTTACCAAGAAGCAATGAAAAATAATGGGTAGGGGCTGTCTCTACCTAAAGGAGGGAAGAAAGGTGGGGAAAAATATAAACTGCCTGATTGCCTCATAGTTATAAGGCATAATTCTTTGCATGTATTTTATATGGACTTTATATGTATTATTTTGCTTATTCCCCAGAACCATACTATTGAGAGTTAGTATTAAGGAATGAAAAAACTGAGATGTTTTAAAATTTGACCAATGACAAAACTAGAAAATCTGAAGGTTATGGGGAGGGCAGATAATCCAAGACTAACTCAAAACCCACATATTATTTTGCCATAAGAAATAAAAACCTTAAAGACTCAAAGTAAATCTTATCCCTATTATAAAACGTCTCCAAAGATAAGACATCCCCGCTATGAGACTCACAACTTTTAAATTCTCATTATAATTATTGACTACTTAGCCCTTTTCAGATCAAGCTGACTAGACCAGCTAATTAAGACACACAAGTCCCTAACTCTATACCTGTGTACAATCAGAAGGCCATCACTAGGCAAGAGGGGAAAAAAATAAATAGAAAGAAAGCTGGACAATAACAGTTAAAAAGTACAGCCTCTGCAGGAGGATCACAACTTCAAAGGCAGCCTCAGCAACTTATCTAGGCCCTCATCATCGTGAGACCTTACCTCAAAATAAAAAGTAAAAAGGACTAGGGATGTGGCTCAATGGTTAAGTGCCCCTGGGTTCAATTCCCCATACCAAAAAAAAAAAAAAAATGCAGCTTCTGGCCAGACCCAGTGACACACACCTGAAAATCCAGCAACTCAGGAGGCTGAAGCAGATGGATGGCAAGTTCAAGGCCAGCCTGGGCAACCTGGCAAGACCCTGTCTCAAAAGAATGGGATGGGGAGGACTATGTAGACCAATGCTGAAACAACCCTAGGTTCAATACCCAGGGGGGTGAAAGAGGGTGCAATCTGAGTCTCTAGCATCTAGTTTTCATTCTAGTACTAGTGGTAGATTGCTCAGGCCTGCACCATCCTGTCATCTACCTGTAGAGTCATGAGACCATCAAATGATAGCTATAAAATCAATATTCTATAAATGCCAAAGCCTTATCCCAAAAGGCATATATTTAAGAATCTCACATCCAAGCTCAGATTTCATTCTCCACAGCTAACTAACTACTGGTGAGCCTATACCACAAAAATCCATGACTCACTGGAATTTGTTAGTTTTGCTTTCACCATTTGCTCACTAAAAGGTACAGAAGCTCCTGAGTTTTCTTATAAATTAAGGGATTCAGAAAGGGGAGTGTGTCTGAAAAGGATGTGAGGAGAACAACCTGAAAACTGCGCATATACAGCAAAGCAGCACAGTGCCTCAACGAAGTCAGATCAGAGAGCAGCTACCCTTGGCCTGGTCATTGTAACAGCAATCTCAGCATGCCCTGTAAAATCTGGCCTCTGACAATTCCTCAGACCCATCAGATAACAACTCCTGCCCACTGCTCCAGCTACCAACCACCCACAGAATATCAAGTAAGCTAAGCTCTAATAGTTCTCATCTCCAACCCCTACATCCACTGCTTATGTAGCAAGCTAATTTTGAGGTAACAGGCACTGAACTTATGATAGGAGAGCACCTAAGTTCAGTGCCTATTAGATACTTCTAAATGCTGATGTCTAACATATTAATTACTACCACTGAAAACCCCAAGAATGCAACCTCATTTTGAAGTCAGCTTCAACCCTCATATTCTGCTGGCTCTCCTCACTTTTAGCAATGACATACATCCTGAACTAGAAAACTGGCCCCAAAACCCAGCTGTTACCATCTACACTACCTTGCCTCCCATTTTTCCCAATATATAAAAACAGACTTGAGAGGGAAGCTCATCTTCAATGTTCCTTGAACCTAGTATGTTAGAGAAGGGGAATTTACTGACTTCACTAGAAAATGCAATCTGCCTCTTTTTGAAATGACTGGCTTAGTTTTTCAGTTACTATATTGCTTAACTCCAGGTAAGACGTGGAATCATATTCTGGCAATCACACCACCTAAAATTATCACAGGACCACAGTATGTTCTCCCACAAAATAGAAAACATTCCAAGACTGAAAATCTTCAAGTACAACTAAAAAGACCCAGAGCATTTAGTCTACAAAAGAGTACTAGAACAGTGTAGCTAACTAGTAACGTTTTCAGTCTTTTATGCTAAAAAGTAGGAATCACTACAGATATAATGTAATGCCCATGTCGGGATATGTACATATATTTCATTCCCTTTGAACTGCCTCACAGTATAAATAAGCTCTATTTTACTTAAAGCTAAATATGGAGCTGGGGTTGTAGCTCAATGGTAGAGAACTTGCCTAGCATGTGGGAGGCACTGGGTTCAATTCTCAGCACCTCATACAAATAAATGAACAAAATAAAGGCCATCAACATCTAAAAAACATTTTTAAAAAAAGCTAAATATCTGATACACTTCCATATTTACTTCCAAATTATTCACTATACAAATAAAACTATAAATATTCTTGTATATAACTTCTTGTGCAATTGTGTATTTTCTGTGCTTATATGGAAAATGACAAGTAGAAACATAACAATGCACACAATAGCAGCTGGTAGGTAGAAAACACAGCCATATTCCTATCAGTACACACTTGTTTGAAATGCATTTTAATCTATAAATTTGCAACAGTGCTTAACTCTGTTGGATGAGTTATCAAAAATACACACACACACACACACACACACACACAGACTTATGAAAATCACACCCAAGAAAGGACAAATACCAAATACCCAGTTCCATGTACTTCTGATGACTGAGGAAGATGTTATCAGAAAATGATATTTCTCACATCTTATGATTGAAGCTTAGTGGTGAATTCACAGCTGTTCATTATATGTCTTAAACAATTTTAATGACTAAATGTGTTCGCTTTTCAAAATAAATCCATCTTAAAAGAGTCAAATGCAAGGTAGGGAAGCAGGACACTCAGTCCCATATAAAATGAGTTAAAAATTTAAATAAGTATTTTTTTTAGATATACATGACAGTAGAGTGTATTTTGGCATATTATACATACATTAAGTACAATTTAATTCTATATAGACCTCTGAGAATTCCTCAGACCTCATCACTTAACCATTCCTGCCCACTGCTCCAGCCACCATGAACCCACATTCTTTTGGTTGTACATGATGTGGAGTTTCACTGGTGGTATATTCATATTTGAAGATAGGAAAAAGTTATATCAAATCCATTCTACTGTCTTTCCAACAATAAGTGTTTTTAAAATTATTTTTGAAACCATCATGTTAGATCAAACATTCAATGAAAAACACATATTTGAGGTGGGATGCTTCTTTAAATACAATTAAAAGGCATTACTTAGCTTTCATACTTACAGAGGGACATATTCCTAAATGTTGAAATGGAAAATGGCTTTTTAAAAAAGTAACAATGGCCAGCAGTGGCTCACACTTGAAATCCCAGTGGCTCAGGAGGCAGAGGCAGGAGGATCAAGAGTTCAAGCCAGCCTCAGAGAGGCCCTAAGCAACTCAGTGAGACCCTGAGGATTGAGGATGTGGCTCAGTGATTAAGTGTCCCTGTTAAATCCCCAATACCAAAAAAAAAAAAAATTAAAAGTAACAATGAAAATATATTCACATTTAGGGGACTGAAAGTCTATTCCTTCAAGGTATAGGAAGTTTCCTGAAAGACTATGTAGATTTGCCATTAATACCTAATTATAGTATTAAATACCATTAGTACCAAAGTGTAGTTTTATGCCAACTAATAGCAAAGGAGGTATAAAGCCCACAAGACTAATAAAAAGGGTTAAATTTAGTACTTGGGTGAGGAGTTCTTTAATAAAGCATTCACTAAATAATAAAGTAATGAAACTCCCTTGTTTCCAATGGTTTCACAGTTTTAAAGCAATTAAAAATGAAATGTTCAACAATGATTATCTACGATGTACACAGAATCTTCATCAAAAAAGAAAAAAAGTCTATCTGAAAATTACTCAAAATACACTTGCAAGCAAGTTTTATATATTTTGACTGAACTACTCCTCCAAGAGAAATATGACATAAAAATAAGGGAACAAACTTAAGTGAAAACTTGGATTTTAGAGTCCAATAGAAAATGTTCATGAGAAAAATTTAAACACTTCCTTTCACTTACGGATAAAAGAACTTTGTATGCTGTCAAAATATTTCTGAAGTAGGTAAAAATAGAGTAAATATTTCTTAAACCAGATAGTGAAAGCAAACAGCATTGTTATTGCTCCATTTCCTAATTTTTAATTGCTATTTCCTGAATGGCCACAAGAGGGCAGCACAGCAACATTCCACTTAATGCAAATCTCTGGGTTCTCTGCCCCAAGAATCACCATTTTCAGCATTTAAATAGTGTTTATTTTCCTAACACACAAAATGGCTGAACTGCTTTGTAGACCTCAGCTATTTTGTTGGTGAAAGCAAAATATTAAAAAATGCAAAGCTATCTACTATGGAACTCCATAAAACTTAGTTCCAGAATGAGTTTCTATCAATGTAGAATGAATTGCTAATATTTGTGGAGCACTTATTTGTCAAGCATAAGTAAAAATTCTCCTAATTAAAATTAATTAGAATTACTCCAGGGAGAAGACTATAAGATCAAGCGTAGCTGTAAGTCACTCCATAGTCTGACCCCATCCTCTATGTGGTTGGTGCCCTTCCTTCTCATACATTCTTCAGTTGAACAGATTGTTAAACCAACCAAAGCTGGTGCATAAATTATTCCTTTCCATTCACTTTTAAGTGTCTTAGGAAGATGGAAAGGTAAACATTACTAAATCATAAATTTCTTTCTGGCAAAGAACACAATGTAGTTCCTTTTAAAAAAAAACTGCATTTTTAAGATCCCCTTAAACTTCTAGTTCAAGTCCTATGATTCTAAAGAATAAACAACATTACAAGGGAATATTGAACACTATTACATAGAAATATTGGGAAAAGAAATTTGTATGTATGACAAAAGATATATATACAACATATGAGGAATCCCAACGACTCTAGAGGCTGAGGCAGGTCTTTGCCGCCAGTCTTAGCAACTTTAGTGAAGCCCTAAGACCCTGTCTCCAAATAAAAAGTACTGGGGATGTGGCTCAGTAGTAAAGGGGATTCAGTTACCACCAACAAACTCCCGCCCCGCACCCACCAAAATTACATATCAAAAATCCAATAGAGATGGGTGCAGTGGTGCATGCCTGTAAACCCAGGGGCTCAGGGAGCTGAGACAGCCAAGTTCAAAGCCAGCCTCAACAACAGCAAGGCGCAAAGCAACTCAGTGAGACCCAGTCTCTAAATAAAATACAAAACAGGGCTGGGGATGTAGCTCAGCAGCCCAGCGCTCCTGAGTTCAATCCCTGGTACCAAAAAAAAAAAAAAAACCCCACAAATCTCATAGAAAACTAGGCTAAGAAAATGGACATGCACTTATGAAAAAGTAACTAAAACTGCACATAAATTTAAGGAAAAATAATTAAGCCTCACTGGATAATGAGACATGTATATTCAGACAGATTATTTCACACATCTATTTTGCAAAAATTTAAAAAGTATAATATTAAAAGATGTTGGAGGGCTGGGGTTGTAGCTCAGTGGTAGAGTGCTTGCCTAGCATGCATGAGGCACTGGGTTCAATTCTCAGAACCACATATAAATAAATGAATAAAATAAAGGACCACCAACATCTAAAAAAAATACTTAAAAAAATAAAATAGGGGGGGCTGGGGATGTGGCTCAAGTGGTAGCGTGCTCACCTGGCATGCATGAGGCCCAGGTTCGATCCTCAGCACCACATACAAACAAAGATGTTGTGTCCACCGAAAACGAAAAAATAAATATTAAAAAAATTCTCTCAAATAAATAAATTGATTAATTAATTAATTAATAAAATAGGGGCTGGGGTTGTGGCTCAGTGGTAGAGCACTCACCTGTCACATGCAAGGCCCTGCGTTTGATACTCAGCACAAAATAATAAACAAAAAAATGGCTGAGTAAATAAATAAATAAGATAAAGATGTTGTGTCCAACTACAACTAAAAAGTAAATATTTCAATAAAATAGGCATATGAATCCTGGAATTCATATGTGAGTATCTAGCCCAGATAAATCAAACTGGTGCAACAGACAAGTACAAAAGTATTCAGAACTCTTCTCATAAAACCCAAATTATAATAATCATCATTATCTACATATCCATGTATGAACATGTGAGCTATTCATCCCATGCAATTAAATGGTGATTAGGGCTGAAGTACAACCAGTTTCAAAACTATTTCTGAAACTTTAAATTACATGAAATATGTACATTTTTAAATGGCAAATTTTTATATGGCAAGGGATAAAAGGGATACTAGTGAGGAGGGTTAAACAAGATTATAGCTATGTCTAACATCTGCATTAAAACTTCAATTGTATTATTTGAACTTTTCTAAGTTCTTCATGATTTTACAAAATACTATGCTTTTAACATCGCAAAACTGATCCCTTCCTAGAATTCAAAAGTTCTTCTAGAAGTTACTTTAAGTAGATAACACTATGGACTTTCTTCGAAGTGCTAATTTATGGAAGGCCATTGATATGGACTGAAGTCCCTGAGAAACAATATGGTTTGGTTTCTTATGCTACACGAAATTGTTCATGCCACCTTCAGGAAAGAAATGATAGCCATATTACCAAACAGGTCAATTCTAACTAGCATGGTAACAAAATTCCCTGTGCTTTGACCTTTACAAGGAAAGAAATCTTGAGTGACTGGATATTTACCCATCTGCTTTTTTGTACTGTTGTTTCTTCTTCCTGTTTAAGCTATCTTATAAAAATTGACTGTTATGGACTGGGGTTGTAGCTCAATGGTAGAGTACTCACCTTGCATGTGTGAGGCACTGAGTTCAATCCTCAGCACCACATAAAAATAAAGAAATAAAGGTATCATGTCCATCTATAACTAAAAAAAAATTTTTTATTGACTGTATGTTCATAGAGTGCCTTATTTTTTAAGATGGGGTACTGGTCTAATTCATAAATCACTAATAAAATCCAATTAGATCTTTAAACTCAATTTGTTAAAATTTGTCTTCTGACAGAAAAAAATAGCACATGTATAAAAGAGTGTGCACAATACAGAGTATGTTGGTACATGTCTACAATCTCCGCAACTTGGGAGGCTAAGACAGGGTCACAAATTCAAGGCCAACCTGGGCAACTTGTTGAAACTTTCAAAATAAAGCAATAAACAATGATTAAACAAGCAAACCAGCTGATGATTCTTAGCAAGTAAATTTGAGGAATTAAATGCCTACATAAAGCTAAGAAAATAGCACTGCAAGAATTTGACCTATCACTCCCTTCCTTCAAAATTACAACTGATCAGCCACACATTATTGCCTGTATTTCAATGTCAAACGACTTTGTCTGAACTGAAAACACAGTAACCATTTAAGATTTTCAACATCCACCACACTGAAAAACTCCTTCCTTAGAAGGCATTATCTACGGGGCTGGGGATGTGGCTCGTGCGGTAGCACACTCACCTGGCATGTGTGCGGCCCGGGTTCAATCCTCAGCACCACATACAAACATAGATGTTGTGTCCGCCGAAAACTAAAAAATAAATATTAAAAAATTCTCTCTCTCTCACTCACTCTCTCTCTCTCTTTAACAAAAAAAAAAATGCCATCATACTGTCTCAGACATTTAAAAAAAAGAAGGCATTATCTACAAAGCAAACGTTCCCAGTCCAGGCTATGAAACAGACCCACACAGCGCTTATAACATTTCCTCTAACCTACTATAAAACCTGTAAAAATGCAATCAAGTACAAGACTTGCATTTTTATTTTTCATTTGGTACTGGGGATTGAACCCATAAGCACTTTACCACTGAGGTACATCCCCAAGCCCTTATAATTTTCTGAGATAGTGAGAACCTATCTAAAATTTGCTGAGGCCAGCTTCAAATTTGTGATGATGTTGCCTCAAGTTTCCCAAGTTGTTGGATTTACAGGAGTGAGCTGTCACACCCAGCTGTTTGTTTGTTGGGGGGACAGGGGATACTGAGAATTGAACTCAGGGGTGCTTAACCACTGAGCCACATCCCCAACCCTTTTTGTGTTTTATTTAAAGACAGGGTCTGAGTTGCTTAGCGCCTCGCTTTGGCTGAGGCTGGCTTTGAACTTTCGATCCTCCTGCTGCTGGGATAACAGGTGTACGCCACCACACATGGCCACCCACTTATTTTTTAAAATCCAAGTGATTCTCATGAAAAAACTGTGTGGCACAATTCCCACATAGCTTGAACAAAAATTAGAGGCAAAGCACAAATATTCATAAACTAAGGTCAAGTCCAAAGTGTATGTGTGGCAATGGAGTCAAAATGGTTGAGGGAAAAGTTTTGAAGTCTCTAGTACTTCACTATCCACGTACCTTTCCTCGGATATTAAAGTGTCCCCATGGGAATCACATCAGGGACACATTTTTACTTAAACATTGTGATGTAAAATCATGGCCTTTTGAACAGTATTTTAATTCTGGCATCAATTACATTCACAATGCATCGTGCTTTTGTTTTTGTTGTTGCTGTTTCTTTTTTTGTATAAAATTATATTGAGTACAAAAGGATTCAAGACTTTTTACTCTTTTCCCCAATATGCTATATAGTTTCTTCTTACCCAACAAACTGTTCACAGGATGCATAAACAATCCTAAGGCCAAACTGCCAGTATGTGAACTGCATTCTTCCATTTACTCCGTCCTTGTGATTCTATTTTCTCATTTATAAAATAAGGATGATAATTACACCTACTTATGCATAAAGTTGTTAGTATTATACAAATTAACATACATAAAGGACTTAGATAAGTTGGAGGCTTATACCAGACACTAAAATGCTGGAAAATATTGAGTCTTCCCAAAGCATTCAACTTATTTTCATTTAAATGATCTATCACAATCATTGTACCTAGTGACTTGACTGTTAAAATACAATGAGCACAAGCTAATTTAGAAGTATTTTCTAACTACTGATAAGCATATAACTCAACTGAAGCACAGAACGACATGGGTACAAAAGAGCTCAGTGGGACCTAAGACTACACACAGGTCTTCAAGGAAAACTCTATGGATAGTTAATTTAGGGCATTGTTAACCAACCTTGGAAGGAACCACAAACATTTCTGTTACACTTACCCCAACATGAAATAAAACATGAAAAAATAATACACACACACCCTTAAAACAATGCCTGACACAGTAAACATTTAGTAAACATAAAACTAGTTTGGTATTTTCCTATAAAATGTTTAGAGCATAAATTTTTCCCTCATGATTTTAAAATCCAAAATGAAAAGATTACAAACTATCAGGCACTACTAGGCTTACAAATAATACATCCAAATGAGGTATTCTTACTTTTA
Source organism: Marmota monax (assembly GCF_021218885.2). NCBI lineage: Eukaryota > Metazoa > Chordata > Mammalia > Rodentia > Sciuridae > Marmota > Marmota monax. Next base: position 22,039,934 of record NW_026692254.1, read on the forward strand.
TTATCATCTTCTGTCTTAAAATGGTTCAATTTACAATCCACCAGTAGATGATAAACACCAGCTTCTAAACAACTCTCCCACAGGACAGACCATGTCCACTGCTGCAATCTTTGGTTTTAGGATACATTCCTCTATAAAGTAGAAGGAATGTGGGGTTCAGAATGGAATGTAACTGCACTGACTCTAGAATCTAAACTTTTCGAGGTATCTGAAGGGTGTTAAGTAGAGAACGACCCTAAGGAAGAGAATCACTGGAATTAGAAGCCTTTAGTGAAAACATTCCACCAGTATACATATGATAAAAGTATGCCTAGCTGGGCACAAGGGTGCAGGTCTGTAATCCCAGCAGCTTAGGAGGCTGAGGCAGGAGGATCTCAAGTTCAAAGCCAGCCTTAGCAAAAAGTGAGGTGCAAAGCAACTGAGACCCTGTCTCTAAATAAAACACAAAATAGGGCTAGGGATGTGGCTCAGTGGTCGGGTGATCCTGAATTCAATCCACAGTTCCAAAAAAAAAAAAGTACTCCTAGAACTGGAACTGGTAGACATTTAATTCAGAAACTCTTCCTCTTTTCATCAAGGCTATAAACTCCCCACCTTAATAAAGCCCTACCCCCACCTTATTTCCAAAGTTCCAAATTCAAACTATTAAAATTGAGATGGAAAGGGGAATAAAGAAGATGGGACAGACAACAGAAAGACCAATGGATATTTTTTAAAAAGAAAAGAAGAACAAAAAGTGTTCCATGAAAAGTTTCAGAACAAGCCAAAATATCTTTGTTCAAAGATGACATCATGGCCCATGTGAAAAACCCAAACAATTATACAAAATAAACTACTAAGACTATAAAAAGTTTCAGAACACATGGAGATACTACAAACACATGGAAACACAAGGAAATTTGAACCATATGGAGAACTTTAAAAATTAAATCTTGAGGGCTAGGCTGGACATTGGTGTATTTTTAAATGTTCTCCAAAGTCTGAAATAAAAACAAAAAAAGATTTCAACTAATCCATAAACCAAAAAGGAAACTGAGAAGTAGCACAAACCAAAAACACAAATATTAACACTACAATTTCAGAAAAATAAAAGGTATATTAAGCAATTATGCTAAATCAAATACATAGTGCCATGATGAAGACTTGATTACTATAAGCAAGCTACATCCATTTACGTGACAGTAGCTATAAATACTATTGCTATTAAATTTATATCCAAATAGCACTCCACAGTAATATTCACTGTTCACTCTTGTACTGCAATAGCCTGAGAGGGGAAATGAGGCAGAGGGTAAACATGGGCAGTAATTACCAGCTTGGGGTTGGAGGGTAACTAACTACTCAGGCTGACCGCCAAAGAATCCAGAATTAACTATAAAACACATTGTAAGGCTTTAACTAAAAGGGGACTTGCCTCCTAAAATTGTTACAAAAATCACTTCCAACTGGACTAAAATGACTCTAGATAAGCCAGGACAACCACAACATCCCTCAGAAACAAACTGGCTCTAAAGAGGCACTGAGGAAATGTAGAAAGAAGACAAGAGAGTAAACAAAACAACTGAGAATGAAAATATTACTAACAGCTTAATGCTTGTTGAGTACTTTCAATGTGACAGGCTCTTTGCTAAATACTTTCAGTCATTATAATATTTTAATCCTCATTGCCCAATGATGTCTACCTATGTTTTAAAAATGAGAAAATTGCCAAGTCCAAAAATGAACACTTAACTGACCTAAACTGGGAATAAAAAATTCTAGTACCACAGTAAAATCTACACACAGCTCTTACCATGGAGAGAAATCAGAATTAAATCTAACATATAAAATGTGGGCTATCCTTAGAATGTTACCTTAGGCCTCTTCTGAAGCATTCTCACCCTTAAAAATCAGAGTAATCACATTTTGCCCTACTATAAGGATCCCAGTAAAGCAAATTGTAGTATTTTTCATGGTGCACACCTATAATCCCAGATACTTGGAAGGCTGAGGCAGGTGGATGGCAAGTTCAGGGAATGCTCAGTCAACTTAAGGAGAATCTATTTCAAAATAAAAAGTAAAGGACAGGAATACAAATAAATGATAGAGTGCTTGCCTAGCATGCACAGAGGTTCAGTCACCACTATGGAAGGAGGGAGAACACCTTTCAGTATGAAATACAGTACAAGAAGATGTCTGAAACACTAAGTTGACCTACAATCCAATATGTTAACAATAAAATGATAAATTGAAACTGTATCAGAAAATGTAACATGAATGACTTTCATACACTCAGGTTTTACATAATTTACTTGATAAGGAAAGGCCTTGTATTCCACTTTAGTCTGGGTTTAAATGTATCCAAATACAGGGGTTTTGAAGAAACACCACTGTCCCCAGTCACCTAATCAAATAAAGTTTAGATTAATTAGTGGGGGAGAGGTCATAATAACCACACATAAACAATGTTTCTAGTACTATGCTAAAATTATGCTATGATTAAAAAAATAGAGGGCCGGTGTTGGGCTCAGTGGTATAACGCTTGCCTGGCATGTGAGAGGCCCTGGGTTCGATCCTCAGCACCACACACATATAAATAATTAACTAATTAACTTAAAAAATAAAAGATCAATCGACAACAACAAAAAAAAAGTTTTTAAAAGTAAATAAATAAACCCTGTACATTTGATAATTGGGCCAACTTGTGTTAATCTGGCTTTATACTAATAACCCTAAAATTACAAACAATAATTGACAACCTAGTGGAAACTGACCAGTCAAGATGAAATCTGAGAGGGAATAAATTATTCAAAATAATTCACTCATAGAATAGTAACAAATTTATTTTCATTTATATACAAAATAACTCTTAGGGCTAGGGATATAGCTCAACTGGGTAGAATGCTTGCCTGGCATGCACAAGGAACTAGATTCAATCCCCGGCACCACAAAAATAAATAAAATAAATAACTCTTAGATGACTTTTTCTTTTTGAGACAAGATCTACATTGCTAAGGGTCTTGCTAAGTGACTAAGGATAGCCTTAAATTTCCAGTCCTCCTGTCTCAGCCTCCCAAATCACTGGGATTACAGGTGTATGCCACCATGCCAGGATTAGAAGATAACTTTTAAAAACACCTGTTTCTTGTTAAAGCAAAACCCTCTTCAAGGAATTGGGAGGAGGGACTAACAAAATCTTAATAAATGGGGGAAGGGGATTTACCAGAAGTCATGAAGAGTAGTTGCTCAGTTTTCACATTAGGAATTAAGTTCACTGTACCAAAGTTTATCGAACAAATGTGTGGAAATCCCAAGTGGTATCAAAAAGTTATGAAAGTCACAATTGTCAGGAATGCTATATGAGGAGGAAGGGTACAACAATAAACTAATTATAAAATCTGTTTCAGATAAAATTCAACTGAACTCCCATATTCACTCCTAAAGCAATAACTTGCTACAACTTTTACAATTAAAACTCGAGGAACCGGGGTTATGGCTCAGTGATACACCACTTGCCTAACATATGTGAGGCACTGGGTTCAATCCCCAGCACCACATAAAAGTAAACAAATAAAATAAAGGTATTGTATCCATCTTCAATGAAAAAAAAAATTAAAAATAAAAAACAATTTTATCAAATATTGTTTGCCTACTCCCTATCCTGACTTGATCTTCACAAAAGATATTAACCAAAGAGCTAAGTAAATAAAAATTACAAAGCACCAAGTTTTAAACAAGAAGTATACACATACAAAAAGATTAACCACAACACTCTTTCCTTGGCACTTTACATCATTCTCCTTAGAAGGTAAAAAAGAGATCAATGGGGGCTGGGGCTGGGTCTCAGCGGTAGAGCTGCTCACCTAGCGCCTGCGAGGCCTTGGGTTCGATCCTCAGCACCAAATAAAGAGAAATAAACAAAATAAAGGTATGGTGTACAACTAAAAAATAAATATTTAAAAAAAAAAAAAAGAGAACAGACCTAAGAAAGAACTTTCCAAAAACAAACACTAATTGACTATACATAGATTCAAAATAATTCACTCATAGAATAGTAAATCTGTGATGTACACTTTAATTCATGTGGTCCTGAAATCTACTTCAGCTAAAACATCTCATAAAGAATATTATTCTTCTAAATAATAACTGCAATGTTTACTATTTAATCCTACCCTAAACTTAGAAATTTGAAAGTGTTTAGCAAATACTAAATGTTGTTTTGTTTTTTGGGTTTTTTTTTTTTTTTTTTCAGTTGAACATGGACACAACACCTTTTTTCACTTATTATTTTATGTGGTGCTAAGGATCGAACTCAGTGCCTCATGTGTGCAAGGCAAGTTCTATCACTGAGCCACAACCCCAGGCCCCTGTTAAGTTTAATACAACTAGAACTCAATTTCAATACACAGAATGGGAGTTGGGATTATCTTTGTTCTTGTGGTGGCAGAAATATTTTTAAATGTTGGAAAACAACAGTCATCGAAGTTTTAAGTATTTAAGTCACTATGAGTGTTAAATATTTTATATGAAACATACATATCATTTTTAAACCACTTAAAACATCTCTGGTAAACTTCTATAACTGAAAATTCCATTTTTCAACTAGTTCCCAATAAACCTTTCAAAAAATTCTTCCCAAAAATCCAGACTGTGATAATCTACAAAATCCACTACTATAGTGGTGTTCTCCCCTCACAAACTTTTTCAGAAACTTGAGATAGGCTGAAGAAAGCATCTCTCACCTACCTCCAAGAAGTCCACATCTTTTACTTTTTTTTTTTTACTCAACTAAAACAACTCAGAACTGGGGACTACTCCAGAACAGCTCATTCACTTGTTACAGATAAAATACAGTAAAATAAAGCAGGAAAAGGAAAAAGCATGTCAGTGAACAGGAAAAAAATCTACTAACATGGCCTTGGTGCTTACATTCATTGTTTGTGATTCAGTTGTGAACATAACGTTTAAAAAAAAAAAAAAAAAAAACTATGATTTTTGTAAAAACCACAATTCCTTTCAAGAGGCTCAAACAAGGTAGCCATGAGCTGTTTTATTTACCAGGAAGGTATATATTAACTGGAAGTTCTAAGAAGGCATTTCCCAAGATTTTAACAAGGCTTTGACCAATTTTTGAAAGCTACTATCTTTTAGCAAGGGCTGGTAACACTCAGGAGTTGTTGCTGATATTAGTTGGCATAGTAATGGATACCTAATGCTGTATTCTTCCACTATTTAATTCTTACTAGAAAACCAATAACTTTCGAAACTATTTTCTACTTAACCATTTGTAAGTCTTATATATATAAATCACAATACATACTGACCTGAGTTTTTCTCCATCAAATGCCAATTGAGAAAATGTATGGTACCAACTAAAAATGCAAGGGGTCAAGTTCAAACAATCGTCCCTTGGTTTGTGAGCCATGTACTAAACAGCAGCTTTAGCACTCATTAACGATTCAATTAAAATAAGAAGTTCCGGTTTTGGTCAATGGTAACAAATTTGAACTCACTAATCTCTTCACTGAACAAGGAAATGAACAGGGATAAAGAAAAATCCACTGGGGTATGAAAAGGGAAAGCAAAAACTTTAAAAAACACTGGAAGGTTTTCTATTTGAAGATTTCCGATTACTGCCTTTTTTCTCCCAAAGTAAAAGCCACTTCCAAGAGAGAACAACTATGCCCAGGAACCAGCAAAGAAAAACACACGGTGGGGTGTGGACCGGTATAGATAAGGGCAGACAGGACGGCCATGAGCCAAATCAGTCAGGAAACCAGCTGCCCACCGGAAAGTCCCACCGGGTTCTTTCCCCCCTCCCAGAGGCAGACGACTGGCTAAAGCGAAAAGGGAAGCGCCCAACACGCGCATGCGGATAGACGTCACGGCGTTCTCTCCTCCCTGCGGAGAGCCTGTTGTCGTCACGGGGCGGGGCCTGCCTGAAGGCGCCGCCGTTGACCCCGCTGTTACTAAGCGCGCGCATAGCCAATCAGCACCCGGCGCCAGCGCCGGCCGGCCTTTGAACTCGGCACGGCAACTTCCTGCTGTTTGGCGAGTACACAGTGCAATGCAGTATGTCTGTCAGCGCTGCGGCACAAAGGAACAGCCATTTTGTGACTGAGCTGGACCTGCACCAAGATGCCAGGGGCTCAGGGCTGTTGCCTTCGTTAACTATCGAGCTGTCTATTATTTCAGCATCGGAGCACCAAAGACGAAGAGAATGGGGGGAAAAAAATGTTTGTGTAGTTCAGGTTTCGTTTATTTTCAGCCCTCTCAAAAAAAATCCCAATTTTTAAAGTATTATCAGCGTCATAAAATGGCTGCCACTTAAACTGCCTGTTCCAATCCACAAGCACTGCATTATGCCATTTCTAATCATCCCCTACCTTTTAGACTAAGGGCGAAAAGGCTTATGAAAGCATAAGATTTTACTCGCACCTTGGGTTATCAAAACAAACCTGAATCAAAGGCAGACGATTTGGCCGTAAATTTAATAAACTGTTTTTAAGTTAAAACTGCAAATGTAGCATCTTAGAATACAGAACTGTGTGCACACAGTTCCATCCACATTTTCTTCTCCCCAGTTTTCTATTCTTTGATATTGCTGAAGTTATCCCAAGTGTACAGTACACTTTTTATGTCCATTGCCAACACTTTTAAATATTTAGAAATTTTTACAGATATCAAATGTTTTTAAAATCACATTTGTGAAAGAAAACTTTTTAATCTTCAAATAATAATACACAACGTATAACATATTAGAATTGAGCATTAACGTCCAAATAATACAGGCTTACATAATCACTATTAAGTATACAGGAGTTACAAATACAGAAAATACCAGGTTTACTTAAACTCACACACATTCCTTAGAGTTCCTAAATTAGTTCAGACCAAAGTTTACTTGACCTGCAAACTCCTTTACTGTCTTGTGACTAGGGCTACAAAGGTGATTCTCACAATATTCCCTAATACCATGCTTTGTGCCATAAAAACATGGGCCCTTACAGATTAATGACACAGGATCCAAGTACTAGTGAGAGGAACAATTCAATATCAGCTCACTAGAAGTAACAATGTACTACACTGAAGCAACACTAACATCCTTTAAGCTTTACAATTTTAAAAGGAAGTGATGTCATAATTATGTACATGTATTAATAATGTATGCAATTTAGAGTAACAGTAATTTAAAAGTAACTCCATCTTCTTGTCAAGGAGTCTCTAATATTTTTGGACATTCATCAGGTGTATGATTTACAGAATACTTGGCAAAAGACTTTAAATACATGGCTTCTTATTCAGCTGTTAACTCCAAGTAGTCAAATTCATAACAACTTCCAAGTAGTTTTCTAGATGAGAGTAAAAATATTAAAAGAATGGCAGCACTGCTCAGTTTTCTACATTAGAAAGCATTGATCAATGAAGTTAACCACAAACCTTACATAAGAAAGCCAAAACCCATATGAGACTATGCAAATCATACACTCAAGGGAGCAACATTTTAGAACTGAATCTTTAATAATCTGTCAAATATATCTGGGGAAACTATTTCTTCAAATTGTCATAACTTTCCAGAAAAATCAGTGTACGATTAGTAGTTTTTGTCCTACATATAACCTAGTAATTACATGGACAATTCAATTTGAAAGACATCCAAAAATTATCTCAATATGCGAAAGTAGTTTGCAAATATATTTTTAAAAGAAAGGCTCAAGATATTTTAGTCTAAAGCAAAAGTCAACATTTGGAATAAACCATATTCAAAACTTCCAAATTTACTAGCCCAATAATTAGAAAAATAGTTACAGAAAAATAAAATCAAAATTGTGAAGAAAAAAAAAAATAACCCATCACATTCTTGTTAACTGCATGATTTAAAATTTATAACATGACAATTCTTAAAAACACATCCCAAAATGCATTCATGTACTTTTAGAAATTAAGATACAGAGATCATTTAACAAAAACATCTTAAAGAGTTTATTACTTAAATCACTAATAAGCTACTCCAAGGAATGTGAAACAAATTATGATTTGAACAAACAGTACATTTATAAGCTTCAGAAGATAAAGCATTCCAGGCGATTCTGTCGAAATAAATCAATAAATTTAAAGCAGCAACAACTAAGATATGAGGAAAAAAATACTACATCTACCAAATAGAAAGCACAATCTTCATAAGTATATAAATGTAAACCTTAAGTTATTTTAAATGTAAAATATACAATTATAAATAAAATCACAGTACAAACACAAAGCAGAAGTATATTAACAGCATTCCAGGATTTCTGTGATTACAGGTTTGATTTCATAAATTCAGGGACTGCTACCAAGTAAAGGTTTTGATAAATCATCAAAAATTCCTAAATTGTCAAGTGTATCAAAAGAAATGTAGAGTCAAATAAAAATATAAACTGAGAGGCATCAGTCAAAGTGTCCTTTTTGCAATTTCATTTTTAAATGTACATTTTTTCATTCATATAACTTTCTCAAATGTCTATTTACTATAATTTACTACTACAAGGCTCCTCTATGGCCCTCAGTTACAAGTTTGGATATCCGAGATTCTTCAAAGAAAAAATTTGCCTTGTATGTAAAATGGTGCAATGCAGCAATGGCTAAACCGACAAGGTCATTTTTCTGCAGCACAAAAACCTAAAAACTGAAATTTACTAACAGAAAAACTATAGTTTACAGGAAAGGCCCTTTGAATAAAGGTACCTTACCTTTTGACTGCTCTAAGAGGCCTTAAGTCACAACTCAACTTTCGCAAAATGCGACCAAAAAATTAGGGTGTGGCATATTAGCAATCTCAAGGTCACGCTTTTAAAAACTAATCCAAATCAGAAAAATACTTGTAACACAGACAGCATTACATGTCTGTCAAGGTAAACAATTGTAAGCTGAGGTTTCCCCCCCAAAAAAAGACAAAAAGGAAGAAAGTTGATAGCTCATACCTCGATGCATTGCTGTGTAGCGAACTGTCCTCCTCTTGGCTTTTGTCCTTATTTCTCATCATCTTTTTAATTCTTAAATATTAAGGGGGAGGGGGAATCTGTTTGCTTTGAAGTCCTGTGCCCAGGTATTTACTGTCAAAAGTTGAAAGAAAGGTAAGGTCCCGGCTCCTATGGATGGTTTTTATTATCAGGAACAAAGTCCTGACGATGTTAATGATATTGTTATAATGCAACAACAATAAGCACCAAAATACAGAAATATTTCCATTTTTTCCTTAAAAAAAAGAAACAGGATAAACCAAACACTGAAAGCATCACTATCAATAAGGAAAGTTTCTCAAAGTAACACACTGGATACAAATAACAATCTCTGTATCTTATTGCGTCATCCAGGAATTTCTCTTATTTACAGAAAATAAAGCAAACTTTAACACATAAATCTTTGAAATTATCACTAATGATAGTGAACTTACCTGATCCATGTAGTAATGTCCAAAGCAAGAGTCCTATCTAGTAGTAGAAAAATATCAGATCCAAAATAATTAAAAATAAAGGCAAAATCCTCCTTTAAAAACGAAAAATAAATAAAATAATCCTCAAATATGTTAACTGTTTAAAAAATAAAGCAATAATTAATACTAAAACAGGTCCGGAAGAAAAAAAAACCTCATTAGGAGAGCGCACAAAAATGGAGGTGCGCCATGGCTTCTAAGCTGGAAAAAACAACGACCTGGGCTCTCAGTACGGCTGCTTCTTTCCAACAAGGCACGAAAAGAAAGCTCCTAAAAGCTGCTTTTCTCCCTAAAAAAGGTTCAAATCGACCCCAGTAAGTCACTAGGAGAGGCAGGGGGCTGCGGGGGCCCCCTGAGGCTGCCCGAAAGTTAGGGAAAGTTGCGTAAAGTGAGGCAAAGGCAGGGAGCAGAGCGCGCTCTCTCTAAGGCACAGCCGCCATCTAGAGCCTCCTTCCCAGCTCTGAGAGCTCTGCCTTTGATTGACACTCTCTACATTTACCCCACAACTCAGGTGATGTACCATAGACCCACCCCTTCATCTCCACCAAAAAAAAAAAAAAAAAAAAAAAGATCCTCCATCCCAGGGAGCCTGAAGACCCCCACCCCCACACCTCCCTGCCCCTCCAGACCACCCCAACAGGGGGAGGGGGAAGGGCTTCTTAACCCCCTCTGGCTCATGCACCCTTTTTAAGCCAGAGAGAAATGTAATTTGTTCCTTTTGTCTAAAGATCTGCTAAATATTTCAATCCTTGAGCTAAAATAACTTCCTCCCTGGACAGGAAGTGGTGTTTTATCAAGCCATTTTGAAATAGGGATAATTCTTGGAAAATCTAAAGCTCAGCTTAAGTACACATCTTTTTAAAAAATTAACCCCCCATGGGTAAAATGTTTTCTAAATAAAAGTAAAACCTCAATTTTATAAATTAAATTCAAGCCTTGCATTCTTCATGATTCTTTAAAATCATTTAAAGACAAAGTTTAAGGGGGAATTTTCAATCCCAACTGGAAGAAAGGGGTAATTTTTACAACTCAAGAGCGCCTCCCTAGTGTTCACTTGCAGTAGAGCAAAAGTTAACAATCTTTTTTCCCAAAAATCTCAGTATTTCTTTGTACACAAAAATCATTAACCCATTATATAACCCTGGATTTTCACCCAACAAAACATTCTCAGTATTATATTTTCTTCCCATACTAATTTAGGCAAAACAAAGTACTTCAAATTCAAGTATAAGGACCAACCATGGTCACCTTTAAATCAGAAACCCAAGAAACTCCATTTCCAAACATCAACAGAACATACACATCTCCCAACCATTTCCTTATTACTTCAAATTAAATTTTAAGTGTATACCCATTTCAACAAAGATAGGTTATTAACAATAGATCAGATCTGATGGCAAGTTATCAAGGTAATGTCACAGAGCAGTCTCCTAAAGATCAAAACCATAAGATCTAAAGAAACAAAATTATTACTGTTGTCAAAAACTATTAGTCAATGATCTCATCAAGCATCCATGCAGACAACACATTCATGTCTCCTAAAAAAAATCCACTCAACTTTCCTTACTCAAAATTATATTTTTGTCAGAACCATGTCCTTCCCTCACTACAGAAATCCATTTTAGATTTACAACCAACAAAAACAACAATTTTGAATCTAAGTAAACATAAAATCCACAACTAAAACTCCTTCAATTCTATAAAAACTTCAGTATCAAAATCAAGATCCACAACTGCACTTTGGAACACACACAAAGATCAAACAGCCCCTCATATCAATCAATCAGAACAAATACTACATGAATATTGACCATAGATTTGTCCACTATTATATTTGACATTAATCACAAACCCTTTATGATTATTTCTAACAAAAAAAAATTAACCTGAACTATTCTTCATTCTGCTATGAGAAAATATGATCAATGATTCATTTGTTCTATCAAAATAAAGCATATCAACTTAATAATATTATAGTAACTATTATTAGTTATCAGCAACAAATGAGAACCTGGTACTTGAAATTCAAACACAGGTAATAATATGGCACGGTGATTCATTTTAAATAACCAATTGTAACAATAAGGCACAAGATACCAATCCTGTTTGAAATGTACATAAACTGTATTATACACATTACCACAAACTATTTACGTCTTTTTGTATAGACCCTAAAGACACTTCCCTATAAATCCAACACATCTTTCCCCAATATTAAGACAATGAGACATCAGTTTAACTTAAATATTTAGATGAATATTCTATTGCAAAATGTTTTATTTGTAATATTAAAAAGCGAAGGTAAAGGGACCATTTCAACCAACAAAGGATAATTGAGAGAGAAATAACTGAGTTTGAGGGCAACAAACACTGTTTCAAAAGCTTACTAAAATATGATGGCACACTGAATATTCTCTGATTATCCATTGATTAACCTGTTTTGCAAGGTGTTTAAAAAAATACAAATTCAAGAAATTCACCCAAAACTTATAAACACAAAATCACATTTTAATCAAATGACCATCCCAAAGAACAAATAAATTTGTAAAGCTTGGTCAAAAACATTAAATCTTAATCAGCCAAATAAAACACTTTCCAGCACACCATTTTCATTTTACCAGCTTTATTCACTATACTATACTGCTGGGCAACTGTAAAAGTCAAAGTGTTAATAAGGCGGTAACTGAACATATAAGACTTCTACTTTAAAAAAAAAAAAAAAAAAGGCCCAAACTGAGAAATTTTTAAGTGTTAGAAATTTTATTAAAGATAACATTCCATGAGGTCATGCTCAAAACAAATCAAAAGGCAAAAAATTCCAAGCATACAAACTACCGTGCTGTCTTCTCCAAGGTCAAAAATGCACTGGTTTTAATGATACAAAAGTTTTTTGAAAGTAAAATCCACTGTCCATTTGTGTTGGGTAAGAAACCTATATCTTCATTCATTCATTTCATGGAATCCATGTTAAAAGAACCCTTTCTTGGTTGTGTATTATCACAGCACTCTTGTATTAATCCATTTTCCTCATGTCCCCATAGTGGACTGCCATCTTGATTTCTCAGTGGTAAGGTCCATTTGAGACTCTTCAAGCTGACTGGGTGCTTGATAAAAAAAAAAAAAAAATTAAAGAAAAAAATGCTGTTGGAATACCAATAATCTTATTGCTTCAAACAGAAAACATCCGCCCACCATGAAGATACCCTACCATACCCCAAACTTTTAATTCCATTAACAGTTTACACTTATGAAACTATTATACTGAAGTTATATGCAAGGACTTCTAAAACAGAATCAATGAAAAACTTACACAAGTAACTAAGTTCTTCTGTCAGCTACATTTGTATCTAATAAAAAGGGGCACTAGAGAGTCAAATTTTTAATATTTAATACTAGTATCATACTGGGTACACAAAAAGAAAGAACAAAAATTCAAATTCAAAATTCCTGGAAAGCTAAAATTACAGAAACACTGTGGATTCTAAATCTCAATGCAGAAAAGTTTCCAAGCGCCTTCAAAAAAAACTAATTATAGAAAAGAATCTTAAGGGATTAAAAAAAAAAGCAGAAGATCATAGCATACTTTTCTAGTCTAACATGTTAATTTTGTTTAGATAAATACAAATGGCCTATATAAATGGCACCATTTTTACTTACACATCTGAAAATGCAGAAAATATGAAGCCACCAGGAAAAAAAAATGAAAAACATAAAATGTCTACCTTGCTTATTGGGTATTTGCTGTAAAATGATATCAATTTCCAAACAGCATACAACTGAATACTTTCACAATGCCAAAATATCAAATATTCCTCAAAGAAAAATAAAACTATAATTTAAATAATTTCGACTAATGGAACAGTGAGAAGCCAGGTGATTTTACCACTAAGAAAATTATCTGGATTCATCTTGATAAAACATAAATGCAAAAACAAGTTTCTACCCTTTCTTCTCTATAAATCTTACAACTCTCAATCTCAATTTACAGAGATAGGACTAACTTGTAGAAAAATAAATATAAAAAGTCATTTTTTTGCTCATTGAATGTAAATTTCCATTTCTGACTATTATTAGAATATGTTGTCTATTACATAACAAAACCAAAAAGATCCTGCCACCCTATTAAAAAAGAAATGAGTGATTAATTGTTACCTTCAAAAGTAAGATATTTCTTAATAGACTTTGGAGTTCTCTCCTGTCTTAAAATGAGAAATAACTCATTCATTCCCGTAATAAAGTATCTTCAATTTGTCTTATATATTTCTTAGAAATTAAGAAATGATGGCTATTTTTAATACAAACATACCATTCCCTTTGAGGGGGAAGGGCAATATCGAGATTGAACCACTATAGGGGCTCTCTACCACTTAGCCACATCCCCAACCCTTTTTATTTTTTGAGATAAGGTCTCACTAAATTGAGGAGGGTGGCCTCAAAATTTTGATCCTCCTGCATTAGCCTCCCAAGCAGCTGGGATTACCGGCATGCACCACTACCCCAGCTCCATCATTTCTTACTCACCGTTAATTATAAACCAAATTCTCCTCGATCTCTATTGTTACAATGAAGGATAAAGTTCTAAATTATATTGGTGATATAAATAATTATGATGCATAACGACACTAATTCATTAATAACATGTTACAATCACTAACAGCTACAGGTGCTATTTATTCATTTTGGTACATTAAATGAGAAACTCACTGATTTATATCCTGCCAAGGAACAAGAGGTAAAACTTGGATGATAATATGAAATTTCTTTCCAAGACTATTATTTAAAAAACAAAGTAGTAAAAATATCAAAAGGCAATCAAATGACTTCAAAATTATTCAAAAAAATGCACTAGTTTATATGACAATATTAGATTAGAAAATAGTAGCATTATTTGTCATACCATCACAAAAGCATTTATTTAAGATAGAAAAAGCAAATTGTAAAGAAAAAATGCTACTTGAAAAAGCAGACAACTCTTATAACATTGTTAAAGCCAAAATCAATCTAAACTACTGCATATCAATACAAAGCCAAAAGTGAGAATTTTGCTAATAAGCAAAAGCACTAATACAAGAATCAGAACTAATAAAATATCAATGAGGGATTCAGAGGTAATCCATTTATATTCATGGAGTTTCAAATTCTTATAAACACTAAACTTGTAAATAAGCGAAGTTTTATTTAAAAATGAGAAGGGAATTAGCCATGAGTTCTGTGAGGCTGGAAATTTTCTTACTAACAAAATCCATAGATCATCTGTGAAACATAAATAATTGTATTATCTATCTCTTCTGGCAATAGTAAGGATTAAATGAATTAGTGTTTGTAACACATTATTTGGCATATAGAAAGATCTCAACAAATGTTGGCTATCGTCCCAATGTACCACACTAAGCAGATTACTTAAGCACCTCAAATACCAAATGAAAATAATTTATATTAAAAAGTAAGGCTATCTCAGAAGAACACATAGGATCGTAGGACCAATAATTTAAAAACAAACACATTCCAATTTAATGAGGGAGTATTGTATTAAAATATAATCAGTATCCTTCAAAAAAAACCTTGGATAGGTTTCACTTATCAAAGCCCTACTCCACTTTCCTCTCCAGTAACTCATGAATTACTACAGACATACTTACTAGATGATGCTTTAGTCTAGAATTCCATAATTAAAAAGACCTACATCTTTTCTGTGCTTCACACATAAGGCTCAAGCTCATAATGTGAATAGTTAGAATTTTCCCACTTCAGTGTTCACTAGGTTTATATTTCAAGGAATATATTCTTGTTCCGAGAACAAGTCCCACAGCAAAGGCAAAAGTTTCAATGGCAACAGGATAATGATTAACTACTAGCCCTTCAAATCCTCCACTTAGGGAAAATGAGAACATGAAATGAGCATATAAGTCTTTTCTTGCATTTGTACTTCAGTAAATTTCTTGCAAAAACACTGGGCCAGTAGAAACTACACTGTAAACTGAGATGCAAGAAATGGCTTTATCTGGTTTGGGTTTAAGGAGGACTCCATAAACAGTCTACCACTACTTCTCAGCAAACTATGCCATTTTTAATAGCAAATAAAAATATGGGGGAAAGAAAGGAGTACATGAAAATGATTGATGATTCTTAATTTTTTAAAAAAGGTGGCTCTGCTGGGAATGGTGATGCACATCTGTTAATTCCAGCAGCTTAGGAGGCTGAGGTAGGAGGATTGAAACTTCAAAGCCAGCCTTAGCAATTTAGCAAGGTCCTAACCAACTTAGTGAGACCCCCATCTCAAAATAAAAAGGACTAGGGATGTAGCTCAGTGGTTGTGCACCTCTGGGTTCAATCCCTATACCAAAAAATAAAATAGGTGGCTCTAATAAAACTGTCATTAAATTAATGTAATTTATATATATTATTTTAAAATTTAAACACATTTCAAAATCAAAGAATCAAACAGATGCAAAATTACAAATCAGAGCAAAAATTCATCCATCCCCACCATGTAACTGAGAATCTTGGTGCTTACAATATGATTTCAATCTCATCTGTACTTGGTCTTTAAATACAATAAAAATTTATGTAAGAAAACCCTAAAAGATGAACTCATATTATACTGCACTATTTTAAAAAATTGCTTAAATCCTCAATAGAATATATAAACAATTCTGGGTCTTATAAAAGATAGGCATAAAAACTAATTACAAAAAAGATCAGCTTACTAGAAGAAAAGGGTCACTTATAATAACCAAGAAAAGGAACCCAGAAAGTTTTACAACTCAATCAAATCGTATTAACCAAGTTAAGAATTAGGGGAGGTGGGGGAATATGAAGATAATCAGTTTTAATTTTAACTGAGTCAAAATTTTGGTTTTCTAAAAATTAATATTTAACATTTGCTTTAATAATGAATTTCATTTTCATTTTTTTAAATTCTAAATACAAGTTGATGTTTAACGAAAACTATATAATAAATCAACAAGTATATATTGAGCATCTACTATGTACAATGCAACTAACTTCTTTAAAGCATGATCAGAAATGAGCCTAGTAACTGTACATTAAGAAACTTTCCAGCTTTGTGCTTCCTCTCCCTCATCAAAATACAAAAAAACAAAGGAACAAACATTTTGCAGGCCTTGGTAGCCATTTATACAATGGGAAGCCATGGTAGAAATTAACAGAAAAATTTCTAGAACTAGACTCCCAAATATTTCAAAAGAATTACTCTTATGAAGTAGCTAGTATACAATTACCTAAAAAGCCCTATTGATGACAAATAAATCCATTTGAGGATTCATCCAAATCCATTTAAACAAAACCACCCACCATACTCTTTCTCACTACTTCTCAGTATTGGGCTTTCAAATTTAAGGAACTTCAGAATTCCCTAATTTATTCAAAACAATTACAATACTGAAAATCATTTAAAAAGTATGTTGTATTACCCAAAGAGAACCCAAGAACTCCTGAATTATACATAGGCAAGATTAAGTTAACAAGTAAAGACAGATCTAGAACAAATGTCAGCAAGCTTTCCTTAGAGGACCAGGTAGTAAATTATTTTAGGTTATGTGGCTATTTGGTACAACTGCTCAACTCTTAATACTATAGCGTGAAAGCAACCACAAAGCATATCAATGAAAAAGTACAGGTATACTGCAAAGAAAAACTTTATTTACAAAAACAAGGGTAAGTTTCCAACATCCAGATCTAAGACAGAATGTCAAAAACAGGTTCAACTGTGAGTTTGTTCACATCTTAATTTTATCTAAGTTTAAGTAATGAAACAGAAAATAGGTAAAATTAGTAAGTAAAAATGTGATTATCAAACTTTACACACATTACCATACTGGTATTCTTGTACTATTTTTTAGCTTTGCTAAATTCTGCTATATTTTTATAATTCCGACTCAAAAAAAGGTTCATTCACAATTTAAAACTACAAGCAGATTAAACATGTAAATTAAATAATACTTACTAAATGTTTCCACCAATGATTACTATGTTGTATGGGCCCTTTAGATTGTTCTATCTGGGGAGTCATACTTCTGTAGAAGACACAAAGTATATAATTTTATACATAGTAAACTACAAAATGAATTTGGGGGGTAGGGGCCTTACTGGTGACTGAAACCAAGGAACACTCCACCACTGAGCTACATCCCAGGTTTTTTTTTGAAACAGGGTCTCACTAAATTGCCCAGGCTGGCCTGAACTTGTAATCCTCCTGCCTCAGCTCCCTGAATCACTGGAATTACAGGCATGCACCACCACACTCAGCAAAAATAAGATTGTTTATACCAAAATGTATACCATAATTCATACAGAAATTTTAACATCTTATAAGGATCACTCACCAACAAACCAAGGTAAACATGTATTTGTGAACAATATGGTCATGCACAAGACAGAAAAGCTCTGAAGAATCTTAAATTTGGTTCACTTTTAGAATAAATCACTCTAAAATTATAAGCCTAAATCTCATCCCCCATGAACTCTAACAGATTAAGAAAATATTTGAGTTTTCTAGGTAGATCTGATGGGCAGCCAGAATTGAAAATAAAGCCAACATCACTCCCAAAGATGCACAATTATTTCATCTTCTGGTCTTTCATCTAATTTACTTTCAAGCCTTCTCAAAAATGATCCACTGATATTGCCACATTATTTCATATTATCATGTATTATATTCAACATAATGTACATAAGCATGTACATAATCAACACTAACATAAAGTGTCAGAAAACTGAAAGCATGGTTTCAAACTACTAATTGACTGATCTACTGGAACTAAACAACACTAACCCTCTATAAAATATGTACTTGGTAATAAACTACTATGCTTTTCACTAGTTAGACTTAAATGTCTGATAAGTTAACATGAAAAACAGTGTTTCCCATATCTCAAATGCCTTTGGGGCGGAGGACATTGCTTTTCTGAGGCTGGCTTTGAACTCACAATCCTCCTATTCTCAGCCTCCACTGGAATTACAGGTGTGTGCCACCTCGCGTAGCCCATATCTCAAATACCTTCTGAATCCAGGTATATACTTTTGTAGTTAGTCCTGTTTCTAAATGATTATATAATCACAGTAATATGTAGAGATAGTAATATGTAAGACAGAATTTAGTTCTGTCTTACATCACTTGCCTGATATGCACAAGGCCCTAGGTTTACAGCGAAATAAAACTGGGTTTGGTGGGACACACCTGAAATCCCACTAAAGAAGCAGAAGCAGGAAGTTCCACATTTGAGACCAGCCTCAGCAACTTATCGAGACCCTATCTCAAAATAGAAAAAAAGGCTGGGGATGTAGCTCAGGGATACAGCACCCCTGGGTCCTATCTCCAGTTCCACATTTAAAAAAAAGAGGTAGAGATACAATAATACTCTTTCAAAGTTCAATAAAAATATGTAACAATTTAAAGTTTTTAGACAGCAAAAGGCAGAGCTTACCTTTAAGATTTAAGTTAAAACTAAGGTACCAAAATGCTGTTGAAGGACTAGCTTTCAAGTTAAAGGGTATATATCCTGGTTTATCTTACCAAATCTAAATTTCATTTTGACAAATCATTATCAAGGAATATAACAAAGAGCTGACTTTAAATTACTTTTAAGAATAGACACTAGCCAGGAATGGTGGCACATGTCTGTAATTCCAGCAACTCAGAAGGCTGAGGCAGGAGGATCCCAAATTCAAGGCCATCTTTAGCAACTTGGCAAGTCCCTAGGTAACTTAGTGAGACCTTGTCTCAAAATTTAAAAAATTTAAAAAGAACTGGTGCTTTACTAGCTCAATAGTAAAGCACTCCTGGGCTTAATTCCCAGTACAAAAATTTTTTTTTAAAAATATGTATACTAAAACATGACTTCCCAAAATGTTGAAGCAATTCAAAAGAAATACGCTTTAAAGCTTCTAAATTTAATCTGACCCTATAAGGAAAAGAAGATTTTATGAAGACGAACCTTAAATCAACCATCTAAAATAACTGATTTAATCCTTTAGAGAAAGGAAGAGCTGACTTAGTCTTGTCTTTTCTTGTACAGGGGACTGAACCCAGGGGCACTTAACCATCCAGGGAGCCACTATGTTGCTGAGGCTGACTTTGAACTCAGGATCCTCCTGCCTCAGCTTCCCAAGCTGCTGGGATGACAGGTGTGCGCCACTGTACCAGGCTTGACTTAAAAAAGAATTTCAGTGAAAGAAATTTCTAAGGGAAATCCCTAATACTGATCAGATAATCTACTTAACAAATAGGTTAGCTAGTAGTACCACAAATATGTGCTTTTGGGTTCTCCCACAGCAAAACGAAAAAAAGAACTTGTATCTTTACTTTGTACCCTCAGGAAAAACGACTGATATCAGTGTCTCCTTTCTCAAAATTGATAAAGTCTGTACTATGCCATCCTTTGAAACTGGGAATGGAAGAGTCACGTTCATCTTAAACAGACTATTAAAGTTGATGTTTTGCTTGTATTTCTGTCCTACATATTTCCCAACATTATAATTTATGATTTAATAACAAATTATATGAATTACCATTTGTTACTGGATCTTTTTTTTTTTTTTTTTTTTTTTTTTTTAATCTTTTTAGATGCTGATGGACCTTTATTTTATTCATTTATTTATTTGTGGTGCTGAGAATCGAACCCATGGCCTCACACATACTAGGCAAGTGCTCTACTACCGAGCCACAACTCCAGCCCCTTTACTGGATCTTTTAGAATAAAAGGTTTTAGTTACTTAAAATTCCTTTAAAAACTTTGAAAATTTAAATTAAGTCTAAAATCTAGAGCCATGTGAAACATAGGAATCTTAAAAATAGGGTAATGATAGTTATAAACTATCATTACAACTATAATGATAGTTATATTATAAAGTCATTAGGAATCCTAAGAAAACTTAATTCTTTAAGACAAGTCAAAAACCATTACAGTTAAAAAAAAATAGCTTGATAACCTAAATTAAAATTATTATGATCATCACATAGTACACTTTAAAGACTTAATTGCTTGCTTAGGAAATACTCAATTTCAAACAAATGACTTAGTTTCAAATATAAAAGGATTGTTTTCTGAAACATGGACCTATCAAGTATTGCATAATACACAAATCAAATTTTTTGCCAGATTGTTATACAGAATATAACACATAATTGGTACATAAATGTCAAGTAACATATTACTTATGACATTTCGCTTCAATTTAAATTATAAGGACCTTTTTGAATATAATTATATTTAATAGCCAATTTGAAAAGTTTGCATCCATCTGAAAGGGGAAGGTAGCAGGTAAAAATGAGAACATTTATCTTTGAAATGCATAAAATTCTTAAAGGAAGTTAAACAGATTATACCAGGCATGCAAACTACAAGCATCTTGTTTATAATGTTGTACACTACAAAGATTTTATGAAAATATATTCAACAGATTAAATGTCTTTATTAAAGTAATAAATAGAAAAAACAAAAAATAGG
This sequence comes from Marmota monax, assembly GCF_021218885.2. Taxonomy (NCBI): domain Eukaryota; kingdom Metazoa; phylum Chordata; class Mammalia; order Rodentia; family Sciuridae; genus Marmota; species Marmota monax. The sequence goes on from NW_026692254.1 coordinate 22,060,853, forward strand.
GGCTAAGGTTGTGGCTCAGTGGCAGAGCACTTGCCTCACAAATGTGAGGCACTGGATTCAATCCTCAGCACCACATAAAAATAAATAAACAAAATAAAGATATCGTGCCCATGTATAACTAAAAAATTTAAAAAAAAAGAAAAACCAAAAAATAATTTTATTGCAGCATTCTAAATCCTTATTGTTTAAAGACAATTTTGCACCTTAATTAGTTTTCCAGTGTATCTATTTCTACTACTAATATTTGGAAATGACCAAAAATCAATGAGAAAGTCAAGTATACTATCACCCCAGGTATTACGTTATTCCAACAGCTTCAACACAAAAAAACACATCTTGTAATGCAAAAATGAGTCTGCATGAGAATTAAATATTCCTTACCATTATTTTTATCACAATTTAAGACCTAAGAGTGATCTTAAGAGATTATAAACTCTAAAGCCTTCATATAAATTAAGAGGATGAAGGTCTATAAAATAAATGTCAAGACTGCAGAGCTTGCTACATTAGAAGCTGATCTCCTAATTTAGCTGAATTTTTATTATATTTTTCACCTTTGATTAAAGCAGAATATAGAAATGCCCTCAAATTATCTTTCTTTTTCAATTATGCCTTTCCACAAACAATAAAATCTCCGAGAAAAAAAATTAACTAGTTGTTCATAGCCCAAATTTTTTAATAGTTAAGAAACTATAAATAGAAAACTAAACTTCAAGAAAATTACCTATTTCATATAGTCTAGACTCTAAATGTCAGGTCATTGTTTATAATACCTGTGATCTAGCTACAGCACAGCTTCTTTCATTCCTATGGAATGTCAAGAATTTTTTTAAACAGAAAATCAAATGCAATCCAACCTAATCACATAATCACCAGATTTTTATAATACAAGCATTATTCCAAAATGCTAAAATGTTATCACTTGGTATGAGTGATACAAATATGTCACTTTGGTTCTTAAGCAGGAAACTTTAGTATATAACTTACCTTTCTTATTAAACAATTTCAAGCAATATAATACTATATACACCATCTACTATGCATCTTATAGATAATATAATTTTACCAATGTAGAATAATATCTACATTCACATTTGCCCTTGTATGCCGATCAAATATGTCCCCTATATAAGATTGGCTCAAGCAATAAATATTCAAACACAGAATATAAGCATTATTATTAAGGATCCAAGCACATGTAGATCTTTATAAAATGTGATTTATTCTAATCCTTTATACCTCGTGTGTTATAACAAAGCTATATCCCATTAGACTGGGGATTAATTTAGTTACTATATCACTTGGAAGTCTTGTTAAAAAATTACTAATACAAAGTGAAAGATAAAAAAGCCTCATTTAAAATTTATCACCTTAAACTCATTTTTTCCTCCAACAGATCAAATTACACCTTTGATAGGCCATTATAAATATCTCACCTATTTGTACTTAGAACTTACACTTTATAGAAAATACCTAATTCTCAATTTTTCTAACAATGCCCAATTCATGAATGCCAATTTGATATTTTATCAAATTGCACAGAGTGAATCTAATCTTGGCATTTGTATTAAAGAACCCTGGAATGAAGAAAGTCAACTTTTTCAGTAGGTTCTACCTGTAAGACACTATATAGTTAAGTTATACATTTCTTTCTGCACAAAATAATAAACAAAAATTTAATCAAACTGTTGAAAGGCTTGAAAAGGAAAAGTTAAGCAAAAACAAAAACAATAAAAATTCCCCTTATCGCCTATTCGGATCAATGGAATAAGCCAACACCAACAAATAAAAAGATTGTACTTTATTTTTCACGTAAATTCCAAAAACAAAGATAAACTTGCCCTTATTTTAATTATTTGTCTATTCTTAAAAGTTCCCAAACTATTTCTCATTTTATGTCATATTTCCTCTGGCCAATCACTTACTAATAACAACTTGACATTAACTTCTAAATTCAATGTTCTCTTTATATGAACGAAAACATTTCCTTAAAAGTACTAGTGGGCATATTTTCTTCATTCACTTATCCAGTTTTAAGATGTTAATGTATTGGTTCCATGGTTTATGATTGAATACTATTTCTACCTATTATGGTTTAAAAACAATTACTAAGCTATAAATCAAAGGTTTCTTTATGTGCAATACCTCTAGTTTCCTGGAAAATAGCTAATTTTTATATCTGTTTAAAAATAAACTAATGAAGAAGGGAAATGATTATTTTAAATACATTTAATAAAAACCAGGATATGATAGTGCATATTTGGATTTTGAAATTGTAGCTGTTTAAAGAATCTTTCAATCAGCAAATGCAAAAATCTAGGTCATCCCTAAAATTCGGCTGTAGCATTAAAAAAAAAAAATAGGTAAGGAATGTACCTCTACATTATAATGATATATACTAATGACTCTACTACAAATTTAACCGTAATCCTAAAGAACCATTTTATAGGGAGGTATTAAATGTCATAATGTACCATATAATTACATTCATCAATGTAAATCATATGCATTTTACCATGCATCACCTATTTTAATAGTAATACAAAAGTGTTCTGATGTAATTTAATGGATCTTTTTACATTCCCCCCCCCCTTTTTTTTTTTTAACAGATAAGAATTCTAGTTCGGTTTATGTCTCATTAACAAACTTTAGTGATATTTTCCTACCGAAATTTCAGTAAACTACTCAAATACAGATGTTGGATAAAACATTTACTTACTTACTAGATAAAATACAGACTTTCCCAAAGATCTCCTTAATCCTCAAGGATAAAAGTACAATGTCAGTCTTCAAAATGACATACCTTTTAGGGGGGGGGAAAAAAAACATAGCATTCTAAGTAACTTACTAAAGAAGCAATCAACAATAAGTAAAAATTAAAAAACAACTAATTATATAAAAAAAACAAAAACTGAAATCTATGCTCAAAACTGATTTTTAAAATGTTCTTCCCTGAAGTTGATAAGTATAAACAGCAAACCAATTCAAATTTTCCAACGTATTTACTTTTTTCAAATATTTAGAAAATTAAAACCATTTGCATGGTATATTAGAGATGAAAAGAAAAGAATATCTCTTTGGTACATAGATTTCCCCCAAAATAAATCAGTCTTTCTTGTTTCCAAAATTAAACAAAGGCATAACAGATTTTCAGCATTTTAAACTATTCATGGCAACATTACATTACAATGGCCATGCTCAGATTCTTTTAATTTTTCATTCACTGAAAAGGTTTAAAGGCTTTTTTAATGATTTCAGATACCTACTCAATTCATAATCACTATTTTAAAAAGTCATACGTTAACATTCACTGCTTATTTGAAATATAATCAATAAAAAACAAAAACAAATCATAAGAAGTTAATTTTATGTCAAAGCAATAAAAATTTACCAGATCTTACCTGGGATAAAAGATGTATTTGTTCAAACCATAAGCAAATTAATTTTAAACTCTGTAAGTAACCTTAAAAAAAAGAAAAAGATTGATATCAATGTTTTGATTTTTAAACATTTCTTGGCCAAAAATTAAATGTGATGAAACAATAAGAGAGTATTTCAAATGTAAGATCTATGGACAAATTAAAGAGATGATTCATAGACACACAACCTGTACATTTATGATTGCAGATATTTCTTATTTTTACTATGTATCAGTCTTTGTTTCCCACGTTTTGGTGGTATTGACAAATACTAAGGATTAAGGCACTGAAATTATTAAAAAGATATAGAGAAAATTAGACTCCTTAAACAGATTTGAGATTATGACCTTGTTTTTATTTTTCCTCTTTTGATGCCTGGCAATAAACAAAACAAAGGAAAAGTTTACCATTTTTAAATAATGTAATCACCTCAAAATTTCCTTTACCATCTAGAAATACCTTTTACAGTTATGACTAATTAAAAATTGCTTCTGGAGAAATTAATGAAGTTTAAAATGGCCACTGGTTACTTTAAATTTTAAACAACAAGTTATTTGATCTCATCAAGTGGGATATTAGCTTTGTCTTTTAAACAAGTCTAAAACTTGAAGTATGTTTACCATTACTTAATTTCAAACCAGGGTCTTGGATATTTTCAGTCTTTCTCCTCCTCCATTTACATGTAAAAAGATCTTATGATGTTAAAACTGCTAGCAGTTTTTTTGCATTTCACTCTTCAAAAAGGTTTCTTTCTAAAGAACTAGATTCTAAAAGACTAGATTAAAACCACAGTCAATGTTCAAAAACCTCAAATATGTTGATTTAAAGGACCAAACTCAGCTCTTAAAATTAGAATCTGAAACAACATTCTGTAAAATGAAGATATACGCAACTGATGTAACATGTACCACTATGCCAAAGCTATTCAAAAGCAATTTTACTGGTAAAAATACCTTTAAAAATGTGGTCAAATAAACCAGAATCTTGGGTTTCAGATGTACTACGTAAGACTTCCTAACACTATTTTTCAACACAAGAGCTCCGCAGAATGAAGACAAATATATTCTAAAATACACAAAGGTTTGTGCATTCCTGGTTTGTTCTTCAAACCATTAAACTTAAATTCCCCTTCAAAGATTTTCACAATTAGAGACTATAGAGAACGTTACAATTTTTTGAAACCTGTATTTTCAAAATACTATGCCGTTTTTAAGCCATCTAGATTTTTATACATGCAACAAATGCAACAAATATGGCTCCTCTTCATCGCCCATTACCGACAGCAGTCCTACTTTAATATTTACACTACGAGAAAGTAACTTCACGAAGAGATTTTGTGTCAGAATACTCCTTTGTAAAAGTTTTTCGATCATGGTTTATAACAACATACAATTAAAAAAAAAAAAAAAAACGAAAAGATGATGAACTTCAACTTTTAAAGACTAGGAACTGACCCAACTACGTTTTAACATTCAGGTGTGATAAGTTACAGATAAGGGCTCCTTACGACCTTTTTTAAAAGTACCAAACAGTATATTTAACCATATTCAGGTACCAGGATGTCAAATGAACTTGAATAATTACTCCGTAAAATAAACTGTATTAATCAAACGTCATCATCTAGCACCGTAATTATCAAATCTATACCCATTAAACTGCCTAGACGATACACTAAACTTGTCTTCGTAATTTTTGAAACACTAGATGCACTCTTCCAACTTGCATTTTTAAAAGATAACCTTAACGTTATAAAAGATTTAATAAACAGCAACACTGTTCACATCTATAACACTGCAGCCGTTTTCAAAATCAGCTTTGAAAGAGTTAAAAGCCAACACCCAATGGGGGGAAAAAAAAAGACAAGTTTTATTTTTGTTTTAAATGTAGTCAGGGTTCCATTGTTCTTTTAAATTCGACCTCTAAGATGAGTTCCCACCTTACCACCGGAAAGAGATTAAAAAGCTCCACGGTGGAGAACCTGAAAAGGATTTTTTTACCCTAAATAACAAAATAACTCACCGGGACATGCAGGGGCTCTCCTGGTGCGGTCCCCTTTGGGCTCCCGCCTGCGGTCTCCCGCCGCCGCCCCTCGGCCGCCAGGTCCGGGTCCCGGCAGCAAAGCCGCCCCCCGCCCACCCGCGGGTCTGCGGCAGGGCCCCGCGTGCCCCCACCCCCGCCCGCGACCCCGGCCCGCGGCAGAGACGCATCCCGCCGGAGAGAGGCAGCCGCGACCTTACAGGGGTTTTGTGGGGAAAGCCGGCCGGCGAGGCCCGCCGCCCCCTCCCGCTGGCGCGCTCAAGGACATTTTGCTTTTCCTCCCAAGGACAAAGGACAATAAAAGGAGCCGGGGAGCCACTTACCGGGTATAACTCGGCCACTGGCACCTTCTGGTCTCCATCTTCGATACCGGGACTGACCTCCCGCCCGAGCCTCCCGCCCACGCTCGGTCTAGGCGGCCGGGACCCGGCGCACCTCCGTGGCCGCTGCCGTAGCCCAGCTTTCGGCGTCGTGGGCCGGGCAGCCCTGGACTTCTCGGCCACGAGCTCCGGCACCCGTGCGAGGCCCGCCTCGCCTCAGCCACGGCCACCCAGTTCCTGCGGGCTTCCGGGCCGCCCGAATACAGCTCCCTGCCAGCCAGCGGGCACCTTGGCCGCGGCAAAACGTCTGACAGCTCTGGGTGCTGCTGCCTCTCCGGCCATCTTGTGCCGTGTGTGTGGTGTCTCTCCCGTCTCCTCTCTCGGCTTTACTCCCTCCTCCTCCTCCCCCCGCCCCACACACCACACAACATGGCCTCTTCGCTGCGGCGGCGACGGCGGCGGCTGCCGCGGCTGCAGGAGCTCCACGGAGCTCCAGCACGCTCCCCTCCCCCACTTTGCCCGCCTCCCGCCTGCAGCCCCGGGCCCCAGAGCGCAAGCGCACCGCTGCCCGCTCGCCGCGGCCATTGGCCCTAAGAGCTTCCTGCCATTGCTTCCCGGGAGAGGCCTCACGCACGCTCGCTGGGTCTTCCTCCCGCCCAACAGCAATTACTTTCATCCTATTGGCTAGTTATGACACCACCCCTTCCGCCACCTCCACGCAGATAGGCTTTCCTCAGTGCTATTCACCGCCGGTAGGAGTTTCTGGTTGTCCCGAGAAGTCCCGGACCGCGATTGGCTGATATTGAAACCTTTGGGTTTGGAGCTGAGGTGTTGCTTTTCGCCCCGCAGTGCGGACCCCTCCGGTCTAGGCAGAGGTTTCCTGGTTTCCGCAAGGCTAGGCAAGAATCATTAGCACGGAACTCTATAATGTGACGATTTCATCTCTGAAAAGAAGCTCACGTCTCGATGTTTCTGAATTCAGATTTTTGTATTCTTTAGAGAAATAAGAGAGGAAAGAAAATGACTGACAGGATGATGAGCAAACAAGATGCAGGTCCATAGCCCGTTGGCAGGCAGCCATGTCCTCAAGATTGTTCTTCTAAGCAAGGAGATTTTTCTTCAGGGTCACAGTCAGGAGCAGTGGTTTTATATGGCCAGCACATCCCCTAGCCTACTGTCCCAATTAAGATACCATTTTTTTGAGGGTTTATAAGCTTCCTGTGGCTCATTTGTGTGACACGACCTATTTGTATGTCCAGTGTCCTGAGACCTTAACGAATCAGTCTCTCATATTTCTAGTTAGCTGGATTCCACACTCTAGTGCAGCGTTTGTTAAAATGGTTAATTTGAACCCCAACAATCCCAATCTATCTTTTCAACCTCCCAAAAAAATTAGGCAAAAAAGCTTCATTTCCTTTCAGTGAATCTCACTTTTTAAAATTACTTCTTCCCATTTCAATCTGGAAAAAACTAGGCAGATCACGGGAGAAAAATGAAAACATAAATTTTCCTGAAATAGGAAAAGTAAAAGATGCCTCCCCCCCGCCCCCTCTCTCTCACACACACACACATAATGCCAGTATTTGGAAATCTTTTCCCTATGGCAGGGTATCTAAGGGAAGAGAAATGAATGCCAGATAGATGCTTTGATTTTTAATAGTTTTTTGTTTGGTTTCCAACCAACCCCTCCCCAGGAGAGGAGACTTAGGAGAGAGAAGAACAATTCAATTCTCTTGAGACCCTGCCCCTGATTAAGACCAAAGAAGTTACATAAACATGGAGCCTAGAAACTATTCTAGCCCCTTTTAAAAGTGACACAGTCATTGTGACAAATATGGTGGTACACTCTGTAGTCTCAGCTACTCTGCAGGCTGAGACGGGGGAATCACATGAACCTAGGAGCTTAAGACCAATCCAGCCACCAAGTAAGGTCCCATCTCAAAAACAAAAACAAATAAACAAAAAAAAAAAGTCATTAGTTGACTTGACTCAACATCAGTCACTTGTGACAGAACTAAGACTAGATTACCACTTCTTTTTGTTTTGTTTTTTGTTTTAATTAGTTACACATGACAGTACAATGATCTTGATAGATTACCACTTCATAAGGATCTTGGGTTCCATCTACAACTCGGTCATCCGTGGCAACATACTTTGAGCTCTAAGTGGGTACACACACACACAAATTCTTCTTCAATAGAAATTTAAGTTTTCCATTTAATTTTCATTTATACTATCTAGCTTTCAAAACAATGAACATGCAACAAGTTTTGTTTTGTTTTCGTTTTTTTTTTTCTCTGAATAGCCCAACAGAGAACCCTTTATCCTCCTAATTCTTGGTGTGTCCTTGCCGTGTTTTTGTTTACTCTTTTTCTTTCCATTCTCCCCTTCTGTCATTACCTGAAATCCGTCTATGATTCTGCCTTTCCAGATCCATCACCAAGTATTTCTATGACAGTAAAAACAGGTCTGCCCAATCTTTTATTCAAAATAATAATGGCTGAAAAGCATTGAGTTAGCTAACTAGGTGCCAGGCATTGTTCTAAACTCTCATTGTGGATTAACTCAGTTGATCACACAACACTCCACTGAGAGATGACTATTGCCCTTATGTACTATCCCTATTAGAGAACTAAGGAAAAAGGAGTTTAAGTAACTCACCCAGATTCACACTGCTGAGAAGTACTAGAGCCAGGATTGATGCTGGGGATTGAACCCAGACCCTTGTGCATGATAGGTAAATGCTCTACCACTGAGATGCAGCTATAGCCCACCCCAGTTTTCTTTCAAAAGCTATCCCTTTGCTTAAAAGGTTCACTGGAATCTTCAGTATTATGAATCTTCCAATTTTGATTGTTCCTCCCTCCTCTGCCTCATAGAGGTGTTCCACCTTCAGAATCAGGCATACCTCCAGTTAGGAGATGTCAGATCCAGTCTAACTTAATTCCCAGAACTGTACCCCCCACCCCTACCCCATTGCTGTCAATCTGTTGGCATACTTCCTACAAACAATCTGACTCTTATTTTTGCTCCCTCTTCCATTGAAGAACCCTATAGCTCAGCAGGAGAATGACTTCCTTTTATAAAGATATAATTTGGTGGCTTATTAAAACAACTTTCTTGGGCTGGGGATGTGGCTCAAGCGGTAGCACGCTCGCCTGGCGTGCGTGCGCCCCGGGTTCGATCCTCAGCACCACATACCAACAAAGATGTGTCCGCTGAAAACTGAAAAATAAATATTAAAAAAAAAACTTTCTTTCCCCGAGTTTGTATCCCACACAACATCCTCTTTGAAATAGACCCTTATCTACCATATTGAAACTGTGCTTCTTATCAAAAATGACAGCCGTGGTTTCTTTTGCCATATCTATACCATGTGTTTAGCCATCCCTACTTACAGTGAGAAGAGTGCACCTGACACCTGGCAGACCAAGTCCAAAACCCCCTGCACAGTTCCTTTTCACCTGTGACATCTGCCAAAGAACCCAGAGGAACCCCTCCTTCCCCAAATTACACTGGCTTCTGTTACTGGAGCTTCTTTACAGGTAAAATTGAGGAGCCAACACTTTACCCTCAGCTCACCTAGAGGAAAGGTTCTGTGTATGCATGTGCCCTGAGTAGTCCTGTTCCTATTTAACAGTGTCCAAAAGAAATACTGGAATGGCAGGGAAATTTTCTAGAAGGACATAAGGACCTGTTTATACTGATGTTCTTAGAGACAAAGACCTCAAAGTTACCTGAAAAAGGCACTTTTCACTCTATACCCTTTTATGATTTTTGAATTTTGAACCATGTGAATATATTACCAATTTTAACTTTTTTTAAAGAAAAGAAAATAAAACTAACTGCAAATAATCTGTTGAGCTAAAAGTCAATAGTATTGGAAAGGAAGTTAACTATTCTTTAAAAAGGTCTAAATTTGTTATAGTAACACCTACAATTGTTTTTGTGTTGGTGATGGTGGTGAAGTTTTTGGTTTTAATGAAATAAAGGTCACAAAAAACTCAGAACCTGCAGAGATGTGAAAGTCCATCTCCTCAAATGTCCTTGTGATAACTATAAGAATTCCTGGTACAACAGCTTCCGTCCTAAATGCAACATGGCTGCACACAACTCTGTTACAGAACAGGGCTTGCCACCCACCATCCTCCCAGCTTCTCTGACCCTTCCCAGGTTTATTTCCCCCTTCTGCCCTTCTCTCCTCCACTAGCAAATAAAGAAGAGGTGAAGGCACCAGCAGACACTGCTTTTCTCCCTGCTTCTAGTCTTTTATGTCCCCCTTTGCTCCAGAAGAAGGGGTGGATCCCTTCTAGATTGTCAGACCATCCATGGAAGCGGTTGAGTGGAAATCCAGGATGACCTTGACTCAAATCAAGAACACAGTTTTCAATGTCAGACCCTTCCAGATTCTCATTCTGTTCCTCCTCTGCAGTTTTTCTTACTCTTCATATTCTGTGGGACTTGCAAGCATCTATCACATCATCTGCTCCTTTAAACATAGCAATCTATTGCTTTGTTCAAGATAGATTGCACACAAGGTTGAAGCTCATTTGATATTCAAAATGTTATTTCCAAACAAAACTATTGCTCTTTGTCCATGTGCTAGGTACCTTCCCCCACTTCCAACCCCCACCAGTTCTGCCCAGGGACACTTAATCACCGAGCTACATCCTCGGCCTTTTTTTTCTCCCTTTGAGACAGGGTTTCACTAAATTGTTTAGAGCTTTGCTAAATTGCTGAGGCTGTCCCTGAATCTGCAATCCTCCTGCCTCAGCCTCCTGAGTTGCTGGGATTACAGACATGCACCCCTGTACCCAGCTCTAAAACTTATTTTTATTTACTTATTCATTCATTCATCCATTCATTTATTTGGAGCTTATATTCTAAAGGAGAAGGCCATAAATAAATAATAAACTACCAAGTTGTGAGAGTGCTATGTTGATAGGGGCCTAATTCTAGTTGAGTGGTCAGGGAAGGCTAGTCTAAGGAGGCAGCATTTAAGTTGAAACAGGAAGGACACAAAGGAGGCAGCTATGAGTATACCTATGGGTGGGGTTCAGACTAAGGCAGCAGATATATGCACGGAGCTAATTTTGCTCCATCCCAAAACTGCACTGAACAGATTTTCTTTTCTATTTCTATTTTTCTTCCTCCCTCCATTCCATCCTTTCTTTGTTTCTTTCTTTCTCTTTCTTTCTTGTGTCATAAAAATTATAAGAAAAGGAGAATAGGGGAGAAGAAAAGAGCAACACAGTTTTTTGAAGCTGGAAAACAGACAGATGAGTGGTGAATGATTTAACAGACCTGAGAAAGATGAGATCCAACCTGACTTACACTGGAAAGACCTCAAAAGCCTCGGAAACTGCCAGAATGAGGGGCCATTCAGACTGAAGATAAAGAAGAAGGCTAAAATAAGGAGAATGAGTGGAAGCAATTAGAAGCAAGTGAAGGAAATAAGAAGTTAGATTCTTAGCTGCCCTCACTAAAACAGGGGACTCACAGAGGCCAGAAGACAGTGAATGCACAGACTACAGCCATCTATCTGCCCTATTTGACTCTCAGACCACTGGCAAATTGATCTTCACTTTCCAGGTAGAAGAATGGAGGACTGTTCTCTGAGGAATCTAATGAAGCTAATAGGAAAGATCCATAGGATCTTTCACAGGAGGCTCTCCCCACAGAGGGTACAACAAGGTCACCTTTCAACGAAGCTCAGGATCGATAAAAACATCTTTTGTATGCTGCTTCAAATCCTCTCAGTCTCACCTCTTACTCTCCCACAGCTACTGTCACCTGTCAAGTCTGAAACAGGTTTGGAAGGGTAAAGCCTCACCTCAGTCCTGAATCTTCCTTACTCTCCCAAAACTTCTCTGACATTTGTGTAGGTCTGGAGAACCACTAAGAATCAGCACTTAGGTTTGTGCAACCCAGAAATTTAGGGGGGAAATGTCTAAGGGGACAGTTATGTTGTACCATCTGTGGGGAGAGCCTCCCGTGTCGGATTCATAAAATTCAGACTATCCCATGGAAGGGAGCAACGGTCACCTATACTGGAGGCCAACTGGGTAACACATCATTATATTTGTTGTCTGTCCTTTCTCATCTCCACAATCTCTCATTCCTGCTTCCTGGATCACTTCCCAAGTGAACTACCCTCATGGAACTTTGTCTTTTGTGAAAATTCTGGGTAATACACACAAGGTCCAATCCAGAACTTCCAAACAGAATTCTAGTTTATACTTTTAATCATGAACAAATCATTAAAACCAAACACTTAACTCACCTATAGACCAATGGAACAGAATAAAGAGCCCAGAAATAAATTTCTAAAGCTTTTTAAATTATGCAGCTCTTTTCTCTTTCCCTGTTTTTTTTTTCAATTATTATTATTATTATTATGGCACTAGGAATTGAACCCAGGGGCGCTTAATGACTGAGCCACAACCCCAGACCTTTTTAGATTTTATTTAGAGACAGGGTCTCACCAAGTTGCTTAGGGCCTCACTGAATTGCTGAGGCTGGCTTTGAACACTTGATCCTGAACACTCGATCCTCCTGTCTCAGCTTTCCAGGCTGCTGGGATTACAGGCGCATGCCACCACACCTGACTCTTTTTTTTCTGGGATTAAACTCAGGGGCTCTCAACCACTGAGCCACATCCCCAGCCCTATTTTGTATTTTATTTAGAGACAGGGTCTCACTGAGTTGCTAGCACCTCACTGTTGCTAAGGCTAGCTTTGAACTCACGATCCTCCTGCCTTAGCCTCCCAAACTGCTGAGATTATAAGCATGAGACACTGCGCCCAATAACTTTTTTATTTTTGACACAAGAAAGAAAGAGGAAGGAATAAAGGAAGAGGGAGGGAGAAATAGAAAATCTACTTAGTGCTATTTTGGGATGGAGCAAAAGTAATTGCATACAGACCATCTGCCACCTTGGTGAGACCCCACCCATGGTATACCCATGGCTTTCTCCAAATACAGTCATGATATGTGATGAAGGAATTAAGAATATACAATAAGGAAAGAATAGTCTTTTCAACATATAGTGGGAAAAACTCAGTATCCACATGAAGAAAAATGAAATTGCTAAGCACAGGCTAAGCAATTTAGCAAGACCCTGTCTCAAAATAAAAAAGACCTTTGTGTGGCTCAGTGTTAAAGTACCCCTGGGTTCAATCCCCAGTACCCCCCCCCACCAAAAAAAAAAAAAAGGAGAGGGACAAAGAACTTGAACAGACATTTCTCCAAAGAAACATAGAAATGATCAATAGGTATACAAAAGGTACTCTATGTCATTAATTATCAGAGAAAGGCAAATCAAAGCTACAGTTTAAGATCACCTCATACCTAAAAAACAAAATATTTTATATTCTAAAAAAGGAACACAAGGGCATGTTGGGAGGTGCTATATGTGTCTATTAACTTGACTGTGGTGATTGCATTACAGGGATTTGCATATGTCCAAACTCATTAAATTGTACACATAAATATGTACAGTTCTTTGTGTATTGATTTATACCTCAATTTTTTTAAATAAATGAATAGTATATATTTTTAAGAGTCTTTAAAAATGCTTCTCATATAAGGATAAGGATCAAAGTGAGCAAGAAGGAAAAAAAGTAACTTGTAGGAAAAACAGGAGAAAAGACACCAAAAAATAACTTCTAAAAAGTATCATCAAGAACAAGGCACAGTGGTGCACCCTGTAATCCCAATGGCTTGCGAGGCTGAGGAAGGAGGATTGTGAGTTCAAAGCCAGCCTCAGCAATTTAGTAAAGAACTCAGTGAGACCCTGTCTCTAAATAAAATACAAAAAGGGCTGAGATGTGGCTCAGTTGTTTAAGCACCCCTGGTTTTCATCCCTGGTACAAAGAAAGGAAGGAAGGAAAAGTATCATCAATCCAGGAGTAGTGCACACCTGTAATCTCAGCTACTCGGAAGGCTAAAGCAGGATGACCACAAGTTCAAGGCCAGCCTGGGAAACATAGTGACACACTATCTCAAAAACAATAAAAATGAAAGGGCTGGTGATGTAGCTCAGTGGTAGAGCACCACTGAGTTCAATTCTCAGTGTCCACCCCTTCATTTTTTAAATCAGTATTTTCAAAAAGAGACGATGTTGCACCCATACAACAAGAAAATGGTGCCACAAAAACAAATACTTCATAAAACCAAAAAGAACTCTTAGAAATAAAAAAACACTATGGCATGAATGGAAAACAATTTAAAGAATGGTAAAGTTGGAGAAAATTCACAGAAGACAAAAAAATACAGAGACAGACAAAAAGAGAGAAAATTAGAGGACCTGGTATAAAGGCTCAACATCTGAATAACAGGGTTCTAGAAAAAGGAAAAAAAAAAAGATAATAAATGGAAACGAATCCTCAAATAAATCAGGAAAATGATCAAGAATTAGAAACAATTTCCAGATGGAAAAGTCTAGTCAGATAACAAGATCAGCAGATGCATATAGACATTTACTGAGGCTCATTATTGTGAAATTCCAGAACACAGGGGACATTCACTTGATTCTAAGTTGGAGAGAAAAAGAAAAGTACTACACAAGACCAAGAAGGAGAATAACCTCAGGCTTCTCAACAGCACCCATAGGTCAAGACTATAGAGAAGCAACTCCTTCAAAATGCTAAGGGAAAATAACTCCGAGCATGGAGTTCTATAGTTAACTACGTCATCTAGTAAATATGAGGATAGAATAAAGGCATTTTTCATGCCAGATCTCAGAAACTTTACCTCCTGTGCATGCTTTTCCAAGAAGCTGCTGGAGAAAGGATTCCACAAAGGAGTAAACCAAGAAAGAGGAGGGAGTGGAAGAAAAAGGGAAACCAGAACAGAAAGCAAGCAAACAATCCCTGAGAGGATGGTGCAGGAAGATTCTAGATGTCACCTGTGCTGCAGTCAAAACTGGAACAGTATCACCCACAAGGCAGGCATGTTGGGGACAGTAGTTGCCCAAGTGTCCCTTCCCATTTTTTTCTTTACTTTTACTTGTGGGCTAAATACCCAGGTGAACTGGCCCAGATTCTAATCTGTTCATAACATTTCTTGGACAATGTATTGATAGAATTTCCTCTCTCCGCCTAAGCCTTGCTGTGTGGATCAGCTGAATAATCTTATTTCTTACTCACAGGGATTTTCTGTTTTGATCTCATCCTAGGCCAACGAAGCAGCACACTCCCCTGACCCGAGGATGCTACCTGCTTCCTGCCGTCCTCCTGCCAATGTGCTAATGAGGCTGTACTTTATTTTCCCAGGGTTCCCTCAGAACAGTGCCCAGGAGAGGTTCTGGTAAATTCCCAGGAAGCTGAAGTCAGACTGTACCCCAAAGACTATTCTACTTGTCTTCTCCTGGGAACTTTGTCTATGACAATATTATAATATAACCCCAAGTTTGTGCTTGCTACTCAGGTTTTCAGAATGAAGTGATAATTGTTCAGGGATACCCGAACAGATGAATTTTTTAAAAATCAAGAGGTTTGATTAACTCAAATTAACTCAGAGATCAGGAAAGTGGGTAACCTCTGATGAGTAACCTGAAAATTCAGGAAAGTGATCCCCAGGGGCCTTCAAGTACAGTTAACGTTGTTTCTTTCTTAAATTATTTTGTTGATGCAAGTTGTGCCTTTTGCTGTTATCCTTTCTATATATATATGCTTTATACATTCTTCAGCATGCAAAATTTTTTAATGTTAATGTAACTGTAATTTAAATTTGTTATGTGAGATTAATGATGTTTTAAAATAACAATCCAAGGTAGCCGGTAGGGGTACAGCTCAATAGTAAAGTACTTGCCTAGCATGTTTGAGGCCCTGTGATTCCCACCATAGCAAAGCAAAACAAAAAATCCAAAGAGGAGGGAAAAGCTATTAAAAAGGATCCAAGGCAGAAAAAACTTGTTTTAGTATAAAACAAATAATGTTTGAGGAACAGCAGCCTATGAGATGGGTGAACTGGGAATTATTGTCAATAGCAACACCCCTGATTTTCTCAAGGTGATTTTCAGTACAATGTTCTGCTCCCATCATGTTAGCCCAAAGCAGTTGACTATACAATGTTAAAGAGAGAACTTAAAGAAAGGAGTGGGCCAAGGGATCAAGAGGAAGAGAACACCATGAGAAATAAAGGACTAAGGTTTGTAGGGAACTGAAGTTGCACCATGAAGTGAAGGATCCCAAGACTGTATTCCATCCTGAGTCGCCCATTAAAAAACAAAAGATAGGTATTTATGACCAATGTTTCCATTGCAAATGATAGAAACTCCACCAGTTATCTAACTTTTATGTAAAAAATAATCACAAAACATTTCTTAGTATGATATTTTATATGCATTGTGGCACACAATTTCTATGAGTCAGAAGTTCAAGGGTCACTCAGCTTCATGGTTCTGGCTGAGGGTCTCAGTTGAGGTCACAGACAAGATGCCAGTCAGGGCTACCATTATCTGAAGGCTTGCCAGGAGACGGTCAGTCACTTTCAAGGCTGTTGGCCAGAGCCTCAGCTTCTCAAGTTGCTGAGATTACAGCTATGCACCCCTGCACCTAGTTCCAAAATGCCTATAGAACTAAAGGGAACCCATTGATTGGTGTCTTAGACTATTCTCTGTTGCTATCAATGAATGCCACAAACTGGGAAACTTATAAAGAATAAAGGTGAATTTGGCATATGATACTGGAGGCTGGAAATTCCAAGATTATGGGCCTGGCGTCCTTTTGGCATTGGGTGAAGGCTATCTTCATAACACGGCAAAAGATATCATGAAGGCAGGCAGAGAAAATGCATAGCAAACTTTCTTCCTCTTCTTATAAAGCCACTAACACACCATGGGGGTCCCCAGCCTCAAGCCCTATCTAATTCTAAGAACCTCCCAAGGGCCACACCTCCAATCCCATAACCCTGGATTTAGGGGTTAAGTTTCCAATACATGAATTTTGGGGAACACATTCAAATCATAGCAGTGTGTGTAATAGAAAAGTCCCAGAGGACAGGCTTCCAGGAATGCAAAATCACAGGTAATTTATATATGAATATGTAAAGAACCTTCAACATTCAACAATGAACAAACCATTTTCTAATGGCTAAAACATTTGAAGAAACAGTTCACCAGAGAAAATATTTAAATAGCAAATAAGCACATGAAGGAATGCTCAAGCAGGGCACGGTGGTGCACGCCTGTAATCCTAGTGATTTGGAAGGCTGAAGCAGGAGAATCATAAGTTTAAAGCCAGCCTCGGTAACTTAGGTAGACCCTAAGCAACCTAGTGAGACCCTCTTTCAATAAAAAATAAAAAGGGCTGGAGATGTGGCTCTGTTGTTAAGCGCCTCTAAGTTCAATCTTTGGTATGAAAAAAAGAAAAAAAAGATCAATATTGTTAGTCATTGAAGAAATCCAAATTAAAATCACAGTGAGATACTACTATGCACATAGTAGAAAACTGAGAATTAAATTTTGTCTGGGCTGGGGATGTGGCTCAAGCCGTGGCGCGCTCGCCTGGCATGTGTGCGGCCAGGGTTCGATCCTCAGCACCACATACAAACAAAGAGGCTGTGTCCGCCGAAAACTGGAAAATAAATATTTTTTTAAAAAATATCTCTCTCTCTCTCTCAAAAAAAAAAAAAAATTTGTCCCATTGTCCCAGATGCACAACAACTATAAACAATTGAACCAAACAATTAAAATACTGCTTATGGTAACTTTGAAATAATTTTTATGTTCACAGAATTAAAAACATGGAATTTAATGGGTTAAGAAGACCATACCTAATGTTGGTGAGAATGGGGAATAACTGAAACTCTCACAATTTGCTGGTAAAAATGCAACATGACATAGCCACGTTGGAAGTTTGGGAGTTTCCCTGAAAAGAGTCAATGAAACTAGTTTTCTAAGTGTCCTTCCAAAGATATTTCAGATGTTATTATAAGTCACAGACTACTAAGATTAATTAGAGTGTGGTTGTATTTTATCCGTTAGCTCAGACTTCAAGATCAAGGGCATGTTCAGACCTGTATAGTCCTCATAAAGCCATGCTATCAAGCAGTCCCACTCCCCTCTTTGTGCTCTTCTTTTTTTTTTTTTTTTTTTTTGGAGGTGGGAGAGTGTTGGGGATTAAATTCAGGGGCACTTGCCCACTGAGGCACAACCCCAGCCCTATTTTGTATTTTATTTAGTGACAGGGTCTCATTGAGTTGCTTAGAGCCTTGCTAAATTACTGAGGTTGGCTTTGAACTCTCGATCCTCCTGCCTCAGCCTCCAAGCCATTGGGATTACAGTCGTGCGACACTGCATCCCGCTTCCTTGTACTCTTCTTGACTTTTTTCTTGCACCTGACACTGACCACTCATGATTTTTTTTTTTAAGGAATTGAACCACTGAGCCATATCCCCAGCCCTTTTTATTTTTATTTTTTATTTAGAGACAGGGTCTCAGAAAATTAGTTAGGCCCTTGCTAAATTGCTGAGGATGGCTTTAAATTTGCAATCCTCCTCCCTCAGGCTCCTGAGCCAGTGGGATTACAGGCATTTGCCACCCTTGGCTGACCACTCACTTTTTGTAGCTCTCAGTTCCTGGACCTTTCTATCATCGCCTGACCCTTGCTTTTTATAGACTGCTCTGACCATTTCTTTTCAGTCATCTTCCAGGTTGACTTCCTGTTCTCTAATTCTCTAAGGGAAAATAGCCTCCAGGCATTGTTCCTGAAAGACTCAAGTCTCATTCATTTATGACTATCTACAGTAAGGCCACTCAGATCTAAGACTGGTGTTTTGCCCATGGAATGAAGCAGCTATTCTAGCCTCAGCCAGACTGAATGGTGTCAGTTCCCTGAGATCTTATCGGGCATCTGAGCATCCCCACATTTGTACAACCATCCACATAGCCCTCAAATGTACGCTGCTTACATCTCCGGCTTGGTGCCTGTCCTACCAGATCGATTCATGCCAACCATTCTGTTTTTTCTCTTCAAAGTGATTACTTTCTCTCTTTAGAATTTACATGAATTGATGTCTATCCTATTTAGTATTCAGTTGGCCCTTATCTTATAAGTTATTATTTATCTACATGCATAGAAGGATCATATGTCCCTAAGAGAAATGGCTTTTCTAGAGACAGACAACTTGACTAAGGTTTTATTTTGTTTACTTTGACTGCAGAGTTGCAGATGCTCAAATAATTGACTGAACATTTGGTATATCAAAATTACCCAACAGGACATCAAAATGCCCACCAACTGTAAATCAAATACCATTAAAGAGATTAGGAGAACTTGATATTGAATGAACTTCAACATGATTTAGCCAAAGTGAATCATCACAGTTTAATGTACTTCCTATGTAAATATAGGTTTCCATTTATTATAGCTTCTTAAAAGTAGGACACACCCTGTATGTCAGTGATCAAAAAATAGATCGTGCCCATGGCACACTGATAGACTCTCTGGAATGATGGCATGTTATGCAATAGCCCCTAACCAGCCAACCAGAAGAAGCTCCATCCTGAGAACTCCTGAGAACCTTACTTGGGCGTTTACTGTTTTCAGTATGCAATAGTGATCTATCACGCATCTTTTCTTCTTACTAGGTACAAATGCGAGGGAGAGAGAGAGAGAGTAGTTAAATTCAGTGTAGCAACAAGCAAAGCAAGTGGGGCCTTGGCATCATCAGCTCAAGGATTCAACCCTAACTTGGCCAATTTCTGGCTGTCAGACCACAGCCCAGGTTCTGAACCTCCTCTACAATCAAGAGACATGACTCTCCCCACATTGCACAATCTGTTTTCACAGCACTGTCAACCCTCATAAACCCACGTGGCAGGGGATAAAATGGCCTAGGGGACTAACTTGGAAAGGTTGTTCCAAGTGTACAATAATGCCGGGGTTTTTTTTTTGTTATTTTGTTTCGGTGCTGGGTTTGAACCCAAGTCCTCATACTTTCTAAGCATATGCTGTACACCTACACCTCCAGCCCCAATGCAGGGTCTTTTTTTTTTTTAAGAATTGTGTGTTTTATTGTTATTGTTGTTGTTGTTGTTTGTTTTTGCAATGATGAGGATTGGACCAGGGCCTCACACATGCTAGGCAAGTGCTCTACTACTAAGTTATAATTACCCCAATATAGGGTCTTAAAACAAACAAACCACTCATCTTTATTTAAATTTTCAATATTTTGTTTATCAGGGATATTTTGACATTCATTTTAACTTTTAAAATATTATTTGTTTTGACCGGGTACAGTGGTGCACACCTGTAATCCCAGCAGCTCATGAGGCTGAGATAGGAGGATCGTGATTTCAAAGCCAGCCTCAGCTACTTAGCAAAGCACTGAACAATTCAGTGAGACCTTGTTTCTAAATATAATAGAACTGGAAATAAGGCACAGTGGTGGGATTTCCCTGAATTCAATCCCTGGTACCCCCTGCTTTAAAAAAAATATGTTCATTTTGATTTTTTTAGCTTTTTGGCATCTCTTAACTTCTGTGCCTGAGGCAATTTCCCACTTGCCTCATCCTGGCCCCAGCCCCAACAGTACATGTAGAATTTGAAAATAGGAGTCCAGTAATGAAAAGGCTTTGGTTCTGACCTCAGCTGTGCCTTTTATAAGGCTTCAAGACTTGGGCTCTCAGAATCTCACCCTCACAACTTCCTCAGTCATAAAATATGGATGATTCTATCTGCCCCCCTTCTTTGCAAGACAGTTAATAATGAGAATCAAATGATATCCTGTGGAAAAGGACACTTTAAAACAGCATTGTTCTACACACACAAAAGGCGATAATAATAGCAATACCTTATCTTTTGGACTTGCTCTTTGGGTATTAACAAATTCAGCGTGATCTGTGAGCTCTTAGCTCAGAGAGGGTGGAAACTTCCAGTAATTCTAAATGCGCTAAAATATCCAGATCTATCCAGCAACTTGGTACTGGCCTTAGGGCAAATCTGTGTTAGTAAAGTGTCCCGGATCAAGGCTTCCACGTCTCTGGGACCCAGAAGTAGGGTAAAATCCCTATTATCTCCCTCATTCTTTACTTAGGTTATATGGATAGCAAGCTCAACTCAGTCTATTTGAGGATTGTAGGCTGGTACACACAGGAAATAATCATAACTTTGAGTAGACTAACATCTTTGCCATTTGATTTTATAATGTCATAAATTTGTATATAATCCCTGTATTTATTTTATATTGTGTTCTTAAGAATAGGCTGTTGACTAGTAGTTAAGGGTTCTTTTAACATTTCCTTATAGTAGTATTTTTTCCCTGTGTAGTTATGTAATTTATTTATGATATTTCACTGCTGTTTCATTAAAAACAGTGTTATTCCCGATGTGTTTTTTAGATTTGTTTTTCATCTTTTTTTTTTGCTATAGTAATTAAAATTAATGAAGATGAAAAGTTTACTTTTTTTTTCTTTTTTGGTACCAGGGTTTGAACTCAAGGCACTCGACCACTGAGCCACATCCTCAGCCCTATTTTGTATTTTATTTAGACACTGGGTCTCACTGAGTTGCTTTGCACCTCACTTTTGCTGAGGCTAGCTTTGAACTCACCATCCTCCTGTCTCAGCCTCCCAAGCCGCTGGGATTAAAGGTGTGCACCAACATGAAGAATTTACTTTTGAAGTTTTGATTTTTGCTTGCTTGCTGTATTTTAAATGAACGAGGATTTTTCAAAGTTCATAAACCAAGATTCCAAAATACTCCCTCCCTAATTATTTTTTTTAAATGGGAATTGAGGACTGAGGCTGTGTCTCAGTGGTAGCGTACTTGTCTGGCATGTGTGAGGCACTGGGTTCGATTCTTGGCACCTCATGTAAATAAATTAAATAAATGTCTATCAAATATATAAATATATACATTTTTTTTCTAAAATAAAATAAAATGGGAATTGAAACAAAGGGATGTTCTTTTACATCCCCAGAACCTTGTTTATTTTTATGTGGTGCTGGGGATCGAACCCAGTGCCTCACACATGCTAACCACAACCCCGGCCTTTTTTTTTTTTTTTGGTGGTGGTGCTGGGGATTGAACCCAGGACCATGTGCATGCGAGGCAAGCACTCTACCAACTGAACTATATTTTAATTTTAATTTTGAGGCAGAGTCTTGCAAAACTGCTTATGGCCTCACTAAACTGCTAAGGCTGACCTCAAATTTAGGATCCTCTGTCTCAGCCTCTTGAGTTGCTGGGATTACAGATGTGAGCCACTATTATTACACTATTTAATATTTGGAGAAAGTTTCAAACTGCATATATCTGTATTACTTAATAAAATTGTTTGCAACTCTCCAGAGTTGATATATTTGGATCCAAGAATTGTGGGTTTTGCTCTTGCTGCTTTTGTAAGCAGATGCCCTTTGTATTGGGAAATGAAAGGATCGGTGATTATGGTTCAAAAGTTCAGAGTTCCTGTGTCAGACAATCCCTCCTCCACATTCACCTTTGAAACAGAAACTGCCTTTTCCAGCATGAGGCCAGCCTTATTCTCATGCTCTTGCTCAGGAGCAAAAGGGCTATGATTGAAGGAGGATATTCACTCTGTACATACCTCTGTTCTTGCCTTATCTCATGTATTGTTGTTGGTGGTTTACGAGTCTATCCTGGGCTTTTGTTTATTTGAACACTCAAGCAACCATTCCCCTGGTTTTGCTTTGGAGAAGCATTCTGCCTCACTGGAGATTATCTGAGTTCCTCACTTCCATCAGCATATTAGTCAAACTTAGCTTCTCATTCGTCTTTCCCTTTTCTCAGTAGAATCTTATTATGCACTTAATGTCTGTAGGGTCTGTACTGATGACACCTTAATTTCTATTCTCTCACTTTTTTTTTTTTTCTGCTGGTGCTGGGTATTAACCCAGGGCCTCAGACATGTGAGGCAAATACCGAACTACAACTTCAGTCTGTCTGTCTTTCTTTTTTACTTTATTTCCAATCCCCCTCCCCTCCCCCAAATTGTCCTGGATGCCCTCAATCTTGCGATCCTCTTACCTCAGCCTCTCAAATTGCTAGGATTACAAGCGTGTACCACCACTCTCAGCTCTCTTATGCTTTTTAATGGATCAGTATAGCTAGGCAAATATTGACTCTGATCTTTTCAAGGATCCAAGTTCAAACTTGCTAATTTTCTCTATTTTTTAATATTTATTTATTTATGTATCTTTAGTTTTAGGTGAATACATTAGTTTGTGTTTTATGTGGTGCCCAGGATCGAACCCAGTGCCTCATGCATGCTAGGCGAGCACTCTACCACTGAGCCACCATCCCAGCCCCATGCTAATTTTCCCTATTGTTTTCTATTTCACTTTCATTACTACTTCATTCTACTTACTTTAGGTTTCATTGCTCTTGAGGTGGAGCCTTAGGTCATTAGTCCTTTTTTCATATTTATTTAATATAATCATTTAAGGCTATAACTTTTCATGCAGGCATTATTTAAATACATCTTGAATTTTTTTTTCTAATGGTATTGGCTATTGAATACAGGGGTGCTTAACCAGTGAGCCATCTCCTCAGACCTTTTTATTTATTTATTTATGTTTTTGAGACAGAGTCTTGCTAAGCTACTTAGGGCCCAACTAAATTGCTGAGGCTGAGTCAGAATGGCAGCTATCAAGAATACAAACAATTTGGGCTGGGGATGTGGCTCAAGCGGTAGCGCGCTCGCTTGGCATGCGTGCGGCCCGGGTTCGATCCTCAGCACCACATACAAACAAAGATGTTGTGTCCGCCGATAACTAAAAAATAAAAAATATTTAAAAAAAAAAAAAGAATACAAACAATAAGTGTCGGCCAGGATGTGGGGGAAAAGGTACACTCATACATTGCTGGTGGGACTAAAAATTGGTGCAACCAACCTGGAAAGCAGTATAGAGATTAGAAAACTTGGAATGGAACCACCATTTGACCCACTATCCCAGTCCTTGGTCTATACCCAAAGGACTTAAAAACAACATATTATAGTGAACAGTCACTTCAGTGTTTATAGCTGCACAATTCACAATAGCTAAACTGTGGAAGCAACATAGACCCCTTCAATAGATGAATGGATAAAGAAACTGTGTTGTATATACACAATGGAATATTACTCAGCATTAAAAGAGAATAAAATTATGGTATTTGCAGGTAAATGGATTGAGTTGGAGAATATCATGCTAAGGGAAGTAAGCCAACCCAGAAAAACCAAAGGCCGAATGTTCTCTCTGATAAGTGGATGCTGATCCATAATGGGGTGTGTGCGGGGAGAATTGAGGAACTTTGATTGGGCCATGGGGAGTGAGGTGGGGTATGGAGGTAGGAAAGAAGTTGGAATGAGATGAACATCATTACCCTAGGACTCTTCATCATATACAACCAGAGAAATTTGTGCTCCATTTGTGTACAATGAATTGAAAAGCTTTCTGCTGTCATGTATAACTGATTAGAACTAATAAAAAATAAATTAAAAATATTAATTGCTGAAGCTGACTTTGAACTTGTGATCCTCCTGCCTCAGCCTCCCGAGTCACTAGTATTATAGGTGTGCACCACTGCACCTAGTGAATCCTGTAATTTTTATATGTTGTATTCAATTTCGTAAGTTTGATTTATTTATTTATTTTTGGTGCTGAAGATTGAATCCACGGCCTTGATCCTGCTAAGCACATACTCTACATTGAACTACACCTGAGCCCATAATTTAACTTCATTTTTGATTTCTTCTTTGACCTACTATTTAGAAACATGTTGTTTAATTCTCAAACATTTGCAACTTTTCTAGACATATCCTTCTTACTGATATCTGATTTAATTCCATGTGACCACAGAATGTATTTTGTGTTATTTGAATAATTTCCAAAAATCATTGAGACTATTGTATGGCCCAATATGTGTCTACCTTGGTGGATGGACTATGTGTACCTGAAAGGAATGGGTATTGTTTAATTTTTAGATATAGTGTTATATACATCTAAATTAGGTCAAGGAGATTAATAATAATATTTCTGACTATCTATGTATTTGCTGATTGGTTGCTGAGCATGTTTAAACTATTCTTCAAATTTTGGGCTGGGGATGTAACTCAATGGCATAGTACTTGCCTAACATGTGAGAGGCCCTGGGTTCAATCCCCCGGACCACAAAAATTAAAATAAAATATTCTTCAAATATAATTGTGAAATTATCTAATCTTACATGCCACTTTTTGTTTCATTTGTTTTGAGGATGTGTTACTAGGCACATATACATTTATGATTCTTATGTCTTCTTGATGAATTGATTTTTTAAATCAATGCAAAGTGTTTCTGTTTTTCTTGAAATGTATTGCCTTATTGGAAATTATCTTAAAGCAATGATAGACTTACAAGTACACTACCATGCAAGTAATACCAGAAGTCATAAAACAGAAAGGCTCATAAGCAAAATTAAAATGCTTAAATCACGTAGTTTATTAAA
Organism: Marmota monax; assembly: GCF_021218885.2. NCBI lineage: Eukaryota > Metazoa > Chordata > Mammalia > Rodentia > Sciuridae > Marmota > Marmota monax. The sequence goes on from NW_026692254.1 coordinate 22,086,065, forward strand.
ACCAACTTAAGAAACAACCCAAGAAACATAGGGAAAGAAAGAGAACAATTAATACACTTTGGGCAAGTTGCAAGTGGGGTAGAATTTATATACTACAAAAACCTGGGTGTACTGGGCATGGTGATTCATGCCTACCTTTGCCTGAGGCAGGAGAATCATTAAGTTTGAGGCCAGTCTTAGCAGCTTAGCAAGACACTGTCTCAAAATAGAAAATAAAAAGAGCTGGAGATTTTACTCAGTGATAAAACACCCCTGGTTCAATTCCCAGTACCAAAAATATAAAAAATTAAAAAGTATAGTTACCTTTATTTAAGTGAACATAGTTATAATGACTGTTTTAAAGTCCTCATCTGAACATTTCAACATCTGGGTCACCTCAGAGTTGTTCTCTGTTGAGTATGTTTCCCATGAGAATGGATCACATTGTATGGTTCTTCATATATTGAGGGATTTTGAATTGTGTCCTGGAAGTTATAATTCTATTTCTTGAAGACTTCAGATTCATATGTTCTCCTGAAACTGTAGTACTTTTTCTGGTTAGCTGGCAGCTACTCTGAGTAGAATCAAAATGCAAATCCTGATTTGATCACAGTTCAAATTTCAGTTTTATTCTTTTAGCCTTAGCCTTAGACATAAGTAGGGTTTTGTTTGTTTGTTTTGTTTTCTGTTCCATATGTATATGGTTTAGGAGTCAGCCTTAAACTTGGGCAAAATTCATGCACAGAAATTTGAAGTTCCTCTCCTCTGGCTCTCCCTGCTCTTAGATTTCTCCTCATTTTAGAAAGCCCTCATTGCCCTGGAATATGTTCCCTGGCTCATTAAGCCAAAATGAATGACAGGTTTCTTACTGGAGTTAAGGTCACACTATATCTATATTGATACACAATGACTACCATCTTTTCCCAGAACAACACACACACACACACACACTCAGCCAGGCATGGTGGCACACACCTGCAATCCAAGCTTCTCTACTCAGGAGACTGAGACAGGAGGATTGCAAGTTTGAGGCCAGCTTAGAAAATTTAGTAGGATCTTGTCCCAAAATAAAAAGGGATTGGGATGTAGCTCATTGGTAGAGCACCCTTGGGTTCAATCCCCAGAAACAGAAAAAAAAAAAAAAAAGAATCTCATTTTTTGTCAGTTCCTTTTCTCAAATTTCAATTCCCCTCCAAAAACTGCCTGATTTTGTTCACTCTCCTGAGACAGTGAGTAGTTACCGTTTGCTTTTTTTTTTTTTTTTTTTTTTGGTGTGTGTGTGTGTGTGGTTCTGGGGATCAAACCCAGGGCCTTGTGCATGCAAGTCAAGCATTCTACCAACTGAGCTCTATCCCCAGCCCTATCTTTTGCATTTTGCCCATCATTTATTTATAGTTGGTATCTGTGTGAGAGTCCGTCTGTTCAACTTTATATTCTGCCATAGTGGGACTGGAATTCCCTCTCAGTTGAATTTTTTTCATTAACAAATAAAAATTGTACATATTTATGCTCTAAAACATGATATTTTGATATATGCACACAATGTGGAATGGTTAAATGAAGCTAATTAACATATCCATTAGCTCACATATTGAGCGCGCGCGCGCGCGCGCGCGCGTGTGTGTGTGTGTGTGTGTGTGTGTGTGTGTGTGTGTGTCTACTGTCAGCAGGGCTATGGATGTGGCTGCTGTTGGCAGAGTAGCTTTGCAAATTAAGATTTAAAAAAGCAGTGTCATTGTAAACCTAGTCTAAGACAGGTAGAGAAACTACTTCCAAGAGTTCAGGGGCACAGAACTCATTCCAGTTCCTTCCTTCCTGTCAGAACCTGGCCAACCTCTGGACAGGCAGAAGGAACAGCTCCCACCTGGCCTGGCTTTCTACTCTCAGGTGCCCATGTTTCCTGCACTCTTTTTTTGTGGGGGAGGGGTGTACTGGGGATTGAACTGAGGGGCACTCGCCCACTAAGACACATCCCCAGCCCTGTTTTGTATTTTATTTAGAGGCAGGGTCTCACTGAGTTGCTTAGCACCTCACTTTTGCTGAGGCTGGCTTTGAACCCACAATCCTCCTGCCTCAGCCTCTGGAGCTGCTGGGATACAAGCACGTGCCACAGCATGGGGCTTGTTTTTCTGCACTCTTGCCCATCATGTTCCTAATGTTTTACCACAAGTTCTCCATAAACTTATGGTTTCACCTCCCCCTTTAAGTATTTCACCTGCAGTTCTCACTAATGATATGACCGTCAGATTTGTTTTACTTTTTTTTTTCCCCTTTTCTTTTTCATTCACTGGTAAAAGAAAAATGTGCCAGGTGCAGTGGCGCATGTCTGTAATCCCAGTAGCTCAGGAGGCTGAGGCAGGAGGATTTTGAGTTCAAAGCTAGCCTTGCCATTTAGTAAGACCCTAAGCAATTTAGCAAGACCCTGTTTCAAAATAAAAAATAAAAAATGCTGGGGGCATGGCTCAGTGGTTGAGTGACCCTAAGTTCAATCCCTGGTACCCCAAAAGAAAAAATCAATCAGTAAAAGAAAAATGCCCCAGGCATAAAGAAAGATAAAAACAGGTACCCTGTAGTAATCCTCAAATCACAGGTGTCGAATGCCTGTAATCCCAGTGGCTCAGGAGTCCTAGGCAGGAAAATTACAAGTTCAAAGCCACCCTCACTAATTTAGCAAAGCCTTGAGCAATTAAGCGAGATCCTTTCTCAAATAAATAAATAAATAAATAAATAAATAAATAAATGATTTTTAAAAGGGGGTACTGGGGATGTGGCTCAGTAATTAAGTAAATAAGTGCTCCTGGGTGCCAAAAACAAACAAACAAAACAACACACTACAAAAAAAAAAAAAAAAACAAAGAGGAGACAGAATAGGATTATCTTCCAGGCTATTTAGGGGGCAGGGCTGTCAGAGAAGTTGCTCAGTGAGGAGACTGGGAGAGGCAAGGGGAAACCTGCAGTTTGTAAGGAGAGCTGCAATGTTAGGTAAGAATTACAGCTCCCCGCAGGTGTAGTTTTAGGACTACACTGAAACGCCATAGGAATGCAATCTTAACCCCTTCTTCACCAAACTCTCCAGTGCAGTCTATTTATTTAAATAAATGATAATGGAAAAGGTGATCACGTTATCATAGCTAACTGTATACCCAACTAGTATTTCAAATACAGCATAGGAAAGAGAGCTATTTAGAAGAGCTCGTGAGCCTCTCTTTCTCAGACTCATTACAGAACAACTTAAGGTACCTCCATGTTTGGTTTGTTCAAACATTTAGTTGTAGATATCACAGAAAGCAACCCTGAGAACCATTCTCACAAAATTTCCTGCAGGTAAATAAAAACCATCTTGGTCCTTAAGGAGAAGAAAGGCCTGGAGATGAGAAAGTCCTGTTTGGTATTGGTTTCTGAGAGCCAGGGTAGGTGTTCAAATACCTGAGGAGGAAGTAGAATAGGAGAAGTACCAGTGAGGGGTTGAGTAACTTCCCAGAAGACTGAAGTTGTGTTATTCAGAATGAACAGACTCAGGGATAAGATTAAGTCTTTAGAAGAAACAGCTATATTAAGTAGATGAAAATGCAGATGACCCTGATTGATCATTACACATTGTACACATGTATGGAATTATTACACTGTACCTCATAAATATGTGCAATTATTCCATGTTAATTAAAATGCTTATTCATTAAAAGAGGAAAAGGAGAAGAAACCTACTAGTGAAGACTCAAGAAAGTGGGTATCTGGGCTGGGTTGTGTCTCAGCAGTAGAGCGCTTGTCTAGCATGTGTGAGGCCCTGGGTTGATCCTCAGCACCACATAAAGATAAATAAACAAAATAAAGATAATATGTCCAACTACAAAAAATAAATATTAAAAGAGAGAGAGAGAGAGAGAGAGAGAGAGAGAGAGAGTAGATATCCCAACTCTTTGAGAGTAAAAGAAAAAAGAAAGGTAGCAATAAGAGGCATGGATGTGTTAACAAACTTGATTGTTATATCAAACTTGATGTGTATATCAAATCATCATGTTGTATACTTTTAATTTACATAATGTATCTGTCAATTATACTTCAATAAAATTGGAAACAAAAACAAAAACACCCCATAATGACCCAGTGCTAAGAATGGAGATGGAGCCCCAGGCTCTGGAAAGAGAACCCGGGGCCATTCCAAAAGCTCAGATTGGGGGGAACATGGCTCCCATATGTAACCGGACAATCAAACACTTGTGGTACTATTTTGTAAGCGTTAATGCTGTTTATAAACCAGAATTATACACACAGTGACTGACCCCTGTGTTCATTATCCAAATGGCACCCATACTCTGTAGTTAGACAAGCTTCCCAGGATTAGCAATGAGGGTCAAGTCAAGCAAATCAAAGAAGAACATTTCTTCCTAAAGTGACTTAGACTCATGAGGAAGGGCCCTTTATGACACACTAAAATACACACATGCCAGAACTGCTTTCTGTGAGTGTATGTCTTCTTTTTTATATAAATTATGATAAAATACACAATATAAAATTTATCTTTGCAACCACTTTTCAGCTTGCAGTTAGTTGAATGACATTAAGTGCATTCATATTGTTGTGCTACCATGTATCTTCCTTCTCTTTTGTTCATTTATTTTGGTTCTGGGGATTGAACCAGGGTCTTTATACATGCTAAGCATGCACTCTAGCTCCAGCTCTCTTATGGATTTACTTTTAAAAAAATTTTTTTTTTTGTAGTTGTAGATGGACAGAATGCCTTTATTTTATTTGTATATGGTGCTAAGGATTGAATCCAGCGCCTCACACATGCTATGCAAGCGCTCTGCCCCTGAGTTACAGCCCCAGACCTGGATTTACTTTTAAAGAGTTCATGAAGCACATCAGGGTTTTGTGATTCACATGTGATTCTCATTATTGAGAACATTAATTATGGTTACTCAGGGCTTTTCTAAGTACCTGCATGTGGAGAGTTCCTATCACTGGGTCTGGTAGGATTTGTTGCCAGCCCAGTGTTGGGCCATTGGAGCAGTTCAGTGTACATTTGTCTGAGAAGCAGTACTATCAAGGAGTTGAGAGCATGAGTCCAAAGCCAAACTGCAGGACTTGTTGCTCAGGTTGTGCCACTTACTGACTCTAAAACCTTGCAGAGTTACTTAATTGCCTGTCTCCATCTTCTCTTGATTCAAAGGTGGTAATAGGGCTGGGGTGTAGGTGTAGTGGAAGAGCACTTACATAACTTGAGTGACATTCAGATTTCTCAGTTTTCCCCAGCACTACAAAGAAAATAAATGAATAAATAAATTGGAAGTACTCATAACTGCCTTATTGGGTTGTGGGAGGATTAATTGTGAAAATGCATAAATTCCTTACAATGGTGCCTGACATGTCTTAGTGCTGTAAAAAAGTTAGCTGTATTATTATGAGAGGAGAAGGGAAAGGAAAAAAAGAGAGGTGAAGCGTGGAACAATGGTGAAATTTCTTTGAGACATTTCTGGAGAGAGATGGAGCCAAGTCAATACAAGAAGGTGGAGTCAAAATACAGCCAAGCCAAATCAGAGCAGAAGCAGTTTCCATGTGCTGTAGAGCAGCATTCTGTGATGCTGACCTGGCCCCAGAGGAGAGCAGGTATAGGGTCCTGCTGGCACTGCTGTGATGGTGCACTCACAGGTTTTTCCTGCGCTTCTGAAGCTAGAGACTCACAAGAGACACAAGGGGAGAGCCGTGGGTGTTCCTGGGAAGCACTGGGCCTCCCACTGGATGAGCTACTTCAGGGGTGGCAAGAGAAGTGTACTGAAGTGAAGTTACTTCCAGAAGTAACGTAGGAGTAACCTCATACTACCACTTCCTGGAAAGCTAGGTTGGGCTGCAGGCTCTGCATCTGAGCATACTTTGCCACTGTTTTCAGCACAATGCACCCAGCTTTCTCCTTAAAAGACATGGCAGAATGAAAATGGTCCTTACACACATGGAAAGATAATCTCAACAGCTTGGGAGGCTGGGACAGGAGGATTGCAAGTTTGAGGCCAACCTCAAAACTGGATGAGATCCTGTCTCAGGACCAGTGATGTAGCTCAGTAGTAATGTGCTCCTGGGTCCAATCCCTTGTATCAAAAAGAAAAGAAAACATGATCAAAGTAACTCTGATGAAAAATAAAACTCTAATTTAGAGATCTTTCTCATTTAACAGAATGTCAAAAACTCCAAAGATTGTCAATATACACTGTTGGCAAGGCTATGTACAAACAGGCACCAGCACACATGGCTAGTGGAAATACAGAGCGGCACAGCTTGTTTGGAAAGGGATTTGGCAAGACCAAGCAAAAAGCAAAAACACATATACATTTGCCGTTTGGTCCAGCAATACCTTTAGTAGGAATCAATCTCAAAGTTATACTAGAAAACAATATGAGATGACAGCCTTGCCATGCTATTTATAATAACAAAAGACTGGTCCCATGCCTACAACCTCAGAAGGAGGAGGCAGGAGGGTCAAAAGTTCAAGGCCAGGCAATTTAGAGAGACCCTGTCTCAAAACAAAATACAAAAAGGGCTGGGAATGTAGCTCAGTGGTAAAGCACCTCTATGTTTAATCCCCAGGCAAAGGGGGAGGGGTGACCAAAAAACGAAACAAAACACTGCAAACAACCCAACTGTTCATCAACAAGCATTGCTTGAATAAACTATGGGACATCCAAACCGTGCAGTACTTTGCAGCTATTAAAATTAAATATTAGTGGGGCGCGATGGCACATGCCTGTAAACCCAGCTGCTTGAGAGGCTGAGACAGGAGGATTGTGAGTTCAAAGCCAACCTCAGCAATGGTTAGGTGCTAAGCAACTCAGTGAGACCCTGTCTCTAATACAAATAAAATACAAAACACAGCTGGGGATGTGGCTCAGTGGTGGAGTGCCCCTGAGTTCAGTGCCCAGTACCAAAAAAAAAAAAAAAGAATATTACACCATATATTGTACCAAGATATATTATTAAGGAACAAAAATTAAAGGTGCATTTACTCCTATCTTTCAAAAAGAAACAATGGACAATAAACCCAAATTAGTAAAAATGATTCCCTGTAAAGGGAGGCAAGAAACCCCAAGAAAATGACAGGGATGGAAACTTGAACTCTGGATATATCTTTTCTCATATTAGACTCAGAAATCAAGTGAATGTTTTATATAGGCAATATTAACAATTAAGTAAAAAGCATTCTATAAAGATTAAAAACCTGCCAGGCATGGTGTTGCATGCCTGTAATCCTAGCGGCTCTGGAGGCTGAGACAGGACAATCATGAGTTCAAAGTCAGCTCAGCAACTCAGTGAGACCCTGCCTCTAAATAAAATACAGAATAGGGCTGGAAATGTGGCTCAGTGGATCAGTGCCCCTGAGTTCCATCCTCAGTACCAAAAAAAAAAAAAAAAAAGGATTAAAAACGAGGTGGCATACACCTATAATCCCAGTGCCTCCGGAGGCAGAGGCAAGAGGATTGCAAGTTTTGACCTCTTCTCAAAACAAAAATAAAAAGGGCTGGGATTGGAGCTCATGAACCAGAGCACCTCTTGGTTCAATCTCCAGTATAGGGAAAAAAAAAAAAAAAAAAAAACAAGACTTATGTTCCTAAACTGCCTGCACATAATCAGAAATAACTGCATCTGGTCATCCTATAGTTACAGTAAGTGGTATAGAATTGAGACTATTGTAACAGAAGTTTCCACTGAAATAGCTCTGCAAAATCAACATGGATACTTGGCTAAGCCTCTTTGGTAACTTCTAAAAATAAAACATCTTCAGCAGTTTATGCCCTGTGGCCTGATATTTATTACACCATGTTATAGTCATCTGAACAACAAAGTCATTTCCTAGCCACCAGACTGAATTTTAGAAATCTCCTGAATAAATAACTTCTATGAATCTAAATGATAAGATACCAGTCCTGCCAATGCTCCATGCAATTCCTTCACAAATAAACTTGTTAGATTTTGCTTAATGCAAAAATGTATTCAGCATTTTCAGTTATTTCATTTCTAAAACTCCTGGAAAAAGATATTTATATATATGTATTGTAGAATGCCTATAGGCATGACAGCCTATGCAGCTAAGTGGTTTTGTTGTTGTTTGTTTGGAAAACACATCTGTTGTCTCAGTGTTTGTGTCCCCCTGGAATTCATAAGTTAAAATCCTACACCCAAAGTGATAGCATTAGGAGGTAGAGCCTTTGGGAGGTGATTAGGTCAGAAAATGGAGTTCTTGTGAATAGGAGGGTTATTTATTTATTTATTTATTTTAGTTGTTTTTATTTATTTATTTTATTTATTTATTTTATGTGGTGCTGAGGATCTAACCCAGTGCCTCACCTGTGCTAGGTGAGCACTCTACCACTGAGCCACAATCCCAGCCCAATAGGAGGGTTCTTTTTTTTAAATATTTATTTTTTAGTTGTGGTTGGATATAATACCTCCATTTATTTATGTTTATGTGGTTCTGAGGATGGAACCCAGGGACTTGCACATGCTAGGCGAGCGCTCTACCACTGAGCCACAATCTCAGCCCTAGGAGAGTTCTTATTAAAGGAAAAAAAAAAAAAAAAAAAGATCCAAGAAGCCCAGTGTGGTGATACACTCCTATGGTCTTAGCATGTAAAAGCCTGAGACAGGATATCGCTTGGGCCCAGGAGTTTGAGGCCAGCCTGGGCAACAGAATGAGACCTTGTCTCAAAACAAACAAACAAAAAAGGCTCAGGACAGATCTCTATTCCCTTCTGCCACATGAAGGTAGAGAAAGGAGGCCATCTATGAGGAAGCAAGCTTTCTCTAGATACTGAATCTGCTGGTACATTGATTTTCTACTTCTAGCCTCCTGAACTTGAAGAAATAAATGTCTGTTGTATACAAGCCACTTGGTACTTTTATAGCAACCTGAACACACTAAACAACAGCCTTAGAAAGGAATCCTGGTAGTCATGTCTGATGGGTACAGATAGTGAAGACCAGCCACAGCCTCTGGGCCTCTAATGTCGTGGCTAGAAATCGGCCCACTGTACTACACAAGAGAGCTTCTTAGAGCAGAATCCAGATCCAATCACTCCTCCTCTCAGAAAATGTTAGTTAACTCCATTCTCTGTGAAAATAGCCTAGTGTTTGGTGCTGCTGCTTATCCCTACTCATCTTCTGCTCCAGCTGGAGGGAGATGCGGCCTGTGTACCAGAGTATGGGCTTTGGAGTCAATCCAGCCTCATTAAGCTGCCATTTGGCTGTTCATTGACTATTTGACCTTGGGGAAGTCACTCATCATATTTGAGTCTCAATTTTTCATCTGTAAAATGAAGAAAGAGCCACCCAATTTTTAGAAGCTACAGGGAAACAAAAAGGAGATTTAATGAGACAACATGCATACGCTGCATCCAGCATAGTCATAAACTATTAATGTTCTCTCAGTACATACCCGTTTTCTGCTCTGTGGCCCCTTGCCCTGTAATCTTTTCCAGATTCCTGGAAAACATCCCCCCACTGCCAACCCCCACTTTGCTGCCTATGAAGAAGCTCTCAGCTCTTCTGCCCTGAGCTCACAGATCATTTGTTTTCTCAGGTGGATTAAGGGATCCTTCCTGATAGCATTTTCTCTCCATCTTCCTTACCTGATAATTACTCTTCTCAAACTGTAAATTCTTGGAATCTTCCCTTATTCTTTTCTTCCTTCTCCAAAGCATGTGATCCAGACCTTTAGTTGCTTCTGACATTCCAAACATGTTTAACTGTGGCCATTCCTTTCGGGCATGTAACAAAAATAAATTTGGTGAAGAGTTTTTCTTATCATCTAAATATTTTAATGTTAGTGATCATCTTTGGTGGTAACAACTAAGATTATCTTGAGCTTGAAATGCAAATATTATATGAAGAAAATATTTGTGCTAGAAATTGTTTTTATGGAAAATTCCCTAAAAGCAGCCTGTAATTTATCTCATTAGGTAATAATTCTAAAAGGCATGCATTAGGTTTGAAATTGCCCCACAGTAGTTTTCCTTACTCTCTTTCTGTAAAATTGTCAGTGATTTTATTTTACTTCAAGATGATAATATTCAAATAAAAGTGATGCCCTGTTTCTGATGCCTAAACACTGTGCAAAGCAGTGTTTAGTTTACTTGGATTTTAGAGGATAACAGAATAGACTAAAATTTCCAAAGTCACTTTGAATGGTTCAAATTACCTTCCATTTAAGCATTTTTATGCTTATGATTGACTATGGATTGACCATTTTCTGTTTCAAAAGCAAAACAAGTTCCAAAACAGGATTTCAATCTTTGCTTTTATACTTCAACCTCTGCATGATTAGATTTCACCAAGAGACTCTTGGGAAAAGTCAGTTATCTTTTATATTATTCTGTTGAGTGGCAAAATTTTAAAAATGCTTCATATCTAGAGATCTGGGAGAAAAGGTCTTTGTGGACTACTGTTGCTGGCGATGCTGAACATATGAAAGCACAATTATTCTTCAATATGTTAAATTCCAGCACATTTCTTAAAAACTTAATTAAAAAGAAACTCTGTAGTTCATTCAAATGTAATTGCAATATAACTTTAAAAACAACTCTTATAGAAAAATGCTTGGGAAAATAAAAACTAAACAAACATAGTCTACTCCGAGGGTAGCTTGGGAGAAATTTAAATGGTGTATTACCACTTATTTTACAGAGAAGTTCTCCAAAACTCTTGAATAATCCTAGATTGTGATTTTAAATTAGAAACTGTCAATATTTTTCTGTGGGTAATCTAATAATTAGGTGAACAGATCAATGGAAAATAATGTATGTCTTTAAATTATCTCATTGAGATATCTATGGGTAACAGGGTGTGGTGGTGCATGTCTGTAACCCAAGCAACTTAGGAGGCTGGGGAAGGAGGATCATAAAATTTAAGGCCAGCCTCTGTAACTTAGTGAGATTGTGTCTCAAAATAAAAAATAAAAAGGACCAGAAATATACCTCAGTGTAATGACCCTGGGTTCAAACCAGCACCAAGAAAGAAAGAAAAGAAAAGGAAGGGAGGGAGGGAGGGAGGGAGGAAGGAAGGAAGGAAGGAAGGAAGGAAGGAAGGAAGGAAGGAAGGAAGGAAGTGAAACCTACTGATTTCTTTATAAGGTAAGTATATAAGAACTTTTATTTATGTATTTGTAAAGCAAAGAATAGTTTTTACGTCAGTTATACATGACAGTAGACTGTATTTTGGCAAATCATACATACATAAAGTATTTGGTATTCCACTCTTGCAGTTATATACGATGCAGAGTTACCCTGGTTGTGTTTTCAGTTAAAAGGTAGGAAAGTTATGATCGATTAATTCTATTGTCTTTCCCTTTCCCCTCCCCTAGTTCTTACTTTAAAATGAGAAGTTGAATCAATGTCCAAAATCTTTTTCTTCACACACACACACAAAAGGAGTCCTCTGTGCTTTCACGTTGTATTAGTTCCTTAGTGTTGCTATAATAAAACAGTCATTTTTGAAACAGTGGCACTTGACAAGGACGAGTTGTGAGAAATGCATTTTTAGGAAATTTTGCCATTTTTTGAACACCATAGAGTATACTCACACAAACTTTAGTTTCTATGACGTCACTATATAATCTTATAGAACCCCCATTGTACATCAGTGGTCTGTTGACTAAAACATGGTTATGGATCATATGTACCTTAAACTGGGTGGTTTAACTACAGAAATTTACTGTCTCCCAGTCCTGGGGATTATGGGTCTGAAATCAAGGTGTAGGTGGAGTTGGTTCCTTCTGAGAGCTATGAGGTAAATCGACTTCGGTCCCCTCCCTCCGCTTCTAGTGGCAGCTAGCAATCCCCGGTGTTCTCCGGCTTGTGGAAGTATCATCCCCCTCTGCCTTCAGCTTCACATCGTGTCCTCCATGTGGTCAGTGACTATGGTCCCCCTTTTTATAAGGATACTATATATCGGATCAGACGCCCACTCTACTCAAGTATGACCTCATCTTAATTATATCTGCAATTTCCAGATATTTCCAAATAGGTACTGGGAGTTAGGATTTCAACATACGAACGGGAGCCATAACTTAACCCCGAACACATGTGCATACATTTATCTTAGCAGATATCAATGAGGCATTGTATAAGGGGAGACCCAGAATCTCTAGACCTCAGATTCCTCACTGCTTAGGAAAAGTGATTGTGACTCCCCTTATTCTCAAGATGAGGAGTCTCCAGGAGCCTGAAGACTGATCTCTCTTGTTAAATATGCTGAGAAGGAAGAAGATTTGACTTTACTTCTGACCAGAGAAATACATGAAGCGGTGCTGTCCCTTTACCCGCTACCCGTATCAGTGAAGGAGTCCTTGGTTTAACTCAATTGCAGCCCTTATGAAGGAGCAGCACTCCATTGCCAGTCTGGTAGTGGCACCCAAGTAGTCCCCTCCTCCTTGCTAACATGGCACAACTCCACCTCTCCCACTCCCAGTACCTGGGCAGTTGCCATTCAGTTTCTCATTCCTGGTTTCATCATCATCCTCTGATTGAGCAGCATGGTGGCCAACTCACATGCAGGACTCCCTTTCCCAGGCCCTGCACAGTTCACCCAAGGCCAACAAGGGGCCGGTTTTAGCCCAGGCCTTCGAACCCCCCCCCCCCAGGCAATGGCTGCTTAACCACACATTTAACAGTTCCTCCTATCACATCTGAAACTCCAATAACCATATCATTAAAGCCATACATAATGTGTTCCTCATTCTCAGAAGGAAATTTTCTGCATTCCAACTTTTGGAGCAATGCATCTGTACAGCCAGCGAACCAGATACAGAAACATTCTGGCAGTGACTGCTCACCAACATATGCTATCAACATATCACAACATATTTACTAGAACCCAGTAGAATTCCTACACACAGACAAGCTCTCAGGGTCATGCGAGCACAGGATGAGAGAGGTCTTTAAAGGAAAAGAAAACTAAGGTGGCCTCTTAAATGTGTGATGAGGAAAGAATGTCAGTCCAGTGGGGGAATCAGTGTAAAGGCTAATTTCATGTCCACGTGGCTGGACTCTGATCCCACTTGTTTGGTCAAACACCAGTTAGATGTTGCTGTGAAGGCATTTGATTGGTGTTGTGAATAATTATGATCAGTTGACTTCAAGTAAAGATTACCCTCAGTATCGCTTCACGGAACCAGTTGAAGACTTTAAGAGCAAAAAACAGGTTTCCTGGAAATGGAGGAATTTTCCTGCAGTATTAACATGGAAACCTTGCCTGAGCTTTCATCCTGCCGTATACATTTTTAACTAACCAGCCCCCACAATCACGTGAGCCAATTTCTTAAAATATTTCTCCCTCCTTCCCCTCCTCTTTTGAGCGATAGATTATGAAATATAAACTATTGTCTATTTTTATCTAAAGAACTGTGACTTATATAATCAGATTCATTCTCTTCCTCTCTCTCTCTCTCTCTCTCTCTCTCTCTCTGGTACTGGGGATTGAACCTAGAGATCCTCTACCACTGAGCTACATTCCCACATTCCAGCATTTTTTTTTTCAAGACAGGGTTTGCTAAGTTGCTGAGGCTGGCCTCAAACTTGTGATCCTCCTGCGTCAGCCTCCCAAGCAACTGGGATTACAGGTGTGCTCCACCACATCCAGCAGATTCATTCTTAATAGTGATCAAGATAACAGGATTAGTTGTTTGAATAAGGGATTAGCAATTAACTCATTGAGAGTTTAGAAACAGAATCAATTTTCCACTCTGGGTTGCAAGGAAAAGAGAAAGAAAATGGCATTTGACTAAGGCAAAGACCTAAGAAGGATGTCTAAGATATTTCTTAAAGCTGTGGAGTTCAGGGCTTGAGGTGTAGCTTAGTGGTGTAGTGGGTGCTTATCATGCATGATACCCTGGGTTCAATCCCAGCACCCTTCAAAGCTACATAGCACAGATCCAACCTATCTCTACAAATAAACACTTAGAAAACTCCTATCAACAAGCTGTAAGCATAAGGTGGACTTCCCTTCCATTTATGCACAGCTTTGAAAGGATATAATAAGTAGGTTATTCTAGCCTTACATAGGCAATGAAATGAATTATGGATGACTCAATGGATGGGGGAACAGATAAAAATGTAAAACATCTGGGCAAAAAATAAGCTAATTAAATCAAAATTCAAAAGACATGCATCAGACTAGGGGGTCTATTTATTAGCAATATGGAATAGAATCAATCATCTTAATATCTAAAGAGATCATAACATCCAATAAGAAAACCCCCAACAGATAACTATGCAAAAGTTTCTACCATAGAATTCTGAAGAACAGGATAAGTAAACAACTGGCAAACATTAAAAAAAAAAATCCAGCTTCATTAATAGGTAGGAGATACGAGTCATAAACTTTATCTCATCTGCTCTCTTCTGCAACCTCAAAGTGGTATTTTTATCCCCATTTTACAGATGAAGGGGCTGGGGATATAGCTCAGTTTGTAGAGTGCTTGCTTCGTATGCACAAAGCCCTGAGTTCAACCCCCCAGCACCACAAAACAAACAAACAAACAACAACAAAAACCCAGGTACTTCCATTTTACAGATGAAGGAGGCACAAGGTCACATTACTATGAAGGATAGGGTCAGACTAGAACCCCCATCCTCTTGGAGCACGATAGCCACCCCACCATGTTGCCTGTGCAAATGTTCGGCAGTCAGTAAAGAGGACACCTGTTAGCCATGGCCAGGTAAGTGTGTGAAGAGAAATCAGTATGTGGGACATAACTTGCAGAACTGTAGCTGTAACATTAAGTTAAATTTCACCTCTGGGAAAGAGATAATGAAGGGCATGAAAAGCTTTGAACACCTTTGCATCAGTCCTGAACACATAGGAATGGAAATTGTATCTGGTTGTAACTGACATGCTGAAACTCCCCCCTCCCATTTTTAATGGGGTTAGTTTATCTTGGAAATAAGTAGCTGAAAAGAGATTTTAGTATTCCCTGATACAAAAATTAAGACCACAGGAGCTGGACATGGTGGCACATGCCTGCAATCCCAGCAACTTTGGAGGTTGAGGCAAAAGGATTGCAAGTTCCAGGCCAACCAGGCCAACCGTTATGGAGACCCTGTCTCAAAATAAAAAATATAAAGGTCCAGGGATATAGCTCAGTGGTAGAGTGCCCCTGGGTTCCATCCCGAGTACCACACAAACAAAGGAATTAGGCTATAGGGACTTGCTGATATTTTAAATCATTGCAAAATAAAGGGAGGGGAAAGAAAGAGAGGAATGGTAATAATTTCCAGCACAGTGTGAGTGTCAACAGCCAGAGGTGAATTATAAACCTTAGAGTTTTCTGCTCTCTGAGTCTTTCTCCCAAGACATCACATGTCCCTTGGAATTGATAAATGGGCTTAATATGGTCTTGTCTAAAAGCAGAAGTTTATGTGTTGAAGGCTTTGTTTTGTTTTGTCGGGTTCTGATTAGGATGTTAGAGCTAGAAGAAGCCAAGATGTGGACTCCAATACAGTGTCAAGCTCCTTGTTTTTTTTTTTTGTTTGTTTGTTTTGTTTTTCTGAAGAGTACCAGGGGCCCAAACTCTCCCAGGTGCTACTGCAATTCCAAATGCTCTTCAATCCTAAGGCTCCTCAACTAGGCATCATAAGTTGGTCTCCCAAGCTCTTGGGTCATCTCGTTATCTCACCCCAGGGAAAGACAGTCAGGGACTCTGCTGGAACCACCTTTCCACCACTGTGGCAACTAAAGGCCCTTAATTAGTGGCTTGAAGGCCTGAACTTTGTCCATTGCCTTGGTGAGCCCCTTTCCTAGCTCCCTTTTCTGCATCTTATTAAAATTGAAAAAATATAGTGTCCCCTTAACCAGCTAAGACAGAAATGAGACAAAATCATCCTTATATTGCTGATTCTAAGATTCATTCATTAATTTTAATCACAATAAAATACACATAAAACCTACCATTTTAACAATTTTTAATGCTGATGGCATAAAATACATTGTCAGTGTAGTGTGACCATCACCCTATCCACCTCCAGAAACGTGCACTGCAGGAGGGATCAATCCGGAGGACTACTATTTTCAACTTTGGAAAGGGAGTTCCATCACACAAGGCAGAAAGCAACTACTCAAAGCAAGCTGTGGAACCGGTTTGCAGAGAGATTTGATCAAAGGTGGGAGAATGCAGAGGCTCCTGTTCTGTGTTCTGGGGAAGTCCTGGCATTATGTTGTCCTTGCAAAATTGGAGAAGTCCAATGCTAGGTTGGAACAGGAAGGAAAAGGAAGGGCTTGCCCTGAGCCTGGTATTTATAATCTGCAGCCCTGTTGTTTGACCAGAGGCCAAAAAGTAATAGGTTCAATATTGCTATAATATAAACAGTCAGAACACAAAGACCAACTCATTGACAATCTGTTTGTTAAATCTGACATTGATATAGTGCAGGATTAAGATTTTTCACGTGAATTTCCCATCCAAAGAACCTCTAAAGAATGAAAGATCAGAGAAAACCAGCTGAAACCCAATGGGGTAGTGCAAGTTTGTAATTCCAATCCCACTGACACTGGAGGCTGAGGCAGGAGGATCATAAGTTTCAGGCCAGCATTCACAATTTAACAAGGCCCTAAGCAATTTAGTGAGATCCCAAATAGAGTCGGGAGATGGAGGTGGAGCTCAGTGATAATGTACCCCTGAATTCAATCCTCAGTACCCCTAACCACCAACAAAGGGAAGCAGCTGAGAAACATGGTAAGTATTTGAGTTGTTCGTTGATATCAGCTCATTCATTGACAAACACTTTAAAGGGACTGGTAGGTAGTTGCACATTATAGAAGTGGCCTCACTTTGCTCTTTCAAGAACCCTCTGAGGTAGGCCTGATTGGCCACATTTTATAGGTTTAGTAGCAGGCACAGTGCTAACAGCAGCCTAGTGTGTGGGCTTTGCAGCCAGGAGGGCCTGGCCTGGCTTCATCAGTACCTGTAGGGCCACCTGCAGAAGGGACTTCATGAGCCTGCACAGTGGCACATGCCTGTAATTCCAGCACTCGGGAGGCTGAAGCAGGAGGATCATGAATTCAAAGCTAGCTTCAGCAAAAGCACAGCGCTAAACAACTCTAAATAAAATAGAAAATAGGGCTGTAGATGTGACCCAGTGGTAAAGTGCCCCTGAGTTCAATTCCTATTTCCCAAAATTTAAAAAAAAAAAAATTCAAAATTAAATAAAAAGGACTGAGGATGCAGCTCAGTGTTTAAGTACCATGTGTTCAATCCTGGACACCAAAAAATAAATAAATAATTTTTTTTTAAAAAGGAGGACTTCATGACCCTGAGTCTTACTCTCCACACTTCTAAAATGAGGCCAATAATAATATGCACTTCCTCTCCACCCTTCTGACGTTTGATAAAGTCTCTGTAGACAGCTGCTTTGAGCAGTTGTCTTCTGCCTTGTGTGAAGGAACTCTCTTTGCTCGAAGGGTGCCATTAAGCCCAATGCCCAACAAGCAGCTGGCATTCAACACACATCATGCATTATTACATATATGCACTGGTCTCACTTAACAATCCTATGAATAATACATTTTTAATATGCTCATTTTATGGATGAGAACACAGAAGCTCAGAGAAGTTAAACACTAGAAGGAGGGTTCAAAGCTGGTATTGTTTCTGATTCCAGATCTCCTCCATTTCAAAGCTGCTTATGGAGCTGCAACTCTGGTCAGGAACCCTTCATATGAAAGCTTGTTCCTCAAGAAGTCCCAGAGCAGATGCAGCTGGGGAGGACATAACAAGAGCCATGCTCAGTGCTGGGAGGTGGTTCAGCAGCCGCTGGGGTACAAAACCCACACCACCAACCCAACCCACACTCACCTGCACACTCTTTTCCTGTGTCTTCACACCCTTTTCTCCATTTTTTGGCCCCTTTCACTTCTCTGATCCTCTGTTTTCCTATCCACAGCCACATTCTCCCTCTCCACTTATCTCTAACTTTTATCTCCTTTTTTTGCTTAAATTGGAATAGAATTCAATATTCATTCTGCATTTATTTATTTATTGGTACTAGGGATCAAACCCAGGGACACTCTACCACTGAGCTACATCCCCAGCTCTATTTATTTATTGGTTTGTTTACTGATTTATTTAGAGACAGAGTCTCCCTCTATTGCTCTGACTGGCCTGGAACTTGCAATCCTTCTGCCTCAGCAACGTGAGTTGCTGGGATTACAGGCATGGCCACCACATTATGCTTCATTCTGTGTTATTAAACAGGTGTTAAATTCTGAAGTTTTGAAAGCAAGTGAATTGAATATGCAAGCCAGGCTTTTTAAAAGGCCTAAAGAAATCAATGGCTTGGATCGATGGAAGGATTTGTTATGAAGGAAGCAAATCTAGCAAAATTTTCATTGTGGAATCTAAGTGGTGGATTGATGGGTGTTTACTGAATGATTCTTTCAACTTTCCTGTATGTTCTAATTAGATGCTAGCATGCCCAGAACCAATGACTTTATATCTGTCATTTTCAGGTAGTTTTTATATTGAGTAGCTTCAATATAAAAATATTTTTCCTCCATCATGGCAGAGAGCATTTATGTTGAGGGGGTGCAGGGAGGCAGGTTCTCAGTGTTTCGTTTGGAAGGGGAAAAAATCACCGAGAGGTTCGCCCAGGGCTGGCAATCAAGCAAGGCTTCTTCAGACAAAGCCAGGCAGAAGCAGGCTCTGGGGTTTTCTGGGAGGAACTGCTACCCTCACCAGAAGCTTTGATGTCAGTGAAGAGAACGTGAGAACTGAACTGAATTAAGTTGCCCAAGCTTTTGCACACAAGAAACAGCCATAGACAGTTACCTCAGAGAACACCAGCCATCCCCACACACTGCTCTGGATCATAAAGCTGGGCCTCCAGCCACAAGAGTTGCAGAACCAGTCTTGTACCCAGGGACTGAAGACCTTTCTGGAAAAGATGATAGTAGCACCTTTGGCCAGAGATGGTGGAAAAGCTCGCTGTGTAGTCACTGCTGCTGGTGTCAATCAGTTAAGCTGCTTCTGGATGTTTTTTTCTGAGCTGTATCTCCACTTATCCTACGAATTCTTTTCTGACTACAGCCCTAACAGGAAACACCCGCAGTAACATGTGCCTTGATGGCTGGGGGAGGGTATGCCATAAACTAGCCTCTCTCTGCCAACACACATGAAATAAGAGATTTCCAAGGGGTTTACAGGGCACTGCAATAAAGACATATGCATGGCTTTTTGGAGCTTCAGAATTGAAATATAAAAATGGCAATCAGAGGGAACTGGTTAGATCAATTACGGCACATTTCTACAACAGAAAACTGTGCGGGCCCCTTAAAAAAAAAAAAAAGGAAACGGGAAAGGAAGAGGGTTGGAGGTAAAACTCAGTGGTAGAGTATTGTCTAGTATGCTTAAGGCCCTGGGTATTTTTTTTTAAGGAAGAAAAACCTAGGTGCTTTAAGTATTGATAAGAAATAATCTCCAGGCTATACTGTTAATTAGAAATAAAAAGAGATCATAACAGCAGTGGGTAATCTGTAGTATGTGCCTATCTGTGTGGTTGAATGTGTGTGTGTGTGTGTAGTTACAGATGCAAGACTATCTTTGGCTGAATGCACAAGAAACAGGTTGGTTCAGGAGAAGGGGACTGAGTCAGGGGTAAGATCATATTGGTTGGATACTTTCCACTTTCTGTGCTTTTTAAACATCTTTTCATGTGCATGCTTTCTATATTTTAAAAAATAAATTATTTGTAAAAAGTAGAAACAAAACTAGACTGAGTGCAAACGGCATGAAACTATATGTGTGTTCAGGTCTACCAAGGTCACTGTTCTGTGTGAGATATAAGTCCCAAGTAATTAATCCAACACTGGGTAAGGAGGGTGGAGATCAGCTCCTGTCAGGGAGTGGGGTGTGCTGGGGACATCCCACCAGCATGCACAGGTCTATGCTGGAACTTTGTCCTCTCTTGCTCTGAATCTCCACTACTACTACCAGTACCTGCAGCAGCTTCCCTTGGACATTTGCAGCGCTCAGAATTTCAGACATCTGGTTTGGTAAGAAGGGAGAAAAAGAAAGAGTGAAATACAGCCAGATTGGAGTTTGCAGTGGAAGTTTTGGTCACATTCATAGTGTGATGTTTTCAGGTGTTTCCCTGGGGGTTAATGCCCTATTGTCTCCCAGGACTCTGGCTCTTGGGAACGTTAGGCTCTAGACTTCGATGCCAAGCTGCCTGGGATTTCCATACTGGCTCTACCATTACCTCTATGTGAGTGTTGGGACACGATAAATTTTCTAGCTGAGTGCAGAAGGAAGCTTGTAATTCCTGAGCCTAGAGAGGTTGAGGCAAAAGGACTCCAAATTCAAGACCAGCCTGGGCAACTTAGCAAGACTGTGTCTGGAAAGAAGGAGGGATGGATGGGGATAAGAAGAGATTAATGCTACTAAGGTCATATGGTCATTGTTAAAATTTAGCTTTCAATAAGTGTTGCCTCGTTTAATAACATCATGGATTCTGGATCCAGACTGCCTGCATTTAATTCACGACTCTACCATTTTACTAGTTTTGTGACTTTGGGAAAATTACTTAGTCTGTGCCTCAGGTTATTCATCTGTAAAAGCAATAGTCCCTATATCATAGGGCATTTATGAGACGTAAACAAGTTAATACTCGTTAAATGCTTAGAGCAGTGCCGGGCACATAGCAATTTTGAGTGGCATAAGGCCTTAACCCAACCTTTTATTTTTAATGATGAAAAATGTGGTCTAGAGAGAGATTTGCTCACAAGGGAAATGTTGACTAGTGGCAAAGTCAGAAACAAAACCTTGTAAGTCTCCCAACTTGCAATCTAGAATATTTTCCACTGTTTACTTCCCACAAAATTATTTTCTTGCATTGTGGCATAAAATTAGAAAGAAGTGAAGAAAAACCTGGTTTGGAGTTCAAAGTCAGCTCAGGGGTCATAGCCAAGTTTCCTAAACCAAAAATCTTCTCTCTTCCTTAGGAATATGTTGAGGACAATAAAATGTACTTTGGCACTGTTGTGGTAAGTAACCTTATGTATGTAAACTGCATGGAAAACAATTTTTCTCAATAAACAGTAATAACAGTAATGCTAATTAACAATAGGTGATGGTGTGGTTACAATTAAGATTCCCACAACTGATCCCAGCAATTTGGAAGACTGAGAAGGATTCCAAGGCGAGGCCAGTCTGGGCAATTCATCAAGATCCTATCTTAAAATAAAATCAAAAGTGCTAGAGCACTTGCTTAACATGTGCAACCCTGTTTTCTATCCCCAGTACCACACACACATACGATTCCCATATCTGTGAATAGACAGATTCTATTCCTCTCTTTCAGAGGCTTGCAAACTAACTTGCCAAATCATGACATGGATAATATGAACAATACTTTCAGATTCATTTGAGTAGTAATTATGTTATAATAAATGGTAAGTATAAGTTCAAACTTTCTAATATTAGGAGCAGGAATTTATGAAATGTGACTAGGAAATATTATGGTAAATAAGACTAGTTTCTAAGTTGAGAAATTATATTTCTTTTTTTTTGGTGGGGGAGGGGGTATTGGGGATTGAACTCAGAGGCACTCAGCCACTGAGCCACATCCCCAGCCCTATTTTGTATTTTATTTAGAAACAAGGTGTCAATGAGTTGCTTAGTACCTCACTTTTTGCTGAGGCTGGCTTTGGGCCCTCAATCCTCCTGCATCAGCCTTTCAAGTCTCCGGGAGTACAGGCATGTACCACCGCACCTGGCGAGAAATTATATTTCTGATTAAAGGTTAGGTGTGGCTGGCCTGGTGCTGTGTTGCATGCCTGTTGTCCCAGTGGCTCAGGAGGCTGAGGCAGGAAGATTGAGAGTTCAAAACCAGCCTCAGCGACTTACTGAGTTCCTAAGAAACTCAGTGTGACCCTGTCTCTAAATAAAATACAAAAAAGGAGTGGGGATGTGCCTCAGTGATTAAGTGCTCCTGAGTTCAGTCCTTGGCATAAAAAAAAAAAAGTTTAGGTGTGGTGTCATCAGGAAAATACAAATGAGAACCAAATCCACATTTACTAGAAAGGCTAAAATGTGAACGAATTGGCAATACAAAGTGTTAGTAGAGTGAAACATCTAGAATCCTCAAAGACTGTTGGTAGAAGGGCAAAATGGTAAAATTGTTTTGGAAGCAGTTTTGTAGTTTCTTGTCAAGTTGACCATGATTGTATTATATTTGTCATGAATTGTGCTTTAAGAGTATTTAATGGCTTAAAATACAAGTAATTTCTTTCTTTCATCTCTTATGGTTTCTGTGGGTCAGAAGTTGAGACAGGGCACAGTAGAAGGTAGTCTCCGCCACATCTGGGCAGAGCTGGAAGACTGTGAAGCTGGAGGAATCGTCAGAGGCTGTTCATTCACAGGACTAGTAAGTTGATGTTGGTGTTGGCTGGGGGCCATCATCTGAAATACCCGTATATGGATGTTTCATGTGACCAGGGCTTCTTCACAGCACAGTGCCTGGGTTTGCTAGGCAGGATTCCACAGAAAGGAGCAAGAGGAATGGAAAGATTCGGGCAGGGGGCAGGAGAGAGATCCCTGAAGGCAGGGATCATGTGTTACCCATTTTTAAATCATCACAATGTCTTCAACCTTATAAGCAATCCTATTGTTTGACTAGCACATTTTTCAAAACAGGTTTGTTAGTCTGTGTTATGATTAATTTTGTGTGTTGGACCACAGTGTCTATATATTGGGTCAAACATTATCCTGATTGTGTCTGTGAAGATGTTTTTGGATGACACTAACATTTAAATTGGTGAACTATGTAGTAAAGCAGACTACCCTTTATAATGTGGGTCAGCTTCATGCAATCACTTAAAGGCCTAAATAGAACAACACCCCCACCCCCACCCCAGGCCAGAGGGAAATTCAGGCATTCCACCAGCACAAGTTTTTTGGGCTTGAAGGACAACACTGGCTCTTTTCTGGGTCTCTAGCCGGCTAGCATACCCAGGAAATTTTGGACTTGCTACTTTTCACAATCACAAGTCAATTCCAGAAAATAAATCTCTTTATAGAAATTTATACGTCCTATTGGTTTTGTTTCTTCTAAGAATACTAATGTAGTCTAGTTTCCCAGTATCACCAAAAGCACGAGCTTCTTGTCTAGAAGTCCCTGCCCTTGGTTGATAACTGCAAATGGGATTTTCATGTAAAATAGTTCCCACATTACTTCTTCATAATAGACAATGTGCCTCTAATCTACAGCATTTACATGTTGGTCTTAAAGCCTTGCAGCAAGGTGGCAGTTCCCAGCCGTTTTCTCAGGAGGACGTGAACAGGAGCCATTACATGGCTCATCAGTAATCTGTGGCAAAGAAGCTGGGCTCATCAGCGCAGAAGTAAATCTGTCATTACTGGAGAATGTGAATCAACTCAAGTGAATCGGGGTTCTGTCAGCTTATAAAACTTAATTATGTTTTTAACTTCATAAATTAGTTCAGGTACAGACGTTCGAAAATACCCAATTTCTAGCTTGAACCAAGAGAAAATTAATTGCCGAAATGCAAACTTTTAGTGAGTTAAGAAATCATTGGAATTTCTCAACTGTGTCTCCCAACCAAGGCTTGTGCTTTAAATTTGTGTGTGTGTGTCAGTTCTGGGTTAAAGTTGCTCAGTTTCCTTTTATACAACACACCCCAGAAAATTCTACATTTTCAGAATAAGGAAATCTACCAGGAGAGGAAAAAAAAAAACCCACTCCAATACGTGGCTTAAGTTTCTCACCCTGGCGGAGTTAAAAAAAGCACTTCGGCATAAGGACAAAAGCTCCCTTGTTTAAGCGCTTTGCCAGCAGCACTTCAACTAAATATATCCTGGACACAGTGTTTTCATTTCACCACCCCTCTCCTGAGCCAATCACATGGTGACAAACAGCCCCGAGGCCTCCGGGGACTGGCACTGCAGAGGTACGCCTTGGTTACAGGGCTCCGCACTCCTTCCCCAGCCCCGGGCTGCTCCGGGCCGCCCGCTTCCCCGGGCGGGCGTTGGAAGCCCGCGGCAGGCGCACTGCGGCTCTGCTGGGAGAGGCCTTCAGGGGTTAAACTCAGCCGCCTCTGTCTGGAATTCATGCACCACCTGGGCCGACAGCATGAATGACTCATTGTTTCCCCCTTCAAACAGGCTGAGCAGTGCTTTTCCGTGTCAATAACCGAGGCAAAGTAAAATTGTTTTTTTTTTTTTCCTTTTCTTTTCCCCTTTCAACATAACCAGTTTTTAAAAACTGAATATAGAAGTGGGAATCTGGAGAGTGTATTTTCTTGTGTGGCAACTGTAGCCAAGGTTACTGCCTTTGAGCTGGTCTGCGGGGACAAAGGATTTAAATTTACTGTCTACAAACAGAAAGGGACCCAAGGCGCCTTTTATTGATGGCTTGTATCACGATTCTACAAAATGAAGTAAACTTAGTTTAAACCCTTCGTCTGTCCAAAGCTGTGGTCTGGTCACCATTAGTGTAAATAAAAATTTTGAGCAATAAATTTCCCATAGCTAAATGTAAGGTATGCATCAAAGTCCATAAGTGAATTTTCCACATCCCTATTTCTAAAGCCGTGGATTAATAATCATGCCTTAACGCAACTGAGGGCTTGGGGAGGGCATCCTTCCTTGTTTTTAGCTACTTTGATATTCCAAGAGAAATGACTGATTGATATTCCTGGACTATGGGATCTTTTTATTCGCCTGGGGATGGAACCCAGAGCCTCACATGGGTTAACAGAGCTATACCTGCTGCCCAAAGGGATCTTTGCCCTTGCTTAAGTGCATCTCAGTCCAAAAGCTTGAAAACCACAACTCTTAAAAGATATTTCACTACCTTTCTGCAAGGGTGTTTTATATCACCCACTTTAAATGCTCGTTTCTTTGACCTCTTCCTTTGATTTGCCCACAGTTTTAGGTGTTTAAAGAAAAAAAAAATTAAAAAGAAAATTGTGGGGAAAAAAAGAAATAAACGCAAAAGAAAAGAAAAAGAAAAAAGTCCTGTGTGGATTTGAGACCTCAGCTATTTACTCAAGTCTGGGAGGTTAGCCTACAGCAGAGTACTATCTTCATCAAATTAGGAAGAGCCCCAAATAGATTCTACATCACTCTGACTTTGAATATGGACAAGGACAGTGATATTGAAAAAGAGAGTAGACACAGGACATGGAGATTAAATAAGGTGCTTAATAAAATGGCAGCCAGATTTCTTTATTTTAATTGATATCAGTCAGTTCATGCAGACTTTAAATTTATGCAGTAACAGGAGACTGATTTGGCTTTGGCTGGTTTCATGTGATAGAGGGATCTATTCTACCCCATAAATGGAAATTCATGCTGATTCTGAATTAGAAAGACTCAAAATAACAAAAAACATTTCCCTGTCTTTCAAATTCATGCTATAATTTAGCAAATTGAATATCTTTCTTTGATTGCCAATATCTTTAAAATAAAATCAGGTATCAAAATATTTGCATTACCATTTTTGAAGCTAATGAAAACCTCCAAAGATCAAACATGACTCTGTTTTTGTAGGACACAATTATTGCAGCATGCCTACAGAAGTGACAATGTTCAAAGCTTCAATTTCTCACATCTGACCACCAGTAAATGTGTGGTTCTCTTTTTCATCATATACAACAAATCTATCTGCCAGCCAGGCACACTGGTGCATGCTTGTGATTCTAGCAACTCAGAAGGCTGAGGCAGGCGGATCCCAAGTTTGAGGACATTCTGGGGAATTTAGCAAGACCCTGTCTCAAATTAACATATAAAAAGGACTGGGGATTTAACTCAGTGGTAGAAGCACCATTGGTTCAATTCCCAATATTAAAAATAATAATAAATAATAATTTAAAAATTTATTTGCCCGAGTCCTTGTTCTTTCTATCACAGTGGCTCATGCCTTAATCCCAGCAACTCTAGAGGCTGAGGCGGGAGGATCTTAAGTTTGAAGCCAACTTCAGCAATTTAGCGAGATCCTAAGCAACTTAGTGAGACCCTGTTTCAAAATAAAAAATATAAAGGGCTGGGATGTGGCTCAGTGGTTAAGTGCCCCTGGGTTCAAACCCCAGTGCCAAAAAAAAAAAAAAAAAAAAGAACACAATCCTACTATATGCAATATGGTCTAGAAACCAGAATTAAATTTTGGCCAGCTGCTAGGCTCTTAGAGAGATGCCTTATTTCCATTTTCTTTTGGTCAGTAAGGCTCCTTTCCCTTCCTCCCTACTGCGTCTTTTCATTGAAAGGAAGCTCTCAGGATTCTCACTTTGCTTGAAATCCTTTTCTTGTGAGTGATGGTTTGCTTTCTCAAGTCGAAAGTAAAGGTGATTTACATGGCTGAAAGTTCTTTCTCCAAGTGAAAGAACTACTTCACCACAAGATTTTATTTTTGGTACCGGGAATTGAACTCAGAGGCACTCAACCACTGAGCTACAACCCCAGCCCTATTTTGTTGAGAGACAGAGTCTCACTGAGTTGCTTGGTGTCTCGCTTTTGCTGAGGCTGGCTTTGAACTTGCTATCCTCCTGTTTTCGCCTCCCGAGCTGCTGGGATTATAGGTGTGCTCCACTGCACATGTCTCAAACAGGACTCTTGTTCAAACAATGTAAATCTAAGCTATGAGAATTTAGGGGGAAATCATAATTTAAAAATTCTTCGATGAAAACAAAAGATTGGCCAGCCATAGTAGCACATGCCAGGAACTCAGGAAGCTGAGGCAGGAGAGTCGCATGTTCCAGGGCAGCTTGGGTAACTCAGCGAAATCCAGTCTCAAAAACATGGGGGAGAGGCATGGGGAATGTAGCCTAGTGGTAGAGCACACCTGGGTTCAATCCCCAGTACCAAGAAAATCAATTAATAATAAAAAAATGAAAAAAAAAGCTTTATTAAACGAATCTCTGAAATTAAAAACAATGTAACTTCTGACATTGTTTTGGGTTTTTTTTTTTTTTTTGGTCAATTAATATTCTGCTTTGCATGTGCACCTGTATTACTTATCTCACTGGTGTTTAGAAAGATAGTATTTATTTAGATGGTAATTTTGGTTAGATAAGCATTGATAGCAACAGGACTAATAATTTTCTGGCTTGTAAATTGGGCAAAAAGGTTTTGGTTCTACACAACAAACACCTAACACATACACATAAATTGCTGTGACCAACAATGAAAAACTGAGTTATCTGCGTGAACTGAGCTTTGAATCCATGCATTCTATTCCTTTGGTATCCTTGGGAACAAAAGGCAAACATGAACTTACTGCACTGATTTTGCCCAAAATTGTGGCTATAAAAATCTGAGTATTGAGTTGGACACAGTGGTTCACGCCTGTAATCCTGGGGGCTGAGGCGGAACGATTGTGAGGTCAGAGCCAGCCTCAGCAAAAGTGAAGCGCTAAGCAACTCAGTGAGACCCTGTCTCTCAATAAAATACAAAATAGGGCTGGGGATGTGGCTCAGTGGTTGAGTGTCCCTGAGTTCAATCCCTGGTACAAAAAAAAAAAAAAAAGAATCTGAGTATTGTGTGCACACCCAACCAAATGCACCAAAGATTAAAAAAGATGTTCAGAGTGAAATTGAAGGGTTTGACTAATGGTGGTAATATGGGAAATTTGTTTAAGTAGAAGGTTTGGAATCAGCCATTTGGTGAACTTGTTTTTCCTTCTACCCACTGCTGCTCCTCAAATAGTTTTGGAGTATCTGCCTTAAAGCCAAAACCTCAAATATCTGTACAGTGCAGGAAGATAATAAGCAAAGCAGATGAATTTAAGAAAAATGAAAATGCACATTTTATATGCCTAATACACAGAGACAGTTCCTCATTTTCAGTAAGAAATGGGTTCCCACCCATTATTCTTGAAAGATGCTTTAGTCTTATTCTCTCTCTCTCTCTCTCTCTCTCTCTCTTTCTCCAAGAAAAATATTGTGCAAACTCAATATAAATGACACCTCATCCCAAGTATCAATCCGGGAGCAGTAGGGAATGGCAGAGGATGTGACAAAGCAGAGAGCTCGTGTCCCATTTAAAATGGCAGCTCTATCTCTGTATCTGGTGCCTGCTGCCACGTGGAAACAGGCCCTAGAGATGTTATATCTTATTCATCAAGAGAAGCTGAAGTCCTTGACTTAAAATCCAGTTGCTGAAATTGGACTCAAGTTTAAAAAGAGCCAAATCAAACATCAAACAGATGGCAAGCTGGACTAATCCTGTGGGTTACCAGTTTGAGATCTCAGATCTACCAGCTGTGGTGGGTCTGAGGCAAGAGGATTGCAAGTTCAAGGCTTGCTTTAGCAATTTAGCAAGACCTTTAGGAAGTTAGCAACGCCCTGTCTCAAAATAAAAATTAAAAGGATCAGAAATATAGGTTGGTGGTAAAGTACTCCTGGGTTCAATCCCCAGTCCTAAAGGAAGAGAGTGAAAGAGAATCTCAGATCTACTCATATATGTACCCTGTTGTAAAGTACTGAGAACCCAAAGATTAAACAATATAAGATCTTTGACTATGAAAAAAAGTTTATGAACTAGAAAATTAAACATGACTAAACACACAGAACTATGTGTGTGCTATAATGGAGTAATTACCAAGTGATCTGAGAGCCCAGGAGACACCAAATCAGTTGGTGGGTGACCAGGGAGGTGGGTCAGGGAAGGATCCAGCTCAACTGTCTTGCTAGTTGAGTCAAGCAAGCAAAAACTGTGGAGAGAGGTGGTCCAGGCAGATTATCAGCATTTGCTACAACATACGGCTTGAGTCTTTGGGCAAAGATGATAAGGTGGGATGTCAGAAGCAAAGGTGTCTGAAGGTCAGGATGTGATGGGGAGAAGAGGTCCCCTTGTCAGGCATCCTGAGTCTGTAAGTGAAGTGGGAGGACTAAAGAGTGAAGACTGAACTCAGAAGAATTTTGAAAACCTTCCCTGTTTGGCATTTCTTAGATGCATTCTTGTGGTCTGGTGCAGCATGCAAATTCACTTCAGCATCTGCTAGAAATTAGGTTTAGTTTCAAAGAAACCAAGAAGTGGAAATGTGAATCAAAATAGAGAATTTAACCCTCAGCCTTTGGTTATACACTTCTCCTGGCTTCCTAATATTTGATTCATTATTGCATCCATGGAAAGGGTGGGTCATCAAGGTGCAAATTTGAGTTTGGAAGAGCTGGTCTTTGTATTTTACAGGAAATTTATATTAATAACAACAATCTAATAACTGTCCCTTATACAGAAAGCAGGGGGGGGGAACTTACCACTCTTCCTTTCAGCATTTAGAAAAAAAAATTAAGTGTAATTCTTTCTCTTCCCCTTTGAGAAGTATATAAATCTTTTTAAAGGCTAAATAAGCCCCCTGCCAGCTTTACAATCTGGGGATGACTATCTTAGTGACCCAGAGGCTTTCTCTTTGAAATGTAATCACCAGGAAGGTGGTGTCCCTATTTCCCAGCTCTCAGGAGAGGTAGGATCCTAACTTAGAAGGGTGCTTTGCCCTAAGTTACAAACCTAACTTCTGTTATAAAAATGTTTATGTTTCCTTTGTGTAAAGCTAATTACCTAATGTAAAACACCAGCTACCAATTACCAGGTGATCCCCCCACCCCCTGCCCAGTACTGGGGATTATTGAACCCAGACCTTTGCGCATGCTAGGAAAGCACTCTACCACTGAGCCTTCACCTCCTCTCACCCTACCAGGTGAATTTGAATGAATTGTGGGGAACAAATGGTGCTGTCAAGTCCTCTTATTTGGGGATTTGATGGTTTATCTCCAGAATGTGTGTGGCAATAGTATAGATACGCTTAGGTATGTGAAAGTGTGAGATTTGTTTCTGTCTTTGCAATTGGATGGCTAGTGTGTGCCTCACATGTTGCCTTAGTGCTTACTTGATTTTAAAAAACAAAAACAAACAAAAAAATCTGTTTTGTTTTACTTTGTGGAGAGGCTTTTGAGGTTGGCAGAAGGTTTATTTGTTTTGTTTTGTTGTACTGGGGATTGAACCCAAGGGCACCACTAAGCTACATCAGAGAGATTCACCCAGCACCACCACTGCCGCCTCTGTGGTACTGAAGATTGGACCCAGAGCTCCTAGGCAAGTAGCTCTACCACTGAGCTACAACGCCTATTCTTTTCATTTTATTTTGTGTAAGGGTCTTGATAAATTGTCCAGGCTGGCAGGCTGGCCTCGAACTTTAGATCTTCCTGCCTCGGCCTCCTGAGAAGCTGGAATTATAAGTGGGCACCACTGAGCTAAACTCAGGAGATGTTTTCACATACTTTTACCACTGATACCTAAAAAGTCTGTTTTCAACAAAATTCTGTATACAAAGAGGGGCATATCATAGGTAAATATACTTTTACATGCCTCACTGAAAGTGCTGCACTTAAGACATCATGTACTCCCTGCAATATTTAGAGAGGCAGTACAGTATAGCACAAGGGCAGCCTTACATGGGAGCCCTCAGTCGGCTGGTTCCACTGCTTACTAGCTGTAGTACTTAAGGCCATTACTTTATCTCCTGGTTTTCTATCTTATAGACAGAATGGGGGAAAACCAGGTCTCTATAGCACAGTGTTTGACAGAGTCAAAAACCGTAGAAGATATTAATTAGTATATTTATTAACATTATTTGTGGTTTCTTACAAGCAGAAACTCATCTGGGATATAAAAATGAAAACAAACTTCCACGGAGCACAATAGAGTAGGCCTGTAATCCCAGTGACTGGGGAAGGCTGAGACAAGGAGAATGCAAACTGGAAGCCACTCTCAGCAATTTAGTAAGACCCTGGTTCAAAATTTTAAAAAGAAAGAAGAAAAGGCTGGGGATATAGCTCAGGGTTAGAGCATCCCTGGTTTCAGTCCCCAGTGTCTGTCTCTCTCATGGTTCGTATCCTCAAAGGAATAAGCAACCTAATAGTAACTAGAATAGTACAATAAGATCATATCTGGGTATAAACTATCTTTCAAGAAAAAGAAAAATCAACAGGTATTTTTAAAAGGTGGGTGTACACGACCAGGGCACCATTAAACTGACTGAACTCCGTGTTAATTATATTATTTTCTATAAACATAACCCAGGTTAAATCTCAAGATTTCTTTTTGGTACTGAGGATTGAACTCAGGGGTACTCAACCACTGAGCCCCAGTCCCGTCCCTATTTTTTTATTTTATTCAGAGTCAGGGTCTCACTGAGTTGCTTTGCCCCTCGCTGTTGCTGAGGCTACCGCGCCCAGCTCTCAAGACTTCTTTTTTGAACAAAAAAAACCAAAGTTCTTATCAAAAGAAAAGACGGCTGGGCATGGTGGTGCACACCTGTAATCCCAGCAGCTAGGGAGGTTGAGGCAGGAGGATCAAGAATTCAAAGCCAGCCTCAGCAAAAGCGAGGTGCTAAGCAACTCAGTGAGACCCTGTCTCTAAGTAAAATACAAAATAGGGCTGGGGATGTAGCTCAGTGGTCAAGTGCCCCTGAGTTCAATACCTGGTAACAACAACAGCAACAACAACAAAAAAAACACCCAAAGTTATCACAAATTTGAAGCCCAAAGCCCTGTCACGCAAAGGCTGAGATCATGGCTAACACACCTTGGGGCACACCCCTGAATTTTCTCCCAAACAGAACATAACTGAAAGGACTTTTGTAATGTTATAATACTAAGTAAATATTGACACTGAGCACACTTCAGGCCAGCCGCACAATTCTTGCTTTCTGCTAAGCTTAATGGCGTGCAACTGGCTTTGTTCCTGGCCTACTAAAACAGAACTTCGGGGCCATCTTGAAAACAAAACTCTGGGCTATGGGGGCGGGGGAGGTGGTATCTAGGCAACAGAGGCACGCCGCACCGCGCAGCCGCAGTCTGCCGCGCTCCACCGCGGGCTGCGTCGGCTGGGCTGACTGCGGCAGTGGAAAATTACCGCGGATTCCTCTTAAAGGAGCCTGAGCGTTTCCTGCGCAAGGCCGGTGTGCTCGCTCTTGTGTGCAGCTCCTGGGAAACCAAAAGGCAAAGCCGAGTCAACCATTTATCTTCCTAGAGGAAATAAATTTCACTTCGAAGTCGGTTTCCAGGGCAGCCCTAATCTATAACGGCAAATAGTGTTGGAATGCACAGGCTTACTTAAAAAAAAAAAGTTAAGAAAAACAAACAACAACAACAAAAAACAAAACCAAAAAACCCCAAAAGAACCCAAAATGTCAATTCTGGTGCAGAAAATACAGCAGCTGAGCACAGGAAGGAGACAAAAGGAACATTTCACACTGCAACAGGGTGAGAATGAATGGATTTTGAGGAAAGAAAACTCATTTTGACAGATGGGTTGACAAATTTAAGCATACTAAAAGTTATCAAAAAAAAAAAAGCATAAACTTAACAAGTAGAGCAGAATCAGAAAACTTATTTTTTCCTAATGAATTAATTTTTACAGTAGGATAAATCCATAATTTTTTTCTGCCCCTTAGTAGTTAAAAAGAACTTGCTTCAAGTTGGAAATTTTTATGATTTACAAGTTAAACGGTAGTTTTTGCTGTTTTACTTTTCTAAAAGAACAAATAACCCAGTGTTCTGAATGTTTGCAATGTGAGCTAGCATCCAGGATGTATTTCACTGCACTTCGTTGTTTTGGAATTAATCTCCTTACCAAACAAAATTTACTGGAAGCCCTCCTTGGAATAAAATAAAAAACAAGTATCTGTCTCCCAGAAGTAAATGTCTTGATACATTTCCAAAGATGAAAGATCGTCCTTCGCTCTGTTCCTCCTCTGACGGTAAATGTATCTTGTAAACAGCCATCAGGCATACCCATCGTCTCCTGTATTCTGCATCCTCGGTTTCAGGATGGATTCTCATGGAATTTGGAGGTGATGTTCTAGTCTTATCATGACCCTAGCAAACTGACTTTCCATTCCCGGACTAGGCCATATTTCCCCATGCTTCTCAGCCACATTAAGCCACATTACATCTCTTCGCTAACCCTCCTTTTTTCTCCCTAATGTAAATTCTCTGAAATTCCAATTGCCACTTAGTAAGTTCTGACGTTTGCTTGATAATTTTCAGAATGCAGGGCTGTGTTATTTGAGTACTAAGCAAATATTTTGCATGTGTTTAGACACCTAGGACAGTGCCTAAACAGTGTCTAGCCTGTGATTTTCAAGTTTGGATGTTAAAGAAGGGAATATATATATATATATATATATATATATATATATACACACACACACACACACACACACACACACTTTCTAGAACCCTAGGGAAAATTAATTACGGGTAACAAAAAGTGTGCAGAACCGTCACCCTGTTTGTAGCTTCAGGGGAATGTTAACTGTGCCTTTGAAACAAAAATACAGGCAGCAGTTGGTGCCTGCATTTTTTTTTTTTTTTTGGCCTACATTTGCTAAAAAAAAAAAAAAAAATACCCCCAAAGATGAAAACGCCTCCTTTCACATAAGATGGTGTTTCTAACTTCTAAGCAGTCATCTTGTGCAAAGCTTAGTCTCCAGTATTAGGCAACGGCTGCTGAGCTAGGTATTGCATTTAGTGGTATGTATTTTTATCATATTTCCTCTGCAGGGGAGGGGCATTTTATAGGTCTGTAGGGTTCCTAATAGCCCAGAATAGCCTCTCATCCTGGGAGAATAGAGATAGAAAAAAATAATAATAAAAATAAACAGACAATTCAGATGAACTTACTGGAATCCTCCTTCTCAAACCCAATTCTGTTAAGTACTAACAGACCAAATTACTATAATTCAGAATCTAACTCTGATGTTTAAAATATAATAAAAGAATATTCAAAGAGAGCAAAATGCTTAAATATATGTTAAAAATTTTAGCAAGCAGTTGGGTATGGTGGTGCATGCCTGTAATCTCAGTGAAGGGGAAGCTGAGGCAAGAGGATCCCAAGTACAAATCCAGACTCAGCAATTTAGTGAGGTCCTAAGCAACTTAGTGAGACCCTGTCTCTAAATAAAAATAAAAATAATTAAAAGGGTTGGGGATGTGGTTCAGTGGTTGAGTGCCCCTGAGATCAATCCATGGTACTAAAAAAAAAAAAAATTACCAAGCAGCTGGGTGCAGTGGCACATACCTGTATTATCTGTGAGACAGGAGGATCACAAATTTGAGCTCAGTCTTTGCAATTTTATGAGACTTGGTCTCAAAACAAAATTAAATACACAAAGCAAAACCAAAGAGGTAGGGTATAGCTACGTTGTAGAAAGCTTCTGGGTACAATCCCTAGTAAGGCAAAAAATAAATAAACAAAAAAATAAAAAAAATTAGAAAGCAGAGTTGGGAGACTTTGATATCTATGTAATAAAGATGATAAATTGTACTGTTCCCAGAATTTTATAAGAAGAATTTCTGAGTCTGAATGCAGGAAGACATGGTTTGGAAATTCAGCCTTTAGGTAGTATTGCCAATAAAACAGTGTCAAATTTGAATTTCTGGTAAACAACAAATAATTTTCAGTATAATTAGTATTGGGAAATTCTCATGCTAAAAATATTGCTTGTTATCTGAAATTCAAATTTAACTGGGCAACTTGTATTTGTATTTGTAAAATGTGGAAATCCTACTTTGAGGGCTTAGGGAAGGCACCTATAATTATGGTTTTCCATCAACCTTAGAATGGCAAATACCAAAAAGCTTCCAGTTCAAGGTTCCAAGCTGAGAAGTGAATGTGACAAACACAGCACACAGGTATGTTGCCCCCAATAAATAGTGGATGGCTTCCAAGTGCAGCGCAGCAAAATATTACATGCACTTACTATTAACTTGTTCGTTCATCCATTCATGCAACAATTATTTATTGAGTGCCTGTTATGTGCCAGGCATAAGTTCTGAGAAGAGTTATGATAAAGTAAAAATCCTTGTCCTTGAACAAGGGCACTTCACTTTCATCTTGTGGACTAACATGTAAAGTGATAAATTGTCATAAATGATATGTGATCACTCAGTTTGCTCAGAGAGCCACGGGGCGATCAAATTGACCTGATCCGACTAAGGTTGGGAGTGGGGACAGAAAGGGACTTTGATGAGCTAGTCTCAAAGGAGACTAAGCTGGCAGAGAAGTTGGGAAGGACACTCACAGAGCGAACTGCACATGCAAAGGCAAGAAGAGTTTGAAGAAATTTTGAAAAAGAAAACAAGACAAAACAACCATCAACTGCAAAAACAGTGAAAAGTGAAAGGTAGAAGTTTGCTGGAGACATCTGATAATATAGGATGGGGTCATATTATAAAGGCCAGTCTACAGAGCCACACTCTTGCGTGGACAAGGATAGAGAAAATGGGAGAGACCAGTAAGAGACATTTTCAGTGTTTTTTTTTTTTCTTTTGTTATGGGGACTTGAACCCAGAACACTGTGCAGTGAGCTACATCCCCAGTCCTTTTATTTATTTATTTATTTTTTAAATTTTAAGACAGGGTCTCACTTAAGTTGCTAAGGCTGGCTTTGAATTTGTGATCCTCCTGCCTCCTGAGCTGCTGGAATTACAGGC
Organism: Marmota monax; assembly: GCF_021218885.2. Taxonomy (NCBI): domain Eukaryota; kingdom Metazoa; phylum Chordata; class Mammalia; order Rodentia; family Sciuridae; genus Marmota; species Marmota monax. The sequence goes on from NW_026692254.1 coordinate 22,121,531, forward strand.
CTGCACCACCACAAAGGCCATGGGGAGTCTGAGAGTACAAGGAGGAGAAAGGAGGGCCAGCCAAAACCCCCATGGGAGGAGATGCTGGAATTTAGATATGTACAGGTTTTTTGGGAGGGGGCTGTTTTTGTATAGGGGATGATTATTTTTTTTTAATATTTATTTTTTTAGGTATAGATGGACACAAGACAATGCCTTTATTTTTAGGTGGTGCTGAGGATCGAACCTGGGTCCCGCCCATGCTAGGCGAGCGCTCTACCACTGAGCCACAATCCCAGCCCCTTAATTTATTATTAAACAATAAATACTTTATGCAAATGGTTAGACATTTTCCCCAGAAATACAAAATAATACAGTGAAGAGCAAATCTTTCCTCACCCAAACCATTGGTTGTCCATCAGAGGCAACCACAACCATCTAACTAATATAATTATATTTTTTCTTTCTCTCTTATTGATTTAGGGTATTGGGGATTGAATTCAGGGGTCCTTAAACACTCATCCATATCCCCAGCCCTTTTTATTTTGAGACAGGATCTTCTTAAGTTGTTTAGGGCCTTGCTAAATTGCTGAGGCTGGATTTGAACTTATGATCCTCCTGCCTCAGCCTCCTGAGCTGCTAGGATTACAGGCATGCACCACCATGCCTGGCTTGAATTTAAATTTTTGCTGGTGGTAAAATTCCTCTTCAAAGGTTTTATATAAGTTTACACTTTCATCATCAGAATAGTAAGGTTTGAGTTGAGGTTTGATGAGATAGGTAGAAGTTTACCAAGCAGATAAGAGAACAAGGAGTATGTTTAAAGGGGAGACTGACAGAAGGAACAGAAAGCAGCTCAGGGAACTAAACCAGAGGCTGGAAACCAGTTAGGAGGCAACTGACCAAAGGTAAAGGAGGCACTTAGGGCCAAAGGATTAAGGAAGCAAAAGATTAATAACCACTAGTATCAACTAGCCGCGGTGGCACACACCTATGATCCCAGATACTTGGGAGGTTGAGACAGGAGAATTCCAAATTTGAGGCTCCCTTGGCAATTTAGTGAGACCCTGTATCAAAATAAAAAGGACTTGTATCCCAGTGGTAGAGCACATGTCTAGCAAACAGGCAGCCCTGGGTTCAATCCCCAGTTCTGCAAACAAATAATTAAAGCATAAACAAAGAACAATCATTACTATCTATTGAAAACTTATTATGTCAGGCATTTTGCTAAGCACTCGATACTGTTCATCATCTAATCCTCATGACAAAGAAAGAAATTTCACCATTTTACAAAGAATCTGAAGCCCAGACACTGACTTGTCAGAAGTCATATGATTTAAAGGTAGAGCTGGTAGAGCTAGAAAGCAACTCTGGCTTTTTCTGACTCTTAAGCCCCATTTGTTGTTGTTGTTTTCATGACATTGAGGATAGAACTCAGGGCTTCATGCATGCAAAGGCAAGGATTCTACCGCTGAGTCACACCCCTAGCCCTGTCCCCATGCTTAACCACAGCTCCACAGGGCCTTCAGAGAACCAGGGGCAAGGCTGTAGGACTATACGGTATGGGGAGGAGGGAGAGATCTGGAGAGACTAGAGGTAAGATTGTGAGCCCTGACCCTGCTGGAATGTGCCCCAGACTTGCCAATTTACCAGCCAAGACTTTGAGGTCTGAAATGCAGGATATGAGACAACCTAAAGATTGCCTCTTTCATTTCTGGCAGGGCTGAGATAAGGGACAAATCTACAAGACCTTTTCTTTTCTCTCCTCTGTTGTAGGGACAAACAAGGCAAGGCACCTAAGATAGCAGGAAACAGTTTTATTTGGCTGCAGCCAGGTTCAGAGGGTACAGCCTTTGCTGTAATCAATCAATCCCCGGAAGTTCACATAAAAGCAGCTTTTTCTTTCACTGTTCTGGGCAAGTTAACTCTTCAAGGACAACACCTGAGAAGGGGAAAGCTTCTTCTCCCCTTTCTTTCCTCCCCCTGCCAGCTGTTACCAGGGAGCCCATTTGTAACTTATCTTAAAAATGTAGACATCTCTGTGAAGTCCCAGCTCAAGGCCAGAGGCCTTGTTTGCACATTTCTTCAAAATACTATACTGGATACGTTTGTGAAAACTAGTAAGGGGGTGTCCAGCACCTGGAGTGCTGGTATCTTTTTGGCCAGTGGCCAAGTAAACAGGGCAACACGAACTCTATCTACACTGGACTCTTTCACAGAGACTCTTTAGCTGAAAGTCCTAAAATCAGCCATGGTGAAGATTTCTGGTAAGGCCCAGTTAAGATTTTTCAGTTGAGAAAGACAGTGCCACTTCACCTCTTTTTTTTTTTCTTTTCTTTTAATACATTTTTTTTTATTAGTTGTAGATGGACAAAGTACTTTTATTTTACTTATTATTTTATGTGGTGCTGAGGATCGAACTCAGTGCCTCTCATGTGCAAGACAAGTGCTCTAGACTGAGCCACAACCCCATCCTCTTTTTTTTTTTTTTTAACAAGACCTTTTCTTTTAATGGTTGGGTAAAACCTGACCTAAAAGAAAATGATATATTTTTTTTTGTCATTGTACTGTCATGTGTAACTAATTAAAACAAATAATTTAAAAAAAGAAAATGATATTTTCAAGGTCCTTTGAAAATACTTTTTCTTCTCTTTTGCCCACAACATCATTTATATCAGTAGCAGATATTGAACTTAAGTACCTAGGAGATAGGCTTCCAAGAGGTATAGTTTCCAAGAGCTGTTTAAAGTCAATTTTCCCTTAAAAAACCTGAAATGTAAAATATTCATCTATTTTTTTTTTTATTATTATTTATTTATTTATTTATTTTTTTAGTTATCGGCAGACACAACATCTTTGTATGACACAACATCTTTGTTTGTATGTGGTGCTGAGGATCCAACCGGGCCGCACGCATGCCAGGCGAGCGCGCGGTAGTGCGCTAATTTAAGCGGTAGTGCGCTTGCCTGGCATATGTGGGGCGCTGGGTTCGATCCTCAGCACCACATAAAATAAAATAAAGATGTTGTGGGCTGGGGTTGTGGCTCAGCAATAGAGTGCTTGCCTAGCATATGCAAGGCCCTGGGTTCGATCCTCAGTACCACATACAAATATATAAACAAAATAAAGGTATTGTGTATGACTAAAAATAAATATTTAAAAAAAGATGTGCCCACCGAAAACTGAAAAATGTTAAAAAAATTCTCTCTTCTCTCTTTAAAAAAATAAATAAAAATAAAATAAAGATGTGTGTCCACCAAAAACTGAAAAATAAATATTAAAAATTTCTCTCTTCTCTCTCTCTCCTCTCTAAAAAAAAAAAGTGCACCCCCCACCCCCACTTTTGGTACTGGGGATTGAACCCACACTAAGCTAAATCCTGAACTCTTTTTTTACTTTGAGTAAGGGTCTCACTCATTTGCCCAGCTGGACAGGAACTTGTGATTCTCCTAACTCAGCCTCCCAAATCTCTGGGATTATGAGTTGCTGGGATTACAGGAGTGCAATACTGCAATGGCCCATTGTCTCCTTTTAACAGACAGCCTGTGCTAATGAAATTCTGGAGATGAACATCTAGTGCCCCTATATATCACTGGCATTTTCAGAAAAAGTTGCCCAAGATTCTAACCAAACCCAATGTACAAAATCCCCCACCCACAGTCACAGAGGTAATCACTGGAAAATACAGTGACTCAAAAGTCCAGCCTCATTTAGAGTAAAAGTTATAAAGGAAGCTGCATGTTTTGTTTTGTTTTTTTTCTTTTTCTTTTTTTTGGTACTGGGGATTGAACCCAGAGGCACTTTACCACTGGGCCACATCCCCAGCCTTTTTTGTATTTTATTTAGAGACAGGGTCTCACTGAGTTGCTTAGGGCCTGGCTAAATTGCTGGCTTCCAACTTTCCATCCTTCTCCTGCCTCAGCCTCCCCTGCTGCTGGTATTACAGGCATGGGTCACCACTGGTGGAAAGCTGCATTCTTTTCTCAGCATGAGGGTAGGAAAGATTCCAGACCTCTCTAAAGATCCCTTAGAAACTCCAGTTGATGAACCAACCAGTCTGAAGTAAAGCCTCAGAGGGCTATGATACCCAAAGGAGTGGCTCCACTGTTTAGTAGGAAAACAAAAACAACCCCAAACCAAAGAGGAAAGGCTGCAAATCTCTCAAACCTCTGCTTGGGTGAAAAATGCACATTTATACCTTGGCGGGGGGGGGGGGGGGGGGGCGTTGACTGCCCTTCATCATACCGTTCATTCTTAGTCCATCATATAACAATGCTTCTTCTTTTTTTTTTTTTTAAACTGGGGATTGGACCCAGGGGCTCTTAATTGCAGCCGTTTCACCAGCCCTTTTAATTTTTTGAGACAGGTTCTCACTAAATTGTTTAGGGCCTTACCAAAATTGCTCAGGCTGTCCTGAAATCTGTGATCCTCATGCCTCAGCCTCCCTAGTCACTGGGATTACAGGCCTGCGTCACCTCGCCCAGCCCAATGCAGTTTTGATGATGGCAAAAGTATTCATCCCTAGAGACTGACGAAACCCTGAAGGATCGGATCCTTCATGAATGTCTGTAATGTCTTTAATAAGCTATCACTGCAGTATGCCCTCATACTTTAAAAATTTTGTGTTGATTAAATCTCCCAAATCTTTGGGAGGCAAGTGTTATTAAAAAAAAAAAAAGTCACATTACTTCAGAGATATGCCTCACAAATTAACAAGAACGGCACAAAATCCGAATTCTATTTTATTTTTCGAATCCTAATTCTAAGATGAATGTCTTCTTTATTCTAAGCCTACACTCCTTTGCATTTCTAAACTCATGTAAAACAAAACGGTGCCTAGGAATAAGGTCCAACATGATGAGGAAGCTGCGGGCTTGTTTCCAACCGCCAAGAACACTGGACGATTTTGCTTTTTTACTGCATTTTATTGCACACAGCAACTGACATTTAAAATTTTCTTTTCTGCAAAAATGGTCGAGTGGTTGATATAGAATAACGAAATTTGAACTCTGACACACTCGTGGACACAGGGTACCTGTCCACAAGTTAAACAAAATTCCAACAATATTTGGACAGGGTGGAAACACTGACGTCTTTCCCTTCGTTTGGAGGGGGTAGCTCCAAACCCTTTGATCAAAGGCAGGAAACAGTAATAAAACTGCTGCAAAGGGACAAAGTATTTCGATTCGCTCCCAGGCGGAGGACTCGCCCTGCTCTATTTTGCGGCAATCTAATCCCTCCCTCTGAAAACAAAACAAAACGCCCCCAGGAAGACGTGTCAGCCATCCACTTCCTCGGGGACCAAAAATGAGGGGGGGGGGGGAAGCAGGCGGCGGTTTCGAGCGAACGCGGTGACTCAGCAGGTGCTTGGAGCCAGCCCGCAAGCTCGGACCAGGCGGAGGGCACCTAGCCTCGCGCAGCTTTTCCTACCCAAGTTGGAAATGGCCGCCTCCAAGGACTAACTGATGACTCTCCAACCCGCATATCCACCAACTCCTCCCCCTCTACCCCTGGAACACCATCTTGTAAGGGGCCCTACCACAAGAGCTCCTTGTGGACCCGCCCCCGCCACCATCTTGTTTTCTCCAGTCTCTCCCAGCCACGTGGCCCATCGCCGCGGAAGCGAAGGACACGCCCCAACTTCCGGTCAGACCGGTTCCAGCCGGCCAAGGCACGCAGACGCGCGTCTGCCCCCTGGTGGCCGGCTGGGGGGCTAGGGCCCCACCCTGCCTCGCCCGGGGTTTCCGCCATTTCCTTCCTTGATCGCTGCACGTCCGCTCTTCGTTGCCATCCCCCGCGCATCACACAACGCCTCCAGAGACTGGGTGGCCCCTGTGCCATGTCTGTGAACATTTTTCAGTCAGGGGCAGCGAGGCGACAAGGGGCACCTGCAGCATTATACACATTTTAGCTTAAGCTGTAAAGTGCATCTGTCGGATCGGGCGGGAGGCGACGTGCGTGGGGCGGTGTTACGGGAATGCAGCGGCGGTGGCGCAGCTTCGGGAGCCCGGCCCCTCCCTCGCGAGGCCGCCCGTTTCGGGCTTTGGCTTGCGCCCTGCGTTCTTAGCTGGTCTGTTCCCCTTTCCCGTGGAGCCCGTGGGCAGTATCGTTTCTGGAGCGTTTGTCGTGGGCTAGGCCCGTCTGTGTGCTTTACCTTAGAAACTTTCACAGCTGCCCCGGACGTGAGCACACTGAAGCAGAGTTGAGTGTCAGGGGGTGCAGCCTGCGGGGGAATCTCGGGCATCCAAGTTTCCACCTCGAGGTTGGAAGTGGCCCTCTGGCGGGCGACATCTGCAGCATGAGGAAGCTGTTTGAGAACAGAGATACCTGGACCTTCTGAGTTTTAAACTACGGGGGTGCGGGTGGGTACGCCTGAGAATCCGACTTAACAAGCGCCAGAGTGACCCTGAGACACCTGGAAGACCCCTGAACCTCCTACGTGTTTAAGGGGAGTAAAGGGAAATTTCCCTTACTGACTGCTAACTCCGTGCAAGGATCAGATTTACCCAGTTTTCACAACTCTTGGCAGTCATCCACCCCACCAGGGTTTTATCTCTTTCTTTTAGCCAAAAGGAAGCTAACTTTCTCAAGAATGTAAAATGCAGACATTGGTGTAAGATAGTTCAAGGTTATATGTGCCGTTTGCTTGTGCTGTATGTGCACAGAGATGCTTCTGCAGAGATATCAAAGTGTTAACATTGTTTAATGTCTAGGGAGAGAGGTTGCTAGAGCTAATGAGAGTTGGGGGAGTTGTGTATGGGAGAGGCAAAGCCTCATCCTTATTTTTTATATAGGCTCATTCTGGAAGACATGAGCAAGGAACAGGACCCTAAAAATTGCAGAGCTGGGGATTGAACCGAAAGTGCTCTACTAAGTCCCTCCCCCCCATAGTTCTTTTTAATTTTATTTATTTATTTAGGTATTGGGAGTTGAACCCAGAAGCTTCTCAACATTGAGATAGATCCTTAAGGTCTTTTTATTTATTTTTAAATTTTTAATTTGTTATATATGACAGCAGAATGCATACAATTCATATTATATATTGAGCACAATTTTTCGTATTTCTGGTTGTACACAAAGTAGAGTCACATCCTTCATGTCTTCATACTTATACTTGGGGAAATGATGACCATAACATTCCTTCCTACCTCTAAGCTCCCTCTCTTCCCCTCCCTCCCCTTTCCCCCTTTGTCCTACCTAGAGTTCATTTAATCCTCCCATCCCCCTAGTTTTTTTTTTTTTTTTTTTTTTTTAATTTTGAGACAGGATCTTACTTGCTTAGCCTGGCTGAGGCTGGCCTTTAGCTTACCCTCCTGCCTCAACTTTTGGGATGTCTGGATTATAGGCGTGCACCACCATTCCTAACTTTAATTTTTATTTTGAGACATTGTCTCTGTGAGTTGCTCAAGCTGCTCCTGTATGCTGAATAGTGGGGTTTACTGGAATGAGCCACTGCCAGCACCCGCCCAGATTTTTATTTTTTGTGTGCACTTTTTGAATTTGAGCCATATTAATCGATTACTTATTCCAAATGAGGTTAAAGTAAATAGTTAGAAATTATAGTAAAACTAGAAATAGGTCCAACTGTCTCAGCATTCCTTGTCTTGTATTGACTACACATGAAAAATCTATCTTGCCAGGTGTGGAGGTGCATGCCTAATCCCAGTGGCTTGAAAGGCTGAGACAGGAATATTGGGAATTCAAACCCAGCCTTAGCAATGTAGCAAGGCTCTAAGCAACTCAGTGAGACCCTGTTTCTAGATTAAAAAAAAAAAGGACTGGGAATGTGCCTCAGTGGTTGAGTGCACCTGGGTTCAACAAAACCAATAACCAAACCCCCAAATTATTAGACATTCAGTTCCTGACTTAAACTTTTGAACAATTAATAACAATTTGATATTAATTGTGGTCTGTACATAGCACATTGTATGATGCATGAAATTAGTCAATTTCTTTTAGAAAATCAGGTTTATTAACATCACACAAGTCCTCACAGAGCCCTCAGCTCCTGTGTCTGATGGTAAAACAGGCTGGAGATGCCTGGTGCTTGCCTTGTGTCACAATTTTTTTTTTTTTTTTGTACCAGGAATTGAACCCAAGGGTGCCTAACCACTGAACCACATCCCCAGCCCTCTTTATTTTTGAGATAGGGTGTCACTAGGTTGCCTACAGATTCTCTAAATTGCTGAGGCTGGATTCAAACCTGTGTTCCTCCTGCCTCAGCCTCTGGAACCACTTGGATCACAGTCGTGGGCCACCATGCCTGGCCACGTGTGCAATGTTTAAGGGCCTGTTTCTTGCTTATATCTTACAGAGTGAGACTATAAAAAAGTCAGGATTTCTTTGGCTCTGCCTCTCCCATTTTTTTTTTTTTTTTAATTTGACTGCCATGCCTCACCCACAAACCATAAAATTATTCTTTTTTTTTTAAATATTTTTTTTAGATGTTGGTGGACCTTTATTTTATTCATTTCTTTATATGTGGGCTGAGAATCAAACCCAGTGCCTCACACATGCTAGGCAAGTGCTCAACTACTGAGCCACAACCTGCAGCCCTTGTTCTTGTTTTCATTACTAACAATGGCTACAAAGTAGTCATAAAACAAATCATAAATAAAATGTATAAATATACTTAAATAGTGCTTTTTATTTTTATACAGAATCTATATCTCAGAAATGTGAGGAATTTCCTGGGTTGGGAGTTGCCATTTTTTCTGCCACTCTCTATGGGGACTTGCAAAGGCAGTTCAGGGCTGTGTGACTGTGGGCATGTTACTTAACCTCTCAGTGCTTCAGTTTTCTCATCCGTAAAACAGAGAGAAAATACTTGCCTTAGAGGCTTTTTGGGAGCATGAGTGGAGTCATTGTGTGCATAGTTGGCCTTCTGTACTTGTATCTACAGTTTATATATCTGAGGATTCGGTCAATAGCACATCAAAGATAATTGAAAATAAAAGTGTACTGAACATGTGTAGACCTTTTTTTCCTGTCATTAATCCCCAAACATTATAAAATAACTGTTATTTACATAGCATTTACATTATATTAGATTTTATTAAGTATTATAAATAATCTAGAAATGTTTTAAAGTATATGCAAAGATGTGCCTTATTTATATGCAAATACTACAACATTTTGTATGAAGAATTTGTGTATTGGGAGTGCTTAAATCTCACCTTTAAAAAAATCAAAAGGGATGTAGAAATAAAAGTTTGATGACTGGTCAGAGGCTAAAACAGTTCATTTTGTTCTTCTAGAACGTTATTGCTGGAAGGAATTGTGAAAGTATTTGACATTTGTTCCCAGTGGTAGTACTTGGTCCCCAAAATTAGGAAATTGACTCTATGTAGTGATCCTTAAAAGCTACATTGTCCAGCTCCTTTTCCTGCAAATTCTTAGTGAAGATTGACAGGTGTTTTTTTAGGTCAGTGGAGCTGCTATGGTGTGCTGCAGTTGGCTAGTAGGAATGATTATTTTCATCTCTTCCCAAGTCTGCTGGCAGTGACATCATGTTGGTAGCTTGAAATTGGCTCTGGTGGGTGTACTTAGCCCACAGCTTGCATATCTGAGCCTTTCCCCCTTGGAGATTATGTTGTTAAGCAATTACCAGCATACTCCTGCCTGTTACTTCACAGCAGGAGCCCTACTGGGCAGAAGCCAGAAAAAGTACCCAGGTCTCTTGAGATTTTTTTAGTGTTCCACTGTGCCTGGATTCAAGAGTTCCTCCCAGAGTTCCTGAGGTCAATTTCCAGTACTGGAAGAAAAAAAACAAAACAAAACAAAACAAAAAACCCCAAATTCCTCAGTGGCCTCAGGCTGAGATATTTCAACAACCTAGTCTCTTAATAAAATTGTAAACAAAAGGTGAGTCAGTTACCAGTTGTTCCTGATTGAGTCAGTTCAATACTGCAGAAGCATTTCCAGGGGCAGTGGGAGAAACTGGGCTGGCTGGGGAGCCTTCTAATCCCAATGAAGATTAATGCTAAACTAAAGGGAAGAGCATACTCATTTCTGATGGGAATTGTCTGTGATACATTGTATTTTGAATGTCAGAATTCCAAAATCTATGTTTTTTTTTTTTTTTTAAGTCCTTTTTAGGCTTTGAGTCAATGTGAGAGAGAGGGACTTTGCCAGGCATTGTGAGGCATGCCTGGAATCCTAGCTACCTAGGAGATTGAGGGAGGAGGATAGCAAATTACAGTCTGGTCTCAGCAATTTAGTGAGACCTTGTCTCAAAATAAAAAATTGAAAAGTTCTAGGAATGTAGCTCAATGGGTAGAGTGACCCTGAGTTCAATCCCCAGTACCAAAGGGGTGGGGGGATTGGAAAGGGACTCTGTACAATTCCTCCTCCTCTAATTTTCTTGATGGTCATGTCAAGTCAATAGTGAAGGAACTGGGAGATAGGGATTTCCACAGAAGAGGAAGCTATTTGTTTATTCATCCATTTACTATTAATTCAGTCAACAAACCTATAGTAAGTCTCCATCTCAGTGGTTTTCATAGCTGCACTAGAATTATATGGAGAATTAAAAATTCACCTCCCTTTCCTATGGAGTTTGGTATGTGTTAGGCTGAATGATGCCCCCTCAAAAACAACGTAATCCCTGGAAACTGTGAATGTTACCTTATGGCAGGGGAGAACTTTACAGATGTGATTAAGTTAAGGATTGTGGATAATCAGGGTGGCTCCTAAGTGTCCTCACGTGTGTGTTCATAAGAGGAAGAAGGTGGAAGTTTTGAGTAGACGCACAAAAGATGGTCATTGAACTTCAGAGGCAGAGATTGGAGTGATGCGTATACAAGTTACAGACCTCTGATTGCTGGCAACATCAGAAATTAAGAAAAAGGATGGAACATATTCTCTCCTAGATGGTTCAGAAAGAGCATGGCCCTGCTGACACCTTGATTTCAGACTTGTAGTCTCCAGAGCTGTGAGAGAGTACATGTTAACCACCCTGTTTATGGTACAGTAATCCCCCCTCATCTGTGCTTTCTCTTGTTGCTATTTCAGTCACCCAAGGTCAACTGTAGTCCAACAATATTAACATGAAAAATTCCATGTTTTGAGAGAGAGAGAGAGCACACTCACATAACTTATATTATAACACAGACTTGTAATTCTTCTATTGTATTATTAGTTATTGTTGTGGTCTCTTATTGTGCCTAACTTATGAATAAAACTTTATCATAGATATATATGTATAGGAAAAAACAGTATATAGGGTCTATATACTATCTGCCGTTTTAGGTATCTACAGAGGTGTGGACAATGGAGGCTAATTTGTTATTGAACCCATGGAAATGAGTGCAGGGTAGAATAAGAGGATTTTGTTTGGAAGTGTCATAGTAACACTTCATGTATGATTTAGCAAATGTCGACTGTCCACGTTAGAGATGAGGGGTAATACTGACAAGATCACAGCGGTCCTTCCTTGACTTGGTCATTACTGTACACAAACCAGAAACATTTTTGCAGCAGATCTGGGGCCCAAGAATCTACTGTAAGGGACCAGCTACCACCGGAGGAAGGGACCAGCTACCACCGGAGGAAGAGACCACCAAGAGACTGACTTCATGCAATAAGCAGAAGGGGATTTATTGAGATTCCAGCGTGCTGGGGCTCCGTGCCCACTTGAGAAGGGAGAGCAGCCCAGAGCCCAGAGCAGGGGTTGAACAATGCTTAAGTACACTTTTTGGGGAGGGCGGGGACTTTACATACATCATAGTCTCCTTTAACAAATCACCATACACCGTGGGAAAGTCAAACAACAATTCTTAGACTTGATTAGTACATTCATTGGCGGGAACAGGGCAGGCTGGAGTGATAGGTCATTCCTAAGGAGGGGGTTGTTTTTACAGAGCAACCAGATGGTTAGGGGAGATTTCAACATACATTCCAGTGGCTTTTCCGGGAGTTGTTTTTAACTTCTACATGAATTGTAGGTTCCAGGAAAACAGAACTTAATTTCACTTCAGGAAATTGCAACTTAGCAGAACTTTAAAAACTTCACAGAACTTAAAACAAATCTTAATCTTATCCTTTACATTTTAACTCAGGCTTTGCAGCTTAGAAACTTTACCCTTTCACTACATTTTGAAATAAAAACAAAAAACAAAACCAAAATAAGCCCATATGTGATTTCAGATATATGGTATTTGTAAATTCATCCATGTACCAGGTATGATAGAAGTCAAGATGTCAAGGAGAAACAAACAAAACCGTGCCCTGTCCTCAGGGAGGCTGCAGTCTGACAAGGAAAGGATGCAGGAATGAGATAATTTAGTGGAGATTGGTTAAGTGTGCAGTTTGTAACAAATGGTGGTTGAGTTGTTTCTTCATGTTAAGTAGAACACAGACACCATCTCTTACCGTCCTCACTCAAAACCTTCCAGGAGGAAAGGTAAGTCCTCATCTTAGAAATGAGAAAAACTCCAGACAGAATAGTGCTCCAGGGTCCCTCTCAGTAGCTGGGAGAATCCCGCAACCTTGGAGCCTTGGGTGGAGCAGTGAAGGGTAAATGTGCAATCCAGTGGGGCCTCAGTGTTTCTCCCCAGCATCCCTGTGGTTTTCTGTACCTTGTGGTTGGTATGCCCATTGGAAGGGATTCCCCAGCTGTCAGGCTCCTCAATCCAAAGAATTGTGCAAATCCTCCAATTAGTTATCAGCCTCTTTCTTTCTTTCTTTTCCTCCCTTTCTTTTTCTTTTTCTGTACTGGGGATTGAACCTAAAGGCATTCACCTACTGAGCTAAGCTACATCCCCTGAGCACTTTTTATTTTATTTTGAGACAGGGTCTTGCTAAATTGCTGAGACTGGCCTCGAATTTGATATCCTTCTGCCTCAGACTCCTGAGTTGCTAGGATTACAGGCGTGGACCATGCACTTTGTTTTAAGAGGAAAAAAATTTCAAGTTTATATCTTGTAAATCTGGGGAGAAACTACCTCCAAGGGCAAAGAGGCTGATGAATACATGTGGGAAGAGACTGAGGGGGAAAAAAAAAGAATTTACCAAACAAGAGAACTGTGTGGTGACACATCACATATTTTTCACTCCATGGGGAAACCTTGTTTTTAAAAATGTATTCTTATGAAAAAAAAAATACAATGTATGGAGGTAGAAAACAATATCAGTAAGCCCCATGTACTTGTCATCTAATTTGAATGATACTCAGTTTCTGGCCAATCTTATTTAATCTATGTTCATGCCCACTTTTCCCATCAATTATATTTTTTTCTATATACCTACAACACGTTTTATTTAGGAAATTGTAAGGTCTACTGAAAAATTACAAGAATAGCACCATAAATATTCATATCACCTAGACTCACCAGTTGTTAACCTTTTGCCACAGTTGTTTTAAATTTCCTCTCTTTTTAAATTTATATGAGAGACAGTTGCAAAGCATCACTATTTAATTTTTTAACTTTTTTTGTGATACTGGGGATTGAACCCATGGCCTTGTGCATGCATGTGCTCTACCCAGCCTCCCTATTTAATTTTAAATTTACTTATTTGTTATTTTGCAGTGTTGAGGATTGAACCCAAGTCCTCGAGCATGCTAAGCAGGCTCCTACCACTGAGCCACATACTGAGCCAACGCTATTTTAATTTTAGAGAAACCAGAGTTTATAGGGATAAATAATTGCCCAGGGTTCTCACAGTTTGTAGTGGAAAGAGGTGGAATTTGAACCTAGATCTGTGTGTGTTTCTACTACCTCTCCTGGAAAAAAATCAGGGGTCAAGTTGACTGTACTTTGAACTGTTGAAATAGGGATAGATAAAGGACATGTCTCTCAATGAAACACCCTGCTTCTGAGCAGCAATCTCCTTTCACAACATGTAAACTGAAGATTGTATGTGTATGAAATGTCAATTAATGCTGGCACTCAGCCAGGTGCCATGGCACATGCCTGTAATCCCAGTGACTAGGAGGCTGAGATAGGAGGATCACAAGTTTGAGGCTAGCCTTAACCACTTAGTGAGACCCTGTCTCAAAATAAAAAAGATCTGTGGGTGTATCTTAGTGGTGAAGTGCCCCTGGGTTCAATCTTTAGTAACTAACACACACACACACAAAAGAACATATAAAATGCCAGCACTCAGGGTTCTGGATCAGGTCATTGAAACAGTCCCTGGAGTGACTGGAGCCAGTGAATGGAGTGAACAGAGCCATCTCCTTTCTCTGAGGGGATTTTGATAGTGAGAGCAGTTTGCTGGAAAGAAAATCGAGGCATTTGCTTTTTAGAATCCCATTATCTTCCTTTTTTTTTTTTTGGTGTGTGCATTGAAAACTTTCTTTCTGTTCTTTCCTTTCTCCTTCTCCTTCTCCTTCTCCTTCTCCTTCTTCTTTGTGTCAGGGATTGAATTCAGGGGCACTCAGTCACATCCCCAGTCACATCCCCAGCCCTGTTTTATATTTTATTTAGAGACAGGGTCTCACTGGGTTGCTTAGCGCCTCGATTTTACTGAGGCTGGCTTTGAATTCGAGATCCATCTGCCTCAGCCTCTGGAGCTGCTGGGATTACAGGCATGCACCACCGTGCCTGGCTTTGCTTTTCTTTTTCAGTTTTTTTGGTACAGGGGATTGAGCCGAGGGTTGCTCTACCGCTGAGCTATAGCTTCAGCACTTTTTATTTATTTGGAGGTAGGGTCTTGCTAAATTACCTCAGTCTTCCCAGCCATTGGGATTATAGGTTTTGCCACCACACCCAGCCCCTTTATTTCTATTCCGACTTATATTATTAGGTTTTTCTTTCTTCTTTTCTTTTCCTCCTTCTGTTGGTGCTGGGGTTGAACCCAGGGCCTTGCCATGTTGAGTATTTGCTCTACTACTGGGTACAACCTCAGCCCCTATTGTTGGCTCTCGCATATCTTTCTTTTTTTGTGTGTGCTAGGGATTGAATCCAGGGCACTTTACCATCTAGTTACATCCCCAGCTCTTTTAATTTTTTATTTTGAGACAAGGCCCCACTAAGTTGCTGAGGCTGGCCTCAAACTTGAATCTTCCTGTCACAGCCTTTCTGAGAATACAGGCATGTGCCGCAGTCCGGCTGCAGCAAAATAACTGGGGGTGACGAATAACTTGTGTACGTTGATACAGCAGGAGTGGGAGCCATTTATTGTAGGACAGGAGCAGTATTTATACATTCCACACAGCTTATCTAATTAACATAAACTAGATACATCAGTCAACCAATAAGGAATCTCCACACTTAATGGCTCGCTTTTGTTACTTCTCAAACCATTCCCTCTGGCATTTTGCCAGGCACCATCCAGACTTGTTTATGAACTCTAACATTCCCCTGGCAAATGCCAGGTGTTATTTTGACTTGTTTACAGACTCTAACAGGCATGTGCCACCACTCCCTGCTCTAGTGTATCTTTCAGTGATCATTTGTTGCATCCCACTGTGCAAACTGGCGATCTTTATCCCGGTGGCCTTGCTTCTTTATTTTCAGTTGCTTGTGGGGGCCTCATCCTCACCTAGCTCTAATGGTGTTATCTTGGAACTCTCAACGCAAATGTTCCTTTGTCTTCTAGACATTTCCATTTGGATATTTCAAAAACCCCTCAAAGTCAACATGTCTGAAATGAGCTCATGACTTTCTTACATCCAAGTACCAGTGAAGACACCCTCCCTCCATTTTCCATCCTGACTCAGACATTGAGAGCCACGTCTGGTGCTTGGCTGGGTCTCTCCTGCCCCACCCACTGGCTGTCAAGTTCTGGGACTCCCAGGCCCATCTTTGGGTGCACACACACTCTCCCACTCAGCTGCACTCCTAGCTTGACTTTCTTTTTTCTTTTCTTTTAATATATTTTTTAGTTGTAGTTGAACATAACAACTTTATTTATTTATTTTTCTATGTGGTTCTGAGGATCAAACCCTGTGCCTCACACATGCTAGGCAAGCACTGTAAAACAACCCCAGCCCTCCTAGGCTGACTTTCTCTATTTCTTGACATGGACTCTTTTCTTTGATCAAAACTTTAGTTAGGCTGGGCACAGTGGTGCACGCCTGTAATCCCAGCTACTCAGGGGGCTGAGACAGAAGGATCACAAGTTCAGGTCAGTTCTGGCAACTTAGTGAGTCTCTGTCTCAAAATAAGAATTAAATAAATAAAGGGCTGGGGATGTGGCTTTGGTAGTGGAGTGTTTGCCTAATATGCATGAGGCCCTCAGTTCAAGTGTACTATACATGCACACAAAATAAGTAAACAAGATACAGATCCAAAACAAAAACACAAACAGCAAAAAACTCTTTAGGCAGTTTCCTCTGAATCCTCTGCTCTACAGTGCCTCATCTGGGGCTTCTCCTGCCAAGTCAGTTTAGTGATAATCCTCCACCACAGATATCCTGTCACCTCATCACTTGGTCTGCCTTCAGAAGGAATCCTATCAGCTCTGTTTAGCCAGAAACCTCGTAATTTTCCATCCACTGGCCCCTACCCTGCTCCTTGGTTGTAAATCTCCACCTGATTTATGTCTGAGTTGGAGCTCAGTCTAGTCTCCCACTTGAGAGCCCTGTAGCATTGGTCCCTACACCTGACTCCAGAGTCCCCTTGAATAAAGTCTGCCTTATCATCTTTAACAAGTGTCACAAATAACTATTTTTCTTTAACACTTGCAAATCCTATTCCTTCATCTCCTTTACCCCCACCCTAATCTGAGACACAGGCTTTCTCCAATGACCTTTTTTTAAAACATCCACTTACTTGGCCCCCTCCTCTGTGGAATCCAGATATGTCAATGTCTTCAAGTCAGGCCTTGTGGAATGCACCTCTGTGACGCCACCTCCATGATTTTGCCCATTCTGCTCCCCAGTTCTACTCTTCTGAGGTCTTCTCAGGCACCCCCCTTCCATCCTGTGCCTACCAACTCCTGTTCTTCCTCCCTCAGCTCCTTCAATTTTTTCTCTTCTCTTTCTCAGGGACTCTTTCTTCCTACCAGACCAGGCTAGTCTAGTTGCCCTCTTATGCACTCTCACAGCACTTATTGTGTCTCATTTCTGTCTTTTTTTTTGTAATGGGGATTGAACCCAGGGCTACTTTACCACTGTGCTACATTCCCAGCCTTATTTTGTTTTTTATTTAGAGACAGGGTCTCACTGAGTTGCTTAGAGCCTCATTTTTTGCTGAGGCTGGCTTTGAACTTGTGATCCTCCTGACTCAGCCTCCTAAGTCACTGGAATTAGAGGCTTGTGCCACTGCGCCCAGCCCTTTTTATTTTTTATTTGAGACAGGGTCTTGCTAAAGTTTTTCAAGGTAGTCTCAAACTTGTGATCCTTCTGCTTCAGCCTCCAGAGCCACTGAGATTACAGGTTAGCACCACTGTGCCCAGTTTTTCAATTTGTGTGATTCTTTTGTTTATTTCTCCGCCTAGAGCCTGAGGCCCATGCGGGCAGGGACTGTGTCTTCCTTTCCTGATCCTGTACCCTGACTGCTTATTTTTGTGCCTGGTACATAGTGGGAATTGCATAAATATTTGCTGATGCATGAATAAATGCTGGGTAACAGAAATAATGCTTTCTTAGTTCTAAGGCCTGGTCTTAATAAAAGCCAGTTACTGTATTTAGCACCATCATTGCCATCTAGTGGTGACTGATGTTATAACACTGGACCTATTATCAATGACTGCAAGATCTGTTAAGCAGTACTCCTGGCAGAAAAGGGAGTCAATACATAAATGATAGATGTCTGTTGAGCCTTTGCCTTGCTTCAGGGACACTTGCAGGAAGTTTGCAACACTGTCTACTACAGGAGTAAAGGAAGCGAATTGGCCTTCACAAGGTTACATGAGATAGGGAGGAGACATCAGAACACAGTTTTGTTTTTTTTTTTAAACTATACCAAATTGTTTATGCTACTTATTACATGAAATGTACCTATTAGAAAACTGGAATTGATACAGTAATTGCAGAGAGTCAGAACAAAACTCTCCTTGTTGGTGGAAAATATATTTCCTACCCAAGGAAGGTAATATGTGGCTCCTTGACTTTCAGTAAAATGTTCATTCTTAGTTATACTACAACAGGGGACCAGTAAGTGCCCTTGTCTTGAAGGCCCCCGGAAAATTGGGTGTGCAGGATCTGTGCATAGTTCATGGCTAGTCTTTCTTGGTTTATATTTCTCTGTCTTTCTAGGCTTTTTGACTTTGTGGCCAGGAAAATTCCCACCTTTAAGTTCCTGCAATGTTCCAGATCTTCTATGGATTAAAAATTTGAACAAAGTGCTTTTGTGATCCATATACATAAGCTACCTTGAATATTTATTTATTTGTTTATTTATTTTGTTCTGGAGTTGCACCCAGGGGAGCTTCACCACTGAGCAATAGATTCCCAGCCTTTTTTTTTTTAAATTTTTTAAAATTTTGAAACAGGGTCAAGTTCTTAGGGCTTCATTAAATTACTGAGGCTAGGGCTGGGGATGTGGCTCAAGCGGTAGCGTGCTCGCCTGGCATGCATGTGGCCCAGGGTTCGATCCTCAGCACCACATACAAACAAAGATGTTGTGTCCGCCGAAAACTAAAAAATAAATAGTAAAATTAAAAAAAAAATTACTGAGGCTAGCCTTGAACTTGGGATCCTCTTGCCTCAGCCTCCTTGTAGCTGGGTTTGCAAGGGGCAAGAGGTGCACCACCACACTTGGCTAAAAGTTTTTCTTTTCTTTTCTTTAGTACTTTGGATTGAGCCCAGGGCCTTGCACATTCTAGGAAGTGTTCTACCACTGAACTACTCCAGCTCTACCACTAAGTTGTAACCTCAGCCCTTTAAAAAAATTTCTTTTGATAATAAATTAAGCTATGTGGCCCATGTTGGTCTTGAACTTGTAATCCTCTTGTCTCAGGTCCCCAAATTGCTGGGCTTACAGGCCTGACCTGCCTCACTATGCCTAGCTCTTTCCTTTTCTTTTTGTATATTTCCACTGGATATGTGCCCTTATGTTCTTTATGTTCTTATTTTGTTGTTGTTGTTGTTTGTTTGTTTAGAGCTTTATAGTTATACATTTTAGGTGGGTTCATCCTGGTAACTCTTTTCAAGACTGAATACTATTCCATTATATGCATATACCACAATGTAATTATCTATTCACCCAGAGAAAAAATATTTTTTTGGGGGGACATTTTAAAAAAAATTTTATTAATTTTTTTTAGTCATACATGACAGTAGAATGCATTTTGATATATAATACATTCATGGAATATGCATACATCAATCATAGACAATATGATTGATGAGAATAAATATTTGTACCAGCATTTAAGTAAGCATTATTTGACCTAGCAAAATACTAGGGATCAGTTAAATGAAATAGGCACCGTTCAATGGAGTACCCTGTAACAGTGATCAAGGTATTGGAAACTTCAGAGGGATACTTTGTGGTCTGCAAGTAAATATTAACTCAGTAAGGAAAAAATAATTAAACTCGGTTTGCTAATTTTCTTGACTCAGTAAAAATTAACCATTTACCTGATTTTTTGACCACTGCAGAGTTTGTTTTTTTTTTTGTGTGTGTGTGTGTTTTGGTACTGGGGTTGAACCCAGGGGCACATAACCACTGAGCCACATCCCAAGCCCTTTTTCTTTTTTATTTTGAGATAGAGTCTCCCTGATTTGTTTAGGGTTTTGCTAAGTTGCTAAGGCTGGCCTTGTACTTGTGATCCTCCTGCATCAGCCTCCTGAGTCACTGGGATTTGGTGTGTGCCACCATGCCTGGCTACTCCAGGAGTTTCGTTGTTGCTTGTTTTGGTGGTGCTGGGGATTGATCCCAGGGCCTCACACATACTACAACATTGCTCTATCATTGAACTACACGCCCAGGCCCTTTCTCCAGGGATTTTAAATAATTGAATCTTATTAATAATATCAGATCATTCCAGTGTTCAGCGATTCCCTGAAAATGTTCCATCTGCATCACTGTATCAAAGACTTTTTACACTGTTCCTCCCAGCAGGTGTTTAAGCATAGGCTTTTGAGGTTCTGTTCCTCCTAAGGGGAAGGCAGCCTAAGAAATTACAAGATTATTGTGACTGGCTTTTCCTAATAAATGCTTATCTAGAACCAAAGGGGCCATTGTGTCCAGCTCAGGGGTGATGGATAGCCTTCCTATAGGATGAATATTTGTTGATTACTGAAGTATTTATTGAAGCTAATCATTATCATTTTTTTGAGGGGCACTCAACCACTGAGTCACATCTCCAGCCCTATTTTGTATTTTATTTAGAGACAGCATCTCACTGAGTTGCTTTGCACCTCACTTTTTGCTGAGACTGGCTTTGAACTCGTGATCCTTCTGCCTCAGCCTCCCGAGCTGCTGGCATTACAGACATGGCACCACTGCATTTGGTTTATCATTTGTTTTTGTTTTACTTTTTGTATTATTGGGCATTGAACCTAGAACTTTGCACATGCTAGGCAAAGGCTCTATCACTGAGCTACATCCCCAGCTCCTTAATTACTATTATTTGTATGATAGTCTTACTGGCACCTGAATAGTGCAACAATATCTGCTCATCTTTCAACTGGGTTTCAGCCCATTAAAATGTGTGAGATGATCAAATTATCCTTCCTCCTCTTGCTTAGATGACTGACTGTAAAAATCATGCTGGCATACCAATATCATGACAGACAGGGAAGTGAATCATGTGCATCCTGGACATTTGTGATACATAATTTTTCTGTTTTAATTATTCCAATTTAACAAAAAAAGATAATTCTCATTATGTTCCTGTTTCCTGAAAAAAAATCCTGCTTGGGAATTCTACCATATAATCAATGGAGCAGCAATGACTCTGAATGCCACTAACAGTGGCTAACATTTCTAACTCCTTCTCAATTACTTCTCATTATTCTCAAACATCTTACCAGGCACTAATGGTTTTCAGGATCTGATCCTTATTCCAGCTCTCTGCTCTTATTTTTGCAATAGCCACACCTTAGGAATGACTTAAGATTCCTAATGATTTTGTTTTCTGAGCCTATTGTAATTTCTCTTCTTTCTTCTTCCTTTTTTTTTTTTGTGGTATTGAACCCAGGGGCGCTTTACCATTGAGTTATATCGCAGCCCTTTTATTTTTTGAGACAGGGCCTTGCTAAATCACTGGGGCTGGCCTCTGACTTAAGTGTGTACTGCCTGCACCATTTCACCTGGCCAATATCTCTTCTAAACTTACCACTTTTCTTTTCTCAAAGGCTAGAATGTTCTTCCTTGCTTCCCATTGTCTGTTTGACTATTTTTCCAAAAGCCTTGCTTAAGTGTAACTCCTTCTTGGGCAGGGGTCTTTCTTTCATTATAGGTTAGGGCAGGCACCTCTGTAAGAGCTTTGCTGGCTCCTTGTGATGGCTCTTTTGATGGCTGCACATCCCCACTGAATTAAAATTGCTTGTTTACTTGGGGTTGCAAACTCCTCTGAGCGGTGAGTCTCACACTCCTCCAGTGAGCATCAGCAATCACCTGGGGGGTTATTAGAGCCCCAGATGCTGAGTTTCTGATTGAATAGGTGTGAGCTGGTGTGTGGCAGGGCAGATCACACTGCAAGAATGCTGCTTGAGGGTGAGAAGTGGGTTTGCTTTATTCATCTCTGTGTCCCCAGCAGCTAGCCTACCTCTGTACACAGTTGACAGCTGACTTGTTAGTGTTGGACGGTGGTGCAGTCAAAGGAGGCTATGCTGGATACTGAATGCCCTTGTGTTTCCAATAATACCCTAGAAGGGAAACCTGAACACTTCCAGGGAACTGATAATACAATGGTAATCCCAGTGGTTTGGGAGGCTGAGACAGGAGGATCATGAGTTCTAAGCCAGCCTTAGCAACGTTGAGTTGCTAAGCAATTCAGTGAGACCCTGTCTCTAAATGAAATATAAAACAAAAACAAAAACAGGCTTACAGGGCTGGGCCTGGGGCTCAGTGGTCGAGTGACCCTGAGTCCAATACCTAGTACCTGTCCCCCCACCAAAAAAAAAAAAAGAAAAAAGAAAGAAAGTACTTGGAGTGCGAAGAAGAAGGAGTGTGGCAAGGTGTAGGGAGATTTAGGGAAGTGGGAAGAGGCAAGAAAGAAGTGAACACTTCCTAACTTCTTTTTTTTTAATATTTTATTTTTTAGTTGTAGTTGTACACAACACCTTTTATTTTATTTATTTTAGTTTTTTTTGGTGCTGAGGATCGAACCCAGGGCCTCGCACGTGCTAGGCAAGCACTGTACTGCTGAGCCACATCCCCAGCCCACTTCCTAGCTTCTTAAATTGGGAACTTAATATCTTAATATTGTGACTTTCTTATTTGTAAATGATAGACCTTTATTTTATTTATTTACAGTCGGTGCTAAGAATCCAACCCAGTGCCTCACTCATGCCAGGCAAGTGCCATACCACTGAGCCCCAGGCCCAGCCCTGTAAGCCTCTTTTTTTTAAAAAAAATTTTTGTTGTCGATGGACACACAATACCCTTATTTAATTTATTTATTGTTATGTGGTACCGAGGATTGAACCCAGTACCCCACATGTGCTCGAAAGTGCTCTGCCACTGAGCTAAAGCTACAGTTCTAAAGGTAAGCCTCTTATGGCTGTAAATTTCCTTCTAGAGGTTACTTTTGCTATACCCCATTCATCTCAAAATGTAATTATTTTGTTATAGTACAATTCTAAATGTTTTGAAATGTCTATTGTAATTTCTTATTTAGTCCATGAATTATTTAGGAGTATCTTAAAATTTCAATCACATGTTTTTTTTTCCTTGTTATCTTTGTAATTAAGTTAACTGTGTTATGGTGGTGTGATCAGCATGATGTTAATTCTTTGATTCTTTTTGTTTGTGTGTGTGTGTGTGTGTGTGTGTGTGGTACTGGGGAATGAACCCAGAGCCTCATGCATGCTAGATGAGTGCTCTACTACACCCCTGTTATGGTTTAGATGTGGTGTCCCCAAAAAGCTCACATGTGAGACAATGCAAGAAGGTTAGGAGGAGCTGGGCTATATATAGCTTTTACCTAATCAGTGAATTAATTAACTGAGTGGTAATGGAGGCAAGTGGGGTGTGGCTGGAAGAAGTGGTTTATTGGGGGCGAGGCTATGAGGTATACATTTTGTATCTGATGATGGAGTCTCTTTGCATCCTGATCACCTTATGAGTTGCTTCCGTCTGCCACTCTCTTCCCCATGTTGTCCCTGAGGAATATAGCTGGCTGTTAATGGATTAAGACCTCTGAAACCCTGAGCCCTTAACTAAACTTTTTCTCCTCTAAAATAGTTCTGGTCAGGTCTTTTAGTCACAGCAGCGAAAAAGCTGACTAAAACCACCCCCAACCTTAGCTTTCTTTTAGTTTTGACCTGATATATATATAAATTTTTTTTTGTAGCATTCCTGGGTTGAAAACCTAGTACTATCCCACTGAGCTATATCCCCAGCCCCCCCCCCTTTTTTTAAATGAATCTTTTTTTTTTTTTGTAGATGGACATAACACAATGCCTTTATTGTTATGTGGTACTGAGAATCGAACCCGGGTCCCGCCTGTCCTAGATGAGCGCTGCTGAGCCACAATTCCAGCCCTCCTCATTCCTTTTTATTTTTTTATTTTTTTTTAAAATTTTTTATTGTGGGTTGTTCAAAACATTACAAATTTCTTGACATATCATATTCCACACTTTGATTCAAGTGGGTTATGAACTCCCACCTTCACCCCATACACAGATTGCAGAATCACATCAGTTACACATCCATTGATTTACAAATTGCCATACTAGTGTCTGTTGTGCTCCGCTGCCTTTCCCATCCTCCACCCTCCCCCCTCCCCACCTCTCCCCTCCCCTCCCCTCCTCTCTCTCTACCCCCTCCACTGTATAACCCTGAGGGTCTCCTTCCATTACTGTGCAATTTCCCTTCTCTCTCCCTTTCCCTCCCACCTCTCATCCCTGTTAAATGTTAATCTTCTTCTCCTGCTCTTCGTCCCTACTCTGTTCTTAGTTACTTTCCTTATATCAAAGAAGACATTTGGCATTTGTTTTTTAGGGATTGGCTAGCTTCACTTAGCATAATCTGCTCTAATGCCATCCATTTCCCTGTAAATTCTATGATTTTGTCATTTTTTAATGCAGAGTAATACTCCATTGTGTATAAATGCCACATTTTTTTTATCCATTCATCTATTGAAGGGCATCTAGGTTGGTTCCACAGTCTTGCTATTGTGAACTGTGCTGCTATGAACATCGATGTAGCAGTGTCCCTGTAGCATGCTCTTTTTAGGTCTTTAGGGAATAGACCAAGAAGGGGAATAGCTGGGTCATATGGTGGCTCCATTCCCAGCTTTCCAAGAAATCTCCATACTGCTTTCCAAATTGGCTGCACCAATCTGCAGTCCCACCAGCAATGTACAAGTGTACCCTTTTCCCCACATCCTCGCCAGCACTTGTTGTTGTTTGACTTCCTAATGGCTGCCAATCTTACTGGAGTGAGATGGTATCTTAGGGTGGTTTTGATTTGCATTTCTCTGACAGCTAGAGATGTTGAGCATTTTTTCATGTACTTGTTGATTGACTGTATGTCCTCCTCTGAGAAGTGTCTGTTCAGGTCCTTGGCCCATTTGTTGATTGGGTTGTTTGTTCTCTTATTGTCTAATTTTTTGAGTTCTTTGTATACTCTGGATATTAGGGCTCTATCTGAAGTGTGAGGAGTAAAGATTTGTTCCCAGGGTGTAGGCTCCCTATTTACCTCTCTTATTGTTTCTTTTGCTGAGAAAAAACTTTTTAGTTTGAGTAAGTCCCATTTGTTGATTCTAGTTATTAACTTTTGTGCTATGGGTGTCCTATTGAGGAATTTGGAGCCCGACCCCACCGACTGTAGATCGTAGCCAACTTTTTCTTCTATCAGACGGCGCGTCTCTGATTTGATATCAAGCTCCTTGATCCATTTTGAATTAACTTTTGTGCATGGCGAGAGAAAGGGATTCAGTTTCATTTTGTTGCATGTGGATTTCCAGTTTTCCCAGCACCATTTGTTGAAGATGCTATCCTTCCTCCATTGCATGCTTTTAGCCCCTTTATCAAATATAAGATAGTTGTAGTTTTGTGGATTGGTTTCTGTGTCCTCTATTCTGTACCATTGGTCCACCCGCCTGTTTTGGTACCAGTACCATGCTGTTTTTGTTACTATTGCTCTGTAGTATAGTTTGAAGTCTTTGAGACAAGTTCTCACTAAATTGTCCAGGCTGGTCTTGAACTTGTGATCCTCCTGCCTCAGCCTGATAAATTGCTGGGATTACTGGTGTGTAACATACCACACCTGGCTATTTCCCATCTTTATACTTTTGGCTCCTCTACGTTTTCCTTTCTTCTTTCTTTTTGAGGGGTGTGGCCTCTCTTTAAAATAGCAGATATAACTGACTTAGATCCAGCCTGGGAAATCTGTGTCTTGTAATTGGGAAGTTTTGCCCTTTAAATTTATTGTGATTACTGATTTATTTTCTATCATTTTATAACATTCTATTTGTATTTCTCCTGCTTTTTCTTTTTGTTCCTCCCTTGCATCACCATCTACTTTCTTTTCTTTTGAGGGTGGGTAATTGATGGATTTACTTTTCTTCTTTTTTCTTTCCCAGCCCTTTTTACTTTTTTATTTTGAGACAGGGTCTCTCTGAGTTGCTTAGGACCTTGCTAAGTTGCTGAGTCTGACCTTGAACTTGGTGATCCTCAGGCCTCAGCCTCCAGAGTTGCTGAGATATTAGGTGTGCACCACCACACCCAGCTACATGTGGAACCATTTGCATACACCTTCATTGAGTTTACTGATGATTAAAATCCACTCAAGGATAAATATATGAATCCCAATATAAGAATCCTTGCCACAGGGACAGCGTTGCCAGAGTTTAACTTCTTCAGGGCATATTTAATTAATTTATTTTTTTAACCTGCTGTGGAAGATTGGTGGGCCTAAAGGAAAGTACAAGAGGTGGAAGGTAGTGAAGCTTTTCTGTGACTTTTTTGGTACCATTCTTCTTCCTTATGAAGGCAAAACCTGGCCCTGGGACCTGCACATGCAGAGCCAGCCAAGTCTAACAGCCTTGGGTGACCAGTCTCTCCTTTTATCCACATCTTCACCTCTAGCTATTTGAAGTTGCCCCACCAGCTTGAAGCCACAAAGAGAGCCATAAGTTGCCTGCTTGGAGCAGGAGTGTGAGCAGGTTGGTGAAACTGAATGCTTGTCCTAAGCACCAGTTCCTTTCCTTTCTTCCTTTCTATAACCCTATTTACATGACAGGGCATTGGAATGTTGGATTCTCCTCTAACAGGGAACATAGCATAAAGTAGAGGAATAATGGAAGGGAGAAGGAGAAAATGACGCACTTGAATCAGGGGGTTCACGTGTCAGTGGGAGCTGGTCATCCATAGGCTGGTCCTTGGCCGCTAAGACCATGCTACTTCCTACTGACCTTTTGCTGATAGATGCAGGAACACGTATTCTTTTCACTGAGACACATGGACTTCATGAAACTCAGTACCACCTTTTAGAGAGCACCAAGAAAAATTTTGTTCCTGGCCCCTGAGTTGGTGGATGAAACTTTCAGATGTGGTTCTGAATCCTAGCTCCATCACCTGCCAGTAGAGAGGAGTTGTCTAAACTTGAAGTTTCCCCAAGGTAAAGTGAGGCTTATTATATAAGGTTATGGGTTTTATGAAATTCTGGTTAATTAGAGACTTTATGTTATATACAGCATTGGGTTGAAGCCAAGGACCTGCTGCTGTGGTGGGGGAGGCTGTGAAGAGGGTGGAGGAGAGACTGCCCATCTTGGATTGGAGCATGGCAGGTCTTTGGCAATCTAGCAGCTTTTGATAGCTGCAGTCCAAGAGGCACCCCATCCCTGAAAGGCACCAGGCATACAATTCATCAGGTTTTCCAGGCTTGATGGAAGGATATGCAAATCTGACTCAGTTCACAGCCTCTTTTAACAGTTCAACTGAAATTGCATCTAATTGCGGCTCATTCATAAATGTCATTGATGTAAATAACTGTAAATGTGGAATAACCCGCCACAAAGCCTGCTGATTACTTCACAATGAAAATCCAACTGAAGGAACATCACTGTTGCCAGGACAACCATGAGAGAAGCCGGTTGCCCACGGTTACCCATGTTACCAGATGTCACTGGTGCTTGAGTGTCAGCTTTGAATGAGTCTCAGGAGTATAATAGGGAAAAGCAATAGGAGCTGTTTAAGTGGGTCTGTATGAGAGAATGTCCTTGCACTCACTGGCATCTGTGATGTCCCCTTTGTTTTATTTTTTTTAGCTCTGATACTTCTTTCATGAAGAGTCAGTCTCATTTTAGGACCATTGAGTTGTCATCATGGAACCTGAGAGTTCTCAAAGGACACATCTTCTAAAAGGACTTTCTTTTCTTTAAAAATTATTTGTTAATTTTCTTTTCTTTTCTTTCTTTCTTTCTTTTTTTTTTTTTTTGCGGTAGTGGGGATTGAACCCAGGGGTGCTCTATCACTGAGATACATACCCTACTTACATTCCCACCGTGTGTGTGTGTGTGTGTGTGTGTGTATTATTTATAGTTTTGGGCATGGAAATGGAATCCAGGGGTACTCTCTACCACTGAGCTACATCCCCAGCACTTTTTATTATAAGACGAGGTCTCACTAATCTGCGGAGGATGGCTTCCACCTTGTAACTCCTCCTGTCAGTATCTTGAGTTGCTGAGATTATAGGTGTGCATTCTTGCTCCTGGTTCTTTTTATTTTATTTTGAGATAGTGTCTTGCTAATTTGCTCAAGCTGGCCTTGAATTTACGATCCTTCTGCCTCAGCCTCCCGAGTATCTGGGATTGCAGGCATGCACCTCTGATCTGGCTTAAAGGTTTAAAAGAAGTAATATACGTATGTGGCTCAAGCTTCAAAAAAGGTGAAAGGTATATGGGGAAGCTCTTATCTCTTTCCTTGTTGCCACATCTGCCCACTTCCTATCTTGTGCAAGACGGATTTTTAAAAAACATTTATTTTTTAGTTGTAGGTGGACACAATACCTTTTTTATTTTAGTTTTATGTGGTGCTGAGGATCGAACCCAGTACCTCACACATGCTAGGCAAGTGCTCAATCACTGAGCTACAATTCCAGCCTGGGATTTTTTTTTTAATATACCTAGACAAGAATATTCAAGAACATTCCTTTCCTCTTCTTTTTTTTGCACAAAAGAATATATAATAAGTGCAAAAGAATAATATATGTAGCCTTGTGTACATTGTTTTATTCTCTTACTATATCTTGAAATTGTCTCACATCAATCCATAAAGAGCCACCTCAACCTTTTTACAGTGAAAAACATTCCATTACTTGGATGCACTGAATTTATTTAACTAGTCTGTATGGAAAAATATCTAAGGTCATTGCAGGACTTTTCTCTCACAAAGAAGGCTGCAATGACTGGCTTGCATTAATGCTATTATGCACGTGTGAGTTATCTGTAGAATAATTTTGTGATGTAGAATTGCTGGACCAAAGGATGTATTAATTTGTAATTTTAAATTGTCCTTCACAGCTCGTATACTGATTTGCATTCCTACCAGCCAGGTATTCAAGGCTGCATCCCCACAGACTCAGTGTTTTGTTAAACTTTGGGGTTTTTACCAACTGTTAGGTGAGAAATGGGTATCATAGTAGGGTTAAAACCTACATTTTCTTGCCACATATCTAGTTTTAATGCACTATCTACTCATATATATTTTTTTTTTAAAGAGAGAGTGAGAGAGATAGAGAGAGAGAATTTTTTAATATTTATTTTTTAGTGTTTGGCGGACACAACATCTTTGTTTGTATGTGGTGCTGAGGATCGAACCCGGGCCGCACGCATGCCAGGCGAGCACGCTACCGCTTGAGCCACATCCCCAGCCCCCTACTCCTATATTTTACCCTAGTTTTCTATTGGGTTGTTGGCCTCTTTCTTAGGGGGAATGGTTTTTATTTTTTTGTACTAGGAATTAAACCCACAGGTGCCTAAATATTGAGGGACATCCCCCACCCTTTTTACTTTTTATTTTGAGACAGGGTCTCACTAAGTTGCCTAGGCCTTGCTAAGTTTCTGTGACTGGTTTGAAACTTGTATCTTCCTGCCTCAGCCTCCTGAGCTACTGGGATTACAGGCATGTGCCACGGTGCCTCGTGGAAACTTTTTTTTTCATACCAGGGATTGAACCCAGGAGCACTTAACCACTGAGCCACATCCCCAGCCCTATTTTGTTTAGAGACAGGGTCTCATTGAGGCCCTTACTTAGGGCCTCGCTAAATTGCTGAGGCTGGCTTTGAACTTGCCACCCTCCTGCCTCAGCCTCCTGAGCCACTGGGATTATGGGCATGCGCCACTGCACCCAGTGGAAATTCTTAGTTTATTAGGGAAATTATTAGCCTTTTGTAATATCAGTTTCATATATATATATATATATATATATATATATTTTCTTTCTTGTTATTTACTTCTGACTTCTGACAGTATAGCAGAGTGGCTCAGAGCAGAGGCACTGGAGCCAGCCCCCTGGGTTCCAATTCCAGCTCAGCCAGTAGGCTACATGACGTTGGACATTTATTTCTCTGTGCTTTGTTTGCTCATCTATAAAATGGGAATAACAGTACCAGCCTCATAAGGTTTTATGAGGATTAAATGATTATTATATTGAAATTGTTTGCAATATACTCTATATAGAATGTACTAAGCCCTTGTTTTAGTCATCTTTTTGTTGATGTGACCAAAAAGACCTGACAAGAACAACTTAAGGAAAGCTTTATTTTGGCTCATAGTTTCAGAATGTATGGCAGGCTGCAAAGCTCTGGGTTCAAGGTGAGGAGAAGATCATGGAAGGGCATGGCAGGGGAAGGTAGTTCAGGAGATGATGACCAGGAAGCAGAGAGAGGTCCATTTATCAGGGACAAAATATAAAACCCTAAGTCATGCCCCCAGTCAGCCTCGCCCTACCTGCCTATAGTTCCCACCCAGTTAGCTCACCCACTAATTGATTGGGTTATAGCTTTCCTAATCTAATCATTTCACCCCTGAACATTCTTTTATTGCCTCACATGTGAACTTTTGGGGGAGACCTCATGTCCAAACCATAACAGCTCTATAATTGAGATCTATTATTATTTAATTTACTTTCTTGGTTTCCGGATTTTGTGTTAATAGTTAAGAAGTCTTGAAGAGACTTTTAATATCCTCCTTTGTACTGCTGTGATATTTTTTCCTTTTTCCTTAGATACTGCAGATTGAATCCAGGGGGGTGCTTTACCACTGAGCTACATTCCTAGTCCATTTTATTTTTTTTATTTTGAGATAGAGTTACTAAGTGGCTGAAGCTGGCCTCAAATTTGAGATCTGCCTGCCTCAGCCTCCTGAGCCTCTGGAATTATAAGCGTGTACCACCAAGCCCGGCTGCCATGATTCTTTTCACATACTTCTACTAGGGAAGCTATCTTGTGTTATGACAGCTAGTTTTTGAGTTTCAGTTGCAGCCCTGTCATGTATTAGCCAGATCATCTTGAACAAGTCATTTTACTTCTGTAAATGAGGATTATAATAACCCCCCCTCACAAGTTGGCAATGGGAATTGGGACTGTGACTTGCACATGACAAATGTGAATGAGAATTGAATAGTGTCTACTGCTTTTAATGGCATGGGACCAGTCATACTGCAGTCCATTTCTTGCCAGTAGGCTATGAGTTCCACAAGGTCAGGGACTATGTTCTATTTTTGTATCTCCAGGGATCTGCATAGAAAGGCTTCTTTAACAAATGCTGGGTGATAAGGGAACAGAGAAACAAGTTCACAACACTTTAGAAGTGGCTTAGTTTAGATCATCCCAGGAAGTTTACCGAGGAAAAAACTGTGGCATAGTGACTAGCCCAGGGTGACAGTGGAATCCAGAGCTTTTGATTCATTCAAGGCTCTTTTCATCACCTCAAAAGGCAGCCGCTGGGTGGAGGGGGAGACCTGCCACTTGTGCTGCAGGTTGGATCTTAAATGTCCTTTCAGAGGTCCCTGTGTTAATGCTGGGCGCCTGTAATTCCAGCAGCTTGGGAGGCTGAGGCAGAGGATCACATGCTCAAAGCCAGCCTCAGCAATTTAGTGAGGCCTTAAGCAACTCAGCGAGACCCTGTCTCTAAATAAAATACAACATAGGGCTGGGGATGTAACTCAGTGGGAGCGCCCCTGAGTTCAGTCCCTGGTACCAAAACATAAACAAAAATGAAAGGTCCATGTGTTAAAGGTTTGGTCCCTAGGGTGATGCTATTGGGAGGTGATGTAACCTTTGAGAAGGCCCTTAGTTCACTGGGGGCATTCTCCTGAAGGGGATTTTGGAACCTCTGTCCCTTTCAGTCTCTATATTTGCTCCCTGGCTCATGACATGATTTTGTCCCTCATGGACTCCCACTGTGATGTGATGCTTCTGAAGCATTATTCATTTTCTTTGTTCAAAATAGACTTATTACAATAGAAAAATAGAAAGTATTTTTATTTTTAATTGCTCTGAACATTGTTTGCTGCATCTCTAAGATGGGAGCAGTCACTCTTCATTCAACAATTCTAGAATCGCTGGAAACTCTGTCTTGAACTATGGTGAACACTGGCTGTAAGAGGGAGAACACTCAGCAAGGTGCAGAGCAACCACTTCACCAATTTATAACGCCTGCCTAACTCTCTATATTTCTAGGGCCTGCACAGCATGGACCCTGGACTTTGAAAAACATAAGCCAGGGGCTATTTTTTTGGCTTGGGAACAGAGTTAATGAAGCTTTAAAGATGATATGACATTTGAGCTGCCTTTTGAAGGATAACCAGGCATGCCTAGATTATTGACCCTGGTACACTTTGTAGATATTTTTTTGGCTGCTGCTAATACCCTTTATTTGGTAGACTTTGTCGGGCTCAGGTGCAGGGATTAGGAAGCTTGGGGTTTTGTACTACTTTGATGTGATGATGCTTCCTCCAGCCACGCTCTTGCAACCCATATCTCAACTTTTGCTTCCAGTGGGAGGTTGAAAGATTTAGAAAATAATAGACTCAAAAAAAAAAAATTCAACCAGCTAACCACTCAGCCAACCAACCAATCAATGAACAAATACCAAAAAGTATACAGGACTTAAGCTACTTTGGAATTTCAGATAAATCATATTTGCATGGGACATACTTATTCTAAAAAAGTTATTTACCTGAAATTCCAATCTAACTGGGAAACATGTATTTTTATCTGGAAAACCTACTCTAGCAGTTTATGCCACCCAAATATTACTGCTGTGGTCCCTTTTCCTAGCAGATAGTTCTCTTGGACAGAGGAAGATCAGGATGGCTTAGACCCTGTTCCTATCTTTCTCAATACACATTGGCCCATGAGAAACTTACATATCTTGGTCATTCCCAATGTTCAGAGTGAAGACCATTCCACAGCTTCCTTCTCTCTCCTGCTCTCAGGGGTAACTCCAAGCACCTCTTGAAGTCACTGCCTCCCCAGTCTGTTCATCTCTTTCAGTGTTCTCCAGATAGAAGACAACAATGTCTCTGTTTTCAGATAGACCTTACATTCCAAGGGATATGCATTAAACTTTCCCAATAATCCTCAATATTTAAAAAAGTATTATCACTATAAAACAGAAAATCCCCAAAGATGGTTTAATAACATAAGCTGATGTCTACTGAGAGTGCCTAGACGCAGTGACACCCTAATAGTAATAAGCACACTCAAAGCCCAGATCTTGGTTTCTAAATTCTCTTCTCTAATTAAAGGAACCAAGGCTCCTTAGAGAAATGACTGATTGTAGGGTTGGGACAGGGAAAATACAAGATAATCCTAAAAGTAAAGAAGTGGTCAGAAAACCCAAACAAAGCCAGGAGTGGTGGCAATGCCTGTAATCCCAGCAGCTTGGGAGGCTGAGGCAGAAGCATTACAAGTTCAAAGACAAGTTAGCAAGACTCTGTCTCAAAATAAAAAATAAAAATGGCTGGAGATGTGGCTCATTGGTTAAGAGCCCCTGAGTTCAATCCCCAGTACACAAAACCAACCAACCCATCAACCAAACAAACCACCACCAACAAAACAAACCCAAATGGCCAAAACAAACAAAATGTAAGAAAAATGAAAAATGGATGGAGATATGGAAAAGGACATAGGAGCTAAGCTGAAAGTGCTCCCGATAG
Organism: Marmota monax; assembly: GCF_021218885.2. Classification (NCBI taxonomy): domain Eukaryota; kingdom Metazoa; phylum Chordata; class Mammalia; order Rodentia; family Sciuridae; genus Marmota; species Marmota monax. Next base: position 22,154,682 of record NW_026692254.1, read on the forward strand.
TCCAAACTGGAACAATTTTAACATTATAGTACATAGAGTAGTGTTAGATATTCCTAAAAGGAAGTAAGTATCCATGAACCCATAGTGATATAAACAAACGTTTGAGGGGGGAAAGTGATAAATATTTCTTACAGAATAATTCCAAAGAATATATGTAGATGTTCCCTCTTGCCTAGAGGTGGAGCTTAATTTTCTTCTCTTTGAATATGGGGTGGATTAAGTGACTCGTTTCTAAATGGAGAATATGGAAATATAGTAACTTTAGAGTGTACCACCTTAACATGATCAAGGTTAGCATCACCAGTGGTAAATCATGTTGATGTCAGGTGCTGCCTAATACCATGCAATGAGAAGGGCATTCCAGCTTGGTGGTATTCTTACCTCAAACACTTAAATCCAATCTATTATGAGAAAATATCAGACAAGAACAAATGGAGGGACATTATACAAAATAGCTGGCCAGTATTTTTGAAAAGGTCAAGGTCATAAAAAGGCAGAGGAGACACTGAGAAACTGTCATAGGTCAGAGGAACAAGAAATCATGGTGAGTAAATGCCATGTGGCACCTGGTATGGGATCCTGGAGCAGAAAAAGGATACTTCGTGGAAAAGTTGGTGTTACTGATGTTGCTTTCTTAATCTTGACCATAGTAATGGCCAAAATAATGTAAGATATTAACATTAGGAGTAAATGGGGACTTACTATACTAACTCTGTAATTTTTCTCTGAATCTAAGATGATTCCAAAATAAAAAAGCAAAATAAAACCATAAGGTAGTTTAAGCACATAAGGATTGTTTTTCTTCATGTAAATGAAATTTAGAGGTAAGCCATTCAGGACTTGTATGGTGTCTCCATGAGTCTCAGGGATCTGGTTGTCTTTTATATTTCTATTCTGCCATTTTTAAGCACTCTTCTCATTCCAAGTTGGCTGCCAGAACTCTGAACATTTTGCTGCATTCCAGGTGGTAGCAGGGAGAAAGGAGGTGGAAGAAAGGAGGAGAAACACTTTTAGTTTCATTTCTCTTTAAAGATTCTTACAAGATATCACAGACAACACTTTTACTTTCACTGCATTGACCAGGGCATATGTAGCTGCCAAAGAGATGGACACAATAATCTTTTTCTGGGTACCTTGTTGTAGTGAGTAAAATTAGGGATCTGTATTAAGGAAGAAATGCATACTGGTTAGGCAACTGACAGTTACTAAATTTTCTGTTCCTAAGCACCAAGTGACCTGGGAGTTTCTCAGATCAATCAGCAGTACTTGGAGGAGGAAGGCCAGTCTCTCTCAAAGGCCTCTCTTGTCCCTATGACAATTCTTTTGACTTGAAAAAGGGGGAATTGTCTCATTTTCTGCCAGCCTGACAGCTCATCTCCCTATACAGCTTGCTCCATAACAACCTTCACTTTTATGCATCTGTTGGCTGGATAGAGGGCTGGCTGGAGGTAATCATCAAAGGACAGTTGGGTACTTTATAGTAAATCCTCTGTGTAATCTGAGAGTTCTTTGCTTTGGGATTACAGATCACATTCTGGGGCAGCAGGAAAAGCCTATTTGGTATCCTCTTACACAGGCTTTCACAGAGAAGAGAACGTTGAGAAGAAAGACCAATGGGATGTGGATATATTGTATATGATCTGGTTGGTGGTAGGACAAATTGTTACTTTCCCCTGCTCCAGAATGTAATTTGGCATTTATATCCAAAATCTTTAAAATAGTCACACCTCTGTAATATAATTCTAGAAATTGGTGTTTATTTCAAGGAAGTAATCTGAATCTGAATATATTCAGATCACAACAAACAAAAACTGCTCATGAGTGGTTGGGGCTATAGCTGCATGGTAGAGCCAGGCTTAGCATGCTCCACATCTGAGTACAGTCCTCAGGCCCAACAAACAAACAAACAAACAAACAAACAAACAAACAACAAAAACTACTCATAAAGATATTTATTTTATCATTATTTAAAATGGGGGAAAAAAAAAAGAACCAGTTTAAGTAAATGATGGGCCTTTTACTAGATGGAATTTTATGTAGCCAATGAAAATGTCTATTAAGATTCAAACCTAACAAAAATATGTTTTCATTTTGAAGTCAGAAGGAACAAAACTAGTTTCCCTATTGCATGTACAGTAGGATCAATTTAAACAAATTTGAAAGAAGACATGTAACAATGTGCTGACTAATTATCATTGGGTAATAGGGATTTTCATTTATTTAAAATGAAATAAAGGGGGAAAGGAAGGGCAGCAGAATAAAATAGACATTATTATTGCTGTATGTATATACATGACTGTATGACCAATGTGATTCTGCAACCTGTACACTCAGAAAAATGAGAAATTATACCCCAGCTGATTCTAATGTATGATATGTCAAGATCATTGTACTGTCATGTGTAACTAATTAAAACAAAGAAAAAAATAAATAAAATAAAATGAAATGAAAATTTCTAGATTAAGTTCAGAAAAGTATAAAGAAGAAAAAGTAGGTGGGTGATTTTCTCAGTTTCAGGTAATCAAAGAAATGTAAGCTGATAGTTTAGAGTCAAGAGGTAATATAACTTATAAGGGTTGTGCTAGTCAATTCTTTGTTGCTGTGGCCAAAATACCTAATATAAGCAAACTGAAGGAGGAAAGATATATTTTGGCTCATGGTTTCAGTTCATGGTTGGCTGGCTCCATTGCTTTGGGCCTGAGGTGGGCAGAATGTCATGGAGAAAGGTCCTGGCAGAGGAAAGCTTGGGGGGGGGGGAGAGAGAGAGAGAGAGAGAGAGAGAGAGAGAGAGAGAGAGAGAGAGAGAGAGAGAGAGAGAGAAAGGAGGACAAGTTATACCCCTTCCAGTGTATCCTCCAGTGGCCTACTTCTTCCAACTAGGCCCTACACAGTTTCCACCACCTCCCAATAATGACATCAATTTTTTTCCCCCTTTTTTATGAAGGTTTATTTTAGGTGCTCTGTGAGATGTAGATATTTGGTAAAACAGACTGGGGACTTCTAGACGCTTGCATTTTTTTCCCCCTAATTGCCATCAAATTGTTAATCCCACAATGGATTAATCAGTGAACAAGGTCAGAGCCCACGATCCAGACATTTCCCAAGAGTTCCCACTCTGAACATTGCTGCACTGGGGACCCACTTGAGCCTTTGGGAATCAGTCCAGATCTAAACACCATAGCAAGTGTGAAAAAGAGCTGTCTACCACACAGCTTCTCCTTACTCTCCAGTGGAACCCCGATTAAGCCTTTAATTTCTTCTCTTTATGTCAAAATAATGCTTAGGTAGCCATTTCTTATGAGTTTAGGTTATCTGTTTGCTTCCTGATAAGATAGATGGAGAGTTAGATCTCTTATACCCTGGTGGTTTGAATAGCGGCCCCTCCCAAAATTCAAGTCCATCTGGAAACTTAGATGTGAATTTATTTGGAAATAGAGTCCTTACAAATATAATTAAATTAAGGATCTTGAGAGGAGATCATTTTGGATTTATGGTGGGGCTTGTTTTGAGTGAATTCTCGTCAGTAGAGGAGAGGACACATAGTGATATACACAAAGAGAAGAAGGCCATGTGGAGATGGAGGCGAACTGAGTTTTGCAGCCCAAGCCAAGCAATGCCTAAGGTTGCTGGGAGCCACTAGAAAACTGGGAGAGAAGCCTAGAACAGATTTTCCCTTAAAGCCTCCAGGAGGAACCAATACTCCCAACACCTTGATTTCAGATTTCTGTGATTTTCAGATTTCTTCAGAACTGAGATGGTAAATTTTATTTTATTTTTGTTTGAAACCACCTGATTTGGGATAGCAGCCCTAGGAAATTAATACATTACCTCTCCATCCCCCGTGCAGCTACCCCCATGTTTACATGATAATGTCTTCTAAACATTTTTATTCTTGAACTTTCCAGTGATGAGAACGTATTACAAAAATTCATTTACTTATGTAGGGCAGGGTCTTACTATATTGCCCCAGCTCATTTCAAACTCGTGGGCTCAAGGATCTTCCTGTCCCAGTCTCCTTAGAGTGACTAGGATTATAGGCATGTGCTATCACACCCAACTGCATTGCAATTATAAATGGTAGACAATAAACTTTTATAGGAAAGGGGTGAGGGTGTAAATATGCAGAACCTGGGGAAGATGAAGGTCACTCACAACCTGGCTGATCTGGTGAGAGTGATTGTGTGCTGAGGACTGAGATCCATGTGGCTTAGCTATCAGGATTGATGACTGCAACCACCTGTGTCAACACAACTACTTACTCCAGAAATTCTTGTCCAGGAAGATAAATCTGTCAACCAGTAAATGTTTCACTGTTTGCTTTAAAAATTCCTGAAAACCAATTTATTTAAACAAGGGATTACTCATTTAGGCACAGAGCCGTCTTCCCGGGACAGTTGGCTGCTCACCTGAGCAAAAAAGTCCACATGCCAAATGAGTGTGTGCCAATCAAAACTCATTCCAGTTGGATGCGGTGGCACACACCTGTAATCCCAGAGACTCAGTAGACTGTCTCAAAATAAAAAAAGAACTGGGAATGTGATTCACTGATAAAGCACCCCTGGGTTCAATACACAGTATCAAAAAAAAAAAAAAAAGACTTACTCTAAGGATTTTGCCTCAATCCTAAACTATAAGCTAGGTTTGGTGGTGTTTACCTATAATCCCAGTGGCTTGGGAGGCTGAGGCAGGAGGATCACAAATTCAAAGCCAGCCTCAGAAACTTAGGCCCTAAGCAACTGAGTGAAGACACTGTCTCAAAATATAAAAAGGATTGGGGATGTGGCTCAGTGGTTAAGCATTTCTGGATTTAACCCCTATAACAAAGAAATAACCCCCCCCCCCAAAAAAAAAAAAACCCAAACAAAACTATACATGAGGAACTTTGTCCAGTCCTAATCAGTTTCCCAAACTGAAGAACCTACCTAAAACCCCCTGAGTTTGGATACAAAAACCCAAGAAATATCTGACCTTGGATTCCCCCTTCTGGAACCCTCTTGGGCTAAGTCAAGGTGAACTGCTGTCTCCAACTGCAGATAGGTAAAAAGTATGGCTTGCATTGATGCACAGTCTATTCTAGTGGTGTTTCTGGAAGGTGGCAGTGACACCGGGCATGTGTTTGAGTGTGTGCATGTGTGTGTCTGCTGTGCAAAAGTGTGTTCATTTGTGTGAGGACCTATGTGTGTATGTATATGTATCTGGTGACCAGAATTCAGGCTGGAGAGGTTGAGTCCAGCAATATTTGAAAGGTCTTGGATGCCAAACTGTGATCAAAGAATCTGTGATGGTGGCTTGGGAAAAGTCTCAGGAGCACAGACAGCGTTTAGGAGACACCCAAGTAGTTGGAGCATAAAAGTGGTGAGATTGCCATACAGCAGTGCAATGTATTCAGTCCTTTGCCACTCTCCCATCCAAGAGGCAGAGTCTTTCTCTTCCCTTTAAGTTTGTACTAGCCTTGGGACTCATTTTGACCAGTAGAATACAAGAGAAGCAACACCGTGTCATTTCTAAAGGTAGACTTTAAGAGATTGGCAGCTTCTCCCTTCTTCAGTACACCTTCCTTTGAAAGCCATCTGCTATGTAAGAAGTTTAATTACCTTGAGACTACCATGTTGTGAGGAAGCGCAAGTTAACCCCTTGAAAAGGGAGAGGCCACCAGGAAGAGCAGATGTACCACAAAAATGAGGGAAGCTTTCTTGGAAATTCCACTCTAGCCCAGCCACCAACTAAATGCTCTGAGTCAATGACCCCAGTGATACCACATGGAGCAGAAAACCTACCTTGCTGTCCCCTCTTTGAATTCCAGGACTCACAGAATCTTGAGCAAGCAGAATGATTGTTTAATGTCACTAAGCCATGGGGAAATCTGTCATGCAGTAATTGTCTAAACAGCTATTCAGTTCATGTCAAATACAGTGTTAGCCTCCTATACCCTAAGCCTTGAGGTAGAATTATTATTATATCCCTTTTATAGATGGGAATACTGAAGATGAGGGAAAGAGTTTTATGGAAAATAAGGATGGGGTATTTGGGATGTAGCAGGAGGGGGATTGAATAAGGAAATAGGACACTAGGGGAGAAATGGTGCTGGAGAAAACTGGTGGCCTCTGCCTTGGGTGTGGGCTCCGTTAAGCAGATCTGGTTTTCAGAGAGGCTCTGTAACTCTGCATTTGGGCTGGCTCCTGACTTGAAGTGTTTCTTGCTCCAGACTTCCCAGTCAGTGGATATATAAGTTAGCCAATCTGCCCCACCCCCACAATAGAATATCCAGGGAAAACTTGAGTTTTACTAACACTTGAAGTTCACTTACTATTATTTGAAGGGGAGAGGGGATAGTAGGGCCTGAGAGTCCAGGGCACATCTATTAAATTGATTGGTTTAAAATGTTTTATGTCTTGGATTTCAGTAGCCTGGAGAAACTTACCCCTTAATGAGGAGTTTCATTAGATACAGATTGATATGCAAATCCATGCAAATAACACACAACTCTTGGGCCTCTTGAGACAGGTTTTTGGTTTTAACAGGATTACTTCATTGGGTCAATTCAATTAGGTAGAAAAAAGCCCTTTGCAAACGGGATTTTCATATTAATAAGAGCTGCCATGAATTGTGTATTAGGTACTTGATATGTCTATTTATAATCCCCTAACGCAGCACTGAGCAACCTCTAGATGAGCCAACTGCAGACAGAACTTTGCAATTAGAACTCAGGTTTCCTTACAAAACCAAGGAGCACAAAAACCATGATCTTAAATAATGCCTCCACCTAATGGTAGAGGCCCTTCACACTAAGAGCCATGTTCCATTCCTAAAATATTAATATTGGTTTCTTAATTTTAACATGGAGAATTCACAAAGTATATATGTATTAGGAGTTTTTTAAAACGACACTTTTTTCCTGATTACAAAATAATAACCATTGATTGGTGAAAGAGAATGGAAGATACGTGTGCACATTCTAGAGTCAGAGGCTTGGGTTTGAAGCTCAAGTTCACCATTTCCCAAATGTGGGAACGAGGCCAAATGGTGCTTATCCTCTCTGCTTATAATCTGGAGATAATGGTGGTACTAACCCCTAAGATGTGACGTGAGAATGAACTGAATATTTTATGGGAAGCCCTTTATGCCAGGTGCTAAGGAATTACCCAGTAAATGTTAGTATGTGCCCAGTAAATAATGAAGATTTTAATGGGAGGGATTTCATTTATGTATTTATTTCTAACTGATGTAAAAATTATATATATTAATAGGGTATCATGTAATGTTTCAATGCACATGTACACATTTCAATACATTGCAATGTTTAAATCAGGATAAACATATCTCCTCAAACAGTTATCAGTTCTTTTCGGTGAAAACCTTCAAAATCCTTTCTTCTAGCTGTTTTGAAACAATAATAACATATAGTCACCCTACTGTGCAATAGCACCTCAGAGTTTTTTCCCTCCTATCTAACTGTATCCTAGGATCCATAGATCAACCTTTCCCCATCTCTTCTCACCACCCCCACTCTCCCCAGACTCTGATAACCACCCTTCTACTCTTGACTTCTATGAGATCAACTTTTTTTTTTAACATTTATTTTTTAGTTGTTGGTGGACACAATACCTTTATTTTATTTTTATGTGGTGCTGAGGATCAAACCCACTGCCTCACAAATGCTAGGCAGTGTGCACTTTTTTTCTTTTTTAGATTGCACATATGACATATGAGTGATATCGTTCAGTATTTGTCTTTTTGTCCTTGGCTTATTTAGTATAACATAATGATTTACAGTTCTATCCATGTTGCTGCAGGAAGGGAATTTCTTAATCAGTTTGAACAACCAACAAAAGAGCAGCAGGAAAAGTAATCAAAATTTTTAATACTGTTTGTATTTGAGCCCTGGTCTTAAGCTTCAATATATGTGGAAGAATGATGTTAAATAGTGCAAGATATAAAGGAGAAAAAACACATTGTCAGTTGATGGGCATGTTTTTGGAAAGCAAGTACTCATTTTTTTCCCAATCATCTTATGCTGGAGATTTAGTGTTTGTTTTTGTCTTTTTAACCATTTGCCAGCATATATTTAGGTGTGTGGTACGGGTATTTCCTGTGTGCCCCTCCAGAGCCATTTTCCGATTTTCCATTCTCCTGCAGGCAGTGGGATTTTTAGAGACTGAATCAGTGGGTTCCCATGTCCCTGGGCTTCTGATTGGCTGCACAAATGGGAAACACTAGCAGAAGTTCAAAGGCAGGAACAGAGTGAGGTCAGGACTTCTATTACTCTCTCTTTCTGGGTTCTGACACCTTGCTTTCCTTTTGCTTTTTTAGACCTTGGCACAGTAATGACTACTGAATTCTTGCTGATTCTGCTTGGATCCCCCTTTTATTGATAAGTCCAGGAACTTGGTGAGCATTATCACACTTCAGTTTGTGTGATTTCTCTTGACTTATCTTCAAGGACACTGATTATTTCTTCTGTTGTTTTCAATTTGCTCTTAAGCTATTCAGTGTTTTTTTTTTTTTAAGAGTTTCTGTTTCTTCATTAATGATTTACTCTGTTCATTTCATTATGACAATATTGTCCTTTATGTCTTTAAACATATGCATAATAGTTCTTACCTGCTAATTCCAACTTCTGGGTAATCTTGGAATTGTTTTTTATGGACTTCTTTTTCTCACATGGATTTCATTTTGTCTTTGCATATCTAGTATTTTCAAAATTATATATTGAACTTTGCAGGAGAAATGCTGCAGAGGGTTTCAAATCTGTCATCTACCTTTGGAGAATGTTGAGTTTGTTCTTTCTTTCTTTCTTTTTTTTTGGTACTAGGTATTGAACTCAAGGGTGCTTTATCATTGAGCTACATCTCAAGTCCTTTTTATCTTATTTTAAATTTTGAGTCAGAGTCTCACTAAATTGCTAAAGGTCTCATTAAATTGCTGAAACTGGCCTCAAACTTGTGATTCTCCTTCCTCAGCCTCCTGTGTTTTGGGATTACATGCACGACTATGCCCAGCTTGAGTTTTGTTCTTGAAAGTTGTTGAATTACTTTATATCATCTTAATTTTGTGGTTTTTACCCTTACTTCTTAGGGTGAATAACACAGTCTTAGAGTTAGTCTTCACTACTGAGATGTGGTCCTTCTACAGTTTTAATGGAAGACTTTTTTTTTTTTTTTTTTAACTTAGTTCCTTTATCTTGAGAGAACTTGATCTCTATGTTGTGTCTTCCCTGCACTGGGTGTGTGCTCAAATCTCAGCTCTTTTTTTCCTTCCAGCTGTTTTACCTCTTGGGACTATTTGTAGTCTTGCTCTGTGCACATGCAGTTCCCAGTGTTCAGCTAATGATACGAGGGGAGTTTATGTGGAGGTTAGAGGTTCCCCCTTCTAGGACTTCCTCCATTCTGTGGAATTCTGTGAATCTTCTATTCAATAACCAGTTGCTTTGGCAACTCTTTTCTGACTTCACAGACCAATAAGACATCAGCCTCTCTGCCTGGCTCTATCTGCCATGCCAGACACACAGGGGAGTGTCTTGAGGGCAAGAGCAACATGTGTGTGTTCACCTCACTTGGGGTGATTCCCTTTTTGTTAAATGTCAAATCCCGTTGTTTTTCTGCCTGCTATTGGTTACTCTCCAATGTCCTAAAACAACTGTATTTTATATTTCATTCAGAAGTTATAATTGTGATCATCAGGAAGAATACTATAAGCTACTATGCTATCTCAAAGCTTTATTTTTTGCCTATATTTTTGAAATTTGCCTTCTTATAAGGCATATTCCTTGCCCCCTATAACTTATTCTCACTCCAACATCCAGAAAAAAATGTTAATGTTAATGTTAGAACATTAAGTCTTATGTTATTCCGTTTTTTTGTTTTTTTTTTTTGGTACTGGGGATTGAACCCAGGGTGCTCTACCACTAAGCCACATCCTTTTTATTTTTATTTTTTAAATTTTGAGAAGGGTCTTTCTAAGTTGTTTGGGGCCTCACTAAGTTGATGAGATTGTTCTTTTTTTAATTGGTTGTTCAAAAACATTACATAGCTCTTGACATATTATATTTCATACTTTAGATTCAAGTGGGTTGTACTCCCATTTTTATCCCGTATACAGATTGCAAAATCACATCGGTTACACATCCACTTTTTTACATAATGCCATATTAGTAACTGTTGTATTCTGCTACCTTTCCTATCCTCTACTATCCCCACCTCCCCTCCCCTCCCATCTTCTCTCTCTATCCCATCTGCTGTAATTTAATTCTCTCCCTTGTTTTTTTTTCCCTTTCCCCTCACAACCTCTTATATGTAATTTTGTATAACAACGAGGGTCTCCTTCCATTTCCATGCAATTTCCCTTTTCTCTCCCTTTCCCTCCCACGTCATGTCTCTGTTCAATGTTAATCTTTTCCTCCTACTCTTCCTCCCTGCTCTGTTCTTAGTTGCTCTCCTTATATCAAAGAAGACATTTGGCATTTGTTCTTTAGGGATTGGCTAGCTTCACTTAGCATAATCTGCTCTAATGCCATCCATTTCCCTGCAAATTCCATGATTTTGTCATTTTTTAGTGCTGTGTAATACTCCATTGTGTATAAATGCCACATATTTTTTTATCCATTCATCTATTGAAGGGCATCTGGGTTGGTTCCACAGTCTAGCTATTGTGAATTGTGCTGCTATGAACATCGATGTGGCAGTATCCCTGTAGCACACTCTTTTAAGGTCTTCAGGGAATAGTCCGAGAAGGGCAATAGCTGGGTCAAATGGTGGTTCCATTCCCAGCTTTCCCAGGAATCTCCATACTGCTTTCCAAATTGGCTGCACCAATTTGCAGTCCCACCAGCAATGTACAAGAGTACACCTTTCCCCACATACTCGCCAGCACTTGTTGTTGTTTGACTTCATAATGGCTGCTAATCTTACTGGAGTGAGATGGTATCTTAGGGTGGTTTTGATTTGCATTTCTCTGACTGCTAGAGATGTTGAGCATTTTTTCACGTACTTGTTGATTGATTGTATGTCCTCCTCTGAGAAGTGTCTGTTCAGGTCCTTAGCCCATTTGTTGATTGGGTTATTTGTTATCTTATTGTTTAGTCTTTTGAGTTCTTTGTATACTCTGGATATTAGGGCTCTATCTGAAGTGTGAGAAGTAAAAATTTGTTCCCAGGATGTAGGCTCCCTATTTACCTCTCTTATTGTTTCTTTTGCTGAGAAAAAACTTTTTAGTTTGAGTAAGTCCCATTTGTTGATTCCTGTTATTAACTCTTGTGCTATGGGTGTCCTATTAAGGAATTTGGAGCCCGACCCCACAATATGTAGATCGGAGCCAACTGTTAGAGTCTGTAAACTGTTAGAGTCTGCATTTTGCCAGAGGGAGTGGTTTGTGAAGTAACGCCAGCGAGCCATTAAGTGTGGAGATTCCTTATTGGTTGACTGCTGTATTGAGTTTATGTTAATTAGATAAGCTGTGTGGAATGTATAAATACCTCTGTTGTCCTACAATAAACGGCTTCCACTCCTGCTGTATCAATCTACACAAGTTGTTCGTCATCCCCCGGTTATTTTGCTGCAGCCGGACTGCGGCAGCCAACTTTTTCTTCTATCAGGCGCAGAGTCTGATTTGATATCAAGCTCTTTGATCCATTTTGAGTTAACTTTTGTGCATGGCGAGAGAAAGGGATTCAGTTTCATTTTGTTGCATATGGATTTCCAGTTTTCCCAGCACCATTTGTTGAAGAAGCTATTCTTCCTCCATTGCATGCTTTTAGCCCCTTTATCAAATATAAGAAAGTTGTAGTTTTGTGGATTGGTCTCTGTGTCCTCTATTCTGTACCATTTTTTTTTATTACCATATTGCTATATTACCATATTGCTCTGTACTATAGTTTGAAATCTGGTATCGCTATTCCGCCTGATTCACACTTCCTGCTTAGAATTGTTTTTGCTATTCTGGGTCTTTTGTTTTTCCATATGAATTTCATGATTGCTTTATCTATTTCTACAAGAAATGCCGTTGGGATTTTGATTGGCATTGCGTTAAACCTATAGAGAACGTTTGGTAATATCACCATTTTGATGATGTTAGTTCTTCCTATCCATGAACAGGGTATATTTTTCCATCTTCTAAGGTCTTCTTCTATTTCTCTCTTTAGGGTTCTGTAGTTTTCATTATATAAATCTTTCACCTCTTTTGTTAGGTTGATTCCCAAGTATTTTATTTTTTTTGAGGATATTGTGAATGGGTTGGTTGTCCTCATTTCCATTTCAGAAGATTTGTCACTGATATACAGGAATGCCTTTGATTTATGCTTGTTGATTTTATATCCTGCCACTTTGCTGAATTCATTTATTAGCTCTAGTAGTTTCTTTGTAGACCTTTTTGGGTCTGTTAGATATAGTATCATATCATCCGCAAATAGTGATAATTTAAGTTCTTCTTTTCCTATTTTTTGCCTTTAATTTCTTTTGTCTGTCTAATTGCTCTGGCTAGTATTTCGAGAACTAAATTGAATAGAAATGGTGAGAGAGGGCATTCCTGTCTTTCCAGTTTTTAGAGGGAATGCCTTCAGTTTTTCTCCATTCAGGATGATGCTAGCCTGAGGCTTAGCATATATAGCTTTTACAATGTTGAGGTAAGTTCCTGTTATCCCTAGTTTTTCTAGCGTTTTGAACATAAAGGGATGCTGTACTTTGTCGAATGCTTTTTCTGCATCTATCGAGATGATCATGTGGTTCTTATCTTTAAGTCTATTGATGTGGTGAATAACATTTATTGATTTCCGTATATTGAACCAGCCTTGTATACCAGGGATGAATCCTACTTGATCATGGTGCACATTTTTTTTGATATGCTTTTGTATTCGATTTGCCAGGATTTTATTGAGGATTTTTGCATCTAAGTTCATTAGAGATATTGGTCTATAGTTTTCTTTCTTTGAAGTGTCTTTGTCTGGTTTCGGGATCAGGGTGATTTTGGCCTCATAGAATGAATTTGGAAGAGCTCCTTTTTTTTCTATTTCTTGAAATAACTTGAAAAGTATTGGTATTAATTCTTCTTTGAAGGTTTTGTAAAACTCCGCTGTATATCCATCCGGTCCAGGGCTTTTCTTGGTTGGTAGTCTTTTGATGGCTTCTTCTATTTCCTCCTTTGTTATTGGTCTGTTTAAATTGTGTGTATCTTCCTGACTCAATTTGGGCATATCATATGACTTAAGAAATTTATCGATATCTTCACTATCTTCTATTTTATTGGAATATAGGGTTTCAAAATAATTCCTAATTATCTTCTGTATTTCTGTAGTGTCCGTTGTGATATTGCCTTTTTCATCCCGTATGTTAGTAATTTGAGTTCTCTCTCTTCTTCTCTTCGTTAGCATGGCTAAGGGTCTGTCGATCTTATTTATTTTTTCAAAGAACCAACTTTTAGTTTTATCAATTTTTTCAATGGTTTTTTTTGTTTCGATTTCATTGATTTCTGCTCTGATTTTAATTATTTCTTGCCTTCTACTACCTTTGCTGTTGTTTTGCTCTTCCTCTTCTAGGGTTTTGAGATGAAGTGTGAGTTCATTTATTTGTTGTTTTTTTCTTTTTTTGAGGAATGAACTCCAGGCAATGAATTTCCCTCTTAAAACTGCTTTCATCGTGTCCCATAGATTCCGATATGTTGTGTCTGTATTTTCATTTATCTCTAAGAATTTTTTGATTTCCTCCTTTATGTCTTCTGTAACCCACTGATCATTTAGTAACATATTGTTCATTTTCCAGGTGATGCAGGATTTTTCCTTCCTTCTTTTATCATTGATTTCCAGCTTCATTCCGTTATGATCAGATAAGATGCATGGTATTATCTCCACACCTTTATATTTACTAAGAGTTGCCCTATGGCATAATATATGGTGTATCTTTGAGAAGGATCCATGTGCTGCTGAGAAGAACGTGTATCCACTTGATGATGGTTGATATATTCTATATATGTCGGTTAAGTCTAGGTTATTGATTGTGTTATTGAGTTCTATAGTTTCTTTATTCAGCTTTTGTCTGGAGGATCTGTCCAATGGAGAGAGCGGTGTGTTGTGGTCTATTTGACTCTTGAACTTGAGGAGAGTTTGTTTTATGAACGTTGCAGCACCATTGTTTGGTGCATACAAATTGATAATTGTTATGTTTTGTTGGTGGATGGTTCCTTTTAACAGTATATAGTGTCCTTCTTTATCCCTTTTGATTAACTTAGGTTTGAAGTTGATTTTATTTGATATGAGTATGGCCACTCCTGCTTGCTTCCGAGGACCATGTGAGTGGTATGATTTTTCCCAACCTTTCACCTTCAGCCTGTGTATGTCTTTTCCTATCATATGAGTCTCCTGAAGGCAGCATATTGTTGGATTTGTTTTTTTAATCCAGGTTACTAGCCTATGTCTCTTGATTGGTGAATTTAAGCCATTAACGTTTAAGGTTACTATTGATATATGGTTTGTACTTCCAGTCGTGCTTATTTATTTATTTATTTTAATTTGGCTCGTTTTTCCTTTTTGGTTATTTTTTTTCCCTTTACTGAGTTACCTCCCACTGTTAGTTTTGGATGCTGTTTTTCATTCCTCTTCTTGTAGTGTTTTGCTCAAAATGCCTTGCAGTGCTGGTTTTCTGGCTGCGAATTCTTTTAACTTTTATTTATTGTGAAATATTTTAATTTCATTGTCAAATCTGAAGCTTAATTTTGATGGATACAGTATTCTTGGTTGGAATCCATTATTTTCAGCGTTTGAAATACGTTGTTCCAGGATCTTCTCGCTTTCAATGTCTGTGATGAAAATTCAGCCGTTAGCCTAATTGGTTTACCCCTGAATGTAATCTGCCTCCTTTCTCTCGTAGCTTTTAATATTCTCTCCTTGTTCTGTATGTTGGATATCTTCATAATTATGTGTCTTGGAGTTGGTCTATTACAAAATAAACATATTATTTTGTATGTTTTGGGTCCTGTAGGCTTCCAGGATTTGGCAATCCATTCCATCTTTCATATCTGGGAAGTTTTCTAAGATTATTTCATTCAATAGATTGTTCATTCCTTTGGTTTGAACCTCTACACCTTCTTCTATCCCAATGACTCTCAAGTTTGGTTTTTTTATGACATCCCATATCTCTTGGATGGATTGCTCGTGATTTCTTAGGATCCTTTCTGTGTTGATTATATTCTTTTCAAGATGATAAACTTTGTCTTCATTATCTGATGTTCTGACTTCTATTTGATCTAGTCTATTTGTAATATTCTCGTTTGAGTTTTTAATTTGGTTTATGGTTTCCTGCATTTCTAGGATTACTGTTTAATTTTTTTTTAAAATCTCTATCTCCTCATAGAGCTCATTCTTTGCCATTTGAATTTGCTTATGTAATTCATTTTAAAAGTATACTTTCATTGTTTGGACTTGCTGTCCAAAGTCTTCTCTAAGATTCCATTCCATGGGAGTTAGGTATGCCTTGAGTTCTTTCTCTGTCCATTTTTCTGATGCCTCTAGGTTCTCCTGTGAATTTAAGTTGTCCTGCATTGTTTGTAATCCTTTTTTCCCTTGTTTTTTCATGGTGCTCACGTTAATTTCCAACTCTGTTTGACTGATGTTTCTGTTTTCTTCTTTAAATTTGTTTTGGTTTTTATAGTTCCAATATCTCTCCTTTGTGTTGGGAGACAATGTTTAGAGATGCTGGATTTAATTTTGATTTAAGGTAAATTCATTAGTTTCATTAAGGCCTAAAGATTTTGATGGCATATATAGAATTGAGGTTTGAACTTAAGATTTTATGTTGAGGTTGGGCGATTTGATGGTATGGAGGTTAGTATATGTTAGCTTCTTTGGGGGGTTGCTCTAATGCAGGCGGATATTAACAAGAGAATAGACAGGAGTACTTGGGGGTAGTTAAGGGCTTAGGTGGACTATAGACCAATTCGTAGTATTCATCTATTTGCATTTAGTAAGTTGTACATAATCTGGGTGTTCATGCTTAAGAGGAAAGATGGGGAAAAGGTAATGAAGCAAACCAAGAAAGAGAGTGGGAGAGAGGAAAGAAAGAGAAAAGAATAGAAAAGAAAAAGAAATGATAACAAAAAAATAATAATAAAATGCAGTAAAATAAAAATTACAATTAAATAATAATATAAATATAAAAAAGAAAAAAAATTAAAATTAAAAAATTAAAAAAAATTAAAAAATTAAAAAAAAAAGGGGGCACTGTTAGGCTTCTATTTTCTTCGCTTCCAGTAGGTGGTGCTGTGCCTTCTGGGCCAAGATTTTGCCCTCCGGCTGTAGGAAACAATCCGTGTGAGGTCGCTCGCTCCTCCCCACCCTGGTGTCTCTCAAAACCTGTTAGCTTAGGTTTATTCCTGGTCTCTAGTCCCCTGGCTTCTCCTGCCAGCCAGGCCTTTCCCAGTGTGATACCTCTTGGCAGTTCAAGCTACACTCTGGGCCTGCAGTTTCCTGGATGTGGAGTGCGGCTTTTGGGAAGCGGCACCTTATTGTTTGGATTCCCTCCACTAGCCCCTCCTCCGCGAGCTGGCGAGACAGGTTTCGTTTTTGCTGCTGGTGGGAGGAGGGAGTTGGAGGTCAGGTGCCTTTACCTTTCCCCACGCCTCTATTCACGCTCACCCTGTTAATCACGCCCCCGGAAAGCCAGGGAGAGATTTTATGCGATTTCCCCGCTGTATGGGAGATGGTCTAAATGACACACACCTGTTCTTTCGCTGAATGGGCTGCAATCTGTCAGAAACTGGCGATGGTGACATCATCTCTCCAAGATGGTTGCTGCTGGCTTCCTCGGTGGGCTGTCCGGTGTGGAGGACAGAACTGGACCGCTTCCTTCTCCCGTCTCAAACCCAGAACTCAGCCCAGAGCACAGTGAGGGCACAGCTGGCAGGAGCCCACAGAATCTGCAGCACTGTTTCTCTGCGTTGCTAGCATGCTGTTTCCTGGTGCACCACAGTCTCTAGCAGTGGGGCTGGCTGCCGAGCAAGCAGCTTGAATCTCCGGGCGGACAGTTCACTCGCGGTTGAGCCCCAGTAACCGATCCTCGGGCGATGGAAATCCTTCCTCTAGGTTTCGGTGCACCCCAATTTTGCTGGAAATTCCTAACAAGATAGCTTTTGGCCGTTCTAACTCATTATTCACCCGCGCAGTGACGCGGTACACGGGGGTGACGCACTCCATTCACCGCCATTTTCCCTGAGATTGTTCTCGAACTTGCAATCCTCCTGCCTCAGGCTCCCTAGTTGCTGGGATTACTGGTGTGCACCATCATGCCTGGCTTTATTCCTTTTTTTTTAGTAAACCACTGGTGACCCATCTCCCTTACAACCAAAATTCAAATTCTTGTGTTTTAATCAGTTTCAGCTGCTATAAAAATTATACCATCAACTGGTGGCTTAGATCACAAATCTTTAGCTTTTTCACTTCTAGAGGCTGGAAGTCCAAGATCAAGGTGCAGGCAGATCTGGTGTCAAGTGAGGACCCATTTCCTGCTTGGCAGATGGCTATCTCTTCATTATATCCTCACGTAGTATAGAGGAGAAAGCAAGGAGAGGTGGAGCAGGCTCTTGTGTCCCTTGTAATTTGAACACTAATCCCGTTCCCCAGTCACTCTCATAGCTCAATCTCCTGCCCAAAGACCCTGCCTCCTAACGTCATCACACTGGGGGTTAGAATTTTGACATATGGATTTAAGGGGGGATGCAAGCATTCCACCCACAACACCTTGTAGTCAGCTGCACTGTCGGCCAGTGAATGTCCCAACCCCACTCTACCTTTCCTCTGACTTTGTGTCCTGTTACTGTCCATTTTAACCACTGTGCTTCTCAAAATGACCTTGCTATTCCCTGCACTTGCCACAGGATCTTTTCCCCTTTTGTCTTCTCAGTTTCCAGCACCCTATTTTAAACATCTTAAATCCCTAGCTCCACCAATTCTTTCAGTCCTTTTCCATCCTCCCTGATTGAGCTTATCTCCACAGGCATAACCAACTTGTTAATTAGTGGTCTCCCCTCACAAGGACGTGAATTCCATGAAGGCAGGGGTTTTTGTTGTGTGCACATCTGTATTCCCAGGGCCCCAAACAGGGGAATGCTGACTGAATCAGGCCTTTTCCTCCACAGGGACTCACATCCTCCCCCAGGCTCATGGGACAGTTCCCAGACAGGTTTTGAAACTGCCAAGTTTTATTTTGGGCTGTTCTTGTTCCTCCTATGGTCTTTTCAACAGCTCCTCCCTTACCATGATGATCTCTTGGAACATGGTGTCATGGAATTTGATAAAACATCAATGAACTTGGCATCAGTGGGCTTTGATTTATTTTTATCAGAAATAACCTCAGGAAAACATGCTATCTTTTAGATTTGTTGTTATCGTATAACACATACTAGTGCTTTGGTATTTCTGCAGTTACCAGGACAGAAATGAGAAAAGAAGAGGTCATTGATTTAATCATGATTTACATAATACATTTTATGAGCCCACATAAATTATGCATTGTTGACCTTTAAATTAACTTAGGTTTAATGAGATGGTTTCATTATGTTTAAAGACATCATGTAATTATTTTCTTACATTCTTTATTATTTTCTAAGCTTATTTATGCTTTGTCCACTGTCAAGGCCCCTGCGTATTGCCTTATTATTGAATTTCTTTTTAGCCATTTTCTGGTTTGAGATTTGCAGAAGTCTCATCTTACTGAGGCATGGCATTACTAAATTGTTTAATTTCCCAGGATACACTACAGTGACTTTCACTTTAATGGAGACCTATTTCCAAAAGAGTTAAACTTGGTGATTTGGAATGAGACTCTTTTCAATTGTTTGCAACAGGAATCTCGATCATCCTAGGTACAAATAGAATGATGAATGTGGAGCAAGCTGAGGTCCAGCCTTGGGCTCTCTGGTGCTGGATCATGAAAATGCAGACTAATTTATGATTGGAAGGTTGAGTTTCATGAGACCCAGGTTCCCCAGAGGATCCTAGCAAGTCTGAAGGGAACAGGGAGATTGAATAGGCAGGACTCTGGCCATATCACATTCATTACATAAGCTCCTCTTTAAAAAAATTATTTAGATATTTAGGGCATTGCTAAGTTTTCTTGATAAAATAGTCATCTTGGTGCTTCAAAAACATCAGTTTAAAAGGTTTGGTACTAGGGGTGCTGGGGTTGTAGCTTAGTGGTAGAGTGCTTGCCTAGCAGGTGTGAGGCACTAGGTTCAATCTTCAGTATCACATTAAAAAAAAAATATGGTACTAAACCTTGCATGGTGGCACACGCCTATAATCCCAGAGACTTGGGAGGCTAACGTATGAGGATCTTAGTTCAAGGCAGGCTCAGGAACTTAATGAGATCCTATCTCAAAATAAAATCCCCAAGAGACCAAAACAACAACAACAACAAAATCCCCCAAGCCAAAATACAAACCAAAACCAAAACCAACAAACAAAAGCAAAAATAACCTCCCCCCCGTCAAGAAAACAAAAACAACAACAACAACAAATTTGGTACTAGAGTATGAGCATATGAAACACAACAACTGTAAACATTCATTTGTATCATTGGATTTTAGGTTTTGAGTAGTATTCTTCATATAAAATATATGAATTCCTAGGCTAGCCTCAAATTTCTGTTTAACCTATAGTGGGATTATAGATGGCACTTCATTGAAAGCAATCTCTGTTTTTGTCTAGTAAAGCATGCAGTATCTGTCATACTGAAAGCTGTTGAAGGTTTGACTTTCCTTCTTTAACCTCAGGAAGCACGATATTTTGATGGAGGAGCTGATTTCCCCATCAGAGTGACTAAGAGCCGTGAGAAAGAAGCATCCACAGGACCCCAGGATCCTTGGAACTGAGTGAAGAAGGAATTTGGTGGGACATATCCATAATGGGGGTCTCTGCCTCATGACATCTGGGCTTCAGCCAGGAAGTCTCAAAAGCTGAGGAAAACTTGATTGCTGGGGTCTGGAAACATCTGGAAGCATCATTACTTGCACGTTTGGTGGGTGATTCTGGGTGATGGCTGGGACGCTTTGTTGGTCATTCCATGTGGTCTCCTGATAGGCTTAGGCTTCCTGAAAGGCTGGCAGCTGGGTTCCACAAGTTAGGAAGTAGAAGCTGTCTCAAGACTTGGACACAGTCACAGTGTCATTTCTGCTGTTTTCTATTGGTTAAGGACTAAAAGAGCCCAGATTCAACATTGACCCACCTTATTTATTTATTTATTTGTTTTTTTAAAAAAGTTATACATGACAGCAGAATCAATTTTGATGTAATTATACATGGAGGAATATATCTTACTCTAGTTAGGCTCCCATTTTTTTATGGATGTACATTTTGGTGGGATTTACTGTGTTGTTTTCATATATGAACATGGTTGACCCATCTTTTATTTAGAGGCATGGTAAAGAATTTGGGGGTTCTGTTTTAAAACACCCACCATTTCCTAGATGACAGATGACCGTGTTGCTCAGCGATTAGGAGATTAGGGTGTAGATTTAAGATTACCTGGATTCATGTCTCACTTCCGTTCTTGCAGGCTGTGCAACCTTAGGCAAGTTTACATACTAGAAACTACTGCTCCTCACCAGTAGCCGTTTCTGTTCTCTGCTTCTTCCTGGGAATACTGATGGACTATTTCTCAACTCCTTGCATCTAGATGGGACCCAGAGACTGGTTTTAGATGGTGGGCTCTGAGCAGAAGTGCCACATGTCTCCTCTGGTGGAAGTGGGTAAAAACAATGGATTTTCTTACTCTTTCTTCCCTTACCTGTAGCTGGGAGCACCAGGCCAGGTGGCAGACACAGGTGTGGGAGGTGGCAGACTCACAATATGGAAAGAATCTGTTTCCTTGAATGCCATAGTAGGTTCTTTCTTTCATGCCACTGCCAACAAGAATATGAGGGAGAGGTCAATCTTTGCAATGCTAAGCCATGAAGTTTGGGGGCTGTTACAGCAGCTCCCCTGTTCTTCATTTTTTTTGGTACTGGGGGTTGAACCCAGGAGCGATTAACCACTGAGCCACATCCCCAGTCCCTTTAAAAAATATTTTTATTTAGAGACAGGGTCTCCTTGAGTTTTTAGTGCTTCACTAACTTGCTGAGGCTGGTTTTGAACTTGTGATCCTCCTGCCTCAGGCTCCCGAAATGCTGGGATTATAGGTATGTGCCACTGTGCCAGGCTCTCAACTATCCTATTCTAATACCTTATCTCAATCTCTCTGAAACTGTTTCCTTATCTGTAGAGTTATCAGCTAAAACTATCTTTGGGTGCTCTGCAAGGTAAGTGAAATAATTGGACACATGGTGCCTGGTGTATAGCCCGTGCCCCATGAATGTGAGCTGTTGGAATGAGATTATTGGTAAGCGAATGTGCATGCCAGCTAGACAAGGAGCAGCATTGTATAAGTGATAGCCCACTCCATTCTCCTCACCATCATCAGGGTGGCACCTGCCATGCGTTGAGCACCTACTTGGGACAGGCTCTCTCCTAGGGAGGCTTCCCTTGGTCCATTCACTTCCCTGAGGCAGGTGCTGCTAACCTTGATGAGGAGCTGGGGGCTGGAGCCCAGCACTGCTGTTGAGGCCATGGGAGGTCACACAGCCAGCAACACAGACATGCGAGAAAATTTTATGCGTTAGTTTTATCCAAGATAAAAATCTCTCTCCAGCCCCCAAGCCAGACCCTTTACTACAGGGATGACATCACATGCATTTCTGGAAATTTGACACTTCCCTAAGGAAGAAAAAATGAGGCCCCATCTGCTTTCCTTCTCCATGGGGAAGCACTCTTTTTTCCTGTTTTGAGATGTTCTCTACACCATGTTGTAAGGATCTACTTTATAAATTAATCCTGTGGCTTACAGCTTGGCCCCAGATGTGGAAGGCCAGGCTTCCTTCCCTATCCTGGGGTCCTGTGTTTCTCTCTTGTGTTTGGAGGCTGCAGAGGCTTCATGGAGTCAGCTAGTGGAAAAACTGAGAAGGATCCCAAGAACAGAGCTCAAGTCCCAATCCTGCAGTCTCCCTTTAGCTCAAGGCCTCCTGTGGGGACAGCAGAAAATTAAAAGTGCTCTCAAAGACATGATAGCCCGCGGAGGGATTAGAACTCCAAAGTGGCTTTTCCTCCTTTCCCTGTGGAACTTGCCAGAAGCACCATCCATTTCTTCATTTCTTTGGGGAGCAGAGGAAGATTTGTTTAGGATGTCACAGGAATTAGCAAGCTTTCAACTTCTGAGGTGTTTGTACTTAAATTGCAGATACATGTTAAGTATCCCTAAAATCTAGAATCCAAAATGCTTCAAAATCTGAAACATTCTGAGCATTCTGATATGACAAATGGAGAATTCCACACCTAACCACAAGTGAACGGTCTCAGTCAAAACACAGGTGTATGAAAAATATTGCATAAAACTACGTTAGGCTGTGTGTACAATGTGTATATGAAACATAAGTGAATTTTGCATTTAGACTTGGGTCCCATCCCCAAGATATCTCATTATGTATTTGCACGTGTTCCAAAAATAATAATAAATAATAATAAAAAAAAGAAATTTGAAACACTTCAGGTCCTGAGCATTTTGGATAAGGGATACTCACTCAGGCTCTTCTAGATTTACTAGATTAACCAGTTTTCCTAGATTAAACAATAGTTGGTTTCTCTTCACAATTACATTTTTTTGTTTCCTTCTTCTATCTTTTGAGATATCAGTTTAGATTTTAGCAATTAAACCCACCTCCCTTTGTCCAGTAGATCTGTATGTATTGATCTGGTTATTAGCACAGAGGGAATGTCTTTGGGTTGCCTTTGCTTTTATAGACATTTGTACTTGAAAACACTTGCAGTGTGTTTTCTAACTCACGACAACAGGGTTTCTATAAGCCAGAATTTACAATATGTTTTACTTCTACTGCCTGGCATTCATTTCTAAACACAAAAATTTACTTTTCTTTAACAGGTTGTTTCTTTCTCCAGGGCAATGTATAAGGCAGGATGGATAAAACCAACTCTCATACTGAAGATGATTTTTGAAATATCCATGAATATTTTCGGGAAACTAAACCTCGCTCACTCAGTGCTGGAACAATGAGTAAACTTTGTTTTCTCCTACAGGAGAAAATATTTTCTGCAACAAAACATTATGTTTAAAAAAATCTGTAATGTGATTAGAGACGAAAATATCCATTTTTCTTTGTGGTTGTTTAACAAACTGCCACGAGATGGCGCCAGAGAGCTGGCGAGGAGATGGCTTGACTCAGCTAAGAAAGACCCTTTAAAAGAGTGTCCTGGACATACCTCAATATTGTAAAAGCAATCTATGCTAAGCCTCAGGCTAGCATCATTCTGAATGGAGAAAAATTGAAGACATTCCCTCTAAAATCTGGAACAAGACAGGGATGCCCTCTCTCTCCACTTCTGTTCAACATAGTTCTCGAAACACTGGCCAGAGCAATTAGACAGACGAAAGAAATTAAAGGCATCAAAATAGGAAAAGAAGAACTTAAATTATCACTATTTGCAGATGACATGATTCTATACCTAGCAGACCCAAAAGGGTCTACAAAGAAACTATTAGAGCTAATAAATGAATTCAGCAAAGTGGCAGGATATAAAATCAACACGCATAAATCAAAGGCATTCCTGTATATCAGCGACAAATCCTCTGAAATGGAAATGAGGACAACCACTCCATTCACAATATCTTCAAAAAAAATAAAATACTTGGGAATCAACCTAACAAAAGAGGTGAAAGACTTATACAATGAAAACTACAGAACCCTAAAGAGAGAAATAGAAGAAGATCTTAGAAGATGGAAAAATATACCCTGTTCATGGATAGGCAGAACTAACATCATCAAAATGGCGATATTACCAAAAGTTCTCTACAGGTTTAATGCAATGCCAATCAAAATCCCAACGGCATTTCTTGTAGAAATAGAGAAAGCAATCATGAAATTCATATGGAAAAACAAAAGACCCAGAATAGCAAAAACAATGCTAAGCAGGAAGGGTGAATCAGGCGGTATAGCAATACCAGACTTCAAAGTATACTACAGAGCAATAGTAACAAAAACAGCATGGTACTGGTACCAAAACAGGCGGGTGGACCAATGGTACAGAATAGAGGACACAGAAACCAATCCACAAAACTACAACTACCTTATATTTGATAAAGGGGCTAAAAGCATGCAATGGAGGAAGGATAGCATCTTCAACAAATGGTGCTGGGAAAACTGGAAATCCATATGCAACAAAATGAAACTGAATCCCTTTCTCTCGCCATGCACAAAAGTGAATTCAAAATGGATCAAGGAGCTTGATATCAAATCAGAGACACGCCGTCTGATAGAAGAAAAAGTTGGCTACGATCTACATACTGTGGGGTCGGGCTCCAAATTCCTCAGTAGGACACCCATAGCACAAAAGTTAATAACTAGAATCAACAAATGGGACTTACTCAAACTAAAAAGTTTTTTCTCAGCAAAAGATACAATAAGAGAGGTAAATAGAGAGCCTACATCCTGGGAACAAATCTTTACTCCTCACACTTCAGATAGAGCCCTAATATCCAGAGTATACAAAGAACTCAAAAAATTAGACAATAAGAGAACAAACAACCCAATCAACAAATGGGCCAAGGACCTGAACAGACACTTCTCAGAGGAGGACATACAATCAATCAACAAGTACATGAAAAAATGCTCACCATCTCTAGCAGTCAGAGAAATGCAAATCAAAACCACCCTAAGATACCATCTCACTCCAGTTAGATTGGCAGCCATTATGAAGTCAAACAACAACAAGTGCTGGCGAGGATGTGGGGAAAAGGGTACACTTGTACATTGCTGGTGGGACTGCAAATTGGTGCAGCCAATTTGGAAAGCAGTATGGAGATTTCTTGGAAAGCTGGGAATGGAGCCACCATTTGACCCAGCTATTCCCCTTCTCGGTCTATTCCCTAAAGACCTAAAAAGAGCATGCTACAGGGACACTGCTACATCTATGTTCATAGCAGCACAATTCACAATAGCTAGACTGTGGAACCAACCTAGATGCCCTTCAATGGATGAATGGATAAAAAAAATGTGGCATTTATACACAATGGAGTATTACTCTGCATTAAAAAATGACAAAATCATAGAATTTACAGGGAAATGGATGGCATTAGAGCAGATTATGCTAAGTGAAGCTAGCCAATCCCTAAAAAACAAATGCCAAATGTCTTCTTTGATATAAGGAGAGTAACTAAGAACAGAGTAGGGTCGAAGAGCAGGAGAAGAAGATTAACATTAAACAGGGATGAGAGGTGGGAGGGAAAGGGAGAGAGAA
The DNA here is from genome assembly GCF_021218885.2 of Marmota monax. Lineage (NCBI taxonomy): Eukaryota > Metazoa > Chordata > Mammalia > Rodentia > Sciuridae > Marmota > Marmota monax. Next base: position 22,180,000 of record NW_026692254.1, read on the forward strand.
GGGAAAATGCATGGGAATGGAAGGAGACCCTCAGAGTTATACAAAAGTACATACAAGAGGAAGTGAGGGGAAGGGGAAAAATAATATAAGGGGGACAAACGAATGTCAGTAGAGGGAGCAGAGAGAGAAGAGGGGAGGGGAGGGGAGGGGAGGGGAGGGGGGATAGTAGAGGATAGGAAAGGCAGCAGAATACAACAGACACTAGTATGGCAATATGTAAATCAATGGATGTGTAACTGATGTGATTCTGCAATCTGTATATGGGGTAAAAATGGGAGCTCATAACCCACTTGAATCAAATTGTGAAATATGATATATCAAGAACTATGTAATGTTTTGAACAGCCAACAATAAAAAATTTAAAAATAAATAAATAAATAAATAAAATTGCAAAAAAAAAAACAAAAAAAAAAAAAAAAAAAAAAATAAAAGAGTGTCCTGGGGGAACCGTGGAGGGTTCCTGAGAGAGGGTGTCCTTGGTGCTGCCAGGTAGGAGGAGCCAGCAGCCTCTCTCTGCTCATCCTTCCAGACTCAGCTGTTTCCACGAAAATGTTGCAGAAGCTTCCCACAAACTTTGCCTTCCAGGACCATATTGAATACACAGGAGGTGGCTTTGAGGTTGGCCTTGAGCAGTAGATGGAGGAGGAAGAAGAAAAGGGTAGAAAAGGAGCTGCTTTCTAAGACTGCTGCAGAAGGACTACCTGGCCAGCAGTACCTCTGAGGAATAGACCAAGCACGTGGTGAAGGAGTCTTTGCTTTCAGGTGGCCATGCCAAAGATGGGGAGGACAGGGGATGCCCAGAGGGAAGGTGGAGTGGAAGTAGAAGCTAAGCAATTGTTCTGGGAACTCTTATCATCCCCAGGAATCTACCTGGAGTTCACTTATCCTCTCTGGGCCCTAAGTTCTTCAACCAAAAAATGGAGAATTTGGTTTTTAAAAAACTGTGGTGGAGGAGCTGGGGATATAGCTCAGTTGATAGAGTGCTTGCCTTGCATGCACAAGGCCCTGAGTTCGATCCCCAGCACCCCCTCAAAAAAAATCATGGTGGAAATCAGACATTATTACCCTATGTACGTATATGATTATATGACTTGTGTAACTCTACTTCATGTATAAGCGGAAGAATGAGAAGTTATACTCCATTTATGTTCGATGTGTCAAAATGCATGCTACTGTCATGTACAACTAATTAGAATAAAAAAATTATGGTGGAGATACACACACACACACACATACACACCAATCAATCACAAACTCTACCAGTGCAACCATTTTTAGTGTACCGTTCAGTGGTTTTGAGCACACGTACAATGTGCAACTGTCTCCATCATCTATCTCAGAACTCTATCTTGCAAAGCAGAGATTTGTCCCTGTTAAACACCACTCCCGTTTTCCTCCCCCCCATCCCCTGGCAACCACTGTTCTATTTTCTGTCTCTATAAATTTGACTAGTCAACCTGACAACTTGCGGTCCCTCCTATGAGTGGAATCACACAGTATCAATCTGTTGTCCAGCTGTCACCACCATCTCCCTTTAGAGCTTAGACATCTCCCCAAACTGGAACCCATTAGGATCACTTAGGAACAGACAGATGGCGACACCTGGGTGGCACTGGAGCTCTGATCTGCTCAGCACACCTTCCTCTGCCAGAGGCTCCTCCCAGGCAGGCAGAGTCACTGACTCGGGAGTAGGAGCTGGCGGGCTTCACAGAGACAAGTGCTGTCAGTACAGGGAAGGATGCTTGGAGGAAATGGGACGCCTCAGACTTCGCGGCTTGTTTTCCCCCTTTGCAATTTGAACAGAGCAAGAAGTATTTTTGAACTAGAATTCAAGGAGTTTACCGAGGAGTCAGGAAGCTTCAGAGCAGAGAAAGCCCAGGGCTGGCCACCAGTCCCTTTTTCTTCCAAGGAGCCAGAAACCTTTTAGGATGATTGGGTTTTGGATTCGGGCCAGGTGGTTTCTGTTTACAGTGCAGGAACAATTGTAAAGGAAGAGATCCTATCTCCACTGGTCAATTAGAGAGCAGCAGAAACAGTCCTGCTCATTGAAGGCTTGAGCTGGCAGCCAGGCTCCTGGGGCAGGGAGCAGAGAGGAAAGGGGAGGGCTGGCCAGGAGGAATGGTAGAGCCAGGACCCAGCTGGGGAGCTTTGCAGGGACTGGGAACTGCCTGAGGTGGTGACGCTACAAAGAGATTCTTCCTGGGAGAAGAGAGTTGTAGCAGGAGGTCCCTAAGCAGTTTGGAGGGATTGAGGGGGCAGAGCCTGGGAGTTCCCTTCTGTGAGCAGCAACTATTTAGTGAATCTATGACTGAGACTTGTTCCTTAGCCTTAAAGGCCCAGTGGTGAAGCAGTCGGCCTAGACTCAAGGTGCGGAAGCGGGGACAGGGAAGGCTTGACAGGCAGGACCATCTGGAGGAGGTGATGTGTTGGATTCTGAGGGATGAGTAGAAGTTTTGCTAGATGAATTCTGAAGTAAGGGGCAGAGGTAGGGTGGAGGGAGGCTGGGTGGTCCAGGTCTGAGTCAGGAAATAGTATGTGCAAAGGTCCAAGGGTGAACAATGATGTAGGAGATTCTGAGACTCTCCAGATGTTTGCACCACTGGACCATACCGTTTCCTGTGATAGTTGTATGGGTATAAGTTGATGATGGAAACGGGGGCCAGGTGGCACTTGGTTGTATATCTAATATGTCTTGTTAAGGAGCTTGAGTCTTATCTTGAAGTCCATGGTGGATTCATTGAAGGGTCTGAGGCAAGGAGGGGGGGTGACATGATGTGGTGTGACTTTTCAGCATGGAGATTGGATAGCTGGGGAAGGACAAGAGGCAGATGCTGAGATCGTCTTCCTCCAGCCCAGGCTGGCTCAAGTATAGGGCAGAATGGAGGTCAGAGCTAAAATCATGGAGGGACGAAGGATAGGAGTGGAAAGTGCCCTTTTCCACTGCACAACTCTGGGGGCAGCCTCTTCATGGACCACATGAGATGCCCTAGGTTTGCACAGTACATGTCACATACATCCTGGGGCCTCTCAGAGTGAAAAGACTGAAGATCAAAAAGGATCCAGAGGATAAGTGATGGTGGTTTGATGAAAACCAAAGAGGACTTCCGGGTTTCTGAGTTGGGGGCGTGTGGATTAGGAGATATTTGTGCTCTTTACACAATACAGAAAGTGGGGCAGGTTTGGGAGGCCACAGACGAGAAACCAGGAAAGATGGTGGCCCTTATGTCTCCTACAGGGGCTGATCCAGGTTTCTCAGGAGAGATAGGGTTAGAGTTAGAAATGGTGGGTGGCTTTGGGATCAAGAACTAATAGCAAGAGCTCACATTGGGGCTGGGGTTGTGGCTCAGTGGTAGAGTGCTTACCTAGCATGTGTGAGGCACTGGGTTTGATTCTTAGCTCCACATATAAATAAATAAAATAAAGATCCATCAACAACTAATAATAATAAAGAAGAGCCTCACAGGATACTCTATGTTGTTTCCATGACCATCTCAAATAGAAAACACGAGGGCTGTAGCTAGCTATTAGGGGTCATACTCCTTCCAGAGCAAACATACGAAAACAAAGCCTAAAACAACTGAGTCACAGAAGTGAATTTGAACCAAATGCAGTCAACTCCACTTTGTACATAGCCAGGGGGCGTGAGGAGACTCCAAGATGAGCTATCCCACAAAATCTGGCGTTTGGTTTGGCAGCTTGGTAGGACCCCTGCCCTGCTCTGCCTGGAGAGGTACAGCTATCACTTCTGGTTCCATTTAGGGAGATGCTCAACCCCACCCCTCACACTTCCTCCAGAGTCAACCATCACTGTTCTGAGAGAACATCAAAGGCATCAATAAATGAGAGAGTGTGGATTTTGCTTGTTATAAATGTTGAAGATGAATTTCCTATGCTATTTTATGTGTATGGGTTTTAAAGTCTTCATCATGCAGGATTGCCCTTCCAGCACCTAGGAACTCCCTCTTCAGGTATTGATTGGGGCTGTGAACTAAAACAGGAAACCTCTGATGTCACATGATGACCTAACATCTGGAATGGACAGAGGCAATTCTCTCCCCCATCCCATCTCTCTTCACAGATGGCAGTTGGAGATATTGCTATTTCCTATGAGCATCTTAGTCCACAGAGAGATCCCCTGTGTGGGACTTGCATGAGGATCCCAAATGGGCAGGAGAGGCTGTGATCCCCAACAGTATCTAAAGACCCCCAGCAGTTAGGAAGAGCAGACAAATTAGCATATGGAGTTTGAAGGCTGAGGCAGGTTGAACATCCCTAATCCAAAAATTTAAAATATGAAGCTTTTTGAGCACTGACATGATTCCACAAGTGGAAAATCCCATACTTGACCTCAAGTGATGGGTCACAGTCAAAATGCGCCACACTGCAAAGATAAAATTCCCTTCACGGCTATGTGCGTAGAAGCTGCAGATGAAGCATAAATGAGTTTCATATTTAGATTTGGGTCCTGTCCCTAAGGTATCTCATTTACAAGTTAAAAAAAAAATTGAAATACTTCTGGTCCCAAGAATTTTGGATGAGGGATGCTCAACCTATTTCTCCAAAGGACCTCTGTCAGGGGAAGAGGAGGATAAACAAAAGCATCCATTGTGTGGATGAGCTGGACAGTCTTTAGATAAAGCCTTTGTGATCATTTGCCCCAGTCTGCTAAATTTATAGATCGACTACCAAGGCCTTGTCACAGTTGAGGCTTTTCTTAAGGTCATCCAGAGGAAACACTTAAAAATAATTCATTAATTTACAAAAGCCAAGTTTTTTTTTTGTCTTTTCTTTAAAGTAGGGCAGTTAAATGAAACACATGCCTTCATTTGTGGCCTAATAATAACCCAAAAGTTTTCTCCTGCCCTAAATTAGGAAACCTCATTAACGAACAGGGCTTTTGTCCCAAAGAAGCCACAAAGCATGGCCTGTTTTCTCCCTGCTTAGGAGGACAGTAGCAATTACAGCTCAGGACTCAGGCAGTGGATTTTCTGTGTCTTCTCTGGGTTTGGGAGAAATAAGAATCATTAATGAGATGCTAATGATCCAACTCCCAAACTTAACTGGAGTTCACTTCCTCCTGTCCTGAAGGGTTAAAGGGGCCTATGCAGTTTTCTTCCTAATTAATAACTGTGGTAGTGAATTCAGGTTACCCCCGAAGGAAGAAGAAAGGGGCAGATTTGCAAAAGTGAGGCAGACTAAACCCCAAGCCTTTTTGGACAAAACTGTTTCTCTAAGGAAGGTGCACTTAATAAGAACCGTCCCCCGCGAACAAAACAAAACAAACAACAACAACAACCCACGAATATACATTTGATGCCCTTGGAAACTTTTCTCCTTTCATTGCACAGTTGGCCTTTATTTTCTTCTGTAAGACCAGCTGACTCATGTTCTGTCCACCTGGTTTGGCTTTAGAGTTGGAGCACGCTTCCCTTTGTCATCACGGACATTCGTTTTGAAACAAAGGGCTGACCTTTCCCTTTCAGCTTGAGCAGTTCCATTAATTTTCATTTCTTGATAGACATCATACAACATCTGCACAATATATATAAAGCCTTGAGCTCCCATCCGATTGTGCCATCTCAGCAGTTGCCCAATTGCTGTGAGTTCCTCCAGAAACAAATCCTGACATACTCTGAAGGGGGTTGGGAAGACAGGCAGCCAGCACGGAGGTGATAAGAAGCCAGCTCCCACCAGGGGCAACCAGAGGCTGAGTTTCTGGGGAATGTGAGACTCACCTGAGGGGAGAGGGAGCTGGGGTATTTATGCTCGACTCTTCTTATGTTTGGGAGCCGGCGTGTGGATGCCTCTAAATGCCTGCTGACCTGCAGCTTTGGGAGAACCCACAAGCAGTTGGCATTCAGCCAGAGCACTGGCCCAAGGGAGTCAGGGTGGGGATGGGTCAAGAGCCATAACATCAAAATCATTATTATTCTTTCCCTTTCACTTCTTTCTTATGTTTTTCCTTGGTGTTAAATTTGTCTTTAAAAATTTCCAACCCATTTCCAGCTTCCAAGACTCAACTGAAATTCATTCCCCTCGGAAGTCTGTATCTTCCCTTAATTTACCTGGGATGCTGCCGCACCCCATCTGTGACATTTGGTTTTCTCTTGCAGGAATGAGCTAGAATCAAAAGGAGGTTTTCTGGGGACCTCACAAATTCCCTGTGCCCACCAGGATAGAAGCTAAGAGCAGATTTTATTGATACTTCAAAAATTGGTCTTCTAGTGATTTCCCTACATTCTGAGGGTCTCTACAATTCCCTTACTGACTCAGTTTCTAGGAATAGGAAGCCATGATATATAGATGTAATGTTCTCCAGACTTCCAGGGTCCTAAAGCAGTTAAGGAACCTTCTGGAAAGTATTCTGGGGCTTGCTATAGCTTGGCAGGCTTTGACTTGGAGAATTGAGAAACGGGTCCTCTACATTCATGTTCATGGCAAATTATTCACAATAGTCAAAAGATGGAAGCAACATTCCTTCATCCATGAATAGAGGAATGGATAAACAAAATGTAGATATAATGGGATATTGTTTGTATAAACAAAATATCCATATAATGGGATATTGTTCTTTCTTAAAAAGTAAGGAAATTCTGACATATGTTAAAACCATATAATGTTGTGCTAAGTAAAATAAGTCAGTCATAAAAAGACAACTACCATATGATTCCACTTATATGTGGCACCTGGAGTAGTCAAATTGATAGAGATAGAAAGTAGAATGGTGGATGCTGGGGGCTGGGAAGGGAGAAATAGGGAGTTAGTGTTTAATGGGTATGAGTGTCAGTTTTACAAGATGAAGAGAGATCTGGAGATGGATTGGTGGTGGGGGTTGCACATTATGAATATACTCAGTGCCCCTTGAAAATGGTTAGGATGATACATTTTATGTTATGTATATTTTTTTTTACCATAATTAAAAAATTAAAAACCCCATACAGTTAAGAAAGAAAGAAAGACAGACAGACAGGTAGAAGCCTGAGCGAAGAAGGGGCTCAGCCTAGTTCAGGCCCCAGCTGAGCATCCATGACATAAGCATCAAAAGATGCTGTTCTGAAACCTGAGGGCCACACGTTCTGGCCTGGATGGTGGCTGCCTCAGCTACACATCTCTGTGTCTGACCTCTGCTTCTTCCTCATTTGTCCTTCTCCCCTCTTTTGGGGCCATCTATCTTTTTTCCTAATACATAACAATGACAACACTGTGTTAGGCTGCAGATGCCGAGCTAGGATTTGATTGCAAGTAGATTATTTGGGAGACAGTCTGGGGAGCATGGTTGGGGAGTGAGGAGGCAAGATGGGGCCAGGAAGCCAATAGGGCAGGTGGATGAGCTGGTTATTGCTGTGGCCCTCTGGGATGCAGTCCCCTGAGGTCCTCAGAAGATTGCACCAGGCATACTAGAGGCTGTCTCCACAGGCAAAGGGAAGCTGGATTCTTTGTCACAAACCCCTCCTGCACTGGCAGGAGCCTGGGAGGGTGAAGCAGGCCCCTCTGTCCAGCTGTGTGCAGCAGCGGGAGGGCTGGGATCTGCCACAAGCAGCTGCAGCCTTGAAGGGGCCTGAGCCTCTGCTCCATGCTGGGGGCTCCTCCACCTGCGCTGGCCTGGCCCTCACAAGCCACTCGCAGGCATTTTACAGAGCAGCTTGCCCAGATCACCCTGCTTGTGTGGTGGGCTGTCTGGCAGCAGAGCCTGAGCTGTTTTACTAAGCTCACTTTCTTGGTGTCCTGTCTGCAGCCTGGTTCATGCTGTGGCTACCCTGGTGGTCCTGGCTTTGGGGACAATGCTTGGGAGCTGCTCTCTTGGAGAGCTCTTGTTCTCCCACCTTTTCTCCAAAGGGCTTTGGGTTGGACAGCTCAGGAACATAGGGCAGGGTCACGACGAACCCTACTCTTCTGATGAAATCCTTTGTAGGCATCAGAAAGGGTGAGAGGTATGCCCACAGATGCTCAGCCGGCAAATGGCGGAGTGGGTTCCTGGGTCATTTTCTTCAGCGAGAACTGTGTTTTTACTGTGTTGGGCTTTGGTGAAATGGGTGTTCTCTGCCAAGTGTGTGCTTTAGTTTGGGTGAGTTTGTCCTCCAAAGGTTCGGGAATTGAAAGTTTGGTCCTCAGTGTGGTTATATTAAAAGGTGGTGGAACTTTTAAAAGGTAGACCTAGTGAAGGGTGATTAGGCCATCGTGGGCATCACTCCTGTAAGGGATTAATGTTAGTTTAAAGAAGTGAGTTAGTTTTTTTTTTTTCTTTTTATGCAGTGCCTGGGGTTAAACCACTGAGCTACACCCTCAGCACCCTGAGTTAGTTTTTGTGAGAGTCAGTTGTTGTAAAAAGAGTGAAGCTGGGCCCTCCTCTCTCTCTGGCTTTCTGACTCCCCACATGATCTCCTCTGGCATGTGCTCTCACAATGATGCCCTCACCATGTTGTGATGCAGCCAGGGGGCTGAAGCCATGCTTTTCAGTTCCTCCAGTCACCGGGATCATATCCAAATAAGTCTTTTTTCTTTATAAAGTACTCAGCCTCAGGTATTTTGTTATAGCAATGAAAAACAAACTAATGCAGAGTATGCCAATTGGGTGGCATCTCAATGGCTGGCAATATGGTTAATATTGGTCAAATTTACAAATGTGTATGATCATGCACCAGTAATTCCATTTCTAGGAATTCATCAGGCAGATACATGGGCATTTGTGTAGAAGTGTTTATGTAGTTAATAGTTCCCTGCAGCATTGTTGGTGCTAATAAAAGATGATAAATCAGCCAAATGATTATCAGTAAGGGACTGGCTAGAGCAAGCATGGGATAGCCATGCAAAGAAATGCCATGCGGCCAAAAGAAAAAGAAGTCCCTCTGTGTATTCACTTTTTAGAAAAGAAAAAACTAAGGGCTGGACAATGTGTGCAGGGTCCTATAGGTTGTGAAAAGAAAGAAAAATGTTTGTTGTTTGGTTGTGGTCTCTGTAGGATACCAAGAACCTGTGGGCACCAATTGCCTCTGGGAGGGGGACGGGGAGGCAGGGGCCAGGGAGACTTCTTCTGAATGCTCCTTAGTGTCTTTTGAATGGATGTATTGAACATCTCCTCAAATGTAAACAGAATAAAAAATGTAAGTTCCATGTGTTCTTTTTGTTGTGTTTCATTTCACTTTGAAATCTCGGTTGCCTCATCAGTAGGATGAAGAGAATAATATCAATTTCAAAGGGTGCCAGTGGCTACGCCTACTTCTTTCCAGTACTTACCACTGTCCTTCTGGGCTAGATTTTAGGGTCCAGTGACCTGATCTGTCTCTGTTGCTCGAGGATGGCACTGTGAGGACGGGACCTGGGCATCACTGGCTCACCACTCTGTCTCCGGGGCCTGCACTGGGTGTGTACTAAGCCCCAAATATATTCTTTTAATTGAGTAAATGAATGGAAGCATTTTGTAAATGAGAATATGCTCTTTACATCTTTGTTATTATTATTTAGAGCATCAAATTGCTGAAGCAGTGGTGCATATGGGCTCAGAGAAACCACCACTCTAGCTACTCTAAGTTCAGCTCTCAGCTTCTGTCACTTCTTAGCTGTGTGACCAGGGGCAAGTCACTTAACCTCTCAGCACTCCAGTGTCCTCATTAGCAAACTGGAAGCAAATTGCCTACCCAGAGGACTGTCATGAGGATCCAAACAGATCACATGTATAATTGCTTAAAATAGTACCCGACTCTGCACATGTGAGGTACTATTATTTCCATGTCCTTGGTACTTTTCCCATTATAATCACTCATTTCTATGATTCTGAAAAAATATCTTTCAGAATTTGGGAAGACTGTTGGATGATAGGAATACATTTTTTTTGCTATTTTTCCCTTTTAATTCTTCTATGCCTTGCTCATGAAGGAGGCTCTTTCTCTGAATGGTGTCCTGCTTTTCTAGAGAAGGCCCTCTCAGGTACAGACTCCTCATTTAGAGGACCGCTGGCCTCCAAGGCTTGGAGTCGTCAACGGGGCAGGGGCTGAGGGGTCCTTCCATTGTTTTCTCTTCCAAACTCCAGGAGTCTGCACATGGTCCCTGAGTTCCCTGAAGAAGCCACTCAGCTCCCTGCAAACCCTCCCGTGAAGTTCCTCTTCCTGTCCCCACTGGGCACAGCTTGACTATGGGTTGGTACTCTCCCAGGACTGGTCACCTCTCTCTCTCTCTGTGGCCGTGGCTGGGGACACTTGAAGTTGACTGCATCACAGGAAGCCTAGAGAACAAGGGGCTGTCTCTGCAACCTTCTGCTTCCTGTTTTGACTGGTGTGAAAAAAGCTGCTTTTGCTGCCAGCTTACTGCTTATTACTGATGAAAATGGAGGCTTAAGTGTCCTGGATACAGAGGCAAAAAGGTCACAGCCACCTGGGGCTCAGATTGTTCAGGGTAGTTTCATAGGGAGTTGGATCCACAGGGAGCTCAGCTGAGATTGATCAAAGTGCATTGAGAGAGCGGCTTGGAGGGAATTTTCTCAGCATCAGGTCTGCATTCTGATGGCCATCCCCCACCCGACCCCCTCGCGGCTCTCAGCCACCATGCTGACTAGGGACATGGTGGCTGCCAGCCGCCCTCACCTCCTGCACACAGCCAGGAAGCTTCAGAGGGAAGCTGGAAATTCTCTAGCCACTGGCAGGCAGGGTGCTGGTGGGAGATGGGCCATCAGTGCCAGGCTTTCTCCAAGGCACTTGGAGTGTGTCTCCTTGAGAAGATACCGATGACTACCTTGGGTGGCTCACTGGAGTTTGAACAGGAGGCTCTCACAGTCAAACTCAGAAGATGACAGGACCCCAGTGCCTGGGCTTGGAGGCTGAAATTCATATTCTTTTCTTTTGCTTTTTTTCTTCCTTTTCCCCCCACCATGCTGGGAATTGAACCCAGGGCCTTGAGCATGCTAGGTAAGCACTTGCTCTACCACTGAGCCACATCCCCAGCCCTAATCTGCTTTCTTTTCCTGAATCTCTAGGCACATTTGCTTTCCATCTTGTTTCTTGACACAGGATAAGCAAATATGCATGGCTCAGCCATATGGAAACAGCCGTCTGCAAAAGCAGTCCCAGTTTCAAAAACTGAAGACAGCACAGAGAGTTGGGAGCAGCCTGAAGGGAGAAAAGAAACCCAATCTCTTCCAGTCTTAGGAGTTAGCTCCTTATTTCCTGGATCCTGGGGGCAGGCTGGAGAAAGTCAGAGGGTCTGGCTGTGGCTGTTTTCTTTTGCTTTGAAATCCCCATACCCGGGAGGTCATGAAAAACAAAGCAAAATGAAAAAAAAAAATTTCCAGAAGTTGATTATTCAGCTTTTCAAAACAGGAAAAAAACCCAAACAAACAAACAAACAAAAACTCCCTTTAATCTCTTTCTCCCACACTTCTTAAAAGCAAAATGTGAAGTACAAGGCACAGACCGGTCAATTGCGAGTGGTAAAGTGTTTTGTTTGGCTCACACAGTATTTTCTTTCTTTCTTTTTTTCTTTGAGCTAATATATAAACACTGGGGAATTTCAAATAACAATTTAGAATGAATGGAGTCCCTGACCACACTTGGAGTGGCAGAACCAGTTGGCATTACCCAGTTGCAGGGTGATGGCTGGTTATTTACCTAACCCACTCCCTGTGGGTCTGGGCTCTGACCCTGTGAACACCTGAGTTTGACAGCTCTTTTGTAAAAGACCTGGCAACCAGCTGTCCTCAGTATTTTTCTGGATTATGCTTTCTGGAGCAGTGGGGTATAGTGCTAGTATTCTTGGATTCTCCTCCAGATTTGTTCACCCACTCAACTCTGACTGGTTGTTGTTGTTGTTATTATTATTATTATTATTATTAGTGCTAGGGGTACTAATAATACATCCCTAGTCCTTTATTTATTTTCTATTTTGGGTCAGAGTCTCACTAAGTTGCTCAGGGTCTCACTATATTGCTGAGGCTGTCCTTGAACTTGTGATCCTCCTGCCTCAGCCTCTTGTGCCACTGGAGTTATAGGTGCGCATCACCTTGCCTGGCCCTTAACTTGTTATTTTAATTCTCTTTCTGTGTTCATATTTAGCTTGTCAGGTGAATTTACATTTGGGTCTCTCTGCTGAGATCCTGGCTTACAGAACTTTGCTATTTGATTTTAAGTTATGTGACTTTGAAATTTATGAATGTTCTAATTTAAATGGTATTGAGAAAGTAGGAAAGCATAAGATTTCAAACTATGGCATTTTTTGTTTGTTTGTTTGTCATTGAAGTTTCAGATTCGTTCTACAGTCTTGGGCCAAGTTAACTTGGTAGATTTTTTTTAAAGGAATTTGTCCACTTCATCTAAGTTGTATTTATTAACATAAAGTTGTACATAATATTCCCTTATTATTCTTCTACTCTTCACAGGATCTGTAGTGATGCCCCCTTTCTCATTTCTGGTATTAGATTTTTTTTTTCCTATTCAGCCTAACTTAATAGCTCTTAATATAGCCATTTGTGGGCTATGTCTGCTTGCATGCTTGTATCCATACAGATCCTCCTCACTGTCTCAAATTCCCTCAACTGCATTTTATTCTGAAGGCACCAGCCATCTTCTGGACCACAATGCAGCCATCAGTAGGGATCAGCCAGTCACTTACCCTGGGAGTGCTGGACCCTCTTTTTCCCAGCTACCATGAATCTTGGACAATAAGCCACATGCCTGGAGTCTCTAGTTTTTCCTGCTGTTTTCAGACTTGAATAAATAGAAACACCAGTGCAGGGTACGGCATCTGTGAGTTCAGGAAAGGTTCACTCTCAGGAGTGAACACTGATGAGCGGGGGGGGGGGGAGGGGACAGGGGTGGGCTGACTGCTGCCAGGACCAGGTAAGTGAAGCAGTGAAGGTGCAGGGTAAGGAGGTGCTTACTCTCGGGGCCACACCTGTGTCCCAGTGCCTTGCACACTTTGCCCTCTCTCCACCCTGGAGCTGGCAGGCTGAGTTGCCTACTTCTTTTCTCTCATGGTCTGCTTTCTGAGCCAGTTTCCTCCTCAAACATCTGAGTCTCCACAGGTGAAGTGAATCCACCTCCTGGTGTCTGGGTCTCTGCTGTGAGCTAGGCAGCACTCCATGCTGCTGCACCTCCTTCCTGAGTCCTTTCCACTTTTTCTTGTCCTTAAATCTCCAGGACAGTATCCCCCCAATAAAGCAGAAGCACCTCAATCCTTGCCTCAGGCTCTGTTTTTCAGCAAACCTTGGCTAAGGCAGTATGAAAGACAATAACCAAAACACTAGATGAACCTGGCATCACATGGTAATAAGCTACTGTTATAAAAATCATTTAATTCTGATTAATTTAAATGAACAAGCAGAAACCATTAATTAGCCATTCAGTCTAATTATGTATATATGTTTATTAGTTGAGCCGCTATTTGAGAATCAGGCAGTTTCATGTAAGAATTTCGATTTTGGACTTCTTTTGAAACACTGGAAGATCTGGTGATATGGACTGACAATCAACTAGAAGGGGTCATGAGCTGCCCCCTTTCAATGGGGAGGCTGAGCACACACTAGTTGGATGCAGTCCCAGCACTACAGAGTGACACCTACACTCATACACAGGGCTCCTCTGTTCTTATTTATAAAATATCCCTGGCTCCTTGTAGACATTGAATTTGACATCTCCAGGGTAGAGGAAAATTCAGCTAGAAGTCTTGTTGGGATATGAATTGCTTCTCAGAAGGTGCATTAAACTGTGGGCTAATGGCTTATAGATTGCTAGACCTAGTTAGAAGTGTTCTGTGATTGACAGTGGTAGTCATATCAAATAATAAGGAGGGCCTGCTAGGCTCTCTCCTGCATCTGGTAGGAAGATTCTCTCTAACAACATAATGGTATTTTGAGAGCACCCGAGTTTTTGGAACAGGGAATGTTCAGTTAGCACACAGTGCTCTGACAAAATTTGACCACATAACCTCTGAGAATTAGGAAAAAAATATGTATGTGAATGAATATTTATGTATGTGATGCTTCTTGGAGAATATGACATTGAGCAATTGATTTTTGGTTTCTGGGTGGGTAGAAAGTTAGAGATGCTTCTATCAGGATGTGCTACATCCTTCATTTTGCTGGTCTCCCCTCATTTTCTTCCTCTTCTTAGTTTCAGTTACTGGGTCACGGGTTTAGAAGTCAGAGCCATAATTTGGACTGCCTTCCACCCTCACGTGGGCTCTGCCTGCTCTAGAAGCAACTGAGCTGAGGTACAGTATGTGCACACCAGCAGATTATTCTGCCTTTCTTTCTTCTCAATGACTGACACCACCCCTTTACAGTTGAATGGTACTTGAATATTTTCAAAGTGCTCTCACATCTTTCATCTCATTAGAGTCCTCTAATAGACATGTGAGTTAGATAGAGCAGGCAGAACCTTGATTTAAGATGGAAAGTGAGTCACAGCAAGGTTAAGTGATTTGTCCTCCCCTGCTCAGCAAGGCAGGGACATGGTCCCAGGTCTCCAGGACTTTTCCCGCTTAACTGCCAACCTGTTACTGGGGACTTTAGCTTTGCTTCTTCAGCTAGGACTGGTAGAAGCAGTGTTTTACAAACTATGGGATGTAGTACAATAGTGAAATCAATTTAATGGGTGCAACCAGATTTTTACAAATGAAACACAATGGAATGGATAATACCAAAGCACATTGCACATAAGGACGCACGTTATTTAGTAAAACTTCTAAGTTTTAGATTGTGTCGTTATTTTGGTGTCCTCGGCTCTTGCTGTTGCTTGGCCCAGAACAGATTCACATTCCTTTAGATTGCTGTGGAAGCTATGAATCCTTATCAGTTATTTCCACCTGAGCTTTAGGGAGATTAGATTCCAGTGACAGACGGTTGGGAGGTGTTGCTTTTGCACGTCTGAAAATGTCTGAAAATTCAAGGCAGGGATATGTTATTTATATAAGATAGAACCTCCAATGTGCTTATAGTATTAGATTTTGAACACCCCCAAGGGAAACAAACAAACAAACAAACAACAGCACCTAGGACTATGTATCCCTGTCTAGAAAGGCTGGGATCATAAGCCACTATTAATCCGAGGCTAACATGATTTTTAAGAAGGAGTATCATTTAAGTTCTCTGGGCCCTCAACCCAACAAACACAGAGCAGAGGGTTGCTCCTGAGGGTGAAGGCCAGCATGGGGAAGAGCCTGTGCTGGGCAGACGCTCATCAAGGACTGACTGTGTCTCCTAGGGCTGAGAAAGGCACAGTTCATGAGAATCTGTCTCATGACCAGGGGAATCACTAAGGGGCAGAGTTCTACAGGACAAGTCAGAACCCATCAGCACATTCCAGCTTGTTCCGGAGGCAGGGAGGGTGTTAAGGATCTGCACCTAGCAGTAGGCACTGCCCAGCGGGCTCACAGGCAGCATCATGGAATATGCTGTCAAATGGTTACACATGTGAATGATGAAGTAGTCAGTTTACATGGGTCATTGAGAAAAACCAATAAAAGGGAAGCCAATCAATCAAGAAAGGTGGTTAATAAATAATAAATAAATGTTTATGGAGCACTCTTTCTAATTCATTGCCTATTTGAATAACTTCTCTTGCAGTTGTCCAGTGGGAGAAAATAATATATTCATAAATCATACTAAGTTGAAGGGAGAATATTCTTTTAAGGATATATATAATATATGTATATATATGTGTGTGTATATATATGTATAATATATATTCTATCAATGATTTTTACTACTACACATGTCAGATTTTTTTTCCTTATTGGACCATACCAATGAAATGACAATGAAAATCAATGAAAAAAATGTGATGATTTACATTTGTTTTATATAAACTTTTCAATTGACAACTTAAAAAAAAACCAGTGACAATAAAGTTGACAATAGTGATGAAATTTTATTGTTTATCTAAATCTATGAGAATATATAATTTAAGTATATAAAAATATAGAATATGTTTATATAAAAATAAATATGTACATATGAAAAATACAGGAAGCATATGTGTGTATGTGTGTATATATATATATATATATGTATATATATATATATATATATATATATATATATATATATATATATACACACACACACACACACATGCATGTGTGTGTATGTGTGTGTGTGTGTGTGCGTGCGCATGCGTGTGTGTTTGCACACACTGTTCAGACCCCGAACCAGCCCGGGGCTCTTACTAAAAGGTCAGCCATGACGTTGTTGGTCACATTACTCACATGGTCCATGACACTAACCTCTCTGCCCTGGGTTGTATTTTCCTCACTCTGTTGGCCTCTGGCTGGTTGCCCTTCCTTGACCTGGCTTTATTCGGGTCATGACTAGAGAGAGTTAGGGAATGTTGAGGATAGAAATGTGGGGTGGAAAGCAATGGCAAATGAAAAGGGAGGGTTGCTGTGTAATGTACAGCTTCAGAGGGAGGAGAGACAGCAGCCCACATGTACATTTGCCACTAACAATGTACAAAAGTACATTTGCCACTAACCCCACACTCACATCCCCTCATTCTTTCTTAGATCTTGGGGTTACCATAGATGGGCACCAAGTGGTGGGAATCTCCTAAAGACAGTCCAGTGGGCAGCTGCTGTTCACTTCTTGGGGAACAAGCCAAGAAGAGAAGAGCTTCCATGTTTTCCCAATGACTAAAAAGTTACAATGTATCTTTATTGCTAAACTATGAAAGGTGATAAAAGATAAAAATATTACACCATCAAAGTTATTCAGTAAAGGACTCCTTCTCCCACCTCCAACCTCTAGTCAGACGCTCAGAAAAGAGGGAGTGTGTCCTAAGAGACAAAGCCCTACATGAGTCCGTTCCATCAATGCTATAAAACCAACCCTCACAATTGAATTGGATTATTGACCAGTAGCACTCTAGGGACATACTGAGACATATGACAATGAAATTGAGGATCTGGTAAACTAAACTCTACAATAATCACTGGACACATTTCAGTGGTACATGTCTGAATTTCAGTAGGTCAACCTCTGGGATACAAATTTCAGAGTTGTGTGGTGGAAGTCTAGATAACTTCCAAATCTCTGTGTGGAGTGGAGAACTAATGGGGTTGGAAGGATTTTGTCTTCAATCTGAATTCATGTAGGTCTTACTGAGAAAATCTGTTTCCCTCATCAAAGAAAGGTGGTGGTGGTAATGGTTTGGTGAGTATCAGGGTGTGTGTTGCCACTCTAATTTTGGGGAGTCCTTTAATATCCAGATTAGGGATTGGCACATTCCATGGTCAAATTGGATAGAGGATTATGGCCACCACATGTTTCATTAAAAAAAGAGCTGGTTGCAGAGGCACATGCCTATAATCCCAGCTATTTGGGAGGCTGAGGCAGGAGAACTGCAAGTTCCAGGCCAGCCTTGAAAACTTGGAGAGACCTTATTTCAAAAATAAAAAAATAAAGAGAACTGAGGGTGAAACTCAGTGATGCTGTTGGTTACATTAGCCACATGGCCCATGGCACCAACCTCTCTGCCCTGGGTTGTATTTTCCTCACTCTGTTGGCCTCTGGCTGGTTGCCCCCCCTTATCTGGCTTTATTCAGGACAAGACTATGGTCAAGACTAGAAAGAGTTAGGGAATGTTCAGGACAGAAATGTGGGGTCAAAAGTGCCCTTGGTTTCAATCCCAAGTACAAAAAAAAAAAAAAAAAAGAAAGAAAGAAAGAAAGAAAAAGAAAAGCTCTGCCTCAAAGTTGTTTGTTCTTGCTCTCCTTTTCCCTACTACATTATTTGAGCTTTGTGTCTTCCTGTCACTAGCATTGTTCATCCTCCCGAACTGCATCATAACCTGGTCAATGGCATTTTTCTTACTCATTCTCTTCACATAAGGACACTATTGATGGACACAGCATGACCTTCAACCAACTTGGGTACTTAGCCACTGCATAGATGCTGATGTTGACCTCCAAAATCCTTCGTAATTAAGCACTTTGACAAGTTATATTGGCATTTCTAGTTTCTGAAAATTTTAAAGGATTTTTAAATTTGTTCTTTTTAGATATACATGACAGTAGAGTGTATTTTGACATTATACATACATGGAGTATAACTTTGCATTCTTGTGGTTGAACATGATGTGGAGTTACACTGGTTATGTATTCATATGTGAATGTAGGAAAGTTATGTCTGAATCATTCTACTATTTTTCCAATTCCCATCCCTCTTCCTTCCCTTCATTCCCCTTTGTCTAATCCAATGAACCTTTATTCTTCCTTCCCCTGCCCCTTATTGTATGTTAGCATCTGCATATCAGAGAGAACATTCGGCCTTTGGTTTTTTGGGAATGGCTTACTTCACTTAGCATGATAGTCTCCAGTTCCTATAAATTCTTATCAGATTCAACTTTCTCATTTATAACTGAGGAAACGATTCTCAGGGAGGTTAAATGACCATTTGGGGGAACATCTCTTATGTTAATACATGAAATTTTATGCAGATGTCCTCTGGGACCTCTCTATGTTCTGTTGTGTGGCATCCGTGAGATTTGGTAAAGTGCATGTGTATTTGCTTGCCCAACTTCCTTTCCTCTTCTTGTGGTAATGGTGACCAAAGGAAATTTTCCCCCAGAGTGCGCTGGCTTTTCAGGGGTGTTACTCAAAATGCCCCACCCAATTCTGGTAGGCACATGACTTAGGCTGGTCAGTTAGACCTTGAGTTCTCAGTAATATAGAAAGTATGGGTTCCATATTTATCTCAAAAGTGGAGCCTTTATGAGCTGTCAATCAATCCCAGTTCCCTAGGTGCCTGAAAGAGGGTCTGATCTCACTCTTTCTTTGGCTGATGGTTCAGCTCTACACTCCATCTTCCTAGCCACTCTGTATCTTTCCTCCAGCACAATTCCCATTTTTTAAAAAATATATTTTTAGATGTTGATGGACCTTTATTTTATTCATTTATTTATATGCAGTGCTGACAATCGAACCCAGTGCCTCACACATGATAGACAAGTGCTCTACACTGAGCCACAACTCCAGCCCAGCACAATTCCCATTTTGCTTAGGAGAGGTAGGTTTTGTAGCTTGCATCAAATGCAATAAAAGTTGTAGTGCTATCTTTTTAAAATGAAATTGTCCTTCATCATGGTGTTCAAAGATAAGATGGCAGAGTGTGGAGACAGCCCAGGTTCAGGGTGTGTGCCATGCAACCATGTTAGGTAGTTTCTGAATTCTGCCAGCATTAAGCGTCTCTAAAGATAATGCCCCATCTGGTATTCTAAGCCTCTTTGAGTTAACATGGGATACCTGATGCATGAAAAATGCTTAATTTTCTTAACATCTGCCCTCAGCTTTCTCAGATTGACAGACCATTCTCTGCTGTACAATTCCTTTTGCTAAATTCAAATTTCTAGCTGTTATTCTGTTTGCTGCCAACCTCTTCTGGTCAGTTTGGTTAGGTAACTCAATCATTTATGGCTGAAAGCTTTCATTTGCTTGCTCAGAAGGCTTGGAATGAGGAGAGAGAAGAATGAGTTCAGAAACGGTTTGTGACAGATATTAGACCTCTGAGTTGCACGATTCTGACATTGTTCCCAACAAAACAAATGTGGCCAAGTGGTCCAGATGCAGTGGAATCTAATCCCAACCTGCCAGAGGGAGGATTAATGACTCAGAATGTAGTGTGTGTCTGGTGGTACAAGGAAAATCTTCTCTCCTGAGTTCCTGGATGATTATGTCAGTTACTTTCTCTTGTCAGTGGACCTAAAGTCGATTGGATTATGTACACAGTAGCACCTGGTCAAAAATAACTACAGAATCAAGAAGTAAGGGGTTGGAGAAAGGACTTCATCTAGCTCCCACCCCAAAGTGGAGACCCTCAGAAGCCACTTTGACTTCTTTCTCATCTTTCTAATTGTGTTACTTAGCTTTTCCTTGCTGGGACAAAATACCTGAGAAAACGTGCATATAAGGGGAAATATTTGTTTTGACTAAGGGTTTTAGAGATTTTAGTCCATGGCTGGCTGGTTTCATTCTTTTGGGCCTGAGGTGAGGCAGAACATGATGGTGGAATGTGTGGTGAAGGAAAGCTATTAGCTCATGGCACCAGGAAGCAGAGAGAAGAAGGGACTGGGGACAAGAATTAGTCCCAAAGGTCAAGTACCAACTCTCTCCAACTAGGTCTTACCTACTCCAGTTTCCACCATCTCCCAATAATCCGTTCAGCTATGAATCCTTCAGTGGACTAATCCATTAGTGAAGTCAGAGTCCTTGGGATCCAATCACTTCCACAAATCGTCACCTCTGAAAGTTACTGCACAGGGGACCAATCCCTCAGTACATGTGCCTTTGGGGGACATTCCGGATCCAAACCATAACACTAACCCATGAGGGATGGGCTGAGGGTAGTTCTGGCTCTTGTCTGAGTTCAGAGGGTAAAGTCCCTGGGGAGTCCTGGGAGTCCCACAGAACTATATTGGAGGGATCAGACAAAAAAGCAAGTGCCAAGATAAGTCACCAAGAATCTGTATAGGTAGTGGCTTTTAGGTAGGAGTAGGATTCAGGTCTACCAATAATGGTGGGAAAAGTGATTCCAGACAGAAATGGATGCCAGGAGTTATAGTGTCAGATATACTATGTTAAATTGTTTTGTATGATTTTCTACATCCCTCACAAAGTTATTAAAATTTTGAAATCAGGGGTCTTAGAGTAATTTGTTCTGCGCCTTCTAGCAGACTGGTGGACATGCTGAATCTACTAGATGAAGACGTGTATGGTTGGCTGGGTTTAATTCAGATAGTGAAATGTCCTTCCCTCTTCTGACCTTAATTTTGACCAAACTGCAGCCAGGAACACTGCTAATGGATTGCTTTTTCACTCCAACAAATCCTATAGGATGGAGCAGAGGAACTTTTATATACCAGTGTGGACTCCAGCTTTTCTTCTTCAATCACTGAGCAGCTGTCAGGCACTGCAGCTTGAAGTCAATTGCTGGGCCTCAGGTTTATTGGGGGAGACATAGGCAACTTCTCAACGAATCCCAGTGAGCTGGTCACCTGGAACATGATTTTAGAATTAGAAGTTCATATATTGCTTGGAAGGGACATGGCACTCATAGCTGAAAAGGCCGAGAGGAAGAAACAGTGAAAGTTTGCTTATGGGGCAGGGGAACTTGAAATGGAAATGTTTCCAGTTAGGTGGAAGAGCAAGGCTCAGCACATAAATATTTCACTTTGATGCTCATCTAAGATGCAGCTGCAACCCAGAGTTCTCTGATTCCTGGGATGAGATAGCAGGTGGTATACTTTTTAGTACTGATGTGTTCGATTTAGAAGATGGGAGATGGAAACAAGCCCAGAATGACATCCTGAAGAGTTGTGGGCTGGTGGGCAGACCCCAGCCCTCCTGAAATTGCTTTTGTGATGGACATTGTTGGTTCTCTTGTTTTAGGGCTAGGAGTTAAGGAAATGAAACTTTTTTTCTGGAATGCAAGAATTGCTCTTATTAGAGGTCCATTTCTTCAGTATTGTCCTCTCTGGTAAGTCTCTGTTGTTATCAGTGCTTAGTACTTTTAGGCAAATTAACTTATCAGAACACTTTTTATTTCTCAGTAGGGCAGGGGATTGGTAGAAAGTGGAGGGAATGGAGGGAAATGAACAGTAATTAAGAACTTCTGCTGTGCCAGGCCTTGTACCAAGAATAGTACCCACGCATCTCATTGAATCATTACAACAGATGCAAGGGTTATATCAATGATACCTCATTATGGGTCAACAAAATATCCCTCTCTTGTTTCATTGTTTTTATATTCTTTTATCATATTCTCCATGTCTGTTCTCCATGGCAACCATTTTGATATGTTTGGTGTATATCTTCTCTATGTGTTGCTTTGTGTGTTTATATTTTAATTTTTACGTAAATAGTGTAGTAGATCTCATCCTTTTTCATTCTTCTTTACAATTACCACTATTTAAATTTTTTTTTAATTAAGCAAAAAGTCGAATGTTTTCAAAAGTAGAATGGTGTCATAAACTCCAAAGTACTGTCATTCAAAGTCGAGCATAAATTTGTGGCCAATTATATTAATCTATACCCTGCCCATTTCCATTGTGTGCTGATTATTTTGAAGTGATTGCTGGAATCATGCTATTTTATCAATAAATATCTTAGTATGTACCTCTAAAATATAAGTACTCTTTATTTAAAATACATAATCATATCATATTATCATACCTAAAACTTAGAAATGATCACTTAATATCATGAACTCTTCAATTGGTGTTCAAATTTTTCTGATTTTCTCATTGTACTTTTAGATATTTGAATTAAAGTAACTAAAAATAAGATTTATATATTGTGATTGGCTGATAAATCTTTTTTAGCTTGTGGATTTGCCTTCCATTCCTTTTTATCTTGCAATTTATTTGCTGAAGATCAAATAATTGATCTTTCTGGAGTTTTCCATAGGTTGGATTTTGCTGACTGTATCCCTGTAGTGATGTTCACACTCTGGCCTTCTGTATTTCCTATAAATTGGTAGTTAGATCTAGAGGCTTGATCAGATTCAAGTTAATTTTTTTTTTTTTTTTGGCAAGAAATACTTACTAGGTAATGTTTTGGACTTCTGTCTAGAGGTATATATCTGGTTGTCTCTCTTTGTGCTGTTATCAACATTGATCAATCTTCCGTGAATTCACTGGGGGTTATAAAATGATGATAATCACTCCTGTCATTTCTTCTTCACTTACTAGCTGAAATACTTCTATAAGGAGGAACTTTCCCTCACCAATTCTTTAGTTATCCTGAGGTACAGTTGGTATAGGAAAGGCAAGATAAATGCTAATTCTATACTTCACAGATTTTTCAAATTAATGAGTTAAATCCCTTCAAAGATAAATAGTTGTTTTAGTCAGCTTTTTCACCACTGTGACTTAAAGAACAGACCAGAACAATGTCAGGGGAAGAAATGTTTATCAGGGGGCTCAGAGTTTCAGAGGTCTTGATCTGTAGACGGCCGGCTCCATTTCTCAGGACTCAAGGTGAGGCCATTATGGTGGAAGGGTGTGGCAGAGGGAGGCAGCTCACATGATGACTGGAAAGCAGAGAGGGAGATCTCCACTTGCCAGATACAAATATAGACCCTAAAGCCATGCCTCCAATTGTCACCTCCTCCAGCCATACCCCTCTTGCCTTCAGTTAATCTCATCAGGGATTAATTCACTGATTATGTTACGGATATATATAACCCAGTCATTTCTCTTCCAAACCTTCTTGCATTGTCTCACACATGAGCTTTTGGGGGACACCTCACATCCAAACCACACAACACTAGTAAAATCTAAAAATATTATAAACTCATGGATTTAAAAAATTGATTTCTTCAACCATCTGCAGTTATTATCCACATTGATTTCTAAGTTGTCCCATCTTTGGTAGATGGAAGTAACTCTAAGCTGTTTTTTTTTTTTTTTTTCCTTCTGGTTGTTATTGAAACCACCTCACTAGTCTTTGATGGCTTCCTTGCTGCTTGTTATATCAAGATGTTCCTGGTTGATCTTGTACATTTCCTGTCCCATTCCTGGAGTGGGCCATTTCTTCAAGGGGTCCTGATTCTGATTAGTGGGAAGTTGTATTTGGAGACCACAGCCTGGGTGCTAGGAGCACTGTGTTTTTACACTTTATCCACAGTGTGGCTTGCATATCCAGTCTGCTTTTCCTAACTGCTGCACCATACTGCAGAGTGTGCACTCTCTATATGTTCAAATATGTCCCTCCAGCAATGCAGATGAAGGCAGCCTTCAACTGCCTGCCACCATAAGCAACTGCAACAAGCATCCTTGAACACGTCCCTTTTAGGAAGTATATCCCAGAAGCTTTTCTTTTAAGGTCAATGTTATTATCCCTGTTTTATTGGGGAGGTCACCAATCAGCTGGTGTTAAAAGAAGAAAGAGGGAAGGCTCTAGAAAGTCAGATGGTACACGGGGCACAGTGGGAGTCTTAGAGACTATACTGCCTTTGTGTCTCTTTTGAGTGGAGGCTGCGGATTCTCCTGGAGAAAGGACAGGGCAGGGGATGAATTAGCATTTTCCTTGTTCTGCCTGGCTGCTTTCACACAATTCTTCATGAGCCCTGAACTCCCAGTGCTTTAAGGCTCATGCCAGTGGGATATCTTCCACCTCAGTGGTTGTGTTTGTTGTCTGCTCTTTGAGGTTTCTTCTGCACATTGACCCAGGGCTTGACAAGTGACAAGTAGGAGTCTTCTCCTATTTCTTGTCAGCTTTCTGGTCAACTTCATTATTCATATGGATGACCTGTTCTGCACCATAGCCTCCCAGCAACTTGATCTCCTCTACGTTCACACTCTTTACTCTGTTCTACTTCAGAGGTCTGTTCCCATTGCCTCACCATAGACAGAGAGTATGGCAAGGTGAAGGCTTGGTGGCTTGGAAGAAAGCCATTACAGCTAGAATATAGACTATGGAACCCGCAGGGCCCCAAATTAGGCAGAGCTCCATCCCTCCGAACTTTGTGGGTCATGTTAAAGATTTTGGCTTATGTTCTAAAAGAAATGAGAAAGAACTAGAAAGACTTAAGTGGTGCAGAGAGGGTAACATGTGTTGCTGCTGCTGACGACATGATCGAGTTTGTGCACTGGAAAGAGCTCCGTGGTTACTATGTAGAGAATATACTGGAACAAGAATAGACATGAGCTGGCCATCTGGGAGGCTATTTCCACAATCTAATGAGTGACAAGAGTGGCTTGGAGCAGGACAGAGACAAATAGACTTGGGGAATCTTTAGGAGTAAAAATAGCCAGGACTTGTTCCTGTTCTGGGACTGGAAGGAGAGGGAGAGGGAGCAATCAAGGATGACTCCCAGGTTTTCAACCGGCTCCACTGGACAACGGACACGGCCATTTCCTGGGTAGGGGATCGTGGGGAGGGGCCCAGGCTTGAAGTTTGGTGGGAATCTGAACACTTTCTTGGATATATCGATTAGGAGAAGCTTTGAAACAACCCAATGAGGACTTGCGTGGGTAAGGGGATGCTCAGGTGTGCAGCTCAGAGGGGAGGACTGGGTTGAGAGGGGGAGCTGGCCTTGATCTTTGTGCAGGTGGAAAGATGCTGCGAGTGTGGCTGAAATGACCTGTGGAGAGCTGTGGAGGGGGCAGGGAAGGGGTTGGGGCCCAGCTTAGAAGACACCTGCAGGCTAGTGGTCATTCTGAGGAGAACGGAAATGCAAAGGGGAGAGCGGGGCTGCCAGACAGAAAGGAGCAGAGAGAGAGGTGCCTCGGAGGCCCCAGGAGGACGTATTTCTAGAAGGGAATCTTGCTCTGTGGAGAGAAGGAGGTCAAGAAAGACCAGGAGTGAAGAGTGTCTATTAAATAGGGCAACAGGTCAGTCCTCAACCTAGAGTACCTCAGTGTGCTGTCACCAGGAGCCGGGTGGGTTAGAGGAGGAAGGAGGAAGTGGGGCCAGGAAGCAGTGTTGAGGGGCTTCTGGAAGGTCCTGGAAAGGGACGGGATGACTCAGTTGTATGGCATGTCCTTTTGTTCTTCCTTGTTAGCCTCCTCCTACTTCCTGCTGGGCATCTGAATGTGACAGGGGGGTAATAGCAGTGGCTATCTTGGGGCCAGGATGAGAAGCCCTAGAGACTTCTGTGTTAATACCCTTGAGCTGCTGAGCCAGTGTCAGCTGCTCCCCAGCTCCAGAGTTTGCTTTACTTGAGAAAAACAAAAACCCAGGTGCTGTTTGCAGTTGAAGATAGTTTGCAGCTGATACAGCATGTCACCTACACTGTTTCACTTAATCCCCTAAATTGCCTTTTGAGGTAGTATTGTAGTTTTCTATTTCACAGACAAGGAGATCAAAGCACAGAGAGGTTAAGAAAGTAGGATCTTAAGTGGCAGAACTCAGTACCCCATCCACAGTACTGGGGATTGAACTTAGTGAGACACTCTAATACTGAGCCGTATCCCTAGCCCTTTTTCTTTTTATTCTGAGACAGGATCTCACTAAGTTGCTGAGGCTGGTCTGGATCTTGGATCCTCCTGCCTCAGCCTCCAGAATAGCTGGGATCACAGACATGCACCATGCTCCTGGCTCAGAGCTGACTTTTAAAAAAATAGTGTCCTACTCAAGGCCATGTGCATAACTCCTCTCCTGGGATTTACTTTATCGATAGCTATTATTGCTATTATTGTTTTTATGGTCTTCAGCCATCTCAAAAGATCATTGGGTGGATCTTTTTTCAGTAAGGGAGGCATGTAGTAGGCATTTAATACATGCTTTGAAACACCTTACCTAGAGATTCTTTCTGTACTTCTTCTGTTATATATTTTATGGAGATGGTAGTATGGCTTTGATAGTGAAAATAATTTCTAACACTGTAATTCCACAATTCCATTTTACATAGAGGTTTAGTGGTTCATAAGTAAAACATTCTTCCAGCTCAGGATCACAGGGGAAAAGTGCTGAAATCAGATAATCAGCGCTGCTGGAATAGGGAACCCAGCTCCATTTGCACAGTTGTAAACATCTTTCAGGCCCAGTGATGGACATGTGCACCCAGCCATCATCTTCATTGCTGTTCTGTTAAGCGTGATGTCACTGAGGGAGATCAAGAAATCACCCAGTTCCAAGCAGAACAGAAAGTCTGTCCAAGTCTTGCAAATCTTATTTAAAATCCTCGCTGTCAGCCGTGAGGAAAGTCTCTGCAGTCACATCAAAGAACCAGAGTGGTTTGCAAAGATTTTTTTTTTTTATTACTAAGCTGTTACTATAAACATGCTTTTACCCAAATAGAGCAAAAATATGCAATTTCCTGAAAATGGGAGCTGGAAATCACACCCCCAGAAAATCCATAAGTACTGTTGATGATCCATTTGTTAGCATTTCAATGTGCATTTAAAAGGGAAAGGACCAGAGCGCCAGTATGGACCCACAGTTAGCAGAGCTACTACCTGTTCTCAATCTATTTAATAAAGAAAATTGCCTATGGCAGCGGCTTCTTCTTCTTCTTCTCCTCCTTCTTCTCCTTCTCCTTCTTCTTCTTCTGAAAAGCTTAGAATTCGTTAATGCGGTTGTTTTACTTATACTTTAAGTACTGGTTTCATTTACATATCCTGAAGACTTTATAAGAAGAGGGAGAGAGGACAGAGGAGAAACACACGCATACACATGCATGCTCCCTGTCTCTTGCCATGTGAAGACTTGTGCTACCTCAGAATTTTGCCAGCAAGAAAACCACTACTGAATATGGCCCCTTCACCTTGGACCTCTAGAACCATGAGCCCAAACAACCCTTTTTCTTTATAAGTTCATCTAGTCTCAGGTATTTCATTATGGTAACAAAAATGGAATTTTTGTTAGGGTCTAACTGCTTCTTTGAGTTTTCATTTTCTTTGTGAGAGCTCCCATGTACATGTAAAAATTACTAAATAAAATTTGTATATGTTTCTCCTGTTAATTGAGCTTTTATCAGTTTTCTTGATATCAGAAATTTTTGGGTCTAGTCAGAGACTTTAAGAGGATAAATTTTGTCTTCTCTACAAAATTAAAAAAAGTTACCATGAGAAGATGTTCCAAATCATTAGTAACATGAGAAATGCAAATTAGAACAAGATAGAACTGATAATTTAAGGCTATTAGAATGGTAAAATTAGACAGCTGGACTCGCCACCTGTTTGTGGGGATATGTGGGGTGTAGGAACTCATGCTCTGCTGGTAGGGGTTAGTCTGTGCAGCTGCTCTTGAGAGCAACCTGGTGGTCTTTACCAAGTTAAAGATGTGCATATCCTGTGACCCACCAATGTTGATCGTGTGTGTTGGTCTCTTTGAGAGCCAGGTACAGTTGCTCCTCATCTTACCATTGGGTTATGTCCTGATAAGCCCATTGTAAGTTGAAAACGCACTAAATACACCTAGCCTCCTAAGCATCTAGGACGATGCCTGTTTTACAAGAAAGTGTTGAATGTGTCACGTAATTTACTGAATATCTGTATCCCCAAACCATTGGTCACATAGTACCCTGTAGAGCATCCGTCATTTCTCTTCCAGATCCTACGATTGGCTAGCAGCTGCAGCTCTCTACCACTGCCCAGCATAGCAAGAGTATCATACTGTGCATCATCAGCCCAGGGAAAGCTCAAAATTCAAAATACACAGTACAGTTTCTACTGAATGCATATTGCTTTCACATCCTTTTAAAGTGAAAAAATTTTGAGTTGAACCATTATAAGTTCAAGACAGTCTGTACATGTGTATATGCGATTGTTTTTATTTACCTGGAGAATGCTGATTAATACAGATGAGAGAGAGGGAGAGAGGGACTTATCTTAAGGAATTGTCTCAGACGATTGTGGAGGCTGATGGTCTGTATTCTGCAGGGTGGGAAGGTAGCTGGAAATTCCGGCCAGAGTTGATGTGGCATTCTTAAGTCTGAGGTCTTTTACTCAGGCTTAGAATTTCTTTCTCTATGGGAGACCTCAATCTTTGCTGGTAAGGCCTTCAGCTGATTAGATGAAATTCATTCACAATAAGAGTAATCTGCTTTTTTTATTAAAAAAACTCTACTGATTTGTATGTTAATCTCATCTAAAAAATTCTTTGAGGTGGTCTCTCTACTGGTGTTTCACCAAACACTGGGCACCACAGCCTAGCCAAGTTGACACATAAAATGAATCATCACAATATCTGTTATAGGCTGAATTTTACCCCTCTGAAATGTACCCATTGGAGTCCAAACTGCCAGTATATCTTTATTCAGTGTGTAAGTGTATTTGGAGATAAGGTCTTTTTTTTTTTTTTTTTTTTTTGGTACCAGGGATTGAACCCAGGGGCACTTAACCACTGGGCCACATTCCCAGCCCTTTATTATTTATTTATTTATTGGTTCTTTTCAGTTACACATGACAATAGGATTCATTTTGATATAATTATAAAAGCATGGAATATAATTTGTTCTAATTCAGTCTCCAGTTCCTTTCTCTTCCTCCTGTTCTCTTTCCTCTATTCTACTATCTTTCTGCTATTATAGTTTTTTTTAATTAGTGTCTTATGGCTGTACGTGATTGTGAGATTCAGTGTGGTATATTCATGTATTTACACAGGAAAGTGAGGTCAGATTCATTCCACTGTGTTTCCCTATCCTTTCCCTCTTCCCTTCCCTTCATTTCCCTTTTTCTACTCTACTGATCTTTCCTCTATTCTTTTTTAAACACCCCCCCCATATTAAATTAGGTTCTTTGTATCAGAGAAAACATTTGACCTTTGACTTTTGTGGACTGGCTTATTTCATTTAGCATAATAGTCTCCAGTTCTATCCATTTACCAACAAATGCCATAAAGTCATTCTTCTTCATGGAGTAATACTCCATGGTATGTGTGTGTGTGTGTGTGTGTGTGTGTATCTGTGTGTGTGTGTGTGTGTGTGTATCTCACATTTCCTTTATCCATTTATCTATTTAAGGGCACCTAGATTGGTTCCATAGCTTGGCTGTTGTGAATTGTGCTGCTATAAACATTGAGGTGGCTATGTCACTGTAGTATGCTGATTTAAAGTCCTTTGGATATATATTGAGGAGTGGGATAGCTGGGTCAAATGATGGTTTCATTCCTAGTGTTTGGAGGAATCTCCATACTGCAGTCCTTTTTATTTTTTATATTTGAGATAGGGTCTCACCAAGTTGCTAAGGGACTTGCTAAGTTGTTGAGGTTGTTCTCAAATCTGCAATCCTCTTGTCTCAGCCTTCCAAATCACTGGGATTACAGGTGTGCACTTCCATGACTGGCAATAAGGTCTTTAAAGAGGTAAGTTAAAGCCAAAGACTTTAGGGTGGGTCCTAGTCCAATATGACCAATAGGACCTTATTAGAAGAGGAGACTTGGACAGACACAAAAGGAAAACTGTGTGAAGACATAGGGAGAAGGTCGTCATCTGCATGCACCAGAGATGTGCTCAGAGAAACCAACCCTGTCAACGCCTTGACCTTGGACTCTTTGCCACCAGAATTATGGAAAACATATTTCTGTAGTTTAACCAACCCTGTCTGATATTTTGCAAACAGGGCCAGTGATGGACATGCGCACCCAGCCATCATCTTCATTGCTGTTCTGTTAAGCGTGATGTCACTGAGGGAGATCAAGAAATCACATTCTACAGAACTGAACAGGGCTGATCTTTTGTGTAGCAGCTGGAAGGGGGTGGAGAGAAAAAAGGGAAATGGGACCAACGTTTCAGATCTCCTGGGTTCCCTGTGTCCTCAGGCATGCAGGTGGCAGGAAC
Source organism: Marmota monax (assembly GCF_021218885.2). Lineage (NCBI taxonomy): Eukaryota > Metazoa > Chordata > Mammalia > Rodentia > Sciuridae > Marmota > Marmota monax. The sequence continues at coordinate 22,210,202 of NW_026692254.1, forward strand.
TCTCCAGGTGGCAGGAGGACTTCGTGTCTTGGAGTCACGTGAACCTTGGCTATATGGGAAGCCCCCTCCTGCCTACCCACCAGACTTTGGCAACTGGGGCTCAGAGGATTCTGGGACTCCTGGGATTCAAGGCCAGTGGAAGTGTCCTCTACAGAGTACAAGGCGTCTCCCTTCATTGAGAAAACAGAGCAAATGGCTTCCTCCCCATCTGGAGACTGAGCCTATGTGGGGAGGGATCAAATAAATATTTCTCACCTCTGCCCTTCCCAGCCATGATTCTGGCCTCAGCCTGGACATTCTCTGACTAGCTCCATCTGCATAAACAAGCCTGCCAGATGTGCGTGTTTGAAGCCTTCAGTCATTCACACCTTATTAGAGTTAAAAATAAATAAAAATCTAGTTTACTTAATTACTGCTAGTTGAAATGTGCCCAGGAAATACATAGCTCATTTCAAATGGCCCTGCAATGCAGTAAGTGGAATTACTTCTTTCCTGACCCCTGAAAGGCACTTGTCTCTGCTCTCTGCACAGCAACAACACGGGCATCCCCTGGGCTCATTGTCTCCCCAGCTTCAGCCTGTGCCCCACTGGAAAAAGTTCCCATATCCCTTTGTGTCCCCTGTGGCGAAATATTTGGAATCTAGCAAAGTTTCAGGAAGACCTTGTTTGGTTGTGTTAAAACTGAAGGGTCTTGGAAATGAAAGGGTTTATAAAGCTGTTATAAATACTAGCCAGAAAAAGGAGCAGGTCCTGGGACAAGTTCCTGCAATGATCAGCAGGGCTGGTAGTAGTTGGAAACACAGCCACTGGACAGGTGCTAAGAAGATTTTTTTTCTACTGGAAAATTGGGGAAGAAAAGCATAATGTCTCTTGCTATGGATAAAAGGGGTGGGATTACTGAAAGGAGGGAGAGCTTTGGGGTAGGAAGGCAGTCCCCAAGGAGTCCCTCGGTGGGCAGCCAACTGAGCGTAAGTGTCCAAGGTGGGACAAGGCCCAGATTGGAAGTGTCACCCAGGTCTGACCCCAAGTTCTGCAGGTGTTTCAACCTCTTCCTGATTTTCTATCATATGCAGTGAGGGAATTGGAAGGGATCAGAGACCTCAGGGAGATGAGGAAAGGGGCCCTGTAGGGGCAGGTGGGAGGGGAGGGGAGATGGTGGTGAGGTCACTTGGTCAAGGGTCCAATGCCATCAAGGGACAAATGAGCCTCTTCCTCTACTGACATGGAACCCAGAAGTGTCCTCTACTCTGTACCCTGTCTCTAGCCTCTGACCAAGCTGGACAGGACCCTGGAGTCTGTGTGTGTCTAATAATCCCCAGCTGATCCTGGTGGAAAGCCAGCATGGGCTTTCCAGACTAGCAGGGAATGGATGATCCAGGTCTGACAGCAGTAAGGAAGAGTATTTTTTATTATCTCTTAATTAGATATAAAATAAAACTAGGTATAAACCATTTATGCTTATAGCTCTTACGCACCTATAAAACCAAAGGCAAATTTCAATTAAAAGCTAAAGAAAGTACATAGGCACACATTTTAATAAACATTATTTTGATGGGATTTATGATGAAGCTGTGCTAAAAATAAATGACTATTGCAGACTTCATAATGGAAAGATGCAGCCTTAGGTCTAGATCTGTATCTATTCTCTATTTTGTTTTTAATAACACACATGCAAAGACCATCTCTTCTCGTAAGAATGAGGCAAAATGGTATTGATAATGCCAAGGCTGTGTCTGTTAAGACAGGACAATCAGATACTATCTGACCCAAATTTGGCTAGTGAGCAATTCCTAATTGTTGATTTTAATGAGGTGACACTTGGGAAATCTGTAGATTGCTCACGTTCACTTAAAGATATGGTTAGCATTGTAGCCTTATTAAAATCTGCTTTAAATGGGATTTCTTTTTCCATTGCCTTTGAAATGGGAAAAGCAAATACCTTAAATGTATATTCATCACTCACTGTTAATGAACTGCTGAAAATTTACAGGTTGAAAGGATGTACAAGCGGCATCTGCTTCTGCAGCTAAGCACTACATACTGGTCATTTTGAGTCAGTTTCTATTTCCTTGTGCTGTGGGAGTTTCCCCTTTGGTCTTTCTATTTGCACTACTTTGAAATCAGAGTGTGTGCACTGTTTTACTTTGCAAAACACAAATATGGGTACTCCAATCTTGTAGAAGATCTCTCACCAAGGGGCAGCCAGATAAAGTACAATAACATATTATAGATTATCAGCAAATCCTTGTGCAGAACTGAGGGCCCCTGAGAACATGTCTGTAGACCCGAGATTGAGAAACACTGGCTAGAAAATGTAGCCATCTGTTTCCTTGAAGAAGACCCAGATGAAGAGACTTCTTCTTCTTCTTCTTTTTTTTTTTTTTTTTTTTTTTTACTTCTCCAAAATTCCCAAAGTATCAAGCTGTGAAGACTCTGAAAGCCTGGAACCACTTAGGGTCAGGCATTAAAGCTGTTATGATCTTGCTAAGTGGTTAAGAGAAGCAACCCCACTGCTCTCAGGTGTGCTGAGAATTCTCTAATTCTTGTCCTGAAGATAAGCTGAAGGGGACAAAGGAAATTAAGCACTTATGTTGACAACAGCTAGATTAGCGATAACCATTTGGAAAGACTACAATTAAGAGGTAAAGAGCAACCAACTCAGAGCCAGAGGCAGCAGTTCTCAACCTGGTTGCCTATTAGAATCACCAGGGGAGCTATTTAAATATGGCCTGCATGGATCCATCAAGGAAGATTTGAGTTAATTGGTTTGGGGTTGGGCATCAGTGTTTGTAAAAGGACCCCAGGGGATTCTAATGTGTAACCAAGGTGGCCCACCACTGTCCTAGGAAAAGCCTTTTGGTATAATTACATTTAAGGCCACCTGAATTAATCTGTTTGGGGCGGGAAGGGAACCAACATTTATTGAATGCATTGTGCTAACCCTTTAATAAATAGAAATAGCAGTTAACATTTATGGAAAGCTGGCTATATGCCAGGTATTGTTAACCATTTCACCTGAATTCAATCTTCACCACATCCTACTTAATGGAAATTACCTCCATTTTACAAGTGAGGAAATAGGCTCAGTGACACCCAGAAATTTGCTTTAAATCATTTCAACGTAAATAAATATAAAATTGAAAATATCCCAGGGTTGTATAAGAAGGGGTCAGGATCTGAACTATGATCTTTAGCCTTTTTTTTTCTACTGTGTGCTAGCTCAATTAATGCATTCAACAAATATTTACTGAGCATAGGCCTTTGGTGTGCCCGATACTCAGTATTGGCGTGGTGAAGGTGATCAAGGCAGAATTTCTGCCCTCCAGTCTGATCAGAAAGACAGCCAACTCCAAAACAAAGTGATCAATACTATTAGGGTTGCCCCATTTGTTCAGGACTCTCCTGCCTTTAGCATTGCAAGTCTTACACTCCTGGAAACTTCTTCCTGAATGATTTGGAACAGCTGGCCACCTTAGCTGTCACAGAGGAATGCATGTGGGCTGGGCTAAGTTTGCACGGGGTGGTGCCTATAGTGGAGGAGAGATCACGAATGATTAAGAGTTCTTTTTTTTTTTTTTTTTTTAAATTTTTATTGTTGGTTGTTCAAAACATTACAAATTTCTTTTTTTTTATTTTATTTTTTTTTATTGTTGGTTGTTCAAAACATTACATAGTTCTTGATATATCATCTTTCACACTTTGCTTCAAGTGGGTTATGAACTCCCATTTTTAGCCCATATACAGATTGCAGAATCACATCAATTACACATCCATTGATTTACATATTGCCATACTAGTGACTGTCATGTTCTGCTACCTTTCCTATCCTCTACTATCCCCCCTCCCCTCCCCTCCCCACCCGTAGAGTGATTAAGAGTTCTTTAGGCAAACAATGGAGGCGGAGTATTCCTCGTAGAAGAACCCGGGAACAGCTTAGGCAAAATCTTGGAAGGGAGGTATAGAAAATAGTTTAGTGAAGTTAGATTTTGGGGTAGATGGGGACTGGAGGTAGATGAAACTGGGATCATACTAAGACATTTGGACACAGGAGACAAAGAATTTAAACCCTTTAGGAGTTTTCTAAGTAAGAGAGTCCGATACTTATTTTTTCATTGAAAAATATAACTCTTGTTAGATAGTAGGATGATGATTATCTTAGTAATTTTTGTGTAGCGGTAAAGAATACCTCAGACTGGGTAATAAACAGAAAGGCTCTGGCCTCTGGAGAGATCAGCTCTCTGTTTCCAAAATGGCACATGTCAGCTGGGCCTCACATGGCAGAAGATGGAAGGGCAAGAGGGAAGAACTCCCTCCCCCAAGGCCTTTAGGATGGCACTAATCCATTCACAAGGGCTCCCCACTTACAACCTGAACATGTCCCCAAAGGCCCCACCTCCCAACACTATCTTATTGGAGATTAAGTTTTCAACATGTGAAAATTTTTAATTTTGAAGGACCTATTCATACCCATAGCTGGGATTCACATAAGGGGAGTAGGCTAGGAGAATAGTTAGGATATTATAACACAGGTGAGACACAAGGTCAGGAGAGAATGACAGCAATAATAATAACATAATCTAATGTTTATGGAGTAAATGTACAGTCATGTTGCTAAGCTCTCAGGTGTGTGATCTCATTGTAGCCTAATAACAAACTCTTTCGTTACATGCTATTTTACGCCTCTGATACAGAGGAGGAAACTTCGGCTCAGTAAGTTAATTTAAAGTGGCACTGAATGTAAATGATAAGTTCAAAGTCCCCAGCTCTTGCTCTGTGACTTCAAACATTCATGGTCAACTTCCACATAAGGTGATATAAACTAAAGCAGAGGGTACTTATTCATTCAATCCAGCAACATTTATTGAACATTTCCTATGTGCCAAGCACATTTTTAGTTGATGAAGATACATCAAAAAATAAAACACCAACTTTCTGATTTAGTGGATGTTGCATTGCTGTGCACGTTGGAACATGGATAAACAAATAAACAGCGTGCCTTATTTGTGGATGAAGTTGGACTCTATTGGTTAGTGATAGGGAATGAGGAGGAGGAGAAGGGCAGCAAGATCCCAGATTTCTGGCTTCAACAATAGGAGTGGAGGTTGGGCCTCCAACAGAGACAGGAAGCTCTGGACACAGAACAGGCTTCGGGGAGAGACAAGGAGCCCAGTTTTGGACATGTTGAGTTTGAGGTTCTTGTGGTCAGGAGTGCTTGAAGATGGTCATGGGGCAAATAGAAAATCACTTAAAGCTGGGATCATGGTTGAGGACCAAGGAGCTGGGGCAGAGGGAGAGAGGACTCTGTAGGAGGGGGATGGAGGGGCAGAGGGGAGGATGGAACACACAGGGCAAGTGGTCTTAACCATCAAGGGAGCAGCGAGTACCAAGGCAGGAAGACCCAGCATCCTCAAGTGCCCAGAAAGGATGCTTAGAAAGGGAGCAGACAGTGACTGCTAATAATAATAACAGAATCTAATGTTTAAGGAGTAAATGTACAGTCACGCTGCTAAGCTCTTAGTGTGAGGAAGGAGACACATAAAGTTGGGGCACGTTTTCTTTCAAAGCAATGAGAGGTTAGAATAAAAAGTTTTTTAGCAGAGGTTTGGAGACATAGGAGGAGATAGGTAATCCTTGGAGCAAAGCCCTGGAGATGGGGAGGGTAGAATCCAGAGCAAAGGAGCTGAGAGGTCAGGATGGTGTAACCCTGAGATTGGAAGGGAACAAGAAAAGATGTAAGTCAAGATGTTCAGGAATGCAGAGCAGTGCTTTTTTGGGAAGTGGGTGACACTTGTGGGATAGAAGGGCCAGAGGGGGGCTGGGGTGAGTTGATAGAGGGATGCAGCTTTTGAATCTACCCTGTGGGCAACAGGAGAAAGACCCACCTACCTGGGGTCAGCTGGAAACTTTCCTGTGTCCCCATCTTTCAAAGGCCCAAGTTCTGCCTGGGAATGAAAACACGAGTTTGTGTGAATATGAAATCTAATTTGGGCCTTCGCTGCAAGGGCTGTTGATGCTGGTTGGGGAGTCGCAGCAGGGACAGGTATGGAGGGGATGTTTCTGGACATGGGGGTGAATCCACTCGGAACTGCATGCAGAGACAACAGCTGCTGTTTTTTCAAGCAGGTTGGGGGTCTGCTGCACAATCAGTGTTAATTTTACCAATGGCCATCTGGAAGATGAACTGCCCCCTCTTCATCCTCTGCTTTTCTGGGGATAGAAGACTTAAACCTGTTTACTTCTGCCCAGCTGGTCTTCGACTCTCAATCGGATGCAACTTTGATGTGAAAAGAAAAATGCTGAACTGCAAAAGGAGCCGTGGACAGATGGTGCGCCCCTAGCTCAGAGGTTGGGGCCCCTCTCGGCGTTGTGCACCTCGGGACTTTGTGTCCTGTTGAAATCCAGGGAAGAGTTTCTCTGTGGGTGGCACTGGTTGCTGCAGCTCCCTTGGCTGGGACGGCTCTGTCAGCCAATATTATGTCATCACGGGCTTTCTGCAGCATTCCTCGGGGACACTTGAGAAACTGATAGAAACATTTCTCTTTGGCAGCAGCCTGCTATTTCCATGGCTTGACAATGCTAACCAGATGTGAAGTAGGCCAGCAGAAAAGAGGACCGCCCTGGGGGACAGAGGTCCTGACGCACGCTTTGGTCTGACTCTGGGCAAGTCGGATAACCTCATTGAGCCTGTTTCCTAATCTTCAAAAGGGAACCTTGATGTGTGAGGTTCGATGATGGTTCAGGGTTGTGAGCATGAGTGTTAAAGAACTGTGCCTATCTTTGAGTTCTTTTGATAATGTCCTTTGGAGGACATATTTTAAAAACAAATGAAGCTGGGTGTGGGGCACGTGCCTGTAATGCCAGTGGCTCTGGAGGCTCAAGCAGGAGGATCTAAAGTTCAAAGCCAGTCTCAGCAATTTAACAAGGCCCTGAGCAACTTAGTAAGAATCTGTCTCAAAATAAAAAATAAAAAGGTCTGGGGCTGTGGATTGGTGGTTAGGTGCCCCTGGGTTCAATTTCTGGTTAAAAAAAACCAACCAACCAAACAAACAAACAAAAAAACCCAACAAAATAAAACAAAACAAAACAAAAAAACAAAAAAACCCCAAATGAAACATATCTTAAATATAATGCTATTAATTTTGCATAGGTCTAATAATATATTGTTTGCACTCTGAGATATCTACTAATTTAAATAATGAGCCTTCTCATAGTGACAAACCATCGTAATAACTATTAAACTTACAAGGCTCAATATTCCAATCACATGAAAGGACACAATTACCATTCTCTTTCCTGTCCCTTTCCCAGGGATCCCTCTGCTTTGGTAGGGTGACCAACTACTCCTGCATGGGACTTTCTGCTCCATCATGAAAAGGCCCTAGTCCTGAGAAACTCCTTAATCCCCAGGAAACTGGAATGGTCACCCTACTGCCAACCAATATCATGAGTTTGGCTTTTGTCTGTTTGAAAATATTTTGACAAGAGCAATCTTAGTATTTGAAAAATCATCACAGAGAACAAGATGAAGATCTCTCATATATAAAAGTCCATGGTGTTGGGTGGGAATGGGAGCTCCTACCATGGAGTCCCAGATCTTATCACCTATCATCATTGTTTTCTCCATAATTCTTTTCATCATAGTAATTTCCAGCTTCCAGAATTGCTCTCTTTCCACTCTACAAAGGGAAGCTCCCTGTCAGGCTTGGGAAATAGACTTGTATGGATGCCGACAATCTGTGGCCTCACTTCCCAGATTAAGCCGTGGTGGACCATAGACTCCATTATCCTTTTGTTTATAATTTATTTTGGGGGAGTTTAAAAAAAGCATCTGTGTACTTGAGACATGGATTTTGTAAATATGCCTGTTTGCCAAATTATCTTTTAGTTTTCCTTGAGTGAATTTACAGCTTTAGGAAAGCCCGGTTTCAGAGAAAGCTTATCATGTGCCAACTGACAAGGAGATTGGAAGGCCTTTCCAGGCAGAAAATAGACCAGGAATGAGGTGTATTTTAGCTTCAGGACTTTCACAAACTGTCTGGCAAATGAACACATTATTATTTTATGAATAAGGCACTGACGTTTCTTTTAAACATTCTAGCTTCAGGCTATCTTACGTTCATGCAAAAAAACGATAAATTATTTATAAAAAGAGGCATGAGTATCATATGATAATACTCCCATTTCTAGCAGGGAGTAAAATGAGCTGCAGCTGGTGCTGCCAGCACCGTAGGCGAGGTGACTGCCTCTGGTCATCTCTGTCAACGTTTTCCCCAAAGTTATATTAAGAAGAAGATGATTCTTATAGTTATTAATTCTCAGCAGTAAAATGGTTAAGATTAAAATATTTACTCCATGTAAAAACTTTGCAAAAGTAGGACCATATATTATAGAGGTGAGAAAATTCTGATAAGGAAAAGAAGAGAATACAAATGTCCCTTGATCACAGGGATAATTGCTATTAATATTGTTGGTACATTTCCTGCCAATTTTTTCCTCTTGTGTCTTCTGACTTTAAGTCAACTGTTAATCCCAGAGAATGGAGAATGTCCGTCTTCCAGAGGATTATGTTGTTTGCTTAAAACTCATTTCCTCTAGGCTAAACTGGCCAATAGGACCAGAAAGTAAGCGAGCAATGTCTTATAGTGGTTTCTGCTCTGAATTTGAAGGCAGAAGTCCACAAACCTTGAAGGTTGCAGAAACAATTTACAGTTCAGTGTCTTCTGTCATGTCACAGATCTTTCTTTATTGCTCTGATATCTTATTAATAATTAACATTTGCTGAGCACTTACTATTTCTTAGGTATTGTGCTAAGTATGTTACAAGTATTAGTCCTGGACCTACTCCCATGAGATCAGTCTCCTTAGCATCTCCAACTTATAAGTGAGGAAACTGAGGCATAAGGAGTTCAATCAAGGTCACATAAATAGTAAATGCTGTATCAGAATTAAATCACTCCTCTTGTATCTATTGTGTCTGTATAAATATATATGTTCATATATTATATGTATGAATGTACATCTCCCCCGTTGTTTGGTCTGAATTATTTCTGAAGACTTTTCCTCTATGTTTGAAATGGTCAGTTACCATTTTTTTGGCTACCCTATAATCCACATTTTTTATTTTTTGGTACTGGGATTGAACTCAGGGATGCTTAACCACTGAGCCACATTCCTGGTCCTTCTTTATTTTGATACAGGGTATTGCTAAGTTGCTTGAGGCCTCGCTAAGTTGATATGGTTGGCTTCAAATCCTTCTTCTTCAGCCTCCCAAGTCACTGGGATTACAGGTGTGTGCCACCACACCCAGCCAGGTGTCCTTATTTTTGGGACTCCTCCATTGGTATGAGCCATGGTGCAGGAGGATCCTGCTTCCCATATGAAAGATGAAGGGGGTGGATATGCCTTCTCCCCCTCCTGGAACAGATAGGGCAATAATATGTCACTTAGGCTAGCCAGTCAGATGCTGCAGCCCTGGGCTTGGAATTTAAACCAGTGATGCAGTCTTCATGTTAGTGAACTGCAGACTGGAAATCACTCTTCTAGTGGCAGTGGCATCTACTGTGCAGTGACATTAAAAGGCAGCTGTGATGGTGATGCCTTCAGGACATCTGCTGGACAGTGCTGCTCTCTAATGAGACTTTTCTTGCATTTGCATTTTGGCTTTGGCTTCACACTCCAGCCAGACATGGTTCTATTTTCTGAGAGTCATAGCTGAGGTGGCATCCATGTACTCCCCCTTCCTCAACAGAATCTTCTCTCTCTCCATAATTTTTCTCAGAGGTCCACTTTAACCTCAATCCCAAAGTAGGTCTAGTTCAGTCAGTGCCTGATATCCCCCAGGTGGCTAGAATTCAAGAGGGACCAGTCAGATTATGAAGGGGCTTTCTATTCCACATTGGAAAAAGTAATTTTCTCTTCCATTTGCTCTATGTGAACAAGAAGGAAGGCCACCTGATTGCCACTTGTGACCAGGGGGCTTTTCTTCTCTAGTTGATGCAGATACTGTGGACAGCAGAGTGGAGAGGTGGAAAGATTCAAGGTCTGTGGCATCATGTGCTGCAGAATCAGCCAACCTTGAGCTTCCCTACCTGGATGTACTTCCTTTATGAAAGAAAAGAGATGTCCTTTTGTATTTATGTCAGTTAAAGTGGAGTCTTTTTAATTTATAAGGCAATTTAAAGCCATCGAATATTTAACAGTTCATTAAAAATAATAAAGTTTATTAATAAATGTAATAAACACCAATATATTATAAACAAAATTAATTACTAACAAAAATTAGTAATTAATTAAAATGATGTTTATTAACGTCAACAACATATTTTTTATGAAAGATAACTAGTTTTCTAAAAAAAAGAAAAATCAGAAGGGTGTCTTTGACTTTTTTATTTTTCCTGTGAAGTACCTTTAACATCTGGTTTAATAGAAAATAACTTGATCCTCATATTTGCTTTTGCATTCAATCTGTTGTGATTTGTGATTTTGAAACCAGAGTAAAAAGAAAATTCAGTCTTCCCCAGATACATAGTCAAAAAAGGAAGGATTTTTTTTTTCTTTTTTTCTTTTTGTCCTGGGGATCAAACCCAGGGACACTTACCACTGAGATACAGTCCCAGCCTTTTTATTTTATTTTATTTTTAAAATTTGAGTTATGATCTTGCTAAGTTGCTAAGGCTGGCTTCAAGCTTGTGATTCTCCTAGCTCAGCTTTTCAAGCCTCTAGGACTACAGAAGTGTGCCACTGTGCCCAGCTAAGGGTGGAAAAGTTTAATAGCCTTTTACCTAGGTGTGGTCCTTCTTCTTTGTGACTATACCAAAACTCCAAATTGGTAGTTTCTTAAAGATGAGTTCCCATGTGAAAAATTTAACCATAGCAATAAGTGTTTTATACCTGGTTTCATCAACATTCTTTGTCTGTCTTGCACTTGGTTGGATTTTCATTTGTGAATAATTTTATAACTTTGTGCATTGGCCATTTGGAAAAATATGTTTGCTGATTTATGCAGATCTTCCAAATTTTGACATATTTCGTTATAAAATATAAAAACTCCATACTTTTAAAATAGCACCGCCAAACTCATCAGAAAAGTTTTGAAGTATTGGGAAACTGTCAAGCTCATGATAGAAAGCATCCTAATTGACAAGTTTTCTGCAAATTCTAGTTTTTGCTTGAAGGTTTGAATTTGATCATTGGCTGCAATACTGTCAATTGGTATCCTTGAAGTGACAGGCTCGTTTTGTTCATTTTTTGAGAAAATGCCTGCCAAAATTGGGTCTGAAGTTGGTCGGCTACTCTTTTGATTAAAAACGCTGTTCTATGAAAAATGTGGCCAGTTAAGTTTGCAGCTCTACGAATTGCTTACTTGCTTTTTCTTGAGCCAAACACTAGAATTCAGTGTGCAACAGAAGTTGCACTTTTCATCACAAATGATATCAAAATGTTCTGTTCTCAAGGGTCAAAATCTAATAATTGTACAGGCACCTCAAGGGAATTATAAAGCAAAATTGGCTTTTTCCCCCCAATAGAGCATGGTTGTAAAGAATACAATTGGTAGGAATAAGTGTGGCTTACTTTGATTCATGCTGTCACTATCAGTTTTCCTCACCATTGCTTTTGCAGCATCAATGCCAAGATCAACACAGGGAAAAAGGCAAAGTACATCTTAGCATCATTATGGGATTAGTTTTAGCTTTGAAGTTTCCAAAGACTACACTTTGAGAGCTTCTACTTTAGTTTATAGTACTTTTAGAAACAAACTAACATGCATCCAACCTATTCTCTTTTCTTGAAATCAAATCAATTTTCCATTGTCAGTTACCAACATTCTAAGTTTAAAAGGTCATAATTCATGATTCTTTGAATCAAAATATTTAAGCAACTCTCATATAGGGCAATTCATAAATATGCAACGATTAGGAAGAATTAAAGATTCCAAAGTTTGACTTTACTAAAAAGTCTAACACTTATGCTTTCTGTATTCTTGGTGTGGTCAATGTTAAATAATCAAACAAGTATACATCAGCCAAAGAATTATGGCAAGAAGGAAAAGAACACTGATTATTTTCTTCCTTCTTCTGGATGCTCTCAGTGACCTTATTGTCCTAGGTTTTATTATGTTTATTTTATTTTGCAGTACTTGGAATTAAACCAAGGAGTGCTTTATCATGAAGCTACACCACATACCTTTTTGTTTTTTGAGAGAGGATCTTGCAAAGTTGCTGAGGTTGGCCTTGAATTTGGGATCTCCTACCTTACCCTTCCTGAGTTCCTGGGATTACAGACATGCACCACCACGCCTACTATTTTAGATTTTAAAAATTCTCATTCATTTGAGGCCAGCCTTGGCAATTTAATGAGACCCCCAGCAACTTAGTGAGACCCTATCTCTAAATTAAAAAGAGAGAGAAAAAAATGATGGTAATCATTCTAGTGGAAGAATACCCTGGGTTCAATCCCCATTCCATCTCTCCCACCCCCAAAATTGGTATTTAGTGGTTAAGTTCTTGGCAGAGGCCACTCAGTGGTCAAACGTCTCATCCTAGCTGACAGGTTCCAAAACAGAGAATTATTTGCTCTACCACACAGGATTTTTTTTTTTTCTAGCACTGGGCATCATACCCAGGCCATTATGCATGGTAGGCAAGTGCTCTACCACTGAGACACATCCCCAGCCCCAGGAATTTCTGATAAGTACAAAAATACAAGGCTGTGGCATCTGAGGAATGTCATAGAGAGTGGGGCTGCAAAGTCATGGACACCAAAGGCAGTTCTTTAAGGAATTTCCTTTATATATTCTATCATGAAATGATAATTTTGACTCTTGAGTAATGCAAAAATTTTAAACTACCACAAAGTGTATTTGAGAGTTGGAAGAGACCTTAATCATGTGGTCTATCCATATGCCTCACTACTGGAGTGTGCTTGCATATTCAATAAGCATTTCCAATAGTAGTTCCTGGATGATGACTTCTGAAAAACTGATTGTTGTTCATCCCTTCCCCCAAATAAAAATGTATTGCATTGTATGTGGCAGGCAGTTTTTCAGATGGCTCCAATGATCCCTACATCCTTATATTCACACCATTGGGTAACCCTCTTGAGTGGATAAACCTGTGACCAGCATCTGATCAAGAGAAGAGGGCAAAGGTGTGGGAACGTTGCTTCTTTTGACTGACTAGATTTCATAAAATCATGACTTTTGAATTGTTAGCAGACTCTCTCCATTTCCAGCTTGGCTTGAACACTTGAATGATACAAGTTGTTGTGTTGGAAAAGCCCACGTATTAAGGGGCTAAGGGCAGCCTGTGGCCCACAGCCTGTGGGATCTAGGTTCCAGTAAACAGTCTGGGAGGAACTGAATCTGGCCAGCAAAAGCTGATTGAGCTTGGAAGCAGATCCTTCCCCAGTTGAGCCTTCAGAGGAGACTTTGTCTGGGCTGACACCTTGATTGTAGCTTTGTGAAATCTCTGCAAGAAATCTGTGCTCATCTTCCTGTTCCACAGACTGAGATAATAAATGTGTGTTGTTTTAAGCACCTAAGTGTTGGGGTAATTTATTTTGATAATTTGTTATGGAGCAATAGACAATGCATACACTATTATACTCATAACTCACTTTCTTTAGCCAGACCAGAAATTATCTTTTTAAGGTCAGTGGATCCTTGCTATGTGTGTTTAGCTGTCAACCACTGGAAAGCTTCCTCTAGGATCCACCCTTAGAATGAAAGGGGCACCACTGTTCCACTCTGAGCCTTCCCTTAATCCTCACCCTCAAGCCTTCTTCTAGAGCCTCCATAATTAGCTTTCTCCACCTGAGTATCATTTAGTTTACATACCAGAGGCAGCAGGCCATTGATTTCTTGAAGTCTGCAATTTACATCAGTCTGGCAAGGAGGTGTTAATTGTCCTAAATGCTGTTCCATAACAAAGGGGCAAAAGCAAAAATTCACATCCCAATCCAGTTCATAAGCAGATGTACAAAAATGCCTGACAAAAAAATGTAGGGAAGAAATACTTTTTGAGAAAATAAAGGAAATTGGGGGAGATGTTGAAATACACTGCATAGAGCATCAGACAGACAGCCCACTTCACTATGGGGGCTTCAGAGTGATGCGTAAAAAGAGGGTTTACCTCCAGGTCTCACAGTCTTTGGTTCTTAGTCTGAAATAATCTGGGTTGCTGTAAGCTGGCTCTCAAGTGCTGAAATGGACTATCAAATGAAGATAACAGAATACCTGTTTCTAAAGGGAGTTGCGGGAATTAAATGAAATAAAACCCGTGAAATGTGCAGCATAAGGCTTACACGACAGTGAGCCCATTACTTCTCCACGGGGTCCCTAGTCCAGGGGGGACCCGGGCCATCAGCAGAAAGAGCGCAGCTCCGACCAGGCTGATGGCCTGCCCCGCCCACGCGGGGCTGCAGCCCGTCGAATGACTCCGTGCAACGTGTTGGTGGCGGCGGCGCGGGCTCTTCCGGGCTCCGCAGCTTCCTGCCCAGCACCGCGCAGTCGCCTCCGCCGCGGGAGCCCGGGCACAGGCCTTGCGTTGGTGCGGACCCGGGGTAGCTGCGCGCCCGGAGCCGCCGGTCCACACTATGCGCGCCGCTCCGCCGCCCGCTCGGCTGCTGCTGCCGCTGCTGTTGCTTGCGCTCCTGGCCGCGCCCGCCGCCCGCGCCCGCAGAGCCGAGTCCGCCCCCTTGCCGCAGCCAGACCCCGAGCGCCAGGAGCGGCCGCCGCCCGGACCCGGGCCCGGGAACTCCACCCGGCCTGGGGTTGGGGCAGCGGGTGGAGGCAGCTCCAACAGCAGCGGCGATGCCTTGGTGACCCGCATCTCCACCCTTCTCCGCGACCTGCCCACCCTGAAGGCTGCTGTGATCGTGGCGTGCGCCTTCAGCGCCCTCCTCATCGCCTGCCTGCTGCTGCGCGTCTTCAGGTGGGTCCAGCCGCTCTCTTCATTTTCCATGGGCCGAGCGGGTGGCATCACCCAACCTGCTGCCACCGCGCCTGCCCGAGCCGCGCGCACAGGTGCTGGATTCCGCCTCATCTCATCATCTTGGTGTGCTCCCGCCAGCCAGGGACCTCTCTTCCCTTCCTGGGCAGGGTGGGTTCGGTTTGTTGGGTGTGCACATCTGTTTTTTCGTGGTGAACATTTTAGAAATTTTCTCTCCTTTCTTTTAGAATAGTGGATTCCATTTGTTAATTCTGCTAATGCTTAGTACTAACAACAGTGCTCTGAATTCTGACAGCAGTCCAAAGAGTTTATTTTTATACCTGTTTCATAAATGAGGAAAACATTTTCAGAGGAAAGGAGGCTTACCCGAGTAACTCAGTGGTGGAGGTAGAATTTGAACTTGTGTCCTTTTAACTTCAATCTTGCTGTCCCTTCTGTGAATTTCATCTGTAGATTCTTCATGCCCAATGCACTTTCTTCTTTTTCTGCTGCAGAAAGAAACAGTTTGTTGCACGGGGCATCTTCAGAATGCCTGTTGGAGGCCTGCTTTACACGTAGGGTTGGTGCTGGATTTCAGGATGCTTGGTGCCCCTTGGTGGTCTTATTGTCTGTCCATTACTGGAGGATTCAGAAGCTCTCTACCCCCCTAAGCTTTTCCAGTCAACATTCTCAGGGGGATGATGGATCTTGAGAGGCTTTTGTAGGTTGCTCAAGGTCAAGAAGGAAGTATCTGGGAGATTAGGAAATGCTTGGGATAGTGAGGTGGATATTTCCCCCTAATCCCTAAGAAATCTTGTTTTTGTAGGAAATGAACTAAACATGTCCTGTTGCTTAGGTTGCTCCCCACACCCGGAAATCTGTGTGTGTCATTTATTCCCTGCCCATTGCCTCAAACACTGGGCTTTGGTATTTGATAGCCATTGAGGGTATGGGGCCAGGGGTCTGCTCTTCTAATTAGCATTTTCATTGTAGAAGCAGAAAGCAAACCTGGGAAAGGCAGAGCTGGGAGCAGTCTGTTGAGGTGTGCTCTTGGTTTTGTGGGACATTGAATCCAGGATTTTTCTTCTGAGTTTGATTAAAAGTCAGTGGTCTGAGAAAATGGAGAGTGGGGAACAGGGATCCACATTGATCCGCTGCCTTGGGTCAGGCCATGTTGTCCTTGCTATGCTGGTCTCCTTGCTGTTTTCTGGATTCACTCCACCCTTCTCATTGCCCTCCCACCACTGCTTGCAAACTGCAGTGGCTCATTTTGGCCACCATCTAGGCATGGAACTACCTAAGCATGGCATTTGGAGTGCTTACGTATTGGCCCCAGCTTACCCTTTAGCCAGCCCTTCTGAGCCTGTCTCTCATCCCTTGCTCCTTTCCTGTTGCTCCATGGTGCTGGCTTGTGCTTTCCTATTTCTGGCCTGAAGCCTACTCTGCACCTATCAAGACTACACGTGGTCACTGATACCAACCTTCCGTTCTCCTTCCTCTGTATAGTTTTCCTGAAAAATCAAAAGAGGCTGTTGCTTCCCCCCCCCCCCCCCCCCCCCGTTGGTACTGGGGATTGAACCCAGGGGTGCTTAACCACTGAGCTACATCCTCAGCCCTTTTTATTTTATTTTATTTTTTTTAATTTTGAGACAGTGTCTTGCTAAGTTGCTGAGGCTGGCTTTGAACTTGTGAACCTCCTGCCTCGGCCCCCCAAGTTGGTGAAATTAAAGGCATGTACCACCAAGCCAGGCTTGTCTTTTACTATTCTGTCCTCCCCAACCCTATTCTTGGGCATTCTTCAATACAGCCTTTATCCTGCCATGCTGGGTTGCTGTGTTTAGGGCCCAGCTCCCAAACTCAGCAGAAAGCACTGGAGGGTGGGGATGCCCAGTTCATGTTAGTGTCTCCATGTCTGATTTGGACATGCCACAGAGGCACATTGTCATTTACTGACTTCCTAATTGATCAATTGGCGTAAGCTAATGCCCAGAGCAGCTTTGAGTCTGGAGGTTTGAAACATTTAGTTTAAAATAGGCTGAGCCCACAAGACTGTGTATTTTTTAGAAGGTATTTGAACTATTTTTCCCGTCTGCTCTTTATTATCCAGGAGTGGGGGAGAAAAGGAGGCAGCATGAGGCCAGATGTGAGGGGATGGAGCCTCCTGTTTGAGCAGCTTAGAAACCGTTAAAATTAGAAGTGTGGAAGAGCTGTGATCACAAGAGAAGCTGACTATGGTCATGATCTGCCTCTGCCTGGTAAAGCATTATTGTTTGGGTGGATAGCTGCCACCCACCCTGGATTCCAATTTAGACCAGAGCTTGTTACATTTTAATAGCTGGGAAGAACTTTGATGGTACCCAAGTACCCAAGTGCTCCTTTGCAGATGAGGAAGTTGCAGTCCAAAGGGTAGAACAAGTCATCACCAGCATCTAGAACCATCTACAAGTCTGTCTGGCCAAGCAGGGTCAACACTTGGTGGTGTGTTCTGTGGCTGCTCCCCCTTCCCCGTTCCTCTGTAGGCTTGGTTCATCATGCTTGCCAGATGCCTGCTCTGCTGGCCCGTGTCCTTACCTGTTTGCTCTCCAGCTTCTTAGCATGCAGGCACTGAGTTCTGACCATCCCACCACCCATGTCTCCCTGAGACCATCTCACTTCTGCCCATATCACCTTCCCCAATGAAGCATTCCTACATGCTGTGCCTTCTGCCTGGGTTACATCCTTCCCTTTTGTCTCCTTAGTCACAGCGATATCCCGTAGGCTGGGGTTCCTGACTCCATCCTCCACTCTCGCTAGCCCAACCTCCCTCTTCTGCTGGCATGTTGGTATCAGGTACGATGTGAGGGTCTACGAACTAAGAGCATGGTAAGTAGGAGGGCACACTAGTATCTACTAAAGGAATTCCCATGCATGCACCAGAAACCCCATTCCCAGGTATACACCAGCTACCCCCATTTCCCCCATATACAAAATCATAGATGCTGGGACAATGCTGGCTCTTTGTGACAAAGGTGCTGTCTCCTTTTCAAGCCTCCATTTTGGCTCTGCCCAGTTCCCCTCTGCTTACTGCTTCTGCCCTGATGGGCTCCCAGGGGTTCTCCAAGGGGACCATGTGGCCTGAGTGTCTTTTCCCATTCAGAATCTTGCCTGGAATCCTCTCTACCACCAGTATGCTAGCATGCTGTTTTCCCTCCTGTGTTTCCTTGTCTGAGCCTCCCTCAGGGCCCTCTGAGCTCCTGATGCACACCTCATTTTTAAATTTTCTCCTGGGAGCCCAGAGGGTTGCTGAAGTGTCCCTCTGACTTACCAGGCTGAGGGCTCCTGAGAGCAGGGCTGGCCTTAATCTTCTGTCTCTCTAACACCTGGTGTGGTTCCAGCCACAGGCTGGCATTTAATAAAGATATTTTTAGCGAAAGAATGTTGAACTCCCAACTGTTTTCCATTGCTGATGTAGAATAGGATGTCTACCATGAATAGATGAATGGCTGATATGGGATACCTGTGAGATGGGAATTTGGTCGATGCCCATTCATTATCCTCACGGCATAGATGGAGGAGAAAGAGTGTAGCATTATTGCTTATAAAGTAGCAGTCCTAACCTATTTGTCTGTTTTCCCTGAAGGAGTCACTTTATCAGACTACAGAAAAAACATGGATCCAAGAAAACCATTAAAATTAGAAGCAAAGAATACATATTGTAGTGAAAAATATATAAATATTTAATCAGAAAATTCCATTGCTAAAGTGGACACTGCAACATATATTCTTTGCTTCTAATGTTAATGATTAGAAGAAGAAACCAAAATGCGTGTGCATCTTGGCATTTTCAGAGCAGTTCTGTTTGATAGTGAAAAAGTTTAAATAACCTTTGTATCCACCATTTAGCATTGATTTGGTAAATGATGATAATCTGGTTTTAACAGCTGTTAAAAATAATGACACTGATATAATATTGGCTGTATATTTTTGAGTAAAACAGGTTACAAAACAACCTGGGTAATATGAGCTCATTTCAATAAATAAATTATAAATATGTACATATACAGATATGCAAAGAAATCTGTTAGTATATGTGCATGTATGTAAATGTGGGTGATTCTTCCTTTATAATGTATTTATCATTCATGACACATTTCTGCATTGTCTGCAACATGTAGCCTGATTTCCTTCCCTGTGTGCACACTTAACTTGCCTGCATCCTTGGACATGTCCTGCTGAGGATCTGAGGTATATGAGAGTATCTAGTGTATGTACCTGGGAATGGGGTTTCTGGTGCATGCATGGGAATTCCTTTAGTAGATACTAGTGTACCCTCCTACTTAACATGCTCTTAGTTCTTAGACCCTCACATCGTATCTGATACTTATTACCTCACTTTCTGATGCTTTTCCATCAGATGAGTATAATTTGGTATCTCATTGCTCTGTCTTAGCTGGGCACCTCTGGTGCACCCTTGTGCTCCCAGGGGTCTGGGAGGCTGAGGCAGGAGCAAGTTTGAGGCCAGCCTAGGCAACTTAGTAAGACCCTGTCTCCAAATAAAATATAAAAAAAAGGGCTGGGGCTGTAGTTCAGTGGTAGAATGCCCTAGTTCTACAAAAAACAAAACAAAACAAAACAAAAAAACACCAAAAAAACAAAAACAAAAACAAAAAACAAATCATTGCTCTGTTTTCTATTTATTTATTTCTATTCATGGTAGACATCCTATTCTACCATTAATCTTAATCTTATTTCTCTGTCTGCAGAATAATTTCCACCTTTTAAGACGGGGGGTCAAACTGGAAGGAGGGATAGGTGGTCTGGAGGTAGTTTACCCTCTGATGGGATCCCCTGTGTTTACTGCTTGGTACCTTAGGGAGAGCTGATGGGATGTCAACAAAGAGGCTGTGTATTGGAGCAGAAAATTGGGATTTCTCCTATTTTTTTTTTTTTAAATACTGGGAAACATTTGGTGGGGTTGCACAGATGCGGGGCTATCGCCTGTAGGCCAGTGACTGCTGTTATCAGGCCTTTCTCCCCAGGAGTTTCCTTAGAACACTTTACTCTTTGAGTTCTGGGATGGGATGTGGGTGAGTGTATGTGTGGGGAGGGCCAAATCCCACTTCACCTTCTGGTGTCTTCTAGATGGGGTTGGGGGAAGCCAGGGAAAGTTTGCCATGTTGAAACCACAGCTTTCCTTTTCCAGTTTTGGTGGGTCACTTGTGTTCGCTGTGCAGGCTCCATTTCTCTCACAACTCCCTGTTGCATACCCAGCCACTTCTTATTTCCAAATATCTCTAAAATCATCTTATCTGAAAGGAGGATTCATTATGGTGCTTCTCCAGGGATCAGAAGGATGGATTCTGGGTAATCTGACATTGCCTGGCTGCAGGTGGCAAAGGCGCCTGAAGAAATTGATACCATAGAGGCTTGATTTGCTGAGCCGGGTCTTAGAGAAGTTTCTTACTTACCTTGGGTTCCCCAGGTTTTCTGTGATGTGTTTTCATTTGTGATAATAAGAAAAGTCATTTAATATAAAAGTTTAGTACCTCTAGCATTTAGGGCAAGTGGTCATTTTGGATTTTGGGATGATTCTAGTTATTGGTCATTAGTATGTCAATGTAATTTGAATGAATTAGAGCTTTGGGAGGAACTATGGTTAGAAGATTCAGCCTCTCCTTCTGAGTTTGAGAGAGAATGTGGGACTTGTTGATCATCAGTAGGTCATTTCTGAGTGTTGACGAAGGCTTTGAGTTGAAGGAGAAAACTGTAGAATGGTACATACTCATCTTCTTTCACTTTCAATTTTATATAAACACAGTGAAGAAATGTTAAATCTGATTCAGGAAAAATCCAGATTTTTTTTTAAATAATAGAAAGTGTGCTTTTGATTTAGTTCTCTAAAAGATCATGGCACATGGAAGGAAAAAGTTTCCCTAACTGGGGAGGATTTTTGCCCCCAGTGTCATTTGGCTATGCCCAGAGAACTTTCTGATTGGCAGGACTGGGGGTGGCGGGGTAGGGGGAAGATTACTATTGGTATCTACTGAGTAGAGGCCAGGATGCTGTTCATCATCCTACAGTGTACAGGACAACCCCCAAAGAATTACAGCCACAAACATCAAGGGTTTGGGGGTTGAGAAACTCTTGGATCCTGGCTTTAAGACCTTCTAGTTGTCTGATGTGAGCAGTTTTTTGAACCTTACTGGACATCCATTTCCTATCATTAATTACAGTATAAGCTTCTAAGGACTGTTGGGACATTTAGAATAAGATTGTGTTGGGGCTAAGGTTGTGGCTCAGTGGTAGAGTGCTTACGTAGCAAGCACCCTGGGTTTGATCCTCAGTATCACATAAAAAAATAAATAAAATAAAGGTATTGTGTCCAACTACGACTAAAAAATAAATTAAAAAAAAAAAAGATTGTGTCAATCAAGTCCCTGGCTCTCCTTTAAGCAGCCAAGTGTCCTATCGTATTTAAAAATATGATTCTGAAAACAGATGTGATTCTTACCAAACCTTTTAATCTTCTGCTCATAACTAAGGATCAGCCATATGACCAAAATAATCAGACAGGTGCCTCTGCCTCTTAGGCTTTTTCAAATGAGATCCATGAACTTCAGTCTTGTGAGCTTCTTTGACTCTTCAGCTCCCTGATGAAGAACGTGTCTCATGACTGCCCTTATTAGCAGGCTGGTGAGGACCTGGCACCTGCCACTGAATCCTTCTATCAAATTGAAAAGGGAGAAAAACCCCTCTTTAATTTAACCCTGAGCCCTCTGGCTTATAGGGCTTGGCCATAGTCTCATGCTCATGTATTCTTTTCATTCCAGGGTCTTTGCAAACACAGGCCCTTTCTTGTAACACCAGGCACATCTAGGAGTAAGTGGGGGTGGGAGGGCCTGTGAAGGGGCCTCAGTGTCAGTGTCCACAGAGCATCCTGCAGGATTTATCAGGGGTGATTGTTTGCTTCAGGATTTGAGCAGAGAAGGCTTCCTGGGTTATACTGGGTACTTTAGTATTGTGACTGATGTCTGGATCTAACCATTTTCAAGGGAAGTTCTGGAAGCATGCTTTTAGAATTATTTTGTTATGGTTCCACTTAAAAAAATCTCTACTTAATCTAAGGGCAGTCTTCCAGGAAACTATCCTTGATATTTATTTTCCTGGAGGTGCAGGGAAGAGGAAGCCCATTCTTGCTGGCAGGTATGGCTTAAGAGCATGGTTGTTCCAGCCATGGGGCTCTGGGGTCCTGTAACCTCTTAGGTGTGGGCTTTCTTCATATTCAGAGCTCCTCAAACTCACCCCACCCCCACATTGTACAGATGAGGAAACTGAGGCTCAGAAGTGGGGATGGTTTGTTAAGGTCACCCAGGGGTTTGCAAGAAGAGTGTCAGCACCTAGGAGAAATCATGGTTGAGTGGGCAGAGTTCTTCCTAATGAACACAGGGAGCTGTGCTGGGTGGGGAGCCCATCAGAGGCCCAGAAGTGTCCAGTTCAGTCTGGGAGGGAGGATGATGCCCTTGAATGGCTCTTCTTGGCACAAGAGAAGCCGTTCCCATTCAGAAGGGGAGGCATGCATCAAAAACAACACTCGATAAACAGAAAGCATGCCACAGACTTGGGCCAGGGACAGAATGGTGTGGGAAGGCACTGTGGGGGAGGAGGATGTTCTAGGCTGGATGGGGGAAGTGGCTTTTGCTAGGAATAGACTGCAGAAGTGATCACTTGGAGATCATCATGATGACACTAATAATAATAGCAACCAATATTTACTAAGCCCTCACAGTACCAGGCTCTGTGCTGAGCATTTTTTTTTCCTGGCTCCTGTGAAGGGTGGTCTCTTAGGGTCCCCATTTTTCAGTTGAGTGAACCAAGGCACAGAGTGATGAAGTGTCTTGGTCATGGCCACATGGTTGGGGGAGGGGAGGGGACTGACTCTCCCTTCCTCTGTTGCAGCAGATTTTGGAGGATGCCAGTTCCAGCCAGAGTATTTGGTGCTTTGGAGGGAGCTAGTGGGGGATTTGAATACAAGAGTGAAATAACCAAAGGGCTGCATTAGAAATGCTGTTCCAGTTTAGGTCTTCATAAATATTTGCTGAGCAAGTGGATAGACAGTGACATGGCTCTGATGGGGGTGTAGTCTGGTTGGGGACACCCGGGGAAGGTGTTGGAGGAACCAGTCAGGAGGGCTGGAGGCCGGGAGGCCCACGTGGATGAAGAGAAGAAAGAGGAAAGTGTCCGGTGAGTTGAAAGGCCTGGAGACGGGGGCTTTGTGAAGGGGGTGGCAGGCAGAAGGAAGACTTGATGAGGAAGAAGATGAAGTGCAGGGAAGATCTGTGTGGATGCAGCTGGACGTCTGGGCTTGGGAGGGGTTGGCAGCATCTGCTGAGAAGTGGTGGTGCTTGCAGGAGTGGGTGGTGAGGACTGATCGTGCCATGCCTCCCTTGCCATGGGCAGGGATGTGGACCCTAAAGGGCCATTTATGATGTGTATTTCAGAGCACAGTGACCTCAGAGCTTCCAGTTGCCCTGGATCCAACAAAAGGTCCCTCTTGGTCATTGGGCTGCAGCCCTTAAACCAACGAAGCCATCCTCAGAGGCTGCCTTCTTTGCTTTAAATTTTGCTTCTCTCACCTGGCTCTTCATGTAAAAACCAAATGGGCCCAGCCCTGTGCAAACACACCCGACAACTGGAGGAACAGGACTTGGGCGCCGGCTGTGGCTGTCCTTCATATGGCTGTTCAAACAGGTCAAACCCAGGGCGTGCTGGCTTTGTCTGGGAGGATGAGAGTTGATCCATCCCTCAGGGATTGAGAGCGGGAAGGAGCAACAGGATGAGGAGCAGATGGAAGTGAAACACGGGAGTGTAATGAAAAAGAGCCCCAGGACTTGAAGTTGAGCTCCGTGGGGTCAGCTGGCTCAGGGTGTACAATCCTCTAGGAAGCAGAAAGTCCCGGCAGCACAGTGTTGTGTGCTGCATGCCACGTTGGGGTCTGTCACAGGGGCACCATTTTTTATTCCTGAGGCCGGGGGAGGGGAAGCATCTGGGTTATGTAAATAATGGCCAGTGTCTGCTGATCATGGTTACTGCTGGGGAAGAGAGATAAGGGAGACCCGGGTTGAACATGCGTATCACTACATCTGTCTGGGCTCATGAGATTTCAGCTGAATTATTAACTATCACTCATACTTATGACCAAGTAAACATTGGCCCGGAAACTGAGTCAGAATTTGTAAACGGATGGCCCATGAGTTGGAAAATATGACCCACAGACATGCTCTTGTGTTTTGTTTTGATCAGCACAGTGATCACAAAAACTGAGATAGTTGAGAATACTTAAAAGTTGGGAATCTTCCCGTAAAAATCTGGAGCTCCTGCTTCTTTTGACAGATGGGGTACTTGGAAGTACAGGGCCTCTGGTTCATGGGGCAGCAAGGGACAGGGGCTGCATAGTTGCTGCCCCCTCTAGGCTGGGCATGGTGTCACTCTTCAGGCTTCCTTGACTTGAAGGCAGAGCGTTGGTCACCAGTTGTCATTGTGTTTGTACCTGTGTTTATTTCACACCAGTTCTGCTTCATGGGTTTCCTGCATCTACAGGGCACTGGTGCATTTCAGTTGTGGACCTGGTACTCTGAGTCGTTGTGCTTGAGTGTGTACTGGGTGCTGGGACAGAGGGGTCACAGAGGGGAGGGAAAGAGCAGCTCCAGGACAGGAGTAAGGAGTGGTTACATCTGGAAGGCTCTCCAGCTTCATGTTCCAGAGGGCTCAGTGGGGTCAGGGCAGAGCTGGGCTGTGGGAGTCTTGAAGTAACTCACTGAGCTGGAGGGAAGTGCTTTGTGTCACATGATGCTGCATTTGTCTGAAGATGCTCATTGCAGTGGAGCAGGTGGTGTTTGCCTGTCTCAGTGGCCTGTTGAATCTGTATTCAAGGGAAAGTGTTGGGTGGAGCTCAGGGGACTATATGCCCAGGGCAGGGAGGGAGGGAAAGCGAGCGTGTCTTGGTGGTAGGTGGTGGCAGGTTTGCCACTGAGACCCTGACTGACCCATGGATGCTCTGGGGGCCTCTGGCATCTTCTTCTGGAAGCCAGGGCTGGAAAGCAGGTTTTGGGGTCCTGTTCTTCCTTTTGTCAAGTAGTTGGTTTTCTTGGGGTGGCACAGTTATTTCTTATGTTCTGAGGAGGTGGTGCAGAGTAGAGCTCAGGGGTCAAAGACGAAACAGGCCTGTGCTCAGAATGCTGGGTGCCACCACTTGGCGTTGAAGCTCACCTGTTATGTCACCCTGCCCCCAATGTGCACTCACAGCAGCTGCTTGCTTCAGTCTCTCCACCCATGTTCCACTTTTCATTGTTTTTTATTACGATTTCTAAATGTTAGAGGTCAAATGTGCTGCTGTGTCAAGTAGGGTGGTTTCAACAGAACCCGGGGCTGGGAACTACAGAGCCACTTGAGGGGGCTTCAACGTGGAACAGTTAGGTGAAGGAACAGCCTGTGTTTCTGGGTTTGGGTTCTGAAGTGATCAGGTGAGTGGAGCACAGCCACACTGAGGAGGCCACAGGCAGCCCCTGGGTGAGCTCTGGGAGCAGGTTCCCTGCCAGGAGGGCCGGTCACAACCTGGTCCACTTTGAAATTAATTTTAATTACTTCCTCTGAATTTTAATTTATTTGTTTCCTGTTTTAAAAACAGATAATATATTCATGTGGTTCAGAATGCACAGAGAACAAAAGAGCACAGAGGGGGAAATCTCCTTCATTTCTTTCCTTTTCTTCTTGATACTGGAAATTGAACCCAGGGGTGCTTTACCACTGAGCTACACCCCCAGCCCTTTTTATTTTTAAATTTTGAGACAGGGTTTCATTAAGTCGCTTAGGCCTTGCTAAGTTGCTGAAGCTGGCCTTGAACCTAGATCCTCGTGCCTCAGCCTTCCGAGTTGCTGGGAATATAGGCAAGTGCCATCACCCCACCTCTTGAAAAATCTCCTTTTTGCCCTTGTCCCTCATCTTCATAATTTTCCTACTGGATGCTGTCAATGTCCTGTGAATCTTTCCAGAGAGATTTTTATAAATATAGAAACAAAGAATGTAATGTACACACACACACACACAGTCTTCCCTATTTTGTAACAACTTTATTGAGATGTAATTTACAGACCATATAGTTCACCATTTTAAGTGTCCAGATCAATGGTTTTAGTATATTCACAGAGTTCTGCTACCGCAGTCCGGCTGCAGCAAAATAACCGGGGGTGGGGGGGTGGGGGTGGGGTGTGACGAGGAACTTGTGTAGATTGATACAGCAGGAGAGGGAGCCGTTTATTGTAGGATAGGAGGGGTATATGTATATTCCACACAGCTTATCTTAATTAACATAAATTAGATACAGCAGTCAACCAATAAGGAATCTCCACACTTAATGGCTTGCTGGCGTTACTTCACAAACCACTCCCTCTGCAAAATGCCAGGCGCCATCTTGACTTGTTTACAGACTCTAACATTTCCACCTTTTGTTTAATTTAAATATCGACCATAGTGGTTTTTACACAAACACCATAAATAATCTGCTACAAGCAGAAGGGGAGGATACAAAATGCCACAGTACCAAGCCAATTGATGGCTCCATGCAAGAAGCCCTTGGAAAAATTATACCAGCAATGACACCGTTAGCAAAGATACCGAGTTAACAATTTGTTGTAGATTACAGTTTGTTGTCTCAGTCCAGGTAAAGCAGTGTCTCAATAGATTAACTCACAGTCCAGGTTAAGTTCTGCAGGCAGCTAGCTTAAATCACAGTCCAGGTAAGTTCTGTAGGCAGCTAGCTTGATCCGAAGTTTTGTCCGGTTCTCAGCAACACTGGAAATTCTTCCACCTTCGTCTTCACCGGCACTGGGACCAAGGCAGGAACTCCGGCAATGATGCTAAAGAAAATCCTGTAGTATTCCACTAAGAAAACAACCTTCTGAACAATTTAGTGCATTATCTCAAGGTTTTTTTACATTTGAAATAAGCCTTAATAGTGCTCATTACTCATTAGCTTCCAGGTGTGGGAGAACCATTGTAGTTACTGGCCTTGGAAATGATCAAACTTCAGGGACACAGGCCGTCTTCCGCCTGCAGCATCCCGGGCAGCCCTAGATGGCCCCGGAGGGAGTCCGGGAGTGTCCAGGACTCAAACTGCCACTGGGCACAGGGAGCAAGAGCCTGTGAGACCTTGCCTCCAGGTCAGGTCTGGATTTGGGCTCTCGCAGTGGCGTCCCGCTCCCCGGGCGGGGGGGCGGGGAAGAGCCGGCTGCCGCCGCTTGGAAAGTCCTTACTGTGCCATGACCGGCTCGCGCACGTGGCAGCCGCCGCACCGATTCACGCACCCTCCGGTAACGAAAAGTATTCAGTAATAGCCTTTTGCTGCAACTTTTTTCCTGATAATCCTTCCTCCTCTGAACTTTCTTCTTTCTGACTAGAGTTCCTGGGCTTCCGTCAACACATGCCCTAACTATTCTTGGTTCCACTGGGGTGCCTCCTTCCCTTAGTAATTTACTTCTCACCCCTTCCATATTTTCATCACAAAGACAATACAACATTTCAAGACAAAACAAGACACAAACATACTGTATCAATCTTCTCCATTTTCTCAAAATGGCCATTTTTCCTCTCGCCCTATCTGTCTAGGGACGAGCAGATTTGCTCCCGTCCTATCTGCGGACGGGCAGCTTTTTTTTTTGTCACTTACTCCTGAGTGTCCTGGGGCTCCTGGTACGGGCCACCATCTGCTGCAGTCCGGCTGCAGCAAAATAACCGGGGGGTGGGGGGGTGGGGGTGGTGACGAGGAACTTGTGTAGATTGATACAGCAGGAGTGGGAGCCGTTTATTGTAGGACAGGAGGGGTATATATACATTCCACACAGCTTATCTTAATTAACATAAACTAGATACAGCAGTCAACCAATAAGGAATCTCCACACTCAATGGCTCGCTGGCGTTACTTCACAAACCACTCCCTCTGCAAAATGTCAGGCGCCATCTTGACTTGTTTACAGACTCTAACATTTTGCTTTCAGTCACTCAAATCAATTTTAGAATATGTTCATTACTCCAAGCTGAAACCCTGACATCATTGATGGTCACTCTCCATGTACCTCCTCCCAGCTCTAGGCATACACTTACCTATGGATAGAATGTCTATGGATAGCTCTGGTGGACTTTTCATGGGAACAGAATCATGCAATATGTGGTCTCTTCTGATGGCTTATTTTATTTAGCATATAGTAGTGTTCCTTTGAGTGGATATACCACCCTTTGTCCGTTCATCAGTTGGGAGATATTTTGGGTTATTTCTACTTTTTGACTATTATGAATAGTTCTGCTCTGACCATTTTGTGTACAAGATTTTGTGTGGATTGTTTTTCTTGCCCTTGGGTATATATATATCTAGGAGTGCTGGGTCATATGGTAACTATGTTTAACTATTTAAAGAGCTGCCAAACTGTTTTTTTTAAAATGATCACTCTATTTTGCATCTTATGAAGGTTACAGTTTAGTTGGTTGTTGTCTTTTTGATTATAGCCACCCTGGTGGGTGTGAAGTGATATCTCATTGTGGTTTTGGTTTGCATTACACGGATGACTAATGCTATTGACCTTCTTTGCATGTGTTTATTGGCCATTTATATATACTCTTGAGAGGACTGTCTGTTAAGATTCTTTGTGTATTTTTAAACTAAAGTTGTCTTTTTTATTGAGGTCTAAAAGTTCTTTATATATTCTAAATGCAAGTACATTTATTAGATATAAGATTTTCAAATATTTTCTCCCATTCTCTAGGTTATCTTTTCACTTGCTCGATTGTGTTCTTTGAAGCACAAAAGTTTTTAATTTTGATGAGGTCCGGTTTATCTACTTTTCTTTTTCTGCTTTAGCTTCTGGTATTCTATTTAAGAAGCCATTGCCTAATCCAAGGTCACAAAGGTTTGTGCTTTGTTTGCTTTTATGAGTTTTATAGTTTTAGCTCTTATATAGGTCTTTCATATTTACATACCTACATAGAAATTCCATTTTGAGGTAATTTTTATATATGATGTGATTTTAATTCTTTAATATTGTGTATAGAGCGGGTCCAACTTCACTTTTTTGCATGTAGAAATCTTCCCTATCTTTAAAAAAATCTTTTCTGTCTTTTACACGTACACTGTACTATACTACTTATCTTGCTTTATAGAAATATATATCTTGCGTATCTGAGAGATTGGGTATAAAGCTACTTCATTTGTTCATATGGCTCTTTGTGATCATTATATGGATGTATCATAATTTATTTAACACATCTCCTATTAATGGGTCATTTCCCAAAGGTGGAAACCTGGATTTAGAAAGGTGCTAAAACTCTTCATAACTGATGGATATTGCTAAACTGGTCTCTGAACATAACACTTTACTTTTCCATAAGCAATTAACTAGAGAAATTGTTTCCTCACTTGCTTACTAACAGCGTTTTCAGACATTTTGATTTTTACTAAATTTGTGGGTGAAGAGTGGAATCTCTGTGAAGGCTGGATTTGCAGTCCTCATATTGAGTGTGTTTTCATAGTAAAGTATGTTTTCATAGTAAAGAATGCAGAGCCATTTGCATTTATTTCTCTGTGTGAACTACCTGGTTTATATCCCTTGCCAATTTTTCAGTAAGATTATTGATTTTTTTTTTTTAATTTGTAGAGCTATACATATTAAGTAGGTTAGTCTTTTTATCTTAATGTGAGCTGGAAATATTTTCCCCAGTTTATCATTTGTCTTAAAAATTTTTTAATATTTATTTTTTAGTTATAGGTGGACACAGTATCTTTATTTTATTTTTATGTGGTGCTGAGGATCGAACCCAGGGCCTCATGCATGCTAGGCGAGTTTGAGTGCTCTACCTCTGAGCCGCAGCCCTGTCTTAACTTTAGAATTTTTATGTGTTTGAGTTAGTCATTGTTTTCTTGTTTCTCCCAGGTTTTCTTCTAGTACTTTTATGGTTTTATTTTCTACCTTTAATTCTGATCCATTGAAGGTGTGAAACATGGGCGGTAATTGAATGGTAACCTTTTACCCACCCATTTGGATGAAGTGCCCCCTTTATTCTATCCTAGATTCCAGGATGTCTTCATGTCTATTTCTGGACTTTGTTTTCTGCTGCAGCATCTCTTTGTTAGTGGGCCAGCACCACAGAGTTCCATTATTGTGGTTTGCGGTGTGTTTTACCATCTAGGGACCAGCTTTCTTTTCAGAATGCTCTGGCTCTTCTATTATTGCTGCTCTGTTCCCCCTGTGTTTTGGAATCAGCTTGTCTAACCTGATAGTATTTTGTTGTATTTCATTAAACATGTAGATGTCTTCATGAGACTGAGACACAGTATGTCCTCCTTTCGTGGGCATAAACTTCTTTTGGTTGCTTTGAGTCAGCAGGTGCTGGCTGGCAATCAAGGGAACTTGTTTGTACTTCTAGCTGCCTGGGAAAAATCTGCTGAGTGCCTACTCTTTTTTAGGTATTGGGACACCCATAGTCAGGTGAGCTTCCTCCCCACTGCTGGAGTGTGAAGAGCTTGGTTTTGGGGTGCGGTAGACCTGGGTTTGAGTCCTGCTAACTGAGGCAGGTCACTCAGCGTCTCCTGGCCTCAGTTTCCGGAACCCTCCCTCCCTCTCTGCCTCGCTAACTGGAGACTGTGATGAGATCATGTGTGCACTGTTTGGTGCTAAAAGTTGTTTCATCATGGTGGCTGTTGTTACTGTCACTCCAATGGAGCAGATGGTGCAGGAGGACCAGGTGTGCTTAGAGTGTGGACTGTGCCCCACAGCAGGGATGGGGCCGGTGTTTGGAGATTCCAGGAGTTGCAACAAGGAGAAAACTCAGCCTGGTTGGGGTGTTCTGGGAAGACCTCAGGAGAACTAGGAATGCTTATGGCCCTTGGAGTAGATAGGGAAGAGGGTCCTGAAGATCTATCTCCAGAACCCCTGCCACACCTGGCAAGAAGTAGAAATGCAAACAAATGAGGGCTGAGAATGAATGATTTGCTCAGAGGGACACAGACAAGGGAGCTGCTCAGCTGAGGCCCCAAACTTATTCTCTCGTCTCCCTGTCTGCATTGCCAACTGCCACACTCCAAATCGAACTGACCCATGAGGTCTCACGCTTATTTTGTTTTTATTTGTGGGGGAGGGTGGGAAAAGAAGGCCTCTCTGCAGTTCTGTTTGCTGGGCTCTGGGGCTCCTGTGGACTCTGGGGCTCCCTCCCTCAGCCTCCTTGTTTGTCTAAGTGGGGTGCATGAGTGCTCACTGGAAACTCATTTCTGACCAGCTGTTGAAAGGTCCTTTCAGTAAACAAACCCTGTGGCTTTGGGATTACATTTCAGAGCAAAAGAATTCTAAACATCTCCTTTCTCTTGTTAGAAGTGTGCATTTGGGTTTGAATGAAAGATGAAATGGACATTTAGTCGAGACCACCAATGTCTGTCTCTTCATTGAGGTAGTGGGGTTCCAGAAAAGAAAAGTTGTGGCAAAGGCTCCCCACAACTCTTGGTACCCGCACTGTGGGGGACTGGCGAGCAAGATCTTTACCCGTTTTTGATTCTGAATCTCCTTTTTTCTCTGCTATGGTTGGCAGATTTTTTGGGCTGCTTTCTTTCTTGTCCTACCCCCAATCCCACCCCCACACTCCACCCTGTAACAGGCCCTGTCAGTAGGATTTTGGGTCTGTGAACCCAAGTCTGACTCTGCACCTGGGCTCTTTTTAGAACCAGGTGCCTGTCTTTAAGCCACATGTGTCCCTGAGTAAGAGGGAGCTATGGCTTCCTTGGCTTAGCTGCCTACTGTCTCTGAGAGAGGCAGGTGACCTCAGATTCTTCGCAGCTGTGTGGTCTTTGCTTTATCCCAGGCTCCTGTGCTTGTAAACAGTCCTGTGAGTTGAAGCCACCCGGATGTTTGCTTTCTGAAAAAACCTGGCCACAGGTAGCCCTAAGCAGAAAATGTCATGCGATTGTCACCAGTGTACGGTTCTTTGTTTCTACAAAGGGAAGAGTCCTAGGGTTTAAAAGGGTTTGAGAAAATGAGAAAATTATACTGATGTGTGGAAGGCTTACTATTAAAATGTTAAAAAAATCCCAAGATAGTGTTTATTATTATAGTGGTGGTTTCGCTTCATGCTGTGCCTCCCTTTGAGAATCCTTGGCAGTTAAATTCTTTAGGTTGTGTGTGACAGAAAATCTGGCCTGGAATTACTCTGGTGAAAAAAAAAAAGAGCTTTGTAGTTTTCAAAGAAGGCTGGCTTCATAGCAGATTTAGGATTTGGTCTCTCTCTCTCCCTCTCTTACAGGTTGGCTCTGTTTTCCATTCCTAGGAGGTAGAAAGATGGCTTACACTATTTAACTCTCAAGGTGAAGGGTGCGGCACCCACCTGTCCCTGTTCCAGCTTTCCTTCCTAGGGAACGGTGGTTGGCTCTGATTGGTCACGCCTGCCTCCCCTCCCCCCTGCTATTGGTTGGCTCAGGGGTTGCTGCCATGCAATGATTGGCCCAGGCTTAATTCCTGTGTCCACTCGTGGAGCTGGGGGTGTGGCCAGGCAGAAAGAGGGAGGTAATGGATGCTGGGGAACTAACTGCAGAACAGCATGTGTCCTCAGGGAGTCCCTCTTGGGAAGGGTTGGAAGTGTGCCTAGATTGATGTGAAATAGGAATGAATGTGTGAGTTATGTTAAGTGACATGTTCCAGAAAGTGTAAGGAGGGCAAGGAGTTTTTTGGTGTTAAAAGTCAAGTGGTGGCAAAGTCTGGTCGGGGTGTGGAGTGGGGCTCTCTCTTGGGAGTGAGAGGGAAGTGGCAAGGGAGAACTGGCGCCTTGTTTATTGGCCAGTGCAGGGTGTCAAGGTGACCTTCTGGGGCAGCCTTTGGTCCTCCCAGGGATAACATGTGCATCCTGTGCCCTGCAGTTTTCCTGAATTGTTTGCATAGACTATACTTTTAAGCCCTGTACTCTCCTCTCTTCATGACACATTTCAAACTGTGAGAGGTTGGGAAACACTTTCACTTAGCTGTGTGGGGAAGGAGGTGGCCAATTACAGTCAGGACCTTTCGGTGACGTCTTCAAACCCAGCTCTACCTCTGAGCAGCCATGTGGCCTTGGGCAAATTGACCTCTCTGGTCCTCAGTTTCTTCAGCTGTATGACAGAGATAATAGTGACATGTCCCCTGTGGGATTATGTAGAAGCTGTGCATGTGAACATACTTGTAAATGCTTAGCCACAACCCAAGAAGAGCTCGACTCTTTTAGAGAATGAATGTAAGAAGGTGCAGTTGTAGTCTGTTTTCTGTTGTTGCTAGCGCATACCAAAGACTGGGTAGGTTATAAAGAAAAGAGGTTTATTTTGACTCACAGTTTTAGTCCCAAGTTGAAGGGCTATATCTGGTGATAAGTGGTACAGGACATCACACGGCAAGAGACAGGGAACACGTGTGTGTGCGTGTGCGTGCGCGTGTGTTTCTGTGTGTGTCTGTGTGTGTGGGTGGTCTCTCTCCCTCTTATAAAAACCCACCAGAATGCAATCCAGGGCTCCACCTGACGACATTAATCCTAACAGTTTTCCAAAGGCCTCTTCTCTAAACACTCTAGATTAATTTTTCCATCCTCTCAGTACCTCCCAATGGGGATTAAACTCCACAGTGACTTTCAGAGGGATCAGATCTTATTCAGCTCCACAGCGAGCTTGCAATAGGTCCACGCTTAGGGTCATTCCAACCCTAAGGGCTCTGTTTTCTATTTTCTTGTGTTCTCTCTCTCTGAGGCATGGTGCCACTGTTTTCTGACCCCAGGACAGTCAGGCTTGGGGGTCTGCAGATCTCTGAGAAAGTGTATCCACCCTGTTCATATGTTTCCCTGCTTCCCATGGACCCCTGACTGGTAAAGGAAGGGTTCTCCTTCTGCTGTGAGGACTGTGTGACTCCCCCACCCCTCCATTCCCGTGTGGCAGTTTCCCTCGACTTGTCAGCAGAGGCCCTTACCAATGCACACGTGTGCCTTTGCTGAGGACTAAGTGTCTTTAAACTCACGAGTCTCAGTTTTCCCTTATTAACACAGTCAGAGTGAAACAGCAGAAATTGCTCTTCTTTTGTAAAGCGTGTTGTGTCTCAGTGAGTTGACGGAAATGTAATTTCTCTGGCTCATTATGTCAAAACTGGCGTTTGAAGCACGCACGAGGGCTCTTGCTATGGCCCTTTGTATTACTGAGGGCTCTCCAGAGAAACAGAACCAATAGGATGCTCTGTGTGTGTGTGTGTGTGTGTGTGTGTGTGTGTGTGTATGAGAGAGAGACAGATAGGGCAGGGGGAAGATGTATTTATTATGGGAAAGAGGCTTGCGACATTGTGAAGGCTGATGAGTTCCTGCAATGTGGATATTCAGGAGCCCATGGCGTAAGCTCCAGTCTAGATGCAGGCAGGCTTGAGACCCAGACACAACTGAAGTTTCAGCAGAATCCAAAGTCTGGATAAAAACCAGTGTCCATCAGGCAGGAGTTTTTCTCCTTACTCCTGGAGGGAGGGTCAGCCTTTTGTTCTATGGTGGTCTTCTACTGATTGGGTGAGGCCCACCCATATCAGGGAGGACATTTGGCTTTATTCAGTCTGTTGATCCAGAAACACTGTCACAGACATGCACAGGATAATGTGTGACCACATGTCTGGGTTCCCTGTGGCCCCATCAAGTTCACATGTAATGTTTCCTTCACACCAGTAGTGTCATCTTGGGGTTCAAGAGTATTTTTTGAGATTGGCTGGAATGGGTTGGTGCTAAAGCCACCTAGATCTTGAAGCTGCTGTTGTTTTCCAGCGTCTCATGGGTAAGTGTTCAAGTGCCGCATTTTAGCTCATAATTTCCTCACTACAAGAACTTTGTTTATAACAAGTTCTTGTTATAAAATCAGGAAGAAGGAAAGCCAGTTACCACATGTGGAGGTACACTCTCATGAACCAGGGCTGAAGCAAGAGCCTTCAGAACCTTCTCCCAGGGTCAGCAGTCAGTCCGGCTCGTGATTTTGTGCCCAGCCAGACTGCAGCAAAGTTCCAAGTATATAGTGAGGTTGACAAATGGGCTTCTGCATTTTCAAGGCCTCATGATACCTGAAAAAGAATTCCATATAGAGCCATGGCTCCCCAGCCTGAAGCCATCTGGGTGTGGTCCCTTTGAAGGTACACAGGGGGCTTTGTCAAGTCCTTGGGCTCATTGACATCTCCTTTTCTGGACATTCTGGATGACACTAAAGACATGTGAATGTGCTCGTCTCTGGTTGTATGTTGGGCCAGACATGAGTCGGGGTGAACATGGCGGGGAGCCTTGTCCCTCTACAAAGCCAAGTGCTTCTTCTAAACAGCTGCAAATCATCCAGGTGGAGCTTTAGAGCTCTCTTCCTGAGAAAGGTGTGGTGTGTGGTTCTGTGTAAATTGGAAGTTGACCCTTGTCTTGAGGCCTTGGGGAGGGGTAGTTCTTCTTGGGCCTTTGTCTTGGATTGCTTGTGCCATTCAGAGTCGTTTTGAGCTTAAATTCCCTCTATCTATATCACAGGGGTGGAATTGGTCAGGGATTATAAATTAAAGTAGAATGCAAAGATTTATTTTATTCCTTTGTTTGGGGGTGGAGAGACTAGGCAATCTATTGATGCAGGGAGTGTTGGACCAACAGTATCTGTAAGGTTAGCCTTTGTGCTTTTGCACAAAGCCTGCTTTGACCACTCCAGGGTCACTGGTGAGGTAACTGGCCATGTTCCTTTGGCTTAGCCTCTTACCACCACACCTGGCATTGCACCATTCTTCATCCTGTGTTTAGAATCCAGGTAGACTCACACCTGTGCCTGTGTGTGTACCTGCAAGAACCTACGGAGACATTATTTTATAACTTGGCTTGAGATCATCAGATTTTATAGCTGAGTTATCCTCTTTCCCAAAGTCTTACCTCTTTTCTCTATGCAAAGTATGTCAAGGAGCAGGTGCTATATATACAGGTCAAATAGGCTGAATGCCAAAGGTACAATACTAAAATTTGTTATGTGAGTGAGTGACACTTTGGTAAATCTCATTTTTGGTAACTTACACTAGGTAAGTCAAGAGCAAGCTGCTGTTGCTAAGAAATTTCTAGAAAACCTGAAGGTAAAGTTCTGCTTTCATTTGTTTTGCCAGCTTGTTGAAGAGTTTCTCTGTGCTGATGATTCCACAGAGAGCTCACCATGTCATTGACGTGGTCTCTGTGGGAATGGCTTCTGGTCTGCCAGGAGAATGTGTAGGAGACATCATTCTTCAGTGCACTTGGGACCTTTGAGTTTGGTGGGTTTCTCATGGACAGTGTCAAACAGTCTTGTGAAGGAGGGACAGCAGAGAATAAACCAAAATTGGGAAGAGGTTCAAGGTAGTGCAGGAATAAGTGCAAAGAACATCAGTTGTCATGATGGCATTATAAACTTTCCAGCCATTTCCTAAGAAATATTATAGCCTTCATGCAGAGAGTCCTTGTCAGCCCTCTCCCTGTGGCTGAGGGTGACCCTCTGCCATCCCAAAGGGAAGGGTGTAGTGTTCTAACAACTGTCCTCATAAATCCTCACAGTGGAAAGATTATCAACTCATTCACACAAGCCCTTGCCAAATGAGAGAGGATTGAGCATTTTTTACTTCTGTTTACAATTCCTACCAACAACTTTTGCCAAGAACTTTCTGCACTCAGCCTTGTTAAGCTCATCCTCTCCCATGGTCCTCCCTCGCTTGCGAGGAAGACTATTTTATTTTTTATTTAATTGATTTTAGTTTTTTAAATATACAACAGTGGAATGCATTACAATTATTATTACACATATAGAGCACAGTTTTTCATATCTTTGAATATAAAGTATGTTCATGCCAATTCATGTCTTTATACATGTACTTTTTTTTGCATTACAATTTTTATTACACATATATACCATAATTTTTCATATCTCTTTTTGTATAAAAAGTAGGTTGACACTCAATTCGTGTCTTCATACATGTACTTTAGATAATGATGTCCATCACATTCCACCATCCTTGTTAATCCCTGCCTCCTCCCTTTCCCTCCTACCCCTCTGTCCTATCTAGAGTTCATCTATTCCTCCTGTGCTCCCCATCCTTAACCCACTATGAGTCAGCCTCCTTATATCAGAGAAAACATTTGGCATTTGTTTTTTTTTGGGATTGGCTAACTTCACTTAGCATTATCTTCTCCAGTGCCATCCATTTATCTGCAGATACCATGATTTTATTCTCTTTTATTGATGAGTAAAATTCCATTGTGTATAAATGCCACATTTTTTTTTTATCCATTCATCCACTGAAGGGCATCTGGCCATGTGGAGGTAACTGGCCATGTTCCTTTGGCTCCACAGTTTAACTATTCTGAATTGTGCTGCAGTAAACATTGGTGTGGCTGTGTCCCTGTAGTATGCTGTTTTTAAGTCGTATGGGTATAGTCCGAGAGGAAGACTATTTTATTACAGTTTTATTTCTGATGAAACTGAGGCTTAGGGGGATTGGTTGACTTGCCCCTGATTACACAAGCAGAGTGTGGCTGAGCCAAGGACAACACTAGACACTGCCAGCCAGGCTGTGCTGGATCCTGTCCTCATGGAATGTTGTGTTCATCATGGATTTTTTTTCTTTGTTTGGCATGAATTTTGCATTCAGATATCAGATATCTGAATTCAGATATCATCTTGGTTACTGAGTTGCTGGTGCTCAGGGCAGGTGTCTCTGCTTCACAAGTGAAGACCATACCACACCTTTGTAGTAAGATCAGTAACTTGCTTGAGGTCCTGTGGCTGCTGGGG
Organism: Marmota monax; assembly: GCF_021218885.2. NCBI lineage: Eukaryota > Metazoa > Chordata > Mammalia > Rodentia > Sciuridae > Marmota > Marmota monax. Next base: position 22,247,942 of record NW_026692254.1, read on the forward strand.
TCTTACTCAGGTCTCCTCAGAGCCAGGCTGGAGGCAGCCACAAGATGCACCTTCAGTCAGGGTCATTGTGCCCTCACAAGGGTGGAAGGAACCCAGCTTGGCATGGGCTGCCATGTCTGTGTCCAGCCCTCTGAGGCTTGGGCTTGGTGGCCTCTGTCCCAGCCCTGTTCTCATGAGTGTGCTTCCCTTCCAGGTCAGGAAAGAGGTTAAAGAAGACCCGCAAGTATGACATCATCACCACTCCAGCTGAGCGGGTAGAAATGGCCCCTCTGAATGAAGAGGACGATGAGGACGAGGATTCCACAGTATTTGACATCAAATACAGGTGCGGGGTGGGGACAGAGCTGTCTTCCTGGGCTCCGGGTGTTGGGTTGGTAGAACAGTTCACCTTTGAAAGCACGGGAGCCTGGGCATGTTGTGAATGTGCTCTCTTCTCTGGTTGTATGTTGAGCCTTGAGTCATTCTGCTTCTGGGGGGGGGCCTGTGCTGATCCTTTCCCAGGACACACAGCACCCATAGACCCAGCTGACAGGGAAATGCTTACCTCTTGCTTTTTCCAGATGAGAATGCTAAGTCAGTTTTAGGGGAGGAAAAGGAGGGTCAGACTTCAGACAAGAAACTGGTCATGCCCCTGGCTGGAGGAGGTCTGAGCCAAGCAGCTGCATGCATCACACGCTGTGCACCCAAATAGACGTTCCGTTTCAGCATTGTGCAAGCCAACAGTCAAGGATATGGGTGGGTGGGATTCTTGATTGAATGGAACTTTCCCATGATCTCCAAAGACAGGTGAGTTTCCTAAAGGTGTAGGAGAGTCAGAATGACTTCGTGACATCACAACTGCAGTATGGGTGTTCATATCGTTTTGGGATGTACTTTGAGTATGTGAGATTCTCAGTGAAAGAGTCGGAGGGCTTGGAGGCTCAGAGTTGGAGGAGAAGTTGCTTGTATAAGGTCCCAGGTAGTAGGAAAAGTGGAATAGAAATCTAGGCTGGGTCCTAGTCTGACCTCCCCCATTCCATGGCCTCTCCATGCCTGGGGTGGCAAGCCTTCTACACCTACTGTCATTGGTTTCTCTTCAGACATCTTTTTGGTCCTTCTATATAAATCAGTTTTCAGATTCAACAAAAACAAAGTGTTTGGAATTTTAATTGGAACTTCATCGACTCTGTAGTCAGCCTGTTTATGTTGGCTCTTCCAATCCATGAACATGGAATAACTTTCCATTTATTCAGGTATTTAAAAAAATGTCTGCAGCAATTTTAAAAATTTACTCACAAAATCTTTAATAAATTTGTTAGATATATTTGTAGATGTGTTTTGCACATATACATATATAGATGACTTCATATATATATATATATATATATATATATGGCCTTAAAATATATTTTATTTATACTCATGTCTGAAAAAAATGTCTGTATTATCATATTTACATATATCTGGTTTTGGAAATAGCATTTGTTAGTGAATCACATCTAAATTTTATAAAAAACAATCAAACATTAAAATTGGTTGGTTATGGATAGCAGACTGGGGAGAAACCCATGAGCTACAGTTTTCATTTTAAGTAAAGAATAACATCTTTTGAAAAAAATCAAATCTATTAGTAACATTCATCCATACTGCAAAATTTTATATATATATATATATATATATATGTGTGTGTGTGTGTGTGTGTGTGTGTGTTTATTAGTGATTTTATTGCCAAGTCATTTTATCTGTCTCACACTCAGTGCAAAGAAACAAAATATAATGTGAAGAAAACCATGTCCTCATCATTATTCATAATAGAAAGGATCTGCCTCTACCTGCAGGCCTGGGTGTATGGTATAATATGGAGCACTTACTGGTCTTTGTGGATCAATGTCATACTGTATTGATTCTAAGCCATGGAACAGAGTCACATCCATATTTGGTGACTGAACTGATTCCATGGAAACCATAGACTTAACCATTTTTATGCTATCTTCACATCTCACTACATAAGAAAAGACTCTAAATAAGGTGATACAATAATCAATCTGTACAGAAATTCTACCTATAGACTCTTTCTTTAATAAAACATAGAGAAATGGCCCTTTCTTGAGGGCATGGATACAGGTGCAGTTACAGGCAATGATGGATTAAAACTGTGTCTGGTATAAATGAAGATAAGATACTCATTGAAACCACTCTCATATTAAGAAACTTAAACAGTGTGTCATAGTTCTTCAACTGATGGTACAAGTTCCACTGCTGGACGAACAATTAGTCCTGTATTGGCATTGTCACTGGCTATGAAAATCACCACCAGAGGTAAATGATTAAATTGAACCACTTGGTCTGCATTCAAGTTACAGCAAATATTTTTTTAAATTAATTTTTTTATTTATATGTGACAGCAGAATGCATTACAATTCTTTTTACACATAGAGAGCATAATTTTCATATTTCTGGTTGTATAAAAGGATGTTCACACCAATTTGTGTCTTCATACCAGTACTTTGGATAATAATGTCCATCACATTTCACCATTACTTCTAAACCCCTGCCTCCTCCCTTCCCCTCCAACCCCTTTGCCCTATCTAGAGTTCTTCTATTCCTCCCATGCTCCCTCTCTCTATCCCACTATGAATAGCCTCCTTATATCAGAGAAAACATTCGGCATTTGATTTTCTGGGATTGGCTATCTTCATTTAGCATTATCTTCTTTAACTCCATTCATTTCCTTGAAAATGCCATGATTTTATTCTCTTTTATTGCTGAATAATATTCCATTGTGTATATGTGTCATATTTTTAATCCATTCATCTATTGAAGGGCATCTAAGTTGGTCCCACAGCTTAGCTATTGTGAATTGTGTTGCTATAAACATTGATGTGGCTTTTGTCCCTGTAGTATGCTGTTTTTAAGTCCTTTGAGTATAGATTGAGGAGGGGGATAACTGGGTCAAATGGTGATTCCATTCCCAATTTTCCAAGAAATCTCCAGACTGCTTTCCATATTGGCTGCACCAATTTGCAGTCCCACCAGCAGTGTATGAGTGTGCCTTTTTCTCCACATCCTTGCCTATACTTATTGTTGTTTGTCTTCATAATAGTTGCCATCCTGACTTAGATTACAATTATCTTATATCAGACAAAGGTGCCAAAAACATGCATTGGAGAAAAGATAGCCTCTTCAACAAATGGTGCTGGCAAAACTGGAAATACATATGAAACAAAATGAAATTAAACCTCTGTCTCTCACTATGCACAAAACTCAACTCAAAATGGATTAAGGACTTAGGAATAAAACCAGAGACCCTGCATCTAATAGAAGAAAAAGTAGGCCCTAATCTCCATTATGTAGGATTTGGCCCCAACTTCCTTAATAAGACTCCTTTGGTGCAAGAATTAAAATCAAGAATCAATATATAGGATGGACTCAAACTAAAAAGTTTCTTCTCGGCAAAAGAAACAATCTGTGAGGTGAATAGAGAGCCTACATCTTGGGAGCAAATCTTTACCCCTCACACATCAGATAGAGCACTAATCTCTAGGGTTTATAAAGAACTCAAAAAACTAAACACCAGAAAAACAAATAACCCAATCAATAAATGGGCCAAGGACCTGAAAGACACTTCTCAGAAGATGATGTACAATCAATCAACAAATATATGAAAAAATGTTCATCATCGCTAGCAATTAAGAGAAATACAAATCAAAATAGCAAATACTTTTGTATTTTGAAAGCCCAAGTTTACTCCTCAGCCTGTTGTAAGGGCAAAAGTCAGCGAGAAATCAGTTCTGCAGGCATGCTCTAGAGTGTTTTCACCACCACCTGAATTACAGACACTCCATCTCTTTCTGATACAGCAGTGGCACGGGCCCTTCAGCATTGGGTCATTTTTGATACGGGAATTGTGTTACCTCCCTAAGCACCTTCATATCTCTCCTCTGCTCCTATTCTAGGAAGAAACTCAGGACCCAGCAAATACATTCGTATTAATTGCCTAACCCAGGCTGTTGGCCATAATTAACCCTCCTATCTCCCAGGCTCAGTCTCCATGCCTGGGTTTCTGCTCCTGGGGCTGCAGTCTTCTCTGCTGTCACTTTGAGGACAGCATCAAAAACATGTTCCTACATAAGCTGCCACTCTTGATTAGTGACTTCATCAGGAGTAACTTTATAAAAATATTGTTTTTAAAACTTGTTCATAGCAGTTGTTTTTTTTCAAAATATAGCAACTTGCCAAACTCTAGTAATATAAATATAGATTATTTTGGGTTTTTAAGAGTTGTAAGGGTCTCCTAGGCCCTTTTGCCCTCTCCCTAGTCCTTAACCATTTTTTTCTTTTTTACTCTTTTTTCTATCTTGTTTTCTAAGTCAATGTTAAATACAAGTGGTGATAACAGGCACCTTATCTTATTCTTGATCTTAAAGGGTATGCTTTCAATATTTGACCACTAAAAGTTATAGGGTTTGTTATAGGGTTTCTGTGGCTCTCCCTACCCCCACCCCCAGGAGGTTTCCCTCTATTCCTAGTGTCTCAAAGGTAGATTTTCTTCAGTGTTTTTTTTTTTTTTTTCTTGCTTCATGGAGGCTATCTTTTTTCCTTTAATCTGTTAAGGTGGTGAATTGATATTCATTAACATTCTTTTTTTTTTTTTCTTGGTACTAGAGATTGAACTCAGGGGCCAATCACTGAGCCACATCACCAGCTCTGTTTAGAGACAGGGTCTCTCTGAGTTGCTGAGTGCCTTGCTTTTGCTGAGGCCGGTTAGAACTCACAATCCTCCCGCCTCAGACTCCTGAGCTGCTGGGATTACAGGCATGTGCCACCGTACCCAGCTGATATTAACTTTCTAATATTCAATCAGCTTAGCATTCCTGAGATAAAATGAGTTTGATCATGTTATCTTTTCATATGCATTGCTCCACTCAGTTGGCTAATATTTTGTTTAGAGTTTTCTTGTCTCTCTTAATGACTTAGATCTAGGCTGTCATTTTCCTATTTTGTAACAGCCCCATAGGACTTAAGTTTTCCTCGTGTCATAAAGTGAGTAGAGACATGGTTCCTTATTTTCCACTTCTCTGTAACAGTTTGTGTAAGATTGGAATGACTTGTTTCCTAAATGCTTAATATAGCATGCTAAAACTGGCTGGGACTGATGCTTGCTTTGTGCATAGAGTTTGAAAAACACCAATGTTCAGTTCTTCGAATATTTACAGTACTATTTAGTCTATTTCTTCTTGGTTCAGTTATCCTGAGTTGTCGTTTTCAGGGATTTTGTCCATTTTGTCCAAGTTTTCCAGTGTTCTAATGAAGTTACTCATAACATCCTTTTATTATCATCTTGTAAATCTTGGAAACATGGGAAATGCAGGTGGTCCCCTTTCTTAATTCTTATTTTTGCCTTTTCTCCTTTTTTTTTTTTTTTCTGGATGTCTTGCAGCGAGTTTATCAATCCACACAGAGAACTAAAGTTTGGCTCCTTTGATCCTATCATGGTTTTCCATTTCCAGTTGATATCTGCATCTCTTCCTTACGCTTTCTCTGGGTATGTTCTGTTCTCTTTTAACTTCTTTCATTCAATTCTTGACCTGTGTGGCTACCTCCCGCGGACACTCACTGTCACTGTCAGGCTCTACCCTGCCTCCCTGCTTATCCTGCAGAACTGAACTTTGGGTGGATCCTGTTAGAAGTTTGGGCTGTTTGTGGTTGAGATAAAAATCAGGATGTGAACAAACTTGAAGCCGATTCACCAAGTCCGCCCCAAGTCATCAGGCTCTAAGACAATGGACCAAGTAACAAAGACTGCTGGGCAGTGGTAGCTTTTCTCTTTTGCAGGTGTAATGTCCATTACAGAAACTACAGGTAAGAAATGGGGGAAATGACCTATGATCTCATTGCTTAACGGTAACCACTAGAGTGTGTGTGAGTACCCATCTGTGGATTTCTGAACTAAGTGTGTGTGAGTACTCATGTGGATTTTCTTTCTTGTTGAAATAGGACCACGTTGCAGTGGCTGTTTGGGAACACTTCTATGGCAACATTTTGCTAACAGCTTTTCAGGTTAACAAGCAGGAAAGAACAAAGGCTTTAAGGCCGGTTTCCTGTTGGGTGTAGTGTTTTTAAGCTCTCCTGTCTGCACATTGATAATCTGTTCACGGGGGCTTCTTTTTCCTATTAAGTCGGGGCTCAACCAAAAGAAATTTTTTTTTTGTTCTTTCTAGGAAACAGACTGCATTTAATTCAGATGTGATTGGATCATGACTGGGTTATTTTATGATCAAGTGGAAAGAGTAAAATCATGTTTTTTAGTGCCAAGGTAGTAAGGTGATAACCCGCCTATTTGTTCTGCACGTGTCATTTTCTGATAACGTCTCGTCACTTGGAGCCTCTGCATTATCAGTAAGGCCTTTTTTCCCCCTCCAAGTTTTTAGCCAGGTAGGAAATGCAGAGGAAGAGAAGATGGGCAGAGGGAGGCTTCTGTTGACATCACTCTCTTTATGCTCCGAGTACCTGGGGTGTCGTCATCCATGAGATGAGACCTCCAGCGATTCTGGCCAGATAGGGGTAGGAGAGTCTTTAGAAATGACTTTCCAACTCTGCACTTAAAAAGACTAATTAGAAGGGGGAAGCGATTGCTAAGTGGAGTACAGAGAACCCTGGGGTTTTGAAATGGTTCCATATTTCAAGAGTTGTTTGGATTTCTCTTGTGTGTGTTTGGGGCACGGTTGGCCTAGCGTGCACTTGTGGTGGATGCTTTGGGCCTCTGCGAATCCCTGGCTCATTACAGGAGACTTTCGACACACCTTCTAGGCATCCCCCAAGGCAAGGCAAATGCTGGCTCTTCCTCCCGCTTGTGTTTGGGGCAGCTGTGACCAACGCAGCCCAAAGATATGCTGCGGAGAGAACCCACTGCTCCTGCCAGCCTTGCCTCCCTGCCAAGAGGCAGGTCTCTGTCCCCAGTTCTTAAGTGTGGAAATGATGTCCCAGGGGGGGTGTGGACAGTATAAACTGCCCACCCTCTTGGGGATAGAACTTGCTGCAATGGTATAATTAGAAACCGATGAGATTTCTGCTGTAATGCTGGGACGGTGTCTGACATCTCATTTTGGGAACAAAGGACATTCCATGCTGTTCCCAGCAAGAGGTCCCTGCAGGGTAGGCAAGGAGTGGGAGAAAACACACCTACTTGCTCCTCCTAGGCTGAGGCTCTCAGGGCTCTCATTGCAGTTGCTAGATACTTTCAGGGTGGTGACTTCTTGCAGCTGCTTCTGCTTCTTAAGGGGCCCTACTTGGCCGGGCTTGGAAGGCCCTTCTACTCACCCAGGCCCTGGGCGTTTAGTTCTGTTGTGGACAGAGAATCATGAAGTGCTAGTGATGGGTTGTGGGGCTCCCCTCTGCTCCATTGCTCTGGTATGAGGGGTATAAACTGCAACCAGGATAGAGTGAAGGCCCAAGACCAGATAGAGGGTCTGGGTGTGCTCTTGGGGCCCTGGTAAGATGCAGAGTCGCCTCTCAGTGTGGATTCACTCCCCCACTCCCCTGCCCACAGGAGGGAACAGGTGGCTGCTGTGAAAAGCCAGCCTGCACCGTGTGGACATGGCGGCTTGGCCTGTATACTTTCCTTCCCCTGGTCTGTTGGATCCCTTGGTGGCTAACATGATGCCCATATCTGTGTTTTTCTTTAAGGTTTTTAATTAAGACAACTTTCAAACTTAGTGCAAAAATACAAATAGTATGGGGAGGACACCTTGTACCTTTCACTGAGATTTTTCCGTTTTTGACGTTTCTTCTCACCTTATGATTGCCCTGTGTGGGTGTGAACATGCAATTTTTTTTCCCTGAGTCATTTGAGGGTACATTATATATATTTTTATATATCTCAATATCATGGCCCTTTCCCACAAACATCAGGATTAACACATCATGAACTGGAAATATAAGTAAAAAATGTGTTTAATGCACCTAACCTAGCAAACCTCATAGCCCAGCAACACAGTTCTCTGGAGTGTTGCTTGTTTAACAGCCCCATGCCCATGTGGCTGGCTGGGAGCTGTGGCTTATTGCTGCTGCATTGGGAGAGGGTTTCCCAGCCTGGGAAGAGTTCACAATTCAATGTGTGGTTTCTACTGAATGTGTATCACTTGTGCCTCATTGTAAAGTTGAAGAATCATAAGCCTAACTGGTGTAAGTTGGGGACTGTGTGCATGAATTTCCTAGAAACAGGATGTCCAGTACTCAGGAGGCTGAGGCAGGAGAATCACCAAGTTTGAGGCCAACCTGGGAAACCTAGTTAGACTCGATCTCAAAATAAAATAATTAACAAAAGCTGGGGATTTAGCTTGAGGTTGTAGAGTGTGCCTGTTCAATCCCGGTAAAACACACACACACACACACACACACACAAAGGATGTCCATATCTTTCAGTAAATCACTACCTGATGTGGTAATATTTGGGAGCATGAAATTACAAAAAGGCATCCATTTTATAAGTTTTATTAAGCCTTCATTTTTACATGTATGATTATATAATACCTGTAATCCAAGCATTGACAGATGATGGTAGCAACTGTAACTGGTCAGCTTTTTCCTCCCGAGTTCTTTTAGATGATATTTTGAATAGATTTTTTGAGTTTTTAAACTTTTTAAATATTCCTTTCAAAAATATTTCTTGTATTCATTACATTGTCTAACCCTACTTTGGTGCTGGAGATTAAAGGTGAGCAAACTTTGGACATGGATCTTGCCTATATGATCTGTTATTCTAAGCAAGAAACAGATACTGATCGGGTACTTACACAATTGGGGGTCAGCAAACTACAGCCCATGGGCCAAATTTAGGCCACTACCTGTTTTGTACAAGTGTGTTAGTCAGCTTTCCATCACTATAACAAAATACCAGAGATAATCAACTTAAAAAGTGAAAAGTTTTGTTTTAGCTCACAGTGTGGAGGTTTCAGTCCGTGATCAGTTGGCCCTGTTGCTCTGGTCCTGTGGTGAGGCAGCACATCACGGCAGGAGTACGTAGTGGAGCAAAACCGCTCACCTCATCAGTGAACCAGGAAATAGAAGATAGGAAGTGACCATGGTCCCATAAATCCATTTGGGAACATGCCCCCAGTGACCTGGTGGTCTCCCACTAGTTCTGCCACCTTCTGGTAGTGCCAGCCTGGGGACCAAGTACTTAACACACAGACCTTTAGGGGGACAGTCCAGATCCAGGGTATATCAACAGCTTATGAGCCAAGAATGATTTCTATATTTTAATGGGGAAATCATCACAAGAACAACATTCCATGACACATGAAGGTTACATGCAGTTCAGATTTCAGTGTCCACAAATAAAGTTTTATTAGAACACAGCCATGCCCAAACACTCTGTCTGGCTGCTTTTCCACCAACGGCAGCAGGGCTGAACAGTTGCCACAGAGCCTGCCTAACCTGAAAACTCTTGAACTTTTACAGAAATAGTTTGCTGACCCCTGATGTGAGCACCTGGAGAAGGGCTGGGAGGGGGAGGAGAGTAGGCAGTGCAGTTCAAGGGATGGAGACTGTTGGGGAGTGATGTGGGGGGGTGGTTTGGTGCTCTGCCAGAAGGCGCTGATTCTCCATCTTCCTTTTCTTTCAGGTAAAACCTGTTTCCCAGGGGGTTGCATACTGTGGAAAACTGTTCAGCTGCAGCCTGGGTTGTGAAGGATCTGGAGCAGTCTCTCGTCCACGGTGTTCAAACCAAAACAAACAACATTCACGAAACTCTGGCTCCGTCATGTGTGTCCAGCGTCCATTCAGAGTGTCACCATCAAGCTTGTCTCCAAATCACCACCCGGGAGGAGTTGCCTCTGCTACTTTCTGGGTGCCCTTTTAAAATGTCACCCCTTCTCCTGCCTCCCTTTGTTTGTTTGTTTTTTTTTTTTTTTTTGCCTTGCTAAAGCAAAGGGTAGAAACATGTTGAAAAATATTTTTAAAGCAACTCTTGACAATAGTGGAACTATAATTAGGAGGATCAAGTATCTAAGACCAGCCTGAAGAGTCTTCAGCTGTACACTTAGAATTCTTGCCACTCTGCTCTCCTGGATCTCTACGCTAGACATCAGGCCCTTCGGCAATCTTTTTGGCTTGGTGGGGGCTCAGGCCTTATTTTGGTGAGGGCTGTATGAAATTTCAGGTGGGGAATGCTGAGACTGGTTGGCCCCTACTGGAAGTGAACCAGTATTAGCTCCTGTCCCCACCACCGCACACCTTTATTAAAAGGGATCAGCAGAAATAGGCCTGGCTAGTTCACAAAGAATTTAGAATTTCAGTTATCAGGGAAAACAAAGTATGTGTGTGTGTGTGGACATGTGTGTGAATATATATAAAATAATTTCTCCTCTCAAGGGAACGGAAAGCACTGGGCAGCTTTGGGTTGGTAACTTTTTTGTTTTTTTAAATGCTTTTGTGTATGTGTTGTGTGTGTGTTTGTCACGATTCTACATTGTTTGTCTTAGAAATATAATTAAAAATCACTGTGGTAATTTAAATCAATGGTGATTTGGCTGGGTCAAGTGAAGGACATGATTAGGGACTCTGCTGGCCCTAAGTCAGTCTAGACTGGGAACTTCCTGGACCCAGGAGTTCACTGCACAAGGACCCCCTCCCTTAGGCATGGGTAGGGTCTGAGGCAGGCCGCTTCCCTGGGAGCCTGTGAGGTAACTTTACCCAGAGATACCCTGTGGAACAGGACCTTGGGAGACCTCTCAGATTGACGGAGGCCTCCCATTTTGCTCTCCTCCCATATTGATGCAGCCAGTGCGTTTCTACTTCAAGCCTACTAGCAGTGCCTTTGGGACCCTGGGGTTCCATTCTGTCTGAAAAGGTGTTTTTAATTTTTTACCCCTTCTTTTCCTTTCTGGCACTGCCCTACGGTTTGTTATGTTTGCCTGTCTATGGTCCTGTTCCGTTGGCGGGGATGAAAACTCCCACCTTCCCCTCCTCACCCCCGTTTTCAGGCTCTTTGGTTTCCTGAGAAGGGCTCTCTTGGTGGGAAGAGAGATGGGCAGGGGCTTCCGTGGCCCTGAGGCTCACCTGGGTGTGGGTGCTGTGTGACCCTAGCTGTTAGCAGGCGTGCTGGTGGCACAAAGGGAGCCCTGGAAGCCCAGGCCAAGTATAGCCCTGTGGCTGGTGCTGCTGGGCTGTCCGCTGTGGCGCAGCCCACACGTGGTGCCTGCTGGGCCTGGCCCTGTCGCTTCACCTCCTTTGTTGACTCTTCTCCCCTTAGCTCTGTTTGTCAGAGGGGTGGGGCTGGAAGCAGAACAGCTGTGGCTGCACTCTCTCCCCCCTCCATGGTGGTGTGCTCGCAACCTGAGCAGTGACACGAGGAAGCCAGGACACCTCGCAGCTGTGCGCCTTCTCAGCCTTTGAACTGGAAATGCCCAACTCTCATCTGCAGAGTCTTATGACTACAGCTCAGTCATCCAGAAAAGCTGGATTCTTCTGCCGTATGTCTAAACCCCGCGCCGCCTTGTGCTCACCACTGGTCCCTGCTGGAGGGGACACCGACAATGACTTTCTAAATCCTTGGTGGAACTTCAGCACTACAGGCGCTTAAAATAAAGACCTTTTAGACATGAACCCCGTGTGCATTGGGTCTGGATATTTTCTGAGGTGGGGGCTGGTGAGGTTCTTTCCTATGATTAGGAGTGTGGGTGCAAGGTTGTGGAGGAGGGAGGGCTGGCTCTAATTTTCCAGGTGGTTGTCATGAGCCACATCCTGCATTGCTACCTGCAGGAGGTCCCTGGGTCCTGGTGATTTGGAAAAAGGCTTGGGAATGAAATGGTGCTACATACACATGTGTGGGCTCATTTGATCATTTCCTGGAAACCGACTATAGGTTAGGAGATACTGCCCCTCATTGTGTTTGGAAACTCTTGGGATATCTGCAGAGGACACAGAACTAATCATGTTGAAAAAAGTTAGCTTATCATTTCCTCACACCTGGGTCAGCATAAGCTCTTTATGAGTGTGAATGGGATGCATGCATCCAGGCTGGGTTAACCCCTAAGTGAGTAACAGCCAGAAAAGAAAGCTCACTTTTTTTTCCCCTCCTATTCTAACATGTCACCCTTGGACAGAACCAAAAAGCTGAAGGATATGGTCTACTTGACTTTTCTGCCCTTTCTTTCTCTTTTGCCATAACTGTGACTGGAGTTCTCCAGGATAGCTCTTTATCCAAGCAGGATTGTGTTAGAGGCAAGCACTGGATGGTGGATCTCCCATCATCTGAGCTCCCTCCACTGAGCACCTTCCTGCTGGGCTGGTTCCTCCTGACACTCAGGGATACACCCTCATTGTGTTTGGAAACTCTGGGGGTAGAGTTAAGTTTGCTTTGGTGCAAATAAATGACTTAATTCTGTGTGTGTGTGTGTGTGTGTGTGCAGTTCTAGGGATCTGGATGTGTCCACTCCTACACCACCAGTGTAGGAAAAGGATCTGTCCCCATGAGGCCTTCTGGCTGTTCCTACTGACAGGTGGGAATCAGTGCTTATCACCCTCTAGCCCAGCAGTGCCAGAATTTCTTGTGGCTTTTATTTATCAGAGAATTCAAGAACACTTGATATGGACTCAGTGTACAGTATACAACATATAACTTTTGAAAACAGGGTTAATTTTCCATTATTGTTGGGAACCAAATAGATGTGAACTTTCCAGATGGTTGTCATGAGCCACATCCTGCACTGCTACCTGAGTCTTTGGTCCGCAAAGTACCTGGGTGTGATACTCTTTGTAAAGTGCCTCAAAATTTGCTTTTATTTCTTATATGAGGTTTAGTGGGTTAGCTTAGTAAACTCCATATTCCTTTCCCTCCAACACCCCCTCCAGTACTGGGTATTGAACCTAGAAGCATTCTACCTCTGAGCTATACTACCAGTCCCTATTTTTTTTTTTTTTTTTTAAATTTTTGAGACAGGGCCTCACTAAGTTGCCCAGACTAGCCTTGAACTTGCAATCCTCCTGCCTCAGCCTCCTGAGTAGTTGGGATTACAGGCATGTGCCCATGTGCCTAGCTTGAGGGGATGGGTTTCTGGATGAGCCAAGTCTACGTGGATGGGAACACAATAAGCTCATATGTATCTGTTGGCAAAGCAGGTAGCCCACAGTCTCCAATTTAAATATTTAAATGGCTCATCTGGCATGGGCACTGTGAGCAGGTGTCGTGCTGTGAGTGTTTTGAATGCATTAGCCTCAGAGCCTGCAAAATTCTGCAAGAAAACAAGCTGGGCAGGACCAAGGATCAGGATGCAGGCAGGCCTCTATGTGATTCTTGGCCTTGCTGCTCGTGGTCTCTGCCTTGTTAGCCTTACCCTCCCCACATATAATATGGGAGAAACCATATTCCATTGGTTATTGTGATCATTAAAAGGTATAATTTAGCCAAGAATGTGCTGCAGATATCTGGCACGGGGGACACCCGGGAATGGTCACCATTAATGATATAGAGTTCCTCTTGTGTGCCAGGAACCTTTGCTTATAATTCAGTTCTTCAGTGAGTCCTTGGGTAGGTGTTCTCCCTGGAATAGACTTGAGCATTTGGTGACCATTTAGGCAGGCCCAGGGCTGTTCCATTCAGCCACTTCCCCTCTCCCCAGCTCCCCATAAGGAAACAGATCCATTTGCCTAGCACTTCAACACCCTCTGAGTCCTACTGACAATGTGGTGAGATGGGTGAATGCCTTCATTTTCTATGTGCAGGAATGAGTCTGGGAAGGTCAGTCAGTCTACAGGGTCACATGATTCATGAGGGGAAGGTCTTGAATCAGGAATCGCCTGCCCTTTTCCAGGTCATTTATGTGAAGGGAAGAGGTGGGGTACTTTCCTTTTGAGACTCTAAAAGTTTACACTTGGGATGGTGGAATGCCTGAGCTGTGGCTCAAGGAGACTTAAGATAACAAAGAGGTGCCAACTCAGCTGTGTCCCCTCCTGGTGGGGAAAGGAATCTGTAGGGCAAAGGGGCTATGTCCCCTGGAGCCTGCGCCTTTCCCTTTTGAGGTTTCACCTGGGCATCCAGGATTCTGGAATGCTTTCTGCCCAAATGTGACTAGAATCTGATTGGGCTGTGTGCTGGGGAACATAGCACACCTGGTGTATTAGTCTGCTTCTGTTGCTTTGACAAAATACCCGAGAAAATTAACTCAAAGGAGGAAAGTTTGATTTTGGCTCATGGTTTCAGAGGTTTCAGTCCATGACCACTTGGCTCTGGGGTTTCTGGGCTTATAGCAAGGCAGAGCACCACAGTGGAGAGGGTGTGGTGGAGCAAAGCTGTCACCTCGTGGCAGCTACGAAGTGGAAAGAGTCACAGAATACAGGGACAAGATAGAGCCTTCAAGGGCATGCCCCAAAGGACCTACCACCTCCAGCTAGGCCCTACCGCCTAAGCTTCCACCACCTCCAATAGCCCATTAGATAGATTATGAAGCAAACAATGGATTCATCCACTGGTGAGGGCAGAGCCCTCATGATCCAATCACTTCCCAAGGGCCCCACCTCTGAACACTGCTGCCCTAGGTACCAAGCCTTCAACACACGAGCCTTTGGGGGACATTCCAAATCCAAATCAGAACACTTGGTCTCTCTTCGTCTGGTTCTCATTCCTGAAGAGCCCATCCAGAACATGTGAGGTGAGGACACGATTTGCCAAAATGGAGTCAGTTTGCAGGGATTGTGCACGTCTCCTCTCTCTTTTTAAATCAATGATGTAGAGATGAGCTTTGGGATGCCCACTGTTCCACGATGGCACGTTTTTCTTTGTAATGATTGTTTTCCCACACTGTGAGATTTTGAGACCATTGTTGATTCAGCCAGGCTTGACATCAATCCCCAGAATCTGATCTTTTCCCTCTCCCTCCCTGTTCCCCCGAGGTCTTGCTGAGTGTGCGTATACTCTTCTCTCCTTTAGCTGGAATCAGGACCCATGGAAAATAATTACTGGAAACGTTCCGGAATAGAAAGTGAAGAACAGCAGCGTTGTATAAGTACCACATAAAGCAACTAATGAAATGGAATAATCTCTTTTTCATTTGGCAGCTCTGCCAGGTGCAGGGTATGCCATGGTGCAGACCAGCCTCCTTTTTTACACCATTCACTTCGTGTTGGTGTCCCTTCGTGCTGAGACCCTAAAATTCTCAGCTTCTCACAGCTTTGGGAGGCGGGGAGAGCACCCATGGTGGGTGCTCAGGACATGAACTATCATTTTGTTACATATCCTGCAGAGAATTGCGGCCCGGATGCTGGTGCCTGCTGGGCTTCCAAGGTGACCGGGGCTGGCACACTCCTGGCTTTCAGACCGTTGGGGTAGGAGGGAGATAAGGTCTGTACGGAGCCCCATCATGGCCCATACTTCTGCTTCTCTGAGGCATCTGCATCCTGGCAACTGAGAGCAACAGCTGCAATTTATGGTGCTTTTATGGTGTTCCAGGGGTCAGGGTAAGAACTCTACATGTGTTGTAAAGAGACTCATTTGCATACTAAGCTGAAGCTTGGACTCTGAAGCGGGATTCCCTGGGTGTGAATCCAGGTTCTAACATTTACCACCTGTGTGACCTTAGGCAAATCTCTTAACCTCTGTGATTCCCCTCTCCTCATCTGTGACAGGAGAATCAGCAGTATTACCTGTCATCCGGGTATTGTGAACTGGATGTGTTAATGTCTTTTGAGTACTTTTGACACTGATAGGCGCGCAGCACTAATGTGTTTGTTAATGTATACAGCAGCGCTGCAAAGTAGCTTCTGTGTCACCATTTCTACTTTGAGAGTGAGGAAGCCAAGACTTTGATAATGACCTTGCCCAGATCCCTGGCTTGCAATGGTCTGCCTGCTGTTGAAGGACTGAGCGTTATTCATGGTGACTGAGCGTTATTCATGGTGTCACATTGCCGCCCAGCGCTAGGACTCTGTCCAAGATGAGGGGCCAGGTATGTAGAGGAAGGAGGAAGGCTGACCCCAGCCAGGTCCACCAGGCTATTCTAGGTGGACAGAGAGAGTGCTGGCTTTCCAGAGAAGTGTGAGCAAGGCCCCTGGGGTCTGAATGGGTTCCTTAGAAGATCTCAGATACTGGGTAGAGTGTCCTTTCCTCCTCCGCATTCCTTCCACGTACTCCACCCCTTCGATCATTCAGTGTGAACCGTGGAGAAGGATGAAGCCTGCCTGAGTGCTGAACTCAGGCTGCTGTGGCCCATCATCTCTGCATGATCATGAAGGGTCTGCTCCCTGCCATACCAGCAGTTAGGACTGGGTCCCATTTACCTCTGACTGTGCTCTCCCGGGGCAGAGAACAGCAGTGACCATGCTTGTGACATGGAACAAACCCCACAAAAAGCAGCTGCTGCCCATGGGCAGCCCGTCAGATGAAGGCTCCAAGGGCAGATTAAGCCAAGGCTTGTTGCTCGTGACAAGCCTGCCAACACTGCCCCCTGCCCTCCCCGCTGTGCCCCGGTTTCCCCCCAATTACTACAGTCTCTAGAGACCCTGATGTGCCAGTCTCCCTGAGCCCTGTCTCTGAAACAGCCATTGTGGGAGCTTTGGATTCAATTTTATTTGCTCCCAGGCATCTATCCAGTCATGCCAGCACCGCTGTCATAAACTCCATTCTATATTAGAATTTTGTGTTTAAAGCTTTTGCATTTTTTCTCTAAGATACTAACCGTTATCCTTGGGACTAGGTCCTAGAGCCTAGAAAGGTCCAACCTGCAATTTGTACCTGAGGACTGAGTCCTGCTGGGCTGGACGGCACCCAGGGGGTTTGTCATGTGGTTGGTTGTGGTGGAGAGGACCCCGACACCCTCGACTTCCATGTCCACACTCTATACTTGGGCAAACTCGAGGTCAGAGTTTATGTGAATTCCAACCATTTCTACCACAGGAGGGAAAAAAAAAATCCCCTCTGAGCCTGGGCCATCTGTCCCCAGAGCCCTAAGCAAGACTGGTGCCACATGTCTGCACCTGTACTTCACAGCTTCCCCACCGACTCAGAGGAGGATGCCCAATGTGGGTTGGGTTGGCATTCTTACCCCTGTCCAGATTGGGAGGGGTGTGGCCGCTGCATGCACAGCAGACAATGGATTTGGAGGTGCCTATCAGAAACAAAACAAAACAAAAAAGACCCTTGGATTCACAGTGCAACACTTCTGAGCAGAAGAGCCATAAGCTCAAGAGTCACCAAGATTTCCAGGGGTCTGATAGCCTTGAGCTTTCTAGGGGAGCCAGGAAACACTGTGGAGGGTGGTGACACCAACTGGTTGGACAAGCCACTGCAGCTTCTGTTGTGGGGCTTCAGCTGTAGGGCTTCAGCTGCCATTCTCAGTCAGGGCCCTCTGGGACTGCGGGGTGGAGGCTACAGTGGTGGATGTCCCATGGTAGGCATGCTGGGTGTGAGAGGTATCAGGGGTTCCAGCAAGAGGGGTGAGGCCCAGGGAATCCAATATCCAGCCCATGGATGTCCTTGGGAGGCCCCCTGTGGGGACACCTCTTTGAAAGCCACTGAGGCTAAGCCCACATGGTATATAAAGACTCACAAGGAATCACCACAAGAACCTGCGTAGAGGGTTCCACGTGCTGACTCCACACGCATGCAGCCTGAGATTCTGCATTTCCAACAAGTTCCCAGGAGACGCCATTGCTCCTAGTTCAGGGGCTCTGTCTTGAGAAGTAAGGCGTTTAGGTTTCCCTTTCTCTAGCATCCCCATTTCAACAGCATCCCTTGGCTGTGTGGATTCTATCCCTGAGGGTGTGGGCCACAGCCCAGTAATCATGCCCATCCCCCCTCACTCTCAGAAACCATGATGCCTCCTATATCAAAATCACGGTGGCCAGACATGGATGTCCTGGCTGGAGGGTCACACATGTGACTCCAAATACCATCCCAGATACCTGAGGCCAGAAGGCTTGGATGAAGACATCACCTGCCCTGGCGGGGACTGGGGACGCGAATGGGGTGACAGACTCCTGCCCATGCTCTGGAAGCCACCTCCGTGTTTGGAGGAACAGAATTTCCTGACATCTGAGGAAGGGTCAGCTAGACTGGTAGGAGGGCAGGCCACACCCCCAGAGATATGAGCAGAAAAGAGTTTCCTTTCCTTCTTAGAAACCTATAGGCAAAAGAATCCTGAATCAGAACGAGAGGGTCTAGTCCTTGAGGAAGACCAAATGTTCCCTGTAGGACCCACCTGGCCTTGCTGGTCTGGCAGAGGTAATCTTGCCTTCCTAGGAAGATCCCAGAGAAGAGAGGCCACTGCTGGGTTTCCCAGCAATCAGTGCGGCATGAACAGCCAGATCCTAGGGTGGGTGGGGAATTAAAATAGAAAAGGGTGCTTCTGGGCTCCAGGACATGCTGTGTGAGACAGCAAGTTAGAGAAGGACTAATTATAGGGCCGTAGGCCAAATCATCACTGTCTGTCCAGGGGAATTGTTGAATTGTGGAAAAAATGAACACAGAAAAGCATTTGTAAACTAGCCAGGCAGGACACAAATTGGTCTGAGGAAGAAATAGATGCAGCGGAGACAGAGAAACATAATGGGAAACCTCCAACTGCAATACGTGCAAAGTGACAGGAGCAAACTTTGGAAGCAGAGGTGAAGAACCACGAGACAGCGCGAGAGGACAGAGGATGGCAAACAGGTGCCGGGAGGGCTTAAATGCCAGAGGAGTTTCAGGTTTTTGCAGATGGGGCACATCAAATGCCTAACGGATGCTTTCATAGGTAGTGGTCTGAGTGGTTTGGGTGGAAAAGGCAGCTGAGTAGCTGGGTTGCCCAAAGGCTGTGTGGATCCTGAGCAGGTTCACCAGGATAGCAGGGTGGTCCCCAGGAACAGCCAGCAAAGGCCCTGGGCCAGGTGGGAGCTGCCAGGCTCCCTTTGCAGATGCCGTGAAGTCAGGGGTGCTGAATGGCTGCACAGTGGGCATTTTGGGGTGATGCATTTCTCTGCCCAATGAGAAACACATGCCTCTCTTCTCCCAAAGCAAGCCTGTGCGCCGCCTCTGTACACAGCAGAGGACAGAGGAGGTTTGCATCTGAGAAGAGCAGTGTGAAGGTGGAGGGACAACCTCCCACCTCTCCCCACATGAGCTCATCTGGCAGATTTTCTTCCCAGCTGACAGACCCTAAGCTCCCTGATTCTCTTGGAGGATGATCTCCTGCCCCCCACTTCTCCCAGTGCCCCTCTGTCCTCTCCTCTTTCACCCTCCCTTACTGGCCACCTGCCCTCCTTCAGCCGATAAACTTTCTTTTTTTTTTTTTTTTTTTTAGCCGATAAACTTTCAATGGCTCCCCAGTGCCAACAGATTAAAAGTCCAAACTCTTTAACTTAGCTTAGGGGTCTTTTTGAAGCCAGCATCTGGCTCCCCTAGTTTCCGGCACAGTCCTTTTGTTTCTTCCCATCCAGTCTCAATTGTTTCTTAACATACTATGTATCCTCTTTGACCTGCATGGACCTCTAGGTCAACATCCAGTTCCATTTCTACTTTTTGAGTGGCAATGTGGCCCCACCTGGGACCAGGCTCCCTTGAGCTTTATGATCTAGGAAACTCAGCTGCAATTCCACTTGCTAAGCATCCTGAAAGGCCCAAGGGCTTGGGAAGCTGTCTGGGCCTCTGGTTTCTGCCTTCTGTACATCTGTTCTGTTTACCATGTTGTGCCAAGTATAAGATACAATCAGAACTCAGTCACATGAAATATTTGGGGATAAAGTCTTGACTTTATGGAGGAGCTGGAGTGGACCACCATTGTGAATGGCTGACATGCACATGCTCACAAGGACTCCTGAGGCATTCTTGCTTTTAAATATTCTTCTTGTCCCCTTGTCACTGGAAGGACCCCTTCGTCTCAGCTTAGTGTCCAGCCTTATACTCGTGCCTCCTCCATGCTTTCTGGTCACATTTATTTATTTATTTTTCAGTCACTCAATTTCTCCTCTCACCCTCCACGACAAACAAAAAAAGAAAAAAAGTCCAGTTCTCCCTGCTCATCAAATGTAGCCAGGCCCTCCTCTTCTCTGAACCTTGGCATAGTCCACATCAGGCTCTTGAGAACTCACCTTCTGTCATAAGCACAGATGAACCCCTTCCCCCTACCCCCAAGCAAAGAGCATTTCTTCTCTAAGAATGTGCCAGCCATTCATACATTCCCCACAACACTCGTTTACATATCTGCGGCACTCCAGATCACTCTCTGGTCCAGCCTTGCCCTTGGTGGCCCAGCTTCAGGGTGGGCATGGACCAGAGCCTTAATTAATTCTCTTTTCGCCAGGCCTGGATCTTGCACTTGAGCGGCAGGGATGGTGAGTAATTTTGATAGTGACAATGAAGGTAGCATGAAGACTCGCCACCACCAAGTGACTTTGGGAGTGTTTTTAGAGAGGAAGATTAAGTCGGCCAGCACTTCACTGTACGAGTCCTCTGAAAACACCAGATGATCCAGGCACTGGAAAAAATCTTGTACAAAAGGAGGACACAAAAGAAGAGGAAAATGAAGCAAGATACGGAGAAGGGCACCCTGCCTTCCCCAAGGAAAGGGAAGTCCAGTACTGCAGGAAAAGCCAAGGAGCCCCAAAGCTGCCCAGGATTCAAGGAGAGGCTGTGATTTCATTCATTCCCCTGAAAGTAGACTCTGAGTCCTTCTCTGTGCCAGGCACTGTTCTAGGAACTGAGAACGCCCTAGTGAACAAGATAAGACAGTTTCTCCTTTCCTAGGGTCTTTGCTAAGCAAAAGATGGATAGAAACAAAACCCTGTGGTGGGTGCCCAGAGCTCTCAGGGAGGATGGAGGGCAGCCTCCTACTCAATGCAGATCACAAGCTCAGGCTGTGGGCAGTCTCAAAACTAATCATACAGGGCAGGAAGGGACATGGGTGGAACCAGGGAGGATCAGAATGAGGCTCAGGAGAAGAGGTAAAGAGGTGGGATGTGTTCTGAGTCCAGTGTTAGACGCCCTCTCTGGGACGGGGCTGGCTGGTGGCTAAGAGTCTTAGAGCTCTTTGCAAAGAAAAAGGTGGGCAGAGTGTGATGGGTTTGAATGGTCCTAGTTTGGATTCCCTCTTTGTCTCTTAGCAAGAAACAGCCTCCAGCTTGGACGCAGCAGATTTCATAAAGAACCTGCAGCTGGATCCAGGTTCATCCCAGAAAAGTGGACAGTAAGGGCAGACTGGAGCTTGGGGAGGGATCAGGTTTGTCTCTGCCCCAGGGGTCAGACAACAGTACTCCATCTTTTTCGGGGGTGGCTTCCATACTTCTTTTTTTTTAAGTTTCTGGTGAGGCACTTACAGGGTGGCTCTTTCTTTGCAGAAATAATTTAAGGCCTAGGATGATATTTTATCTCCCTCCTGAGAAAACATTTCTCTGCTTCTGATGGGATCCCTGCAGGCTGGAACCACCATAATCCAAGTTCACAGCTTGAGGTTTTCCGGATCAACCGGATGGCATGAAGCTGAGCTCCAAGTCTGTAGAGGGTCGGCTGAGTTCTGGTGCCCCTTTATTCTGAGAGTGTAAGCCTTCAGGGTGGGAGGACATGGGACTGTGAGCCCATCAGAAGCACAGTTCAGTTTCTAAGCAGATTCACCTGGAGCGGCCACTGCCCTCAAGGCAAAAGCAGCTTTGAGAGCTGAGTTTACTGTTTTGGGTTCTCTTCTCCAGGACTGACTCTGCCCAGTAGTTCCTCACTATCTTGCAATCTCTTTGAAGCCTTTAAAAATATTCTCCGTCTTCTTTTTAAATGTCTCGTGCCTTTGTCTCCTGGTTGGCCCCAGGTTTCAAAGGCCTGGTGGGCTGTTTCCAGAAGCAGAAGCCTCAGCAACTTCTCTGGGCCCTTCCTTGCTGTGGGGCTTTTTGCCATCTCCAGGGATGTGCAGGCTGAGAAAGTGGAGCAGCAGAGCTTGGAGGGGGGAAAGGCAGATGAGAGGCTCACAGCCCTGGAATGAGACTGGAGGAGGCTGGTGCATAAGGTCACCCAAGAGAGCCTCCAGACTTGGCATTGTCACTCACCTGCTGCTGAGTCAAAGGGGCCTTGGGGCAAGGGGACAGCCCAAAAGGAGAGAGGGAGAGTTCTGAGTGCTCCAGGGACCTGTAGACCCCAGTGGGTCAGAGAGGAGGGGTCCAATTCTGGTAGGTATGCCTGTAGACTATTCTGATGGCCCCCAGGATGGAGGTCTTTCTCTTTTTTTGAACGATTTCCTTGGACTTTTATCAGTTTGGGATGTGAAGGAAAACCAGGATTCTGAGCTTGTGAAGGCTGGATGGAGGCATCGTGCCTCCACTGGTCCTCCTGTGGCCTCTAGGGAAAAGCATGCCCTTTGGAAAGGAGACAGTTGTTCTGTTGGGGATGTGCCTCCAGCAGCTCTACTAGCATGGGTTCTCTGCAACTCCATCATTCCACAGGTCAACTTTCAGTTTGTAAGTAACTGCTTTATCTACCCCTTTATTCATTCATTCATTTTACAAATATTTACTGAGCACCTACTATGTGCCAAGTCCTATGTTGGGCACTGGAGACATACTAGCCTACAAAACAGACCAAAGGAGGCAGGGTGGGCAGAAAACTATGCCCTGTAGATTTCTAGTTCTCAAGGCCTTCTTTCCTGCATTAGGATATGTTTAGGAATCTTTTACTGTCCTAAGTCACCAGGGTGGGATTTCATTCTCTTTGCACCAAAGACCCCCTTATCCCCGTCCCTTGGTTTACTTGTTCTTAGACAAGGACTTCTTGTCAGTAGTCCAGGGAATATAGAGCCTCTTTAGCTTTTATCACTAGTCTCCTGGGATTGGGCAGATCCGTCTGCCCACGTTTTTGCCTGCAAGGGAGGGCAGGTTGCATAGTACTCCAGAGCTCAGTGTCAGGCACCAAAAAACTTTCACCAAGGGGAGGATGCTGTGCAGAGTCCAGAGGGTAGGCTGCCAGACGGTCAGAGGCAGCCTGACTTCTGTCTCTAGCAGCCCAGATGTCAGCTAAGAGAATGGCAGCAGAAGTTCATTGAGCTGGGTTGTTAGGACCTGAGACCAGTAAATGGCATTGCTGGGGCTTACATGAGGTGGGAAAAACGAATCTATCCAGTCAGGGCATCTTCTGGGGATTCATTTGCATTTTCTTTCCATTACATAGATTAAGAAATGGGATGTAGAATGTATCTGCATGATTGCAATTTGGCACTTCTCAAAATATCTAAGTGACTGAGCTTCATTAAGACATGTGTGTCACTGGTGAGGCCACTGTGCAGGACGGCCATGGTCCACTGGATGGGTCCCTCTTGTCCCGGGAGCGGGGCCACCCATTCCTGTGAGGTCACCTTATCACCAGTGCTCTAGGACACACGTCTGCGCAAGGCCAAAACATACCCTTGACTTTTGGAAAAGGGTCTTCTTACTGTCCCCTGGCCTCAGACTTGTCGGTGGCTTGCATTCCTGCTGTCCCCTCACCATCTTCCCCAGATAATCCAGTCACACCAGATGTAGCTCGGGCTCTATTGTTGACTCTTCTGCTTCTGCTTCAATGAGGGGTTACTGTTCCTCTCCTGCCCGCCACTCCTTCCTCTTCCCACGCCTTTCCCTCTGTTAGAAGAACTCCCCACCCCTCTGTTGGGTAGGAGATCCTCTGCACATCCTCTGTCTAAGCTTACAGCTCACTCCTGATGGTGCTTAGCAAAGACAAAGGCCTTTCATTCACCAAGGCAGCCCTCCTGACAAGATGAGGGAGGTTATGATTAGAACCTTATGGGGTGGCGAAGGAGAAGGCTGTCAGTGGCCCCCTTTCCCCAGCCTAGAATACTTCTCCAAGGATGCACTACACCTGTGCCTCACTGCCTGTTAAGCCCACTAGCTTCTGTTCTCTGTTGACCTGGAGACAGCCCTGGTGAAGGTGAGGCTGCGGCGCCAGCCTCTCCCCATCAGAACAGAGTTTCTGGGCAGCAGGGAGGGGCTGCCTCAGGCCTGGTGAAGCTCCTGTGTCCCAGAGTTAGTAGCAGACAGGTGGGCCAGGGTAGTCGTGTGCCTTCACTGAGGCAAGCTGTGGTCTGCTAACCAAGAGGGAAGCTTGTGCTTCTCGAGGGACTTGTAGCTGGTGAGGGTCCCCGCAGGGTTGGGCGTGTTTGTGGATATTTTAATGGGAATTGGAGAGAAGCTATATATCAGGTTTTTGGTGTGCAATATGCCAACATATGTGCTTTTAGATACAAGTTCCAGAAATCTCCTGGAGGGCTCACGAGGACATCTTTGGGGCTGACCCAGGTGGAAGTCTTTCTTTCCCCGGCCCAGGTGCCCCCATAGCATTTCTGCCTTCCTGGATGGTGCATGCTGAATAACAGTAGTTTTCTTCCTAAGACACACTTCCCCTTTGAAAGGGGAATTCTAAGTGAAGGAAAGTCATGATTCTTCCTTCCAGGACCTTTTGGTTTTTCTCTCTCACACACCACAATAGCATTATGTCAGGATTATCCAAGGAACTCGGCAGGCGAGAACCTGTTTGGTCACTGTATTCGATTGCTTTTTCAGAGCTCAATACAGCGCACCGTTGTTTTTAGAAAGTCACTCGAAACATACACCTGGCTCTCTGCTAACCACACAATGCCAGGGCCAGCATGAGGCGGGGCGTCCCAAAGCCCTGCTCTGAGCTCAGCAGAATTCTGTTAACAGTTTCAGTCAGAATCAAACAAGGTACATCTGGCACTGAGACATCCCTGAGCCAAGCAGGAAAAAATAGTAGTACACTATTGAAACTTATCCCTTTACTATGTGGTACATTGATTAGGGTCAGGCCTGAGTTGTTCTTCAATTTTGTTTACCATTCCTTCTCCATTAGGGAACCTGTGAGCTTCTCTCAAGAAATATTTGCTGAATTGAAGAACAATTCTCAGAAACCTCCCTTTGAATTTCCACATCTGCCTTCAATTTCAAATACACCCAGCAGAGGCTGACATCTCCAAAAGTCTATTAATATGTAACCCTTCATTTAAATTTCCATCTATTTTTTTCTTTCCCTAGGCTGTACCCCAAATCATAATTGTTTATCTGGTCACTTAGTTGACAAAGAAAACACAGGTCTTTGAGATTCTGTTAGGCCAAACTGCTATAACAAATAGATCCAAAAGACAGTGGCTCAAACACAAGGGACGTTTCTTTCTTTCTCACATACCAGTCCAGGGCAGATGTTCTAGATTGCTGCAGTGCAGGCAATGGAGAAAGTGCTGTTTTGTGTAATCCCCCGGGGCCCAGGCTGATGGTGGCATTGCCGAATGCAACAACTGGCTTCCAACATTGCTGTCATTATTGTCATCATTGTTTTAGCTTGTGGGACGCATAAGGAAAACACCTGGGAGTTTTTACGGATACCTGGAAGTGGCATGCACCTCTTCTGCTCGCATCGGAAAGGAGGTTGTCATATGCCTGTCTCTCACTGGGAATAGGATAGTAGCTCGGTCAACCATCTACCCAGCCACCTTGGAAATGGGGGTAAATTTGGGAGGGAGTAGAGACTGGCAGACCTTGGATTTGGAAGAGGTCTGAGGCATCTCCTTAAGTCCAACAACAACCCAGTACAAGCACTGATCTTCCTGCTTGTGGTACTCCCTGACCCATCAGGGACCTAAGCGGACTCTCTGATCTGGGGCGGGAGGAAGGCGAAGCATCAGTGAATGGGAGGAAAACAGGAAGAGTCTCTTCTTTCAAACACATTTGTTGCCCCTTTGACAAAAAGTGAAAGCAAGGAAGAGAAATAAAATAAATCCAAAGAAGCAACCTTGTTTGTGGCCTGGGGAGGCTGAGATGATGCCATCCCTGGGCTTTCTTTATTCTCAGACTCACAGAACTGTGCTGTGTCACTGATGATGTCACAAGATACCTGAAAACTGCAGTTACTCCTTGAATTGTTGCTGTGACTGAATTTTTTTTTTTTTTGTGCGTGATTTTGGAGAAAGCCAACATCAGCCCACAGGAGGCTTTAGGAAACTTCTCTGAATTCTAATTGCCGACTGCATGAATAGTGTCTTTAGCATGACTAAACCAACTTCCTGATGATGTCCCACCCTCAACCCCTGTTGACATTCTCACACAGACACTCTCTCCCTGGCTTAGTGGTATCTTCAATTCTTCTTGGACATGCAAATCCTACCAATGCCCTTGAGCTCCCATTCCACCTGCCTCTGTCTTCTCATTCCTTAGACTTCCTATCTTGGCCACCGACGGGCACTTATACATTGCTTGGGTCATAGTGTGCATTTGACAATATTAATCCTGTCTTCCTAGTAACATTACCTGTTTGGAATTTGGCCTTTTTTCACTTCCTTAGTCTTGAGCATGGCATAGTGAGCACTCTGTAAATGTTTATGGACAAGGGTGGTCCACTGAGAACTCAGGAGACTCTGAAGTGGCTCGAGCCAGAGATGTAGATAACTGTAGCCTTGGAAAGCAGAGTTTGATAAAATCCCGCTCCTGAGCCAGTCTCTGGTGGCTGGGAACAGAAGAGAAGACTCAACACGAGGAGAAAACAACAAAAGAAAGCGCTCCCGACTTCTCAGCCACAGCAAACCCAGCCACGGCTGCAGCAATTTCTCCTGTGCAGTACTCTGGGGCCGTGGGGCCTCTGGCAAGGCCAGAGCACTGGCCACCAGGTGGATGTCATTTTGCTGGAGAATGATGGTGATCTTGCTGGGAATACTCAGCTCCAGGAACAGGACAACAGGACAACAGCTTCCCAAAACGATGATTTGTGGACAAGGTAAAAGAGGACATCAGGACTTGTGGGAGGGGTGGGTCTCCTGCCTTTTCTGTTTCATTCCCCCTAGGGGGACTTTTAGACAAGCTTCTCACCCTGGGAGAGGGAGGGTGGCTCCGAGGGGGAATCATCTATTTCTTGTGTCCAAAGGGAAAGGACACCATAGGGGCTCATCTCACCCTCTGCCAAGGTGGGATTTGGAGGACTTCTTAAACTCCAATCCTTCAAGCAAGGGGATGACCACCTCATCTCTGAAACTTGGGGTCATGGGGGAATGCAGGATTCCTTGAGCCATGGTCCCAGTAGGTAAAAAATGTTTCTTCAGCAGGCTGGGGGAAGGGCTGCATGGGAAAGGGATTCCATGAGAACACAGTTCTACTGGACAAATTTTGCTTCAAACCTGGAAATTGCATGGGAAAATCATCTAGCAGATTCCCTCAGCAATTCCCCCCCTCCTAGTATCTGTCTTATGGGCATCTTTGTCCACTCAGGAGCTGAGCTTTTGCCCCTCAACCTAAAAAGTGACAGGAAGTATGCAGAGGTGAGTTCTGGAGACACACGGATAAGATCCTGGAACGACATCCATAGGGTGTGCTCTGCTGAGACCATTGGCCTGTGTCTTCTTTATGGTCTAAGGTCCAGCAGCAAATTCTCCAGTGTTTGATCCCTCTTCCCTAACACTCTGCCAGAGTCCCTGTGACACACCACAGGGAATCAGGGCGGGAAGGGGATTCCATAATGAGCATGTGTTCATGATTTCAGATTGTTTTACTCTAATACCTAAGAAGAGGCTGCCAAGATGTCTGGGAGCCTAAGAGACACCACTTGCACCCTATGTGAGTGCTTTTTAAACTGCCAATTGCTGCCTGATGGTGAGTTGTCCAATAATTTAGTGGGTCTTGAGTAAACTTAGAGTAATAATAGAAGAGAAAATATCAGCATGTACTGCACATCATAGGTTGAGTGCTGGTCTGCAGAACTTGTGTTTCATCTTTGGGTATGCCAATGGGTGGAATGGGTGCCCACAAAAGATATATATTTCTTATGGTGTTCTTTGTTAAAAACAAAACAAAACATCTGAATGATTCACTAAAGCATCTCAGCTGATCCCCACTAATCCTGGGGTATGCAGACTGGGGTGAGAGAAAAGGCCGCATCCTAGCTAGATGTGGATAGGCTCCTCAGCACCTTGAGGATCTAAGGTGCTTTGACCTGTCTTTTGGGGCTTGGGAGACCATCATGGGCCTTGTGCTCTGACTACTTCTTGAAGCAGGTCCTGTCAAGAGTACCTGAGTAGGAAGGAAGCCTACTCTTTGGGAATTTAATGAAAAAGAGATTGACTTAGTGGTTGGTTAGTTGTAAAAGTGCCCAGGGTTTGCTTCATCCCTAAAACTCCCATGAATTTCTGAGATGCACAGACTGGAAGGAGACAGCCCCGCTACAGCCTGGAAGAAAGAAGAGACTTGGAGAACGTGTCCAGCCTCCCTCCTCCTTCCCCTCCCCTCTTTCTCAGGCTTCCTTCCCCACCCAGCCCCCACCACTCCAGAGGGGAGAGAGATTGGAATAGATAGCACTTGGGTGTGGTGGGAGGTCCCAGAATCTGGGATCCTCCTTTCTTAGTAGGTCAGATCTGCAGTGGTCCAGAAGATCCCATGGGAGCTAGTGTCTCTGAGGGTAGGGAGAGGAGAGGCCCACCAGAAATGGGTTTTTGGGTCACATGGCCTCATATCATTGATATCCAAGAGTGTCGGGTGGCTTGCTACAGGATACAGAAGTGAAAAACAAGAGCAGACAGAAGTGGATCCTTTGGACAGTTGGGCTCTGCAGGATCCCCGAGAGTCAAACAGAAGCATGAGGGAGGCCCTTCAGCACAGTAGGAAAACCCTGGGAGGATTTTATTATTGCTTTCCCAACGGAAACATCTTTAGAAGATCAGTTGTCATAATTTACCCAAACTGCAAGCTAAAATATGGCTAAGAAACATTGTGGGGGAAATTTCTAAAAGCATTTTTCTCCCACCACTTCAAGGGCAGGGTGGGAGATCTGTTTTCTGTCTCTTCCCACCCCTTTCAAAAATTTGATCATTGTTGACCTATTGGCGGTCTCTCCAAAAAACAGGAGAGTCGAAATGTCCTCAGCCACTTCATCTCAGGTTTCCTCTCAGGTTCACAGCAAAAGGAAGTGACAGGTTGGGAGGGGTCCTGGCTGCTCTACTCATCCAAGTGAGAGTGTGTGTTTGTACCAGAATGACTTCTCTGAAGGGCTGGCACTCCTGGTATTCACCTAGATTCTGCTTACCCTCACCTCTCCCCTTTCAAGATATTTCTTTGAGATATTTCTGCATATCTCAGAATGTAACAACACATGGGCATCCCTAAGTGTGGGGAGGATTCAGAGTCACATTCTTGGGATGTATGACTACCTTATAACCTAAGGAATATTTCCCAAACATCTCCTTTTAAAATGGGAAAAACCAGTTAAGCAAAAGAAAACAACAAATCCAGAGACATAGCTTCTTTGAGGGAAGCCTGACTTCCCTGGTTTGGAAGGCATAAATGGTGCTGTGGCCATGTTTGGGGGCCTCTCCTTTTGACAGGTGGCTGGAAAGCACTCGTGACATTAAGATCCAGGGTACTTATGGCTGGCTAGGGGAGATTGCTTTCTCTGAGTGCACATTTTGAAAATTTAGAGGAAGGCTGGGGAGAAAGCAGTGTTGGTCAATTGTCAGTGCCACAAAACCTTTCATGGTTTCCACTGACCACATAGCTTGGCACTGATCCTTTGTAGTTCTGATTTCAATCTCTCTAGTATTTCCTATGACTTTTCTCACAAGCCCTCAGACTGTTCAGATTATTCCCTGT